>NW_023416286.1:0-1200000 GCF_014176215.1 Rousettus aegyptiacus
GACTCTTATTTTAATGGTGGGCAGAGCCCTTAAGTCAGGGAAACGCTCTTCTCTGCTGCCGTCTTGTGTGGGTTTTGGGAATAGCACCAGAGTGTTGGTCATGAAATGTTATTCCTTATCCTCTGCTGCCATCTCGTGTACGTTTTGGGAATAGCACCAGAGTGTTGGTTATGAAATATTATTCCTTATCCTCTGCTGCCACCTCGTGTGCATTTTAATAACACCTGAATATAGGTCATCAAATGCAGGTCATTATGAATATTCATTCTCCTCTGCCATTTGGTGGGAAATTTGGGAATAACATGACACTGTTGCTCATAAAGTTAATTCTGCTGCTTTTCCATTTTCATTTTGAAAATAACACCCAGGGCTTGTCATTATGAAAAGTTTTTCTCTGCTGTCATCTCGTGGGTATTTTGAAAACAACACCCAAGTGTATGGCATCATTAAAGTTTTATTTCCTGCTGCCATCTGGTGGGCATTTTGGGAATAACACCACAATGTATGAAAGAAAAAGGTTACTCTTTGCTGCCATCTGGTGGACATTTTGAGAATAAAACCTGGTATGGGTCACGGTAAATATTCTAGTACTGCCTTCATCTAGTACGCATCTTGAGAATAACACAAGTGCAATAAAATTTATTCTTGCTGCCATATGGAGGTGATTTTGGAAATAATACCTGAATGTATGTTATGAATACTTATCTGCTGCCATATGGTGAGAATTTTCAGAATAAATCACGGTGCATGTGATAAAATGTAATTTTGTTGCTATCTCTTGTGCATTCTGAAAATAAACTGGATCGTCATTATGAAAAGTTTTCTGATGCTATTTCGTGTGTATATTGTAAAAAAAAAAGAAGCAGAAGTGCTTGTCATGAAGTAATTCTCTGCTGTAGTTGTGTGGACAATTTGGAAATAATATCCCACAGTAGTTTGTCTTGAATACTCATTCCACGCTGTCATCTGGTTGTCATCTTGGGAATTACACCATAGCATATATAAACAGTTATTTCTTTTGTTATCACACAGTTAGAAAATGACATCTAAGGACATTTGGTCAAACAAAGTTCTTGTATGTAGACATCTTGTGTATATCTTGCGATAAACAAAAAAGTATATGTCATGAGAGATTATTCTCTGCTGCCGACTGGTGGGCATGTAAAAATAACAGGCAAGTGTATGTTAATATAAAAAGTTATTTGCTGTTGCCATCTGCTCAGTATTTTGGGGATAACACAGAAGTGCACATCTTGAAAAGTTATTTCTGCTACCATCTAATGTGCATTTAAAAAATGACTCCTCGGGGTATGCTATAATGTTTTCTTTTCTGCTGCCATTTTGTGTAAACCTTGGGAATAACACAGCAGTGCATGTCTTCAAAAATTGTCCTCTGCTGCCATGTCATGGATATTGTGAAAATAACACCAGTATATTTCATAAATTTTTTTCTGCTACAATCCTATGGGCACACGAGCTAAACTCTGGTGCTATTCCCAAAATGCACGCGAGATGGCAGCAGAGGATGAGGAATAACATTTCGATAGTTAAACTCTGGTGCTATTCCCAAAACCCACACGAGATGGCAGCAGAGAAGAGCGTTTCCCTGACTTAAGGGCTCTGCCCACCATTAAAATAAGACTCCAGATCCTTGGTACTTAGCTCACTTTGAAATAACTCCTGCCCTTTACATATCTCTTCTCAACCCAGGCCACGTCCCCTGGCCCCTCGCCTGCCCCTCCCCGCCTCGGCCGTGTCCCCTCCCCTTATCCCCGGCCCCTGTCCCTTGCTCCCCCTTCCTCCTGCTCCCTCCTTCTGTCGCTCCCCACCATGCCCCTGTCCCCCTGCCCTGTCCCCTGCACCACCTTAACTAGCAGCGGGCCTCCCCTCAACCGGCCAGAGCCATGGCCGCTGCCGGTGTGGACAAGCGCTCACCTCTGCTGCCTGCACCCGGCTCGGGTGGCGTCACTCCCACAGTGGTGCCGTGCTGGCCCGAGAGCGTGATGAGGAGCAGAGGTGATGGGGAGCAGACCCGTCGCCGGGCAGAGGCCACCCACGCTCTGAGCCCTTGAGCGCTGCGCGCAAGGCTTCAGAGGTCCCAAGGGAATGCCCACCTCGCGCCTTCATTCCGGGCCTTGGCCGGTTCCCGGCTGTGCCAAAGGCCTGGGTCGGCGCTCTTGGGGCGCACGGACGTTCACGCAGCCCTTCCGGGACCCCCGGAACAGCGGGCGAGGGAGCAGGGCCCCGGGGCATCCAGCGGCACCCCGCCTGGAGGGCAGAGAAAGGAGGGGGCAGCGAAATCCCGCAGCACCCTGTATTCCCGGGGGGTCTCCCATCCAAGTGCTAACCAGGCCCGACCCTGCTTAGCTCCCGAGATCAGACGAGATCCGGCGCGCTCACGGTGGTATGGCCGTAGACGGGAGAGGACATCGCCTGCCACCCTAAGAGCCCGAGCAGGGCCTCCCGTGCCCAGGAGACGCTGGCGCCCGCGCCGCACCGACTGGGAGGGGGCGTTGCGGGGTTCCACCGACGAGGCGGCAGCCGCGCTAAGGCACCGCGGGTCTTGGCCGCTGCCTGGCAGGGCGCAGGTCTGGGTGGGCGCTCTCGCATCCCGCGACGGCCCAAGCCCCGGGCCGCCCGCCTCCCCAGTCTTGACCACTCGGCAGGACCTCGGCCTGGGCATGGACCACCATTCTCTCAGCCAACTGCACAGCTAGGCACCCGCACCCCAGCTAAGTCCAGGCTCCGGCCCTGACCCAGGAGCACTCCTCCCCTGCCTCCCCGCGGAGCTATGCGCGACCTGCCCAAACACACACGGAGCCTCAGGCCGCACCCCGAGGCACCGCTTCGGACAGACGGACAGACGCGGCCCTCGCCCCCCACTGGGACCAGGGACATGCTAGTCCGCTGCCCTTTGCCTTCACATCGACTCTCTCCATCAAGACAGACAGACAGAGAGGGAGAGCTGAGAGACAGAGGGTCAGCGAAACCCAGAGACAGGGCGAGTGACCGGGAGGGAAGGAGAAAGGAGGACACTGGCCGCCAGGGCGCCAGGCCCAGCGAGAGCCACGAAGGAGGGGACGGGGACGGGGTCGCCAGGGAAGGGGAGGGACGCGGGAGCTGGCCGCGGTCAGACACAGAGAGACAGTGAGGAGGAAAGGGACAGGGACGGAGAGAGAGACGAGAGAGGAGATACCGCACGAGAGAGCGTGACCCGGGGCCTGCCCACGCAGACAGCGGGACAGGACACGCGGAGAGCGCCCCGATGCACGCAGCCGGAGCCTGGCTGTGACCCCGAGACCTTGCGGCTTCCACAGCAGAGGGGGGTCGTGCCGGGGCTGGACTCAGGCAGGGAGGCGGTTTGCGCACCGTGCCCCGTGCCCCGTGCCCCCAGACAGGCCACCGGGGGCCCAGGGAGTCTCGTTCTGCTCAGAGTCTTGCCTGGGGTCCCACCGCAGAAAGGAAAGATGCACGGGCACCCTGGAGTATGTGTGGGTGGGTGTGGCCACTCGCTGCAGGCCTGTCGCCAGCGAGAGGGCTCTCGCCGCGCAAGCGCGCGCTCTCGTGTGTCTCTGCCTCCCTCACGTGGCTGGTCGGTCCCGTTTCCCACGCGGGCTGTGCGGGGCGGCCTCGTGCATGGTCCGAGGGCACTAGATAGCAGAAGTCACTTTTCGGGACATGCACTTAGCATTATTTCCAAAATGCCCACTATATGGCAGCAGAAGATGAATATTTGTGAAGACAAATAATCAGGTGTTATCGCTACAATGCCCACCAGATAGCAGCAAAGAATAAGTTTTATTATATATACTCTGGTGTTATTCTCAACACGCATAATGGATGAGGGCGGAAAATGAAATTTCAGGATAGCATACATTTGGGTGTTATTCCCAAAATTCCCATTAGATGGTAGCAAAAAAATAATTTTTCGAAATGACATACACTTGGATGTAATTTTCAAAATGCCTGGGAGATGGCAACAGAAAAACAATTTTCATGATCTGCACTGTGGTGATATTCCCCAAAAGCCCATCAGATGGAAGCAGAGAATGAATGTTTATTATGACGAACGTTCAAGTGTTATTCCTACAATTTCCACCAGATGGCATGTGAAAATAAATTTTATTACTTAAACTCCGTGGTTTTCCCCAAGATGCACACTAAATGAGAATAGAAAATAAATTTTCATGCTGGCATACTCTGATGTGTTTTTTCCTAAATGTTCACCAGATAGCAGCAGAAATAAATTTTTATGAAAAAATTATGTATTATTTTCAAAATATGCACAAAATGGCAGCGGAAAAGAACATTTTGTGACATGCACACCTTTATTTTTCCCAAGATGCACATAAAATGACATCAGACAAAAACTTTTCATAATGACATGCCCCCGGGTGTTATTTTCAAAATGCCCATGAGATAGCACCAAGAACTACTTTTCATGACCTCCAATGTGGCATTATTCCCAAAATGTCCACCAGATAGCAGCAGAGAATGAAGAACCATGTCAAATACTCAGGTGTTATTCTCTAAAGGCACTTGAGATGGCAGCAGAGATTAACTTTTCATGAAGATATACCCTTGGGTGTTATTTTCTAAGAGCCCACAAGATATCAGCAGGAAAAAAAAAAAAAACTTCCGATGACACATACGGGAGCTGGCAGATGAAAAAACTTTTCATGATGTACACTGGGTATTATTTCTGAGATTAAAACATGGGTATAATTTTCAAAATGCACATAGATGGCAGCAGAGATTAACTTTTCATGACATACGTGTGCTTGTTATTCCCTAGATACACACAAGACGGCAGCAAAGAGAAACTTTACATGACACACGCTAAGGCGCTATTCCCATGATGCACTAGAGTTGGAAGCAAAGAGAAACTTTTCTTGATAAACACTGGGGTATAGTCCTACGAAATAGCAACGGAGAATAACTTTTCATGATGACTAAACTCAAATGTTATTTGGGAAAAACCCACAAGATGGCAGGAGAGAATAACTTTTAATGATGACATACACTCAGGCATTATTCTCCAAATGCCCGTGAGATTTCAGCAGAGAATAACTTTTCATGATATACATGTGTTTGTTATTCCCAAGATGTCCACGAGATGGCAGCAAAGAACTTTTCATGACACACACTGGGTTGATATTCCCAAAATGCCCACAAGATGACAGCAGAGACTAACTTCATGAAATACGCTGGGTTGTTGCTCCCAAGATGACTACAAACGGCAGCAGAGAAGGGGGTTTCTTAAGGGCTTTGCCCACTCATTAAAGTAAGAGTCCAGACCCTTTGTACTAAGCTCACTTTGAAATAAGTCCTGTTTAGGCCTTTTACATGCCTCATCTCACCTACTGTTTCCATTTGCCACATAAGGCAGAAGAAAATTTACTATTTCCATTTCATAGGTATTTAAACTGAAGACTGTTTCTAACACAGTTCTGAGTCCAGAAATTTACACTAACACAGGATCCTTCTCCCTCCCGGGAGCGAGCCTCCCTCCTGAGAAGGGGTCCCCTGGCTTCAACAGGGCACAAAGCTGTCAGCCATCCATAGGTTTGGCATTGAGCGAAGGTAACTATTTCTCTCAAGTCTGTGTGGGGCCCCCTCCCTAGAGAGGGGCTCTCCCTTCTAGTGTAGCTCCACCCCCAAGAGCAGGGCTTCCCACAGAGAGGAGCTCTACTTAGATCAGGGCTCTTCCGCTATAGTGGGGCTTGCCCCAGAGAGTTGGGCTCTCCCCTCAGAGTGGGACTTCCTCTAGAGCAGGGCCCCATTAAGTGTGAGGCTCTGCCAAGGGTGAGGTCCCCATAAAAGCTGTTCTCCACAACAACAGCAAGCCTCCCCTAACAGCAGGGCTGTTCCACAAAGAGCAGGGCTCCCTACCTGAAGAGGGACAACCCCCTTGGAGCAGAACTCCCCCTTCTACAGTAAGGCTTAACCGCATAAGAGCATGGTGTTCCGCGTAGGCCATGTTACTCCCTTCTAGAGTGGGACTCCTTCCCTAGAGCAAGGCTTCAGTCCCTAATAGCAGGAGTCTTCCTTAAGAGCAGTGCTTTTCCCACAAGAAAGAGGGGCTCCCTTCTGCTAAAGGGAGGGAGCCCCTCTCTAGGGAAGGAGCTTGTCAAGCCTGCCAAGAACTTGAGAGTAGTGGTTACCGTCATACAATGCCCACCCTAAAGTACCTTTGGAGGTGAGCCCCTTGTTTCAGAGGGGAGCCTCTTTCTTGGAAAATGCAAACCTACTAAACAACTGTAACATAATGTAGGGGAAAATTTAGAAGCAACCAAGATGTTCTTCAGTATTTGAATGGATACATAAAATGTGATCCATCCAGAGAATGGAATGTTATCCATTGCTAAAAAAGAAATGAACAGTGAATCTATGAGAACATATGGAGGAAATTTATATTCATATTACAAAGTGAAAGAAGCTCATCTGTAAAGGCTACATACATGATTTTAACTATATCATATTCTGGAGAAGGAAAAACTATGGAACAGCACAAACATCAGCGGTATCCAGAGATTAAGAGGGGATAAACAGGTAAAGCAGAGAGGACTTTTCGAGCAGTGAAAATACTCCGTATGATACTACAGTAATGGATACCCGTCATCACACATTTATCCTAGCCCATGGAAGGCACAATGCCAAGGGTAAGTCCTAGTACACGGTGCGAACTCTTTTTAATGCAGCAGAGTGTACTGAAAACATTCGTTCGCTGAAAATCATCCTGTGCTTATCCACATATACAACTAGCATTCTTAGAAACATCTTATATACGTGGGTCTCTACAGATTTTATTAAACAGAGCACCTGTCATGGACACATTTATTACACTGATTAGTGATATTCATTACGCTGAAATCACGTGATCCAGATGCATCAGAATCTGTTGCTACAGACACACATTTTGTCCATGTGACTTATGTCGTCTATTACATGTGCCACATACCGGACTTACCTTTAATGAAACAGTGCCGTGCGGACTCACACACACGGCGAGCGTTCCTGTCCACACTCCTGTGCCTGGGCCCTTGCTGAGTGCGGTAAACCACCCTGTGTCGTAAATACATTCTTTCATAGACATACAGCAATCCAATTACGACAAATGCGGTAACTATTAGAATTCTTTTTTTAAACATCTGTGATTTAACCTAGCGTATTCCATTCAACACAGTGTTTTGGACGTATTCTTTCAATTAAAAAAAATGTTTTCATTCATTTGCACAGTTAATGCACTTAAAAATATCTTTTGACATGCTTTTTTCAAGGTTATTAAATGCAGCAAAGTGCAGTGAACATATTCACTGAAATAACATTTTATCTGTCATTATTTTTAAAACTCAATTCACACAGAAGTCTAGCTAAGAACAATTCCTTAAGCTGAGAGCAATTTAAAATTTTTGTGTTCATCACTGGTTCATGAGAAAAATATTCACTACGGTAACACTCTTGTTTGAAAAAGAGATAAGCTAAGAAGAGTGTATTAAAAGATTAGACAAGTTAGTTTCTTTAAAGTTGGGAAAATTAAAGGATGATAAATAATGGTTTTGATATAAATAAAATACCGAAATTAAAATAATGTGAATTTTAATATACTTTTCCATTTTTCAATAGTTTTCAATTACGGTAAAGTTGTAGATTAACAATACAAATTAGAGAAAGAGTGCGCTGGGGTGCAGCCTTTCCCTGGGCCTCGAGCTAGGACGTGGCCCCACGGGAGAAGCGCAGGTCCCAGTTTTTCATATTAAGTTATCGACTGTACATGTATTGTCCTCTGTCCTAAACTGTCTCACGATTTCTCCCCACAAACAATCCCAATCAGTAAAAATATAATGTAGGCTGTTATGAATTCAACACTTAAAAACCCTTATAAATGGATCACTTTGCAAATTAATTCCTGTTACAACATTACGGGAGAAGGGGGTCGATGGGAGGGCGAAAGGGACGATGGGGACGATTCTAGTGATGAAGGTGACGAGACGCTGCGGGACGCGGACAAATGTCACGTGTGCAACGGAAATGCACATCGTCTCAGATACCATGTTACTGCAGTAGCCATAAATACATACACACATTACACGAGAGAGGGAAGAATCAAGTACGAGGGAACTTTCTAGAAAGTGAGAGGTTTTATACTACTTAGAAAAACACCTGGGAGAAGCCACGGCAGAGGCCCCTCCTCAGCCTTCACGATCAGGGGCCGGAAGCGTTTTCATCGGGTGGATGAGGCCCTAAGTTGACCGGAAGCTGCTAGAGCCTCATCCTCAGAGGAAACATAAATTCTTGCCCTCACGTGGCTTCTGCCCAGGAGTGTGGGGGAAGCACGCATGCGCAATGCGGTACAAAAGTGCCGGCCAGCGCACCCCGGATGTCCAAGGGGATACAGTGCAGGAAACCCACACTGGGTTGGGTAAGCGGTGGCTGTGCCCTTTCTTGGAGGTTCTAGTGAATCGCTGGAATTCAGTATTCAGATTAGCAACGCCGAGACTGGGGAAGTTATAACCGAGATGGAGCCCACTGTCCTGTGCCCAGATAGGACTGAAAGACGTGATAGGAAGCTACGTTTAAAGACAATATACAAATTTATTGGTTTTATATACCAGAATACCATTCCAACAACAAAAAAGAAAAGAAAAGAAATGCTCAAGTATGAATCTAAAGAAATACTTACAGAACTCTGTAGTAAAAAATATATTAATCACTCTTGAAAGCAATGAAAGAAAAATTATTCAATTGAGATATATTCCTTGTTCATGATCAAGACACACAATATTAAGACATCAATTTTAAAAAAAATTATGTAAAGATCTTGTGGAAACCCAATAAAATATCACCAAGCAATTTTGTAGATATCAACAAACTCATTTTAAATCTTGAGTAGTATAGACAATACATTGAAGAACAAGAAACAAACGGACACATAGATAAATGGAACAGAGTAGAGTCCACAAGTAGATCTATGCAAATATAGACAATGAATTTTGGTTAAAGGAATAGAGGCACTTCAACACAGAAAAGAGTTTTTTAGCCCTTAGAGAGGGAATGGCATGCAGACAGAGTGAAACAGCCAAGGTCTGGATGCAGGCACAGGAGACAGAGACACTCGAGGAAAGTTAGGCGCTGCAGGCACCGGGCAGAGGGACGCTAGTTGCCAACATGGGTTCTGGAGACGGGAGTGGAGACTCGCGTGGGCTGGCATGGGCCGCAGGAACAAGAATGGAGATTTCGAGAGCTGGATTTAAGAGACGGGATAGAAAAACAAGGCCTGTAGTTGTACGAGACGGCGATACTGGACCGAGATATGGGGGCTTAGAGACATGAAGGCAGGCATGGTGGCAGGCACACGGCTGGGGACATTGTGGGGACAGACATGGCTTACAAGTACAGGATTTGGAAATATACTAGGGAAGACAAAAGATGCCAGCTAAATCTGCGCTAAGAAGGAAACTATGTGTAGCCTTAAATGACTGTATTAGAATGGAAGAAAGACAGAAAATAGTCTGTTTCCATGTCAAAAACTAAAAAAGAACAACAGACCAAAAAAAAAAAAAAGAAGGAAAGCAGTAATTAAGTAAGAATTAGCAAAAGTGGAAAAAATACAACAGAAACAAACAAGTCTAAAAATTATTTTTAGAATATTAATAAAGTTAATAAATCACCAGCAAAAATGTATAAGAAAAAGATTAAGAAATACAAATGACCAGCATCAGAAATCACGTAAGAGATGTTCTCTATAGAGCTCTTAGACCTTAACAAGATATTTGGAGGTTTTAGTGAAATGCTTAGAACTAAAGATTAGACAGTAGAGGTCAAAACTCACCTTGTTATAACAACCAATGTACCAGACTGACATAAATATAACATGAAATAGGAAAACTTGTACATCTAAGTAAATTGAGTCAATTGTTACAAAGTCAAACTAATTAACAACAAATACAAAACTTTTCACAAGCAAAACTCTAAGTCAGCGATTATGAAATATTTCGAACAATTAAAAATAAGAAAAACAGCTAAATTCTCCAGGTTTTCCTTATGTGGAGAAAAACAGAGTCTTTTTTCACTTTCTTTAGTGAGGACACCATTACACTGACAATCTAATCTCATGAGGACATTAGAAAACAAGCAAAGCGCAGGGCATGGCTTGCATAAACAGAGATATAGCTATTCTAAGCAAAGTATTATATGAACTAATCCATGAAGGAAAACAATACCTAGTCGAACATTCTAGAATATGTGAGGACAGTTGAAATCTAATAAGAAACCATGTAAAACATTTCATTATCAGAGAAATACAAATAAAAAATCATATGATCGATTAGGATAAATGCTAAAAAGGCACATAATAAAATGTAACAGGCATCAAAGCAAGCAAAATCTTAAAAGAAGCACTTTCTTACTTATTTATCCATAATCTAACATCTTAGTTACCCAGAACTATTGAAAGCTGTTTCCCGGGAGGCAGAGTCACACGAGGCTGCCAACTGTTATGACTTTCATTCAGTACTATGCCAAGGTATTTTCAGGGCAATAAAGCAAGAAAAAAAGGAGTAAAAAGACATAAGGATCAACTTTTAAATAATAAAAAGTCAAAATGTTACAGTGCACCAGCAAGAATGAAATAGAAAATAAAATTAAAGTAGTAAGACTGGACTAGGAAACAAGTATATACAAGATTATGAGCCAATAAAGGATTAAATTATAGACTATCTTAAAAAAAAACCACACCTTTAAGTGAATTTGACATTACAAATGACTGCCCCTCCCCCAAAATGAGCAGAGAGTATGAATAGAAAGGTCAAGGTACAACCTCCGAACAGTAGCTCACCAGATGCAGGTAATAAAAAGATAAAGACTCACGTGAACAGAAATTCACGTACTCAGATTTGGCCGCTGCCCCCCCATGTCCCCCCCCCACCCCCGTGAGAGGGGCTCGCGCCACGGCCACTACGTCGCGTGGAGCCAGCAGGCGTGTGGATCAAGAACCCTGTTTTCCAGGTACCTACGAAGTCATGTCTTCAATATTCTTTTGGGCCGAGTGTTATAAAATATCCCTTTATTTCATGTGCATAGAATTTTTCAGAAAAGAAACACATTAGACTCTGTTTCACGAGATACAGAAAAGGCATTTTCCAAACAGACAGAACTCTCAGCAACGCGGGACAGAACGGAATTTTCTCGGCCTGCTAAATGCTATGTGCCGAGACCCACTGCAATCATCATACGTAACGGTGGAAAGGTAGAAAGTCTTTCCACGCCGGGAACATTCCAGAAGGCTGTCTGCCTTCGCCGCATCGATTCAACACCATGGCCAACGTATTCGCGGCAGAGCGAGGCATGACGGCGACGGCAAGGTCACCACAAGGCCAGCCCCGCGAACCAGCAGGAGCGGACAGTCTGGAAGCCCGAGCGCGGAGCGCAAGGAGCAAATGCGAGAGGACAGAGCTAGGGCGACGCCATCCGCGTCTCTGCGCGAGTCGCGTCCAGATTAGAAAACGACGGCTCGCTGGCATTACGGATCCACATTCACATAATAAATACACGTGTCTCTAGGTGGGGAACAGAGCCGGACGCTCGGAAGTCCGCGGCCGCCGCCGAGAAGGGCGCCCGGTGCGTTTCTTTGATTCGCAGGAGCATCCGGAGTCAGCTGGACAGAGCATCGGGCAGAGAGCGCTCGCGCAGCTCCTGCGCCTTCAAAGTACGATTTTGAAATACTTCGTGAGTTAAAAAAGTGATGTCACAACAAGATCAGTGCATCCGCGCGAGCCCACGACGGCGCCGCAGACGCGCTAACGTGCGGGCCACGCGCGAGCAGCCGGGGAGGAACCGCGTCCTGCCCCACGGCTGTGCGTGGCGGCCGGCGACGCGGGGACCGCGCGGTGCGGGGGGACGCGGCGCAGAGCTTTCCCGGCGACACTGTCCCGCGACTGAGGACTGAGCAGACGCCCGCCGCGGGGAGCGCGCAGCCGGGGGCCGGAGTCGCCGCCCGAGCCCGGCGCGGGGACCGGGGTGCGTCTGCGCGCGCTGCAGGTGCCCGCCGAAGGCTGCGAGGTCGTCAGAAACAGGACGGCGGGACGCGGCGGGGGAGGGGGCGGGGGGCGGTCGCAGCTCCGCCTCCTGCTTTGCTTCCTTTCTGCGGAAAACAGGCTGCTCCGAGACGCGCGCCTGTCCCGTCGCGTCCTCGCGGGCCACGTCCCTGGCACCTCCCGTCCATCGGGGGGCACAGACGCCGCCGCGCGCCGCGACAGGGCCCCTCGCCAGCTGCTCACCGCAGGGCGCTTCCTGCCACCCGTGGGGCTCCTGTAAAACGCACACCCCGTGCGAAACGCTGAGCTGAAAATGGGGTTCTGACGAGAACTGGGCTTCTGGACCATCAATCACAACGCTTGACTTTCTTTACAAACCTGCATTGGGCTTGGTGGATGATGGACGAGAGAACAAAGCTTATATTTATTTTGGTTTTAGAATAAAATATTTAAAATTCGTACCAAACCTAAGACTGAGAAAAAAAATTATTTTTTTCTAGTCAATCACTAGTAGGTCCGAAATAACAATGTAGTTGGACTTCATGCAGTGATGTTACTGTTTTCATGAATTTTGCATTTCACGGCTCTCACGATGACAGAAAGAAAAAAAAGAAACAGCGAAAAGTGTTGCTCACAGGTGGCTTTATCCCTGGGCTAGCGAAGTGATCGCTGTCTCATCTCGCAAGTATGTGCATTTTTTCCTCAGGTGGGCGTGTGACAGTTTCAATGACTCTCAGATAACAGCGTTTCAGATGGGCTGACACCACCTTGGAGGGGGGGCGCGGGGGGCTGACGCCCCAGGGTGAGCTGCAGGTGGCAAGGCCGGCTGGGCCTGAAGGACTTGCCTCTGTGTGGTGAGGTGGCTGTTTGGCTTCAAGTTTGAAACCGTGAGTTAGAGCAACGTAGCTACAGAAGAGAGGCTACAAAGGTGGACGGACAGTCCCCTGTTCTTGGGGTCCAAGAAGGATCCGAAGGGGAGGGGACAACGAGAGGCTCCGCGGGCGGCAGGACAGAAAATGACAGAGTCCGCGTCTGGAGGGATGGAGTCCGAGAACGATCTGGATCGAGGTGATGTGATTTTACAAGTCGTGAAATCTAACATCGGATCATAGTAGAGGTTGAAGCTCTAAGGTGACAGTTTGGGACAAAGGGGGAATGTGACTGCAACGTGTATGACAGTCGTGGGACTTTTATATCGAAGAGGCCGATAAGAAAGGCTTAAAAATATGCCGAGCAAACCCGGAAGGTTTACCTGTTCGGTCCCCAGGAGGGTTTCTGCCTTTGCGCAGACAAAAGCCCAGGTCGTCTCCTGGGCGAGAAGAGAGGCCGGAAGGAGCAGGGGCGGAGCGAAGGGCCGGGCCCTCCGGCCCCGCGTCTCTGTGAATCCTTCTCAGTGCGATTCGCTGCAGAATCTTGGAGCAGGAAATGCTCTCGCGATCGAACCTGATTTTAAAATAAGGAAACTGAGGCACCACGCACTTCTGGGTTATTTCAAGCAGGGGGAGGAGCTAGGTCGTCACGCGTGGCTGGGATGTGGCAGGATGACCCGGCTCTCTGCCGAGTGCTCGTCGCGGTGACGTGCCCGCCGGGGACCCCTGAGGACGGGGTGGGGAGGTGACGAGCAGGGGAGAACGCCAGGGGTTGGGGGAGGCGCGTCCTGCAGAAGTTCCTGGACAGCTCGCCGGGCCCCGCGGCTCAAGCCGCTCTCTCCACGTGGGCGACGCCCGAGTCTCCGCGGCCACCCTGTCCTGAAATCCAGGCCCATGCGGGCTGCCGCCCGCCGGGGTGCCCCCAGCATCGCCCAGGCCCTTCGGCACCAGACTTACCTCCCCCCCTCCGGCCCCCACCCACGGAGGTCCGGTCCGCGCACACGGTGCCTCGGTGGGACCGCCACCTGCTCCCGTCGCCTGGGCAACGCGTCGCGCGCCGCTCGCCCTCGCCGCCAGCCCGGGGCATCGTCCAGCGGCGCGTTTTTAGCGTCGGTCACCGACTTAAACGCGCCCTCTTTATTCCGACTCCCCCGTGCAGCCCAGGCCGCCGTCCTCCCTCCGCGGACAGACTCTCTGCTCCCGGACTTACTTTGTCCTTCTCCGGTCTGTCCTCAACCCTGAAGCCAGGTATATATTCGTGACGCTCAGACCTAATCGCGGTCCATGCCCGGTTCGATCTGAAGCCTCGCGGACTTTGTCCCTCCCTCCGGCCTTAGCTGTTCTCTTCGCGGTTACAGGTCACTCATTTTTAGAACATTCACTGTGCCCGGCGCTATTCGAGGCAGATACAGGCCACAAGGAAGGAGTGAACGACACATCCTAAAGCCGCAAGAATTTTTCCAGGCGGGAGTGCGTATTGCGTTTTATATCCCAAGTCTCTAAGGTCGTCTTGCAAGAAAAAAAAAAAAAAAAGAAAGCTTTACTAAAAGTTGAAAGCCGTCGGAATTTAGTGATCTGGTAGAAAAGGCTTACACTCCAGATGGAAAGGTCTAATAAAACTATTCTCTTACACCCTCCTTACTCACTGATTTCTCCCGCCACCCCCACAAAACAGGTCTTTTTATGTCTAGAGACAATCGAGTCTCCTTTTTCTTCCTGAACCTGGAGCACCCCGACCCTAAGCTAGGAACAAGAAGAAAACAGTCATTAAAATAACGATCTTTAAAAAGCATGCAACCTGGCTCAGGTAACTTATGGAAGACAGAGTCGTAGCTGACGGAAATTGATTGAAAGTAAGCAAAGAGACAAAATAGCATTTAGACACTTAGATGTCTTCACCGTTTGCTGACATGGTGACTTACTAGGCACTAAAAGTAAGGGGCAAACTCTGAAGATAAGAGTTTTGTTTATAGTTAATATACAAGACAAAATACTCTATCAGCAAAATAATAATAACAATAGTTCATTTCTATTGTTCCTATTTAACAAAGTCATTCTAACTAGTAACGGGTTGATGAAGACTCTTTCAGGAGCTTGCTAGAAATTCTTCTTTCCTGATGCGCCCTGGGTGAGATCTAAAGCCAAAGCAAAACAAACGAGAGAGCAGCCCGTCTGCTCCTCAGGACACCGACCAAGTCAGGCAATGTCATTGCGATGTCCCCTCCAAGGTGTCCCCTAAACATACTCTGACACATGAGGTGTCTAAGAGCTCAGTAGAATTCAGGCATATCGACTTTTCCATTAGAAATATGTTTGTGAAAATAGCGTGTCAGATAAATTTGGGTTATTATGCATGGTATTGCTATAGACATTCAAGTACATATGTTTTTCTTTCTCTCACGTACATACTAAGAGTGGACTGGGGGTCACATGGGACCTCAGTTTAGCATTTTGAGGGGCTACTAAGTTGTTTTCCGAGTGGCTGCACGTTTTACAGCGAAGTACAAGGGCTCCGATTTCCCCCGCGTCCCCAGCACTCGGTATCGTGTGTCTTTGCGACACGGCCACCTAGTGGGTGCGACGCGTCCTCTCCTTGGGGCTTTTATTGCATTTCTCTAATGCCCAACGTTTCCATCGAATGGTCAAAGGATAAACAAAACACGGCGCATCCACGCGATGGAATATTAGTTGGTGAAGACAAGGGATGGAGAACCGATTCGTGCCGGCCCACGAACGAAACCCAGAGCCCTGTGCTCGGGGCAAGAAGCCAGTCAGAAAAGACCTCACGGCCTGTGAACTCGCTTCCATGAAATGTCAGGAACAGGCACATTTTAGAGACAGGACGTGCATTAATTCTTGCCGAGGGCTGAGGTTAAGGAGGACGGGGTGTGAGTGCTCATGGGCGCAAAACTCTTTTCTGAGGCGATAAAAGGTTCTAAGTTTAGATTGTGATGATGGTTGCACAATGCCTAAAACGTGCTAAAACTCATCAAATTGTACATTCAAGTGAGTGAACTTTATAGTATGTACAATTCTATCTCAATAAAGCTATTAAAAAACAACTGTACTTTGCATAACCAAAGCCATGGTATTTTACTAAAGTCACTAAACCATGCTAACCTAAATAAATATCTAATAATTTGTCTTTTAAAAAAGTATGTGTCTAGAAATATTCAGTTTTCATAAATTAAAGCATTTATCAAGATCAGTAGGTGTACTTAGTGAGGGGCAGACCCCTGACCCAAGACCAGGTCCTGCGGTGCAGCCACAGCACAAGCCACAGTGGCCAGAGAGCCACCAACCACACGGACAAACTCCAGAGCGCGGGAGCGGGAGGCTTACGGGGGCCGGACGCGCCTTGCAGGAAGAACAGTGTCCCGAGGAGCTTGTGCTGGCGGGTCCCCACTCCCAGGGAGCCCCAGGGACCAGGAGAAGGCGGCGCCCTGCAGTTCCCCCCGCACACAGCAGGTGGCGGCAGCGAGCTGCGGCCCGCGTCATTCATTCGGGTCTGGACACCCCCCACCCCCCCACCCCCCGCTCAGAGAAGCCTGTCGCCCCGTCAAATAAGCACGACTCTGCGGGCTGCGGGCTGCTCCGGGCAGACGCCTGCCATGGTTCATGACCCACCCGTGCGCTCTGAGGACCTCAGGAGAGACCCCCAGCAGAGGAGGAGGGCTGGGGGTACACGGGGTGCTCCGCACCCGGGTCCCCTGGGGGCAGGGCTGGTAGAGGGGACCTCCTTTCGCTTTACACGTCTGCATTTACTTTTCAGGGCATATCGTTGCACATGATTACGACACTGTTACCCCCGGAACTCCAGTGACCCCTGGGAGGAGACTACAAGCCTTGTGCACCCTTAGCTCTTTGCTGATCAAGGAAAGAGAAACGGAAACCACTCTCTTGCTTCTCGGAGAATAAACCTGTGCGAAGACCTTCTCGAGCATCTTTCTCACTTGACAAACCCGAGTCCACAAAACTGCCACCCGCTTCGCTCGTTCGCCTGGAGTCCCTCAGGGAGGGGGCTTCAGATGGGCCTGGGGACGCTTAGCTTGCTTTCTCCTGGGGTCGCCTGAACAGGGGAGGTCTCCAGGGCAGGCAGAGGGCTGATCAGGAGAGCCCAGGGCAGGTGGCCCATGGCAGCTGATGGGGTGGGGTGGGGTGGGGGAGCTGAAAATCAGCAGAGACCCCAGCTTTGCCCCATTCCTGCGGCCAGTGCACCCCTCCCTCAGAAGGGGGTTCTGAGCCTCTTTCCAGCTGTTAGAAGGACCAGCGCCCGTCAGAAGGGCGGGGCCCGGGCTGGACCCTGCGGAGTGACCGCGGTGCAGTGGCCTGAGCCTAGGGGACACGGTCACAGGCAGGACGGGTCCGTCCATTTGTGTCCTGGCGTGTGTCACAGGTTCCTGTCAAGGGTGATGATGTCAACTCTGAGGAGGAGAGACCTTAAATCTCCTCCACCGGGAGGCCAGCGGGCAGGCGGCGCCCCGTCACGGTCACCAGGACCCATGGGAACGAGTGACCGTGGGGACCCTCCCTGTCCCCTCAGCGGGGCCAAGTTGCAAGCTCATTAAAACAGGATCATAAAAACGCAAGAACCCCTCTGACTGCGGCCGCACTAAGCGAGCTGAACTGGAGTCCGGCTGGCGGCGCTGTTCACAGTTCCCGGGCAGCGTTCTCACTGCCCTGCCGGCCGCTGGAGGGCACCTGCTGTGCGCGCCCGCTGGGCCGCTCTGGGCCGGGGGCGGGGGGCCGCCCTGCAGGTGTTTGCACCTGCATCCGGGCCGGGACCGCCGAGAGCCGTGGGCCGGGTGATCGGGCGTGACTCGCGGGCCGTGGGGTTCCGCGCCTCCCCTCAGGTGTCAGGGGACAGCGGCCGTGAAGGCCGGATGCCCAGCCTCGCTCAGGTTCGTGGGAGCTGGGGCTGCACTCGCGTCTGGGGGAAGGGGAGAACGCGGGTTGTGCGGAATTGCAGTGCGAGTGAGGATGCGGGTACGGGTGGGGGTGGAGATGCACATGCCGGTGAGGGCCGCGATGCGGGCGCTGATGGGTATGGAGATGCGGGCGGGATGCGGGTGCAGGTGCATGTGCAGGGTGGGTGTGAGGACATGGAAGGCGGGGCGGGGCGGGCTCGGGGCGTGGCCTGCGGTGGGTCCCGCATTTACCTGGCACCATCTGGCTCCGGGGCAGGTAGAGAAGGTCTCGGTCCAGAGCGGCGGGCGCCCTACTCAGAGGTGCACGGGCCAGTTGAGAGGGTAAGTGAGCGAGGCAGGTAGGACCGCGACCCCCGCCCAGGCCCCGAAGCTCACGGGGCCCCGGCCCCTGGGGACTCTGGGAATCCGTGGGAGCCGTGGGCGCAGCGGGGCTGGAGCGCTGCCCGCGGACGCTCGGGGACCCTTCGCGGGAACGGAGGCCCCCGGGCGCTGGAGGTCCCTGCGGAGCCGGGCTCTCAGCGGAGTGAAGGTCTTCCCGGGGGTGGCCGGAGGCTGGGGGATGCTTTCCTGGGGTGTCTCCGGGGGTCGGGGAGCAGGACTTGCGCTAGAACTTCAGGTCTGAGGGTCCCGGACTCCGCAGTCCCTGGAGCGCTCAGCGGACACGCGGCCGCGGGGAGGAGGGGCGCGGGACCCCACGCGCAGCGGCCGGGCCCTCGGCACAGCTGGTGGGTGTCGCAGGAAGGCTGTCGCCTCCGTACATCCCGCAAAGAAAGCTTCCAGAGTTTATAAAGAAAGCCTCTAGCGGCAGCGCCAGGACCCGCCATACGGCGCGTTCAAGCGCAGAGTGGAAAACGCTTCTGTGACTCTAGAGCCACTGTCTTTAGGGGCTGTGGGGACAGCGGGTGACAAGGGCAGCGCGCACTTGCTTTGCCTTCTGCGCTGTAGTGGACACGCTCTTCCCAGGAGGCAGAGCTCTCTCGTGAACATTGTGACCCGGCCTTAGGGACAAGGGGAGTCCCAGCTTTTATTTTATCACGATATCGCCAAAGTGTGCCATTTAAAAACGGTCACAGACAGACAGCGAGAGGTGAATGATGCGTTGGTGTCCGTGGCCTGAGAATTAAACACGAGGGCGACTTCCGACCTGTGCGTCACTCCACGGCAGTCCACCCTGGGCGCTGAGCGGTACTGCAGAAACAGACCTTGGGAGATCACGGCCAAGTCACGATGTTTTTGGTCCATACATTATTACGAAGGGAGCCCAGCGAGGCACAAAGCTCACCTTGGCGCCGCCTCGGCCCGGAGCCTGAAGTCAAACCCGTGTTTCCCACTCGGCAGCTCTTTGTGCCCCTCCTCCCGGCCCCCGCCCGCAGACGCGGGGCCCCCCTCCAGCCCCCTCTCCCGCTCCCTGGCCCTTAGGGCATCGCGCTGCAGTCTCCGTGGCCACCATCCAGGCACCGGGCGACGAGGCAGCCCCCTGCCCTCTTCCCTGCATTTCCCCGACAGCGGTCTGTAAAGTCTGTGCCCGGCACTGTCGTCCTCCCGGGGGGGACCAGCGGCCACCCTGCAGCCCTCCTTCCTACGGGACACACTCACTCCAGTCTCCCAGCACAGCCTCACCCCACAGCCACGAAAGCCATGCACTCATATGTATATGCACACGCAGGTGCATGCAGACACCCATGTAAAAATACACACTCACCCATACACATCCATGTATAGAAATGCACAAGACACAGTACATGCATGCATGTGTAAGCACGCATGCACACAGGCCACACACGTGCACCCAGCACATGCACATTCACATGCACTCGCACATGTACCCACATGTACATGCGTGCACTCACACGCCTGCAGAGCTCTGTGGCAGAGCCCACGAGGGAAGCGGCAGGACAGCCACCCAATGACACCGCGTCCCAACCCCGTGCACAGCTGCCCCTGTGGGTGGGGGGCCTGCAGCCCACCTGTGCTACCTGCGTATCAACGGCGCTGTTTCCTCACAGGCTAGCGGTCTGCAGCGATGGGCGACTGGAGCCTCCTGGGGAGACTCCTGGACGCTGCGCAGGAGCACTCCACGGTCACGGGCAAGGTCTGGCTGACCGTGCTGTTCATCTTCCGAATCCTGGTGCTGGGAGCCGGGGTGGAGTCGGTGTGGGGCGACGAGCAGTCCGGCTTCACCTGCAACACCCTGCAGCCCGGCTGTGAGAACGTGTGCTACGACAAGGCCTTCCCCATCTCTCAAACCCGCTTCTGGGTGCTCCAGATCATCTTCGTGTCCACGCCCACCCTCATCTACCTGGGCCACGTGCTGCACATCGTGCGCACGGAACAGAAGAGGAAAGAGCGGGACGCGGAGCAGCCGAACGGGGACGGCGACCGCGGCCAGAGGGACAGGCCCCCGGTGCGGGACGACCGGGGCAAGGTCCGCATCGCCGGGGCGCTGCTCCGGACCTACGTCTTCACCACCGTCTTCAAGATGCTGTTCGAGGTGGGCTTCATCACCGGCCAGTACTTCCTGTACGGCTTTCAGCTGAACCCAAACTATGTGTGTGAGGAGCGGCCCTGCCCCAACACCGTGGACTGCTTCATCTCCAGGCCCACGGAGAAGACCATCTTCATCATCTTCATGCTGGCCGTGGCCTGCCTGTCGCTCTTTCTCAACGTGCTGGAGATCTATCACCTGGGCTGGAAGAAGTTTCAACAGGGCATGTCCCAACACTATAGCTTAGACGCCCCTGAATTAAGGATGGAGCCCACAAAGCCCGGGAGTGTGAGCCCCCCTTCCCACTAGGCCCCAGCCGTCAGTACTGTGGGGCCCCTGCCTTGCTACACCCGCTCAGGCACCGACCGCAGCCCTTCCCAGGACCCCTCCTCCAGCAGCAGACCTCACTGTCACAGCCCCGTCCAGAGCACAGGCAAAGGGCCACCCGGACAAATCCCATGCCAGCAGAACTGGGCCTCCCAGGAGGCGGAGCAGCAGCTCTCAGTGAGGAAGGCCACCTGCCAGTGTCCCCGTCTTCCTCCTTGACCCCTCCGGGCAGCCCTGGCCACCCCCCCCAGGAGCCTGTCTGGGTGGAGAATGCGGACGGATGGGGACGCCCCAGCTTGGGAGAGAGCAGAGAGGAAGCGAGGGGGTGTCAGGCCCTGTGTCTTTGTGCGGCGCTTCGCACCTGAGTGCAGCGGGGAGAACGTGGCGCTTTCCGCAGGGGAAGAGGGGTGAGGGGCCTGCGGCACCTCCAGGTCGAAGCCGCCTCCTGTCGCCCCAAACGCCAGCGGCACAGACGCGGCGGCGCCCGGGGCCGGGGCGCTGCGAATAAACCTCTGCGCGGTTCCCACGGTCCACCACGGAGCCTGGCCGCGGCTCTCCGTCACCCACACGGGCCTGCGAGACGGCAGCGAGCCTGTAATGGCGTTTGGTTCTTACATTTGGAAATTGGGTTAATTTCTCCGACATCAGGAAGAGGCCTGCAGAGATTCCTCATACACGATCACGGAGAATCAGAACTGTGAATCCCACTCAAACATCCTTTAAAAAAATTAACCTTATGAAATTAAGTGGTTTTTCGGTTTAGCTCCCTGCCCCCCCCCATATTAACACTAATTCTTTAGTAATCTTGAATAAAATCCTTTTTGTGAAATTTTTTTTCTCGGAAACTTTTTCTTCTCTTATTTATAACATTAATTTATGGATCCTCAACAAAATAAATTTTTACAGAGAGTATTACAAGATTTCAAAGGGTAAATGCGTGGAGACACTGTAAGTAATTTTGAAATAGAGCACATAAAAATTAAGGTCAGAAAATGTAATATAATGTAATGTAACTTTGCATCACATCTCAAAGCTCAGGCTTACTCACTCTTAGATTTCTTGTTGCCCAGAGGACTATTTTCCCTTGGCATTATAATGTGTTCACAAAACTTTTTTTGGTGAGTTTGGATTTTTAATAGCTCTAAAACCAGTGAACCTGTGGTGACAGAAAGAAATCTAACTATGGGAGGCGAACACACAGTGTAAGCATATATATGTCTTGCCGTCAAAGTGTACAGCTGAAACTTATGGGATCTCATTAACCAATGTCATCACACACACGATAAATAATTAATTAAAATAAATAAGTAAATAAGTAAAAAATATAAAAGCAACGAATTCCTCTAGCAGTATATTTGAAGATGTTTGGCACATAAATGTTAAGTCACGATATTTATTAAAAAATTAGGGAAACTTTATTTCATGTTGTAACAGTATCTTTTCTAGACTAAATTGTAACCGAAAATAGTCATTTTCTAAGTGATAAAAAGTACCCTTAAATTTAAGTTGCTGGTTTTGTAGTCGATTAATTGTTTTCATTGATAGAATCCATGACTGGGGTTTTCGAAATAGCAATTTTATTGTTTTAGCTATAATGAGCCAACACCCCTTTTGCCTACACACGACGCTTGAGAAGGTGCCGCGGTGGCTGTTGTGTCTTTTCTCGGGTGCTCACGAACTGAAATAGCCTTCTGGGGTTCTCCTAGAAGTGCCCTCTCTTGGTGTGTGTTCTCCTGAGGAAATAATGTTGAAAATGTTCTGCTGTCTGCCTGCTCGAGTCCCACTCGGTCTCCGCACCTGCCCTGGCCTCTAATTCTTTAGCAATTCTGAATAAAAGACATCTTGCCTCCTGCGAGGCTGGGGTTTCCTGCTCCCGGGGAGACCGTCCTGTTTCTAGTTAGAACTGCATCCTGAATCCCTGCTTTTATGACAGCCTAAGATGCGCATATGCCAACAGAGTCTAAGAACAAGGTGGTCCCCCGTGGACCGAGTTTTCCTAGACTTGTCCGTTCATTCATTCATTCCGTTTGCGAAGCCTTTATTGTGTGGCTCCCTGCGCCAGGCATTGCGGGAGACACTTGGGGATAGACTGGAGATTATTCACAGAGGTTCAGCCCTTGACAAGGGCTCAGCTGTCCTTTCCTGAGGCTGAGGGAAGGCCCAGGCGTGAGGATAGGTGTCTCTTCCCAGCCAAAGGGTGTAGACGTGGGGTTCAGTGCCCGCCCCTGCTTTCACTTGGAACACCCCATCTCTGCAGTGAGCCTGAACCTCTGTCACCCCAGCAACACATGGCACTCTGGCCCTGGCCCAGCCTGCCTCTCTCCAATGCAGAGCACCCTCTGTTGGTGACCGACACCCAGTGCCCTGTTCCCCGGGCTGGGGCACCTCCCTGCACAGGTCACCTTTGCTGCTCATCTTACCCTGAGTTCAGTCCACCCGCCTGCCCATCTACCCACCCATCCGCCCATTCATTTATCCATTCATCCACCCACCTATTTACCCAACCACTCGCCCATCTGCCCACCCAGCAGCTACTCACTCTCGAGTGCTCTGGGGGTTTAGGTATAAAAATGCACAAGGTGAATGTTCCGATTTCTCAGAGATTGCGAATTTAACTCCCTTCCCTTGAATAGGATCCCTACTGGTGGGCGGCTTGGGAGTGGGTGCCCTCTGGGTCTCATAATCTCTTGCATCCCCCACCATACCCCCACCCTCGCCCTGGACCTTCTCCCTCCCCCCTCCATGGGGACCACTGGCAATGGGCATGACCGAGAAGGGGCGAAGCCTGTCAGAACCTTCTGCCACCTCCCCTCCCGCCAAACAAGAGCCCGAACGCCCTGGCCCTGGTCTCCCTCTCGGCCACTGTTCACCTGGCGACCTGACCAGCTGTGAACACGGAAGGGCTCAGCCCTCCTCCGCCATCCTCCGAGCCTGACTCCACGGTCCGACTCCATTGACCTGAGCTGTCTGTTCCTTTCACTTGCTGGGTCATTTGATTACAACGTTGATCAAAAACATCCAAACCTAGAGAAAAAACGTATGTGTTAACTCGAGTCAAAGTTTGACGACATGCCCTGAGGCACGGCCTCAGCGGGCTGAGGAAAGGCTCTGCAGAAGGCGTCCTGCACTGGTCTCTGTGCATTCGGAATCGATGGAGAGAAACCCGTGGGGGGTAGAGGAAGGGGGCAGGGGAGCGCAGAGCAGGGACATCGGGATCAGATAAAAAGCAAAATGGGGGGCCGAACGGTTCCACCGGTGGGTGCAGCAGGGTTAAGGCGGCATTTACGGCAGACAGACAGGCGCAGGCGAGGAGGCACAGGAGCAGCTCCGCGTGCAGCGCTTCTGCCCCGAGGGGTTTCGAAGATTCCTCTGACATTTCAAAGGCATGTGACCCTATTTGCAGAAAAGGGTAGAGAGGGCTCACTTAAGGCAAAGAGTGACCTTTTGCTAAAGAAGCCATAGGCCAGGCGGCGAGCCGCCCACCATGGCCTGTCCAGCTAGGGGGTTAAGATCAGACCACGCCGCGTGGTCAGGCGCAGTCGCCGGGCTTGTCAGGCACCGAGTAGCCTCCTGAGCCCCCAGGTTTGCCAGGTAGCGCCTTCTTTGGTCACAGATGTCTCTCCCTCGGCGTCTGCACGCTGCCAGAGAACTGACAGGTGGCTGTGTTTCCCACGGCTGGTCTTCAGAAGGGACGGCTGAATGAACACGCGCACGAACGTGCGGATGGATGCGCGGCTTCAGGGTGGTCCCGCCCCGCTACAGAAATC
Organism: Rousettus aegyptiacus; assembly: GCF_014176215.1. NCBI lineage: Eukaryota > Metazoa > Chordata > Mammalia > Chiroptera > Pteropodidae > Rousettus > Rousettus aegyptiacus. The sequence continues at coordinate 24,412 of NW_023416286.1, forward strand.
GAGCCGCTCTGGGTCCTCAGCTAGCCGGGCGCACGGGAGCGAGCGGTGGGCAGACCCGGCCTTCCGCACGGCCGGGACGTCCAGCCGCGCGTTGGGGCGACTCGAGGGAAAGGCGAGCGGTTCCACCTGCTGCTCCCGCGCCCCGGAAATCCGCCCACTCGGTGTTCCCGCCCTGGGCTGGTCCCCAAGCCATGTCCACCGAAACGCCAGTCACCGCGGGGGAGCTCGGGCTGCGTGAGCCGCACTGGGAGGCCGCGCGGAGAATGAGGCCCGGGCGGGAAGGACAGACGTGCGAGGCGTCCTCAGCTGCACAGCTTCCCGGCCCAGGAAGGCCATTCGGTGTCCCCAAGGAACGAGGACACAAAAAGCGGCAGGAGGGACCTCTGCGGAGCCAGAAGGAGCCATGAGCGCAGAGACCAGGGGTGGCATCGGAGGACACCCCTCGGAAAGCCTGCGCCGCTGGGGAGTCGCCGCTAGCGAGCGTTGCGGAATGACCCCGCCGCGCGCGCGCAGCAAGGGGCCGATTTCCAGCTGAGAACACAGGGTCTTGAAGAGGTTCAGTGATTTTCCCAAGACCTCACACCTAGCGCGTGTGCGAGCCAAGAGCTGAGCCCGTGCCAGTCTGTCGCCCAAGCCCCGTCCACTGTGTCCCCCGCCTCGCGGCAGGAACCAGCTGACACTGTGCTTTTGCAAGACCCCAGGTCCAGCCTGCCCAAAAGGAAAAGAAGAGTCAGGTGATTTGGGGCCGGACCGGACGTGGGACGGATTCTGAAACCCAGTGTGGGGCCATGAGTGTGGAGAGTGGTCCCCGCGGGTGACCTGGGGCCATTCGGAGGAGCCTCCCGCTCGCTTGCGCCTCAGGATGCAGCAATGGAGAAGGGGACTCGGCCCCCGCCTCTGAGAGCAGCGGGTCCCCCAGGACCGGAGGGGAGCACCGGCTCTTCAGGAGAACGTCTCTCCTCAGCGTGAAATCCTGGAAGCGCCGCCAACCCTGGAGTTTCACCGCGGGTGCCCAGGGGCTGAGGAGGGCGACGGGTGCTCCTGCTGCCGCGGCTGACCGCGCCGCTGTCCCCGCCGCGGCTGGTTAAGGGCTCAGGGACCTGCCCGTCTGTCCGAGAGCAGCTTCTCGGGGGGCCTCTCGTCTCCCGAGAACCGGGTGGGGTTTCGAGGGCGGGCTGGTGACGGCCTGAAGCAGAAGCTGCCACGGCTTTTGCGCGCGGGCCCCGAGGTCGCCTCTTAACCGGCACTGCAAGGATCGGAACAGCTCACCTTCCCCTGACCGCGGCGTTCGGTTAAGGCTGGAGGTTCCACCTGCTCGTCGCCTTGCGTCAGGACGCTCTGCACGCTGCTTGCCTCAGGTTGATTTTTAAATAAAATCCATCCGTTTCCCTTTAAATCAGCACACACCCTTCCAGACAATTGTGTTTGCTCTTCCTTTGGGGTTCAAATGTCAGCTACTTGCTGCTAAATTGAACAAGGAATGTACAATGAATAAATGACAGTGCGTTTCTGACCATAGTTGAAGTAAAACTTATTCACAAACAGGAGGAAACAATGGTTTGTGCCCAGAGCATTGTGCAACACAGGTGACCCCCAAAGCCTAACAGAAATGACACCAGGCTTTCATAGGCTGGGGGTTGGTTCAACTGAAAACAATTCGGAACCATCCCGAGTACCATAAAATGCGGAGGGTCCCAGGCCGCACATTCCTGGGATCTAGCCAAAAACCCGGGGGCACAGTGCATTCCTCAGGGGAGCAGATCTAGTGCATCAGAAGCCGGTCGGGTTCAGGTGTAGGTTGTGTTGGAAAAAGTGACACTTCTACTGGAGTGTTTTTTTTTTTTCTTCCATTGCAACCATAAAATTAAGGAATGTGGCTTTGCCGAAGCCGTAAGGAACTGGTTAGTTTCAATATCCAGAGGCATGACATTTATTCACACTGACGCAACCATTCTTACTCCTCGTGCAGGTTTAAGGAAACTGGACTATTTAAACTGCTATTAGACCCAAAGAGCTACTTTTAATAAAGACTTTACTAGCAAACACTGGATCCGCGTAAAAGTCGGCTGTCCAGTAAACACCGAAGCACAGAAAGGCCTCAGGGCCACCGAGGTCAGGGAGAGAAAGCAGGCGCAGGGTGCCGCAGACAGCACCATGAGCCTCGCAGAGAGGCTGCCGCCCCGACACTCCTGAGACCGTCACTTGTAAAATTCTTAATCTTTTAGCAGGAAATGAAATGGGACGGCTCTGGCAGAGTTAATCCTTTTAGTAAACCTCCTTAAGTGTCCTTCCCTCCTTTCTTTGGAAAAAGGCCCCCTCCCTCAAATCCTGATAATTGTCTTGGCAACTCAGATCCTCTGACTACTGATAAGGGTCATCAGCCCATTGTTAAGCAGAAATGGTGGCAAGCCAGGCAGGGCCCTCAGAGTCTGAGAGGTGGGAGGCGGGGACTTTAAGCCAAAGGTCTTTTTACGTTTTAAGAATTGTATTAATCAACCCTGTTTTCCTTCGCTCACTTAATAGGCACATCAATAGTAGAAATTAATAGATGTATGATTTAAATAATGAGTTTGTATCTTGTCCTGGTGGAGGGCCTGAGGTGGCACTTCAGCAGAAAACCCAAGACCCCACCCTGACCGAGGCAGAAAGGGAAAGAGCTCCACGAAACCTCTGTAGGCAGGGACTATGGCCATTCTCAGCAGGAAGCAGATATGGAAGAAGAGACCTCCTGTCCCTCAACTAATAACAAGGGGGTTCATGGCTCTTAGAAAAGAGTTAGGCGGGAAAATTAGTTAGGGGGTTTCGGGTCTGCCTGGGCAGACGCTGAGGTCATCCTATCTCAGAAGGGGTCTTCCCTAATACGCCCACCATGAAGCAAGCCAGAAGGCATTTTTTAACCCACACAAAGAAACCAGTAGGCAGAGATTTGGGTACCAGTTTATGCCAGTCAATTGCACCTGCGAAATGAAGACCCCCAACGACTTTCACTCACCTGAGCCTCATCACACCATCATTATAATAGGTTGCACATGCCCGGAAGTTCATCAATATCATTATAACAGACTGAATTCTGGGAACGAGAATGCAAAATGATGAATCACAGCAAATAAATAACAGTGCACCCCACACTGAGACTCCAAGGCGTGCTGCTGGGCCGAGGAGCACAAGTCTGCCTCGAAAGGGGAGGTGCCCACGTATTATTTTGAAATCAAACATTAAGAAGCAAAACAAACCCAAATACAAAAACCCTCAGGCCAGCTCCCCGGAAGTTTCACCCATCACTGCCGGACAAAACCGTGTCTCCGCTAGGGTCTCCTTGGGCATGAAGACTTTCCCCACAAACCCCACCAGGGGGCTCCCCACAGGTCGCCTTGGCCTGCCCTAAACCAACCACACCAGAGAGCATGGGGTCAGCCCAGGGCCAGGACAAAGCCACCGTCCCCAGCCACGTTGAAGAGGGGCCCGAGCCAATCACAGCTCAGCCAGCAAGAAAGGGGGGTATGGGGGAAGCCACCCCAGGGTCTGCCTCAGTCAGCAGCATCATCGTGAGAACTCAGGCGGACAGAGAGCTATGTCCGCTGTATCCCCCGCCACTCACCCTGGGGTGACTCTCTCCCTGGTTCCAGTTAACGCAAGACCAGCTGTTCAGTCCCTCAGTGAACCTAGGGGACGGCGCTGTCTGCAAGTCAAGGGGCAGCGGTCCTCTCGGCAAATGAGACAGACACCCACGGGTCCCATGTCCTCACCCCACCTGTCCCAGTGTGTCCCCAGGTGGGGTCAGACGCCAATGCCCGGACCCGAGGAAACGCGCAGCAGCGCCCCGTGACACCCTGTCCCCTTCTCCTCCGCCACTCTCTCCTCCTCGCCCCGGCCCCCGGGTCTGCGAGGCCCCGCGGTGGCTTCCTGCCCAGGTTCTCTCTGCTGCGTGGGTTAGACCTGTCGCTCTTGATGAACGATGTATGTGTGTAGTTTTATATCTTGATCAACGAATCCCACCTCAGACGTGCAGAGTTATGTCCCTGTGTTATGTCCAGTTCTTGCCTGCTGTCCAAGCTGTCACCTGGTGTCTATGACCTGTGGCTGAAGCTGTGTCTCGCTGAATTACTGGGTCCTCTATTTCCTCCTAATCTAAGGCTAATTATTCTCACTCCTTGTCGGCATCCTTTTAAACCTCTGAACAGAGAAACACTATGTAACTTCTGGCATTTTTGTAAGCTGTTTTTTTAAAGTTTGGAGCACACGTTGATGCCTACTTTTTGACAAAGTCTTTGACAGGTTTGCCAGTTTGTCACATGGGTTCTTAGGTGAGTCAGTACTATAAATATTTATTTTAAAATAATCCTTACAACCCTACAAAATAGGCATTGTTCTTCTTCTGTATATATATTTATTAAAAAGAAAAAAGAAAAAAGAAGCCTAAAGATTAAGTACTTTGTTCAAAGTCACCCAAGTTGAACCCAGGCCTGACTTCAAAGCCCAGGTGTTCTCAGGGGATTCCGAAATCTGTGGACCAAATGACAGCATCAGTCAAGATGGACTGTTAAAATTATCAGATTTTAAAAAATGCTTCTGAGGACACTGAGGTAAAATGGCACACAGGCGAGTGGAGTTCAGGTAAGCAATGCCCCGAGGAAAACAGTGAGATAAGGAGGGGAATGGACGGATCTTGCCGTCTGGCAGACGCCAGGCACGGAATAAGGCCCCACACGACGGTCGTGTGGCATGTCGGGGCACGTGCAGCAGCAGCCAGGCCTGGGGGCCCAGCTCCGCCACGGCCAGGCACCCGTGTGCCCCCCGAGCCGGCACCCCAGCCACGGCGATCGGACGAGCGAGGTTCCGCTCACCGCGCTGCACACCGCCTCACACCTACACACGGCCCGAGAGACGTCTGTGAAAAATAAAATCAGGCCCTGAACGACGTCCGAATGCAGAACCACCATGCGCTGGGGCCAGTGAGAGTCCCTGCCTAAGACTCTGAAATCACCTCCAGGGCCACAAGAAATGTGTGTGTGCACGCGTGTGTGCATGTCCGTGTGTGTCCGTGTGTGTGCATGTGTGCGCGTCTGTGTGTGCATGTGTGCGCGCGTCCGTGTGCGTGTGTCCGTGTGTGTGTGCCTGTCCGTGTGTGTGCGTGTGTCCGTGTGTGTGTGTGTGCGTGTGTCCGTGTGTGTGTGCACGCATGTACATGCGTTTGCTCACCCAGCTCCTCTTGTATTTGGCTGAATCACAGGAGAGGCTGACACGCTCTCTTCCCAACTGTTGATTCGCTGTGTCTACTCTGTATTTCCTAAAAGTTGTCATTTGATAAAAAGGCAGAATATAAAAAATATTAAAGGACATTTGACACCATTGTCAAACGAAAAAATAATAATAAATCTGTTTCCATACACTAGTGGTGGTGCAAACCTTACTATCTAAGAAATAACGTTTCTTACTTTTCTCCAAGAACTGTCCTGCAAGCCACTCCCTCCCACCACGTCTGTAAAAGAGCTTCACATATGGTACCGTCTTCTGAAGGCCACCAAGTGTCCGGAGGGAAAACGCGGAGTCACCGCCGGTCACCTCCTGCCCGCCCACGTCCAGGAAGCCCCCTCCGGCTCGGCCAGGGAAAGGGGGCCTGGACGCGGGCCGCAGTCTGCAGCTGGGTCCGACCTTAGTCACAGGTTATATTCTCTCCTCTCCAGCCCTCGTCCCACCCTGCTCTCTGTCTAACGAGCAACTACACTATGGAAACTTTAGTGGAAAGAAACTGGAGACATGCCCGCAAGAGTTACCGGTAAGGGCAGTGTGGAGGCACACTGAATTTTAGTCGATCGCTTCTCTTCGATTTTGCTAAAATATGGGATAAAGGCTTGAACAATACTGAACTTACTGAAGAATGAAACAAAATAAGTTGAAGAAAAAAAGGAGAAAAACAGTAGAGAGATAAAAACAGTACACCAAAATTATGAATAGAGGTCATTTAAAAGAAGGGAGGTATTCTATAACATGAACAAAGTTGTAATCCCTTTTCACATTAAACACTGCATGACAATCAGCTAACAGAAATTACTGCAGCACAGGTAGAGGTGACATTAAACTGGGGTTATGAGAAAACCCCATTTAATGAGCATGGTGATGTTAGATACTATTATTCTTCATGACAGTAAGATACAACTTATCTTGAAGAGAAAGCGAACAGTGCAGATCAAGGAGACGCGCTGAGGCTTTGATGCAGAAGAGAAGCCTGCCCTGCCCAGACGCGTCGCAGAGTCTAGGGCGATGTCGGTGGAAGAGGTGCGTGAGACGCCCAGGGCCGGGCTGACCCACGGGCCGGCGACTCGGGCATCGTTTGATCACCGGGGCTACGCAGCTTCCGCCTTTGGGTCGTTTTTGGCAGAGGGACCTTCAGTAGTAGCCTTGGCTGTGATCAATCATATTCCGACCACCAGGCTTCCAGGAAACCGTTTTAAAAGGGATAATTGAGTATTTTCATGTTACACTGTTAAGGCATCTAAATTTTGGGTGTTTTCCATATATAACTTGACTGCTATTTTTAATTCTTTTTTCATTTTGCACAACAATTAGGTATGAAGTGACATAATCCTTTCTCTATAAAAGAGCTTATCCATTTTGCAAACCCTAAATTGAGGTATTGTGAAGAGAAATTTAGAATGCGGGAACACACAGGAAAATATATTGAAAACCAGTAGAGAGAATTTTTAACCATCATACACATTCAGTCACCATTGGCTGATAGTCTTTAACTTTGGAAAAACAGAAGAGTAATTAGAATTAAAACAAGTATTAGAAATAATTACCTAAAGAAGAAGAGAGCCATAAATGGCTTAATTACCAATTAAGTACCTACTAGATTCTTCTTTAGTCAACACTCACAGAGTTCGCATTTGAGCTGGTGAACAAAGCATGCACATAGCTAACACCCTTGAATGTAAGATTTAGCAATAACAGAGACAGAATTCCATGCATCGTTGGGACTGTGCTCAGATTAACCCAGTTAAACATCAAAGATATGGTGTGATTAGCTTCCCAAACTATCAACAGAATATTAAGTAAACTTTTTGAGATTCAGAAAAAAGTAGAAAATGATAGCGACATGTTGAGGCAGTGCTTAAAGGATCAGTGACCTAATTAAGACCTTTAAAATCATCAATGCAACGCACTATATTTTTATTCAGTTTACAGAAAGAATCTGTAAGTACAATTTGCAGAAAGAAAATGTTTAGTGCTACTTATACTCACTCTAAAGGGATTTAATTTTGACCAGTATGAACAATAGTTCTGTAGCTCCACTGCTTGTAAAGCCAATTTGTCAACGCATTAACAATGAATAAAATAACCTCATTTCCTTTAAACAAAGCTGACCATCTGAAACCATTTACACTCAATGTCTGTAAGGGCCAAGTGAGACTGGACATCACTTCTAGGATCCTTAATCTTTTAGCAGTAAATAAAATGGGACATCTCTGGCAGAGTTAATCTTTTTAGTAAACCTCCTTTCTTTGGAAAAAGGCCCCCTCCCTCAAATCCTGATAATTGTCTTGGCAACTCAGATCCTCTGACTACTGATAAGGGTCATCAGCCCATTGTTAAGCAGAAATGGTGGCAAGCCAGGCAGGGCCCTCAGAGTCTGAGGGGTGGGGGGCGGGGACTTTAAGCCAAAGGTCTTTTTACGTTTTAAGAATTGTATTAATCAACCCTGTTTTCCTTCGCTCACTTAATAGGCACATCAATAGTAGAAATTAATAGATGTATGATTTAAATAATGAGTTTGTATCTTGTCCTGGTGGAGGGCCTGAGGTGGCACTTCAGCAGGAAACCCAAGACCCCACCCTGACCGAGGCAGAAAGGGAAAGAGCTCCACGAAACCTCCGTAGGCAGGGACTATGGCCATTCCCAGCAGGAAGCAGATATGGAAGAAGAGACCTCCTGTCCCTCAACTAATAACAAGGGGGTTCATGGCTCTTAGAAAAGAGTTAGGCGGGAAAATTAGTTAGGGGGTTTCGGGTCTGCCTGGGCAGACGCTGAGGTCATCCTATCTCAGAAGGGGTCTTCCCTAATACGCCCACCATGAAGCGAGCCAGAAGGCATTTTTTAACCCAAACAAAGAAACCAGTAGGCAGAGATTTGGGTACCAGTTTATGTCAGTCAATTGCACCTGCGAAATGAAGACCCCCAACGACTTTCACTCACCTGAGCCTCATCATACCATCATTATAATAGGTTGCACATGCCCCAAAGTTCATCAATATCATTATAACAGACTGAATTCTGGGAACGAACATGCGCAGAATGCAAAATGATGAACCACTGGGTCCTGTCAATCTTAGTTGTCAATCGAGGAAGCCCACTCTAAGTAACCACCCACAGCAAAAAGGAATGAAAACCCCGACGTCTTTGTTATCAGGCGTTTGAGCCACGCTTCTCTTGCTCAGGCCCACGCTTCCACGTCTGGAAGTGTACTTTCCTCCTTAATAAAACTTTTCTTTTCTACTGCATTTCGGCGTCTTGCTCAGTTCTTTGTTGGAGACATCAAGAACCTGGACGACAGGCTGGGAGAGGCCCCCGCTCTCTGATAACACAAGGATACTATGTAAGTACAGAATGTGTCGAACCTCATTTTTATAAAAGCTACAGATATTTACATGGAATGTTGTTGTATACACTACACTTCAACCTATATTTAAGTTCTATAGTTAGGTATTTTATAACTTTTTAATTAAATGAATTCTATACATAATTGTAATTTCATCCAGGAAGAACTTCCCAGTGGAAATATGTAAAATCACTTATGTTTTGAAAGATTTAGATAAAACCAGCTCATGTTTAAGTGCCGTGCAAATTGGTTTTAGCATATCAATGTTTAATTTATTGGTGCAAAACAGAAGAATGGTGTCCTGAGCCATGTAGGCCTTAAAAACTGTTTTTGATTTTGATACAATTGCCAGCGCTGAAACCAAATGCAAACTACGCACAGAACGGGTTAGTTACTAAGGAGTATTTCTTTTTTAAGAATTTAGCTGAACTTTCTAATGAGTAAATGTGACACTGGACACAGTTACAGATGAGCAATAATTATGGGAAAAAATCCAATTCACTGATATTCGAAAACATAAAATTGATCAGTAATGAGGTTTTCTTATTTCTGCGCAGCAAGAGAACCGTATGAGTAGGGCACCCGCCGCTCTGGACGGAGACCTTCTCCACATACCTGTACCAGCGTAGGAGGTACCAGGTAAATGGGGACCCGCCGCACCCCGCCTCCCACGCCCGCCTGCACTGCCCCTGCGCGCGCATGCGCACACCGCCCGCCGCCCCCTGCGTTTGAGCGGCGGTGCTGTCCTCCTACACCCGAGGAGTGGCACGGCCAGTCCTGGTGTTGCTGTCCCCTCAATCACGGAGCCTCACCCCCTCAACTCCCCAGGGCACACGGATCTCTGGCCACGGCCTTCTGGCGCTGCACGGCGGCCGGGGCGGCTCCGGGGCCTATAAACAGCGCCGCCAGCCCGGGTCCGGTCCAGCTCGCTTAGTGCGGCCGCAGTCAGAGGGGTTCTTGCGTTTTTAAGACCTTGTTCCGATGAGCTTGCAACTTGGCCCCGCTGAGGGGACAGGGAGGGTCCCCACGGTCACTCGTTCCCATGGGTCCTGGTGACCGTGACGGGGCGCCGCCTGCCCGCTGGCCTCCTCAGAGTTGACATCATCACCCTTGACAGGAACCTGTGACACACGCCAGGACACAAACGGACGGACCTGTCCTGCCTGTGACCGTGTCCCCTAGGCTGCGCCGCGGTCACTCCGCAGGGTCCAGCCCGGGCCCCGCCCTTCTGACCGGCGCTGGTCCTTCTAACAGCTGGAAAGAGGCTCAGAACCCCCTTCTGAGGGAGGGGTGCACTGGCCGCAGGAATGGGGCAAAGCTGGGGTCTCTGCTGATTTTCAGCCCCCCACCCCATCAGCTGCCATGGGCCACCTGCCCTGGGCTGTCCTGATCAGCCCTCTGCCTGTCCTGGAGACCTCCCCTGTTCAGGTGACCCCAGGAGAAAGCAAGCTAAGCGTCCCCAGGCCCATCCGAAGTCCCCTCCCTGAGGGACTCCAGGCGAACGAGTGAAGCGGGTGGCAGTTTTGTGGACTCGGGTTTGTCAAGTGAGAAAGATGCTCGAGAAGGTCTTCGCACAGGTTTATTCTCTGAGAAGCAAGAGCGTGGTTTCCGTTTCTCTTTCCTTGATCAGCAAAGAGCTAAGGGTGCGCAAGGCTTGTAGTCTCCTCCCAGCGGTCACTGGGGTTCCAGGGGTAACAGTGTCGCAGTCATGTGCAACGATATGCCCTGAAAAGTAAATGCAGACGTGTAAAGCGAAGGGGGTGTCCCCTCTACCAGCCCTGCCCCCAGGGGACCCGGTGCGGAGCCCTGCGTGCACCCCCAGCCCTCCTCCTCTGCGGGCGGGGGGTGGGGGGGGTGGGGGGTGGGGGGCGTGTCTCCTGGGGTCCTCAGAGCGCAGGGCTGGGTCATGAACCATGGCAGGCGTCTGCCCGGAGCAGCCCGCAGACTCGTGCTTATTTGACGGGGCGACAGGCTTCTCTGAGCCGGGGGTCGGGGGGTCCAGACCCGAATGGCAGGGCCCGCCGCTCGCTGCCGCCACCTGCTGTGTGCGGGGGTAACTGCAGGGCGCCGCCTCCTCCTGGTCCCTGGGGCTCCCTGGGGGCGTGGGGGGAGGGGGGGCGAGGGAGACCAGCCAGCGCTGACTCCTCGGGACACTGCTGTCCCCTCATGGCGCATCCGGCCCCCGTAAGCCTCCCGCTCCCGCGCTCTGGATTGTCTTTCCGGTCGGTGGCTCTCTGGCCACTGTGGCTTTGTTAAGGTACGTGGCAATGAACACAAAGGCACAGGCGCGCGCGCGCGCTTTCCTCTCCTAGGTGGCCGGTGCAGGGGGCGATGTTAGCCACCTGCCGTGGTCTCACGGTCACAGGTAGTAAACGCTCTGAGTAGATGGAAAGGACGCCTCTGAGCCTTCCAGACGCGAGGGGACTTGCAGTTGGGGAAATAAGGCAACGTGGAGAATCGGAGGCTCTGTCGTGGCCGTGGCGGGTGATAGAACAGGTGGCTATGGCCTCAGCTAGAAGCATGGGCCTGGTCCTGGGGATGAGGGAAGTCAGCCGGTGTTTGAGGAGGGTCTGGTCTCCCTAAGGGGGCACCGTGAGGGAAGCCTGGCTGGCACCATGTCCGGAGGGCATGCTCAGGGCCCACGGGGAGGAGCACTCTGGGTTCCAACTGTCACCCAGTCCAGCTCACCTCAGCCCCCCTCTTCCCAGTGGTGTTCGACTTTCCCCAGCCAGGGTCTGTCCAGCTTCCTTGGAAGGTCCTCACCCTGACCCCCCGCCCCACCCCTGAGGCAGAGCAGCGACTCCTTTTCTTCTACCTGCAGCCGCAGATCAGCAGACATGGGCACAAGGGCATGGGGTGCAGGGAGACTCCATGCCTCCAGCAAGTCCCACTTAGTCCTAGGGCTGCATTTGGGTTCGGTGGGCAGCACCCCGAGCTCCCTCCTTGGTTAAGCACCAGTGGGAGATGGGACACAGGACAGGCAGATGGAGATCAGATGTCAGCTCATGAAGGTGGGACAAGGGGATTTCGCTGGCTCTTTCCAAAACGGATGGATTAGCTACCCGCCCACGGATAGCTGGCCTCTTCTGCAGGGACCCATCCTGCCCGGTCAGCTGTCCCCACAGCAGAGAGCAGGCCAGAGCCACACTGAAAGGTTCGGGGGGTGGGGGGGTCGGGGGTGGGCGCTAAGCCTCATGCGTCACTTCCATCTTGCAACTCAGGGACAGTGAGGTCTGTCCCCCCCTCCTGGGAGGGCGTGAGGAGGGTGGGGGAGGCCTGGTGAGGGGCTGCTTGGTCAGGGGCACCCCTTCTGGGAGGCGAGTGCCCCGGGAGGCCGCCCGGAGTGTCATCACTGCAGGGCAGCCTGTCCCCCCTCGCGCCTGCTGCCGGCCCTCCCAGCAGCACCCCGCCTACCCCGCCTTGGTCTCGCACTTACCGGACACTGGCGCCTTGGCTGCTGGGGGCGGGGGCTGTGCCAAGCAGACGGGAGGCAGCCGGAGCCTCCTCCCCGAGTTTGGGGCTGGAGCCCCTGGCTCTCACTTGTCCTCCTGCTGGTGGGGCCTCACGCGGCCACCGCGTGTGGACACGGGGGGCTGGTTTCCAGACTCCCTCGTGGCCTCTGGCCAGGCTGTCCTGACCGAGCTCCCCTGGGCTGGAGCCTGGCTGTCCTGTGAGCCCGCAGGCTGGGGGCCTGGCGGCCGGTCTGCGTGATCCGGGCACGAGCACCGCCCCCCCGCTTCCCCAGTCACTTCGAGGGGTCACCCCTGCCTCCCCGAGGACTCCGGCTTCTCCGTTGCTGGTGCATCCGACACGCCTGTCCTCACCCCGGTCGTGGCGGTGATTGGACTGACTCAGAACAAAGGAACGACGCTTGTTGAGTCACCGGCACTTCCTACGACACCCCAGCATCCCCATTAATTGAGGCCTCTCGCCCACGAGGTGAATCACCAGCGTGAGATCGGAAATTAGGGTGTGCCCAGGTGCGGGGCGGGGGACCTCAGGAGCTCAGTTCCGTCCCCTCGTTGCAGGGAGCTCGGCCCCGTGCCCTCTCCACAGAGCTGGGACCACAGGGCTGCTCCGCCGTCTTGCTCTGTCCCCAGCGAGCCCCTTCGGGCAGCAGGCGGTGCGGGTGGGGGCCGGACGCTGACACCGTCCTCGTTTGTCCGTCCGGTCGCCCACGCTCCTGGCCCGCAGCGCAGAGGGCTCTGGACAGCACCTCCTCTCACACGAGCGCTAGGTGAAGTCGCGGGTCCTGCAGCCTTGTCACGGCAGAGGACGTCCTCACGATGAGTGGCCAGCGTAGAAATCCTGGGGAAGTTGGTGATAATTCGCCGCGTCCGCGGGGCTCCTGGCCACATGTTCGTGGCGATTTATGCATTTCAAGGTCACGAAAGGCCGCGGGTCTCCAGTCCTGAGGTGCCGCTCGTCAGCTGTGGTACTTGGCAGAAGCCGTCTGGGTCTCTGAAGCGCAGTTTGCTCATCTGTGACGTGGGACCATCGCCCCTGTTTTATTAGCCGTGCACAGAAGACAGGTCGCACCCAGAGGAGGGACAGCAGAGCGGGCTGAGGCCGGCTCCGCCAGCTCCTCGCCCAGCGCCTTCTCAAACCCGTGTCTCCTGCACCAGCCAGAGAAGCTACAAGTGGCACAAACGCTGGCTGTCGCGCCCCGCGGTGTTAAGCCGGGGAGCCTGTTCCCTGCCTGTGAACCTGGACGGCTCCGCGCCCCGCCCCCCCAAGTCGTGTGAGGTCCCCGCGTTCTCGGAGCTGAGGGCGCGCGCGCGGCCCAGCGCGGCTCGGCCAGAGCGGCTGGTGTTGCCCACACGTGAGAGTGACCTCCACACCTCCCCAGAGCGCACGTGGTGGCGGTCCGGGCAGCGGGGTCGTGAACGACGCGGTCCGGACAGAAGGCCGCGTGCGCCTTCACCCCACCGGGCTCCCGCACACCCTCCGGTGACGCGCCGCGGGCCGTTTTGGAGGGCGCAGACCCAGGCCGGCCTGCGACCCGTAGGGATCCCAGCTGCCCCCCAATCCCCAGGGGCGGGACCCTTCCACCGAGACAGGCCCGCGCCCTTCCTCGGGCTGTCCGCTCTCGCTTTTAAGACAAGACGGGCTTTGGGCTCTTGTGTCTTGATTGGCCCGATGTCGTGAAGGAGACCGAAGGGCCCCTGGCTTGCTCTCCGGTCCTCGGGGGCTGGCTCTCCCGAGTGTCTCAGCAGACCCAGAGCCGGCCGCTGGGCGGTGTCCTGCCTCGCAGGACGGAGCCTCGCAGGCGGACGGGAGGCGGAGGCCGGCGGGGAGAAGGGGCCCGGGAGAGGCCGCGCTGCTGAGCGGAGAAGCCGGCCCCGGCCAGGCGCGCGGCCTCGCCCCGCGGGGAGGGGCGTCCATGCGCACGCGCCTCCGCCCCCCCCCCCCCCCCCCCCCCCCGCTTCCCGTCCTCAAGAGGGACCCCGACCGGCCTTGAGCGCGCCGTGGGAAAGGCCTGGCCTCGGGCCTGGCCCCAGCGGCCATGTCTGCTGCTGGGGCTTCCAGCTGGGTGGCCCGAGGCTGCTCAGATGCAACGGAGAACATTGGGGTTTGGGCCACACAGAGCAGTGGCTGTCCTTTCTTTTCTTTTTTTTTTTTCTTTGATCTATTACGGAATACAGAGAGCACGCGACACGTGTGTGAGATGGGACAGTCACTTAGAGCGTGCCCCTGGAATTTGAGGCAGAGCGATTTTCTGGTGGTTCTTCCCTAAAAGGCTTGACCAGACTTGAACATGGCTGTTTTTCACGGGGCAGGGAGGGACTCAGCCGCGTGCTCAGACTTGTCCTATTAATGTTTGTGGTTAATGCGCACATGGGCTTGGGGGGGGGGGCACCACAGCCCTAACAAGACAGGAGGGGACATTAGCGGTGTTTGGTGGCTGCTCGAGTCCAGAGTCATTTTTATCAGGTTGTCCTCAGTCAGCGTCTTTCAGTGGAGACCTTCCGCTGTCTCCCGTGTTGAGAAAAGAGATCTCTCGGGGTTTTTTTTTCCACTTTAAAAATTATGGTAAAGTGTATAGGATATTAACTAATTCGAAGGGTACGTTTTCAAGTACATTCATGTTATTGTGCAATTATCCATCTGCGGAACTTTCCATCTTCCCCACTGAACCCTAGCACCCCACCCCCCAGCCGGACCATCTACTTCCTGTCCCTCTGAATCCTGCCTCTCCGGGGCCCCATGTAACTGGAATCACACAGCACTTGTCCTTTTCTCGGCGGCTTACATCACTGAGCGCGGGGTCCTCAGGGTTGGCCCATGCCGGAGCAGGTGTCGGGACGTCCTTCCCTTTTGAGGCGGAGTGACAGTCCACTGAGTGCAAAGTGACCGCTTGGTGGCCAATGTGATGTGCACGCCTTTAGCCCTGCAGACAGTGATGCTGTGACCGCGGCCGCGCAAATTCCCGTTCCAACGAGATCTCTCTCTTTGGGGAAAAGCAGGACCAAGGGGGGAAATCCACGCTTTCCTGAGTTATTGGGATTCGAAATTGCCCTAAACCCGTATTTCTGGTCTGGAAAAGTAGACTTCACGATGAAAAAGGGGCCTGAAGCGTCCGAGTGGGGTGTACTAGGTGATTCGCCCCACGATACGAGGGCAGCAGAATCGGCGACACCGCGTCTCTAAGGTGCTGAGCTGCGGCGCTAACCTTGGGTGACGGTGCCAGTGCCGAAGCCCCTTAGAACAAGCGGTCCCCCCGCGGACGCGCGAGGACTGGGACGACCCGGGACCGGCGTCTGCAGGCTGCACAGTGAGACCCAACCCAAGGGACATGACACTTAGAGGCCGAGGGAAAAGCGGCAGGAGACCCCGTGGGAGCCGCCGCCTGTGACCGTGAGACCACGGCAGGTCCCTGACATCGTCCCGAGCCACCTAGGAGAGGAAAGCGCGCGCGTGCGCGCGCCTGTGCTTTTGTGTTCATTGCCACGTGACCCTAACAAAGCCACTGTGGCCAGAGAGCCACCGACCGGAAAGACACTCCAGAGCGCGGGAGCGGGACGCTTACGGGGGCGGGGACAGTGCGGGGACAGCAGTGTCCCGAGGAGCCTGCGCAGGTGGGTCCCCGCCCTGAGGGGCCCCGGGCACCCGGAGGAGGCAGCGCCCTGCAGTTCCCCCCGCGCACAGCAGGTGGCGGCAGCGAGCCGCGGCCCGCGCGGTTCTGCTCTGCACCTGGCTGGTGATGAAAACGCTGCTAAGTGTGTTTATCCTCAAGACTCTGGGCTCACTCTGCGCCGGGAATGCGCTGATGTTAGCGAGAAGGGCAGCCTTGCTGGCACTGCATAGTCAACATTTTTATTGGTTTATGTGACCGTAGAAAGAGCTGGCTATTTAAACTGACAGATGGCGCAAATTTGGAAGAAATTGGTAATAGATAGAAAACAGGCGCAGAAAGACCTGGACGGGCCGGAGGGATCAGCCCAAATCGGCGATGAAGTTTAACAGGGAAACGTAAAGCCCCGTATGGGCTGAAAAATGTCCCGCCACATGCGAGAAGAAGGGAACGCGGGCGTGATGGGGGTGGGGCGCCGGGAGGGGTCCCTTTGGGGAACTCGGAGACTGTAACGCGGGACGAAGGAGACCGCGCGGCCTTGGGCGCCGGCGTTCCGCAGGGCGTGTGCCACAGAGCGGGCAGGCCTGCTGGTACGGACCATTGAGACCTCCAAGGCCCATTAGTAACGGAGAAACTGCCACAAGAGAGTTCTGTAAGAATGCACACCGCCACGTGTGTGTGCGTGTGTGCGCGCATGTGTGTGCGTGCACGTATGTGTGAGCGTCCGCCATGGCAGAGGACACAGGCCGGGAGGTACACCGGGTGTTCACGTTGATAAGATTTGGGACTTCCGCTTTCGACTTTACATGTCGGCAATTGCTTATCAGCACAGAAGTGTTCATATTCTGATTCTATAGTTGAGCAAGTCACATTTTCATTGAAAATGAGGAAAGGCAACGCGGCTGTTAGACAGCTGTCGCAGCTGGGATCTGCTGTCAGCTACCCCGGGTTCTTGGTGGGAAGGGCACTTGTGTGGGACCACCACGGGCAGAGCCCGCATGGACATCCCTGTGGGCCACCACGAGTCCACCTGCACTGCCCGGCCTCTGCGGCCTGCCTGCCCTGCTCTGCCCTTGACTCTGGGGTAGGTCGGCCCCCCTTCCCTCCCACTGGACCACTGTCCCTGAGAGGCCGCTGGGCCTGCTTCCCCGTCGCCTGGCAGAGAGGCCCTCCCGGGCTGCCCCATACTGAGGAGCGATTTTCTCCGCCCTGACAGGTGCCTCCTGCTGGTTCCTCCACAGCAGCATCCGCAGCACAGACAAGCTGCGGGGGTACGCCCATGGTCTGTCTCCTTCAGCACGAAGGCACAGGCTTGGTTGGTCCCGGTGCCCAGTGGTGGTCGGCACTCGGTGGCACTCAGTAACTATTGGCTGAGCGAAAGCGTCATCGGAGATGTGCAGGACCAGCGTGCACGGCGTGTCAGCACTGGGCGCGCTGGGAGTCCCTCCTAGCCGCAGCGGTGAAATGCCCGAGGGGGAGTCTAGTCCGAGCGTGTCTGACCCCTGTGTGGTGGGAACATCCGCCACTGGCCTTGGCGCGTGATGCTCTGAGCCTGAGCTCAGCTTCCTGATCCGGTCCGGAGGGGGTTCCTGCCTGGAGGCAGCTGCACCCCAATGCCCACCACGTGGATGGAGGGGACCCAGGGACCCTGACTAGGCGAACCGTCGCCTCTGTGTCACATCGTTGCTCTTTCTGTAAGACAGAGTGACACAGCTGTCATCCCCCGACCTGTGTGCAGCTACGAGTGCCCTGGGACACCGCTCACTCAGCCTACGCGGCCAGCGTCTCCCCAGAGTGCCAGGTCAGGTGTCGTGCGTATGCGCACCTTTTCGAGCTCCCGGTCTGTCGCGTTTTGCTCAGGTCATTGCTGCCTCTGTCTCCGTCTGTCATTTTTCCAGCTTGGGATCTGTCTGCTGGAGAAGAGGTGATAAGATTTTATGCGGCGCTTTGCTACATGGGAGTTTTTTACGTAAATTACCTTACCCGATCGTCATTAGCCGTGGGGGGTACTCAGTGAGCCCACTCTGAGGCGCGGAAGCGGGGGTCTGGAGGAGCGGGAGCCCCGAATGCCCACGGGAGACCCTCGCGGCAGGCCGCCGCCGCTCCCGATCTGGCGCTTGGGTCCGTGGTGGCAGCTCGGGCCCAGGCCCCCTGGAGAAGACCAAGTCTGACCTCCCTGCTCCACCCATGCCGATCGCGGCCCAGGTCCGACGCCTGCAGTGCAGCTGGGTGCGACCACCGCGCCTCCCGCCAGGCGGGTAGCGGCTGCGCCCAGGGCCTGAGCGCACGGCGCAGGGTCGGCACAGGGGCCCGGCGGGGTGGGGTGGGTGGGGGCCGAAGGCTGGCCCCTGAGGCCCGGGCTCGACGCAGCCGACCTGACACGGAATCCTCAGGCGGAATCGGGAGACACAAACCGCAGCCTCTACTTATCCAGTACAAACTGCGAATGGCACTTTGAGGTGGATGCTCGGGATGGCCGTTCCCAGGGCCCAAGCTCTAATTTCTGGGCCTGCGGCCCAATCTCTCTTCAGGGTCGTAAAAGGGGTCAAAAGTGGTCTGTAAGCGTCGTGACCCAGCCTTTTCACGCCTCGAGAGCCACCCTCTTCGTGTTCGTGAGAGCGAACACATCCGTTCAAAACCATGTGCGGTTCGAACAGGCCGCGTACAGCACACGTCGGCGGGCAGGGACGACTTCTTGTCCCTTTTCCAACACCTGGATGGAAACTGGCTAGTTTGGATCCCTTTAATTTATTTAAAAGTGTGCAGTTCTCCATAAAAATACTCATAATTATTGATGTGGAAAACGCTCTGGAGGCCTCAGACTAAAGGCTCCTGCTCGTGTCAGGACGGAGCTGGTGCTGGCTCTCTGGGGACAGCGTCTGAGGCCAGGCAGTCCCGCGCCACAGGGACGGCTGAGCGCTCAGAGGTTGGGTTCATTTCCCATGGAAGGTGGCAGTGAGGAGGGAAAGGCAGGTCCCCAAGACCAGCCGTGACTGCACATGAATACCAGAAAGACGACCCCGCACGAAAGACAACTTGCGGGATCTTTCTCACACCTCAGCCGACCTTCACCATGAGTTTAATTTTGGAGTGTCGTCTTCCATGATTCTTCTAGGGGCCGAACTGGTCCTGTGAACCCGAGCTGCACAACCAATCCTCACATCACACTGTGTGTTTGTCAGAAACCTGCTAGGGGTGGGCGCGGGGCGGGGCAGAAGTCAGCTTCCCCCCCCCCCCCCGGCCCCTCCACGCTTTCCGGTGACAGAAGCTGCTCTGTGACGGGGTAGGAGAGGCTCAGGATGGCGGCCAGACACCCTGGGAACGTCTCCCTTCGGTGTTATAGTGTCTAAAATATTGACCTCCTTAAAAAAGTTGACTGTAGACAACGTTTAAGTCTGCTATTCTATTAAAAACTGAAATAGAGTTTATACAGATATTACATGAAGTAATAATCTTTTAATATCTTAAATGATTTTGAGACATTACAAAATCATCTCAGTTACAAGCATGTAATTAAAGCTCTTATTTTCTATTATGAAATGTTTTTACAACATTGTTTTTGGCAAAAGGAAAATGCTGAGCCTCAGTGAAGTGTACCCAGTACCATTTTTTGGACACCATTCAAGCATAATAACATTAGAATTCCATTTGTCCTATGGAACTGCTAAATATTTACCTAAACTGTGGATTCTATTTTTTTTTTTAAAGATTCATTAATTCTCTTTTCACTTAAGAAAATGGAAAGCTGAAGAGAGAAGCAAAGGAACTTTGAAGTATACAAAACTCATTTTTAATCGGCAGAGTTTAGGGTCCAGTCTTTTTACCTGTTCTTTAGAAATAGTTACTAGCCCCCCCCCCCATTTCGTTCTGCACCATCAGATTCTGCTGTGGACACAAAACATTCCCAAGCCAGCTCGTGTCCCTTCCCTGTCCCACAGTCATGGAAAAGGTAGACGCTGGCAGAGGACACAGGTGTCCTGAGCCAGCCTGTAGTTGGTGGCAGTTGGTGGTATATCCAGCCTGTATTTCTCCTGCAAAATGATACCCAAAATTGCGAGATGAGGCTATTTGCTGTCAAAAGCCAGTGCTGAGAACTTCTAGTCTCTTTCACGTGAGAGAGGCCGGAATGCCTTTGTCACCACAGTTAATACAGTGGCACTAGGAAGAGGCCGTATTTTAAATTCAACGGCAGTATCTGATTACATACCATTTACGTATCACAATCAGGCTTTGAAACAGGAGGAGCATGGGATGGTTTTCAGAACGTCTTGGGGATAAAAAGAACATACCTCATTTTAAAGCGTTCACTGAAAAATTGTGAAACAGAGTTTGAAGCATTATGTGGCCTTGCCTGTCGTTAGAGACCAAAACTCCAAAAGCGAATAAAAGAGCCAAGACTCTCTATGTTTACGTTTAATTCGGGGAGAAATGGCAAAGGGGGCCTAAGGGGGGTGACCAAACTGTCCCAGCCTGCTCTTTGGAACCTGGCATTTCTCCCCTTCCCACAAAGAAAGAGAAACAAATGCCGATATCCTTTCTCCGAAATATGGAGCCACCTTGCTCTGACAAGCTGCCAGCAGGGAACTAATCTGAGTAGAAATCAGTGTGGCCTGGGGCCAAGCTTCAGTTCTTTGGCTCTGGAAGAGAAGACTCCGGGCCATGGAGGCGTTTGGTGTCTCACGTGACAGCTACAGGAGTTTCGAATGGTTGCGTTTAAGATAAGAATCTCAGTCTTGGGAAGTGCTGGTGACTCTGCCTTGACAGCGGAGCCCAGGTCGCCTCATCCTTTTCGGGCTGTTGATCTTTCATCTAAACTGGTTTTCTGGACTTTCCAGAACAATATCTGATTAGCAAATAACACAATTCGGTGACGTTTAGCAGGATGCAAATCCCAGACACCGCGACCATGAACACGGTGAAGACGGTCTTCTCCGTGGGCCTGGAGACGAAGCAGTCCACCGTGTTGGGGCAGGGCCACGCATTGCACTTCACCAAACGCTGCATGGCGAACCCGTCGTACAGGAAGTAGAAGGCGTACATGAAGGCGGCCTCGAAGACGACCCGGAAGAAGATGCTGCTGGTGTAGGTCCACCACAGCGAGCCTTCGATGCGCACCTTCTGGCTCTTGATCTCCTCGATGTCTTTGAACTCACTCTTTATCTCCCCCTTGATGAACTTCCTTTTCTTCTCGTGTCTGCGGTAGGCCACGTGCATGGCCACCAGCAAGGCGGGCGTGGACACGAAGATGAGCTGCAGCGCCCAGAGCCGGATGTGGGACACGGGGAAGAAGTGGTCGTAGCACACGTTCTTGCAGCCGGGCTGCTGGGTGTTGCAGGTGAAGTCGGCCTGCTCGTCGCCCCACACCTCCTTTGCGGCCACCACGAGGATCATGATGCGGAAGATGAAGAGCACGGTGAGCCAGATCTTCCCGATGCTGGTGGAGTGCTTGTTCACGCCGCCGAGAATGGTCTGCAGAGTGCTCCAATCCATCTTCTGCTCCGGGCGGGGTGCCCTGGACAGACAAAAGGAGCGGGAGGGAGGGGTGACTTCAGGACAGAACCCAGGCCGCTCGCCTCAGATCTCTTCCTGTGCGAACAAACACCAGCTCTCACCCAATGTCACCAAAAAGGCCAAAGCCAGACCAACTTAGCCGGTCATAGGTTGAAGGGGAGGGTCCCTGACCAGCCTTGAGCCTGTTTCCTGTCCTCCAACAAAGGGTGGCCATTCACCTGTATTCAGCGCATAACAAAAACGGGGCGTGGGGGGGGGGCAGGCGGGCACAAGCAAACGTGTCTCTAACTCAGAGGCACTAATCTGTGATGATGAGCCCCTTGCAGACACCCCCGGGTCCTCCCGACGCAGCACCGGTCACGGGCACCAGGCGAGCAGCATTCCGACTCCAAGTCAGCCCCGCTTGCTCACCTCAAGTTCCGGGTGTGTCCCCTGGGACTGAGCCTAGCGGGGCGGCCTCGCCGCAGGGGCCCACAGAGCCACTTTCCTTAAACTATTTCGATGAATTATCACGGACTCGGGGTGTGCCAGTGAAGTGCTTCTTGCCAGAGGAAAAGTGTACATTCAAGAGACCCCAAGTTAAAATTTTGCATAGGGCCCCCCTTCCTTTTTCCGTGTGAAGACGGGCGGGCTGGGACCTTTCTGTGCGTGGAGAAAAGCCGCTGCAGGCGCGGGTTCTGGGGAGCGGTGTGCGCACAGACGCCCTGCGCTGCGGCTGCCTGTCGGGGCAGGTGCTGGAGCTGCGCGTTTTTATCGGCCAGGGATTTAATTTAGAAGTGTCCCTAAAGAGGCACATTATGAAAAGTAAAATCCTTCGCTCAGTGATTTCCCAGGGACGCCCTGCAAGGTGACGGACATGGGAGAAGCGAAGCTCTCCGGGGTAACGCACCCTTTAGTGCAAGGGGCGCGGAGCCGGGGGTCACTCCGCGATGAGCCAGCGGCCTCCCCCACCCCGGGACCTGCGCAGTCTGCGCTTACGCATAGTTACAGCCCGTCCGTCTGAGCGAGGTCCCGCCTCGTCATACCCCTGACGGGCCCCCAGCTTCCCACCCCTTCTGAGTCCGCTCGGCACCCCCCTACTCTTACTTAAAAGTGTTATGAGCAAGTTGGGGTCTGCTCTCCGTGGACTCCCCCAGCAGTCTCACAGCGACAGCCTGTCGCCACCAAGCCTCAGCTGGACGGGGGCACCCAGGCGTGGCTGAAACTGTCCAGTGCCACCTTGGTCCCAGGAGGAGGCAGAGACATGGAGAGTCACAGACATGAAAGTCACATAAGACTGAAGTTCACTTGAGAAACATTTTGCCTTACTCGGCTTGAAGGAGAGAAGCCGCATGGGGAGAAACCGTGGTTTAGTCAAGGTTCACCCCCACCCTCAAATGCAGACCACCTGGGTCCCAGGTGAACGAGGGTCACCTGCTGATGGCGCCACCCCTCAGCCTGGTCCTGCTCCAACGGCAGGACTGGACTCGAGTTCGACCAGACCGTCTGGCGGTGTTAGGGCCGGTCCTTCACTGGGGCTGGCCAGCCAGAACTAGGCTCTCAGCGCTGCCCTCTGCCAGACTGACTGGCACAGACCCCACGCTCTTCTGTGACCCAACCGGGTCCCACGGCCGTGGCCACGGGCCAGGAAATTGCAGCGAGCCCCGCATCATCGTGGTGGCTTTTAAAAGCTCTCGGTGGAGCTGCGGCTACCTGTTCGCAGACCCTCCAAATAAGAGAAGCAAGTTAAACTGTAACCTGCGGGTAGGCCAGGGCGACAGGTCAAGAGGGAGGAACGGAACAGGTAAATCAGCAGGAGCTGCTCCCCTGCCCTTCCTGACCCCTCAGGTGTGTCACAGGCGGCTCATGCCTGGGCCTCGCCACCCTGGGGTGGGGAGGGGCTTGGAGCCCAGCCAGAGGCGGGTGAGGAGCCGGAGCTGTTATTCAGGGGAAGCGCTGGGTGAATCACAGGGCTCCAGAAAAAGCAAAGGCAATTCTTCACCCTTAACTTCTCCTCAGCCCTCCTGGAGGACCTTGACCTCCACAAGCTCCCGCCCTCCTCACAGGTGTCCGATTGTGACTGTCTTAACACCTGAGTCTTGAAACAAACTCGAAGGGCAAATGGGGACATGACTAGCCACACACCTTGAGCCAGAGTCCCGAGTAAATGTAAATGGTCGTTATGTGTCCAGCTGTCGGAAGGTTGGGGGGACACACACATCCATGAGGCTTGTGTCCCCTGAAGGAGCTCAGGAGGGCTGAGGCAGGTCTCTCAGCCCCCCCCCCTACACACACACCTCGTGTGTTATCAAGTGTCCTTCCTGCTGGGAAAGGCCGCCTGGCCCAATGCTCTGGGGTTGTTTAGGAAAAGACAAGCAAGAAAACCTGGTCTCAGTATAGGCGGGGGTGTCCTGCTCAGGCTGCAGTCCTGGTACCTCTGCACAGGCCACCACCTCTGGGCAGACCTCCTGCTTAACCCGGCTTTTGCCTGCGGACGATGAGCCGCGGATGAGAACTCGCCTCACCAATCCAGCTGGGCTGCCGGCGACTTGTCCGGGTTCGTTCGCTTCCCCGGGTTCACTTCCCCGGGCGTTGTCCGGATCAATCACCCGCTGGTCTCGCCACGTCCCCTACTCCCCAGCGGCCCTACTCCAATTTCGGAACTACAGGAAAGAAACTCCCTGTCCGCAAGTTGGCTCTCGCCACCTGCCAGCTGTCGCGACTGTCCCGGACAGGGACGGCACAGGGGTCTCAGTGTGAGCGGGATCCACCTAGGGGACCCAAATCGGGCGCCCATAGCCCCGGCAGCCCCGGGTCCTCTCTCCGCACGGGCTCCCCACTCGCCGCGGTGCTCCCTCCCCCGGGTCCCACAGCCCCCGCCGTCCTGGGTCCCCGGTCCGCAACCCGCCCCCCCCCCCCCCGCCCCGCCGCCGGGTCCCACAGCCCCCACCGCGCTGGGTCCCCGATCCCCGCCCTGCTCCCTCCCCCGCCGCGCCCCACAGCCCCCACGGTCCCGAGGCGCCCAGGGTAGGGCGCCAGCCTTGTTGCTGTGACCCGGGCGCATTGGCAGGGCGGCCTCACCTGTGGCAGAGGGTGCGCGGGGGTTGAGGCGGCGGCCGGGGCGCTCAGGCGTGTCCTGGGTGGTCCCGAGGGGTCCTGGGTGGCCTCCGCGCTCGCTGCGGGCGGGGAGAGCGGGAGAGCGGAGCGCGCGGGCGTCGGGATCTGGGCACCTGCGGCTCCAGCGCGTCTTTTAACCGCGCGGCACACCCCGCCTCCTCCGCGGGCGCCTCGTTGGGGCGGGCTCCTCGCTGCCCGGCGCTGCGGGCGGGGCGGGGTGGGGCGCGCGGCATCCGGGCCCCAGAACCGCGCCCAGCCCCTCCGCGGCGCGCGGGTCGGGGCCTCGGGAGGACGTGGAGCCGCGACCTCGGTGCCCGGCGCGGGGGGCGGGGGGCGGGGTGCGCGGCGCTGAAGGGTAGTTGCAGCTGTCACTGTTACTTGTGCTCGGCCTCTCTCAGGAGTTCTACTACATCGGAAGCTTTGCTTTAATTTTTACAATTATTAGCGGAACAGGTATCCCAAGGATCTGGAGATTCAATTTCAGGCCGCGGAGGGCTGCGCGCAGTCGCCCTGGGCAGGAAGGGTACTGGGAGTCTGGGGGCGCTCGGAGCAGGCGGGGGCGGGGGCGGGGGTGGGGGCGGGGGCGGGGGCGCGGCGGGCAAGCCTGGCTCTGCCAAGGGCCCCGGACGTGCAGAGCGTGCGGCGGCGCTCCGCCCGCGCCCTGCCCTCTTCCTCCTCTTTTCATCTTTAAGAAAGCGCCAGAAGACTCCACATGGGGTGGAGGTGGGGGTGGGGGGCCCAGGGTATGAGGAAGGAAAGGACGAGCGCGACTGGAGCCCATGACCCCCATCCCCGCACACGCGGCACTGAAGGGGCGCACTGCCAGGCTCCTCGGGAAAGGCCTGGGTGCCCGGTCCCCTCCAAAAGCCTGACCGCTGCGGATTATGGGGTCTCGGGGTTCACCGTTGGCTGGGTATTTTGAGGTCTTGAGACCCAGCTGACAGAGGGTGGACGTGCACAGCGCGAGTGGATGAAGAACGAGCGCTGCAGGAGCGGACCCCGTGGGCGCCGCGCTCTCGGCCCAGGTGGCACCGCGTGGCGTGTCCCTGCGCAGGGCGGGGGCGTGGGGCTGTGGACGCGCCCGCTCTCACGCGCGCCCTTGCTTGGGTCAGGTCTTCGTGAAGCAAAACTGCTGATGACTCACCCCGCTGGGCAGATCTGGCCTCAGAAATGGATTCTCATGGCAGCCGCCGTGAGCGCGAGGGGTTTGGCTTGTCTTTGTAAAGTTGGCGCCCATTGCCCCAGGCCGACTTCGGCGGGTCTTTCAGGGCGCACGGGAGCCTCGTCCTGCGGTCATCGCCCCACCTTCCGGCTCTAAACCTCAGCCTTTGAAGGCGTGTCTGTTCATGAAGAGACAAAGCCCCAGAGCTGCCCAGCCGGGCCGGCCCGGCCCACGGAGAGATGTGCTGACTTGGCTGGTTGGGAATGAATGACAGGGCAGTGCGGGGCGGGGCGGAGGCGCCCCGGGCCACGCGCCTCGCCGCTGCGGTGGGCGGCGGGGTCTGGCCCTCGCTTTAGTGTGTCCGGCACGGCTCGGCGCTGTCCGGAGCCCGCTGCAGTCCAGGTGGGTCGCGGAGAAGCGAGTCCAGAGCCACTGCCCGCAGTCGCTGGTGAAGACGGCGACAAATCGACGGTTGACTCACTTTCCCTATTTGCAAAGAGCCCAGATTCTACTGTCCCTACGTGATTATAGGGCGCTGCTCGAATTCCTTTTCCTTGTTTCCCCTGACTAACTCTCCTGATTTGCATATAACGAGTTGTTGGCTAGTTGTGTATCCCAACCAGCCTATATTTTAGGATCTATAGCTCTACAATTCAGCATTTGATTTTACTGTCTTGTGTTATTTCTGTTGTTTCTGTATGTTGGTGTTTTCTTCCTAATCAGACTTGGATCCTTGCAGGGTGGGAAATCGCATGTGCGCGTCCAAGTGTGAGTGTGTGCGCGCATCTGCGTGTGCGTGTGCGCGTGTATAAGTGTCCTCCAGCATAGAGCAGTAGAGGAGAGGCAAGATAGAAAAGGAGCTTCACGCTTGAAAATGCGAAGTTCTCTCCACGTAGGCTTAGACATATACACTATTAGCCGATTACACCACAAATTAATATTTTTATAAGTCCTGTAATTATTTTGCGGAGGGCACAATCATACTGCTGCATTTTCTGGTTAAATGCATTACTTTATTCAACGTGAACATTGAGAATAAGCCTTGATTCTGTCACCCTGTTTTCACAGGTTTCCCACAGCACCTGGTCTTCCTAGGTGGTCTCCCATCCAAGTGCTAACCAGGACCAACCCTGCTTAGCTTCCGAGATTGCCGAGATCGGGCTTGTTCAGGGTGGCGTGGCCGTAGACACAGCTTCATCTCTTAACTTACTGGCTCCGGAGAAAGCGTCACCCTGTCCTGTGCTGGGCTCCCACACTACATGGTGGCGAGTAATTCCCAGGGAAGATCAGGCAAGAATGGATTAACTATTGGTGAGCTACTGCTGAGGATCTGTGACAGCCACAACTTGTCACTCCAGAGTGTAAGAGCCACATATACCTAATAGTTTTATGGGTGTGCTTCGTAGCAAGCAGGTAAATCCCAGGTGTCTAGAATTGAGCTGACCCTTCATACAGGTTTCTAAAGTGATGCAATTGTCAGATTATAAGGTGAAATGCCTATGTTTAAAGCCATTTGGTATTTAATTCAACAGTTGTTTTGTGAATAAACCAAAAAGGAAAGTAGCTATGGTACAAGAAGTCAATATGAGACAAGTACTATTTCTCAACATATTTCAATGAATGATTGCTTGCCAGGTGCCTGATGGGGCAGCCCCTCTCATGCCTCCCGGAAAGATGCTCTGCATGCACTTAAAAAATGTCCCGGTTAAGTTTCTGACTCACAAATCATACATAGGTGAGAGAAGAAACGTTCTCAAGACAAGAAGAGACTCGTGATAGTGGGGCCCCTGTCCTAACACGTGGCAGTTGGGGAGCAAGTTGGGTCCATTGAATGTCTCTTAGCTCTCAGTTGTTAAAGCCTTTAGCTATTGGTCCACATCCACTTTCTCAACTTTGCTGTTGACATATTAATCAGGTTAATAATCGACCAAAAAAAAAAAAAAAGGAAAAGAAAAAAAGAAAAAATTCAGCCCTCCTCAAAACAGCAGTTGGAAACTGAAGATATAATGAATCCCAGGCATCTCTGGGTAATTAATAGTGACTTAAACATGATAACACAGTTTTAAAGCAGAAGTGTAGCCCTTTTTAATTTTGTGATATTTAGTATAGGAAAACAGCATTTCACTATGATTTCTCTCTGCATCACTGACCCAATCCTAATCTATGGGTCCTGGAAATTGTTAATGTTAAATCATGTAGGGGGAAAAATGAGTACATTCATAGAGTTTAAAAAAAATATTAGACTTCAATAATTTAATTGTTCTTCTCAACTTTCAAATTAAAGGCATTTCATAAAAAATTCCAGCTTTTGAGTTATAGCTGAAACTGTCACAAGCCTTCCCTTTCCTCCCATTCTATTCTTACATTCACACATGAAATATTTCAGGGAAATTGGAGTTGCTGGCCAGGGTTAAAATAGTTCAACTTCCTTGGCTCTCCTGGATGAACACATGCTCCTTTGTGATCATGTAAGCAGACTGTGGAGAGATCACAAAGTTTCTTCCAAATGTATTCATATCGGAAGCACATGTCAACCAGAAATGAATAGCTCCCTAGGAGAGCTGGTAGGCGAACTTCGTTCGCTTCTGTTGATTATAAAAATTAAGTTCCATAAGCTACGGCGGCTTGTCAAAATGAAAATTTTGCATCATTCGCAAAATAGCAGAAGAGAATTCTACATTTTAGTTTCTGTTACAACAATATTGTGCTGTGTGTCATCCCGAAGAGCTTTTGGAATACGGAGCAAGCACTCGTGCCGTGAGCTGCTTTAGTGAAAGAAAGTTATAGATACTGGTCTGACAGGGGACTATGTAGCAATGGTTATAGCATGTAGCAGACTACAGCTACTTTTCATCAGGTGCTAGTCTAGAACGTCCTGAGCTTGAATTTGTCACTGTCTGGAAACCAATTACACAGTCGGCTTCGCTCACTGAGGCCCAAAGGGGTGGGTGTCCTCCGGCTCTGATGCTGTCTTTGGTCTGAGAGCTCAGACCTGGGTTTGCGTGTTGGCTATTCATCTAAACTTCTCCTTAAACTGCTTCAGAGCCGTTGCTGCTCTGGGGCAGAAAGCACATACTGGTGCGCAGAATTCTCTGATTTAATCGCATCCTTAAGTCTCGGTGTCAGGATAAAAAGGCACTTGCACTACCCGGAGTGGACGGTAGGTGGCGCCGGACAGACTTGTCAGGAGGTTTTGGCAGAAAGCACAGGTTCGGAAGGTACCGGAAAAACGAGGGATAACCGTTTCTTCCTTTCCAGTGTCGCTTGTCCCCACCTCGTTAGTAGGCTGGGAAGTAAATTTCTTTTCCTCCCCAAATTAAATGAAATCGAATAAAATGACAATGCCGCAGGCGTTGCCCTGAGTGAGGGTTAAACGACCGTTGCGTGAAGTGTTTGCTTCACAGCTGTGCGTTCACACTCGCGTGCGCCCGGGACCCGACATCAAAGCGCTTCTCGCCATAGCTCTGTCGCAGAAGGTCGGAAAGCCCCGTTCTAGTCCACGTCCAGGGCAGGACACATGGCGGTGGCCGTGGCCAAACGGTGCTGCAGCTGGGAGGAGAGAGGCGAGCCTCGCAGGGCCCCCTGCCCCCCAGCGCCCCCCAGACCCCAGCCCCCCAGATCTCTCTACCCCCCGGAGCCCCCTAGCACCCCAGCTCCCCGGAACCCCTCAACCCCCAGCTCCCAGACCCCCAGAGTCCCTAGTTGCCCAGGACCCCAGAGATCCCCAGCCCTCGGAGACCTCGGTCTTCCAGCCACCTGAAGTCCCCCAGGCCTCAGCTGCCCGGACACCTCCAGCCCCCCAAACCCCCAGCTCCCGGGAGCCTCTCAGCCCCCAGCCCCCCAACCTCCTGGAGACCCCAGTTCCCCAGGCCCCCGGAGCCCCACGGTGGTGGATGTGTTGGTGGCGGAAGGTGCTTAAGAAGTTTAGCTCAGGCCGGACTCCAAGGGCTCCTCTCAGCTTCGGGGGGCGCTTGAGAAGCAACAGCAACATTTGATTAGGTCTTTTACTAACTCGGTACATTATTTGTCTAAAAAAAAAAAACCCATATATAACACTCCGAAGTTTAGGATGGTCAAAGGCATGGACTGCCACTTTAATGAACTACGCATTCAAAGAACCAGACAGAGACTTAACGTCAGACGTTACGTTTGGCCTGGATACTGCGTTTTGGGAAAGGGAGGCGGTGAGCACAATGCCTGGTGCGTCTTCGTGGCCTTTGGAATGACTAAGCAGCCGCGGGGAGCATCGCGCCCGGGGCGCTCTCGCCCGGGACTCGGGGAGACTTGGTAAGACTGTGTGCGCTTTGAATTTCAAGAAACTCGGAAACCGAGTCAAAAGATTTGTCCGGGTGACACTGAGGTCTGGGCCCATGCCAGCAGGGCCTATTCTAGAAGTGTTGCCTTCCCGCTCCCGATGCCATAATTCTCAACAAAATACCGTTTAAAAATCTTGACGAATAAGTGAGTGAAAAAAAGGAAGACGGTGCGCAGGGAGCCATGAGGGGGGCCGGGATGAGGACCCGGGGGCGAGCGGGCAGACGGTGGGGCCGACCGGCCGGGGCGTCCGGCCCGGGGCTCGAGCTCCAGCCCATCGACTCGCCCCAACCACTTGTGTGGCCTCCGGAGGCGGCTGCGGCAGGTGCAGACACGTCGACCGAACAGAGATTGAACTGAGCAGATGCTCGTCCTCGGTCTGGCGGAGAGTGTCCAGGTCACGCTCACTCCGGGTCGGCCCGTCCGAGGGCCAAACTGAAGGGCTGGGCCCCGACCCGGCCCCCCCGAACTCCGACTTCCGTCTGCCGCCAGAGAGTGTCAGAAGGATGCTCAGCTTCTAGCCTCCCGACTGTTCTTGCTTTTTGTATTTTTGTAAATTGACAAGTGCCTCGTGGGTAAAACGCTGTGTTTCTCTGCTCGCCCATCCTATCTGGGCCCTTGGCCCTTGGAGTACTGGCCCCCTGGAGAGCTCTGCCGTGTTCGTACACGTGCTGGGGGCGCAGCGGCCAGCAGGGCGAGTCTTGAACCAGCGCACCATTGCTTAAGCCAGAGATCACCTGCTTGACTATCTGAAACTAAACAGTAGACAATGTTACAAATGCTGACCACACTTTCTAAATGTTTTTTTATAACTATTATTTGATACAAGCTTAGGAATCTTTATTACTTCAAGTGAGCTATTATGTGCAACATATTTATGATAGTCTTCTAGGTCCTTCCTCATTGACGAGTGCAAATTTTCCCGTATTGAATCATGAGCTTTAATAGAAATAATCGCTGTTTTGATAAAACCCATGTTGTACTTTCGACTTGCGATGATGGGACTTTTGAGCACCATTTTACCTGGTGGCTGCGTCGCTAACGACAGTGAGGGCTGCGCTGGCCCGTGTGACGCCATGCGGGGCACCGTCCCTCTGGCCTTTGTCTGCCTTCCTGCCACCAGGCTGGAGTGTCGCGGGCAGCAAACGAGGCGCCCCGGGAAAACGCCCCGAGGCTGGCGTTGGATTCCCTGCAGCGGGCAGTGCGGCAGGGCAGGGGCTGCGGCACCCCGCGGCACCCCAGTGGGGGGCTTCGCTCTCTCCCTCGGCGTCTGTTTCCCCTTCTGTGAGATGAGGGTCAGTGCCCCAACTGTGCACAGTGCAGGAGATGCTCGGAAATCGGGGCCTCCGAGGTCAGGAGACCCACGGGCCACGAGGGAGGGTGGGGGCTGGGAAGAAGGGGCAGCCGGGGCCTCCGCCCTCAGGGGCAGCGGGGCCCCAACCACGCCGGGGGCTGTAGCCCTCGCACTCTGCCCCGGGCTCCCTGTCAGTCCAGGAGGCACAGGACTCAGACACAGAGCAGGCGGGGACGGGGGGGGGGGTGAGGGGCCTGACCTTTTGTCTGTGTCAGAGAAGATACGAGAGAATGCTTTGAAAGGGAGGAGAAAGACCATAGCCGCAGGAGAACAAAGCGGAGGAGCCGGCAGATGAAGGAGCGAGGCCCGCGGCTCCGCAGCGGGCAGGACGGGACCCGCCGAGGAGGGGAGGGTGGGAAGCAGGGCCCCGGAGGGACTGCTCAGCGGTCTCTAATGCGGTTTTGTTTTGGGGACCGCGATGGGCGGCTGCGGGGTGAGCCACGTGCCCGAAGGCCAGACACTGGACGGCCCGTGGGGCGAGGCGGGGGCGACGGGCCGGGCAGAGCAGGGCCACGCCGGGGAGGCTGCGACCGAGCCCGGCCCTCCCGCCGCTGGGAAGGCTGCTCATGTTGCGAGTCCCGGGGGCTGAAGAGAGGTGAACCCACGTGTGGTGCTTGTGCACCCGTTTCTGTCGTCCTGTGGCTGGACGTGGCACAGGTGACAGGTGCGTCCCCAGAGCAGAGCTGTCTCACAGGGACACAGGGGCCTCCGCGAAAGCCAGGGGTCTGAGGGCCAGCGCCAGGCCAGCCGGAGGGGCTGTCAGCCCGCAGAGCCCTGCCTGTCCCCAGCCTGACCGAACGAGACCCTCGCGGTGGGTCCTGGGCCGGGCCTGCTCATCGCCCTCTTAGGCACCCTGAGATCTGACAAGTCTGCCTGCTCCATGGGGACCGGAAAGAGGCTGGCTGCGTAAAAGCCAACCCAGAAGTCGCTAGAAATACGGATTCCGGGGCTGTGGGAGCAGAGAGCCTGACCCAGGAGGCTGGGGCCTGCAGGCCACGGTCTGCGCTGTCCTGGGCCTCGCGGTTCTGTGGCGGCGACGGCCGGGTGCTGTGGCTTGGTGCTGTCCTAGCAAACATGCTCCGGGGAGCCTGAGAAGCTGGGCCCGTTGATGCTACTCCAGCGAGGGCGCCCCGTCTGCCCGCTGTTGGGGTTGGCCCCGCGGGGGCGAGGCGCAGCGTGATGGAGGTCACATCCCAGGCGTCTGGCAGGCGGTCAGAGTGTCTCTAACACTCTGGTGCCCTGGGCACCCCCTTCTAGACCATTCCTACGTCTCGTCCGGGGACACGGTTCAGGCAGAAGCGACTCTGGACTCCGCCTTTCGTTTTCCGAACGTCGAAGACTCGGGCGCCGATGACCCGTCGGCGGAGTCTGTCTCGGGCTGTGTTGGGGTGTTCTAAACAGC
The DNA here is from genome assembly GCF_014176215.1 of Rousettus aegyptiacus. Taxonomy (NCBI): domain Eukaryota; kingdom Metazoa; phylum Chordata; class Mammalia; order Chiroptera; family Pteropodidae; genus Rousettus; species Rousettus aegyptiacus. The sequence continues at coordinate 56,922 of NW_023416286.1, forward strand.
TTACGAGTCTCCTCGTTCCCAAGAGATGAGTTAGGCTGACAGCGCACAGAAAGAAACGATCGCTCATGGCTCAGGGCCAAGTATCATGTATAATACCACGCTAACCCTGAATCCATAAATATAAAAGTGATGTTAGCAGAAAAGCTAGAAATGAGTTATGTCGGTGCCTCTGATAAATCGTGCCCGAAACGTTTTAGGTGAACAAGTGCCTTCTCGCTTCTGAGGCTGACGGGCGGGGGTGTCGCTGAGGTCGGCAGCATTCTCTTTAAAAGGGTTCTTGGCCCCGCTTCGCACTCATTTCGTTCCTCATCTTGAATTTTCCCCACTGTGTTCCGACGTCTGAATGGCTTCGAGGCGTTCTGCCGCTCCTACTCTTTTCCCTCTGAAAGCGACCCGAAAAGGCCTTGGCCGTGCTCGGCATTTCCATCAGCAGTCACCTAAGTGCGCCAGGGAGGTGGGGGAAACCGTGGCAACGGCGGGGCTGGCAGCCGGGGAAGTCGCTGGCAGGGCGTCAGAAAGCCGCCTCGGGTCGCCCCCGGGACGGCGAGCCGATGAGCCTCTGCCCGTGCCGAGGGCCGGCCACAGAGCTGGGGAGAAAAGACCCCAGTTAGCTGGGAGCTCACTGGACGAGAGACGAGGTGAAGGGGACCGGCTCTTCTCCGTCCGGGCGCCCCTGCCCCCGCCGAGGCGAGGAGACCACTGGGACACCGGGGAGGGGGGAGGGGCAGAGTCTGGGGAATGAGCTAGTCTCGGAGGACAGGCTGGAGGAGGAGGCAGGCGGGAGCGCTTTCCAGGCGGGAGGAAGTTGGAGTGGGGATGAGCGAGGGGCCCCGGGAAACGGTGGGAAAGCCAGGGGCACGTGCTGATGTGGACAAGCTGAGATGTCGGTCCAACAGTTTACAGAGAACACCGAGGACGGAAGAGCATGTTGAATAGCCCCACGAAACGCAGCTCGGCAAAGTCCGGGCCGCGAGAGACTCCGGGAGACAAACGACCCAGATTGAATAGCCCCACGAAACGCAGCTCGGCAAAGTCCGGGCCGCGAGAGACTCCGGGAGACAAATGACCCAGATTCTGGAAAAACAAAAGAGCCGCGAGAAAGTAAAAGACTTATGGGGAACCAAGAGAGGGATTTAAGAGACCGTCGGCCTCGGCCGACCACAATGTGTGGATCTCATCAATTCCTATGCGCACTACTACCTGGAAGGAGGGAGAAGGTTTGCATCTGGGAAGATGCTCGATGCACTTTTCCTGTATTTCTGGCTAAGTACAACTAAAACCCTGGAAATTATATAAAAACAAACATGAGAAGACTCTGAAGGTGGAGAGAGGGCAGACCAGGTACGGGCCTTGGGGGCGAGTTGTCTGTTCTTTTGGCCTCAGAAATCCAACACTTGGAGCCAAAGAGGCCAGTAACCAAAACACCAATGGGCGCGGAGAAAAACAAAAACAATCCCACAAACAGCCCTGAAAAGCCTTCTGTCTCCAGCCAGCGACCAGGAACGGGGAAGCCTAGCAACTCAGAGGCGGTTTGGAAACGCTGCACACTCGCCCAACATCACAGAAAATCCATGCGGCTCCCCACCCCCGACGGGGGCCGAGGGGCACCTCGCCGCTGCCTGAGAGCGGGCGCCAGAGACGGCTCAGGGGAGCTGGGGCCATCCCTGGTGGTGATGAGGCCCCCGCCCCGTGGTGTGGGTGGAGAGTCGGGACCCTCCCCACTGCCCACAGGAGCACGGCCGCCCCTCACAGCAAGGTGTCAGGGAGACCCCGCAGGGAACCCCGCTCCCGCCCCTGCCCGGCAGTCACCAGGAGCCCTCCTCACCGCAGGTGTCAGCGAGGAGACCCCGACTTCTACCCCCGACAGTAAGGAGGCGCTGCCCCCACCCAGGGGGAGAGCCAGCTAAAAAAGACGGTTCACGTGAGAGCTGTGTCTCACGACACATCAAAGTTCCCTGTCATACCAGAAATATTTCAAATCGAATGGAAAAAAAAAAAAAAACCATGCAAAAGCCAAGAAGAAAGAAATGTTAGAATAATCTGACAAAGATTTTCACGGAGTCATGAGAAAAACACTTAGACAAGCAATCACAGACACGTTAGAACCAAACGGAAAAACAGAGTCTCGGCAAGAAATGGAAAATACAAAGATGAGCCAAATGGAAATCTTAGAACTCAAAAAATACAGTAATCAGAACAAAACGTTCAGCGGGTGGGCTCGGCAGCAGATGGATGAAAGAAAGGGAAGAATCAGCACTCCGGAACAATAAAAGCCACTTCTCGGGACAAGAGAGAGGATGGAGGCTGAAGAAGTGCCCGGAGCCCCAGGGACCTGCCTCGCCGCAGCGGCCCCCGGGCCTGTGCCGCCGGCGTCCCGGAGGGAGCGGAGGACAAGGGCCGGACTGCAGAGAGCACTCAAAGAAATAATGGCTGAAAACTTTCCAGCTTCAGCAAGAGACCCGCACATTGAAGACGTTAACCCCATCGAGGATAACCCCAAAGCAATCATACCAAGACACGTCGGAATTAAACTTGTGAAAACTACAGAAAAAAAAAATGTGAAAGCAGCCAGGGGAAAACAACACCCCACCCACAGGGAAAACCGAAGAAAAATTCAAATTGCAGAGGATTTCTTATCAGAAATCACGGATGCCGGAGCACGTTGCACAATGTTCAGGTTGCACAACCTAAAAGTCTATTCCCCGGAAAAATACCCTCCGTGCACGAAGGGGTGATCAAGGCATTCTCAGATGAAGGAATGCAGGGAAACTTTGTGGCCAAGAACCCTGTCATTAAAAAGTGGCTAAAGGACGTTCCCTACACAGAAAAGAAAGGATTTACAGAGGGGCTTTAGAAGATCAGGAAGGAAGGACGTGGCGAGCAAAAGCGTGGGTTCCTACGACAGGCTTTCCTTCCCCTCCTGAGCTTTCCGAATAACGTTCGACAGTTGAAACAAAAGTCACACTGTCTGGTGTGGCCACGAATGTGCAGAGAAAATGCCTGAGACGACTCCGAGTGGAGCAGGTTGGAAGGCACGGCCAGGGAGGGGGCCTGTGGTTCGCGCGGACTTGGGAAGATGACAGCAGTGGTAGACTGTGAAAATGCTCATGGATAGCGCAATACCCAGAGAGCAGCCGCTAGGAACAGCACGCGACGGTCCGCACAAAAGCGTGAGCTAAGTAAGGATGGAATTAAAAACAAAAAAAATTATGCAAACAACAGGAAGGCCGGGGAAAAACCAGAAATTAAAAAAGCAGACGTAGCAAACGGAAAAAAATAAAATGGCAGCGTTGAGCCTGAAACGGTCTAAAGAGCCCAGGTAAAAGGCAGAGGCCGTGACCGTGGCGGCTCGTCCCAGGGGTGCGCGGCTGGCTCCCCGTGCGAAAGGCCGTCGGCGTCGCCCGCCACGGCCACGGGCTGCGGAAGACGCGTCACGTGATCGAACCCGTTAACATACCACTTTTTTATTTTTTTCCTCACAAAATTCAACACCCGTTCAGGATAAAAATAAATAAATACCGCTCATAAAACCAGGAGCAGAGGACGTTCTCCTCTGTTCGGTGAGCAGCGGCCACAGCAGCCCGCGGGCCACACCAGACGGGGGAGCCCTGTCGCCTCACGGCCGGGAGCGGCCGGGCCTCTCCGTTCCCGGCCCGTGCTCCACCGTCCAGCGCGGCAAGGTCCAGCTAGAGGGACACAGCGAGAAAGGACACTCAGATCATCAGAGAAGAAACAGAACCATCCCTGGCTGCAGATGATGGGCTCGTCCACGTGGAAAATCCCAAGGAACCTGCAGAAACCCAGAACCAGCGGTGCGTCCGGCAAGATCACGGGGCACCGGCACGTAAACGAAAACGGCTTTTTATGCAGAGGTGACGGATACATGGACACTGTGGTTACAGCGCCGTCCTGTCCACAGCCAGAGACAGCGCCACACTCGGGAGCGAGCGTAATGAGGGCTTTCGCGACGCTGAAGGAAGCACCCGAAGGTCTCACCGGACGGGGCGCACGCCGTGTCTGCGGACGGCAGCGTTTCGCGCGGCAAAGATGCCGGTTCTCCCCGGACTGACGCACGGGCTCACAGCCGCTCTTATCGAAAACCCAGCAGCGCCTTTCGTGGACACAGACGAGATTATTCTAACATTTATGTGGAAAGACAAAGGAACCGAAACACCTAAAGCAGTCTGGAAACGCGGGGGCGGCAGGGGGCGCCCCGCGCAAGATCGCGAGACGTTTCCGTGGTGCGGTAACCGCGGCTCTTCGGGGGGACGGGTGGGCCCGCGGGTCGCAGGGTGGAACTCGGAACCCGGGAGTGGCCCCCAAACGCGCCCAGCTGGCTTCCGACGAAGGCGCAAAAGCAGTCCCAGGGAGGAACGGGGTGACCGGACGTCGGGGGGCAGGAGAACGGTGAACCTGAAGTCCGGGCCTTTCATAAAAACGAGCACAAAACGGACCACGGACTCCAGTGCAACGCGTAAAATCACGCAGCTTTTGGAAAAAAACACAGGAGAAAATCTTCAGGATCGAGGGCTAGTCCGAGAGTCCTTGGACTCGATTCCAGAACCACAATTCATAGAGGAAGAAAACCAATAAATCGGACCTCGTTAAAATGAAAAAGTAGCACTCTGCAAAAGACCCTGTTAGGAAGGTGAGCAGAAAAGCTACGCAGTGGAAAAGGAATTATTTGTGGACCGCGTCTGTCTGCCCGAGGACTGGTCGCCAGAGAATACGAAGAACTCCCCAACTCGACGGTGGAAAACAATCGGTCGATCACAAAACGGGCAAAAGACGTGAGGAGGATGCAGAGACGGCAAATAAGCCTGCGGGGAGGCGCAGGGTGAGCGGCCGAGGCGACGGGCAGTGAGGAGCCGGCGCCAGCGAGGACGAGGACGCTCGGTCCCTCCGGCGTGGCTGAGGAGCCACCCGCCGCGGTTCGTCCACAGCTCGGGACGTCACCCAGGGCACGCACGACGGCCGGAGCCGTGGCCGCCAGGGAAACTCGGTGCCCGCGGGCTAACACCTGCCGGCTCCCCCACCTGCCGTCCTTGAAATGCGAGATGCCGGCCGCGGGGGCAGGCGGTGGGGGCCGGGCCCAGGCGGGGGGTGGGGGGGGCGGCAGGGGCGTCCTGTCCTGTGCGCCCCTGTGTGGGCGTCCTTACGCTGGCGGGGACCTTGCCTGTCTGCTCCGCAAGGTGCCACCTGTGGGGGACGGAGTGGGCCTCCACACCGTTTCTTACACCTACTGGCGAATCTGTAGTTGTCTCAAGATAACAAGTTTCAGTTTTGAAAAACACCGATAGGCCAGTGGGGAACGGCGAGCACAGACCGGACCTTTTTGGTGGCGGCGGCGTGCACGCCACGCTTGCGTTTGCAAAGTTGCGTCTGTACTCTGAGGGGATCCGTGTCGAAATGTTTCAGACGACGCGTCTGGGGTTCGCCTCAGAATAATCCGGCCTGGGGGACGCGCTGCAGCAGAGAACAGGCGTGAATAGGTGCCTCCCGGAGCCAGGCAGCCGCGTGGGCCCCTGGCACGTGCCCTCGGGGTTAAGCCGTCGAGGTCTGATGTCCGAGGTCCGGGGCGGCCGGATCTTGCTGGAGCCCCGGCTCTGCCGCGTGCCGGCTCCGGACCCGGGGCCGGTTACTCACCCTCTCCAGCCTCGAGCCTCCGCGATCTCACGCGCGCAGTCGGGCTGCTGTCTCCAGAGGCGGTGTCGGTGAGGAGAGGCACAGTGCCCACCCCAGGGACGGTCGGGGACGGGGAGAGGGAGAGAAGCCAGCACGGGAGCCCAGGGCGCGGGGGGCGGCGAGACCCAGGGGCTGGGCAGCGTCCTGGGAGCCAGGGACAGGCCGCAGGGCGTGAAGATGACCGCGGGGAAGAGGCCGCCGGGCTCAGCGTTCAGAGCGCCCCTGTGTGACCGCGGCTCCGTGGGGAGAGCGGGTCAGAGCGAGGGGCCGAGGTGCAGGTGGCCAGCGAGGCCGGCAGGTGTGGGGGCCTGAAGGGCCTGTGCGGGGTGGGGGGTGGGGGAAGGGGACCTCGAGCGTGGGGCACTCGGGAGGGTGCAGAGCAGACAGGAGGGTCAGCCGAGAGGGGACAGGGAACGAGAGGGCCTGGAGTCGGAAGAGCAGGCGGGGGGGCAGCCGCTCGCCTGGGGTTAGGGCCGCTACCCAGGCCTTCAGACCCCCTCCCTCCAGCAGGGGCTTTGTCTGTGCCCCGCCCGGTCGGGGGAAGAAAAGGCCTGAGAGGACGACTGGGGACCGCCAGAGCGGACCAGGTGTTTTGGGGGACGAGGCTGCGGTTTTGTTTTTAAAGGGTAGTTCTCGCGTTTGATCGATCAAGACTAAAATTTTTGTGGATGAAATGACCCGTCTGGAACTTGCTTTGGACCCTGAAGAAAATGAGAACGACTTCCTCGTTTTCCTCGAGAGGCCGCGTCACGCCCCGGTGTGCGTCTGTGGGTTCCCAGGGGTCCCGGGCGTGGCGCACGCTGACTCTGTCAGCTGCGCGCGTGTATTATGGTCTGGAGGGACCGGTCTGCGCTGACCCACCGACACCCACCTAAAGGCACCCATGTCCGACCCGGAAGCTCCCGGAGAGGGCGGTTGGTTCCCGTCTGCGCTGCGAGGCCGGGCGCTTTGCTGGCCACCACGCACCGAGGGGCTCAGCCGATGTGGGCTGTGCTCAGGGGGGGCTGACGGCCTGGCGGCTCCCCCCGTGTCCTCCCCCACAGGTGGTACGGATGCAGAGGACTCCCCCATGTCCTGGGCACCCCCCCTCCGCCCCCCAGCAGAGGGCATGGTGGCCCGCGAAGCTGGTGTCACTCACGGGCCAGGAAGTCCCCGACGAACTCTGGGCCAAGTCCGCCCGGGAACCGGCAGCCTCCCCGGGAGAAGCGCCCGGCTCTGCTCAGCCCCCGGGCTGCAGCACGGTGGCCCTGACGGAGCAGAGACTCAGACCACACAGGAAGGGGAGCGGGGGGCTCATCTTTATTGAGGCGAGACAGTCACAGCGGTTGTGGTTAGGCTGGGTTCTAAGCGCTTCCTGCGACCCCCCGGCTGTCTGCGCCCGGAAGGCAGGGATGCTGGGGTCCCGCGAACGCCTCCCGCCTGCTGGGCGCCGGGCGGTCCACCCGTGTGTCGGTGGACAATAGAAGACGATATTTACAAGACAGAGTAAGTTTGGAATTTAGATACTTCGGTATAATTCTAAACCAGTCATTACAAAAATACTTTATATAAATTCGAAGTCAGAACTAAAACATCCGACCCTACAAAAAAGTACCTTATCCTAATACAAGCACGTTTCTAGGTAACCGTTCTTTATCGACAGCAGCTACGTCCCTAAGCTTTCGGGAAATGCCCCCGTGTCGGACGAGCCCCTTGAAACAGACAGGAGAGTGCCGTCGAGGCAGTCGCCCGCCTTCAGAGCCGGCCGCACGGCGTGGTCATTCCGCGGACGTGGACTCGGGCGTCTGAGCGTTGGGAAAGCCCTCGTGAGGACGAAGTCCCCAGCGTGTGGACGGGTTCGGGGTTCGCGTCGGTGCCTCCGGGGCAGACGGGTGTGCCAGGAGCCGGCTCGCCGCGCTCCGGAGCGTCTAGCTGGGAAACCCGGGGGCCGCGTTGGGGCCGCTGTCGGAGATGAGCTCGTTCACCTCGTTCTGCTTGCGCTCGGTGAGGGCGTGGCTGGTGGGGCTCCCCGGCTTCCGCGCGCCCCGCGACCTGTGGAAACACACTCTCAGCAGCAGGTAGCCCAGCTCGGCCACGTTCAGCAGCACGCAGATGACAGACGCGGAGATCATGAAGATGGTGAAGACGGTCTTCTCCGTGGGCCTGGAGATGAAGCAGTCCACGAGGTTGGGGCAGGGCTCGATCCCGCACTTGAGCACCCAGGGCAGGTGGTAGCCGTTGTACAGGAAGTAGAAGACGTACATGAAGGCGGCCTCGAAGACGATGCGGAAGAAGATGCTGCTGGCGTAGGTCCACCACAGGGCGCCCTCGATCCGGACCTTCTGCCTCTTGATGTCCTCCAGGTCCTTGAACTCGCTCCTCTTCTCTCCGCGCCGGAACCTGCGGGCGGCCTCCTGCCTGTGGTAGGCCACGTGCATGGCCACCAGCAAGGCGGGCGTGGACACGAAGATGAGCTGCAGCGCCCAGAGCCGGATGTGGGACACGGGGAAGAAGTGGTCATAGCACACGTTTCTGCAGCCGGGCTGCAGCGTGTTGCACACGAAGTCCTCCTGCTCGTCGCCCCACACCTCCTTTGCGGCCACCACGAGGATCATGACGCGGAAGATGAAGAGCACGGTGACCCACACCTTCCCGATGCTGGTGGAGTGCTTGTTCACGCCGCCGATGAAGGCGTGCAGCGTGCCCCAGTCCATGGCGCCGGCTCGGCCCTGCGCAGACAAAGACCGGCAATGGGATTAGTGGGCGGGCCCCGAATCTGTAAAACGGCCACACACCCAAGGGTGCGCCGTGCCAGGTGACGCCTCCAACCCCCAAGCTGCCGGGAGGCGGCGTTCAGACACAGGCCAAGGCTCTGGGTCAGGGATGACTCTTGGGGTTCTCGCCTCGACTCCGCTGAGTCCGACTGCGCAGCAGGTAGCTGCTGGCCACACACACAGGCGCGTGGGTCGCCTCCGTCCTCCCAGGTCCTGCGCGGTCCCTGCGGAACCACAGGCCACACTGGCTTCGCTTCGCCCAGGGAGCTCACAGGGTCCCCAGCAGCCAGCAGCCGAAAAATGGCTCATCTGGGAAGGAAGGTCACGCATCGGAGCGACCCAGCAGAGTAAACAGGGAGAACGTGAAACCAGATCCTGGTTTACTGTACACAATATACTTGTATTTATTTCTAGCTTAAATAACGTCATTGGCCGTAATCCTGGGCTCCGAGGGAACTTGACACCGTACCTGTGGGAAGACACACTTCCCAAACAGAATCGCGGCTTACGTCCAAAGTGCTCGCTGATCCACTGCGGCCACCAGTGGTAGCCGTCCCTCCCCGGCGGGTGGCCGCACCCAGCGACTTCCCTCCCCGGCAGGCGCCGCCGCACCCAGTGACGCGAAGGACCCGCTGCTGGGCGGAGCCTCCTCCCCGTGGGCGCCTGCCCGACGCCCGCGGAGAGGGCCCCTGGCCCTGCGGACCCATCCGCACCCACGCAGAGGCCTTCCACGCTGCCGCAGACTGAAGGGCCCATCAGTGACGAAGGCCATGAGAATCTTCTGGAAGTGGAAGACCCTCCCTCAGAAAACCCGCCCACCCTCCTGGGGGACGGGGGAGTCACCGAGGCCTTTCGTAGCCATCTCAGACTTTCTCGAGCGCAGGCAGGGTGCGCTGGCTCAGGCTCCTTTCCAGGCGGGCCCGTGACCCTGCCGTGAGCTGGCCGGCCGTCGCCGTGACCATGGCAGAGGCACAGGCATATCAGGGTCCGATGACGTTTACGGGGGCCCCACGGCACCCGCGCTTCTGCGGTTCCTGACGCTTTCCCCGAGGGCATCTGGAGGCCTTGGGTGCTGATGGTGGACGGCAAGGCTGCCTCAGAGACACCCGGGCTTGGGCTGCAGGAGGACCCCGGCCCGGCGCCGGCAGGCTGGGGGTCCCGGCTGCAGCACGGCAGGGCGCAGAGCTGGGGGCTCCTTCGGGGGGCGGAGGGGGTGGGCGCCGAGGGCCTGACTGCTGTGTTGGCCTAGAACTAAGAACTGGATCCAAAGGTAGAAGGAACAGAAAGCCAGGATTTTGCTTTTTTAAAAAAAGAAGATGCTCAGGAAAACAAAATAGGTCCAGCTCTTTAAACATAAACTCTTTGAAGCTGAGGTTTCTGGTCCGTAACACATCGATGCCCAGCCCGGCGGCTGGGCGCCTGCCGCTGACCCCAGGAAACTCATCTCTGATGTGAAAGACTCGCTCTAGGCAACGTGCACTGTGCGGCGATGTCGTGGTCCCCAGGGGAAGCCGTCACCCCGCACCTTCCTAGCTGTTGCTGTGCTGATCTGGGGGCCTTTTGGGGTGCGGCCAGTGAGCTGTCCCCTTAGGGAGTCTGTCCTGCCTGCTTGTGAAATGAAGACGGTCTCCGACTAACCAGCAAACGTGTCCCACTGAGCACCTCACCGGCAAGTCTCCACGGCATTGGAGAAAAGTTCACTCAAACCCTCAGACTGCAGAGCATTTAAAGGGCCCCCAGGTAAAGAGGCTGCTTCTGAGTTCTGCACACCTGCCTGACCGGTGGCTCACCTGGGGTCAGCAGTCACCGCCCGCCCTGCGAGGAAGCACACCAGCCAGGGGCAGCGGAGAGGCTCTGGGCCGGAGGGCCCGGGCCCCACAGGACTGCAGCCCCGCCTGCTAGAAGCGGGGTCCCCGACTTCTGCTCCTCTGGCTTCTCCTTGAACAAACAAGCAGGGACAAGGGCCACGGCGGCAGCTTTAGTCCCGTGGACCCCTCTGGGCCCCTGAATCGCACACTCTGAAGACATTCTCTCCAAGGAGCAAAGCTCAACGGAAAATAGTCCATCTTACTTTACGCCTTACTGAGTTTGACTAAAAACCAGCAATTCACCTGCGTCTTTAAAGGAAGAAAAAGAAGTGAAACTCCCCGGTCGCTCAGGAAAACCCGTGGCTAAACCCTGACGCGGGTGCGTCTGGGCCACTGGTCACCCAAGACAGTCGGTCGGCGGAGAGCAAGGCGCCCGATTCGCGGCGCCTTCCCGCACAAGAGACAAAGGCCCTACTGTCCCTCGCGGCAGAAACGGCCAGCAAGGACCGCTGTCCCCGAGTCGCCGCAGCCCCTGTGCTCCGAGGCCCTCGGGAGGGCACGCGGCTTCCAACACCGAGAGCTCCCTTTCTGTGCTTCCGTTTGGTCCCCAGCATCCGGGGCAGCTGGCCTGCATGTGGCCCTCCCAGGGGGCACCGAGGGCAGGGGCGTCAGGGCCGCGGACCACCCCGAGCTTCCCGCCATGTGCACGGCCGCAGTCACAGGAAGCGCCCGGCGTCCCCCGGGCCTCGCTCCCACCGGGCGGAGCGGCAGCTGTGACAGGGGGCTGGGCTCTGCTCGCTCCTGACCGGGCGCTTGGGCAGGCGAGGCCGCCCCGGCTGGGGGACAGAGGCACAGCCGCCGGCCCTCCGTCTCTGCCCGGGGACCACACAGCACCAGGGCAGAGAGCAAGGCGTCCGCGAGACCGGGGTCATGGGGCGCCTGACGGCCGGGGTCACGGGGCGCCTGACGGCCGGGGTCACCGGACACTGGCGTATGGAGCCGGGCCACTCCTCCTGCCACAACTCAGACCCCGTCAGCCCGTTAGCATGCTGCTGCAGCGATGGGATCCCGCAATTGTTCTAAAATCTCTTATTTAAGATTCAACCCTGACTAGTCTGCTCGACAATGCCGTGCCAGCTTCATGGACAATGGGACCGAAACCGAAGCCCCGGCCAGAAGCCAGCGCCGCCCTCGGCACACGCCGCGGGCTGGAGAGGGGCTTCTGGGTGGTTCTGTCCTCTTCAGGTGACACTCTTAAACACGCCCCTCACGGTTCCCACGTTCCTGTGGAGAGTCGAGGAGCCGGACGGCTGAAGGCTTGACGTCGCAGCAAAGCGAGCACCCCTGAGCCTGATGCCCAGCCGGTGGCCGGAGGGGACCCAGGGCAGGTCACCCGGGAGCCCGTGTGGCACGTCGCGGCACGAATGCAGAGCTGTGCCGGGCTCCGGGACGTCGGGATCTGTGGAGGACACACGTGGCCACCTCCACGGCTCCTGCACGTGCCCACCGCTCGGCCTTCAGCCTGGTGCTCCGCAGCGCGAAGCCACGACGAAATCAAAACGAAATCTTTGGCACAGACTCGTGTCCCCAACGAGAGGAAACTGCGAGCACCAACCGCAAGCCTCTCGCCCCCTCCACGAGCATTAAAAATAAAAAGAGAGTGAAAGTGACAATAAAATCAAAGTAAAATGGGACTAGAGGGAGTTTGAGAAACGGGACGTGCCCCCCGCCCCCCACAAGCAGTCTAAAGAAGAAAAACCTCGGCTGGCTGGCTCCTTCCTCGGGGAGAATCTACGTCTTCTGTCTCTAGAATCTTCCACTCATTCAAGGGACAACATGAAAGATGATTTTTAAATTTAATGACTCAAAACGTCACCAACTCTCAAAGTAACGGCCAGTGAAAACATGCATTTGGTATTTACTATTTCTTCGAAATTAACTTAATAAAAATGAAAAATGTCTTTCTGTCTAAGGAGTCTAGATATAAAAATGGACAGTTCATAGACTTACACGTGTTTCTTAGTCCATGTAAGAATTCAAAGAGCTGAGAAGATGACTTTCACGGAGCAGTCTCTGGTCATTCAAGTAACTGTCCTCCTCAGACACTCACGTCTGACCAGAGTTAAACGGCCCTGGGATTGGGAGAGGAAGAGGCCAATGGGACCAGTTCCCCTGCATGGGTCGAGCCGCAGAGCAGGAGCCTCGGCCGTGACAGGGTCGGCGTGGGAGGCTCGCGCCCTTGTGGACCGAGCCTGGGCAGGACCCGGCCCGGCATTTAAACTGCTGTGTTCGAACCACACACGGCTCCTGGACTGTCTGCGCTCGGCACGGCCGCCCGCTAAGGACCTGCACGCCGGGGTTTGCCAAGGCAGGTGCTCGCCCAGACCTGCAGGCCGCCTTCCTAATGCTCTTGCAACTCCGCAGAGAAAGGGTAAGAAAGAGAGACCAAGTCACCATTACCTGGATCAGATTCTGCTTTAAAATAAACCCCGGGGAGGCGGCAGGGTGGTGAGCGTGGGCTCCGGCTTCGGTGGCTGCCGCGAGGGCAGTGGGAGCCTGCTCGCCCCAGCACCCCGTCCCCCACTCTCCCGGGGTGTTACAGGCGGGGGTGTTGACATTCTGGCTCCATCGCGGTTCCCCCTCCTTGGCAGAGCTCAGACAACACCCTCCAAGTCTCCGGGATCCGGACACCAGACAAAGGCCCGGCAGGGGCCGTTCTGAGCGGCCCCCCTGCAGTTCTGGGGGCAGTGCCTGGGCAGGGCGCCTTCCGGAAGGCTGCCTAGGCTCTGCCGGCACTGGGGCCGGAAACGCTTCTGCGGCACCGTCAGCGGGGGCCTTAGGCTCAAGCAGGCACTAAACCGACCGCGACCCCCTCCCTGGGACACGGGACGCGGGTCACGGCCACTGTCCGGCGTGGCTGTGGGACGCCAGTCCCTGCCGCGTCCAGAGCTGGACTCAGGCCACTCACCTGACTGCCCTGCTCTCCAGGAAGGGAGGCTCGCCCCCCAAAGTGGCAGGAGCCGTGAGGCCAGTGGCACCCCGGCCTCCTTCGCCAGACAGGAAGTCGCTTCTGGTGCCTCCACCTTTAAACTGACTGTGTCACCAAGGACACTTAATTACTGGTGTCCGGTAATTGTTCGGTAATTGTATTATTGGCATTATTGTCCTGTGTCTCACCGCACAGTCACGGGGTGCGTCCCACCTGGGGTGCGCCCACCGGCCACGGTGTGGGGGGGCCTGAGCTTAAACACTGCCCCCCCCCCCTGCGCTGCAGTCCCGCCCCCAGATCCGAGCAAACCCCCAAACGCAGCAGGAGGTGGGGCCGGGCGCGGGGTCCCGCCGGCGCCTCGGACGCGCGGGCGCGATGCACTCACAACGCCTGCTGTGCGGGCCGAGGGGGCCACCCGGATGCCCGGGGCGCGGAGGGCGCGGGGCCAGGGCCGGGGCCGGGGCGCCCGCCAGGGGACCGGGGGGACCGCGTCCCGCCCGCTCTCCTACCTGCGCGGCGGGCGCGGGCGCGGGGTCTGTCGGTTGCCGGCGGGTCCGGGCGCGGGGTCTGTCGGTCGCCGGCGCGGGGTCTGTCGCGGGCTCGGGGTCTGTCGGTCGCCAGCGGTCCCGGCGGCTCCCCCACCTGCAGCGCCTTTTAGCCGCGCGCCCCGCCTCCGCCCTGACGCGCGCGCGGGGCGGCCAGGCCAGCGCGCGGGACGGCGCGGGGTGCGGGGCGGGCCTGGGGGGCCGGGGTGGGGCTCCCAGCGGAGCCTCCGCCTTCCCTCGTCTTCCCCTGCCTCAGGGGAGCTGGGCGGGTCGCCCGGCCTGGGGGTGGGGCTCAGGTCCCCCGCGGCGGCCACGCCCCCAGGCCCCGAGAGCGCTAGGGACAGGGCCGGCCAGGGGGCTTGCCGCGCGCCGAGGCCCGACCCCGACCCCGGACGCCCTCTTCCCCGTGGACTGTGCGACCCGCTACAGCCGCAGGACCGAGGACCCTGCGGGCCCTGTCCTCCGGGGTGACCGGCTCGGCGACGGTGCACGCTGTTAGTTAGGGGGCAGTTTGTGTGACACCTGTGTCCTCAGAAGCCACTCAGGGAAGCAGCCACCACGGGGAGCCCCTGGCCCCCCACCTTCGCAGACAGGGCTGGGGGCCCCTGGGTGCTCCTGTCTGGTGGGGCGGAAATGCTGTAAGCCTCGCAGGGACCAGCCTTGGCAGGTTCGGACCTGTCCTTCCTCACACTGGAGATGCGTGACATGCTTCTTCCACAAAATTGGCTGGTAATTAAAAATGCCCCCACCTAAACCAGATGCCGCCTGTTAGGTCACACTCCCTCACACAGCAGGGTTGGGGACAGTTCTTAGGGTGTCTCTTCGAGGTCAGGAAAGAAGAACCAAGTGTCATAAAAATCCTCCTTCCGAAACGTGTTGCTAGAGGACAGGGCTCCAGAGAGGTGCCCCCCAGCCAGACGCGCTTGGAGGCTGTGGGGCGACCCCGGAATGGCCTTGCACGGCTGCCCGAGACGCACACACACCTGTCGCAGGCTCGTTCGCGGAGACTTGCTGCCTTCACGTGCCCTGTGCCTCCAACAGCCTGCCAGCCTCCCGGGTTTGGCGGGTGCTCGCTGCCCCCCCCTCCCCCGTGGCTCCTCTGCCGGCTTCCCTCCCCCCCCCCCCTCCCCCCAAACACACTCCAGCGAGCTCGTGTTTGCACAGAGCAATGAGTTCACTGTAAAGCAGACTGAACTGCTCTTTGGGGGTTACGCGCGGCTGTGGGCCTTCTGTGCATTCCCAGCACCGGGTGGGTGAGTGCTGTGCGCGTAGTAGGTGCTGCTCATGTGCGTTTGGATGTCGGTCAGCCGAGCCCACATGGCACCGCCGGCAGTCCTGGGACCGGCTTCTGCTCCCGACGCAGGCCTGCCTGCGGCTCCCCTCCTGCGGCTGGCGCCATCTCACTGGGCAGTGACACTCGGACCCACGGGGCCTCGATGCTGGTCCCATCCGGGGAAGAGCTTCGAACCCAAGGAGCCACAGAGAACGTGCCGCATTTGCTCAGGGGCCCGGAAGGCGGCCACGTCGGCACCGCGAAACGCCTTCTCCTGCGCGGGTTGTGGACACGGCCCCGCGGCGCCGACGTCTGGTCTCGCCCTGTTTCTCGGGGTTTGGCCCCACCCCCCAGGGCCCACCTCTCGTCAGATGAGGTCCTGTTGCACCAGAAATTAAACACGGACACTGTGAAACTTACGGGTGTGCTGGGATCTTCATCTGAAAACGGAAAAGCTGGTTAACTAGACATTTTATGCTAATGACACCGAAGGCGCCCGGGGCGCTGACCGCATCGTGAGCCATGTTGTCTCAGCAGCGCAGGGCTCCGCGGACGCGGCTTCTGGTGTGACCGGCGACCGGCGCTCGCCAGGCTGGTCTTCCCTCCGCGTCTTCTCGATGGTCCGGAGTCCCAGAGCCTTCCCGTGGAGGACGGAGGCCCCACCGGGCCTGCGTGGGGGGCGCGCTCCCTCAGGGTGACTCGCGATGGGTCGCTCGGCCCTTCACGGTCCGTGTCGGGAGCACGGCTCGGTGGTCCTGGAGACTGACGCCTCCCTAGACACACGTGGGAGAGGGACCCGTGTGCGCCCTTCCGGCGTGAACCCGCAGAGAAGCCCCACTGAGCCTTCCGCGCGGCCCCAGGGCGCTCCGAGGCAGGACCGGCCTCCCCCGTCAGCGCTGCCTAGCGACATGGCGACGTCCCAGCTTTATCCGTTTCCGGGGCAACAGAGCCTGGAGTCTGCCACAGACGGGCCCTCACGTGACGGGTGGATCCCTCGCCTCCTGCCCATCGGGACCTGGCTGCTCCGTCCCTTGGTTTTGGATTCAGCACTGGCACACGGGCGGGAAGGCCCCGGCGGTGTTTGAAAGGAACGTCTAGGTCCGTGCTGTGACCTGCCATCCGATTCTCGCCGAAGGTGGGGTTGGGGCCCCGTGGCCTTAGCCGGCTCCCAGGTGTCACCGCGTCGGCCGCCTTTGGCGTCGTTAGCTTCCCGAAGATACCGTTCCACTCTTAGGAGCCGCCCGGAAGGACGGCCCGGCCACCCACCGGCGCTCACCCCTGCCCTGACCGGCCGGCCTCTCAGCCCCGGTCCGTTCAGCTTGACTGACAGGAGCTAACGGACACGCGACCACCAGCTGGGAACGCCGCCGTACACCCTCCGCCTGCAGGCAGCGCTCTCCGAGGCTTGTGCACCGATCCGCACGTGTTCAGCCCTTGATTTCGCGTGCACTGGCCGGTGCATCTTCTCGGCCTGACCCTGAGCCACAGCTGTCCTGGGAGGCACGTGCTGCGATTGGCCCTCCCACGGTGGGCTGGGAACGGGGCGCCCGGTGGCTCGGCTGGCACGTGGCAGTCCGCGGCTCAGCCTGCGGTCAGCGGGCCGAGGACAGGCTGAGGGACCTTGCTGCGGAACCCTCGGCCCAGCAGGGGTCCGAGGTGCGCTTTCTGCTCCTGGCCCCGCGAGACGGAGCCCGGAGCTGGCCCCGTATGCTCACGTGCACCCCTCCGGGGCTGACTGCCCTCGAGAGGCCACGGCCCCGGGCAGGAGAGGCGTCACGTGCCGCTGAGGGACGAGCCTCTCCCAGCGGGGTTGGAGCTTGGGACTGTCGTAAGGTTAGCGCGCGGGGTGCCGAGCTGGGCAGACACTGTCCGGCACACGAGGAGCCCATGGGAGTCCTGGGTGCGCCTGGGTGCACACGGCGCCCTACGCCCGGAGCTCCGTGGCCGAGGCTGACTCGCCGTCCCGGCTTTTCACGGCCACTTCAGCCGGGAGAGAAGCTTTGGAGTGAAGCCCTCCCGCCCTCGCCGCCGAACGGGCATGCCCAGCGCTCCCTCCGCTCCCTCTCGCCCCCGGCGCCCGCTCCCTGGCCATCCCGCGCCCTGGTCACCCTTCACTGCGGCCCGGTCAGCATCACCCCTGCGTGGTGCTCGGCGACCTCCTCACGCTCTGCGGTTTTCGCCGTTATCGCGACAACAATGCTCACGGGGCCGGTTCCCGCCTCTCGCTCTCCCAAGATCAGTTATTCTACAAACAGTCCCTCGTGAGGTTGTCAGGTGGTGAGGTGGCTCCTCACGTCCTGCAGAGCGGGGGACGTTTTCAGTACGTGCCCGGAGCAATCGCTTCCTGTCTCAGCAAAGACCCACCGGGTCCTTCCGTGGGGACAGACGCAGCCCTGGCTCTTAGCTTGTCGCGTCGAATGTGCTGACGGGCGAGTGCCCGAAATCTCGTGGTTTCTCGGTCTCCCGACCACAGGGACCGCGGGGGAGTCTGCAGGCGCTTTGCTTTGAGCCGGCGTTAGGGTGACGACCGGGAACGTCACAGCTTCAGGGCACTGAACGCGGCCGCGTGCGGGGCGGGCCGGGGAGGGCAGCACGGGGCCCGCGGGTCTGAGAGTCGGCGGTGACCGTGACGGCGCTGCCTCCAAGGGCTTTGTCACGGCTCCACTCCAACGGGACAGTCTCTCTTCTACCTGCACAGCGGACCCGTGGCAGGTGCCCGGGAGGGGACAACCAGACTAGTGAGGCATGGAAGTCCTTGCTCCATCGCGGGACGAGCTGCCCTGGGAGCGGCCGGCTGGCCACTCCGGCAGAGACCGTCCCTCTCCGTCACTGGCAAGGCGCTCGCCCCGAGCCAGGTCTGTGCGCCCTTGGACCCCTCGTTTGACCCTGAGTCCCTCGGGGTCAGGCATTCGCCCTCCCGCACCGCTCCATCCGGTCCAGGATGTCGGGGATCCCGGGAGACGAGCTACAGAACCGCCGCCCGCGAGGCCCTTCCGGGTGCCCGTGGTAGCCGTGTGCTCAGCGCAGGGCCAGAGTCTCGAGCCGCATTCGGCACTTGTGCACGAGGGTGGCACGGGGCTCTGGCCTGTGAGCGAGGGCGGGCGTCGTGACTCCGGGAGAACCCGGCAGGAAGCCCGCCTGGCCGCCCCGGGCCGCGCGCGCCGTAGGCGTGAAGGGGAGAGTGGGCGTGTGGCCACGTCGCCTCGGACAGCTCGCCCAGCAAGTCCAGGGATGTGACAGCCTTTCCTTTCTCTAGAGTTTTCCCGAATTCTTCTCTATCAAGAAACCAGCATTTAGAGCCAAAATTTGAAGTCTTCAGGGGCCTTGCATTTCCAATCAGGGCCCAGGGTGTCATCGATGCCATCGGCAGCAATGACACATCTCTGGGGGCGTCTCAGGGTGCCACGGGCCCTTCGGCTGGACGGCTCTGTCGACCGGCTCTGTCTCCCTTAAGGCCAAGAGCTCCCCGATTGTACTGGCAAAGCTACGTTCCACGACTCAGATTCGTAAAGCACAGGCTTTAATTGTATTTCTCATATTTTAACTAAGTATCAATGAAAAGAGGAACTATTTAAAATTTTCAACACGATAGTGAAAGCACACGGCCTAAACATTCAGGCAGACCCGGGGCTGTGACGGGGACCGGTCGCCCTCTGCCCAGGCTCGGCCGGCACTCCGCCCAAGGCCGGCAGCGTTCTGACACCTGCCTCCGCGTTTCTGAGGAAGAGACTGCGATGTTTGCTGACCTGTGTGGGTTTTAGACCTGCTGACTCTACGACGATGGTTTCCCGAGCTCTGGTTCTTACCCAACCCTCACCACGCCCACCTGGCACGCACATCTCTTCCCTCTGACCTCGGCGTAGTCACAGCTCACGTTCCGGTCGATCCCCGTTGGCGACTGACGTTATTTACCCACGTGCATAATCGCATCTGGACCAAGCGTGTCTGTGTGTGTGGCTTTTCCCCTTCCAACGTCCCCTGACCCACGGAGCAAACAATGACGGTGTCTCCCATTTGCTTAGTTTTCAATGTCTCGATTGTTTAAATGTTTCCTGCTCGTCCAACAAATCTGTCACATGCTCAGAAGTAATTTTTTCGAACTCCCAGGCCTGGTTCTGAGCACCGCCTGCTCCTCTCCGATCTTGGCGTCTCCCTGCTTCCTGCCGCTCCAGTCTGGACAGCGTCCTGCGGGCCGGCGGCCAGCGGTCGCCCCTGGGTGCCCTCTGCTTGCTCCCGTTGGAGCGCCTCCTTTCCTGTCCGGTGCTCATCGTTCCTGTGCACTCACACTTTCTTTCCTCCGCTGTCGTTTGACGACACCCGACGTGCCAGTGGAGGCGAGTATGCACGCCGAGGCTTGACGGGGCGGAGGCCCCGGTGTGCGCACGAGCGTTTGTGAGCACACGCATCGTACTGAGTGCTGTCCCAGGGCTGGCAGTGTGTGCACAGCAAGCTGGTCCCTGGGCTCAGTCCTGTAGGAACAGCAAGACAGCGCAGCTCTGAGCCATGACGAAGTCGAGAAGCGACTTTCCCAAGGCCACGGAGTTCACGGCCGGAAAAACTGAGACTTGAAAGCAAGTTTGACTCAAAGACGGCCCCTTCCCGCCCTGCCCGCCATAAGCGAACCCGAGAGACGGGCCCGCACGGCACCACACGCGGGTCAGCACGGGAAGGGCCCGGGATGGGCTTCGAGGAAGAGGCACAGATGGGCAGGATGGCGAGATGAGTGGGAAGCATGAGGCCGGGCGGGGGGCTCACGGGGCCGGGCGGGGCTGCTGGCAGTGCTGGGCTTTGGCAGGCGAGGGACGGCCGGCGGCTGTGACCTCGAGTGAGGGACGGTCGGGGTGGGCCAGGTCATGGGCCGCTCTGCCTCGGGCGGGGGCTCCGCTAAGTGTGGGCTTCTCCTGTGAGCTGGGACGACAATAGCTTCTTCAAAGCGCTCTTTGTCATGTCACAGGCAACATGCACATTTCGTTGTCTTCGAAGCACTCGATAAAGTATTGTTAACAGCCTAGAAGGGCCCGTTGTGATCACAGAAGACCTGGGCTGCCGGCATGAGGAATCCATCCTACTTGTACGGGCAAAGGAGAAGCAGAAAATAACCCTTTCAGGGGAATGTGCGTCCCACGGGTAAAGCCGGCCTCTGCTAACTGCGGCCCGAGTTGGGGCCTGAGGTGAGCTGGCAGTGGTCTACAGGGTGCCCGGGGCGGCTGGGGCTTGTGGTGGCCTCGCACGCTCTCCGCTGGGCAGTTTGTTCTCAGGAGGGAGCCCAGTGGAAAATTCTGAGCTGCAGCTGGAAACCACGTGCCTGGAAACTGAAGATGTTCCCTTAGAAGAAAAATCACAGTGCCTTTCGGCTCAGATGACAGCGCTGGGCCGTTATCTGCTTTTCTCTTGTGCCAGCTCTAGAGTTTTCATGGGTTGTTATCAGGGCCAGTGTCGGAACAATGCCTGCTTCTGTCTGGGTTTTAACCTGAATTACAGATGGCCCGGCGGCCGGCGCAGGCCAGGCGGGCAGCCTCCCCTGGACGCTGGACTTCGCAAGAGCGTGGAGGCTGGGCGGGGTGCGCTGCTTCCTGGTGGGGTGCGCTGCTTCTCCCCAGGGCGGGTGCTTTTTGGGCTCTGCTCTCGAGAGCTGCTGGGGAAGTCGAGTGCTGGGCGGGGTGGAGATGCCGTTTCTGTGGCCAGCTGTTGTTTCTGATCCTAAAATGAAAAATCAAACAAGCAAAAGCCGATCCTCCAAAACGGAGATGGAAAGAAAAACGAAACCGTGAACGAAGCCGCGCGCTCTGCGCGGCTGCTTCTGGGGGGCCAGGTGCGGCCGGCACCCCTAAGTTCTGTTAAAAACTCCGGGATTCAACAGAACAGCGAAGACAGCCCCAGCCCTCTGCGGTGTTGGCCGCGGGTGCGAGGCTTCTCTTTCTGAAAGCGGGTTCAAGTGGACATGAACTTTTTGGGCGCCCCCTTAACCAGTTCAGTGTTCAGGGGTCTGACGGGGCATGTCCCACGCACCGTGTAACCAGCATGCTCACTGCGTGTGGTCTGGCCGCCACTGGCCCCTGGGCTTGACCTGTCACCCAGCTTTCTGGCACTACGATCGCCAGTTTTCCACTGAGCTGTTCGGGGCAGAGTCGTGTGGTCCCAGCTTTGCAGCCCAGGGCCAAGCAAGGGCTGAGTCCGGTGGGGCCCAGGGTCCATTGGAAACGAGCCGGCAGCCCAGTACCAGGGCGGTGAGCACCGGGAAGGACGGGGCCGCGGTGACAGCAGCCCGGGGAGACGGGGACCCCGGCCGGCCCCCACCGAGCCCCGCGGCGTCCTTTCCCCGACAGCTTTAAAGTCGGCCTCAACGCACCCCCTTGCTGTGGGTCACGGAGGGGAGGCGGCAGGGTGCATGTGACCCCCGCGGGAGGCATCGCCAGCCCTTCTGGAAGAAGGTTTTAGTTAGAAAGCGAGAAATTACGAAGAGCCGATGGCTCTACTGCACGCCGGATTTAAGTTTACATGCAGGTGTCGCAGCTGGTGCAATTGTACTCCGATCTCCCCATATTCCTCGCCCGCCGGCTTCGGAGGCGGCGGCCGCACGGACAGTGCGCAGGGCGGCACCTGGCCGCCGGGGTGGCGGGTGGGGCCTGCACACACGCCCCTAACTGCCGAGTCGGGCCAGCAGCGTCCCCTGCGAAACACAGGGCTCGACGACGCGGCCCGAACTGCGTCTAGCTCACTTTCACGATCACTCTCTCTCCAAACACGACCAGCCTGGCCCACAGCGGTTCCGACGGGGACCGTCACTGGCCAGCCCTGCTCTGTCTGAGAAACGAGTCTGGGGTTCGGCGTCATGCGGGGGACGCGCGACTCGACGTCGTCCTCGAAGCAGAGTGGACGGCGCTTCCTATGCTCTTCGCGCGGGGCAGACAGGTGACCCCCTAAGGCCGGGCACTGAGGAAGGCGTTGACTCTTCTGGCCCCCTACTCCCTCAGCTCTGGGGCTCCGCATCCCAGGGGGAGCCTCTGCCTGCGGGACGACGGGGCGCCCCTCACTGGAGCCCGGTCCAGAGCACACCGGGCGTGGCCGGGACACCGGGCGGGCGCGCCCATCTCCCTACCTGTGACGCACGGACGCCGCGTCGGCCGGGGCCTAGGGACGCCCCGAGCCCGTCTGCGCGGTCCCGGGGGGCTCAGGGTAGAGTGCCACGGGGTGCCACGGACCCGGTCACGCGGGGCTGCAGCTCGTCGCCACCCCACTCGGACCTCGCACGGACCCCATGAGGCGTGGCCGCCCTCCAGGGCTCAGCAGACGGGGCCCGGACGGGTTAGACGGCTCCCCGGCCCGAGGAGCCGCGATCCCGCGCGGCGGCCTTGGCGCAGGCGCACGGCGGGTCGCGTCCGGCCTTCCCACGGCCCACACGGGGCGCACGTCGACACCACCCCAGGGGCCCAGGACCCCGCCCCGGGTGGCGCCCCTTCCTGCACCCAGAGCGCGCTCTCTCGTTTCACGCTGTAAGTTTCTCCAACAACCTTTTCACTCAGAAAGGCGACACTTCCAGAAAGGGCAGGACACGCGTGTCCAGGGGGTAAACCGGGAAGCCACCGGCCGGGTCCCTCCTCGGGGCGTGCAGTTCTGATGGATAATGCGGAGGGAACAGGCCTCCAGGGCTGCCGCCTGCGACCGTCGCGTTTCCGGCCGAGCAGAGCCTCCCGATTTCCCACGTCTGCTCAGTCTGAGTGCGTGGCCGCACGTGGCTGCTTACGTCTGAATTTTAGTGAACTCAATTAAATAAGATTAAAAATCGGGTTCCCCGTCACAGTAGCCACATGGCGAGTGCCATACCCCCGCCTGAGGCTGGGGGCCGCCGTCTGGGGCAGGGCAGGTCCGTCCCCACACAAAGTTCCACTGGACAGAGCTGTCCAGGCTATTTAGACAATCGGCACCGAGTTCCGCTGTTGAAAAAGACGCCTATTTTAAAGGTGAGGGCGCCTTCGAGATCCTGAAACGGAAGGAGACCCGGCCCTCGGCGACCTGGCTTGCGCCACACTGACCGCAGGCCCGTTTCCTTCCATCGCTGGAAGTGGACAGTGTTCGGCTCAGGACCCGCCAAGGCAGAGCGGACGAGACCCAGCGCCACCGGCGGGCCCTCTGCCTGGTGGGTGGTGCCACGCCAAGCGACCTGGGTGCCCGACACCGCGGTCTCCACCCGCCTGGCGCCCAGGGGGAACGCGGTGCGCCCGCCACCCCGCCAGGGCGGTCGGCACCTCCCTCCCTCGCTCCGCGATGAAAACCCTCGTTCATCGCTGAGCCACCTCAAAGCACGTTTTCCCAGATGGGTTCACGATCACATTCTAGTTCCCGCACGGCGACGGACACTTGGGGTGGCTGCGACCCAGAATGACTGTAAGCGGATGCGAGCAGCGCCCCGAGCCTCGTGCGCGTCCCGGGCGCCCCTCGCAGGGCCCGGCGGCCGTGGGGCATTTGCAGCGACCCCGCCGCCGCCCGCGGCTTCTCCGAGGATCCGCTGAGTCTCTAGGCTCAGCTGAGAACCTTCCAGAAACGTGGGCGTGCCTCCGCCTCCGCCTCCCAGCCTCAGGGGCCATGGAGGAAAACGCCCCACTGGGGACCTTGGTCATGAACTCATTGAACAGGTTCCTACGGTTCACATTCACGTAGGCTAATTAACCCACATAGCTTTACACGGCTTGGATCCTGTAAAAGAGAATGAGTGGAAAGTCAGGTAGAAAGAGAAGATGTAAAGTAACTGTTAGGAAAAGGGGCTTTTATCGCCCGCTAGAACCGGAGGGTGGGTCCGGTTTTTCCACTTATTTAGTAAGTGTCATTAATTTATCCACGGAACACGGAAGGGTGACCAGGTTTGGACTCGCGGTTCACTCAGCGTGGGAGGGGGCTCGAGGTGTCCAGCACAGTCTCCCCCCACTTTCATGAGGCCCATGCCCAGCCTCCCCTACATTCTCTTTAGGGCCTGGGGACATGGGGAGCCCCAGAAGATGTTGGGGAGACCCGTCCCCGAGTCCCTGAGTGCTCCATGCGTGCAGAGTGCAAAGCCCTGTCAGCGACAAGGAGGGTCACGGCCCCTTCCACTCCCGACCCGTATCTCCTTGTGCGCTTAGTGACAGACGGGAGAGGTGTGGGCAGAGGGACAGAGGCACAGGGGGAGAGTCGGACCCGGCGCTGTGAATCCTGCCGGACTCCTGGCCGAGGACCCAGCCCCGGCTTTAGTTCTGAGACTATTCGTTCAGAATTTGCCCCAGCCTCAAAGCAGAGCGAACAGGGATGTGGCAGCACCGCCCTTCCAGGCAGCTAAGGACATGGCCCGCTCTGGGTGGCTGCCCCGAAAGTCCTCCCCGAAGTCAACAGCGGGGCTCGCCGGCCATGTCGGCAAAGCCCCCCACGCCTGGACGGCAGCCTCCGGGGCTCAGCCGGGCGGCCACCCGCCTCTCCTCGGGCGCCTGCGGAGTGGCGGCGGGCCCGGTCTGTGCCAGACACCGCGGGCTCGGCATCGCCTCCCTCCTCAGAGACACGGCCCTGGCTTCGGCCGCGCTTGTGCCACCTCGGATTAAAAGTGAGTTTTTCCGGCCGTCCTTGCTCCAGGGCGTGACCACTGGCTCCTGGTCAGAAACGTGAACATGAGGGTGCTGGGTGGGGCTCCTGGGAAGGCTCTTTAAAGAGGGCCGATACAGCTGGCAGGGGTACCTTGCGTTCCTTCCCTTTTCCCTCGTGCTGCTGCTTGAACTGCAGATGTGATGGCTGGTGCACGGCAGCCGTTTTAGACCCCGAGGTAACCTTGCACACGAGGATGGCAGGGCAGGAAACAGATGGAGCCTGGCTACTGACGGCGTCAGGGAACTGTGGATTAACCTTCCTCTGGACTTCATTTAAGCGAAAAAAAAATCGTTTTGGGGGGAGAGGGTTCTGTTACATGTAGCTGAAGTGAATTTTAATTATTTCAGACTCTGGGACCCGTTTATCTTATCAGATCTCTGGAGGGGAGGGGAGGGATAGGGCTGCCCAATGGGGACAGAGTTCCACCGTGCAAGGTGGGGAGTTCTGGAGACGGCTGCACCGCAATACGAACACACCTGACGCTATGTGCACTTCGCGATGGTCCTTTCCTCGTTTAAATTTTTTTAAAATTTAAGCATGGCTGTTGTACTTCAGAATTTTAGTTTTGGAAAATACTTCCATGGAGGAAGTAATACAAGCACATTATATTAAAAATCAAACAGTCCTTCACACAAATGAACAGTAAATGTGCTCTATATAATCTTAACCCCCAAAAGATGACCCCACCGAACCAGTGTGTACTCTTCCAGAACTTTCTACGTATGCAAATCTATTCTTCCACTTGTTTTGTTTTTTTTTTAAACACACTGGAATTACAGTAAAGATTCTACAGTTACTATAACTTCCCTGGTTAAACAACAAATTGTCATTTTTCTACGCAGCTGTATGTGGACATGCCTCCTTTTTATAGCTGCATAATCCATCATTATGCAGATATACTATACATTTGAGGAAATAGTCACATATTAAAAAGGATTTAGGTTTTGAATTTTTTTCCATCACAAGTCATATATTAATAACTATCCAAACATACACACATATACATATATATCCTTTTGTAGTTTTGTCAGAATTTCTGTTTCTAAAGGATAAATATTTAGAAGCTGAAATATCGGTGAATCTTTCAAATTGTTCTTCTAAGTGAAAGTGCTAATTTTCTGCGGCTCAGACTCTCCTCTAAGCTGCTTGTTGTTTCCTGAGGCCCTCCCTCAAGCTGGCTGTCAGCTTTTTTATCTGGTTGAGTGTGATAAATGCAACATGATCTTTTCTTTTAATCCGGATTTTGCATTCTAATGAGGTTGATCCTTTTCCGAATGTGGATTGGCCATCTGTAGTGTCTGTTTAAAAACGTGCATGTGTCCTGGTGTGACAGATACCTTCTCCAGCACTGGGGATTTTTCACTCTCCTGATGGTGTCTTTCGATGAGCCAAAGTCTTCATTTACATCTTGAATTAAATAAATTACTGAGATTAAGTGATTTCGGTATGAAGTAAATACTTGAGTATTAAAGTAGTCCAACCTATTAATTTTTTCTCGTATGGCTGATGCTTCCGGTGTCCTTCTGCTTGTCACATTTAGAACCACAATTAAACTGGAACGATTTTGCTTATGGTACGAAGCAAGGGTCAGAGCTCCTTTTTGCCTTTTGGATAGCGAATCGGTTACCATTTATTTAAACAACAACAACAACAACAACACCTCTGCTCACTGCTCTGTTCGCGATGCTTTCTGGGTCACGAGCCCAGCGTTCACACGCGCCTCCCATCTCTCCGGCTACACGCCGTTCCATTGGGCAACAACCCCTGAGCCGGCACAGCGACCGGTGGAGCCAGTCCACGCAGGCGAGTCTTACTCAGGAGCACCCTGGTGATCCTTTACCTTTTGCATTCCCATGTACGTTTTAGAACTAGCGTTTCGATTTTCATTAACAAAAAAAATACCCTGAGATTACGCCGTGTTGCTTCGGGGAGAAACGACGTTTCTCTGCTGCTGCCTCTTTCCAGCGGGAGCATGGTGCGCCCTTCCGCTTAGCTCGGTCCCTCACTGTCCCGGTCAGGTTTTACAGCCCCTGCGGAGGCCTCGGACACTTCTGTTGGGCCCAGCCCCAGAAACAGTCAGCTCTCATTGTCTGTGGACCCTGTAATTTGCGAATCCGCCTGCTCTCCGATGTGGCGCTTTCGCGGTCACTTGAGGTCATTTCGCGGTCACTCGTGGTCATTTCACGGTCACTTGAGGTCATGCACAGGGTGGCAAACCATTTGGGTTGCCCACATTTTGAGCTCTGTTTTTTGGCGGGAACTAATTGTGCCACTTAAAATGTCCCCAGAGCGCACAGCGCCGAGCGCTGCCTGGCGCCTGAGATGGCCGTGACGCGGCCTATGGAGAAAACACGTGCGTTACGTGCGTGTCCCGAGAGGCAGTGCTGCTGGCCGCGAGTCACCTGTCCACGAGCCAGCGACGTGTGGTAATGAGGTGCCCTCGAATGGAAACGCGCATCAGACAGGCTGAGTTCTGGTTCGTCGACGAAGACGTGACTGGATACTCACAGGCACCGAGGCTTTGTCTCCGCCAGGGGCGGCGCTCCGTGTTCGCTAACCCAGTGTTGGCGGCGGAGCCACAGGACCGCTGCGGAAAATGAGGGTCGACGGATATTTTTATACCATTTTAATCTTATCTTGCGCATCTTCATTTAAAAATATCTGTTACTGATATTAAGAGATCCAATTAATAGTTTTCGTAACTGCGATATGGTTTATTAAAAACATTCACTGGAGAGGTCACATTGCAAAGTTACTGATAAATAACACTATAACAATTCTAGAGCTTAAAGTATTTATAGTTATTCTTTTAAAAATCCAAATTACATTTTGCAAAATGATATAAGGTTTAGAAAGATGAAAATGTATCAGTCTTATTTTTACCTGGGAGTCAAACTTTCTAACACATCATTATCATGGGATCAATTAAAAAGGTATATATGTATGCTAAATGTGGCACTATTTGGTAAACTAATGATATAATTAATATTTTTAGGAAACTGACAAGTAACTAGCAAAAATAAAGAAAACACTGAAAACGACTATCATTTTTCCCCTAATGCATTGAACGGTCGACCTTGGGCCAGTCAGTTACATTTTCGAGAGGACATTACATTTTTTTGATCACACAGCAGGTTTGATCTTTAGGAGGTGGTCAGTTCTACGAATTCTGACACAGGAACAGACCGTGTAACTGCTACCACAGGAAGGGTATGGGGCAGTTCCAGTGCCCAACAAGCTTGCCTGTGCCGCCCCTTCCAGCCACCCCGGCCGAACCCCCCAGCAAGTACCCACGTGCTCCCCATTCCGAGCGCTTCGCCTGTTTGAGAATGTCCAGTAAACGGAAGAGGAAAGAGCACAAAGTTTTCCACGGTCTGGACTTTGCCCCGTTTTTCTTGTGAATCATTTGATTTTATCTCAATCTTGTTTTTCTTTCAAAACTCAGCCAAATGTCATTTCCCCAGAAAGGGTTCCTTGACCTCTGCTTATTGCCATCAGGCTGATTTAGACATCTCTTCTCTGGGGTCCCATAACTGTGCAAACTTCTTATCCAGCAGTTTTAAGCTCTATGAGGCTCCAAGCTTCTTGGGGTCAGAGATGATGCCTTATTCTAATTTGTTTTCCAGTTGCCTATCACATACGTACCTATGTAAATATGTAAGAATAATAGTTATTTATTAGACATTTAGTAACTAACTGAATTATTAAGAGAGGCGCGAAAGAGGGGAACACGGAAGCTCCTAACGCGGGGTGTCTGGGTGCTGGAGTCCAGAAAAACGAAAGCAAAGGCGCATAGTCACTTCGAAAGATACGAATTTGAGAAAGTGTCCTAGAGAAAGGAAACCACAAGCAGGAGGGCGTGCCCGGGTTCCGCTGTTCCTCAGGCGGTGCGACTCCACGCACGTATTCAGGTTGCCGGGCACAAGCGTTCAGTAAGCACTCTTGCACTTGACGCCGTTACGACAGTGGCGGTCGGGTGGGTTTCTCAGGCTGGTGGCTTCCGGACGCCCTCCCATCTTCGCGGTTCTTCGCAGGGGGCTTCGGAGTCACCGCCCGTCGATGGGACTGGGTGACGGGTTCCAGACTCCTGACCGCAGCTTTAGTCAGCGTTCTGCCTTCGTTTCCATTTGAAAAAGGAGCTTAAAAAAATGGACGCCGGAGCCCTGTCGCCTTGGGTCGAGGCGCGAACGCAGGTCTGTCCACCCCCACGTGCCAGCGTCTTCAAGACTCGCCTCCTCAGCGGTACTCGTTAATCGGACCATTTTCTTCGGCATGTGATCCTGTTTGCAGTTAGGACCCACTCCTGTCCTGCTTTCTAGAACTTCCGTCATGCTCTGGGAACCGCCTCCAGTCTGCATGGCTCTCTGGAGGTCCGCATGGGAATATGGCCGTCATCCAACTCCGGAAACTCCCTCACTGACTGACAGGCACTGACCACCTCTGTTCAGAGTTCTTTACGGGGAAAACCCTCCTCAATGGATAATTGTGTTAGCAATCCATAATCCATCCACTTAGACTGCTCGTTTTTACTCACGCTGTTTGTGGTGTGACACGAGATGATGAGATTTGCAGAAAACAGGAACAGTACCACTTGGATTGTGATCGACTCACGACGGCTTTAACCCAGAGTGTCTAATGCTGAGTGGGAAGGGTGATTGCCTTCAGAGGAGGGCGACGAGGGACCGGAGGAATTGGCAGAAGTGACGACACAGAAACCCCTAGGAAGGGGAAGAGCGGGCTCAGTGGGCGCACCACGTGAGAGGGGAGGAGGCCGAGTCGTTTCTGGCCGTGAGCGGCACCTCCAACAGGAAGATTCCGGGGCTGGAACGGGCCTAGCGATGACAGGACCCGAGGCGTGACCCTGCTCGTGGGCGGCTGACAAGCGAGGAGAAGGTCAGTGCCGCTGTGGAGAGTGGCTCGTGCAGCAACTGCCAGTGACAGAGCTGACGGACAGGAGCTCCCCACGGACGCAGCTCATCGAGGTTTGCAGGGCGCAGGGGAAGCAGCGCTTAGAGGAAACCTGTGCCCTTGAACGCACTTGTTACAAAAGAGGAAAGATCTGAAATCAATCGCCCAAGCTTCCTCCTTAGGAAACGAGGAAAAAAAAAAGAGCAAATTTAATCCCACGTAGGCAGAAGGAAAGAAACAGGAATTAGGGCAGGAATCAATGAAACTGAAAACAGAAAGTCCATAGAGAAAAATCGATGAAATCAAAAGTGGCTCTTTGAAAAGACTAGGAAAATCAATATGCCTCTAGCCAGGCTAATTAAGAAGAAAAGAGAAGACACAAAAATTACCAATAATTCAAGTAAAATGATAATCGGATATGAAAAAGGAAACCACTAAAAATCAGAAATAATAATAACAATGATAATCAGAAATGAAAGAGAAGACGTCGCGGAAGAAACCAAGCACATCGAAAGGATGATCAAGCAATACGGTGAGCGACTCCGCGCCCGCAAATGCGGTGCCCTACGCGGAACGGGCCGAACCGCCAGAACTCGCCCAGGAAGAAATGGGTACCCCAGAGAGGCCCGTATCCATTAACACAATAGGTTCAACCTTTAGAAACATTCTACAGCAAAAAGCACTGGGAGGCCCAGGAGGGGTCACTGGGTAATTCTACCGAACACGTAAGAAAGAAACGATGCGTATTCTCTGCGACCTCTTCCAGAAGGCAGAAGCAGATGGCGCAATTCCTAACTCATTCCAAGAGGCCGGCATCCCCCTAACGACAAAACCAAATAGACACTGGGGAAAAAAAAAAACTGCAGACCAGCGTCTCTCATGAACGCAGATGCAAAAAATTTCAACAAATATTAGTAAATCGAATCCATCAATGTACAAAAATAACACGCCATGACCAAGTGGGATTTGTCCCAGGTATCCAAGGCTGGTTCAACACCGAAATTAGTTAATTTAATTCATCCCATTAAGAGGCCAAAAAGGAAAATCATATGATTATACCAACAGATGCACAAAAAGCATTTGCTAAAGTCCAACACCCAATCATGATAAAAACCCCCAGTTGTCTAAACATAGAGAGCTTTCTCCACTTGATAAAAAGAATCTACAAAACATTTATAGCTAATATCCAACTTACCGGTGAGAAGCCCGAAGCTGGCCCACGGCCATCAGGAACAAGGCGAGAACGTGCCCTCTCACCGGCGCGGAAGTGACGGCCAGCTCAGCAGACGGTGCTGGGGTGAGTGGGCGTGCATGTGCGAGAGAAACGAACCTGGACACAGACCATCCGGCCTTCGCAAAATCAACGCTAAAAGGACCACGGACCTACATGTGTCATGTGACTAGAGGATGACGCAGGAGAAAATCCAGGTGACCTAGGGTTTTCAGATGCAACACTAAAGGCACAATTCGTGGAAGAGATAACAAATGAGCTGGATTTCGTTAAGACAGAAAAGACAAAAGATATCGTCAAGAGAATAAAAAGGGAAGCCACAGACAGGGAGAAAATATTTGCAAAAGACAGATCTGGTAAAGGATCTGTCTGCATTACACCAAGAACTCTTAAAACTCAACAATGAGGTGGTTCAAGACGGTAGTGTAGAAAGTTCCTGAACTCGCCTCCTCCCGGGACATGACAAACACACTACACAGGGAATAATCCCCGAACTGGAACCAAGAACTAGCTGAACACCTGCTCCATGGCAAAGGTCCAGGAGGGGACGGCCCAGAGGGCCCCAGATGGCTCTTGCCGGAAGTCCCACCCGGAGCAAAGACCCGGAATCGGGCGGGGCCTCAAAACCAAAGGGAAAAATGTACACGGAGCTCCCCCATTAGGAGCAGAGGCTTCACACTCCTCACCAGCCAAACGCCTCACTGGACACCGCACCAAAGACACGCAGATGCGGGTGAGCCCGTGACAGGGTGCTCCACACCCTGGTCATCGGGGAAAGGCAAACCAGACCCGCAGCGAGACGCCACTGCAACCCATCGGGACAGCCGCGACCCGGACGCCGACCACGCCACGTGCTGGCGAGGACGTGGGGCATGCTCGGTCGCTGCTGGCGAGGTCACAGATGGCACGGCCACTTTGGACGACAGGTGGGTGGATTCTTACAAAACTGAACACACTCCGACCGTAAGAGCCAGCGATCATGCTCCTCGGTATTTACCTCAGTGAACTGAAACGTGTGTCCACACAGAGAGCTGCACACGGATGTGTTCACAATGGCCAAACCCTCTGGAGACCGGACGTCCTCCAGCAGGCGATGGATAAATAAACCGTGGTCCCTCCAGACCAGGGACTGTCAGTCAGCGCTGAAAAGGCACGAGCCATCAAGCCATGAAAAAATTTGGACATGCACATGACCAAGTGAAAGACGCCCATCAGAAAAGGCTACAGGCCGTGTGACTCCACCCATGTGACCTTCAGGCCGTGTGACTCCACCCATGCGACATTCTGGGCCGTCGGAGGTCTCGGGGCGGGAGGGGTGGACAGAGGGCTCACGGGGACATAGGGCAGTGCCATAATCCGCGTGATACCGTCGGGTGGACGCATGTCATCACGCACTTGTCCGAACCCACAGAAAGTCCACTACAAGCGCGAGCCCTAATGTAAACCGCAGACTTTGGCGATTACGGTGAGTCGATGGCAGTTCATCGATTGCAGTCGCAAGCGTACCATCTGGTGGGGGTGTTGATGATTTCGGGGAGGGGACTATTATGTGTGGGAACAGGGGCTGTATGTGACATCTCCGTATCTTCTGCTTAATTTCACTGTAAACCTAAAACTGCTCTAACAGAGAGTCTAGTCAACGAGTTGTGTCAGCCCCAGAATAAGCAGACTAGCCCCAGCCACACCCCGCTGCTCACGCTGCCGGCAGCCAGGACAGGTCCTGGGGGGCCTGTGCCTCCTCCTGCCCAGGGGAGGCCTGGTCGGGCCTGAGTGAATGGCTGCCCGTTCTGATTTGTCGTAGTCTGTCTAAAATGATGCAGCAATCCCAGAAGTCGGGCAACTTCCCAAAAGTCAGCCCTAACGGAGCCTGAAGGGTGAAGTGGGGACCCCCACCGCGTCCCCTCCTGGAGAAGCAGTCTCTGGTTTCCAAACAGAGCACAGCCCAGTGGAGGGCTTCGAGATCAGTTTCGTGGGTCACAACCAGACCTTCTAAATAGAGTAAAAATACCAGGGCGCCTGGCTGACTGCAAGGGCTTGTTCTGTGTACTTTTCGGTTTAGGGGTGTGTGTGTGTGTGTGTGTGTGTGTGTATGTGTGTGTGTGTGTGTGTGGTGGGCCACAATACAAAATACGTTTCTCACTGGCGGTCACGGTCGAAGGGTTGGAAAACATCGCAGGAGAAGGCGATGCCAACATCACGCGACGGAGAGACTGTCGGGCCCAGAAAGTCAGGTTTTGCGTCTTTTCGGGATATGAAGTCCTACGGGCCTTCTTGCTCTGCTGTTCCCTGTCACGGCCACTGCACAAGGCTGGCCCAGAAGTCGGGCTCGCGTGGGCGGAGGGCTGAGCGGAGCTCTGTCACTGGCGTGGGGACGAGAGGAGTGAGCTGGGGGAGGTGCTCAGGTGGGCGGCGGCCCTGCCTACGATGAGCTCAGGGCCCTGTCCCGGGACAGCCTGCCCCCCGCCCCCCGCCAGGCCCAGACGGGGGCACAGCCCAGCACTCGCTCCCACCCCTCCCCTGGCCCCCGCCCCGGCAGCCAGCTGCCGACTCCCGGGTGAAGTCAGCCTGATGCTGGGGGAGATAGGAGGCTTCCGTTCCCATCTGCCCAAGGCCTGCCCGTGGCCTAATTACTGTAATAAGCAGGGGCAGGGCTTGATTACAAGGTGAGGCGTCTGAGCCCCGTTCCGCGTTCACCTCTGGGCCAGCTGGCTGTGTGACCCCTGCACGGCGGATCATGTGCAGAGATGTACTTTCCGCGATTACCACACCTGGAAGTTGGCCTCGTCCCCGCGTGCTGTGGAGACGCCTGAGACCGAGCGGAGGCCGCGATGTGCGCGACGGGTCCCCGAGTCGCCGAAGCGTCTCCCGTGTGGATTCACGCGGCTCGCCGAGTTCTTTCCTGAGCAAATGCCGGGAGTCGCCTGAAAAAGGTTTCTCCTGTGTGTTCTCCTGCTCAGAATGCGTCTTTTTGAGCAGGATCGCCTTCCTGAGTTTTGGTGGACACCCCGGTGCAGGGGAAAAAGAGAGAGAGAGAGAAAATCAGGAAAGAAGAAAACCGCCAGGTTTAGTATCGAGGGTGAAGCTTGAAAACTCGCGGGCAGCGCGGTCGGGGGAGAGTCTGGGCGCAAAGAGCCGGCAAGACCACCACCGGGAATCACGAGGCGAAGACACGTTCTTCTGCCACATCGCGGTTTCGGACACGAAAACGTCCTCCCTCAGCACAGGGCTTGGCAGCCGGTGGCGTGAGGGCGGCGGGGAGGCTTGGGGACAAGGAACAGGAGCCCTCTGTGTTCCAACGAAAAAGCGGGGTCCCCCGGCCGCAGCGCAGAGAAGCACACACGGCCCCCCGGGCTTGTCCGTCGAGGAGTTGGCAAATCCGCCGTGACTTGAGAGGGAAATGTCACCCAGCCACGTTTCCCGTGGCGCCGCTCCGTGGGGCCTGTACCGACAGTTTGCTGAGCTCCAGAACGACGTGTGAAGAGTTAAAATGCATCAAAGGACATGATCGGGACAGTGAAAAAGCCACCTGGGGGAGCCCAGAGATGGTCCTGTCCCGCCACCGAAAGACAAACCCGTTCAAACACTGGCGAAGGACAGGAACGGACGTTTCTCAAGAAGGGGCTCAGCCTCGGCGGCCACCAGGGAGGCAGGAGTCACGCCCGCCACGGGGAACCGGTTTGCACCCATCAGGGCGGTCACGACTGAAGGGGGAACGCACAGCAGGGGCGGTGAGGGAAAACGGGGGCCTTGGGCACCGCGGGTGGGGCGCGAAGCGGCGTGTTCCCCGAAGGTTAAGTGCACAGTCAGCGAAGCCCCTCCCGGGAGTCCCGCTAAAACCGCCGAGCCGAGAGCCGGCGCACAGGCGTCCGCCGAGCTTGCGCGTGGCCGCGCCCCGCAGCACCTGTCTTGGGGACCGAGGGGCGCCGGAGCCGCGGCCAGGACGTGGGGCGCCAGTGGACGCAGACCGCGCGCCCAGCAAGGAGCCGCGTCAGACTCGCGCTGGCAGCGACGCGTGACGCCGAGGGGCCCGGGGACACTCCGGACCGGGGGCCCGGGGACGGACGGACGCGCAGGGAGCAGAGCGGGCGCGGCGGGAGAGCAGGGTGGCCCCAGCTCCCGTGCGCGCGATGCCAGCGTTTCGGGAACACAGCGGTGACGGCTGCACAGCGGCCCGAACGTTCGTAACGCCACTCGCGGACGTAAACCAGTTTACGTGGAAAATGTCATGTTAAATATTGGTTTGCCCCAGTTTAAAAAAGTTAATACTGTACCCTTACAGAAACCACTGAGCCGTGCACTTGGAAGGGCGACTGTTTGGCACGAGAATGACATCCCGGTCACGCTGTCGATAAAAAACCTGTGAGAGCAGCGAGCGGGCGACGGAAAGGCTGGCCGCGCGGCAGGTGCGCGTCCCACCTGCGGGTGTCCGCGGCGCGTGCGCGTCCCACCTGGGGGCGTCGGCGGCAGGTGCGCGTCCCACCTGGGGGCGTCCGCGGCGCGTGCGCGTCCCACCTGCGGGCGTCCGCGGCGCGTGCGCGTCCCACCTGGGGGCGTCCGCGGCGCGTGCGCGTCCCACCTGGGGGCGTCCGCGGCAGGTGCGCGTCCCACCTGGGGGCGTCCGCGGCGCGTGCGCGTCCCACCTGCGGGCGTCCGCGGCGCGTGTCACACGCAGGCGCGGTGTGTGCGCTGGAATTTTCTGTTTCTGTTGCTGTGTTACCTTTAGAGATGCTGCTGAGTTAGGCGGAATTTTCCGCGTCCGTTTGTGTTTTGCTTGGTGTTCACGTCCTTGCAAAAATGTGCTGTCGAGACCAAGAACATGAGAGCTCCGATTACTACTCGTCATTTCACCCCAAAGCAAAACAGGATTAGTTTCCAATGTTTTTAAACAGCAAGCAATGCAGGTCCCTGTTACCTCCCCCTCCCTAACGGAAGTACGTTCGACGCCCCAGGGACAAGCGACTCTCCCCAAGGGCCAGTGCTTCACGTGCGCGGGGCTGGCATCAGTCCGGGCCGCCCCCACGTGAGTAGGGGTGCCTCCGGCCCCAGTCCCAAGGGCTGCCCTGCCTAGCAGGGTGTGGACTGCAAACCTCCGACAGAGTCCCTGGGGTGCCTGTACGTCTGGGGGTGGCTTGGCCGTGCTGTCGCTCTCAGGCACAGCGGAGAAGCCCGGGAGCACATGCCTCTGCTTTCCGTCTACACTGAGAGGCCGCAAAAGCGGCCTGATGGTGTGACACCTCCCGGCCCCCGGGAAGAGAAAGCCAGCACAGTGAGCCCTCCTGCAACGCCCCTTCTCAGCAGGGGACACTGGCCGCTGATCTGATCTAGTTAGAACGGGGGGGGGGGGGCACGCTGTGCTCTTGCCCCGACCTTGGGCGGAAGGTCCAAAGCATCTGCGGCCCCAGCGTGGACCACCTCCCGTCTCTTGCCAGGCGCCTGCCCCCAGGACCGTGGCCTTGGGAAAGTCACGGCAAACTCTGACGCGGGGCGGCGGGCGCTTGACACGACGGCTTCGTCCTTCTTGGACGCCCGGCCCTGGCGCGGTCTCGCATGCTCCTAGCGCTGCGACTGATGCTTGGGTTCAGTCCGGGTCCTGCGGACACCAGACCAGGGCTGGGCTCAGAGCCGCCCGGCAGGCGTGCGCCCCTTGGAGCGCCGCCCACCGTGGCACCTTCTGCCCAGACGGCTGGGGCAGCGCCCCAGAACCTCCCCTGGCGCGTCAGAGCCCCAGCGAGTCTGCGCGGCCCTGGTCTCCCGGCGGCAGTGGCTGGAACGTGAATTCGGGTGTCATTTGCTGCCTTTTGACTCTTGGCAGTTTCGTTTTGTAGTAGGAATATCATTTAAAAACCCACAAATTTGGCAAATGTATCGCCGCCTTCCGCGAGCCAGCTGAGCTCCGAGCACCAGGTACCGAAGGCGCTCCAGGCCAGGGCTGCTCGCTGTGTGCGGTGGACTGGGGGCCACTCAGGTCCTGGGGCGCGTGGCAGTTCACGCTGCCTTGGGGACGCGGGAGACAGCTGTGGAGGAAGTGACATGTCCGTACCTGAAGGCCAATCAGGCCTTAACCGAAGGCCTGGGTCCTCCCCCTTCCCCAGCAGGAAGCCACCCTCCCCGCACCTCCTCCCTCCCTCCGTCCTCCCTGACCCTCCCCTCCTTCTCTCCCCCTTTCCTCCCTGCCCCTGGACGGAAGCAGATGTAGACCAGCCTGCCCCGCACCCAGGCCCAGCCTCTGACCCCGAGAGGCCACGCTCTGTCCTTCTCCGGGACACGCCCCTCGGCTCCCCTTGGATAGAACTTGAAGTCCTGCCCGCACCAAGCAGGGACCCCCTCTGGGGGGCCGGGCGCAGTCCACACCCGGGGGCTTCGCCCTGCTGCATCGCCATGACGTGGGCTCTGCTCTGCCCTGGTCACGTAGGGCCCCCAAAAGAATCGCGGAGGACGCGGGGAGGGGGGCGGGTCTTGTCACCAGTCCCGTGTCTCACCCTGTTATTTCATTAATGATCAGCTCAAAAGTTTTATGAGGCAGACATGGATAGTTGTCTTCTCACCACCTACTTTTTGAAGGCTGTGAGCCTCCGCTTTGGAGGGGACAGGAGTGGGGACATGCAGGCTGCCCCCCCGTCCCGCCCGGCGCAGTGAGGTCTGCAGGCACAGGGATGAGCGCGTCCGCACTGGGGAAGTTCTGCTCAAGGCCCAGACTTCTGAGGGAGAGTGATGGTGGTGGTGGCCTCTGGTGCCACCTTACCACACCCAACGTGCCACCTCCCAGAGCTGGCCGGGTGCAGGAGACTGCTCGCCCTCGGCCTGCGGTCTGGCCTTCCCCTGGGCTCGCTGCTGCTGTGGAACCTACATGTAGGACACGACTTAGCCGGGTCCTAAAGAGGCCGCAGTTTGCGGCCCTGGAGAGGTCAACGTAGGCCACTTCGCAGAAACGTATAGTTGTGATTAGGTGGCTGGTGCCTGTGTGTGTGCGCACATGAGTGTGTGTGTGTGTGTCTCAGCATGTACGTGAGTGCATGTGTGTGAGTGTGTGTGCGCACATGCCGTGTGAGCATGTGAGTGCACGTGTGAGCGTGTTGTATGTATGTGCATGTGTGCGCATGTGTGAGAGTGTGTATGTGTGTGTGCATGTGAGTGTGGACATGCATGAGTGCATGCATGTGTGCCTGCATGTGAGCGTGTGTGCTTATGAGTGCACGCGTGTGTGCGTGTGTGCCTTGTGCATGTGTGTGAGTGCGCATGGGTGTGCATGTGCGTGTGAGCGTGCATGCTGTGCCTGTCAAAGGAAACAGCTCAGGATGCACACACGGCGTCTCCAGCATGGAGGTCTGCGTGCCCAGCAGGGGAGGCGCCCACGGAAATGCTGCCCCCATCTCTGTGCCCAGAAAAACCTGCCGTGAGCTGCCCACTGTCCTGGGCTCCTGAGAGCTGCTGGGAGAGCCAGCTCCCCTGGGCGTGCAGGACCGGCTGTGGGGAGGGTTTCCAGCCATGCGGGTGCCTGGAGAGCCCCTGGGAGCGTGCCCACCGGGCGAGACACTCGCGGCCACAGCCACACAGCCACATCTCCTAGCCGGCGGCCTCCAGCGGCAGCCTCCCTTCTCTGAGCCTCGGGCTCTCGTCTTAATTGGTGGTGACAAAGGCTGCCCTGGTTGAGGTGGGTGTTGCAAAGGGCGGGTCCCAGCACCCGTGGGAGTTTTTATCATCATCATTAGCCCTAATAACTACCTTGCCAGACAGGCAGGCTTCACAGATGAGAGGTTCAGCGATCTTTAGGTGATTCACCTGGTGTCATGAGCCAGCTTGACCAGGTCTCCCGACACCTGCCTCGGTGCTGTGCTCTGCAGTAGAACCGGGGGCAGGGCAGAGTCGAGCCTCAGCTGCCAGTGCGTTTCTGGTTGACGACTTCGGTGTAATCAGGAGATGTGACGAGCACTTTTCCTTAAGCCTGGGTGGTGAGATGTGGAGAAATGTCCTCGGTCTCCTCCCCCAGCAGGTTCTGTGGAGGGAACCCCGGGTCTCATTCTGTACGGGACTCTCAGAGCCCACACCCCGGGAACGGCCACGGCGGCAAGGAAAGCCCAGGACTGTCAGTGTGGCCACGACCTCCGACCCCGTCACCATCGGCTCCGCAAGCTCCGAGTGGCACCGGGCCAGCCAGTGCCATGGGCTCTCGGTGGGTCCGCCATGTGTCTATCCTTCACCTACATCTATCATCTATCATCTATCTGTCATCAATCTATATCATCATCTATCTATTATCTGTGTCTGTCTGTCTGTCTACCTACCTACCTACCTACTTACCTATCTATCCATCCATCCATTTATCATCTACCTAACTAGGTAGCTAGTTGATCCAGCCTATGCTGAGTGACAAAAAGTCTGGTTTATGAACTTCTCTAGCTGGGTCCAGGGCACTCAGCAGGCCTGGTGCATAGTAGGTTCTCGACAACCATCTGTTGAGTAAATTAACTATTGGGTGGGGTGGGTTCTCCTTAGCCTTCACGTGGATGTGGAGCTGGAGCCGATGGCAGGATTGGGTACCTGCCACCCCGGTGGCTGAGACCCCTGCTGCCTCCCTTCCTGTCTCTGTCCCCCACCCACTGTCTCCCCAGGAGGTCAGGGTTGGACGAGAGCCGCGATGGCAGACAGGTTCCCAGTCAGACGGTGCTCGCAGGCGGCGGTGCAGATGGGCGCGGCGCCGGCTGAGGGCCCGGCGGTCGCGCCATGGGGACGAGCACCCCGGTGCGTGGCGGGGACCTCAGGGACTGCGTGCAGGCGGAGGCACGCACGCCGGACACTTGCCGCGTGGCACCGGGGCCCCTCCGGGACCTCGCAGCTCTGCGAGCCTGCCACCGACAAGGGCGCCCGGGGTTGGCAGACGCGGGGTCAGAGAACACGCTCAGGGCGCTCTGTGTCGCTCCTGCGCTTTACGTCGAGGCTGCTTTTCCCGCGGTCCCGGGACGCCGCGCTGAGAAGGGGAAGGGCCGGGGTCCCAGGCCCACGGCCGGGGGCCCCTCGCGCGCTCCAGCACCGGGGCTCGCGGCGGGGCTCGCGGCGCACTGCGCCCCTCCCGCCGCGGGCCGCCACGGGCCTGTCCCCGCCCACGCCGTCCTTCCTGGCGACGGGGGTTCTGGCACATTCAGGACACAGCCGCCCCCTCGCCCCCCACCTTCTGGATCGACCTGCGAAGACAACGACTCCTGGCAAAGGCCGCGGAAGGGGCCCGGCGCCGCCCGCTTCCTGCCGTCCCCCCCGCGGCAGCAGGGGGTCCCCCCCTCCTCCCCCGACCCCCCCTTGGCTGGGCCGTGCGGGGCGTCGTGGGGGCGCGCGTCCGAGAAGGGCCGGGCTGGCCCCCGCTCCCGGGGCGCCAGGTTCGGCGGCAGAGTCACGGCTCCGGCTCCGAGACGCCCGCGGCGGACGCGGTGACAGACGGCAGGACAGATGCGTCTCAACCGGGCCGGGCATCGGGGACGAGTGGGGGGCGGCCGGGGAGGAGGGGGCGGCCCGCGGGCCACGGGAGTGACGGGGACCGAGCAGAAGGACCGCCTGGTGGCCCGCGCGGCTGGAGTCGAGGTCCCTCCCGCCACCCGCACTGCCACCAACGCGACGCGGGTGGATGCGGCAGCCGAGGCGTTGCGGAAGCGTCGGGACGCAACACGGCGGGGCGCTGGGGACGGGCAGGGAGCGGCTGGGCCCCGGCGGGGGCCGCCCCGCCATCTGCAAGGTCTCCCCGCCGGCTGCCCCGCGCTCCGCGGCCGGCGAAACACGTGCGACGTGGGGCGGCTTCGCACGCGCAGGTCCGGGGGCCGGGCTCGTCCACCCGCCGGGCTCATCCACCTGCTGGGCTCTTCTGCCTGCGTCCGCCCGCCGGGAGCCCCCGCCCCCCCTCCGCGTTCCCACCCGCTCTGCATAAACCTCTTCGGGGGTTTTCTTTTCCTTTCTAGGCACTCAGCTCGTCACGGTGGAATTTGAAGTGGTATTGGTAAAGGTGCTGAATTAAATCCTCTGCAATCCTTTATTTTGGAAACTTAAAAAAAAAAAAAAAAGCCACGGGGGAATTCTTTGTAAGCGACTTTTCACCTGCACGTGGCCCTCGGTTGGCTTTTTTTCCTCCCCTGGGAGAAGGGCCAGTCTCTCCTCAAGTGTAAATCCAGCTGTGGGAGGGTGGACACCTGTCCACTAGGCCGGGTCCTCGAAAGACTCAGATGACGGACTCCCAGGCGACAGAATCAGTTATTCCCACACTATTTACTGCCAACTCATTAGAGCACCTGAATCGGCTAATTTCATTTTGAAATTTCTTACTCCAGTCCCCTGTTCTAGAAGGTTCCACGTGAGCACCATCTGTTTTGTTGCTACAGTTTTATAACGTGTTTGAAACGTAGCCTTCGCTTACAACTTTGGCTGAAATGCTCTTACACTGGCTTGCACAGATGGAATTTAAACTGGAATCACATTGCGATCACGTCAAAAGTTGATAGGTTAATTTGGGGTGTTCATATTTTCTGCAAAATTAAGGGTTTTTCCACCTTGGAACCTGGAATAACATGTTTTTGCATTTAGGTAAGTCTGAAAGTTGATCAAGACATACGTGACTTCTACAACCTAATAAGACGGACGACTAGAAAAACAAGCTTACGGAAACGCGACGACTGTTGAGAGGCAATGCACTCGCGTGTCCACGGGGCTCCGAACCCCATCACTGAGCCCCACGAGCCCCACAACCTGGTGTCACGCAAGCTCACGCGTGGGCATTGCCCGTGGATGAGACCTTGCCGGCCGCTGAACTGGGGGGTGCCACCCCTGCCCTCCTTCCTGCTCCATGCGGTCGCGGGGCGGGGCGGGGGGCCTTGACCTGCGGGGTGTCACATGGGCCGTCAGGACGCCCTGCTCGGTCCTGCTTCTGTCTGCTGCGTTTTCATTGGGTGGGCGCCTCAGCCGGCCACGGCTAGGTGGGTTTTCCCCGACGGTGCGGGGGGCTCCCAGAGCAGTGCCCAGTGCCTTTTCTCTGTCCCCCTGGCCCCCCTTCCTGACCAGGGAAAGCCCCATGGGGCCCAGGCTCTGGGCTCAGCAAATACCTCACTCCCACTGGCCAGTGTTGTCCTTGGCAGGGGTGGGGTGAGTGGGCACGAGGGCCCCAGGGCAGATGTGCACTTCAAAGCACCCCAGGCTCAGACGCCTCAGGCCTCCCTCCCTCCCAGAGCCGCTCCCTCTGCAAGATGCTGCAGAAAACAGGATGGAAAACAGGCTCCCTGTGGGCACAGCGAGGCCCCTCATCTCCAGGGCTGGGCAGGCTTCGGGGGGAGATGCACTCTGGGCCCATCCAAATATTAGCTGTGGACACTCTCCCGCTCGGCAAACATGCGCAGAGCCCTGCGGTCCAGAGAACAAGCCTCTTGTGTTTCCCTCCTCCATGCGCGCAGCCGGGTGCTGGCCGTGACCCTATCTGCACACGCCTGGGGACGGGGACATTGGGGCTGAGCCTGGCTCATCCACGGGCAATGTCTACGGGCAGCACCGCCCTTAACCACCCGGCCAGCAGCAGGAGACGGAGCAGAGGCGCAGAAGAAGCCAAGCCCCACCCCCCGGGGGGGCTTAGTGGAGGTCTTAATTCAGCCAAGGCCTGGAGAGAGGGAGGGGTGGACCGAGCCATGTAAACTGGAGGCAAAGGGCAGGCGAAGTCAACGAGAGACGCTGGGCGTCCATTTTAAGCACCCCCAGGTTAAGGCACGTCAGGTCTGTGGGGACGCGTCCTGACCCGACGCTGAGCAGACACTGTGACCTCCGCACCCGGTGCACAGATGGGCCCGAGCTGGAGCTTTAACCGGGAACCAGAATCAATGCTTTTTGTGTCACTACCTGACCCTATGACTAAGGTCAATCTATTGAATTAGAGAAACGTTGCACAAAGAACAACACTGAGTCACGCTCTAAAGCACCAGGCCCTCTCGGAGCCGTGGCTGGTGGGTGGCTGGCCCTGTCCCCAGGGTAGGTCTTAAAGCCTGATTGACAAGGGTGGCAAGGCAAGGCAGGTTCCTGTTCACGTCGGTGTGCTCCCTTAATTGGACATTGTTCCCCGTGATTGGCATTGCTGCGGCGTGCGGTCACAGGGCAGAGCGGGTGTGGCAGTGCCCATGGGCACGGGCCACGAGCCAGGTTTTAACCGAAGCGAGTCTGGTGTGCTTTTCCCACTGGAACAGTGAGCTGAGAAACGGCACTTTGACTTGTGGAGACGACCTCTGTGATGTCGACACAGAGTCAGGGGGTGGACAAATGCACGGTGGCTCTTCCAGGAGCCAGGTCGGAGGCCGAGAGAGCGTGGCACAGGGCCTGTGGCCAGCGGGGCTGTGGTGGCCGGGGGCAGAGCCGGCGGGGAGATGCAGTCAGCAGGGGGTCGTTGCATAAACCACGTAAACGTCTAAGCAATGTGCTGTACGTGTGAGCTAATAATGCAATAAAACGCTGAAAACGTGGCTCTTCGCACAACGGAACAGTGTGTGGCCACCAGAAGGAAGGAAGGTCTGATGTGCCCTACGGCGTCGGGGGGCCCCAAAAACAGGACGCTAAGTGACAGGAGGCAGGCACGAGAGGCCCCTGGGACACAGCTCGGGCCGCACGAGACGCCCAGAGCCGCGGAGCCACGCAGACGGGAGCCGGCTAGGGGCGGGTGGGGGGAACAAGCGGGCGTCTTCACGGAGCGACGAAAACGTCCCAAGATGTGCTGTGGTGACCGCCGCCCACCTCTGGGACGGTCCTAAGAACTAAAAACGGAATTTTTACACTTTAACGGGATGAATCGTACAGTACGTGACCTGTATCTCAACAAAGCTGTTTTTAAAAAAACAAACCTGGACCATGCTGTTCTATATAGAGACCCACTGAAAACAATCCTCATTTAATGTGATCAGGGATCTCTTTTTTTTAAATAATTTTTTTGTGTTTACTTTGTGAAACAAATATCTTACCAGTATATCTCAGATTTACCTGCTTGGTCGGAAGTGGGGTGTTAGGCACAATCAAGGGCGTGGGGTCCCTGAATTTCACACCACTGTGATCCTCTTCTCGAGTGCCAAAGGGGCCCGAGGCAGACGGGGCAGCGGCCTTGGCGCCCGGCAGAGGACGCCTGGCCTGGGCCCCCTCACATCCAGCCCACGGCCACGGCTGTGCCCGCCAGGCTCTCGACAGCTCAGGGGCCTCAGAAAGCCAACGACCGGCACCGCAGCTCCTCCCTGAGACGCAGGATTGCGGCGGAAGCAAAGAACATCTCAAAGTCATGCGAAGAGAGTCAAAGGAGGGCCACTCAGACTAGGAAACCTGCAAAGGAAGATGACAGAGGCGCGCTCTCAGTCTGGGAGGGCGAAAGGCTTCCAAACAAGTGCGTTTTAAATGACGAAGAACATGAATAAAGGAATTAAAACAGGAACAAAACGAGCTTCCCCCGCAATGAAAAGGGTAGACAGATTTGAAGAAAAATAGAACCTCTAGAAGTTGA
Organism: Rousettus aegyptiacus; assembly: GCF_014176215.1. NCBI lineage: Eukaryota > Metazoa > Chordata > Mammalia > Chiroptera > Pteropodidae > Rousettus > Rousettus aegyptiacus. The sequence continues at coordinate 101,212 of NW_023416286.1, forward strand.
GGCCGTTGTCATTCAAATGGACAGTTCCTGCACGATTTCAGTAATGAATCAGGTGCAGGTGAAGAGGTGATCGCTGAACCGGAAGACGGGTCAGAGGAAGTTCCTCAGCGCGCTTCTGAGCGAGGTCAGGAAGGTACTTAACGACATCGAACCGGACCCTTCAGAACGGTCGCGATGATAGATTTGTGTTTTTTATGTTGTGCCCCAATTTTTAGAATCCCCAAAACATTTGAGGATGATCATTAAAAGCACAAAAACAAAATATAGGGCCTTCAAACCAGTAAAGGGAAATAACGGGGGAATAAAACGAACCCAAAGGAATAAAGAGAAAAGAGAACGAGGGAACAAAGACGAGACACGGCGACTCGCGCGCAGGACGCGGCGCGGACGAATCCGCCGGTCAGGGCGGCGGCCAGGACGCGGACTCGCCAGGTGCGCAGCGGCGGCTCCGGGTCCACGCGGCCCCTACACCTGGTGACAGACGTCTCTGGACCTGATGCCAGCGCCGCGGCATCTCTCGCCTTCTGGGGGAGAAAGAGGGAGCGTCTCAGACCCGGCGCGGCCCGAGCGGGAGTCTCGCCCGCCCCACGTGCGTCCCCCGCCTCGGCCTCCTCCGCTGAGCACGCGAGGCCACGGTCGTCCCGAGTCTCCCTCGCTCTTCTCCTTACCCCAGCGTCCAGCGCCCCCCTCGCCCTATGCACCGGCCAGTCCTGTCGTGGGGTGTCCCGAACACCGGTGCCCCCGTCCGTCTGTCCACCTCCGCTGCGGCTGTCCCAGCCCGTCGCGTCGCTAACCGATCCCTCTGCAGGGCTCTGGGGTCCCTGTCGCCCCCTACGAACCATTCTCTGTACACGAGATGGAGGTTTTTGAAACATAAAATACTCTGTTACCAATGCTGTCACATGATACCTTCCCCAGGAAGCTCAATGATAACATGGCGCTCGAAGGATCGGCGGAACCTTCCTGCAAACGCTGCACTTTGTCTACAAGCGCCAGGTTATTGGTCCGGCCCGAATGTGGTTTTTAAAAAGCGCCAAGGGCATCCATCAGTTTGCCAGGCGAAGCTCCACACGGCTCGCTGCTTTCCCTTCTCTTTCGCCATTGAACGAGAAGGCCGCCCATCCAGCAAGGGCGGAACTGCCCTTCGCTAATCTCGCCCTGTACTCCAGCTGGCCTCACGGGTCACGCTGCGGATGAACATGGCCAGGAGTTAGAGAAAGGCAGCCCTGTGTGGCTTACGTGACAACTGGCTGCGGTGGTGACTCAGCCTCGGTCACAGGAAGCCCTGCTGGCCTCCAGGTCAGGAGTGCTGTGTGCCGTGGACGGGGTGTCACCTTCCATTGTCCCTAGCCACCACCACTGTCCCAGGAAGCCCCTAGGCAGGTGGACCGCACACAGGCCCATGGACAGGTGGGAGGTGTGATCAATGTAATGCCAGTGACAAGAAAAACACAATAGAAACCAGTCCCAAGTCCAGGTGGCCAAGTTACAATAAAAACAGTCCCATTACGAAATCCCAGGGAAGCATCGAGCCCGGGCTGTGCCGTACCCAGCGCTCGCTGGCAACGCGAATCCAGGTTCGTGAAAGTTCCCATCTGTCCACCTGGTCTCTCTTCTAGTGATTCATTCTGAGTAAGCGACTGGAGGCTCATGTGGCCCTGTGTACCGAGTCTTCTGTGCAGAGTAATTCTGACGGCAAGGACGGCGACGACATTCTCATCCAAGGGGATTCTAAATGAACTACGCCTGGGACGGGCTCGTGTCAGGGAAACGGGGAGACTAGCCCCGCTGCAGACCTGCGGGCCCTCGCTCTCCCAGGGCCGTGCTCCCGGGTGGCGTCCCCAGCCGACCCCAGAACCGCAGGCCACCGTGGAGCCCGGCCCAGGGACACCGGCCCGGACGGCAGCAGAGCGCCTGCAACTGCTCGCCCATCACGGTCACCGAGGCCAAGCCAGCCGTCAGGGCCAAACCCTCTTTGTCGGAGAGACGAGAAGAAAAAGGACGCTCTACAGAATCAAAACTTTTATTCAGAACAAGCGTTCGCCAGAGGAAGGCCGCGGCCTCGTGAGGGCAGGGCGCCAGCGCGTCCAGAAGGGGTTAAAAGCGACTGCAAGTGATCTGCTGCAGATTAAAACGGCCCAAGACTGCGCTCACTGGCCGAGAAACGTGGTGTCTGCTCCGAAAATGAAGGTGAGCGTCCAGGCAGCAGGAGCTGGGAGCCCCTGTGACCAGAGCCTGCGCGCGGAGGGGACCGACCCGCTCCGCCCGCCACAGCCCCCGAGGCCCGACCCGGCGCTGCGGTGCCGCCCGGGGGACCGCCGGGCGTCCCCGGGTCACTCGGGCGGCACCTCGTGCTTCAGCTGGACGAGTCTTCTGAGGCACTCGTCCCTCCACTGCCTCCTGGCGGCCAAGTGCTTGGGGTCGTCTGGGACCTTGGCGCACATGGCCTGGACACGGAGCAGAGAGGGAGAGGGTGAGGGCAAGCTTCCGAACCCAGACCCTCCTCCGAGGACGTGTCACGGTCAGCTCCCGCCCCACAGCTCCCCCAACACCGCCCCGCGGAGGCCGAGCACCACGACAGGGCCTGCGCGCCCAGGCTGCGAGGCCGTCCCCTGTGCCCCGAGCGCCCGCCCGGCCGCGCAGATCCACGTACCTGGTGCACCTGTTCCGCGGTGGCCCCGGAGAACGCAGGCACGGGCCCGAAAGTCCTGAGGATGCGTGTCATGCCTTCGCCGTACCTGTCGCAGTAGCTTAGCATGCCTGCAGCCACACGAGCACAGCACAGGCGGTGTGGGCAGGACTGCGACACACGCCCCACTGCGCCCCTTCCCGCGGGCGGCGCCCCAGGGGCTGGCCCCCGACTCAGGGTCCTCGCCGTGGGAGACCCGCTCTTAGAACCCTGAGCAGCACGGGACGTGGCCGGCCACCCGCCTCCTCGGTGCCCCGTGTCCCCCAAACGTGTCGCCTTCGGCACCGTCCCGGGAGCTCCCGTGTGCGAACGGCTCGGACGCGATGCTCAAAGTGCGAGGCCACAGCCCCCTGGACTCTGCCCTCTCCACTCTCTCTCCCGACTCTGCCGGGGTCGGCAGGCGGCGGGGTCTCTACGACAGCTCGGAGTGTGACCAGCCGATGGCAGCCCCGTCACCGACCCTCGGCTGCCTCTGTCCCCGGCCGCACTGCCTTCCACCCGCCTCGGCAGAGTCCGGGCCGTGGGGACCCAGCCCCCCTGTCAGTGCTGACACAGGGCCCTCAGGCTTCCGTGGAGAAACCTGTGCCCAAGGGGCTCATCCAGGAGGGCCGTCGGCTCCCTCGGCCCTTCCTGCCCGCTTGGCCCGCACAGGCGTGTGCGAGGGACAAGCCAGCCCATGGCCAGCCCACAGCCAGGGCACAGGCCAGCGCTGGGCACACGCAGAGGAGGCGTCTTGAGGTGCTGGGTCTGCTGGGGTGCCTGCTGAGCCGCCCGCCGCGGTGCCTCCTTCGCTTCCAGCATCTTCCACGACCAGAAAGACTCACAGGTTGGTCAGTCAAGGTAAAGGTAACAGGGGACAAACGGACGGCAGGAAGGGCACAGACCCTGTGCTCTGGCGTCACCACCCGAAGCACCGTATGTGACTAACGTGAAACAAAAAGCGTCCCCACGAGACGGTCTGTCCCCCACAGAGAGAAGGGCGAACGTCCTTGGGGCTAGCTTTGGCCGGGCCGCGTGGGAGCCTGAATCCCTGGTTCCATCCCATCCATCTGGAGAGGCTCCCTGCTCCTCAGGGCGCTGAGGCTCCGCCCAACGAGCTCCCCCACCGGGAGGAGCTGCTTTGGGGGTGAGAGAGTCGAATGCACCCCCTCTTCTGACACCAGCAGCTCCACGCCGTCTCGCTGAGCGCGAGCATGGCCGGCCGCTCGGGGGCCGCTCGGGGGCTGCAGGCGCCAGCGGCTCTGGACTAAGGAGAGCACTGGACGTTGTCTCCTCTTTGGAAATTACGTGTTTGCTCCGCTTTGGCTACGTGGATTTTCGTCCAAACTGAAGGTGGCGACATCCAGACACACGGTTCGCTCTGGGGAGCAGAGACGCGAGACCCGGTAGGCTGGGGAGCCAGGCGCAGGCGCTGCGGGCGTGTCCCTGCGCGTGGGGGCGGGGACGGCACCTGGGAGCCTGCGGGGGGCAGGGGGAGGGGGCAAAGGGGTGGGGGGCCGCGCCTCGGCGCAGACCAGCTCCAAGGTCGCCACCGGATGACCCGGGTTTCTGAACGATGTCCACCTTTCACGGTCCCTGCAACGTCGCTCGCTCTCCCAGAGAATTTCTAGAACTTTTTCCCTGCTGCAAGACGTTTGCAGGGAACGAGAGCGAGTCGGAGGAAGAACGCCCCTCGTGAGGCCAGATGTAGCTCCTCCTGCCGCTCTCGGACCGGGAGGCCGGGGCCGGAAGACCCCGCCGGCGGGACGCAGCACGGCGCAGGCCCGGACGGGTCAGCCGGGAGCCGGCCCTGCCCGAGCGCGCGCCCGGCCCGCGGCCCGCGACCCCCGTGGAAGCGGCTGCTGGGCCGGACTGTCCCGTCTCTCGCGGCCGGCACCCACGGGTCCGGCTTCCACACGGCACGGGACGACACCCACGGGACTCACGGGACCACTGGGGGGCCATGAAGGCCCAGAGCGCAGGGCGAGTCATCTAATTCCCGCGTGGGCGAGGCCTCTGGGGGGTAGGGGGGGCGGGGGTGGAGACGAACCTCGGGATGGGCCCACCAGCTCGCAGCCCCACGGCACCGAACCGGATGCACACGTGGGCGTCGCGATGAAAAGCGACCACGACAGAAAGTCGGGGATCCGCACCGGGCCGTTCTGCGAGGGGGGTGCTGGGCGCTGCTTCCCGCAGGTGGCCCCGGGGTCGCAGGTCTCCAGAGTCATGTTCCAGGGAGACAAAGCGCGGGAGGCGCCCGGAGCCGCCAGGTGTGCGAGGGACCCGCCCTTGATGACCCCCCGGCCGCAGCTCAGCCCGGACACACGCCAGGCCGCGGAGCCCTCAGGCCTCGCCATTCCGCGGCAAAACGTCCCATCCGTGTCTGCCGCTTGTTTCTCTCTCATGTCCTTGTGTATCTTTTGGGGGGAATTAGGAAAAGAAGCTGGAGGTGCGGGGGCTCACGGGACGGCGTAGGAAGGCAGCATCTGCTCCACACCTGCCTCGGTCCGCTGTCCAGCTGGCGCATTCGCAATACCTGCCAGGCCGCCCACTCCACAGGTGGGGGCCAGAAGCAACCTGCACGGTGCAGTTCAGCGTGCGAGTCATGAAGGAACCTGGCCGCCCGGCTACAACGACCAGAACCTTCCGAGACCTCGTCCTCCGAGGGCGCTGCTTTTAAAAAGTGGCGGAAAGGTGAACTGAGTGTGCTGGGCTCCTGTTCCTCCAGGTACTGTTTTACTAGATTGAAAAACAAACCGTAAGATGTTTTCACCACTTCTAGATAAACCGCAGCTTTTAAGACTAACACGTGGCCGTAATCTGAGCTGCTGGCCTTACAAAAACAACACCAGAAAAAGAACCCTCCCAGCTCCCATCTGGACACATTCTGGGGGACGCTGTGAGGGGCAGTGGCCCTTCCCACTGGTTCCGGGCCCGGTCTCAGAGCCGGCTCCCGGGCCCCTGGAATGCTCCGAGTGGAGCAGGACGTCTGCCCGCCGTTGTCACAGTCCGCCGATGAGGCTTCCTTATCCTCTCGCTCTGTCCGGGAACTGCTCTGAGCCTCCTTCCTGTCTGCCACGCTGTTTGACTCCTGGGTCTCTGGTTTCCTTGGCTTCTGTTTCCTTTTGTTTGAGAGTCAAAGCGGTTCTCAGTTCTTGCCCTACTGATTTCTCGTGATACCTGAATTGTCTTATTTTCCTCCAGAAAAAGAAGATGAAAGGAAAAGGCAGGCGTTGCGCATGCCCAGCGCCCTCCGCGCCTTCGCTGTCCACACCTGCGGTTCGCGTTTCCTTGCTCCGCCTCCTCCGCCGGCCGTCTCCCACCGGGCGGCTGCCAGGCCGGGGTCCCCTCTCCCGCCAAGCGGCCTCAGCATGCTGCTGAGGGAGCATCGAGTCGCTCACCGAACCACGTCAGACGAGCGAGCAGCTCCTCAAAGCCGCACGTGTGCGCTGCGTGTGCGGGGTCACCGGGAGAACGCGCTCGCCGGGGGTTCTCGTCCCGCAAAACCGAACGATCACCAAACCCCACGGAGCCGGAAAGCTCAGGCCCCGGGGGCCACCCGCTCCAGCGCCCACCTCACTGCGCCTCTCCGGTCACGCTGCCTGCAGCGGCTGGGCTCACCCAGTCACAGCGCGGCCTCTCCCTGCACAGCAGCTCAGTTACTAGAAAGTTCTTCCTGACCCAGACCTGTCTGCCTGCCATGCCTGTCTTTCACTCTGGTTCCACCCCAGAAAAGCGTGGACACACACACACACACCCACAAAAGCACGCACACACCCCTCTGGTCATGTCCGGTTCAGCTCGCTTCTCAATCTCTTTGTTCAGTGTAGACCACGAGGGCTGAAACGATCTCCCTTTTCTCTTTCTGGATGTTACTCACGCTAATAATACAATTATTAAAGTAAGGTACAACAGTTGCACAAATTTATGGCAACACAGAAGAGTAAAAATGTGATAAAGGTCAGTTTTGGTTTCAATACCAAGAGACAGTCATCACGATATCATTTATGTGACATTTTCCCAGACTTTTACGGGGCTTTTTTGATTTGTTTGATTTGTTTTGTTTAATTTGGTGTAGGTTTTATTGCTTGTTTTGCAAATGGCGTCTTGTTTTTGAATGGCTTGAAATCTGGCAGATGGCTTCGCACTGGGAAGGCTGTCACCCCTCTCCCTTAGAGCCACCAGGTCACCCTCCCACACACTTATAAGTGGCTTCCAGGTGGCTGGCTGGCCTGGCCGCTGACCACAGCTCCAGCCCCTTCTCTCTCTTGGCCCCAGTGTCCAGCGCGGGGGTCACTCATGGGAGCCGCTGGCGTGGGCGGAGTGTCCAGCAGAGCTCCATGTCACTGTCCCCAATTCTTCCTGCCTCTGTAAATGACATCATGTCTTTCCTGGAAACACCCCCTTACCCTCCTTCGGGCTGGATGGCAGTCGGCAAAGTGTCCCAAACATCGCCTGCCTCTTAGTTGCCCGAGTGCTGTATCACACGGAGCTGGAGGCGGGGGTCGCCCTGTGGACCTCGTCCGGGACATGGCCATCGCCCTGGCCCTCGCCCGTGAACAGCCAGTGCCGGCCACGCCCCCTGCTCGCGGCAGCGGACCCAGAGCGCCCAGGCGGCGCAGACCGCTCACGCCCGCCCCCAGGCCTACCTTCCGCATTGAGGTGCATGGTTTCCAGGGGTCCCAGGAAGGCATACCGCAGGCCCAGGCCATTGGACATGACGAGGTCCAGGTCGCCGGGAGACACTATGCCCTCCTACGGGGAGAGAGGAGCACGTGTGATGCGGCGCCCGCAGCGGCCCGCCACCGCCACGCCCACCCTGTGCGCGGCCGGCCACGCCTGCTGCCCCGCGCCCTGTGAGGATGCTCGTTGAGCTTTGCGCGGCAAAACTGTAACACGTGAACGGACCCTGAAAAGCCACTGCTTCGTGAACTGTCCAGGACCGAGTCACTGGTCCCACAGCTGCAGCGCTGGCCTCCCCCGTGCGGGGCCCACCTCCGAGGCTTCCCTCCGTGCCGCGGACCCCCCTCGCTCGGACCTTGGGGCCGGCAGCAGTGAGGGACAGGAGGACGTGGGGCATGGCGGGAGCGAGAAGGGTTTTCCACGCTTGCTGAGAGCTGGTGGGTGGGAGGCCGGAGCCTCACGCGAGCTGCAGGCTTGTGCCGCCTGCAAGCCCAGCCTTGTCCAGCTTTTAATGAGTTCGTAAAGAATGATATTCTTTGATGAAACACAGCTTAGAACTGGGCGTTTGTTTGCAAAGGTGGGGCCCTGGAATCTTCTGCAAATGCGAGGTGCAAAGCAAGAGGCAAGCCCTGGTGTGTTTGGGGAGGGGTTGGGGGGGTGGGGAGGGAGCAGGCTGGCCGTCCCTCCACCTTCCAGAAGGAGCAGGGAAGCGCCAGACACACCAGCATGCCAGGCCCTCCTGACAGCCCACTGTGCCCCTGAAAATGTCCCACTGTAGCCATGTCAGCTGTCAGGACGACAGACGTGGGGCGCGTCCCTCCCCCTAAGTCTCCACTGGTCAGACCGGCGTGGTCACTGCCATGGACGGCTCCCGCCCCCTGCAGGTGCCGTGGGGTGGAGAGGCATCTGCCGCCCAGCCGGATCCGCCGTCAAGGCTGCCGTGTGCCGCGCGCGCTGACCCCTCCGCGGCAGCCTGGTGGCCCCACCGGCCCTTAGCGGACACTCGGCGCACCCCTTGTCCAACACGCAGGAGCCCTTGGCCCCCCAGACGGCCCTGGGGGAGGGCCCGGCTGTCTGAGGCGGGGGTCCGTGGGGGCGGGGGTGGGGCCCCCAGAGGGGCAGGGAGCCAGAGTCCACCGGTGGCCTGTGAGAGGCCCGATGGGTGAGAGACCCGGGGGAGAGCAAACCCGCGGCTTAGAGACGCACCAGAGCCGCAGCGCCGCGTCCGCCCTCCTCCGAGCCGCGCGCTCACGCTGCGGCCCACGTGGGTTCACGCGGCATGTGCTCGTCCTCGGCCGGGGTCACCACTCGCCTCCTGCGCATTCCCCGCCCGCCTGCGTCGTGCAGGACTGTCGTCCGTCCCTGTGTCCTCGCGGAGCATGCAAACTGCAGCCGCCTCCCGCGCGCCACTGTGCGGGCGACTGGGTCCCCTCCAGTGCGCAGCAAAGGACACAGGGCCGCGAGCGCATTCTTGCCCAGGGGTCCCGGGCGCCTGCAGGAGCAGAACTGCGTCCCCTCGCAGCGGGATGGGACGGGTGCTGAGCCACCCCCGCAGGGGCCGCACGCGGGGGCGCTGTCCGGCCTCGCGCGTCCCCAGCGAGCCACGGCCTCGCCAGCACGTGGTGGCGTCGCGCTCGCAAACTCCTGCCAGCCTGGCGGGCTGTCATGGGGTGTCCCTGAGCTTCTCACTGGCTCTGTCCCACCACCAGGGGTTCGTTCGCACCGCTAATGACAGCTAAGTAATGTATTCGGTTTACTTAGGGCCGACAGGTTTCACCCCCCCCTCCCCCCAAGTCAGTTCTAAGAGCAAAGCCGGGGGCGGGGGCAGCGACAGAGAAAGAAATATACAGAAACTCACGCAATGCCCAGACCCCCCAGAGACGGGCGGGAAGCTGGTTTCCGCACCCCCGGGGCTCCAGGCGCTGGCATGCCCCGCGGCAGACTCGGGCTCCCTGCCCCCAGCCTCCAGGTGGCCGAGCGGGGCCTGGAGCTTCCTGACAGCGGGGTCCCCGCAGACCGCCCGCGCGCGCAACGCCAGTTCACTCGGCCCTTTTATGACTGTGTTCGGTTCTTTAGGGCCGACTTCAAAAGGGCTGCAAAGCACCTAGAGGGCGCTCCCCAGGATGATTAGTGTGTGAGGCGCACCTACCAGGTGCGCTCACGGGGACCCCCGCTGCAGGGACGCAGCGGCCCGCACGGCCGCGCAGGGACCACACCTCCTCCCAGCTCCCGGGGCCCTCCCCTCTTCTGGCTCCTCCGCCTGTCCATCCGTGGAGGGCTGTCCGCTTGTGTTAGGAAGGGAAAGTGTTTTAATACCTGCTCTTCCCAGCTCCTTCTTTCTGCCTCATTTGCATTTTATGAAGATTGCTCTAAGCTTGAGTTTTTACCCAGAAGCTAAACCCAGAGAAAAGTCCTGAGTGACTCAGCTGCCTCGCGCAGCGATCCCACAGCGCCGGGGTGCTCCGCCTGCTCCTGCCGGCTCAGCGCGGAGCGAAGGGCTCGTGGTGAGGACGCTCCGAAGTTCAAGTTGCTTAAGTGGCTTACTATTGCTCCAGTCCATTCCACGGAGGGGAGCGGAGTGTGCCACCCCAAAGTATGCTCTTTAGGGTGGCTGGTTATTTTTAAGGAACAACAGACTCAGGAAGAACCTTCGATCCTCCCCCTTCACTTCCTAAAGGGTTCAGAAAGGAAAACCTGCTTCGGAAGAGAACTGACCACGTGCACCTTAGCTCGTGGGGATGAGGGGCAGACAGGGGACCCCAGAAAAAGCCTATCTACTGCCTCCCCTCTGGATCCTCTCCTTCTGGTGGCCTCGACCACACGACCACATGGTGTGAGCTGCTTCTCACCTACCTGTGAATTGCCCACTGTCCCTGAGAGCCCAGACCCCGCCCCCTCTTCATCCAGGCCGGCACCAAAGTCGAATTGCCCCATGCACCCGAGGTCCCTGTCCTCTTGGAACCCCACATGCGCCTCGGTAATATACCCAGTCCCTCTCTCCTGGCTCCTCTGTCTCATGTCGATCTGATTGTGAATCCAGCCAGAAGAACCTAGAAACGTGTCAGGAAAACCATGTTCTCACCCCACACCAGGGCCTCAGTGACGGACACCGGTGGCCTAGGTGTCACCGCTGTCATCAGCAACCACCATGGCCTAAACGGCAGAGACAAAGGTTTGCATCGAGCACGTGTTCTGATAAATGACCCCTGGGGACCCCTGGCTCACCACACGCCTGTTTGAAGGTCCTGCCCCACCCCAGCCGGGCCACTTGTGGTCCCGACAGCATTTGTCAGCACGGCTGCCAGCAGTTCCTCCATTTCACGGTGAAACTCCAAGTCACACGTACAAAGAAAAGCCCAGTGTGGCTAAAAGGCGCCTGAAACTGACACAGGGTAACAAACACCAAGGCCACTGTCAGCTCAAACGCGGCCGCATCGTGTCCTGGGTCACCGGGCAGGGAGAGCCCGGGCAGAGTGGCTGGGAACCTCCTTTGCTTAGACACTTCTGCTTCTGCTTCCTCTGGGTAGATTCCGGGAGTGGCCACGCCACCGGCACACACGCGCGGCCTGGCGCGCCGGGCGCCCGACTGCCGGCCACGAGCCAGGAGCGAGCGCGAGGCGGTCAGGACGCACCCGGTCGCTGTGGGACGCTGCGGCGTGGCGCTCGGTGCGAGGGAAGGCTCGGGCGTGCACAGGGTCCCACCAGGGGGGCGGACCGGCAGGCCGCATCCGTGCACACGTGCGCGTTCATAAAACAAGACCGGCCGGCCTGAGGTCTGGGCGGAAGCGGATGGCGGGCACCTCTGCCCTGCTCTTCCCGGCCTTTCATCCACTGGACTCGGCCTGCCATTTCCCAGAACAACCTTTACTTCCAGTCAGCAGTCAGTGGATCATCAGTGCTAATTACAGCCAGGAAACACCTTTGCAGCGGCATCTAGCCTGGGGCAAACCCGGGCGGGCCTCGGCAGCCTCCCTCACCGCACTGCAGGTAGAGCAGAAGTTCCAGCTGTGTCCTGGCTTCAGGAGTCTCAGATGCAGCTCTCTGCAGGTGCGGTGGGGAGAGGGGACTCACCCGGCGGCAGCAACAGGCGGAGGGCTGATGGACTCAAGGGCGCCGGATCCGCCCCCTCGGCTGGCGGGAGGAGAGGGGAGGGCGGGGCTCTTGCACGGCCGAGGGCTGCAATATTCAGTGACCGATCTCCACAAGCCGAGCGCGCGGAGTCACTCGCCCTTCTGTCCAGCCACGCCGTCCTCACGCTCAAGCTCCCTGACCACCCCGCGCGTGCCTCCACGGCCGCTCACCGTTCTCGCGGCCCGGCACGCCCGCGTCCTCGTCCGGCTTCCTCCCACCGATCCCAGCGTTTGCTCTTCTTCCGTTTCACTCTGCTCTGCCTTTCGCCACACTCAGTCCTGAATTTTCAAGTCTTTCCCGTGTAAGCGCGGCCCTAACGTTGCCACCTGCCACCACCGGGAACGACTGGCTACCCAAGGGCGTGGGCTAGGGCCCACTGGAGTCCTGCCTCCCCGACCGCAGCCGTTTGCTTCCATCCGTCATCTCGACTGGGAGACGGGAGCCTGAAAAAGTTCTGTCTGGTCACACGCCAGGTCGTGAAAGCGACACGGGAAGGCGGGAAGGCGGGAAGCAGGCGCCGACCTCGTTTGGCGTCCATCACTGCGGTCCCGGGCCAAGGAGGAGGGGCTCCGGGCAGGGGGCAGAAGCAGGGGGAGGCCCGGCGGTCAGCAGCCCCGGAGCGCCAGGGACGGCCAGGGCCGGGCCCTCTGGGGGCACTGTGGCCCCGACGATCGAGGCCTGCCAGGCTGGTCCCCACTGTGGGGAGACCTACACCATCAGTGGGTGACCCCGGAAGGAACCTCCCACACAAGGCTCACGGAGGCATTGTCACGGCGGAAGCCGCGAAGCTAGCTTAGAACAAGCTTAGAGCTTTTACAAGACCAGTAGAATGAAATGGCAGGAAGGCACGAGCCGGGGAGCCCGAGGGAGGCCCCTGACGGAGGCGGGACAGTGGCCCAGGAGACGCGGGGCGGGAGCAGAGCCGGGGCCTCTCCGCGCAATGCTCCGTCATGTTCCTCTGCGTAGCTTCCAAGCTGCACTGGCTCAGGCAGGAGGCAAGGACCGGAAGGCTCTGCCCCAGCGCCAGGGTGCTCCAGAGCTCTGTGGCACCCCGCTCAAGGCAGAGCTTCCAGGGAGAGGGCCAGCGGCGCAGAGGCTGAAAGAATGGGCGGTCTGAGCCCCAAAAACAAACACGGCGAAAGGGGACTGTCCTGTGCCTGTGAGAAGGAGCGCTCGGCTAGGCGGGTCCCCTCCTCGCGGGAGGGTCCTCTGGGGATGAAGTGTTTTACCAGGGGCTTTGCCGCAGAGGCCCAGCCCCTCACAAACCGGACGTGCAGGGGTCTCTGCTGGACCGACCTTCGGCCTGGGGGCGCCAGCCTCCGCGGTCCCTCGTGACCAGCGGGTGGGCAGCAGGCCACCGGGGCTGCCGTCCCCTGCAGCCGCCCTTCGCTGCCTTTCCTCCGGGGGACCCCTGCCCTCCCCTGTCCCTTTTCAGGGCCCGTCGCCAGCTGCCGGCCCTTACCCCGTGGGTGGCCCGCCAGGCGGCTCAGCGTTTTCGGAGCTGACAGGCTCCTCGCCTCGCCGGGCTGACCGGAAGGCCGCCGAGGGGGTCCGTCCCAGTCACCCAGTTGGAGCCACCGGGATCGTGGGCCTCAGCTGATTGGGGGGAGGGAGGTGCTGGTGTGGAGGTGACACGTCTGCTCTAGGGGTCCTGCGTCGTCGCCCGGCGCGGAGGGCTGGCGCCGAGGAGGAGGAGCCGCGATGGCGCGCGGGAGGGAGCTCGCAGGGCGCGCGGCGGGGCGGCACCCCTCAGCCCGGCGCCCGCAGACGAGCCGTGAGGCTCGGCAGGCCACACAGGCGCGGCCCGGTGGCCCAGGGGCCCGGCGGCCGAGCGTGCTCCACGTGCTGGGGGCGGCGATGGTCCCTGGGCCTCATCACCAAGGAGGGGCTGCGAGTGGGGTCACAGTGGCAGAGGACGCCTTAGGACGGGGCTGGCGGGGCGCGGGGTTTCTGACGGGGCAGGAGGGGCTGTGGGGGCGTGGCCGGGGCGTGGACATGGGCCGCGGGAGGGGTGAGCCGCGCCCCGGCGACCCGACGACACCGGACGCCGCGGAGGAGCCGCAGGCCGCGGGGGCGGCGGGACCGCGGCCCTGGGGAGGCCCGGGAGTGCCCGGGCTGGCCCCTCGGGGAGGCCCGAGCCAGGTTGGCACAGGGGACAGCGCTGGCGTCATTTCCGGGGGGGCTTAGGCTCTCGGAGGGTCCCAGGTGAGCAGGGAGGGTGGCGCCTGCTCGCCCTTTCCGGCCACGAGGAAAGTCCCCCGACACTTCGCATGGCAGTGCTCTGAGACAGAGACCCTGCACGCTCGCGTCCAGGTTTCAAAGTCTAGAGCACGCAGGAACCCCTGCAGCTGCGGCGTGCGTGGGCGAGCGTCCTCCTTGGCCCCTTAGGCCCCCTGGCCGAGCGGGCCGCCAGCCGCAGCCTCTGCTTGCCGAGTTCTCGGTGGCCCGCACCCTTTACTCCAGGCTCAGCCCTTCCTGCTGGACACGTAGCTGGAGGGTGGCTCCAGCGTCTCTGCATCTTCCCCGCAAGGAAAGACCGTGTCGCCACCGGCCACGGCCAGGAGCCGGCTCCCCCTTGACGAGCCCTGAAGCCACCAGCGCTGGGGCTGCCAGTCTCCGCGAGGCGGCGGGTGTCGCCGAGCCCGACCTCTCGCTGCCTCCTCGTGCTCACCGCACTGTTGTCCTCCCGGGAGCAGAAGTCCGGGCAGCTGGCAGGCAGGGTACTTCCTCAGCAGTGGGCACCGCCTCTCGGTGACCCTGCCGCGGTGGCGGGGCCTCCCCAGGCTTTCAGGAAAGGACGGCGCGGGAAGGGGAGCCAACGTGGAGAGCTGGGCCCAGCCGGTGCTGGCCGGTGCGGGGAGAGGAGAAGCCAGAGGCCGCCTCACCCGGCGTGGACTCGGCCCGCGTGGCAGGCCTGCCTGCGAGCCAGGGCGGCTCCGACTTCGACGTGCACACGAGCCTCCCAGCGGCTCGTTCAGGCGCAGGTCACGGGGACCTGTGAGACCTTGCACTTCTAACGTGCTCCGCGGCGAGGCCAGCGGCCCCCCGGCCTCCCGCCTGAGGCTCAGATGGGAGCGTTTCAGCTCAGCGCTGACTCGCAGGCGACGGCCGCGGCACGCGGAAAGGACCGCTGTGTTCGGGGGTTCGGAAAACACCGCCAGCACTGTCGTCCTCAGGATCTACACTTACTAAACGTTGGGATGTGCCGGGCTTGTTCTCACACAGCCCTTCGCATACAGGACCCCACTCGACCTCGCCGCGTCCTGGTGAGAAACGCCGCCCTCAGCACCCATGATCCCTGTGTTGCCCTCACCGACAACACGGGACGGAAACCCCGAAGTGCTCGCTGCAAAGCGCCTCATCTTGTCATCTTACTACGTGATCTTTGGGACCCACTTTATTAACTGAAAACGTCCCTCGTGACAGCTGGCACTCATGTCTGAGACAAAGCTCAGCGCTGAAGCTCTGGACTCTCAGAGGGTCCTGGGCGGGTCCTGCAGGCCACACCGTGCCTGGCGAGAAACCAAGACCGGAGCTCCACAGCTCAGGGCCTGGGAACGGAAATCCAGCTTAGACGGCTCAGCTCGGGAGGAGGGAGGGGCCTGAGCTGGGGCTTGCACGGCCTGTCACGGCGCGCCCCACGGGCTTCGAGCCGCCCGCGGCTGTGTGACTCACGTCCGCTCACTGCCGCCCACCCTTCCTCCGTGGGGCAAGGGTTTATGGCAGCGCAAGCTTGGCTATTATCACAACGTAACTTCCCTGACTGTGCTCACTTGCTTAAGAACACCGGCATCAAATCCTGACCAGCAGGATCCTGTCTCCCAGTGACCGACCTCGGGCTGTCAGACGGTAGCCAGACTCGTCCATCTGGCATTTCCAAGCCGACGGGGCTGCCGTCCCGATTCTGAAGCCAAGGCAGGGAAGACGGAGTGAGCATCTGTGTGACAACGGAACCCAGGGCCTGCGTCGCCTCCGAGGTCTGGCGCCCACAGGGCTCCCTGAGAGCCCCTGCCCTCACCGAGCTTACAGGGCTACGTGGGGACAGAGAAGGTCAAGGTCAGAGGGGGTGACAAGACAGCATGTCACAGTCCGAGACATAGCAAAGACAAGGGGTCCCTTTCTCCTGGCTCTTGCCCTTCTGACCGAGCAAGGAAGCCTGCGGCTCGGCCCCTCCCCAGCCCAGTCACGGGCCGCACAGGAGCCTCCCGGCCCACCTTCTCAGGATTTCTCTTTCACGCTTGGCTGCAAGCATGCCCTCCAGAGTTACTGAGTGAAGGTGAAAACAGGAAAATCACAGAGAAAATTAATGAAATAAAAAGCTGCTTCTTCAAAACAAAACAATAAAACTGTTAAGCCTCTAGCAAGACTGACAAAGAGAGAAGACACAAATCACCCACATCATGACAGACCCAGCAGCCATGGAAATAAGGGAGTACCGACCCGAGGACTTCATGCTCATAAATGTCACAACTCAGAACAAATGGACCCAGTTCCCAAAAACCACAAACCGCCAAAACTCATCCGAGAGGAACCACCTCGGTGACTCTAGAACCATTAAAGAAGTGGAACTTGTTATTAAAAACCTCCTGAAACAGACCTGTCCAGAACTCAAGTAAACGAAGAAGAATTAACAAAAATTTACAGCTTCTCCTAAAAAACAGAGAGAGAAAACTGCCGACCGAATGGCATCTCTCCTGAATTAGACGCGGAAGCTTCTCGGCCAGCACAGGGCATCCGGGGACCCCCACCAGGAACGGCTGCCACGGCCAGGAGGGGTCTGTCCCACGTGTGCAAGGCCGGCTCCCCATGGCAGTGTCGGCCAGAGCTCCCCCGACATCGGCAGGGCCAGCAGGTGGCGAGGCAGCTGCCTCTGCTCCTGAGACAGCCAGGGCAGGTGGAAATGTGGGCCACGTCTCCGCAGCCCCGCCCCGGCTCACACCGCAGCGCGGGCAGGGACCCCTGGAGACACACGCTGGGCTCAGATCATGCCGCTCCCTGCCGTCTGCTCCGCACTGACCTAACCCGGCGCCCGAAAGCCAGGACAGAGGTGCGCGGGCTGTGTCCACCCGGGACTCTCAGTGCTCTGGGACTCGGTCACCTAGCAACTTTCTCACCCCGAAAGCGCATCGGCCCCAGCTTGGGCCAAAGAAAAAGGGCTCTGCCAAATGTCACCGTGCTTTGTGAACCCACAAGGTGACCATCAGAGGCACCCGTGTGAGTCCTTGTGCAGGGCGCCCTCCTCAGCCCACGCTGCCACCATGTCCAGGCTGAGCCTCACGCGTGAAAGCCACCCCAGAAAACACTGCCAGGTCTTTGCATCTTTTTAAACTTAAAATGTGTAAAAATCTTCAGTTTGCCTGTCACACTTCCCCGATTCAGTTCCTTTTTACAATAAAGCTGCCCTTCAACGTTTTGAGGTCAACTTGGAACACCCCAAAATCTAACCAAGTTCGACTGGCTCTGAAATCATGAGCTGAAGGGGTGTCACCCCAGGCCAGCCGGGCTGGTTCGGCGCATGCATGCGGGTCTGCACCGCTGAGGGCGACTCTGGAGGGGTACCCTCGCCTGTCCTGATTCTCGGTACCCCAGGTGGAGACTGACCCCAAGCCACAGGCTCTTATTAAAAAATTCATGCAGTAACGTCAAGAACCCTTACAGCAGCCACTGGACAGGCAGAACTATTGGTCCTCTCTTCACGAGAGTCAGGGGGGACAGATAGGGAAATGTGCCCTTCATGTCTCTGCTGGGGCCCACGCTAGCCACACACGCGGCAGGAGTGCACGTGGAGAAGGTTTCTCTCAGCGTGGGGCTGCCAGGCCCACAGCCTGAGGGAGGCAGGGCCTGTGTGGCACCGGAGGCCCACACCGGGGCTTCTCTGCCCCGGGAAGCAACTGCTCCAGAAGCAGGCGCCCGTCTGCTGGCCAGTGGCCCTCCTGTACCTGGGCAGCCAACAAAGCAGTGGCAAAAGAGCAGGCACAGGACCGGTGGTCCCGCCTGCGACCACACGCCCTCCTCAGGAGCCCCAGCCCCATGGGACACACTTTGCTGTCACCGCAGGTCTCCCAGCAGAGCTCAGCTCTCCCCACCCCACACTCACCCCAACCTGGACAGAGGGACCTGCGGGTTCTAGACGTGCCTTCACTCTCACTGTCTGTAGCCCACCTTTATTTATTTATTTTTAAGTGAATTATCTTCTGGACTTGTACCAAAGGCAGTTTTGGGTTGTCTTCACACTTTCTAAATCTTCTCAGTTCTGTGGTCTCTTCTCGTTTGGTCTCATTGGCACTGGACCTGCTGGACCTTCGCACTCGGTTCCTGCGATGACTCCAGGCACATGAGTCCCCAGCCTGCCAGGCTCCCTTTCTCAAAAGCTGCCTCATCCCGGAAAGCCGGGGTGAGAACGTTCCTTCCAGCCAGCAACAGGCTCACATTGCATCTGCCAAATGTCACCGGGGCAGTTGACAAAGGTGGGCAAAACGCCACAGTAAGAACTCCCAAGCAGCCTGGTTCCATGCGCTCCAGCTTCCCGCCTCCCCACGCAGTGAAGGGGGACGGCGGGGTGTGGAACCCTTGGCGGCTCTTCCCAGCCTGGAGCTACCAAACGGCAGCCAGTTCCACCTTGAGGTCAAAATGGAGAATCCTTGCGTGTAAGTCCCACCCAGTTACCCAGACTCTCCACGTTTTACTAAGAGCTGGCTCACGCCTTTTAGGTCGGAGAGAGCAACATGTAACCCAGAGCTTCTTCTTCTTGCTCCAGGGCTCTAAGATACCTTACAAACGAAAGGACAAGCTGCTTTAAAACCTACAGTGCTTTACTATGACACTGAAACGTCCTTCTTCTCTAACTCTAGACACCTGGAAACATTTTAAACAGATCCTCGATGGGGTATTTTAGTTCAGTGTTTACTTCAAATTTCCTACGACTGATTGATGTTTAAAAACATCCTACAATTACTGAGAAACTGAAACCACGAACTTTGTAGAAATCCGGCACGGTCTTGAACGTGGAGGAGCATTAACTGGACGGAGTTGCAGTTGTCGCATAGCAAACGCACGGGGCAGACGACGCACCCCGCCGGGCGGTGACCAAACGCCAGGACGAAGGGGGTGGGTCTCGTACAGGTCCCAGCCAAGCAAGTCACCCCAGAGCCCGCCTTCTGTGATGACGGCGCGACAGTGCGGACAGAGCGCCGTCCGCCCCGGGCCTGGACCCCGCCAGGTCCTGTGGCGCCAGGTCCCCGGGGACACGCGCGGCTGGTGTGTGCGGGGCAACGTTTCGGGTCCCTTAAAAGATGAGGGGACGGATTCAGATGCACGTGGCGCCCCGTTACATGCCAGGCAGGCCTCTTTGTAACGGGTTCACCGGTGTTGACCTCAGGCTCTTGACATGAACTGGGGTCAGTAGAGCGACAGTGCGCTTTACTCAAAACTTAACATTTCGCGCTCATCCCCGCTTCCGCCCACGCTCAACCCACTTCCGCCCTCCGCTCATCCCACATCCGCACGCTCATCCCCACTTCCGCCTGCGCTTATCTCCATTTCCGCCTGTGCTCAGCCCCACTTCCGCCCATGCTCATTTCCCACTTCCGCCCTCCACTCGTCCCCGCGTCCGCCCGTGCTTATGCCACTTCCGCCGCGCTCATCTCCACTTCCGCCCGTGCTCATCTCCACTTCCGCCGCGCTCATCTCTACTTCCGCCGCGCTCATCTCCACTTCCGCCGGGCTCATCCCCACTTCTGCCGCGCTCATCCGCACTCCGCCGCGCTCATCCCCACCTCTGCCCGCGCTCATCCCCACCTCTGCCCGCGCTCATCTCCACTTCCACCCGTGCTCATCTCCACTTCCGCCCGCGCTTATCTCCATTTCTGCCTGTGCTCAGCCCCACTTCCGCCCATGCTCATTTCTCACTTCCGCCGTCCACTCGTCCCCGCTTCCGCCTGTGCTTATGCCACTTCCGCCGCGCTCATCTCCACTTCCGCCCGCACTCGTCTCCACCTCCGCCGAGCTCATCTCCACTTCCGCCGCGCTAATATCCACATCCGCGCGCTCATCGCCACTTCCGCCGTGCTCATCCCCAGCTCTGCCCGCGCTCATCTCCACTTCCGCCACGCTCATCCCCACCTCTGCGCGCGCTCATCCCGGCTCCTGCCCTGCGCTCAGACCCGCCCACTGGGAGGGCGCGGCCCACACACCTGCACCAGCCGCCAGGCCTCGCCGATGACCGCGTACTGCAGGCGATTCAGGGCGAAGCCGTCGATCTCCTTCAGGACCCTGACCGGGGACTGTCCGATCTTCTGCATCAGGGCGTAGGTCCTGTCCACTGTCGAGGGGGCCGTCTGCGGGTGTGGCACCAGCTCAACCAACGGGATGTAGTACGGCGGGTTTACCTGGTTGATGAGGGTGACAGGAGAGGAGCGGGTCAAAGGACAGCCCGGGGTGGGGTTCCCGAACACTCCCAGAATTGGCGCTGTCCAGACAGCCGGCCTGGCACATGCGACTGGCCCCAGGCCCGCAGGAGATGTCCCCAAGTGCTGCTGGCAGAGTGTTCTTCTGTGAATGGGTGACAGCTGGTAGAACCTCACGGTTAGTAACCACGAGAAGCGCCCATTTTAAAATGACTCCTGCAGAAAAGGAAAAGAAAGCGTTTGTGCCAGGGCGCTGCCTAGCAGAGGCGGCTGGCCCTCACTCCGCCACGCTTCAGGGGCTCCTGCTCCCGGCCCGTCCTAGTCACACGCCCGGCCTTGCAATGCACAAGAGGGTGGCACCTGTTTTCAAACAAATCCTAAATAAATGCCTTACTTAAACCGCTGGTTCCTGCCGTAGTCATGGAATCCTTATAAAAACGTTTCACCCCTGGCCTTTTTAGAGCATGATAAACAGAGACGGGAGTGTCTGTCTCAGGAAATTTGTCTCGCTAAATAGATGCTGGGATCAGGGTCTCTTCACCGTTATAAGCCTCCCGGGTAGCAAAGCGAGTGGGCACAGACACCTCACTACTGGCTGGTTCCCTGCGCCCATGCTCCCGGCAGGCTCTGCTGCCCACGCTGTGATGGTGCTCCGGGCCGCACACCTGGCTTCCCTCTGTGCCCGGAGTCCCCAGGGGGGCCTGTCAGCTCCCACCGTGGCGACAGTGCCGCCAAGATGCTGACGCCTCCCACGGCACGCACCTCCCACTCCAGGCCCACAGTCCTGGCTGCGCACTGGACACGCCCTCGGACATCCCGCAGGTGTGCCCGCAACCTGTCATAAATCAAACGCACATCTCTCCCGCCCCGACGCGGTCCTCCTCCTAGCACCCCATCTTGATGAGAACACCCAAGCTAGTGCCACGAGAAGCATCCCTGCCTCCCCCTCGCCTCACCCCCAACTTCTCATCACCAATAACCCTCTCTCTCAAAAACCCCGTTCCCTGTGCCGCACGCCTCGCTCAGGCCGTCGCTGCCAACTTGGGCTCTGGCACTCCCCTCCCCTCCCCTCCCCTCTCCTCGCTGGCCCCGCTGCAGGCTCAGCCTCTGCGCCCTGCCAGGGTGACCCTCTGTGAGGCGCAACTGTCAAAGCCATAGAGACAGGGCAGAAAGAACTGTGGCAGCCGAGGGCTGGGGGAGGGGAATAGGGAGCTGTCGTTTAAGGGGACGGTTTCAGCTTTGCAAGATGGCAGTTCTGGAGATGGAGGGGGTGATGGCTGCACAGCAGTATGCATGTGCTCAGCCCCCGGACCTGTAGCCCTAAAGATGGTTACGAAGGTAAATGTGGTCACGTGCGTTCTATCACGGTTAACTGTTTTTTAAAAAATTAATGACCCCGATCACACCTCTGCCAGCTCGGAGTCCCGCTGCAGGCCCCCAGCCCCTCTGAAAGGCGCAGCTGCACGACGGGGTGCCGTGCACGTCCCTAAAGCAGGCCATTTGCACACTCCTGTGTCCTCGTGCTCAAGCCCATAGGCTGCTGGGAACTGGCCTCTCGGGCCTGAGGCCTTGCATGGGGTCGTTTTCCTCCGCAACCAGGAAATCGGTGCCCACTCCGGCCTCAGAGGAGGGTCCTGGGGGGCCCGACGGTGCCCCTGGAATGTGACTGGGCAGAGAGATGAGGGGAGGGGACGGAGGAGGAGAGAGGACCAGCTCCACTACGGAGAAGAAAGGAAGGCTCTGCTCCCGCAGCTCACCTCCCCCAGTGACAGGGGTGCGGGGTGCCCTTACGCCGTCCCCGTGAGGAGAAGCGGGCCCTCAAGAAGTGGGGAAAACGAAGGCGATAAGGAGGCGATTTCTTTAAGGGCAAGCATGCCGGTCGCTGGGCCCTGCAGGAGGCACGGGATGGGACGGCGGCCCCAGCACCGTGAGAGCGGGGTTGGGGGGGGCACAGGGGACCCTCTCCGTTCACCGGGGTTGAGCGGGGGGGGGGCACAGGGGACCCTCTCCGTTCACCGGGGTTGAGCGGCGGGGCACAGGGGACCCTCTCCGTTCACCGGGGTTGAGCGGGAGGGCAGGGGACCCTATCCGTTCACCGGGTGGAAAGCCTGTGGGATCTGGGGCGGAGCCGAGGCGTGTGATGGGCGCAGAGCCCTGTGTGTTCTCCCCACGCCCGTTCCAGCGTGCGGGGCTCGCAGAGGGCGGGCATGGGGCAGGTCCAGGACACGGGCAGCGACCCGCAGTCCCTGCCGGCCGGGCTCTGCTGTCCCCGTGGACAGGGGCGCAGAAGCCCAGGCGTCTGTTCACAGCTGCGTGAGGACTCGCCTCTCGGTGTTCAGGGGCCTTACACGGGCCGGCCCTGTCCCTGGTGACAGCCCCCACCTCTGAGCTGCCCTCCAGAGAGAAAAAATAAAAGCAGCCCCTCCGATGCGAGCTGGCACTGAGGGCCGGGCAGGGGGCACGCAGACATGCTCTCCATAAAGCGCGAGCCCAGAAACGGAGGGTCTACACGGTCACCCCAAGCTCAGTCCGCTGTCCCCTCACGAAGACACCCCGCCCAGGGTCTCCCGCACTCCTTCCCAGCCTCCGACACCCTCCTCCTCCTCAGCTCCCCTAGACCCTCCCCGGCCCACCGTGCTGACGATGGGGTCCCCGCCATACACGGTCACACCAATGACGATGGGCTAAGCCAGCCTTTCTTGTCCTACCAGACTGTCGCGGTCCTCCAAGGTCACGCTGACCTCACTGGTCCGCACGCGTCCCCCGAGTGACCCATGAGCCCCCTCTCTGTGTGCGCTTTGGCGAGTGCTGCCTGCCCCTTTAAACTCTGTCCGATGCGCCTCACGGCGCACGCCCAGGGAGCACGTTGCCCGGTAATCACAGGAGACGGTGGAGGGGACCAGAGAGGGGGGCTTCGGGGGGGACCTACGGACCCGGGCTCTCAGGCGTGGGACTTCAGCGACACTCGTCCTACTCAGTACAAGTGACAGGTCTACAAGACCACCCTCAGTGGGGACGTTCTGTTAAGGGAGCACTTGGTCCTCGCTGGGGGACTTTGCGCTCGGCGGTCTCTTTCCTCCGCCGGACAGAGAGTTAGCAGAGGGCGAAAGCCTGCGGGGATCGCTCGGCGCGCCCCACCGTGCGTTGGTGCGCAGACGCCCCACGGAATTTCGGGTGAAGTTCTTAAAATGCAGGCGTTGCGCAGCCCTCTGACCTTGCCGGGAAAGCACTGTGCCCGGCAATGCGACGTGTGTGGTATGTGAATTGCGTCTCAACAAAGCAGTGGACGTACCCCCAGCGGGTTACCCGAAACGTGCCGCCGCCGCAACGCTGGGGTGCCCCCACCCCGCGGGCCACGTACTCACGGGGTGAGCCACGATGCACTGCCTCACGTGCGCCAGCCCCGCGAACAGCCGTGACGGCAGCAGGCACGAGGTGGAGCTGGCGAGGACCACGTCGTCCCCCGCCAGCAGGTCCAGCTGCGCGAAGACCTTCCTCTTCAGCTCCAGGTCCTCCGGGACGCACTCCTGCGAAGGACAGACACACGGTCGCCGCTCACGGTCGCCGCGCTCAGGCCCCGACTCGCTCCTCAAACGAGCCAGCTAGAGAGCCGCCGGCAGAGGACAAGGAACGACAAAACGCCGCCCCGGGCCGTGACAAATCTCGGCAACTCCGGAAATCGGCTGACACGTGCGGGGAATTGTGGTTTCTAGTCCCGTGGCCCAGCGAGTCCACGTCTGGGCAGTTACCCGAAGGAATCCAAAACACGAGGTGGACAAGACACCTGCGCCCCTGTGTCCACTGCGGCCCCCGTCACGACGTCCGGCACACGGAAGCCGCCCGGGCACCCGTCGCGGGACGGTCGGACACAGGGAGGTGGCGCCTCTGAGCGACGGGGCCCCCCTCGGCCCCAGAGGAGGGTGAGATCCAGTCGCCACCACGTGGATGGACCGGGAGGCACGATGCCGAGCAGAATAAGTCAGACAGAGACAAACACCGTGTGATCTCGCTTCTACGTGGAAGCTGAGGAACAGAATGAAAAACCAGAAACTCATGGAGGACGAATTAATAGTCGCCAGATGGCCGGGCAGCTGGACGAGAAAGGTGGGGGGATTCAGAAGTGCAAATGGCCGGTTCTAGAAACTGTCCCGGGGGCGTAAAGTTCAGCACAGGGGACTCTAGCCAGTGACATCAAGGAACTCCGTGTGGTGTCAGGCGGGCGCAGGCTTCCGGCGGGTCCCTCGTGAGGTGTATCGATGTCCACCTCTGGGCTGCACACCCGACACTAATGCACTTCTGTATGTCGCCTGTAACTGGAAAATACATTTTGAAAAACGAGAATTCTCATACTAAAAATGTCGTCTCACTACGTGGGGCAGAGTCCACGAACGACACAGTCGGTCGCCCAGGCAGGGACATCAGAGCACATTTCCCTGCCTGTTCTGACCGTCAGCTCGACTCGGCACCAGGAAAAAACTCTCATCTTCATGACACGAGCAAGCATGTTGCACCCATAACTCCCAGAAGGCTCCCTGGGCGTCCTTTTCTCATCGGAAACCCTCTGGAAAAATAACTTTGTTTCTAAAAGTGTATAATTACTTGAATAGGGGCGGGGCGGGGAGGGGAGGAGGCTAGAGAAGCAAATTTGGGCTGTTACTGACGACAACAGCTGGACCTCCCGTCACGTGGGAAGCTGGGGTGGGAGCGAGGTGACCCCTCAGACGCCCAGCACCCACCGCGTCCCTGGGAAGGGAGCCGGTGGACCCCGCCCTGCCTGGGACGTGCAGCCCGGGGGAGCAGCCGCTGCTGCAGGGGCCCCGGGCAGGGGCCCCTCCGCCCAGGCGCCCCGCGGACCTGCCGCTGCCGAGCCCCACGGGCGGGCGGCGCGCCCTCCCGACTCGCCCCGCGAACCTAGAGGCCTGGCTCTCGGTGCGGTCTGGTCACCTTTGGCACCAGAATCGACGGGGTGCTGGCTAAAGGCACAAATGCTCGGGCCCCCTGGGCCGGAGCACAGCCTCTGGGGGCGGGGTCCAGGCGGCTACATTCGCTCAGACGTCCTGATTTTTGCTGCTACTCAAGGCTGAGAGGCATCGTTGGGAGGCAAGGGTCCACGGTCACAGCCTCCGGCTCCTGCCCCGGCCTCAGCCCCCGGCCCCAGCCCCCGGCCCCAGCCCCCGGCTGGTCGCAATCGGAGTGTTGGTGCCCTGGTCCAGGCACAGAGCAAACGCCAGCAGATAACCAGAGCTGTGCGCAAGGGGAAGTACTGAAATCGCCCCTCAGAAAGAAAGAAAATATTTTCGGGCCTGATTTAATAAGATCTCATAGCTAATAACAATACCCGCTATTTTGAAATCAGCTGTGTAAATATTATGACATGAGTTCCATTTGTATATCATCTACAAGATTTTACTCTAAGGGTCCGGAGTCAACATTGCATTTGTTTATACTTTTAAAAAATAAGATCAAACCACGTGAAATTTTATTAAGAACAAAAGGTCACACAAGCGCCACATCTGAAAGACGGG
The DNA here is from genome assembly GCF_014176215.1 of Rousettus aegyptiacus. Classification (NCBI taxonomy): domain Eukaryota; kingdom Metazoa; phylum Chordata; class Mammalia; order Chiroptera; family Pteropodidae; genus Rousettus; species Rousettus aegyptiacus. The sequence goes on from NW_023416286.1 coordinate 126,624, forward strand.
GGGAAATGGAGTCATTTAAGAACTGCAAAGCCCATTGTGTTAAATCTCCTTATCGGAAAATGGGGGGGGGGGGGGGCTGCAGTAGCCGGCTGGCTGTGTTGAGTAATTCCTGGATCAGTTAAGTGCAAGCTGGGTCCGGGTTAAATGGAGCCTTGCGGGAAAGCAGGGTAATGAAAGAGGCCAGCTGAATGGCCCATTGTGGGCCCGTCATGCGGCTCGGCCCCTGAAACTCTATGCCTGTCTTCAGATCGTCCGATTACCAAAGAGGCAAGAAAACTTGAAACAGAAGCAGCCCCGGCTGCCACGAGCCATGTGAGGCGCGGCTCAGGGGCATTCGCTCGGGCACATTCACTCCACGCTTTGCTGTGGCTTCAGTTGTGTGTTTGTTAACGACAAGCCAGTCGAACTCGATTTGCCGGCCGGGCATGATGCGTTGTCCACAGCGAGCCCCGAGCGCTCTCCCCGCTCCACACTCAGGAGCGACCCCTTGGTCTGAGCAAGGGGGTCGGAAACTCTGTCACCACGGCCACTACCGATCACAGAGCCCAGTGGCTCCAGTCGCCCTGTCCGCCCCAGGGGGCTGGGAGGGAGGGCAGGGGAGCACATTGCGAGGCGGCCGCGCCCTGCACCCCACCCCTGCGTGAGCAGGGAGCACCCCCTCCTTCCCCCTCCTCCCCCCCACCCACCTCTCAGGGGCCCTTGTGGAGAAAGGAGTTGGAAGCCCGGGGCTAGCAGAACTGCCCTGCGGGGCCCGGAGCGCATTTGCTAGGGAGACGCCCACAGCACTTTCCAGGCAATGGCTGTGCTGCGACTTGTCGGTGTTTCCTTTGTTTTGAGGTGGGAGGGAGATATCCTCACGCACGAACACCTCGGCGGGGGCTCTGAGCCTGACAACACAACTTCAGGGACAGGAAAACGCAGGGCCAGTCCCCCGGCGTCACGGCTATGCGGGGCCCCCGGGGAGGCCGGCGCGGCCTGGTCGGGGCGGTGAGCGGAGCCGCTCCTTCCCCGTCCCTTCCCGGGAGGCCGCTGAATGGAGGCGGCACAGGCGAAACTTCGTTCTCTCCGACTCGCGGGCATCCGAGGGGCAAGTCGGCCACTTACCAGCCTCCCTGGTGGACTCCGAGGGCACGTCGCCCGGCGCCTCGAGCCGGCCCGCGCGGTGCGACACCGTGGGTTCCCCAAAGCTCGTGTTGTCCCGGGGAAAATGGAACCTCATTGACTTAGAAAGCGCCGGCTCAGGCACTCGGGATCAATGTCCCGCCGCTGCACGCGCTAACGCACGGAACCGGACCGATCACCAGTGGGCTTCGTGGAGAGGGAGGGAGGGAGGGAGGGAGGGAGGGAAGGAAGGAAGGAAGGAAGGAAGGAAGGAAGGAAGGAAGGAGGAAGGAGGAGGAAGAAAAGGAAGAGGACAGGAAGGGAGTCAGGACTCGTTGTCTAAAAGGACCGACTTAATGTTCTCTCTCTACTGGTCCGCCTTTAATGCCATTCCGCCATTCCTCACTTCCCCCAGTGTCCTACCTTCATTCCTCCTACCTGCAGCACGGTACGCCTCGCCTAACACGAGCACTCAGAATCCAACGAAAAAATAACGAGAAGAAAGGCGAAACCTGGAGACTTTAGCACCTGAGGTTCTTCACGTGCCAAGAAGATCCGCCGGCCAATTCTAGGGGGAAAGACGCGGCAGGAAGGGGAGACGAGCTCCGGCCCTGTTGTAGTCAGGGCACAAGGCGACCCGTTCTCGAGCCGACCGGGGGAGTGGCCCTAGGGCCGAAGTCCGCCTGTCTGCACGGAGGGCCCCGCGCCTCGCAAGTCTCGTCATCACCCCGTCTCTCCTCACTATTTCTTCCAAGAGCACAACCTGAAACATCTATCGGATGACCCGACCTCTATGCCTAGACTTCTCAAGAGCTGCCAAAAAAAAAAAAAAAAAAAAAACAAAAAACCCAAAAACAAAAAACAAAAACACGCCATTCTTGCTCTGGAAGGGATGGAGCGTGTTAAGGAAAAGGAAGGGAAGCACCACGAGGTTTCAGCATCAGAATGCGCCGCACCGCGCCCTGGCCGGAGGCTCGTTTTGTCCCTTAAAAATCAGAATGAAGTGTTTTTTCAAAAGCATATCATGATCCTTAACAGAGTTCTACGACAATGTAGAGCAAGTTATACCCCATCGAGAGAGCGCGCTCCAAAGTCCTGAGGGACGCCGCTTCCGGGGACGGGGCGTCAAGCCTCGCGGGGTTGCAGCTTGCTCTAAAGTGGCGGCCCTTTCTTGGGGTGGCCACAGGCATCGACGGCCGTCCTGACCGTCTGTCCGTCCGCCCTTATTCCAATGGTGCTGCCTTTTACGAAACCATTTGCTTAGAATTGGGTCACAGCGTTTGATGTGAAAAAAAAAAAATTATACAATTAAAAATATGCAGTTAAGCCTCCCATCAGCATGTAGTTTTATGGGATTACTAAATAGTATTTCTCATGAGGAAGAAGCAAGATTTTCAAATATAAACTTCCCTGAACAGAGTGCTAGGAATAGCTTGAAACATAAAACTGGAGGTTCTTGAGTCCTTCTGTCCATCTGTCCGCGGGAGAAACCAAAAAGCGAAGCCACGCGTGCCGCAGCTGCGTAAGTGCAGCGTCGCTTTTAAAAGCTTCTGCTAAGTTTTCTAAAAGGCAGTTTCGTTTTGTTTCTTCATCTCGAAGTAAGACGTTCCTTCTAGTTGATAGAACAAGACGTTGGCGTTAAAGAAATTAGCTGGGCTTATATACATCAGGTAGAAGTTTTATAACCTTTTTAGAAGAAATTCAGGCTACATTTCGCATTTTAAACATGATTATCTTTTAAACACCACATTTGTTTCATTTGGCTTTGACAATCAGACCTTGTGTTCATCATGTCCCGATTCCTTTCTTATCCGCTCCATCTCTCTTCCTTATCTATGTCACTGAAGAGAAGCACAATCTCTCTCTTTTTTTTCTTAAAAAAAAAAAAGAGGTTTATAACTATCTATAATAACAAACATTCATTTCACTTTATTTTAAATTTGTTTTCTTTGTAAAAAGGGAAGCAAGACGATTTTTTTTAATGGTCCTTATTTGGTCTTATCTGCATCAGTAGTTGCTTAATTCAAACACTTGTAGAAACCTTGCCATCAATTTCTAACGTAGCTGTGACCCATGGCATATGAGATGAGTGTGCCCTTAATTACCGGGACTACTATGCTCGCCTCTCTTACCCTAAGCACTCGGAAAGCCGCCGAGCCGTGAGCTCCTTGCCAGACGCTGTGTATAAAGAGGCAAGTCCGGTCACCCCGCGGTCCTCACCTACGAAGCCCCCGACAAGCATGCCGCCCCCTGGGAAGGACCAGAGCTTCGGTGACCCGCGGCGACCAGGCCGGCGAGCTGAGGCCGCGGGCACAGCCCTTCGAGAGCAGTCCCGATGTGTCACCTCCCGTTTGGGTGAGACCGGAGACGGGCACACAACACAAATGTGCGTGTGTTCGTTTGTTTACTTATTGATTTGTCTTGTGTTTGTTTACTGACAACTGACCTTTGGCCCACCAGAGAATTCAGCTAAAAACAGCCTGTCATCGGACTTCCCCATAAGTACCACAACGGCTGTTTAAAAACAAGTAAATGTGTAACACCCTGAAAACAAAGGAAGAGAGGCAAATTCATGACAAATTTTTTTAAAAGTTAAAAAAGAAAGTATGCCTGGCTGTTAAAGTGTACGGCTAAAAGTTATTGGATTTTGTTAACCAATGTCACCATAAAAATTTAATTAATTTAAAAAATAGAACAGAATAAATCTAATGAAAATAAGATGATAATAAAACATAAGTCAAGAAAATAGAATGAAGGTCGAATTCGGAGAATGAATACCGAGAGGGGTTCTTTAAAGAACTCATGACGCTGGCAAACCTCTGAAGAGGCGTCTCCCACGGCGTCGCTGAGAGCGGGGCTCCGGGAGCTCGGTTCAACCCGCCCCTGCTCACCGGGCCGGCGCCCCCAGACACTGTGCCCGGTTCAGACCACAAGGACAGGGCGGGTTGCCGGCGCTCACACTGCCCTGTAGTCTGTGAAGTGTGCAATTGCACTTTGTCTAAAAAACAACGTACGTGCTTTAATTAAAAAAAAATATATGTTATTGTTAAAAAACGCCGGCCATCTGGTGAGCCTTCTGCGATCTTCCTGCTGGCGGGGGGTCTCGCCCACGGAGCCCGCAGCTTAAACGACTGGTCTGTACATGCTACTCCCACGTTCATTTCTCCTCCTCAGACCATTGTCACGTGGACGTTCCACAGGCACCTCAAAGTTATCTCGTCTGGTCCCCTCCTCCAGGGTCAGCTGGCCCGCGATTTAGCCGGTATAAAAAGAACCTTAAGTATTCTATTAATCTGATGATCTAAAGACAGCAACATCAGGCTTCCAGCCGTGGCCTGCAGAACCAATGGGCTCGCCCTAGTAAGCCTCGTCATCGCGTAAAAGGTTTCTAAAATACCAAATTGATGCGACAACATATTACAATCCGCAATGGTAACTTTTAGTAGTCTAACGCCAAGAAACAAATTTTTACTATCAGCGATATTTTTAAGAAATGAAAGGACATTGAACGATTTTAGCACGTGACTAGAAACTGAAAAGAATCAGATGGACATTAAACAACTAAAAGTAATAATCAAGAACTCTGAAAGATGGATTTATGAACAGATGAGACTTGGCTGAAGAAATTATTGCTATTTGGAAGATAAATCAGGATAAAATATCCAGACCGAAGCGTGACGAGACAAAGAAATGGAAAGAACAGACGAGCACAGGAAAAGCACGAGGAAATATTGAAAAGTTCTAACCCACAGGGAAGGACAGCACCAGAAAGCAGTGGGGGAGAGAGGAGGAAACGGGGGTCGGGGGGGCCGGGGGTGGGCAAAAGCAATACGTAAAGAGATGATCGATTTCCGAAGTCGACTGAAGAATTACTGCAAGGTGATTATGACAACGTGGACGTTGAGAAACGGATGGGAGGCTGTAACCATTAAAGCGAGCGAGCCTGCCTTCCAGCCTTCGTGGAAATAGGAAATTACACGAGACAGGTGAGCGAAAATACAGCGCCGGGACGTCCTCGTAACTTCGTGACACGTGACATGAAATACTGGAAGGAGACGCAGAGTGATAATCGGGGCGCCATCTCGCACAACAAGCATACTGGCAACTTTCTCTATGCTCTTAAAAATGTTCCAATTTTCTATAATAACCATGAATTACTTGTACGATCGATCAGAAGAATGTCGATTCTTGAGAGCAGGATATGATTTTGTATTACAGTAAGATTGAAACGATGTTAAAACATGTATTTGAAAAGGATGGAAACGTACATAAAAATACTATCGGAATTACAATCTTAGAGGGATGGGATGAAAAGTGATTTTTTTTACCTACGTTTCAAGCTTTTTACGTGAAGGCAGGGCGCTGTTTAAAGGGCAGTGTTAGGAATCGGAGATCTCGTCCTATTGGCCGACAAGTTAGCCTGCCGCAGTTTCACGGACGCTCACAGAGGACACGAGACTCTTGGGTCAGAGACAAAGGGCTGTATCACTCGCGGGATGTCAGGGAGCGTGAGCTTCGTGTTCGTGTTAGTCCTGTGACACCGGGATCCCGTGGGGATAACGCGAAGGAACCCAGGAGGGCCCCGGGTTTGCGTCCCAGCCGAGGAGCTCTGAGCTTAGGGAGCACGGCCCTTTCCAGTGGGCTGCGAGTAAACCTGCCGGACATTCGCCCGACAGGGTGACAGCAAACCAAGCCGCCCCTTGCTGCAGGGGGGACACTCTGTCTTCCAGGGCTGTCGGTTACACGAACGTCCCTGAAAAGCTGCTCAGTCGGCACCTCTGCCCACAACGAGCAGAAGCACAAAACCAGCGGGCGCCGTCCGCCCACAGCCAGGCCCCCGCGGGCACCGAAAGGACGAAAACGCGCCGCAGCACCTGAGGGTGTCGGCCCAAGGGTGGATTCAAGAATGAACTGAAATCCCACACCGGCCCTGACCCCCTAGAGCAAGGAAGGAGGGGCCCCTCCCACGGAGACTGTGCGGGGCTGCCCCAAACCACGGCCCGCCCGAACCCGCCGCGGCGGAGCAGTTAACGAGCGCCCACGCTTGCCAGCGGGTGTGCGTCCCGTGAGAGCCTCTGGCGGCACAAAGCCGCCGTCCTTCCCCCCGAGAAAGCCTGAAGCCAAGCACCCCCGCCTCACGGTCAAAGGGGATGAATCCTGTCTAAGAATCGAGAGCCTGAGCGTGAGGACGGGTGGGCGGCGGGCAGCCTCGGCCGGCCTGCTGGCCATGAGTTGCTTCGCTGGTGTGGCTGGCCTGGCCCGCCCTACTCCTGGGGGGCCACATCCCTCCACACAGAGGACGCCGGGCACGCCCCCCTCGTCGCACGCGGCTGCGTGTGGCGCCCACGCGGGCCTACTAGGGGTCCGAAAACAGATTTCCCGAAACCCGCCTTTGGTGTCAGGGTCGTGCACTGGCAGCCGCCCTCGCCGTGTCCCGTGTGCGGCGCACGGCGAGGCGGCGGAGCATGTGGTCCCCGTGCCGCGCCACTGTGCCAGCGCGAACAACGTCCCCGGCTGCTTAGAGCCCGCCGAGGAGGCAGCTCCGGGGCAGGGCCCGCTGGCCTGGCCGGCCACGTCCGCACACCCGCCTGCTCTTGACCCCAGCACGGTGTCCGGGAGATTCCGCGGTGCTCCGTGGTCAGCCGGCTTCCCGAGCCTGTCCTTCCTGTGTGACAGAGCCACTTCACGCCTACTCAGAAACCTTACTGGCAGCCGGTTCCTGTACGTGCACATTTACACCAGGAGGATCTGCCAGCAGCTGACATTTTCTGTTCCACATCCCAACAGCTTCTGGTGCTGAGAGCTGGCTGACGGCCTACGCCGGCACCGGACAGCTGACAGACAGCCCCGCGAGACCCGTTTCCAATCCCTGGGGACCACTGTCCACAAAGTTCTCAAAGGTCAAATGTCCACAGGAAACATCTCGGGGAAATACCTGGAAATTATTGTGCTTCGACATCTGATTCATTCAATGTGACACATGTTTTAATTCACTGAAGCGACTCGAGACAACAGCGCAAGTACCTGCGATTACCGAAAGCTCACTGCACCTGGGGGGAAGGGGACGGGTGTGTGTGCGGAGGGGGTGAGGGGCGGCAGGAACAGGTACGCCACTCCCGGGAGAGCCAGGGGCACCGCGGGGGCCACGTCCCCGGCCGCAGGGGGACAGTGCCTGCCTAAGACCAGGCTTACTCACCTCTGGCCCCCGCACCGGGCTACCAAGTTTCAAGCAGCAAGTAACGAGAGACGCTTCGGGGAGAGAACGGAATGAACGCATGGAGACCTCTCTGAAGGCTGCGCGAAGGGAAGCCAGGAAGCCGAGGGCGGGGCAGGCGACAAGGGGAAAAATGCCCCTGGGCAGCCGGGCTGCACCTGAAACGCAGGTGCCGCCGGAGGAACTTGAAACCCGTCACGCACCAGGAGGAACCGCGGCGATTCACAGGCCTTAAACCTCGCCCAACTTCCCACCAGATTAAGTCAGATCCCCACAACAAAAGCAGCAGGAAAGGCACGCCAAAGCCCAGGCATGAAACCTGCTCACGTCAGCACCGACCGTCCTGCTCAAGTCATCTGGCTTCCACGAACGAGAAGCTACGAGGCACCCGGAGACGCGCACGCCCAAGGGACAAAGTGGCCGTTGGAGCCAGACTCGGTGGCGGCATCTGACAGTGGGTTCCGCAGAACTGTGGGTGACAAGCCAAAGACTCCAGTGGAAAAGACAGACAGCGTGCAGAGTCGCATGGACGACTTCGGCGGAGAAGCAGGAAGTGCCCGGAGGGTTGAACGAGAATCCTGAACGCGAAAGCGAGTGGCAGAGATGAAGAACGCTCTCAGAGCCTCATCAGTAGGCTCGCGGGAATCGTCTAAAACAAGGAAACAAGGGGCAAAAAGACTGGAAAGAACACACGGAGCGTCCGAGACGCGTAGGAAGACTATCGGGTGACCTAACACGGATGTCCCTGGAATCCCAGAAGCAGAAGAGATATGAAATGCGCAGAAGAAAAAAATCTAAAGAAATAATGGCCGAGCACGTTCCCAAAGTAACGGACAACACCAAGAAGCTCGGAGAGCACAGCACAGGACAAATCGCCTCCTTTCCCCCAAATCCACACACATCGAGGTGAATGATATTCGAAGGGCTGGAACTGCTCAAGACAGAGAAATGTTGAAAGCAATGAAGAGAAAAACGTCCCATAATAAAAGAATAAAGGTAAGAATAAAAAAAAAAAAAAAAGACTTTCTGGGAAAGATCAGATGGAAGGTGAGGGAATAACATCTTCAAACGCAGGAAGTAAAGAAGCATCGACCAGAATTCTACGCCCGGCAAAGATCCTTTTAAAAATGAAGATGAAAAATAAACTTTTACACAACGATTCAGGGAATCCATTCTCATCAGACCTAACTGATCCACAAGAAATTTTAAAGGAAAGACTGTAGACAGAAGGAGAAAAGATACCGGGGAGGGGGAAAAAAAAAACCAAAAAACTGAATCCATACGGAGCAACCAAGAACACTGGACATGGAATAAGTGATAATGAAATAAACGTCTCTGTGTTTTCTATGTCCCTAAGATATGCCTGAGCACCCGGGCGATGGCAGTTACGTCCACCGCCTCTCGAATGCCGAGCGTGGCTTGATACGTGGGCTACAGCCCACCTGGTTGTTGTGTATTGTTCTTTTCGTGCATGTTTTTGGGGATTTGATTTGCTAATATCATGTTGAGGATTTTTGCACCGATGCAGCTTCTCCTCGTGCTGTCTCTGTCTTTTGGCAGCAGGGCCATGCTGGCCTCCCTCTGTTCTGTCCTCTGAGACCCTAGAGAACCGGTGTGATTTCTTCCCTGAATGATCGGTAGAATTGACCAATGAGCCCGTCTGCGCCCAGTGCTTTCTTTTTAAGACGGTTACTGATGATCGATTTTTAAACAGACCCAGGCCTGTTTCTTCTTTGCGAGTGCTGGCAGACTGTGTCATTCAAGGAATTGGTCCATTCCATCTGAGTTAGCGAGTTCTGGGCACAGGGCCACTCGTGGTGACCCTTCGTTACCCTTTAGTGCCCACCCGATCCGTGGAGCTGTCCCTGCTTTCGTTTCTGGCATTCGTAACTTGTGTCCTCTGTCACTGTCTTCCTTAGTCAGCCTGCGAGGGGCTTATCGCCCTTACTGATCTGTTCGAAGAACTGCCTTTCGGGTTCACTGATTCCCCCACGGATTTCCTGTTTTCCATTTCACTGGTTTATGCTCTAAATCGGACTTCTTGTACCCTGCTTACTTCAAGCTTCCTATGGTAAGGACACATTGTTGATTTTAGATCTTTCCTCTTTTCTAACATACGCATTCCAGGCTGCCAACTTCCCCTAAGCGCTGCATGCGCCGAGTCCCACAACTTTTGAAGTGTTGTGTCTTCATTTTCATTCAGTTCAAAATATTTTAAAAATCTCTCCTAAGATTTTTTCTTGAATCCGTGCGCTGTTCAGAAGGGTGTTCTTCATTCTCCACACATGGGAGGATTTCCTAGTTTTCTGTTACTGATTTCCAGTTTGATTTCATTGTGGTCTGAGAGCAGACATTGCCTAATTTCTATTCTTTCAAATTTGTTAAAGTGTGTTTTATGGACCGGAAGGTTCCATGTGGGCTTGAGAAATGTGTGTTCCGCTGGTACTGGATGGAGCGGTCCGCGGACGTCAGCTGCCTGTGGTTGACGGACGGCACTGCCGAGCTCCACCACGCCCTTACCGACCTCCCGGCTGCTGAGTGCCTCCGCTTCCGACAGGGCGGGGTCAGCGTCCAGCTCCGCGGGCGCGACGTCCAGCCCACGCTGCGGCGCTATCCGCGCTGGCCCATGCCGTCTGCCATGCTCGCGAGCCGTGCACGCAGCACAGAGACCTGTTCGTCTTCCCGGGGAATCAAGCCTCTATCGTCAGGCAATGCCCTCCTTTGCCTCCGAACGCTTTCCTTGCTGTGACGTCTGCTCTGCGGAGAACCGGTACAGCTCTCCTGCCTTCCGATCCGGGTCGGCATGGTGCGTTCTTCTGCCTCCATCACTCGGTCAGAGTGGGCGCCTTGTGGGCAACGTCCGGCTGCACCCTGTCTGTCCACCCGCCCCGCCAATCTCTCTCTTCACTGGTGCATTTGGACCAGACATTCGAAGTGATCACTGACACAGAATTGGATTAACGTCTGCCACGTCGATGACGTCCGTGCATTCCATGACCATTTCATTGGCCTCTTTGTGCATTGCCTGTTCCTAGCCTTTGCCTATTTTTCTAAGGAGTTTTGTCTTTTTCCTATTGCGTTACATTTCTTTTAATATGATTTGGACATTGCAAACACGCTTTCCTGGGCTGCTGCTCATCTTCTTACTGTGTTCGCAGTGTCTCTTGTCCTACAGCGTTTTAATTTTTCCAAATCGGGCATCGGCTCCTTTCGGCCACAGGTGTCATCCCTCTCGGCGAGGCCCTCCTGCCTCCATGTCATCGTACCTACACCACGTCCCAGGACATTCTGGCATTTTTAAGATGTTTGTTTAATCTAATCCATCTCGTATTAGTTTTTGTGTTTACCTTTAAATAGAGTATATAGTAAATTTTGATCATCTTTATTAAAAAGACAGTGGTTCCAAATATCAATCTTTCTGAGAAAACAGGCTGGAGCTCTAAGGAAAATGCCGGCACGGCCTTGACCTCGAACGTCAAAGCCACATGGAGAGACACCCAGATAAACAAACCGCCAGGACACAGCGTGATCCGGCCCGCGGCCCACCACGCACGTGTGGAAAACACAACAGCTTCTGCTGGGAGCCGGGAGGAGACAAGAGCCACCGGAGGAGCCGCCGCAGACAGCCTGGGCTCCGGGGGACCCTGCCCGGGGCGCGGGTGTGCTCGTGGACCTTCGACGCGCTGTTTGGGAGCGGAGAGGGTGGGAGAGATGAGGTGAGAGGTAGGTAGGGAACACACCACAGAGGGCTTGGGGACCACGCCGAGGGGCTCGGCTGTATCTTGTCGACAGCAAGAAAGGAACGAAGGGTTTGAAATGGGGGCGTATCGATCAGATGGCCACGTAGAAATAGTCTAGGGCAATGGGGAAAGACAACAAGGAAGAGGTGATTCCTTGCAGTTCCGAGAGGAGGCTCATGTGTCTGATGTGGGGGTCAGGGCACAGGTGGTCAGGAAGGGGGCGCTCCCGGGCCCCAGCGTGCTCTGCCTGGCAGAAGGCAGGGCCCACACATGGCTGCGGGCTCGGGGAGTCCACTCCTGTTTCTGCAGAGAACCGCGAGGCAGACGGTGATCTTCTGAGTAGGTGGATATTAGAACAGCCTTTCGGCACGCATGCAGTAAAAGCAATGACCAACTCTGTTCCGTGAAACAGAGCAGCAAAATACAGTGCGACAGGTTTGAGCACTGCCCGGAAGAAGGTTCTGGAATCCAGCCAGGCTTCTTGGGAGAGAGTACTAGCTCATGGACTTGCCAAGGCGAGTGTGTTCTTGGCAGCCTCCATCCATTACCTGAGATGCCATTACCACCAACGTAAGCCATTTTGCAGCCTACAGTTAAAATAATGACTAAGTAGCTGTCTCACCCCTGGCCATTTTTTCGAGGAGAGATCATGAGTCTCACCCACTTGGCCTTGTGCGGGCCTGTCAGCCAGGGTGCTCACGGTGAGGGGAAGGTGGGTGGGAACTCAGCTTTGGCCGTTCACCTGATTCTGGTTCAACCAGGAGTGAGGAGCCTCCTGAGTTTCTTTCTTCCTAAAGCAAGAGGCAAATGGTGCCGTTTTTCTACTACCTGCAGGAAACGTACATTCACGCAGTCTTCATAATCAGAAACGCAGCCAAAGTGGGCTCGATCGAACTTAAATATGAATAAGCATAAGTACTCATCACAAGAAAAAAACGTAACTGTATGCGGTGACGGATGCTAACTGGACTCACCGTGTGAGCGGTTGGCAGTATATGTACATATCAAGTCGCTATGCCGTGATGCGATGTGATGTTCATAGTGTGGTACGTCAATCGCACCTCAATTTTAAAAAATGCCGTCTTGAGATGCACACGTTGGCGGTTACACAACAGTCACGGGGGCGCGGAGTGCAGTGCAGAGAATGAAGTCGGTAACGTCAGGGTAACTGTGGGTGCTGCCCGAGGGACCGGCCAACCGGAGGGACCGCTGCGTAGGTTCTAGAAAGGCCTAAGCCCTGTGCTGTGCACCTGAAAACAGCATGACGCTGTGTGTGAACCGTAGTCAAAAAAGTTTATTAAAGAAGCAAAATAGGTACACACACACACGCACACACGCACACACGCACACATGCACACACGCACACATGCACACACGCACACATGCACACCCGCACACATGCACGCACACATGCACACACGAACACGCGCACATGCGCTGCCATTCACGCCGCCTCGGGCGCTGCGGTTTTGAGAAGCGGCTCGTGACCGCGCGCTCGGGGAGTCCACCCTGGGTCCCTTTCCCGTTCGCCCTCCCCTGGACCAGGAAAATGCCTCAAAGGGAGAGAAAAGCATCGGTGAACCTGCAGGCGCCAGAAACTCTTCGACCCTGTCACGCCACGTTCGCCGGCGCCTCGGCCGGTCCCCCGTCTGCGCCCAGCTCGCCACGTACCTTTCCGCCGGGTCCCGGGACAATCCCGTCGCAGCGCCCGCGCTTGGCGCCTGCGCGGCCTGCGCCCCGCCGAGGGAGGTTCGCTTGCGGAGGCCCCCGCCAGGAGGGGGAAACGGGGGGCCAGAGGCCGGCCGGGCAGCGAGGGCGAGCCTGTCACCCCACGGCCCCAGTGCGGGGCGAGGTGCCGTGGCGGCCCCCGGGGTCCCCGGAACCCCCAGGCCCGCCCAGCGCGCTGCCCCGTGGATCTCCGATGCGTCCACCTTGAACACGGCCTTGAGCTTCACGCTCGGTGCGGCCTTCCCCACGGCTTCGGGGCTCGGCCCACGGGCGCCGGGTGCGGGGCGCTGCGGGGAGCCCCGCGCCTTCGCCCCGCGCCCCGCCGACGCGCGCGTCTCCCGCCGGCGTCGTGTCACTGAGTCGCTGCGGAGCCGGGGAAGCCCGCGCGACCGCCGGGAACGCAGCGCACGCCCTGGGGACGCACGTGTCGCCGCGGCCCCCACGGAAAGCACCGCCTTTTCAGGGAACCTCGCGGGTTTCCCGGCCCCGCCGGCCCCTGGGAAGGAGCCCAGGCCGCAGGGGGACTCCGCGGGGCGCCCCGGGGCGCAGCACGGCGCTGCCGGCCGGGTGCGGGGCCCGACCACGCGCACACCGCCCGCTGCGCACAGGCCTCGCGCGGCCCAGGCGCCTGACCACACGCCGCTCGGCCGCGCCCCAGCTTCGAGAAACATCCGTAGGACGTACCGAACAAGCTGGTAGACAGGCTCTCGACTGGAACTCCGCTCCCGACAGAGCCTTCTCCAGAACGCAGCGTCTGCCAGAGACGCGGCCGCAGCCCGCCTCCTGAAGCTGCCCCGGGCCCCACGCCTGAAGCAAGCCGTGGCTCTCGGAACGTGTGTGCCACCTCCTTTGGGGGGACCTACGTGCGGGTGGCGAGGGGGAAACGCAAGTTTAAATGTGGACGCTCTCTTGTCTCTCCCTTTGTCCCATGATTCAAGTCTGGGCCCAGCAGTCCTTGGTAAACACGAATTTAATCTTCCACACGAGACTCCGCAGACCAAACGAACAAGGTTTCACACGCCTAAACCCCCGGCGAGACTGAGAGGCTGCCGGGAAGCCTTCAGGCGTTTGAGCCGGGGTCGGCCCATAATTTACCATCTTTACAAGCCAGGATGCTCTCAGCTCAGGAAATCAAAGACCAAACTCAAAATGCCCCGAACAGTAAAGAAAGGGGTCGGCTCCCACCACAGACGGCCCGAAGGGCGGGAGGACACAGGGTTCGATCGGCACCGGGCTGAGACACCCCCTTCCCGAAAGTCCTCAGCCTTACGCTGCCGTTTGGTCCTCTGGCTGGTGGCATTCCTTGCCCGTGTCTCCCCGTGGACTGAGACGTGGTGGCTGTCCCTACAGCTGAGACTACCCTGCATGCCAAAAGCCACACCACAAAGGAGAGGCGGGATGGATTTGGAGGGGCATGGTCACCATACGCGCCACACAGCACAGACGTCGAAGACCGACACGATCTTTGACACCTAGTGTGCCTGCGCTTTGGGTAAAAAGCTAAATCCATCTTCCCAACGTGGCCTCGCCTCTCGCCACGTCCCGAGACCAGGTGGCATCGCGCTCAGCAGCCCGTCTGCAGCCAATGAGAAGGGACATGGCTTCAGGACCAGCACCCTGCCCCTCTCCGGCCCCTGGATGCCTGCTGTGCCGAGTGGGCGTCCTCCGCCATCTGGTGCTGGGTCTCCCCACCCCCCCACGGGACGAGAAGGAAGCCAAGAGCGTCTCTGGGGACTCCCTGCCTGGTCCCAGTTCCCGGACCGTCAGCACCAGCCATGGTCTCGGGTTGCTGGCAGGCAGCCTAGGACATCTTGGGGCTCAGTGGGGCTGGACGGAGAGGCCGGCTGTGCCCTGGCATGTGGGAGGGGCTGCCCCCTGAACCCCCTCTGTGCCTCTTCCTGTTGGAATGTTAAGATTTTCGGGCGCTCAGCCTGGAGGGGCGGGGCAGAGGAGCAAGGTCAAGGCCTCCACTCTGAGGCGGGTAACAGGGAGATGGGCCAAGGGGCGGGAAAGTCGTCTGCAGCTTACTTTTGCTTTTCCCACTTTTGACCGAGACTCAGATACAAGAAGCAGTTCACTTTCCTCTCCACTCCGAGAGGTTCAGCGCAAGAACCGTGACGTGGTGACAGCCACTTGGCCTCCGAATAAGGCACACAAGGCCGCGACGGGACCGGGCAGTCACCGCGTGGCCAGACGCTCGGATTCCAACGAGCTGGGAGAAATCCACATTCTACGTGAAAATTTCCTGACTTTTAAACAGTGAGTCATTAAAATAATAACAAAAAAAAAACATTCTTACCACTGTCTGAGGCTAGATTCAGCCCTGTGTACCAGCCTGAGGCTCTGAACTGGCCTCGAGCTGGAAGACCCTCAGGGGGCCTTGTCACACACAGGACCTGGCGTGGGAACGCGGGGTGGGGGACCGTGCAGGACAGAGGCCAAGCCCAATCCCAGGGCCCCGGCCCGCACAGGCCACCCTCCCCGCCCCCGCACATAACCCAGCCTCGGTTACAGACACACGGTGTCATGCGGATCAGAGCCCTTGAGGTGGGGGGTGTGGGGCCGCTCAGGGTGACGTTACACGTGAATTTCCCAAGGACCGAGAGATGGAGGAGAGACGGGACAGACGGCAGGACGCATTTCTCATTTCTGCCGCTGTTTCCGTACCTGGTCCACGTGCCGGGAAAGTACCCAAAACACATCATGTTAACTGGGAATAAGTAACAGAGTAACCTGGCCCCCCAAACGCGGCTAACGAGAAATCAGCTCCCACTTCCTCATCTGTGAAGGGGTTTCCCTTCCTGCAGCAGGCAGTGGATAAAAACGCCGGGGTGCGGGCGGAGCGGAGTGCGGCTCGGTCCCCCGTTCCCCGGACAGCAGCTGGCCCTGGGCCTCTCCCCAGACGCTCCGGGAGCGCGTGCAGCAGCGGGAGGCCCAACGGCTTCCGTTTTCTTGCATTTTCAGCCGTGAAGGCAGCTCTGAAGTTCTTACTTTAAAGAGCTCCTGGACCCCTGCCGAGACCACGGGGAGAGGCTGCTCCCAGCAGAACGGGGATCCCCACCCCAAGTCCCTCACTGCTAGCACCCAGGCCTCCACCTGGAGATTTTCTGGAGAAACCTTTTCCTGCCTCTCCGCAAACCCACAGGTTCCTGTCTAGGCTGGCCCTGACTCATACCCTCAGCAAGGGGACAAGGCAACCTGGTACCCCAGAACCCCACTACACTGTGGTTTTCTTATTCAGTGACCAGAGGATCAGGGACAAGGCCCCCCAGCCTCGGGGTCAGGCCAGCTTGGAAGCCCTGGTCCGTCTCCCCCAGCGCTAACAGCCGGGACCCCGAGGCAGGCTGCACACCCCCGGCGGGACCCTCCCCGAGTTGGCCGCAGAGTGTGTGGGTCTGCGGGGCCGCCCCCAGCACCACCTCCACGGTCCACAGGCCACGGGGCCTAGGCGAGGTCCCAGCGTCATTATTCGGTCCTCCGCAAACGTTAACACCAAGTCTGTACCTCTTCCCATGCGCTGCTTAGGTGCTGGGGACATGGCCACAAGGGAAATCACCAAAACAACACCCAAAACTCCCCGCAGGCAGGGAGGCCGTGTGTCGGGGGAGGGGAGGGCAAGGCAAGAATCAGTGGCCGCCCTCGGGGGCACCGCAGGCCAGTGCGAGGCACAGATCTGGGAGGCGGTTAGAGGGTGGCACACGGCACCCACCGTTAGTTCTGGGGGCGGAGGGGGGGGCGGCAAGGGAGAAGCCGCTGGCCTTGGGGACACAGGGGCCCCATGCGCTGCCGGCTGCTAGGGCCCCGGGTCCTTGGAGTGGGAGGGGAGGGGGAGGGGAGGGGGAGGAGTCCCACTGGCTACCCACCCTACCCACCGACTCAGGGGGCGCCACAGGCGTTCAGGGGAACTCGCAGAGGAGGCCGACAGTGTCAGAGGCCCCGGGCCAGTCCCTGTCAGGCGTCAGGGAGGGCCTGTAGAGAGTCCGGCAAGGGTGACAGGTGTGAGGCACACAGGTGCGCCGCACGGCAGGCACCTGGCTGAGCCCCCGCCTCGCGCTGGCACGCGGCAGAGGCCAGGCGGCCGGAAACGGCAACGTCGCCCCTCGCCATGGCCCTCACGGTGGCCTCTGGCGTCAGAGGGGCCGGAGGGAGCCACTCCTCGGCCACACAGCAGGACCAGCTACCCGAGCGCCAAGCCGCGGCCCTCGCACAATGGGCGATTCAGTGCTTGCCAATGGCCAGGGCTCCCGAGTGACAGGAAGCTGTCCCCCAGGTGACGGGTGACACGGCCCAACCCAGCTCCCAAAAGGTGAAAGTCAGCGGCTTGAAAGGGGCCCTTTGATTCTCGTCGCCCCCGTTGTTCAAACAGATGCGCCCGGCAGCGGGGCCCTGAATACTGACTTTCAGATGAAACCGGACACGGCCCGGCGTGGAGTCGGCAGACGGGCGCCCGGGGCGCGGAGCGGGGCGCGGGCGAGGTCTGGGCCCCCCGCCGCTCGGAGCAGGAGCCTGGCGCGCGCGGGGGGAGCCGAGCGGCAGGCGGGGCGGGCCGGTGTCCGGCCCCACGCGGAGACCCGCAGGCGCCTGCTCGTGCGGGAACGGGGCTCCGGGGTGCGCTCCGCAGTGCCCGGCACCCCGCGCCCTCGGCAGTAGTAGCCGCCCGCCCAGCGGCACCCGCAGCACCCGCGCCACCGCTGGGGGGCGCCGCCCGCCACCCGAGCGTGAGACGTTCACAGGCCCTCGTCGTGTTTCCAACTAATGACAACATCACGTTTTTTTCCCCTCACATTTCCCCCCCTTACTTGGTATTTTATAGTCCATTTAACAGATTTCATACAATAAAAATGTTTATATTAAACACGTGCTTATTTTGACTTTGGGCGTTAACTGCCTATCATTTCTAAGGCGAAGGGGCAATTTAGTTTCTATCTATGGAAAGAGAAGTATACATATGTATGTATATATGTACGTGTGTATATACAGAGAGAGGTTTTGTATCTATACATAATCAATATTATCTTGATTCTCCGATTTTTATTACAATATCTTCCCATCTTTCTCAAGAGCCGGGCAGTGTCCTTTTAAACAAAGATTCGAACTAGTCAAGTTTAGGGGAAAGTAGGGCCATCATTCGGTGTTTCGGTGATTTCAGAAACCAAACCAGGAGTGCCGACATCGGGACGATGACATGTTTGTTACCACAAACGTGAACGGCGAAGTGCTCGTTTTCATTTGTCAATGTAATAAGCATCCTAAGGATCCATAGACCCAATACTGGCAAGCTTAGAGATAAAACTGACTTCATAGGCTGCTCTTAAAAGGGCAAGGAGGGTTTACAGTGTCACTTGGCAGCACGTCCCCGAGTGCCAGAAAGGGGCTGGCTGGCATCTAGTAATTCCACTTTCAGTGAACCTGCTCTTAAAAAAGCAACTCAACTGATGCAGGAATGATATACAAGGACAGCCAACTGAGTCTCATTTATGACAGCAAAGTACTGGAGGTGGCAATTAGGCCACTGTTCTCCACGTGGCATTTGATTTAGATCGACTGAATTCCCCCGGCATAGGGACCTCCGCAGAGGAAAAGCACTGGGGGAGGGGGCGGGGGGGTGCAGTGGCTAAGGACAAATGGATCCGTTCAGAGCTGAATCACGTACAGGGGAACGGGCCTCTGACTATGAGATCTCTCAGCAGAAACATTACAGGCTGAAGGCGGTGGGAAACCTCATTCGAAGTGCTGAAAGAAAAAGCCGCCAACCAAGAAAACTATATCTGGCCAAACCGTCCTTTAAAATTGAAGGAGAAATAAACATCTTCCTGGATAAACAAAAGCTCAAGGCAGTTCATCGCCACTCGGCCTGCCTACGAGAGCCGCCGACGGGGGTCCTCCAAGGTAAAATGCCGGGCAGCAATGCACACACGTACGGAAGTCCAGAGCTCGCTGGCAAAGGCAAGGATAGGGACACACGCAGAACCCCGCAGCCCTGAGACTGGGGGACACACCGCACATTCGAGGCTGGCACCGAATGGGGTTGCAAAGATGAAAACGAAAAATAACTGTAACTGCTAAACCATGTCGATATAAACAAAAGGCAGAAATATGTCATTTGTGACATTAATAACATAAATGGGGATGCAAAGGAATTGAGCTGCCCCGTGGGACTGAAGTTAAGTAGCTACAGTTTAAAACGGATTGCTGTACGATATTTTATGTAATCCCTATGGTAACCACAGAGAAAATATCTATAAAGAAGATGCATGTAAGAAAATGAGAAAGGAATCAAAGTACACCACTACAAAAAAAAAAAAAAAATCAGCAAAACACAAATGAAGGCAGCAAGAGAGGAGAAGAGAAACAAAGTAACTAAGTAACATCCAGAAAACAACAAAGTGGCATACAGCCCGAGCAGTGGAAATGCATTGCATTAGATGCTAATATTAGAAAACACAGATCTCGAACCAGATATCTAAAGGAAAATAGAAGACGTACAAATTAAATTCGATGTGAGTAGCAGGAAAGAAAGAGAGCTAACAGCAGAAATCAGTGAAATATAGAACAAAAAATCACTTAGAGAAAAACTCATGAAACCAAAAGTCGGTTCTTTGAAAATATTAGTAAAATTAATAAACTACTAGCCAAATTAATTAAAGAAAAAAGAGAGAAAACATCAATTATCAGTATCAGGAATAAAGAAGGCACATCAATAAAAAACCCCAGGTAGTAAAAGGACAATAAAGGAATGTCATAAATAACTTTATTCTTATAAATTCAAAAATATGGCATCAGTCTGCCTGTGACAAATGACATACACAAATGCCTTGAGAGACACACCTTCCAAGGGTCACTCAGGTAAAAGTAGATAATCCTAAAAGTCTTTTATCTACTAAAGAAGTGAAGTCACTGTCCAAAGCCTCTGACCCAAAGAAACTGGAGGCCTACATAGTTTCACTGGTGAATTCTACAAAACACTGAAAAAGACATGGAACCACTCCTACACAAACTCTTCCAGAAGATATAAGAGGTGAGGACATTTCTCAACTCATTTTATGAGGCCAGTGCTACCCCAGTACAAAAACCAGATGCAGAAATGACAAGACGATAAAACTTGAGACGAATATCCCTATAAATATAGATGCGAGAACCCTCAACGAATACTAGCAAATTAAATCTAGAAAAACATAAAAAGGATAATACACCACGATCAAGTGAGGTTTATTCTGGGCATGCAAGGTTGGTTCGGCATTCTAAAATAAACCAACAAAATTGACCATAACAATAGATTAAAGAAAAACCATATGATCATTGCAATCGATGCAGAAAAACCATTCGACAAAATTCAAAATTCGACATCCATTCATGATACCAACTCTTGACAAACTGGGAAGTAAAGGGAACTTGTTCAAAGATATCAAAAAAAAAAAAAAAACCCACCTAGCATCACAATTAGCGACGAAAGACTGAATGCTTTCCCCGCGTGATCAGAAAAACAAGGCGGAGATGTCCACTCCCCCCGTGTCTCTTCAACATCACGCCCAAGGGCCTAGTTAAGAAAAATAAGTAGAAACTCAGTCTCTTCAACATCACGCCCAAGGGCCTAGTTAAGAAAAATAAGTAGAAACTCAACCGATTGGAGAGGAAGAAATAAAACTCTATTCACAGATACGACGGTGTACACAGAAAACCCTGAAGCATCCACGCAAGCGCTGCTGGAAGTGACGCGAGCGTCGGGTGGCCGCGGGGCGGAGGCGCGCGCGGTGCAGGACGCCGGACTCCGCCAGCGCGCGCGGGCGACGGAGCGCGGGCGCGGAAAAGCTCTGCGCGGCACCAAAACCATGGAATATTTACGTGTAAATCTAAGACAGCACGTCAAGACCTGTATGCTGAAAACTACAAAACACCCGTGACAGATTTTATTAAGACTAAGACTGAACGAATGGAGAAATATACTGCATTTGTGGGCTGGAAAATTCAATCTTGTCAAGATGTTGATCCTCCTCCAAACTGATGAATAGATTTGCTGTAATCTCAGCAGGATTTTTTTTTTTTTTAGAAACTGATGAGCTAATTCTAAAATGTAAAACAAAGGAACTAGCCAAAATAATTTTTAAAAAGAACACATTTGGAGAACTCACACTACCTGATTTCAAATTTTACTATAAACAAAGTGTCATAGACCCGTAGAACAGTGGAACAGAATAGAGTCCAGAAAATCCCTCCCATATATGGTCAGTTGATTTTTGACCAAAATTCAACGGCAGTTCAATGAAGAAATGACAGTCTCAAAAAATCACATAAAAACAACTGAATGCCCTTTTACCTCATATTAAAAGTAACTCAAAATGGATAGTGGACATACATGTAAAATATTAAACTATAAAGCCTCTAAAAAAAAATACAGGAGGAAAAACTCTGTGACCTTTGGTCAGACAAAGTCCGAATAAGAAAACAGAAAAAGCATAATCCATAAAAGGAAAAAACTTTAAATTGGATGTCACTGAAAATGAAAACTGCTGCTTTTAAAAAGTCACTGTTAGGAAAACAGAAACATTAATAGAAAATGTTTGCAAAACACGTACTGGACAAAGAATTTTTCTCCAGAATATAGCCATAAGAAAATTTCGAAATTCAATAAGAAACAAAACCACCCAATTTTTAAAAAAATAGGCAAAAGGTTTGAAGACACGCTACACCAAGGGATGTTATAAATAAACATAGCAAAAGGTAGTTGATGCCCTTAGTCATCAGTGAGATGCAAACTAAAACCCCAGCACTACATGCACGTGAGGTTGGGGGACCCACCTTGACACTCCCAGGCGCAGAGCAACCGACACTCACGTGATGCACACGAACATGCAAAATGGGGAGCCGCTTCCGAAAACAGTTCTGTCGTTTCTTACAAAGATAAACATGCACTTACCTTATGCCTAGTAATTCCACTCCTAGGCGTTTACCCAAAAGAAATAAAAACAAATGTTCACATAAAAATGTTTACACCAGTGTTATTCATAATTGCTAAAAACTGGGACAAGCCAAATGTTCTTCATCTGGTGCATGAACAGAGGAACTGTGGGCTCCTGCGCAAAAAGAAACGAATCACCGATCACCGAGGCAGCGCGTGCGGATCTCACGTTCATTTTACTCTGAGAAAGACGCCAAACGCAAAGACTGCAGACGGGATGATTCCGTTTTGCATCACATTATGGAAAAGGCAAAACTATGGGGCAAAAAAACAGATGGAGGCTTGCCGGGGGCGGGGAGGAGGTTGACTTCAGGGTGGGGCTCAGGTAGGGGTGATGGATGCTGTAAAGCTCGAAAGTGATGGAATGCATGTGTCAAAACACGTGGGCTGGAACGCAAAAACGGACGAACTTTAGCGTGTGCAAATCACACCTCAGGAAATCTGATTTTTAAGCACGTAGGAGAGGAAGAATGAAATTCGTGCTCAGGGAACACTCTGTATAGCCTCAGTGCTGGCACCCTACACACCTGGCACCGGCCAAAATCCCCCACCCACACCCACACCCCCGTGAGAGAAGGGTTATGCCGAGGCCAAAGTCGAAGGCCAAAGTCCGCCAAGCTTCTACTGTTTAAGGAAACATATAAATTTTAAAACGATGTTAGAATTTACGATCGCCACTTCCTATAACTGCTGACAAGGTCTGAGAGTCCTTATCGAAATGACCAGTGTTTTCTAAATTTTAGAGGTAAAGTGCAGAATGCAAATTCTGCTTATCTCTGTGGGTAATATAACCTGCCTCCAGTTTCAGCTGTTGCCCTGATTTTGTGTAAGGGGACACCACTTAAAGGTCAGAACTCCATGAACTGCTCCCAGGGCTCCTACCAGCTACCCCCGGCTCAAGCCTTAAACCCCAGAGATTAGATCAAGCCTCTGGATCACAGTTAATGAGCCTTAAGCTCTTGAAGAGTCAACGCTTTAGTCAGGCTTTTCAGACAGACTTATTTTTCCAGGATAGTAGCTTTTCTTGCCAGGCAAGGTTTGATTTCAAAATTGCACTAAGGTCTAGCAATTCAGGTTTGGCTCCTGCATGCGCCCACAGCTCAGCAGACTGTTAGGGAACTCAGCCCTGCTCTGGCCTCGGGGGGTTGGGCGGAAGGCAACTCGCCTGGGAGACTTAGGTTCACATTTCGGGGGCTCTCGCTCCCGGCCAGTCAAATCCTACAGCCGGGTGGTTTGCAGTTGAATAGCGGAGACCAGCAATGTGGTTTGTTCGCTTGTGAACTTAGCAGTGCTGCCTCCGGCTTCTGAACAATTCCCTAAAGTAATAACAATTTTCTTTTCATAAGAGACATGTGTCTGAAGAGCCTAGGTTAGGTTTTCTACAGTGAGAATGTTCCCTCTAAAAAAAATCGGAGTTGTTGTAAGGGTTGACGAGAGGTGCAGCGGTGAGGGCTCGAGGACCTGGGGTGGGGGGAGTGGGGGGAGTGGCCCTTTGAACTTCAGCCCGAGTACCATCCTTAGACGGAAGTTTCTGTCAGGTTAAACATCACGTAAGAAACACAACAAGTGCTGTAAGTCCAAAAACTATACTTCTATCTGACAAAGTCCTGGGCAAACCACACTGCGAGAAATGTTCTAGGTTTTAAATAAAAACCATGATACAAAATTCTATTTACAGTGGAATGCCAAGTATGTTAGAAGAAGAGAGAAAATAAACGAGAAATGGAAACACAAAAGTATTAAAACATTTTTGGAATCATGGACCAGTATTTCTGTAAACTTTTTTTTTCTATAAAATATATATTTTTTTAACATTCCCGGATTGTTAGAAATCTAACATAAATTAACAAACACATGGTACATTAGGGAGGCTTTGATGGGGGAGGGAGGAGATTATTTACTTGTTAGTTTGGAAAATGAGACAAAATATTCATTAGTCTCAAAATCCGGAAAATTGAATTCGCCACATGTCACCTAAAGAAACGTGGGAACGTGCCCAAGAAGGTCAGTCAGGGCAACAGACAGAAATGGAAGCTCGGCTTTCTTACTCGCTTTCCCTGCTGATGGGTTTCACTCTCCTACTAAACACCTTCCCTGGAGGATTCTAATCGGGACATGGAACGAAACCCAAACTCCCTCTTTCTGAAGGAGAACACCTGGATAGGGCAGCTGTGCACCCCTCCAGAACCTGGCAAAGGTTAGCTGGTGTGCCATGGGACTCTCAGCACGCCCCGCTCGGTCCCCTCGGCCGGCCTTTCCCCAGCTCCTCACGTGGCCTGGAGCACTCCCACGGGGTCCTTTGTCCTCCGCTCATCTCTTCCTGAGACCCTTTCCCCATCTCCACCTCTGCCCTGGCCCCAGCCCCCAAAGCCACCTGTGTAAGGCCGAGCAGGCCCCAGCCTTCCCAAGTCCTCCTGGCCACAACCCCCCCTCCCTGTCACTCCGTGTGTCTGGAAAGACTGCACGACCGCTCACGGGAATTAAACCTGGCAGGGTGGACAGCACCGCCCTCTGGCGGCCTCTCCGCGCACCGCCGGACTCCGGGCTGCTCTGCCGGGAAACGTCACGTGCGCTCGCCCGTCAGTCCAGACATCAGGGGCCGACCCCCAGGAGCAGTGCTCAGCACCCGACACGCGCAGAACGACAGGCCTTGCCCCGGGTCATTTGTCCACTGCCGAAACTGTACCCAAGCGGTCACACTATAAAATAATGCTTTACAACTTTATTAAGTATGTTCTGTGTGCCAAGTACTGTTCAGCACTTGACATGCATTATAAGTTAGGATATTGCCCAAAAATTATCCCATGGAAGGACTAGTCATAGTCAAGTTATCTTTAGGTTCTTATATTGTGGAGGGTGATCCATTTTTAAAAATATAATATACTGTTTGGGAAAGAAACATTGAGCCTGAGCCTAATTCAATCATGATAGTATAGAAGCCATCTGACAGCATCTATTTTATTTTTAAATGGGTCCAGAGAAAAATTTAACGCAGACCTACGGATGGTCCCTGGGGCAGCAGGAAGGGGGCGCATCACGGAAACCTGCGGGGCCACAGCGGCTCCACACGGCTGCGGGGTGTCCTGGCCGGGGCCGCGCACCTGGCCGCACTCCTCGCGCGGCGCACGGAGCGCGCACCCGCCCCAGCCAGGCGCCAGCGAGGGCCCCTGCGCCCCGCACCCGGGAGCCAGCCCCGCACCCGTGCACCCCCGCGGCACCCCGCACCCTCGGAGCCAGCCCCGCACCCTGTGCCCCCGCGGCACCCCGCACCCCCGGAGCTAGCGCCCCGCACCCCGTGCACCCCCGCGGCACCCCGCACCCGCTTCCGCGGCTCTGCCCACCCGCGTCCGGGTCGGCTGCAGGGCGTCCGGCCGGCCGCGCAGGGCGGGCCCGGCTTCCCGCACCGACCGCACTGCTGGGGTCGGGGCTGCCCCCGACGTGCAGCTGGCCCCTCGCGGGGACGGTGAGACGGGGGGGGGGGAGGGGGGGCTCGAGCGTCAGGACGCGGAGGCCCGGGCACCGCGAGGGGCGCGGCCAGTTCTGGGCGGAGCTGCTTAACCTACGGCAGCGGGTGTAATGCTTCGAAAGCCCGATCCATACCCCGAGTTTTCCAGGTGTTTCCTGTAAGCCTTTGCTTATGCGCAAACGAGGCACGCTCAGGCCGCGGGAGGGTGACCCTGACTCCACGCGGCAGTTTGCTCCAAATCCCAGCGCCCCCGAAAGACCGCGGCGTCACCCCAGTTTGCAGAGCGCCCAGCGGGAGCATCCCAGGGCCGGCGTTGCCGGTCACACGACGCAGTGCCGACGTCCCTACCTTTTACCAGCCTTGGTCTCCCCCGCGGGAGGCGGGGTCCCTCCCCCAGCCGGCGACGCCGCGGTCCCCACTCACCTGAATGTGAATGGCGCCCTCTACTGCCTCCCGGAGGTCCCAGCAGCCGGAGATGAGCGACAGCTGCTGAGGGGCGCTCAGCGCGCCTTTCAGAGAACCCAACTGCTCCAGCGACTTCATCTCTTTTCTGGAAAGAAGGAGAGCGCGATCGCTGAGCATCCAAAAGCAGATTCAAAGCGAAAAAAAGGTCAGCACTGCCCATCAGGAGCGACTCGCCAATCAAAGCCACAGAGATGCCACTTCACGCGTGAGGATGTCTGCCATCCAAAGACCTTGAAATACACCCAGTGCAGGCGAGGACGCGGAGAAACCGGAGCCGCTGCGCCCCGTGGGGGGTCGGGAGGGGGGGTGCATGTAAACAGCTGGCCCGCTTCTTGGTAAGTTAAAACTACAACCACCACGTGACCCAGCGATCCCGCCTCTGCGCGCACACAGACCCGGGACAACGGGACAACGGGACAATGGAAAGCAGAGCCTGGGATATCCGCGCACCCGTGTTCACAGCCGCCAGGAGGCAGAAACGACCCAAGTGCCCGCAGACGGGCCAATCCGCGGACCAACGCCCATTCAGACAATGGAATAGTATTCAGCCTGTCACCTGCCACGACATGGGTGAACCTGGAAGACACTGTGCTCCGTAAAATAAGCCCATCGCAAAAGGACAGCTCCTGCGTGATCCCACTTATGCAAGGCCCTCTCGGAAACCATGGAGACAGAGGTAGGTGGTGGGAGTCGGGCTGGGGAGGGGGGGGGCGGGGGTTAGTGTTAAATGGGGACAGAGTTTCCATCTGGCAAGGTGACAAGAGTTACAGAGACAAACAGGAATATACTTAATATCAGTGAACTGTACCCTTAAATGTGCTGCGGTACTAGGTTTTGTGTGTTTTCTACCACGATTAAAATTGTTACAAAAAAAAAAATTGTTTAAGGATGAAGCAAAGCCAACGGGGGTCAAAGCGGGAGGCAGAGCCCCTGTGTCCTCAGCCTTCCGCCAGTCAGCATCTGCTGACCCGGCCGGCCGGCCTCCTGGGGCGTCACCGCCAGTCACACGGGCCCCGTGCTGGGTGCAAAGCTCTGCTGTCACCATCTTAGTCCTCGGTGAACACTGAGCGCAAGGCCCGCATTTCCACAGGTGGTCTGAAAATCCGTGGCGGGCTGCCTGCGCGCGGCTGCCGCGCTCAGGCTTTCCACGAAGCTCCGTGCACGTTCTGCCGGCGAGTCAAGTCGTTTTCACGCCCGCTCTCTCCTGGAGCCGGCCGCTCGCCGTGAGAGCCCTTCGTCCCCGAAGCGCGTGCCAGGCAGCGCCGTCGGGCCCCGCCGCAGGTCGGCCCGCCGCGCTCACAATGCCCGGGGTCTCGCATGTCCTGCAATTTTCGGCTGTGGCTCCTGAGCCCGTTCATCGAGAAGTTTATGTTAGTTGTGTCGTGTGCTGTCTGGCGTCTTAGCTAAAATCAAGAGAACAGAGCTGCCAGCAAACAGGTGCTTCGGACCTCGTTGAGGGAATCACAGCAAAAAGGCCGCAAGAAAAGGCTTGTCTGCGAGTCCGAGGGCCGACCCAGAGGCAGTATGCACTTTGCCTCTGGAGACACCCCGAGACCCTGCTGGCCGAGGGACCAATCTGAATCATCTGATACCTGAATCATCTGAATCCTCGGCTTGGAGCCCTAAGGCCACACAGTGGTGTGACTTTGAGCTTCGGACTCCACGAAGACTGGTCTCTCCGCTCCACTCAGCACCAGGGCTGAGAGACAGCTCCACGGTGGGAAAGTCATGCTCTTCCCAGTTCTCGTTTCGCTGCCGGCACTGGCTTCGTTCAGGGGTGTCCAGAGGGACCCCAGTCTGCAGAGACGTTGGTGAGACAGGGATCCAGGCCCCGGGGCACAGACGCACGCGCCCACGGGGAACAGGCCGGGACCAAGTCCACGTCCTCGCTCTCTCTCCACACGCTGAGCACCTCTTCGTCTTCCGGAGCTCCCACGAGACCACAGTGGCTCTCGCGTGTAAAATCTGAGATCCCGCCTGCTGGAATCTGTTCAGAGGACCACTGGGCACAATTTATCGGGTTAAAATCTGAATATTCGGGTGCCCAGTGGGCCGAGATACGCTGGGAGAGGAAGCTGAGAGCATTTCCTCCCTCACGATGCGACGGGCAGCTGCGCCCCAACCCGCTGAGCCTGGACTTAGGCTCCAGGGCACCCGGGTCCCCTTCAGGGAGCCCCAGTGTACCCAGTAAAATCCCCCCTCCTTTCAGGGCGGGTTCTGCACCAGCAGATATGTGCGGTTCCCAACCTGCCCCCGAGATGGGCGCTGACGGAGGCGGCTGTGCAACGGAGGGTCCCCCAGCAGCTCATCCCTCTTGGACAACCTGAAATGAAGACCCCAGAAGTGGACCCGTCAGGGCCAGGACGAGGCACAGAGGGACAGCCAGGGGCAGAGTCACCGCAGTGTGGCCCAGACAGCGCTCTAGAACACTGTGAGCTGCCAGAGACGCTGTCTGACCGTCGGGCTCAGGCGTCCCCTGAATGTCCCATCTCTGTGGCAGGGCTAGCTTCCGGCACCCCTCCGCCTGGCAGCCTCGCACTTGGTCCCCACGGACAGGCGTCGTCTGAGTTCCTCCACCCTGACCCTCGGACAGGGGCTCGACGGGCCTGGGGGATGCAGGCAATTGCCACGCATCCAAACGTTCCCGTTTTAAACGACATAATTTATACCAGTTCAACCTGCGGCAACGGCTGGAAGCCATGAGATGGGCGAAAGTCAGCCGCATCTCCCACAAACGCAGCGAGAAGGAACGCAGTGAGAATGAGCACGCTTTCGTTCTCGTCTCTGCAGGGCTGTGTGTGGCCACCGAACAGACACGAAAGCCACTGCAGCTCGGCTGCTGTCACAGGGGGGCAAGTACGAAACTTGCCAGAGGGGCCGTTGCTTTTCTGGAACTGTTTTCTTTTCATAACTTATTTTGTGAAATAAAAAAAAAACGGAGGAAGAACAAAAAACTGCCCCGTGTTTCCACCACAAGAACGAACCACCGCCAATCTGAAATGACACATTTTGTTCTGGTCATCTTTTTTAATTAAAAAAAGTTAAAGTTCCTTTAGCCGCCATGCTCACACGACTATTTCCTGCTGAGCTCAGGGTTTCAATGCCGAAGCCAGTGCCCAGTGACCACGCGCTGGTGCCGAGCGGCCGCTGTGCCCAAGGTGCTCGGGGGCCCAGGAGGCCAGAGCGAGCTGTCGACTCTTCCCAATGTCCTGAGGAGTGGGAGGCGGGGCAGCCTCCTGCTCCGCATGGCCGCCTGTCCCTCGGGCCTGCCCAGGGAAGGGGGACAGGGCCACGTGGGGACAGAAAGCAGGCCTGGAACAGCCGCAACCAATGGCCCCTGCGAACTGGACTCCAGGTGAAGATCTGGCCTCAGGCCCTTCTCACCCGGGCCGGACTCGGGCGGAGGGGACAGTGAGTGCCTGCCAGGGCCCTGCTGTGCGCGATGCCCAGGGAGACCCGCCCAAGAGGCTGGGAGCAGCTGCCGGACGAGCGGACCCCTCGTGTTCCGGACAAGCTCAGCGGATTCACTTGCTGCAGATCAAACCCAGACCTTTGGCGATGCTTTGTCCCAGTTAGGCTCGTCCCGATACTTTTCCTGGAGTGTTCTGGAAGGACGTCTGCAGCAAGCTTTGCAGGAGAGGGCCATAAGGACCAGAAAAGACCCGGCTCTCCACCGCCTCCCCGCGGCCCCCAGCAGCCTGCCCCGGCGGAGGGCGCCGAGCCACCTGCCCGCTCGCCCGGGCGCGGCCGCTGCAGCCCCGGCCCCGCCTGCAGGGGCAGCCCAGCGCCGGCCCGATGGGACCCGCTGCAGACGCCCGCAGAGCTGCGCTGGCGTTTAAAGGTGGAGAAGAGGAAGCGCTGGCGGTGATCAGGGTAGGGTAAGGTACGCGTGAGTTTCTTACATGTCTGCTTTTGAGGTTTTTACCGAAAGGAGTGTTTACTGATTTTAAAAGATCAAGACAACGGCAGAAGGGGAAACTCGTGCGCTCCTGGGAGAGGGTGCGGTGGTCGTGGACAATGGGTGGCACCCACGTGGGGTTGCCCACGTGATCCAGCCACCCCGCTTCGGGGCACACGTCCCCGCGAGGAAAGCAGGGACTCGAAGAGATGCTTGTACGCCCGTGTTCATAGCAGCTACGTTCACTGTCGCCAAAAGCAGCTCAGGTGCCCATCGATGGATGGACGGATAAACAAGACGTGATACACGCACATGACAGAATGTCACCCAGCCTTAGAAAAGAAGGACGCCCCGTCACATGCTGCACCGTGGATGACCCTTGAGGACACTCTACTGAGTGAAATCAGCGAGTCACAAGAAGACAAACACTGTGTGACTGCTGTCATATGGGGCACCCAGAGCAGTCAGATCACAGAGGCAGACGGCAGGCCGGATGTCTCCAGGGGCGGGGTCCGGGGCGCTGGTCTTTAATGCCGACCGAGTTTGTCTTGCAAAATGGAAACGTTCTAGAGGTGATGTTGGTGATGGAGGCCCAACGGCGTGTGTGTATGTAATGTTGCTGAGCTATACACTTAAAAATGGTAAGGACGGTAAGTTTTACGGTATTTTTTTCCCCTAGACTCCAGAGCTGTGAGAATGGTATGGTTTTTTTTTTTTTTACCCTAATTAAAAATAAAAAAGACAAAGACTATATATTTTCTTCATTACTGGATTGGTTGTTTTAACCGGGATTAACTTTTATTTAAACTTGAGTCCCCATCTGCGGCCACACCACCCTGACTAAGACCGATCCCGTCTGATCTCAGAAGCTAAGCAGGTTCAGCCCTGTCTAGTACCTAGATGGGAGACCACCTAGGAAGACCAGGTGTTGTAGGAATAAAAAAATAAATAAAAAATAAGAGACTGTAAGATAACAAGATCCTTGCAATCTGTGAAGTCAACCAAAGGTTGCCTCGCCTAAAAATATACAAAATAAAAAATAAATAAACTTGAATCCTCTAGAAAGTGAATGTGGCTAGAAGTCAAGCAAGATTGAAACTCCATAGGAACTAGAATGCAGAAATGAACTCATTTAGGGGCCACCTTGTGGGTTTTGTAGGATAAGTTAGAAAATCATTTTGGCTAGCATCATTCCAGTCGATTCACGTAATAATCTAGGCGTGGACTTCCACTCACATGTGGTGAATAAAACTCATATGCTTAGCCGGCTCCCTGCAGAAACCTTGATAAAACCAGACTAATCCTCTTAACTAGACTTAATGTGATCGTCTCACAATGCACACAAAGGTCAATCATTATGTTGTACACCCGAAACTACTATGATGCCATAAGCCCATTATACCTCCATAGAAATAAAAATTAAAAAAAAAAAATAGAGGCATGCAAGTGGAAGTTAGTTTTTGGAAGATGGAACTGGATGGAGACATGGTCAAGGAAACACCAGCGAGAATATGTTAACGGGTCTCCGGAGGGGCCTGGCGTGGCCAGAGTCCACAGACTAAGGTGTAGCACAGCCAGACAGGGGCGCAGGAGCCCAGGCCCCGCCCCCAGCTGCTGCAGTAATGCAGCAGGCCGCAGCAGCCACTAGAGGGCAGGCGTGACACGCTGGGGAAGATGGGCATTAGATCAGCTCACACAGGAACGGTGAGACCCGTCACACACGCGCGCGCACACGCGCACATGCACACACACGCACACCCACACACTCATAACACACACATATGCGCACAAACATGTGCACACACGCACACACATGCAGACATCCACACACACAATGGACACACACGTGTGCGCACATGCACACACACAATGCACATCGTGCATGCACATGCACACACACACGCACACACCCACACAATGCACACACCCACACACTCATAGTGCACACACATGTGCACACACATGTGCACACACGCACACACATGCAGACATCCACACACTCACAATGGACACACGTGTGCGCGCATGCACACGCACGCACACGCACACGCACACACAATGCACATCGTGCACGCACATGCGCACTCACGCACACACCCACACACACAATGCACACACGCGCACACACGCTGGCTCCGCCCTCAGCAGAGGGCAGCGAGGAGAAAGGCCAGGCTCTCTTCCGGGCGGGGTGGCCCTGCGTGTGTCCCCTGCTCGCCCTCAGATGCTGCTGCTGCTCCCCGGCCTGGCCCTGTCGCGGGAACCGAGGCCCGAGCACACCCCTCCGAGGGCCCCAGGGCTCCGCCCGCACCTCTAGTCCGCGCTGGCTGCGCTCACACCCCCAAACCAGGCGTCGGGCGTGGGTGGCGTGGGGCGCAGCCCCCCAGTGCGGCGTCTTCTGCGTGCAACGCCACGCGAGCACTTTTCTCGCGCGCGTTCACCGCGCTTTTCCCCTTTCTATGGTTTTGAAATGAGGAGAGAAAGGGCGCGGAACACCAGCGAGGGCCCCAGACTGCGCGTGTGGCCGCCGAGTCGCCTCGGCCTCTACTGCCTCCCAGCGCAGGCGATCTCCGCTGTCCCGACGGCGCCCCGCCCCCTGCGCCCCCCGATTTCATCCAGTCCCCTCCCGCCTTTCACGCGGTTACTGCCCAGGCCCCTCGGACGTCCCGACCTGGAAACCTCTGGGGAGGCACGTCGACCACCGTGGACAGGAGGGACCCGCGCTCCGCGCTGCACTTCTTCCCCGGCCGGCGGCCTCAGAGTGCGCGTTACCGGCCGCCTGTGGCCGGCAGAGACCTGGGTTCTGGGCCCCTCACGCAGGAGGGGGGGGCTGCACCGCCCACTGCGCTGCCGGCGTTGTGCACATGCACAAGCACACAGGGGCCCGGCACAGGCGTCCACCGCGCTCCACCCTGACATCCAGACGCAGCCTCCGGCGCCCCACATCCCCTCGGCTTCCTCCATGTAGGGTCGGCACATAGAACTTCAAAACCAGGCAAAGCGAAGCCACTTCTGTTTGGGAACAAGGATCAATAAGTGAAACGAAGCCATTGAGCTGTCCCAGCGGCAGCAAGTGACAGCCTGACCTGTGAACACACAGATAAGTCGGCGGGACTGGCCGAATGTGCGTTGTGGCCGTGAACTTCCAGTGGCAGGACTTCTGGCCGCTTCCGAAGGCGCGGTCTGGTTGGGTTCGGTCACAGCCTCCCTGCGCCTTCTGCTGGGGCCACCGCGGACACCCGGCCCTGCCCAGGCAGGCAGCCACAGTCACACGCGAATCCTTCATCGTCCTGCGCGAGGCTGCAGAAGCGTCCACGAACGTTGCCCACGGCTTCTTGTGTTTCTTTCTTGATCACACCCATTTGAGGCAACTGCCACGAATCTTTAATTGTGCTTTCTAACCGTGTGAGGGTTTCCCCCCCCTACATTTAATAAGTGTAAAACCCATGGTTGGTGTTTTCCCCAACCTTGGAATTTTACCGACAAAGTCTTGCCAGGCAGATGTCCCATTGGCCAGTGTCAGAGTCGAGGAGGGAGGATGGCAGAGGGACATGGCAAAGGGGTGTGGGGACAGGGCCGGGAGCTCGTGGTCTCTTACACTCAGTTGTTCTAGTCAGAGGCACATAGAAAAACCAAGTCAGTTTCAGACCAGAGCAGACCCGCCCACAGGACTCCAGGCTGACATCGAGTTCGAGATGTTCCAGTCGAGATCCGAGAAGCGAGTCCACAAGTCCAAGGCCCCGCCACACGGACCTTGAGCTCAGGGACGAGCAGCTCAGCTACTCAGGACCCCGAGCACAGGGGCACGGCCTTGTTCAGAGGTCGCTTCTGGTCCTTTATGAACCCCTACCTGCTTGGAATGCAGGTTCACGTCCAGGGCGGCTGAGTATAGGAGCCACCCTTGGCTCACGGAAAGAGGACAGTGAAGACAGAAGAGTAGGTTGTCACGAAAGAGTGATTTCTGACTGGGACTCCAGCCAGACAAAGCGGCTTATCCTCTGCCCCAAGGTGGGGTGGTCACTGAGATGTCAGCACGGCCCACGCCAGGAGTCCTGGTCCTGTGAGCTAGAATGTCCCTGTCACTACATGGACATGAAGCTGGATCCAAACCACGCGAAGCAAACCACTCCTGATCTGGGGTCCACTTTACAGCTTTGCTTACTTATTTTTGTTTTGCTTAAGATTTCCTCAGTCTCTCTGATTCTTACTTGAGGCTTGGTATGTGCCAAGTGCTGGGAATTCTGGGAACACAGTGGAGAACACCCGCAGATGCGGTTTCCCAGGAGCAAGCTGCTTCTCCACTCTGAGATTTAAATATGCCGAGTCTTAAGTTACTCATTTTGCCACCCTGTTAGAAAAAGAGATTGGTCTTGGATGACAGCATTTTTCTTTTACTTTTTAATCCACTCAGATCTCTTGACACGGTATGCGCTGCGATAATCATTTCTTGACTCTTCTAATGTTTCGATATTTTTAAAAAATCAGTTTCACCCAGTTTCAGTTCATTTTTGCAAGTTCAGAATCAAGATGTACTATTTCTACTCATTTAAGATTCGTATTTAATAAGTGTAAAACCCACGGAATTTTCCTGCCGAGGTCACGAATTTCGATGTTTTATTTTGTACTACAGAACGTTCGGCAGAACCTGGACGTGGACGGGAAGCAGCCGAAGGGTGGGGCCGATGGCAGGATCAGACGGGGAGCTGCCTTCCCCCAGTCCGGGCAAGGTCCCAGACACTCTGTTGCACAAGGGCTGAGTGGCGCCATGATGTCCCAGGCTCTGGGGACAAGACCGGCACTGTGCTACTTCTGTGCCCACGTGGCTCACACGGAGGTCATGGAACCTGAGGACCCAGGGGGCAGAGGGTCCCCGGGGTGCTCACAGCCCAGTGTGGAGGACGAGGACCACACCACAGTGTCGCGAAAGGACACCCCGTGGGCACACGCTGTTTTGACCATCGGTCAGTTCAACCCAGCTGGGAAGATGCACTGATCACGCTTTGGGACAGAATGATGACATTGGTCTTTCCCACACCATGTGACGAACACGTGGCCAGGGACATCTGGCCCTCGGGTTCCGAATGCGGGAGGCCCTAGGGCTGCAGTTAATGTGTGCTGACCTGCAGGCTGACACGGTTTACTGAGTGCAAGCAGCGGCAACGATTCCTTCCTAGCTGAAAAAATTTATTTGAAACTCAATTCATCTTATCGACCAAAATAATTACAAAAAATAAGGTTTGGACTCAATCTTCTTAACCTGCTCTCTGCGCAGAAATGGCACGTGTGGAAATCTCGTGACTTGAGAAAGGAAAGCAGATACTCTACTCGGGTCCCAAGACCAAAGCCTAGTACTCCCCCGGGGAGAGGGGGCTGCGTGACACGTTTCACCCCGTTAGTCCTGAAGCTCTCCGCACGCAATAATTCAAGAAGAGCTCATTGGTCGCAAGACACAAAAGAGCCCTACTTCCGGCTGAAGAAGTATGAGCATTTCTGCAAACTTACGTTATCTCAGCTTCAGTGCAAGTGAGGTGTAAGAATTCAGTCACTGCTAGTGCAGAAAGAGCTGTGTGTGCGCTCTTTAAGTCTTAGACATAAGAATTCAGTACATTTGCTTCCCCCATAATAAGGATACTGACAACAATAAATTATTATTATTTTGGAATTTTTTGGTTCAGAAGTCTCATAGACTGGTGTCCGAAAGCTCAGTCTAATGGGGCACTAATAACATTAAGAAATATGAGCTTTTCATTAAGCAAAGCGGTAGATTAACAGGAAAACCTTTAATGTGTCCTAAGGGGAAAAAAAAACTTACTTACAGTTCCCCCCGTGTACTCCCTGATGCCTGAAAGGGCTTTAAAAGAGGCCAAAACCTTTACGATACACCTAAGAAGCCCCGTTAATGGAACACGGAACCTTTCGGTTCGGGTCTTAGGGTCTTCCCTTGGTTCCAGGGAGCTGGACTTGCCTTTACGAAATAAAAGCTGATGGCGGGTGTAAAGAGTGTGGAGTCGAGGTCTGAGCTCCGGCCAGCCCATCGCCCAAACCTGCCACGGCCCGTCATTCAGCCTGTGAGACCAGGGGACCCTGTACACGTTGGAATGATCGAGGCAAAAATCAAAAGAAGAAAAATACTTGGTGACCTGTGAAAATTATGTGAGCTCCAGAGCTCAGTGCTGACCGTTAGGGTCTGCGGGAGCCCAGCCGGCCCACACCCACAGACCCTTGGGGCTTCCTCCCCTTGGGGAGGGGCCCCGGAGATCATGTGACCTGCGAAGCCTCGAGAATCTACCAAGCTTCTTTCCGAAGCCTCTACGGAAAAAGTGTGCCAACCGCGAGTCTGAGCCCAGCCAGCCGGCTTAACACACAACGGAGTCAGAGGTTCGGGTCTCCAACACCGGGCTAGGCACCTCTCGGCACCAAACCAGCCACCGCCCACACGGCCACCAAGGGACAGGTGAGGAGCCAGGCCTACGAATGTGGCATCGCCACCTCCGTGGATGAGGCCAGATCTGCTGTCCACTGCCATTTCCAGAACAAGCTTGCTGTGCTCACACTTACACGAACCGCTCAACACGGGCATAAAGGGAAAAGTCAACCAAGCAGATGTCCCTTTACTTAGCTGTGCCGTAAATTCCCTCAAGTTCTCCAGGACCGTGTTCCCCTTAACGATTTTTTCATTATCCATTAACTGCTTCCTATTGCCCCTCCCATGTCACCTCCACGAAACCGCGTGTCAAGTTCTTTGTGCCACTGTGTTCCCAGCCTCGTGCCTTTCTAAAACACTGACTCAGTCTGAGGAAGCCCTTCCCCAGGTCCCGCATTACGATTGATCAATGTCCTCCCCGGGGGGCGGGGGGCTGACCCCAGAACAACACAGGAGTGAGGGGTGTGACACCACGCCCACCCCCAAGTTGGAACCCACATGTCACTTTTGACTCCTCCCAAAATTTAAATGGTCCCGCGGTGTGCGTGGGGGATCAGTTCCAGGACCCTTGCCGAAATCCTCGGATACTTGGGTCCCCTGTGTGACATGGAGCAGATCGGCACACACCGGGGCCCCTCACCTCTGCAGAACCCCAACCCAGCTGGTGTCGGGGAACTGCTTGGTGGTGTGAGGAAAAACCCACACACTGAAATTGGAGTCAGAATCTCAACTCTTTAACACAAGGATTGAGAAGATTTTTCTGTAAGGGTCACACAGGACATGTGAGGCTTTGGCCACTTAGGTCTCTGTTACATAGTCTTCTTTTTATATTTGATAACCCTAAAATGTAAAAGCCAATCTCACAAAAAATGGGCTGCGGGCCAGGTGTGGCCACCTGGTAGTGTCTGCCAACCCCTGGTCTGACACAATGTGCATGTCACCAACGTGTCCGGATGACCGACTGCTCACTCCCCACTCTCCCTCCAGGTCAGAGATCTTAGTCTGCGGTGCTTACCACCGAGAGCTCAGCCCTACGATAAGCACAGAGGCTCAATCAGCGACTTTTAATGAAAGAAAGTAGGGATACGTCAGTCGGGGGTGGGGTGGGGATTGTTTTATGTAAAGCCCCAGCCCAGTGACTTCTATAGCAGAGGCCACTGGCATTCCACCCACATCTCTTAGAACCCCTTCTGCCAGCACTGGGGGCCTACCCTCCCGCTTTTGAATTCTTTGTTGCTAAGGGCTCACACATGCCCTCTCTCCGAGCACCACCGAGGACCCAGACCAGAGACCTGGAAGTGCCTGGGAGTTCCCATCACCCAGGAGTATGAAGGGTCAGCTCTCCTGCCCTCAGGGTCAACAGACTTTGCAGCGTACATTCTGCTCCAGAAACTCCCTGGAATCCTCATGAGTCAGGGACTTCTGAAATCATGCCTGCAGTTGGCTTCTTGGTCTTCCTTACTCCCTCATTCCTCACTGGCTTCTCCTGGGAGCGCTTCCTTAATCAACCACCAGCCCAGAAACCTTCATCTCAGGATCTGATTCTGAGGACCTTGATCTAAGACAACCTCGGGTACTAGAATTATCAGGTACATAAATACAGAACAATTGTGCACTAGATGTGCAAAGATTTTTTTTAATGGAACCACAAAGAATGAACAAACAATGAGAAACCATTCAAAACAAACAAGTATATTTGGAAAAGAAGCAAATGGAACTTTTAAAATGAAAATGTAGTTATTGAAGTAAACTCCATGGACGGTTTAAACGGCAGATTAGACACGGCTAAAACTAGAATTAGTGAACTAGGAGAAAGATCTACCAAGTGGATCCAGAATGCATTCCAAAGAGACAGGGAGAGAAAAAATATGAAAGAGGTTAAAAGGTATGAAGGCTGGAATGATTTGGTTCGATATACAGGTAATCAGAATCCCAGAAGTCTCACTCTCCAGTATGTACCCTGTAAACACTTGCATTTCTACACTGGAGACACATGCCCCAATAATTACTGGAAACGGCACTAATATTTGAAAAGGATAAAAGAGAAATAAACTATAGTGAAGTCACATAGTGGAATATTAGATAGCACTGACAACAGATGTACCAGGAGCACAAAAATGAGCAAAACTGAACTGTATACGGTTTGGGGTTACATACATACGATAAAACTATTTTTTAGGCAAAGTAATGATAAACACAAAATAAAGGATAATTGGTACTTCTGGTGGGAAGGCAGAGGGAGCAGATTCACAGGTACACATGGGGTGTTGATAATGTTCTCGACCCCAAGTTGGGTAAAAGGTTCATTAAGGTATATAGTTTCTTGCCATCTATAGCCTGACATCATGGCCTATATATTAGTCTTTTCGGAAAGTCAATGATAAGGCATATTTCTGTTACACAGAAATGCAAATTCAAGTTACGCGTTCATAGACAGCCCTCAAAGGAAAATGACCACCTGAGCGAGATGATGTCTGAGAGGGTCGAACCGTGCTCAGGGCCCGGCACCTCAGGCGCCTGGGAATCAGGGCACCGTGCCTCCCGGCA
This sequence comes from Rousettus aegyptiacus, assembly GCF_014176215.1. Taxonomy (NCBI): domain Eukaryota; kingdom Metazoa; phylum Chordata; class Mammalia; order Chiroptera; family Pteropodidae; genus Rousettus; species Rousettus aegyptiacus. Next base: position 165,160 of record NW_023416286.1, read on the forward strand.
CACTGCGGCAGCGTGGCTCATCTCTCTCTGACCTGCCGATGCTCATCCTTCCTCCTTTGGTTCCTATTCCTCTTCTACCCGCCGCAGTCACCCCTAAAACACAGCCTTCGGCATTCGGTAGGCTCATCTGCTCTCACACCTTTAACTATTATAGTTATCACCGTTAATCTGGGTCCTGCCACCATTCCATCGATATATCAAAACAACCCTCAGGACCTCTATTCCTGAGATGTAATGCCCCTGCAGCCTCAGCCCCTGCAGCCTCAGCCCCTGCAGCCTCAACCCCCGCCCCTGCAGCCCTGGCCCCGCCCCGCCGCCCAGCCCATGCCCCTGAAACCCCGCCCATGCCCCTGAAACCCCGCCCACGCCCTGAAAGCTCCACCCGCTGCCCCTGAAGCCCCACCCATGCAGCCCCGCCCATGCCCCCGCAGCCCCGCCCATGCCCCTGAAAACTCCACCCACGCCCTGAAGCTCCACCCACAGCCCCTGCAGCTCCGCCCATCACCTGCTGAAAGCCAGCTCACCTGCCCCTAGAGAACTACAGGCCTGTGGGACACAGCAGGAGTTTACAAACTCATTCCGGACCGATGCCTGTGATTCACGTTCAGTTCGCCACCCCTGTCCCACCTCTTACAACCCTAGGGTCCTTCTGTCACAACTGGAGCCCCTCCTTCAGTTGGCATCTCAGCCCCCGACCAGCTCAGTGGCACTGTAACGGCGGTCAAGTGAAAGTGAATCACAGTCGTTTGTGGCCTTGAGAATGTGACAAACAAGACCCACTGAGAGCAACAGTCATTCTGTCCCTCCCGGAGGTGTCAGCTGACTTACCTGATGTTTTCCAGGGAATTCGTTATCTTCTGTTGCTCAATATCATAGAGTTTCACCTTCAAGCCGCCACTGGCAAACAGCATAGCCCAGCCTTGCCCGATGATTCCACTGAAGGACAGAAAATTAAAAAAGGCTTCCAGTTAATAACAACACAGGTTGCCATTCCCGAACCAGAATAATTTTTTTTTAACCGTACAACAGCCTATTCTTAAAGTAGTTAATATCTTAAAGTCACCCATTTTGATAGCCCTGTTGATTTAAAATGTCATCCATCTCCATGGAGGAGCCCCTGAGTCCTCGACGCCAGTGCAGCACTAACACTGCGTGTGCGGCACCCCCGATGTCAGGGAGCTAACGCGTGCCACACACCAGACGAAGGTACAGAAAGGAGGTGAACCTATGTGAACCTCCATCTGAGCACTGTCTTAGGCGTGTCACTTACTGTGCAGGTACGAGGTGCCGAGCAGCATTAAACGAGTTACGTGTCACCCCTGTTGATCTTCACAGCGACCCACAAGGTCGGCACTCTTATTCCCATTTTATGCGTGGGAAAACTGAGGCACAGGCAGGTTAGGATGACCCGGGCTGTAAGTGCCAAGCCGAGACCAACCCCAGCAGTGTGACTCCAGTCCTCACCACTACACTCGGCCGGGAAAGGAAGCCATCGGGTCTGGCAAGGTGAATGGGGCAGGGACCTTGACAAGAGCAGTTTTGATGGACTGGCAGGGAGGAAAGCAAGCCCGCTGGGTTGGCAGAAATGAGCTTCTACTTCTACCTACCGGGTCAGGAAATACAGCGGCGGAGAAACACTGACATTACAGGGATACTCTCTGCACACTCGGAATGCGGGAAACTTCACAGGACAAATGGCCCATGAACTTCAACAAGTAAACTGCCGGGACCCGGACGATTTCTTAGAGTTGTGTTTGAGGGGACAGGACATATATCCTCGAGGACACAGAGCCTGCCTGCTTACCTTTTCCTGTAAATCGGAGGCCTCCCCAAGCTCAGCATCCCTCTCCTGAGCACACGCACTGAATCTGCAGGCGTCCACCTGGCCCCTCCACGTCATGCCCCCGGGACTTGGGGAGAGGGGAAACCAGGCAAATATGACATCCATGCTGCCTGCTCTGCGCTGAAAGTCCTTTATCTCTGACCCCGGGGCTTCACGTCCTCTGCCAGCAGGAAACGGCAGCAGGCTACGCTATCAGCTTGTAGGGAGCCTGAACGTGCAGTTGGGAAGTTTGTCTCGGTCGAGGTGTTATTTCTCTGTAGTCGCTGTGTGAGTCACTTTAGGAAACGGACACTAGAAAAATAGTCACAGGGTGGGCTCCAAGGAGCAGTCTCCTCACCCCATCTCCCTCCGCCTCCCTCCTCATTCAGCTCATCCATAGCTCTGGTTCCGAACATAGGAAGCATCTCACACCAGACACGGAAACAACCCCCATAGCATCTTCCACAGCTTTGGGGCCCAAACGATTACAGGGACGCCTCCTGTTGACTTGAAAATCCTGCTAATGCCACAGAAGTGCTATTCAGGCTTGGAGGCTCTTGCACTGATGCTCACTTGAGCTAAGCCTTTATACTGGCAAGGGGTCACTGAGAGGGGCTGCCTTCCTGTTCCGAGTTATCTTATGTGAAGCAACTTACTGAAAAAAAAAAAACAAAGTGAAAACAACTGAAATCACCTCTACCTCAACTTTGGGAGAATAGAGTGGGAATATACAGTATATTTTACTCCATATTCTTCTGCAATATTGACATCTTTTGCAATCAGTGTAAAATTTATGTATTGTGTACATATACATTTTTATTAAATTCTCAGTGCTCTAGACCTGCACTCCCAATATGGTAGACTCAAGCCACATGCAGCCATTTAAATTAACTAAAATTAAATAAATTTTAAAATTCAGTTCATCAGCAGTACCAGACTAGACACATTTCAAGTCCTCAACAGCCACCTGTGACAGCGGCTACCATCCGGGAGAGCACAGGTGTATACAGAACACTTCCATCTTTGCAGGAGGTCCTAGAGGACAGAGCTGTCTGGACCATCTGAACACAAAAGAAACCCTGACTTAGAAAGAGCTAGTCCCTGCATGAAGATGTCTTCCTCTTCTTCACGCGCACACACACACACTCACTCTCACTCTCTCTCTCTCTCCCTCTCTCTCTCTCCCCATCTCTCTCCGTCTCCCCCTTCTCCCCCTCCCCTCTCTCCCTACCCCCCTCTCCCCTCTCTCCAGACCTGCAAGGTGGTTAGTTAGAAGGCCAATTAACATTCATGCTGCTCATCCCAACTAACCAGCCATTGACGTTAAACATTTTCTTCCTGTTGCAATTATCATGTTTAAACCTACGGTGGCGGCGTATTTAGCCATAGAAGAAGCCCATAAAGCAGCCTAACTCTGGAAGGAAGAGCACCTCGCAGTGGGCTTATGCTGATGCGTTCACTCCGTGACAATCGTCGAGCTGGACACGTGATTTCTGCACTTTGGCGTACGTAAAACGTAAGTCATACAGACCTTTTCTGAAAAAAGAATTCTTTCTCTTGCCACTTTGTGGTTTAAGAGAATACTACCCTCCCACAAAATGACTCATCTTGTCCACACAGGTAAAAGCCTGCGCCCACAGGCTGGTCAGGCACGCGCCCTTCTGAAGCAGCCTCAGCTTCAGACCTGGATCTACTGGGCACCCCGACTTCCGTGTCTGCCACACGGGGAAACTGAGGGCTTCCGTGCAGACACCAGGGAACTTCAAATGCCAGGCTCAGGGAACAGGAAGGGCCAGTGGGCTGCACCATGGGAGAGGGCGAGGTGCTCCAACTGGTCTTCCCAGAAAGCCCCAAGTGCTGTGGCTGCGTTTCCAGAAAAGACTTCCCACCAAGGAGAACAAAACGGATTCATCTCATCAGGTAAAGCTCCTCCCACAAGTCGAACTGCTGTCTCAAAGTAAGTGTAAGCACCTCTCAAATGAGCCTGCACTGCAGGGCAGTCACGGAGGACGGGGACAAGGCAGCCTCCTGAAGACCTGCTTTCTTCATCAACAAAGGGTACGTCGTCGCTCAGCCCTGCATTGCCCAGTACCATAGCAGCCAGCCTCCTGGGCTGTCAAGCCCTTGAAAAGTGGCTAGTGAAGACATTGATAAACAGAAACCTCTTTGAAAACGAAATCTGCTCGAAGGGGGCGCACTCAGGCCCCAAGTGGACCGGGGTGGGGGCGGGGCGGGGGGCGCAGGAAGAACCCCGCCTACCACAGCGCTCGCAGCTCCCACTTCCTCGCTGTGGACGCTGTGGACGAGGTCCCCTCCTTTGTTCTCAGGCCTTGCCTGTGGCTTGCCACTAGACCGGGCGTCCCGGATTGCAAGTTTCGTAATTCCCGCATTAACCCATATTGCTGGAGAGAGATGCCGCTGTTTGCTGAAGGTCGACACCAGCCTGAAGTGAGATGCGCTGCGAGTGTAATATCCACACTGGATTTTGAAGACAATACTCCCCTCCAGATGTAACCTACTTCCTTAATACTGTTTTACATAAATCACATGTCGGAATAAAACTCTGGAAATATTATGCTAAATAAAATACATTATTAAAATGAATTTCGCCTTGCCTTCTACCTTTTTAACGTAACTCATAAAAAATTTAATTCTGTACGTGGCTTGCATTGTGGCTCACGTTAGTTTTCTAAAGGGCAGAGTCATGTAAAAGGTTATCTAGTTATAATTCAGTCACTGATCTCAGTGGTTAGCTGGGAATCGGCACACCTACCCCCACCCCTAGCTGTTCTACTATGCCAGGATCGCGCAGGAGCGAGCCCCATCGCCGAGGGCCTGCAGTTCTTCATCACGGACAGTGGGGGACGGGGATATTCACACTAAAACAGTAGTTTTAACTTTTCTGGCAAAGGAATTTTTATAATACTCCAAGACACCACGGTCCTCATGTTTGAATACTTTTTGCCAGATTAACTGAACTTAATAACTTTATGGTTTAAAAAAAAATCAACATAAGACAGATGTCCAAAATGAAATAAGTACATAACATATAAACATACAAAAATCCCGTAAACACAGAAGTTAAAAGAACACAGCAAACGCGAGAAGGGAAAAGCTTGAAAAAAGTAAGTGAACAGACCATAACTAACTTGAAGACAGATTCTACTGTTTTAGTAATAGGAAATAAGATATATACATCAGAATGGCAGAGATTCAAAAGACTGGCAATGCTTCGTGTTGGTGATGTTATGGGGAAATGGGTATACACGAACTATTGGGGTGAACACAAACTGCTGTAAAGTGTCTGGAGGCAATCTAACACCTTATATCGAAGTTGTAAGTGTTTGTAATATTTGACCTAGGAATTTTACTCCTAGAATTTATCTTAGGTTCATATGGGCAATGCACAAAGATATTCATTCACGATAGCGTTTATATTAGCAAAAAATTAAAAACTAACCATCTAATATTCAGAATTGGTTGAATAACTTATACACAGATGAAGCAAATATATCAAATTTTTAACAGCCATTTAATACAGAGGTAGGTATGTGAGTATCTTTTTTTCTGTATTTTCAACTCTTCTGTGGGTTTGAGAATTTTCATAATAAAAACTTGGGGAGAAATTAGTTATATTTCATATGATAGGCATAACAACTTTTTTTTTTTTTTTATCATACTAGGTTTCATGGTCTGTATTGCCCACAACCTCCAAAGGACAGACCAAGAGCAGAAAGCCAATCCCTGGGAGCCACTGGCATCTCCTGCCCACACACGTGCTCAGTTACTGGAACTGGACTGAAGTGGCCGTGCGATCTGAAGCTGCCAATCAACTGGCTCAACGATGGCGGCCACTGACATCTGCAGCCTGGCTCGCATAAAGGAACTGAGCCGATCAGATTTCTTCTTCTGAAAATTGGGCCCAAAATATGGAAAGTATAAGTCTCTAAAAGGCCCTGGAGTTGAAAGGTTGTGACATTTGGTTGCAGTAATGCCCAAGATAAAGAACGGGGGGAGAAAAGCGAGCATGGGGAGGAGGAGCAGACCGATGTAGGGAGAGGTACAGAGACTGCACAGACCGCTCTGCCCCAGTACGAAAGTCCGGGGCCTTGGTTTCCACTGGGCTTTCTTGTCTTCAGGACTACTTCACATTAGGCCCGAATGCAATTAGCCTTCTGTCCTTAGAGCCTGTGACATCTCATTAACTTTTTCTGAAACCCCTGGATACCTGGGGACCATAGGATGGGCCCTTACCACTTGGACTATTCTGATATGCTTTAAGGCTTCTAAATTCATAAAAATTTGTTCTACTGCACAGAAGCAAAGCAGCAGGGGGAAAATGTTATAAAATTGGTTCAGTTCTAATTTTATCATTAATGGCACTTAGCTTTCAATAAATTCACCTGAGACACTTTTTAAAATATCTTCCCATTTTATAGTCACTTATTTACTGGGTTGAAGTAAAACTGTTGAAGTAAAACTGTTCCTACACACTTGATTTAAGTAGGTTTTGGGATATTTGCCAATAAGAGCTATGTGAAGCGTCCTGAGAAGGCACCTTTAGGGTTTGAGTCAACTCAAGAGGCAACAGGAATACCCTGTGGTTTACTCCGTGTGTCTCTTTATATGTCTCTGTGTCTGTGTGTTTTAGTGCAAAAATTAGCAAGAAAATACCTAGAATAACACTTAGGAAAAAAAATTCGTGCCTCAGAAAATTTCTCATAAAAAAATGTACAGTCACCCTAAAGTAAAATTTTGAACTTGAAAAACGAAGACTAGCAGATGCTTTACTTAATATAAGACAGCCTAACGAGCCCTTCACAGGACCCTACATGATGGATACATAACCAGGGATAAGAAAGCTTCTACCCTAAGAGAAGGGTCTCCAAAGCAGAGTTCTTCCAGGAGAAGATGGGCTCAGATCTGAAAGACTGTGCCCAGGGAAGAGGGGGACCAGGAACCTGACCAAGTTGATCTGCTCCCATACAGTTCCAATTTTAAAACAAGCTCATGCCGTAAAATTTGGGTAAACACAATGCAATATACAAATACATACAAACACATGTGTATATATATTCTATATATTTAAATATGCTATCTATATATATTTCATATTTCAGTTGTTGACCTTAAACAATAGCCAGATATTTCTCCAGCAAAAAGGGTTTATTTGGGGAAGAAAGAATTGCAATTCTGGACCCCAAGGTCTAATGGTAAACCCCCCGTAAGTCCAGAAAACGAAGGAGAGGAAGCTCTTTTATAGAGAAAAGGCTGAGGGCAGAGGTGCTGTTGTAAAGGAAAAGTCCATTGGCGGAAACTGGGAGTTTGAAGTGTAGTGGCTTTTCATTGGCTAAGTGGTTGCCAGGCGAGGAGAAGTTCCTTCTCCTTCCAGTTGGAGCAGGGTAGACAACACCTTGCTGCTCGAGATGGAGAGTGTTTCTTCCCCTCGGATAACTGACCCTCAAGGTAGGGCGTGAGAGCTCCCAACTCCCGCTTACATGAGGTTCTGTTTGATTCTTCCCAGCTGTTCATAAACACAGGTCGCATATGGGGGTCAGGTGAGCCATCACCTCAGTGGCATAAAGGGACACAAAGCCGACCCCAAAAGGTGCTTCCATCAACAGCAGGTTAATTAACCCGTGGACAGATTGCTATCATAGCCCATCAATGGCCAGGCCCGCCTAAATGCCTCTTTAGACAGGAAAATAGCGAGAGTTTTAAAAGAGGGGGTGGAGCTCCAACCAGAAACCCCTGTCATACTGACACCCCAGCAAGCCGGGCTCCATGCTCCCCTCCGGGAAAGGCGGATTCTCCAAGAATTCGGCATGCCGGGTGCGCTCGCCCAGCACCGGCTGCCGCCCCTGCGACGCGCGGGGGCCAGAAAGCGCTCCCGCGCCCCGCAAGCAGCCCGGTCCGGGGCGTGCGGCGTCCCCCCGGGCTGGGCCGTTCCCAACGCGATCGTTTCCAGGCTGTGACCTCTGGTAGACTGCTTAATTCGGGTTTCCTGCCCACAACACCAGGACGGCTGATACAGTTTTGCAGGCGGTCTTCGTGTCGCCCACATGGAATGCCTAGCACGTCTCCCTGGACTCGCGGGCAGCCGACCAGTCCCCCAAAACCGCCCGTGCGCGCGGCCCGCGCTGTCAGCTCTCCCGCCTGCGGCTACGTCAGCGGGGAGAGAACCAGCTCCGCAACACCACCTCCCGCCGGCCGGTGCGCGCGGGACGCCTCCGCGCACCCGGCACGCACCCAAGGGCGCACGGCGGGCCCGCGCAGGCCGCTTACCTCCCAATGATGACCACCGGGCCGGCTGCTGAGGTGGCCATGCCTGCGCCTGACCGTCCGAAGGCACCGCGAGCGCGAGCACAGTCTGCGGCCCCGGGCGCCGCGCTTTGCAGGTCTCTCCGGGGCAGAACCGTGACCCACGCCCATTGGCTGCACGCGAAGCCGGGGCGGGGCGCGGCTCCGGATTGGCTCGGGCAGGGCCAGGGGGCGGGCGCACCGCCTCGGGACCCACTGGGCGCGGCCGTGGGCGGGGCCTCCGCCTCCCGGGTGCCCACCCCAGACGCAGGGCTTGGACGGAGCCCGCCAAGGAGAACCAGCAGAGGGCACGCCGAAGGGAAGCGCGAAGACCAGACACCAGGACACCAGTGATTCATCGTTTATTTTTCAATTCTCAACCGTGCACATGGGAGACGCCTCCAGGCTGGCACAGGGCTCGCCCACAGAAGGACCCAAGAACACTCCCTGGGCGTTAGCACCTCTTCTGTACACCGCAGCTCCGACCTTTTACCGAGGGCGGTTAACGCTGAGTTTACTCTGACTATGCATTTCTAGGAAGATACCTGTCGCCTTCTCCACGGATGAGAACGGAGGCCCAGGGACTGTGGGACAGGAAGACTGATTTGCTTCCCCTGAAGGTTGCTAAGGCGGTGTGAGCGGTGGGGGCTTTCTGAACCGCACTTCCTCCTCCAGAGGCAGAGTGGGCTTATGTGTAAGAAAAAAGAAAGCGTCACCCTGTCTGAAGCATGGATCTTTTGGGAGACCAGGGATGAACAGGCAAAGAGGAAAGGGCATCACGCATCACATGACAGCACTTTTGTGTCCGCACAGCACACGCTGAGGGGAAGTGCCACCAGGGGAAGTGCCACCGTTATCCAGTTCAGGACGATTAGCACTTGAGCAGAAAACGTGTCCAACAGGGCCAACTCAGATGACAAATAGAGCCCTTCCTTTCTTTGTACTCTGCAGTCAGGAGCATGGAAAGTGGGTCAAAGGGAAGGCTAAGCTTTAAAGAATCATTTCACAAATATGGGTAAATGTTTGAAAAAGTGTTTGACTCACTTAAAAGAGAAATGAAAAGTAACACAGCAAAGATAAGTCATTCTGTGGTGGCTGAAAAATGACTGCTAGAAATGTATTACTTGCAGGAAATTACTGTCTGGCTATCGCCATGAGAACATAGGCTTTTAATTATAGGAACATAACATTCTAATAACAAGTTTTCTGCTTCTGTACTCCCTCTTGCATACCTGACCTGTGGGTCGACAGGTAATGAATAGAAGAAAAATAGACCTTTGTGTTCAGACAGAATGAAGAATGGGATTTTGGGCTTAAAAACCCTGTACCTCTGCATTTCAGGGCTGCTTAATTTGGGGTCTGCATACCCCTGGCAGACCCAGATGGCTGAATAAAGAGTGTGTTTCCTATAACTCACTGAGTTCCGGTGGTCCATGTGTCTTTCGGGAGCCGGCGGCTACGACAATTCTTCACCCATCAAATTGGCTAAAATTAGCAAGATTCGTAATATTCCCCTTTTAGCAACTAAGACCCTTTCCTACACAATGGAAGGTGGTCTTAAACCGGCACAGTCTTTCTGGAGAGGAAAATGACAGTATGTTGTTGGGAGAGCTGCCACCATGAGCCCTGGGCGTCCCTGCACATTCTTGCTGAGGGTACCAGATGACAGGGTTTGTCCATTTGATATTAATTAGCTTCTGTAGCTACTCACACAGGCAGATGGAGAGGTCAAGGTAACCGCTGAGTGATTACTGATTACCCTGTAACTGCTCACTCCTGGGGCAGAAGGGGACAGGCTCGTTTCCTCATTATAATGTTGGCTCTTTGAAAAAAAAATAAAAGTACTTTTTCCTTGACCCACTGGACATGCCACGACAAGTCTAGCCCTCCATATAAATGTGGGAATCGGGGTTATGGGGGTGCGGGGAAATTTGGGGGTGATAGAAGTGCTCTGCATCTTGATTATACTGGTGGTTATATGGGTGTATAAATCATCAAAACGCATTGACATTTAGGTAAATGTATTATATGTAAGTTCTACCTCCACACATCAATTTTTCCAGAGGGCGTGGGAGGTGCCAGATGTCCTGAAGACGGGATAAGCAAGCATGGCTTGCAGAAGGGCGCAGGCACTCTGAGGTTGGTTGAACCAGCCCACAGATTTGGTTTTTCTGACTTGTAGACTTTTTTCTTTTTGACTGTGGATCTGAATACTCCTGGGGACAGATCCATGGCCCACTTATCAACACCGTGGGGCCACTCGCTGGCGGGAGTGGCCAGAAAGGGGCTCTGCCACCTTAAGGGACAGCCGTCAGGAGGGCCTCGTGAGAGAACTCCTGCATATGACATAGGCAAGGGCAAGAGCAGGTGAAACTCGAGTTTCTCTTACCTGCAAAATCCCCTTTGTACCTGGGCTTCCTGAGAGGTGAGGCTAGAATTACAATCATAATCATTCACATTCTTCTGGCCTGTGAGGTTGTTTCACTTAGTCATTTAATCCTCATAATCCTTTAATCTTTTTTTCCCTTCCTCCTCCAGGTGAAAGAGCAGGAGGCTCAAAGAGGTGAGCTCAGCAACTTACATCAGGTTAAGCTCATTCATTAACAGGGTTCTGAGCACTTTTTCTGGGCCACTCACCATCAGCACTGTCTGATAGAACTTTCGGCAGTGACAGAAGTGTTCTATATCTGCCCGTCCAATACGGAAGCCACTAGTCACGCGTAGCTAACGACAACTTGAAACCTGTACAACCTATACACCCAAGGAAGCCAATTTCTACTGCTTTCGTTGTAGCTCGTCCTAACTTACATTGGAGAGCTGCGTGTAGCTAGAGGCTATCGTGTCAGGCGGCTCAGGGCGAGACATTGGGGACAGAGGCTGTGATGGGTGAACATGACAGATGAAGACATCTAGTCTCGTGGCATTGGTGTTTCAGTGAAAGACACGGAAAATGAAACAGTACGCAGACAAATGGCGTACTACACAAGGAAAGGGAGTCCAGGTCATGGTCAGTGCTGAGCAGGAAAGGAAGCAGGTCGGGGAGATGGAGGACGATGGGGGTCTGAACTCTACCGTCAAGGAAGGCCTGTCCTGGGAGGGGAGTTCAGCTGTCCAGATCCATGCAGGCCACAGCAAAGCCCCAAGCCCGATGCTGTCCTTATTGCCGATTACTCACAATTTGCTCTTCTTAAAATTTGCCCAGCTTTACTTCCTCCCTGAAGCCGTGACCGGGGACCTCTCTTCTCTGAGCCGCGGAGCTCACTGTGAGGGCTAGCTCCATCTACGACACTGCGGCAGTTCACGTACGCTAATAATGAGGGTGTGGTACACTCCAGTGATGACCTGTGTCTGTCCCCACAAATCAGACTGTGTCACCTGTGGAAAATCGTCATTGACAGCGATTTCTGTAGGACGAGATACTTCACTGCTATCTTCCGGAAAGTTGTTTTTGTGATTGTTATATGAGATTCTGGGGCCAGCGGGAGGATGAGTAAGAGAATGGGTGATGGAGCTCCCGGATCTGAAAAACTGAGCTAGCAGGCGAGAGCTTAAAACTACAAACTGCAGTCTTAAGCAAATAGGACAGCTAGGATTTCACAGGGTGGCCCTTGACCTGCCTGCCTGGAGTTTTAGAGAAAGTACTTGGCCTGCCCTTTCATAGTCTCTACTGGTTAGACACGTTTGCAGTGAAAGGGGAAAAAAAGCTCCCCCTTCCTCTTGGCACAGTTTAAATACAAGCCAGCACCAGAAGACAAAAATCTCTCCCCTTCCCAAACCACTCGCACCTCCCCGGGCATTAAACAAACTCCCCCAGTCGGGAAGCAAATGGAAGGGAAGACTGACAATATTTCAGCAAAGTGACATCTAGTTTCTCTTGAAGACAATCTCGAAGAGGACATGGAAATGTCATACTAACTCATCTCCCAGCATTCCATGCTGTATTTTTATAGGTATTTAGAAGAGTTTACTTCTAAATACTTCTATCAGGTCACCAGTGATTCTCTGAGCCATGCTTTGGGGCTTACAAACACATGTAGTTTATTCAAAGCGGTTTCTAAAAGGCGCTGTCAGGTGACAACATTCTCTCCGCCTGGCCCCAGCCTGGTCCAGTCACACTTTCTGCGGTGAGGGAACGTGCTGCATGTGCCCTCCCCATACCGCAGTCGCCGGCCGTGCATGGGCACTTGGGAGGTAGCTAACGAGACGAGGAAACTGGATTTTTAATTTGGTGTAACTTGAGCTCATTAAAATTTTGTTTTCAACAGTCACCTGCGGCTAACGGTTAGCGCTTTAGACAGTGCGGCCTTATATGTTCCTTCCCTGGCCAAGAATGCCTCATTGCCGGCTTTGCCACTTGTGAAATGCCCATGAATGAATGAATGAATGAATGAATGAACGAACGAACGAACCAAGGAACACGTTGCTGTTTGACACTGTATGTATATGACACACGTCAATAAAAATACTTAGAGCTGACAGTATAATGCACGGATTTTCACTGCTTTACGTCATCAAATATCTTTGTACAATACTCTAAGAGTCTGCTTATTTGGGTGTTCTTGTATTTTTGTGTGAGATTTTTGGATGATAAACAAGTAGTTTACTTTGGATCAGAGAGAAGAGTTACTGGAGTTTTTCCAAATCACATTCCAGCCTTCACTGTTCCTACTTTCGAGTTTAAAAGCTCAACTCGCATCTATTGTTGTGAAGCTGACCTAATTACCGGTTCCAACAAGCAGAAAAGATTGGGATGTTTATACTAGGGAATAAGGTTGTTTTGTGGTTTTTTTGTTTTGTTTTTAATAACCAAGCTTTTCTAAAAGCAGAAAAAGGGAAGGCAAAGCAATGGAAGTTTACCTTTCACAAAAGGCCCTTTCAGAGGTCAGCTTCGGGCCGGGTGGAAAGCCATGCCCGGAGCCGCAGCGCCCGGCGAGGCTCTGAGCAGGCCTTTCCCAGGGGCCCGGGCGGGCCCTGGCGCCAGCAGGACCTTGGGGGGCAGCAGCTCAGGTGCCCACAGGCTGCCTGCACCAGGTTTATCCATTATGTTCTGCCCTTCCTCCTTCTTCCCGCAGCCCAGGCCCGTTTTAATCAGCCATCTTCTTTCACACGGAATACAGAGTAGTCACCTTAAATCTGGGGCACTCTGCTGGGTTTTTAAGGACTCTGACCTTTGAACCCAAACCAAAATGTACATCGAAGCTCAGGAAATACCCTTAACGGTAGTTCAAATTCCTTTCATTGCGAACATCAGTTGAATTAGCAAGCCAAGAAGCTGGGGGACAGCCGTCCCTCTGACAAGGAGAAGTCAGGGCAGACGGAATCCTCAGAAGCAGGTAGAGTAGGAAGGGGTCAAGGCCTTTGACAGGTGACAAGACTGTCATCTTCATTCCCAGAGTCTTTATTTTCCTTAGCGGAAGAAAGTCAGGATGGAAAAGCAGGTGAAGGCTAGCACATGGGCAGCTTTGAGTGCAGATTGCGTAAATGCCTGCAAAATCGTGACAAGACCGATGGGAACAGAAACTGAAGTCTTCCTTATACCTGGAAAGCGGTAAACTCAACGCGATTGTTAGAAATCCCTCTAAAATCCCCAGTTAATTGAGGGTTTTTTTTTCTTTCTTTTTTTACTGGAAAACTATCATTTTTGGATGGAAAATTAACAAGGATTTGAACAGATAAACACATGGATAATCGCAGACCCAGAAGTCGGCTCCGTTACCGGGCTCTTCTCTGAGGTGCGCGTTCAGAGCTCCGGGGGGCGGTGAGCCTAGGAGCATGACGGTGGCATTTTAGAACTAGACTTAAAGCGGGACGAATGAGCCGAGACAAAAAAGAAAAGAGGTTCAACAGACAGAGCGGCAAAAGCGGCCGGACACTTTGCCCCAACCGCGCGGCTGGCACCCCCGAGTGACTCTGCGGCCGGCGTCACGGATATCATTCCCATGCATACTTCTGAGTTGGGTGGCTTTACTTTCAAGGCCATGTCCTTGCCTTTTGCGTGCTCCAAAAGTCATGAGAATGATTCCTCTTCACCTATTTCGACTTAAGGCCTCTTTGGCAAACAAGGTGACTGTCAAGTTAGTGGTTGGACTTTAGTGAGTGCTCCCTGGTCATACATTAAAATTCCGTGGACTGAACTGTGCTTTGTTTATTTACTATGCCACCATGGGTCATGTGAAGCTGTGGGCCTTCTGTCTCCTCCAGAGTTACAGATTAATTTCAACTTGTTGATGACCGTGGCTTTTGCAGTGAGACTGGTCACAGGACCCTTTTCTTTAGGGTAATCTAATCTACAGTTCAGCGTCCACTTATTTTATAACAGATTGAAATTCTCGGCAGGCTAAAGTTAATGTGTAACTTGCGAGTAAGAAGCCTTGCCAGTCTGACCACAAAGCGGGAGATTTCAGTTAAACTGTGAGGGCATGGCCTGTCCACAACGCAGGGTCTAAGCGCTTGCCCCAAAGGCTGCGAGGTGATGTCTGCAGCTGATCGTGCTGGCTGGAAAAACCGCCCTTTCACGCTCAGAAATCTGAATCTCGCTCCGGTGTCTCTGAAGGGAGAAAGTCCAGCACGCTGGATGCAGAATATCCAAAATTGGGCCTGCTCATTCTTTTTCTTGCACATTTCAACACAAACAGGGCAGCTGGTTAAGCGTCCAGGCCCCGGCTACATAGGTGGCTGCCACGTCACACAAACAGTAACAGAAGGAGAAGGTCTGGCACTTCAGTGGCCATATTTTCACGATGTTGAGTGGTGATCACCGTCCTTATAAACATAAGAGGATTACAAGTTTTACCAGTTGTGTCATTAGCCCCCCCAAAAAATTGGTTTCTGTTATTTGGATGACAAGGAAAACTTTTTTTTTTTACTCATCATTTTCAGGCTCATTAGCTTTTAACTTTTTAGGGTTAAATAAGTCTTGATCATTTTAAATATCCAACAGGCAGTCACTGCATTCCACAGTAATTTTCTGGGCAGAATGGGTGGAAGGTCTTCACAGTGCCTGATAAATCGCTCACTAGGGAAGCCAGGTTTCGCCATGCTAGGGTGACCCAGTGGCAAGCAGCACTATGTGGTCCATTTGGGTGAACAGAGACCAACCATAACCTGCACGGCGACAGCAGATTGACATGCTGCAGGGACACTCAGGGTCCAACCGGAGCCAGCTGCCATGGGCTGAGTCGTGTCCCCCCAGATCCCCATGTCGAAGCCCTAACCCGTGACTATTTGGAGGTGGGCCTTCAAAGAGGTGATTAGGTTAGAATGAGGCCATTAGGGCGGGCTTTGACCTCGTCTGCCTGGTGTCCTTACGAGAAGGGAAGATGAGGACACAGAGAGACACCAGGCTGCATTGTACAGAGAGGTGTCACCTGCAAGCTGAGGAGAGAGGCCTCAGGGGGCATCGAACCTGCCGCCACCTGGATCCCGGACTTCCAGCCTCCAGGACTGTGAGGAATACATCTGTGCTGCTTAAGCCATACCACCGCTGGTATTTTGTCACAGCAGCCCTAATAAACTGGGACAGCGGGAACTGGGGACGCCTTCTGGAGAAAGGGCTGGCCGAACTGCAAACCGAAGGAAAGCCCACTTCAGGAAAAGAAAACCATGTGGCGAAGGCCAAGGGGTGAGCCAGGTCACGGCGCCTTCCGCCAGCTGGACAGAAGCGTGTTCCATAATGCGTGGCTGAGGAGGGCAAAGGAGGGGACAGCTCACGTGCATCTGCCATTTTCAGCTGCTCAACACGCGAACAGCCTTTGCATTTTAGGCGGATCCAAGTAAAGTGGGAGGAAGCTGAGGGGAGCAATCGCCCTCTCTTTGAGCTCCCTGGAGGGCAGAGCATGGCATCTGACCTGAACACAGCCAGCTCCTGCTCCTAGCTGGGAGCCTGATGCAGGCGGGAGGGGCCTGAAGGGTGGGATGGTGGAGACGGTTCACAGTGCCCATGATGGAATCCCACGCCTAGCGATAAAGCAGAAGGTGCCACAAACAACAGAGTTCAGCTGCGTGACAAGTGGCCCACGGCAAGATGGCAGGTATCCAGTGGTCGGCAGGGGTCGAGGTATCAAGATGGCAGATGCCCACGACAACAGGCTAAGCAGGGTGACCAGCTCGTCCTGGCAAGCCTGGGATTTTCCTGGTTTTACAGGGGGAAAGCCCACATCCTGGGAACTCCCAGAGTCCTGAGCAAACTGGGAAGGTGGTCTCCATAGGCTGGCACGGCTTTGGCCGTGCCTTACTCCCCCCCCGGACCTTCTCTGTCCCTTGGTCCCTAGCCTCTCTGACAATTCTCAGTTGCCAGATAGCTTTCCAAAAACAGTACCTTTTCTGGTTGAGTTGGCAAGAATTGGTTTTTCCTGACTACAACAAAAAATGCTGGGCACTGAGGCCCTAAAGGACCTCATGGGACACATTATGGAGTTCAGACTTTGTCCGGAGGTAGCGGCAGGGCGGAGAGCGAGGGCACCGAAGGCTCCAAGTGGAGAACAGTGTGACCGGGTTTTCATTCAGGCGTGCTCACTGGCTGCAGTGTAGACAGATGGAATGGCAGCGAGGTGGCCGACACAGGGGTGGAGAGGAAGCAGTGGGGACAGTGACCAGACGGGCAAGAGGTGATAGTTGCCCAGACCCTCTGGGCGGTAGGGGGACAGAGAGAGGTGGCAAGATAGATGGAATGGCCACAGACAGCCTGGCAGAACGCTGACCCTGAGACCATTCGAGCATCAACCCAACGTAGAAAACCAGATGGAGCATGCCCATCCCTCACTACCTTCCCCTGGCTAACTGTCCACAAGGCTGGAGTTCCTCGCTCCAGGTTGCAAGCCCTGCCAGTGACCCTTCCCAAAAGGCCCTGGCTTCCCAAGGCTGTGTTCTGGGCTGCCTTTTCTTGCACCTCTATGTCCCGCTCCCCTGCAGGAAGCTCACCCACCCTCAGGCTTCCAGGCTATTGATTTCAGGAGCTGGTGGACCACAAATGTGCATCTCCAGGTGGAATGGCTTCTCTCAGCTTTGCATCTTTCTATGCAATTGCCTGCTCTGCCTCTAGATTTCCATCTTTTATAGGCCTCTGAAATGCAGCGGGTTTAAAATGAAACTAACTTTCTCTCCCAACCCCGCTTCCGCACTAGCGTTCCCGTGCTAATAACGGTGCCAGCGTCGACCAAACTGGGGGTTCACACTCCTTCCTTGCTTCCCCTTCACCCCCACCTCTACATGTGATGAATTACAAGCCCTTACAGTTTATTTGATAAATAATTGTGGAGAGCTGACTATTTTCTAGGCCCTGGGGACATCGTTTAGAACGAGAGACACAAATCTCTGTCCCCTGTGGAGCTTACATTTTAGTAATACACGCTGTGGCCGGAACATTTTGTCTGGTAATACCGACGTGCTTCATAAACAGCAGCTGGGTTAAGGTATTCAAGACAAGAGACGCTGGGTCACTCCCTGGGCAAGGTACAGTCTCAAGTTCAAAGAGTAACCTGGCTTAAAGGAAATTGAATTTATTTCCACGGATTCCTGTCCTTCTACATGAGGTGGTTCACAGCAACCTAGTGTCAAACTTCAGTCATCTGCTTTCTGGCTGACTTCCTCAGGATTCATAAAATCTGGGTTTTCTTTCCTTCCCACTCCACCCGGAGGCCGCCCGCCAGGACACGCCCCGAGGCCCGCCTCCGCTCGCGGCCCCGCCCCCCTCCGCCCCGGCCCCTCCAGGCCCCGCCCCTCTCTGCGCACGGCCCCGCCCCCTCCGCCTCGGCCCCTCCCGGCCCCGCCCCTCGCCGCGCGCGGCCCCGCCCCTCTCCCCTCCAGGCCCCGCCCCTCCTGCCCCGCCCCCGGCGCGGAGGACTGTGGGAGCGGCTTCCTTGGATCCGCGCGTGGCAACGGCCCGGTTCCTCCCGGCCCGCCCGGGTCTTCGCGTTTCCCAAACGCGGGGCGGCCCCGCTCTCCTGCCCGCGAGGTAGGAGAAGCGCCCGGGGCCCAGGGAGCCTCGGGGACCGGCGCGGGAGCCCCGCCGCCCTCGGGGACGCGGCGACTCGAGGGCTGGCGTGTGAGGGCCGCGCGGGGCCTCGGCCGGCCGGCGGCGCCGCCCCGTGACCGGCCCCTCAGGCTCCCCGCCCGTGCGCCTCGAGCCGCGGGCGCCGCTGCCCCGAGCCCCAGCCACTGGCCCGGGCGGTCGGCCTCGGGGGGACGGCTTCGCGGCAGCCGCGCCGCGCTCGTCGCCGCCGGTCGCGTCGTGGCGGCTGGCGGCGGGGCGGGCGGGACGCCGCTCCCCGGGCGCCTGACGAGCCGCCGGCGGGGGGCGCCTCGGGTGCGGGGAGCAGCGGCCGCGAGGAACCCGCTTCGAGGCCGGGCTCACGGGCGAGTCCGCGCGCGCACCCGCCGGGGCCTCGGCCGTGGGGGCGCGGCCCGCCCTGGGCCTGCGTGCGCCGGGCCCCGCCTGGCTCCGCGCTGCGTCCTTGCGGGGCGCGCGGCTTCGCCGGGCAGAAGCCGGGCTCGGGCGGGCGGCCGCCGCCCAGCGTGTTGCTGTCACGGCGCGTGGCGGCCGAACTGCCGCGAGGCGGCTCGTGGTCAGGCGGTTCTTGTTTGGCTCCCCAGACCAGCAGCATTTTTGTTCAGCGTTTTATTATGAAAAATGTCCCAGGTGCCGCAGAGTTTAAAGAATTTTACAGTGAACATCACACCTGCTATATAGATTCTACTGTTAACATTTTTCTATACTTGCTTTCTCATTTTTGTTCAGCGTTTTATTATGAAAAATGTCCCAGGTGCCGCAGAGTTTAAAGAATTTTACAGACCAGCAGCATTTTTGTTCAGCGTTTTATTATGAAAAATGTCCGAGGTGCCGCAGAGTTTAAAGAATTTTACAGTGAACATCACACCTGCTATATAGATTCTACTGTTAACATTTTTCTATACTTGCTTTCTCACATACCTATCCATTTATCCATCTTATTTTTATGCATTTCAAACTCAAGTACAGGTATTGCGCTGTCCCGTAAATATTTATACGTATTAAATATGGTACATTTATGTTAGTTTTTTTTATTTCAAGAAAGAACTTACAATGAAAAACATATCACAAGTATGTATTTGCTGAATTTTCACAAATGCGTGCATCTGCGTAACCCACACAAACCCCTGTCAAGATGTAGAACATTCACCACTCTGGAGAATTCCATCGTGCCCTTTTCCATCCCTCTCCCCCTCCAGAAGCACCCGCTGCCCTGCTCGTTCTCTGCCATAGTTTTGCGTGTTCGAGAACTCCGATCCACGAAACGACACATCACATTCCGTGTGAGGCCTCTGCACAGCAGAACCGAGGTTCTCCCATCCGCCGTACTTGTCCTCCTAATGCGTTTTGTGTTGCTGAGTAGCGCTTCACTGCATGACTATGCCGCATTTTCTTATCCCCTGTATCCACGATCACCTGGTCTCTCTCATTTGGGGCTGTTGTGAGTACAGCTCCCAGGAACACTGTGCAAATCTCTTTGTGGACACATGCTTTCAGTTCTCTTGGGTAAATACTTGGGAATGAAATAGCTGGGTCATAAGAGATTTTTTTTTTTTTTTTTTTTATGAAACCACCAGGTTTTCCCCCCAAAATTGTATCATTTTACACTCCCAACACAATATATGAGTTTCCAGTTGCTACATGTCCTTGCTGAGATTTCGTGTTCTTTTTAGTTTAGCCGTTCCGGCTGGCATGCGGTGATTTCTATCTTGTACTCTAACCCACTTTTTCCTGTACTTGAAAACAACAGGACGATGAACTGGAACCCTCTCTAGTGCCTGTCACTATCCTTTAATGTAGTAGGTTTGGAATAAACGTGAAATGAGGGCAATGAATGAACGTTTTACACCTAGTTTTGTGAATTTGACATGAAAGGAATTTTAAGCCATAAAATGTGTAGAGGTAAATTTGACCCGAAGGTTGTTAAATAGTTAAACTTTATTTCAACTAAGATTTATTTTTTATCCCAAGAACATATTTACACTGCTGATTCTTCACAGGTGCAGAGGATGGAAAATGTACACCTGGCCCCAGAGACAGATGAAGACGACCTTTATTCTGGTTACAATGACTACAATCCAACCTATGATACGGAGGTAAGAAACTAGCTGTTTCTCATGTTGGTCTTTGTTGAGCAGCTGGTTCATTAGAAGCTTGGATTTAAGGGTTCAGCTTTGTTATACTTTAAGTAAGCTGGTTAAAAACCTAGAAAAGTACAAGCACTGCAGACTCTACTAACCCCCAGGGACGATGAAGACAGCAGCAGGAGGGGACTCATGGGGATGCCGTGGAAGCACGGCCGGGCCAGGCACACACTCGTGCTCTCCAGCATCAGCCCGCTGGGGGTGTGGGGCGAGGGGTCACTTGAAGTCCTTAAAACGAGTTGTTTTTTTTTAATGCTCTAAATTTGAAGTGTCGTATAGTTATTTTACTTCTTTTAATTATATAAGTATTTTATACAAAAATCAGGAAATAGAAATAAGTATAAAGAAAAATTAAAATCATAGCAACTGTCAC
Organism: Rousettus aegyptiacus; assembly: GCF_014176215.1. NCBI lineage: Eukaryota > Metazoa > Chordata > Mammalia > Chiroptera > Pteropodidae > Rousettus > Rousettus aegyptiacus. The sequence continues at coordinate 185,805 of NW_023416286.1, forward strand.
CACCTGGAGATAATGGTTACTTACAGTGCTTATCTCACCAAGCACTTCCCTATGCAAATATACATATATACATACCGTGTGTACTGTTTTGTAACCTGCTTTTTCTCTTATTAATATCCATTTATGTCAACAAGTCTATATCTGCTTCATATTTAGTGGTATAGTAATTTAAAAGGTAAAATTGTTATTAAGACAAATATTTGAATATTTTAATTCTTTTTACATCATTATGAGAGTTATAGTTTCTGAATTGTAAAAAAAAAAAACAAACGAAACCTTTATAAACTCATTTTGAATTAATGTGTGAAAAAAGTAAGGATGAAGGTTGATGGAATTAATTTACTTGCTAGTATAGAAGAATCAAATATTAGCATTTATAGGACTTTAATTTAGGAAATCTCATTCTAGTCTAGAGTTTTTCACGTAACTTTTAGTCATTTTTTAATTATTTTTTTCTTTGGAGAAAAATGGTAGACTGAATTCGAGACCTAGTCAGAAAACAAGGAAAGGAAATTGAAATCATTCACTATCTCTAAATGAAATAGAAATCTAAGAGATACAGATCATTAGAAAATTTGAAAAATGAAAAAGTTTGGAAAAAATAAAATGACCTATAACCTGTCACCCAGAGATCACCTATATGAGCATGTCATCTGATGCTTTGTTGTGCCCCCTTGTCTTTTAAAGCACAGGTGTTCCCCTCCCTGCATACAAACACACACACGTACACAGTTAGGGTTATATAGACTCCTTTCCAAAAGTGTGTGTGAAAGCAGGCATTTTCCTGAGTTAGTGTAAGTTATGAAAACCACTGATGTCTCCCCCTTCCTCCCAGTTATAAAAGTTATATGTATAAAAAATATGTAGCTCAATGCTGAAAAACAAAATTACCCATAATCCCATCACTCTGAACTATCTACCATAAATTTTTTGTTGTTTTTCTTTCCATCATGCATACTAATAGTTTTAGCACGTTTGAATTGAATTAGCATTTACTTTTTCTCTTTGCTTTTTTACTTTTAACTGCATCATAAGCAAAGTTCATGATACTAAAAATTGAAATAAATATAATTTTAATAGCTACATAGTATTGAATACATATAGTTGATTATAACTATTTTCTGATCATAGGATATTTATTTCCAATTTTATACTGTTATAAATAACTACAATGCAGTGAACAATTTTGTGCATAAATAACTTTATGTATTTCGATCAAACATTTTCTTGGATAGAATTCTAGAGTATGGCCAGAGAAACTTCATAATGCCAGGTCATCACAGTCTGGCTTCGTTACTTCGTTACTTCATTTGAAGTGAATATCAGGCCAAAAGTAAATCGTGCAATAAAGTAAAAGTGATATTTGGTTTACCCGTGGTTTTCGTATATCTTAATTAACTAGAATAATAAACAAGTTTAATATATAACTGAATTACTTGAAACAGTTGCTAAACTATTCCCTAGATTATACAAATTGTTAATCAAATCCTGAACAAAGAAAAAATAACGAAAGTTGTGTTAGTTGGTATTTGTAACTGGAGAATTTGTTGACAGTTGTTATTTTGCCAGTTAGTTAGAATTCATTGAGCTGATTAATCAAATTGTTTAGGAATCCTAGAAGATTTTCTTTTCCTAAAAGATCTTCTGAAGTGCTAAGCTGAAGGTTGCCTTGGGTTTTATACCTCATGTGAAGGTTGCCTAGTTTCTGTGGCTACCTGACAACTGTGTGCTTGTTTAATTTTATTTAGCTGATATGGAAGATCATAAAGATTATTTCATGTAGAAATTAAAGAAGAATCCTTGCATGTAATAAAATATTTAAAGTTCACTGTTTTAACTCCTAGGTATGTAAACATTTTACTTTGTCTTTAAAATTTTAAAAAGTTAGTTGATATTGACTCTATTTTTGTGTATTATTTGTATTTATTTTTAATAATTAAGTATATTTTCGTGGAAAGTATAGTAGCCCCCCATCCATGGGGTACATGTTCCCAGACCCCCAGTGGATGCCTGAAACTGCCAGCGGCGCTGAACCCCATATCTGTGCACTCCATCCCCCCCCACACACACACACATGCACCTGTGATAAAGGGTAATCCATACATTAGGCACAGTAAGAGAGGAGCAACTCCTGATAAAGTCGAGCAGTGCTCACGATCTACTGTAATAAAGTTACGTCACTGTGGTCTTTCTCTCGGAATCGTGGTCAGACGAATCATAGGGGACCCTGAACACCAAACGGAGGAGCTCAACATGTTTTTAAAAACTCTCACTCCAAATTGAATGTTAAATTTGCCTTTTCATTTTAGGAATTGGAGAATGACACAGCTTTTCAGCAAGCTGTGAGAACTAGTCATGGCAGAAGACCTCCGGTATGTGAATTTTTTTTTATTGTGCTAAAATATACATAACATAAAATCTACCATCTTAACCATTTTACAATGTACAGTTAACTTAGTGTTAAATGTAGGTGTTGAATATAATCGTTCACATGTTTGTGCAACCATCACCACCACCCAGAACTTGTCCATCTTCTCAAACGAAACTTTGACCCCACTCAGCACTAGCTCCCCACTCCCCTCCCGCAGCCCCGGGCATTCACCCTCCTGCTCTCTGGCCCTATAAATTTTACTACATTAGGTACCGCTGATAAGTGGCATCACACAGTGCTTGTCTTTCTGTGTCTGGCTTATTTCACTGAGCACAGTGCCCTCGAGGTCCATCCACGTTGCAGCAGGCGTCAGAATCTCCTTCCTTTTCAAGGCTGAGCAATGTTCCGCTGTGTCTGCACCACATTTTGTTCTGTGGACACTTGGGTGTCCCCACCCCCTGGCTTTTGGGAACGTGTCTCCTTGACACTCTGCTTCCAGTCTTTTGGGTGTGCACCCACAAGGGGGATTGCTGGGTCTTACGGAGTCCTCTCTTTATTTTTTTTTCTTTATTCCCCTCTTTACTTCCCACCACCCTCACCACTTCCACCCCTGACCTGTAGATGTTGCTGTTTCCCCTTAAGAACTGGATCTCTGAAGGTGGGGCGTCTCTGGGGCCTGGCGCACCTGGGGCCTGGCCCGTTGCTCCCCCTGGAGCACGAACCCAGGACCTGCTCCGTGTAAAGCAGACGTGCTCACCACTGCACTCTGGAGCCACACCCTCTCCTTAATTTTTTGAGGAAACTTTATGCTGTTTTCCATAGCACCATTTTACATTTCCACTAGCAGTTCACAAAAGTTCCAATCTCTTCACATCCTTGCCAACACTTGTAATTTTCTCTTTTTCTGAGGGTAGCAGTTTTAATGGTTATGAGGTAATTCTCATTGTGGTTTTGGTTTGCATTTCTCTGATGATTAGTGAGGTTGATTATCTTTTCATGTGCTTGTTGCCCATTTGTTTATCATCTTTGAAGAAATATGCATTCAAGTTCTTTGCTCATTTTTAAACTGGGTTATTTGATTTTTGTTGAGTTCTGGGAGTTCTGGATATTAACCCTTGATCAGATATATGATTTGCAAATATATTCTCCCATTCCGCAGTTTGCCTTTTTACTCTGTTGATTGTATCCTTCGATGCAAAAACATTTTTAAATTCGATCATTTCATTCCTTTATTTCCACTTTTGTTGCCTGTGCTTTTGGTGTCATATCCAAGAAATCATTGCTGAGTTCGATGTCATGAAACTTTCCCCTATGTTTCCTTCCAAGAGTTTTATAGTTTTAGGTCTTACGTTTAGGCTTTTAGTCCATTTTGAGTTAACTTTCGTGTATGGTGTAAGATAAGGGTCCAACTTCGTTCCTTTGCATGTGGCTGTACACTTTTCCCAGCACCATTTGTTAGAGAGACTGACCTTTCCCCACTGTGTGGTCTTGGCCCCTTGCTGAAAATCATTCGCTCATATATATCAGGGTTTATTTCTGGGCTCTTTATTCTGTTCTGTTGGCCTATTTTTCTGTCTTTATGCCGGTACCACACTGTTTTCATTCCTGTAGCTTTGTAATCTGTTTTGAAAGTGGCAAGTGTGAGTTCTCCAACTTTGTTCTTTTTTAAAAATTGTTTTGGCTCGTCAGGGTCCCTTGAGATTCCAAATCAGTTTTAGGATGAATTTTTCTCTCTCTTCAAAAACTATCACGGATTTTGGTAGGGATTGCATTGAATCTGTAGATTGCTTTAGATAGTATAGACATCTTAACAATGTTATTTCCAATCTGTGAACACGGATGTCTTTCCATTTATTTGTGTTTTCTTTTAATTTCTTTCAACACTGTTTTGTGGTTTTCAGTGTATTCAGTAAGTGAATTTTAAGGTATTTTAGATCAAAGAATTTTTTATGCTTTTGAGAATATGTAAGGCATTGGAATATGTTTACCTAAAACACTGATTGTTTTAAAAATTTTGCCTTTCTAATTATTAAAGTTACATTAATATCAATCCTTCAAAACATTTGGGCTTAATTTACAAATTGCTCCTCCCTTGGATAAATGACCCCCTGTTAATTAATCTTCTACCAGTAAATAAACTGCCACAGTGATTCTTCAGTAATGTTAAAATTTCTGTATACACCATGCAAAGCATAGATTTTGTGCTTGCACAGTGCACAAAATCTGCCAAGCAACGAAGTTGGCGCTAAGTGAAATAGTGACGTATAGAAAGTTCTGTCCGTAATGTTTCTTTTTTTAAAACTGCTTCTCCCCACTTGCCCACTCCACATAGCAGTGGGTGTCAGTGTCTCCCTACACCTGCCCCAGGGGACATTTGCCCTGGAGATATTTTGGTTGTCACAACTTGGGTGACTGCCACTGGCACTAGGGGGCAGCAGGCAGAGATGCTGCTAAACCCCACACAGTGCACGCCACAGCCCCGCCCCTCCAGCTGCGGCCAGCGGTGCTGGGGTCCAGAAGCAAGCGGTGTGCAGCAACCGCTCTGCTGGGACGAAGGGCCCCGCCTCCACCTCCCTCAGTGATCACTTCCTCCCGTTGCTCTCCGTCACATGTCCTGTTTAGCAAAAGCGGAGGCCAGCATTCACCCACTTAAGACAGAGGGTCTGCAAGCATCCTGCCCAGCATGTGATGCCAGTGAGTTTAGCGTGGCCCTGCATGCAGAGGACACTGTCCTCACTTCCGATACCAGCTGCAGTTCAGGGTTCCAGACCACCTTCCGGGTTCGTGATTTTCAGACAAAGCTCACAGGGCTCACTGGGAGCTGCCATCCTTGTGGTTTATCCCAGGGGACGTTTGCAGATTAAATGCCACCAAGGGCAGAGACATACAGGGGAGAGTCTGGGGGTCCAAATGTGGAACCTCCCATCGTCCTTTCCCATGGAGCCTTGGGTGGTGTGAGCACCTGCTGGCCACCGTATGTGACAACAGGAAAGTACCTACGAGTATGGCCACCCAGGGAAGCCCAGCCACGCCTTTGGTGTCCAGTTTTTACCGGACTCCAGCACATACTGTCCGCGGGGCTCACTGTTAGCTTCCAGCCCTCTTGGAGGTCAGGGCTGATACCCCTGGAGGTTGGCACGGATAACTGTGTGCCCCGAGGCACCCACTGTAAGTCACGCTGGTGCACTGTGTGGTGGGCAAATTCCCCAGGCAAACAAAGACTATCAGGCAGGCTGCTCCACAGGCCTAGAGGTCACCTCCCAGGAGTTGACTTATGGCTGCACACTCCACAGCTTTGTGTTAACTTTAAGTCACCTTCATTACGGAAGGAAAACCACAGGCCGAGTTCTTCGCTAGGCTGAAGACTGGCTGCTAAGCTTTCAAAGAGGCAGGCTGGCTTGCTCATTGCTTCCTAAGTCATCATCTCATGGTGTGGTCTAAATCAGCGAACGTGTCTCCGGCGTGGTGGTGATCTCGGGGATCAGACGCCAGGCGGTGATTTCGCCAGGCCAGCCCTTCCGCATCTTTTAGATGTGACCCCAGAGATCCTCATTTTATAGCCTGGAGAGGCCAGTGGTCTCACCACTGTCCGAACCTGGGGTAGAGCTCAGGTCTCTTGACCCTTGCTGAATAATACTGTCATCGCTCCTGCTTGTTACATCAAATGGGAAAATTGTGCACCTTTCCCGTGAAAGGAGGTGGGCTCGCTTACGAGGAGTGACCTGCTAGCTCCTAAGGGCCTTTGATCTTAGAATAAAACCGACTCAGACACGACAAGGCGCGATGCAATGAGGGTTGCGAAAGAGTGTCAGTGCTGGGGACCAGAAAGGTCACTTGTCACTGGTTGGGACGATCAGAGAGGTCGAGTTCCAGGGCGTGGCAGTTCAGACTGGCCTGGAGAGATGGAGACGGGCGTGCGAGTGAGGCGCCAGGCGAGCGAGGCGGCGGGCCGCGCAGGCCCACCGCGCCGAGAGCTGTCCGGGGCTGAAAACAGCACGCGCGGAAACACGCTTGGTCGTGAGAAGGAGGTTAAACAGAGTAATGGTCTCTTTCCTTCAGTTCGTTTTCGTGGAAGGAAGTGCTGAACCCTGTCCTTCCTTTTCAGCTTTTTCTGAGACCTGTCATCTGTCAACGAAGTCAAGTTTTTAAATGTTTTTTAAGTGTTCTATATTCGTACTGATTCGAAGCGCTACCAATTCCGTTATTAATAACAATACAGTCAGTTTTACGCTATGATTATCAATTTCTTTTTTAGTTTTTTGCTTTAAATGTTTGAAGGAAAAATATAGATATTAGATTTCCATGGTAAATCGAGCCTTTTAATTGTTCGGAAGTGTCCTCCTGTCCCTGGGAGCGCCGTTTGTCTGTTCGGTCAGGAGCGAGTTTGTCGCCGCGGCTGCACCAGCTCTCCTTCGCCTCCTGCCCGCACGTCCCCCAGCCCCTTCCGCCGCCCTTCCTGCACCCAGCTATGTCAGATGTGCTTCCGATCAGCAGCATGCAGTAGAGTTTCTTTTTAAAGGCAGTCTGATAACCTTATTCTCTTAGTGAAGTATTTAGTCCATTTACATGTAGTTAAATTACTGATTTGGTTTAAATTTATCGTCTTACTATTTGGTTTTTGTTTTTCCTGCCTCTTATATTTCATTTTCTTACTTGTCTTCTTTCGTTTGATTATTTTTTTTTATTCCGTTCCCTCCGACTGTTATCTTGGGAATTTACAACTGTAACTGTTCTTTTAGTGTTTTCCTAAAGATTACAATACTCATCTTTGACTTATTAAGATATAGCATAAATTCATATTTTACTATTTCTCGACAGTGCCAGCATTTTATGTTATTTTCAGCTATTTCAGTTCTAGAATTTCCATTCTTTTTTAAGAGCTTTCGTTCTCTGCCGAAGTCGTCAATCTTGTGTTTCAGTCCATTGGACACATTGCACACAGTTGCGTTCAAGTCTGTGCCCGATGTTTGCGTCGTGCGTGCCGCTTCTGGGTTTCTGCTCAGTCTTTTGTGCTCTCGGCTCCTGGTTAGGTAGTCTTGCCTCCTATATTCTGGTTGTTTTGGATTGAATGCCAGACATTGTAAATACAGACTTTTAGAGATAATTCAGGCTGTATGTCTGTACTGTCCAGTATGATAACCACTAGCCATGTGTGGCTATGTACATTTAAATTCTTTAAAATTAAAATTTCAAAATCGAAGCCCTGTTACACGAGCCACATTTCCAGCACTCGGCAGCCATGCGTGGCTACTGGCCGTCTTCCTGGATGGAGCAGCCGGGACGTTCTCATCACGGCAGCAAATCGTCACCGCCTCCGTGGTTCTCTAATGCATTCGGAGCGAATTTTTTTTACAAAAGTAGTGTTGTCCCCAGCTTGTTAGTTCTTAGTGGCGAAGTTGTTTAAAACACAGCTAGAAGTAGAGCTTCTCCACTGATGTTTTAATCAGACGTTTCTAACGAACGTGCCCAGCCGCTGACGTGCGGAGGCCGGTCCCACCTACGGGATCCCGTTGCTCCGATGCCAGTTTGTGACTGGCTTCCCCGGCACCCTTATTTCAAAGGCAAGAAACTTTAGGTTTAAAGAAATTAGATAAACTCAGCTAGTAGAGGGATAGCTGACATTCAAACACAGGTGCTCCGACTCCAGGTCCCGTGCCCGTGGTCAGGCAGAGTGGCCGGTGCTAATAAGCATAACAAATGAGAGAAGCCACCAGGAAAACTGACTTTTCCTGTTGGCATCTCGGGTCTTTCTGAAGTCCCTGTCCTCCTTCAAAATGAACCCCAGCGTGTCTTCTTCTCAGTGCTTAAAATACCTTCTCCTTAGTATTTAGTACGATTTAAAATAAATTACTCTAAATAATGTATAAACATTTCTCTATTGACGAGTCTGTAATTTCCACTTTTCCAGTTTTCTATTATATAGCTCAATCTGACTGCTATTAACTATGTTTTTTCTCCCCAAGATAACTGCTAAAATACCAAGCACAGCAGTTACTAGACCTGTACCTACTGGATATGGGGTAGGTTTTCCTAAGCTGCAGATATTAAGATGCTTTTTCTCATACATGAGTTCATGTTAGGCCATTCCGAATGCTTCGGCTGGCTTTCAGCCCATGGCCCAGATATATTTTCCATTTTGGGTAGTTATGAACGTTATAAAGTCTCATTTGATTAATAGCTTTGAATGTTCTAGTCATTTTGATTATAATTTTTTAGAAAACATTTTATTACATTTTTCTATTTGTTAACCTTGTGTTTGTTGGTTGACTTCCTTTCATATTCTGTATGATATAGCCGAGTCTCATGTATCTCATTCGTATATTTTATGTGAAGTTGGATGTTAAATAAATGTAATGATGTTTGTAAATTTTAAAAACTTACTAATGAATATATGAAAAGATAAACTTTAAGAAAAATTTCAAAAGCACGTATCTGGGTTTTGCTTTCATTTGAGATCTTTGGAGGAAAGATGCTATATAAAAATCCATAGAGGAAAATCTTTTAAATCTTGCCCAAATTTGGATGTTTTAGCTTACATGAGACATTAGAAGAATGGGCGGGGGGGGAGAGTTGGAGAAGGAGGCAGGATAGCATTTCCTTGTCCTCTTGACGTATTTTGTAGGGTCAGAGAAATAGTTGCAGTGACTAGAGGTCCAGGACACTTGCCTTCATGCTGTCCCTTTATGTGAAAGAAGAAAGTAGCCTTGTACTCAAAGCCACTGTGCCATGTGACAAGCAGCTTGCACATGGATTCCTCGTGAGTGTGCTCCGTGACGATGTGTCGGAGCAGGAGACGGCGGGCATTTCTGTGAGGGGCCAGACGGTTTACTCAGGGTCTGCAGGTCAGACAGCCCGTGCTGCAGCACCCACCCCCGCCCTGCATTCGCGGTGCAGGAGCCCGTGGGAAGGGGCGTAGCTGTGTTCCCGTAAACCTTTGTGTACAAAGGCTGGGGTTCTAGTTGGCTGACACCTGCTTTAGAGTTGTGTCGTCTGGTCCTATGTCCTCAGGTGGGCAATGGAAAAATTTATATTTAAGTTTACTTGCCGGTAGAATGAAGAAAAAAGTTATGAGAAAACTTTTACAGCTTGATATATAAAATTAGATGTAGGCTTTTTGAAAATTATTTTAACTTAGTTTTTTGTTCACTAGTCCAAGACATCCCTGGTATCATCGATGGGAAGACCGATGACGGGGGCTATCCAGGTATCCCCGTCACGTGGCATTACGTGTGGGGCCTCTCTTGTGACTTAAGATATTATTGCCAAAGTCTTCTTTTCTGTATTATGCTAGTTTAAAATGTTAAAGAAGATTTTAATGATAGAGTGACTCTGACTCTTTAAATTGTGGCTAAAGTTTGGACTGTTGGAAATCTTCGGATTTACTCACTGAGGTCTCAGAGGGACGTGCGCTGGGCAGGGGACACAGGGACTGACAGTTTGCTTGAGCAGCACACTCTGGGACCCATTTACCTGTGTGGTCATTTAAAACGATTTCTGCGGCTTCTCTCATGGGCATAGATCATCAAAAGTCATCGGCTACATAAAGGTGCCATGTAAAAATCCATGAGTGTTTTTTTCTTTTTTCTTTTCAAGCTGTGAGGAAGGCCATTTAGAGCAAGAAACTGCAGTTGGGTAGGGGAAGGGAAGTTAGAGACAGGACTAACACGGGGGGGCGGGGCAGGAGAGCAGAGCAAGCTGATGGCGAGTACAAGTCAGTGTCCAGACGGTGCCGCGCGTGGAGCTGGGCAGACGAGGCGGGACAGAGGGCAGAATGCTTTTAAGTGATTCTTATTGTTTTAAGGATGGAGTCACTCGACCCATGACTGCAGTGAGAGCGGCCGGCTTCACCAAAGCAGCATTGAGAGGTGCGTCATATTATACCTCCTAATTTTTTTCAGACCTTTTAACATTTTTACTGTTTTGGTATGTGTAAAGATGATTACCATTCTAAACAAGACCTAACATGCCACCAATTGTAAGGTGGGCCACGATGTGAGGCCCCATTAAGAAAGGGAAGAGGCGGTGGAAGTAGCCTGCCTCTCAGTCGAGCGGAAGTTACACCAGCATGTACTCCGTTACAGTGTACTGAATTGTGCACTCAAAATGTATGCATTTTATTTTATGTAAGTTACAGATCGATTTAAAAAAACTAAAGGAAAAAGATAGTATTTAAATATATGCAAACTTAAGTAATTTTAAAATAAAATTATTCGGACAATTGATGTTTATTATACCAATAAGGACAATTAAAAAACCACTACCAGGTTATGACTAACATGATTAATAACTTAAGAGTTCACAGTATGGACAGATTACTGTGAGGGGAAGTAGATACCAAGAGAGTATCTCATTTTTGTTTTTACATATTATGACACAGATTTTTCTTTACATAGTTTTATGTAAACAGTTTCACCAATTTCTCAATATATAAAATGTTTATGTAGATATAAATGTCTTGCCTATTTAATAAGTAGGCTGTAAGGCACTTAATGAGTAATTGAGTAACGTGCCAGTTTTCATAATTTTCTTCACTTACACTGGGGCGCAGATTAAACGTGACCTCTTCGATTGTGTCTCAGGCACTGCGTTTGACCCCCTCGGCCAGGCAAGGGGCCCTGCCCCTCCTCTGGAAGCCAGAAACGAAGACAGGTACGTGCATCCTCATGCCAACGCTTTGTCGTTATGGATTTTTATTTTCATTTTTCAGCTACGTAATTCTTAGGTATTTTAAGTTTATGTCAGCAGACTTGTAATCAAACCGTCGCCCCTAGTTCTTGGAACTAGCTAAAGAATCAAGTCTAAGGAAAATGGCCTTGTGTGTTCTGTGTAGTTTTATTGTCATGTTATTGGACTTGAAGATGTGTCTGATTTTTATGGATGCCAGCGTCGATTCTCTTGAAGGCCAGTGGGGTTATAAATGGGATAAGACATGCTTATTTTAAAAGGTAATTTCAAAGAGAAAAATCAAGAGTCGACATAAGAGGTCAGTTTTCATATCAGTGAGAAGTTTACTTTTTATTGAATTCACTTGGTTTCATGCCGGTGGCGAGGGTAGCCAAAGAGCCACGTGCGGCCTGGCCCCGTGCACTGGTGCGCACGTCCCACGGACAGCTTTCGGGGTGGCAGTCACGGCGTGCGGGCTGTGGCCAGCATCAGTTCATGGAAGGAGAGAAACAGCGCAGAGGCTGGACTCGGCGGCGCCGGTAAATGGCCGGACCAAAGCCCGAATCCGGGCTGTTTCCACGGCCCACGCTGTTCACCACAGTTTCGCTTCTGGATATACATTTTAAATCATTGTTCGTAAACCTGGTATTTGGGCTATTCTATAAATGACACGATTTCCCTTTTCGACTGACAAGGAAACTGTGGAAACCAGTTTACTTTGTATTCTGGTTAATGACAGCATGTCTGCTGATACATAGTATTTAAATATTATGTCATTCTGGATTCTTCTGGCTGCTAACAGAAGACACATCAGAAACACACACACTAAGAACATTTGTCGTGTAACGGGAAGTCTGGAGGAGGGCCGGGCTGGGCGGGGCACGCGACTGCTCGGGGGCACCAGCCCGCGCTCAGCGTCCCTTTGACCCGTTAGTGTTTCTCAGGGGGCCACCCAGCCTGGTGGTGCCAGGAGAGCCGTGAACGCTGAATGTCTGTCTGCCCAGAGCCAGAAAGTTCAGGCATAGGTCTCTTTTGAAAAAGCAAGGGAAGTCTTCCCAGGACCCCTGTCCCTCAGAAGGCGTGTCTCCGCTTCTCACGTCTCAGGAATGCAGCACTGGCCTGTGGCCGAACCAGGCACTTGGCAGGAGACTGAGACCCGCCCAGCTGCCTCCGCGTGCCAGGAAGGGTGGGGGACAGGCTCCTGGAGGCGGGGAGGGTGTCCAGCTGTGTCTGCAAACAAGCTTGCTTTTTTGGCATTTGAGAGGGACAGGATAGTTCAAGTGTCTTCATGAAGTCCTCTTACAGATTTTTTTCTTTAAAATTTTATATCGATATTTTGGGTTTAATAACTATAGGCCACATTTAAAGACATTCAAGTATTTCAGACAACTAGAAAATAGAATTCCATAATTTGTTGTAACCTTTATAAAACCACCACCTATTTGCTCAATTAGAATGTTAACATTTTTGTAAACTAATAAAATTTGTAACCCCCCTGACTAAATTTATAGCTAGGTTCCACTGAAGAATATGATTCCATAGACAAAACAATACTGTTAAATTTATCCTGGCATTATTTGTAAAAGTCCCATTTCTGGAGGATTAGGAGAACTACGATGTAGTCCGATACATTCGTAGTAAAATTTAACTCCGGCACTGACTGATGTGCATTCGGGTGTGGTGGTATTTGCTGGAAGAAAGTGGCAGCAAAGCAACAATGATGTCATATTTGAAAGGTACCTGATTTGGGGCAATGTGTTTGCTACTAATGGAGTCAGGCTTTTAAGCCTCTCCGCTTGCTGCAAACCTTCTCTTGGTTCCCAGCTGGTAGGAAGTGAGAACAATGATTATCTCCTTATAGGCCTTGAATTCTCCTAAGCATGAGAGGGTGTTTTCATCTGCCGTGACATCCGAAAAAAGGACCCGCCTTCTCTGGAGGAAGACGATATAGTAGCATGGGTCCTGTTTGGGTTTACGTCCTGATGCTCAGACTTACTACCTCTGTGATCCCTGGTGTAATGCCGAGCTCCCTAAACCCCAGTGCCCCATTGGTGAAGGAATAATCATAGTCCTTGGATCAAATGTTACTGCAAGCGATAAAGGGCATAATTAGGATGGTGCAGGTGGCCCAGTGTGAAATTGCACTTGTGCTAAGTAAACGATAGCTGTTTTTACTCTTGTGAATAATTATTATTAATTATTAAAAAGAGTCGTACATTTGCCATTTATATGTTGGTCTTACCGATGATCTATTTTTAAAGTTTAAAAGCACTTATAATGGAAATGTTTAAATTAAATGTCAGTATATGTTATCAGTGGTTGAATGATTTCCAAGTATACCTGCTTTTTTCTTAACAGTCCAGAAGAAAAGATCAGACAATTAGAGAAGAAGGTAAATGAGTTGGTCGAAGAAAGCTGTATTGCCAATAGTTGTGGAGACTTAAAGCTGGTGAGTCAGTCATAAACTAACAGGACTCGGGATCATGAAGTGTGTATATGTCCGTGTCTGGCTTTATATGCGCACACGTGCACGCATGCGTACAGGTGAATGGGCTTGTTTTGCTATTGACTAGCCTTCGAGTTGTCACTGAAGCAATTATTTTGAGAACCTGCAGTTGTAACTGCTTCATAAGCTCTGATATCAGAACAGTTGGCTGACTTTAAGTTTTGACGTTGGTCATTTCACTTGGGGAAAGCATGCTCATGTGTCAGTCCATTAAATTTGCAGCTGGAAGATCGGGTTAGACCCGGCTGCGGGGCGACTCCACGCCCTGACCCGCACTGCCGGGCTCCCCCTCCATCATGCTCCCCCTGAGCAGACCGCAGCCTCGCAGTCCGCGCTTTGGAGACCCCACCCTGCTCTTTAAAATTATTAAATATTTCTTCTTAATTAACCTTCGTTCACATTACTTTGATTGTCATACCATATAAATATAATTTCTGTGACTTACTTGTCAGATGAATGAATATCATTAGAAAGCATCGTTCAGTATGAAAAAAGCTACTTTCTTGAGAACTGGTGCTTTTCATCTAGTTCTAAAAAAAAAATGTATGTTGAATTGAACCATCTGGGTCAGGCTCTCAGCGGAAATGAATGAAAGGTTCCTGGAGCTCCGAGCAGGAGGGGGGAGCCAAACTCTGCACCTGCCGTAACCAGGGAGCCGGCCCCCCTTGACTCCTCTGAAGCCAAAGGAGTCCATCCAAATTCCTGTCTCACGAGACGAGACGGAATTAAAATGCCCAGTTATTCAGGCCCCGGGGGAAGGCAGGAGCTCCGGCCTGGCCAGGCGGAGGTGAGGAGACCTGAGGGGGCCAGACCCCTCTGCTTCCCCAGAGACCACACTCAGCACCTCCGTGCCGGGAGCGCCAGTTCAAACAGAGCCTGGGATCCTTTGTTTGGAGGGGGAGCGTGTGTCCCGCGGCCGCCCCAGCCGTGTGTAGTGCTCCCCAAAAGCAGTGCTGTGACGCCTGCTCAGTGTGAACTTGGTTTCAGGCCCTAGAAAAGGCGAAGGATGCAGGAAGGAAGGAAAGGGTGCTGGTGAGGCAGCGGGAGCAGGTGACGACCCCCGAAAACACCAACCTGGACTTGACCTACTCCGTAAGTGACGCGAGCGGTTATGTCGGGAGGATTTGTAGCTTCCAGAAAGCGTTTGTCTTTTTTTACTTTCTGGTTTTCTCCTCTTTTAAAAATCTTATCGGAACTCAGATGCCCAGAATAGATTAATAGTGATCTTGCTGTAGTTCATGCGACACTCTCATCTTTGGTCAGCGCAAAAATCTTTTTTTGTTTAGTTAGTTAATTACTTGTTTTTAATAACTTAGTAAGAATTCACAAACCCACCATCCAAGGACTCCGTTTCTTGAAGATTGCTAATGTTTTTGCTTTATTCAGTGCAGTTACTTTAATGAGATTCTAATGCAGACTTTTTGTCTGTGATTTTTTAAAAAAAATTTTCAATTACAGTTTACATTCAGTATTTTTTAATATTTGTTTCAACTGTATGCTCTATGATTTCGAAAACTTCAAACTAGGCAAAAAAGACCATGTTCTGTGAGAGTAGTAAAAAACCCACTAATTTCTATCAATATTTCCTTAATTCTGAAACGACAGTTCCTTGATGTTTATTCTGCTGTTTAAAAGGGTGTGTTTTCAGTGAGACAAGTCTTCGTATGTCAAGCAGATGGGAAAAAGGACAGTTGAAACTTTGAGCAAGAAGTTTTAGATGTTTGCTATTTATAGCTAATATTTTAAAATTTCATGGCATCTTTAGATTCAGGAATAACTTATAAAGATTATTTTTCGCCTCTAGCAATGTAACTTATTATAACTTAATGACTTAAATTATAATCTTGCATTTAGAGAAATACTATTCAAATAAAGGTTTAAGATTTTTTCACCTTTAGTTTACATTCATGAGGAGAATCTGGTCCACTATTTCCCTTGCTGCTTTTCTCTAGCATCATTAACAGTGCACAGTGATTCTTTATAGGTCTTCCTGAGGTACGGGTGGCAAATGCTGTCTAAATTGGAAGGAATACACAGAAAGTCAAGGTGAAACTCAGAGGGTAGCCTTACCCGTCCCTCAATGCTCTGGTTCATTTGGAATGCAAGATTTTCTCAGTCCGCTTCATTTCCTGATTGGTTAGCTGCTTGATATAAGCAGCTAACTCTGTGATGGGATTTTAATCCCCAGAAAGATGATAGACAGAAGGGGCTTAAAATGGTCATTATGTGTCTTCTTGCAATATTGCTTTCCTCAGGTTCTCTTCAACTTGGCCAGTCAATATTCAGCTAATGACATGTATGCCGAAGCGCTAAACACCTATCAAGTTATAGTGAGAAATAAGATGTTTAGCAATGCAGGTAGGTGTACATAGTCAGTTTGTCTAATAAGTATAGTTTCTTGTTTTTTGTTTTTGTGGTGTTCATTTACATTTCCTCACTTTTCTGGTTTCTTACAATGAAATGGTCTATACTGTAAATAAATTTATATTTATATAGAGGTGTCCTGCTTAAAGATAGTCTATTTGAAAAGCCACACGAGTACAAATGAGAAAATAGAGTTGATATGAGGTGTTTACCTGATAGTAAACAAACAGCGTGTCCTGTCCTCACAAGGAGAATGAGCATGCAGCCTATGGGGCACATGTTCCCTTGGGTGGCTTGTCCCCAAGAGCCTATCGTTTACATCTGGCGTTTACATTGTGTGATTTTCGGTAGCAGTATTAAAGTTGATCACTATCGTTTTCATTGCTATCACATTAAAATGTGAGCGGCATTACCAAGTGCAGTTGTAAAGTCCCTCGGCTCCAGGTTTTCCCCGGGGAGTGGGGGGGGGGCGCGGCTGCGCCTCGCGACGGGAGCCCGCGGTGCCCAGCAGCGTTTTCAGGGCTCCGCCTGCCTTCGGTGCCGGTTCCTCACGGAGTCGTTGGCGTGTGAACACATGAAAGCAGCGTAACTGTTTTAAAGGGAGAATTTTGGGTCACGGCTGAGCCTTCATAACTTAAGAAAAGCTTCAAAGAATATGATTTAAGGTCATCTGAAATATAGAAAAGTGGAAAACATCGAATATTATATATTCATTCTTTTTTTTTTAATTAGGGAGATTGAAAGTGAATATGGGAAATATTTATCTAAAGCAAAGAAATTATTCCAAAGCCATTAAATTCTACCGGATGGCATTAGATCAAATTCCAAGTGTCCATAAAGAAATGAGGTGAGTTTACGTAATGATAGCTTTGTAAAATTGAAGTGTTGCTTTTTAGAAACAGGATAACTCAGACTTGTTATCAGTAAGTTGAACGTTCTGAGGTGTTGGTACATGAGAGGTGTTAGATTTTTGGAATATCTGCAGTATTTTGGTCTGTCCTCTTGTGAGTAGTTGCACACATTTATGTAATGACGACTTAAAGGTATAATAAGTGATCCACTGAAATAAAACTCAGCCAATTGGCCTACGTAGGGACTGACCACCAGATACAGCTTACCGCCAACACAGAGTCCAAACGGCGGTCCTTTCGGCCAGTGGCCCACCGTCTTCTTGGCGCCAGGGACCGCCACTCCCATGAGAATCTGACACCTGATGATCCGAGGCCGAGCCGGGCTGCGGTGCTGGCGCCGGGAGCGGCCGCAGACACAGACGGAGCCTCGCCCGCCCGCCCGCCGCTCGCCTCCTGCTGGCGGCCTGGTTCCGAACGGGCCACGGAGGGTGCCGGTCCGCAGCCCGGGGGTTGGACCGCCCCCTGCTTTAGCACATGCCAGAGTCCAGATGCAAGGCTAGGAATTCAGATCCCCTGACAACCGCGCCGTCCGTCGAGCGCGGACTCGCGCGGGGACGGCAGTGCCCTGAGCCCGGAGGAGCAGCGCGGGGCTGGAGCGCGCATGCGTTTCCCTCCCGCAGCGTTTCGCGAGCAGAGACGGCGAGTCGCTTCGTAGTCAGTCAGGTGGCGGCCTTGGGAGCACAGACAGACCTTTCCAGGATGTGTACTGGTCATAACTTCCCCGGGCACAGTACAGTATCTCCGTGCCAGTTAATCCATTTGTAAAAGCCGTCTTCAGTGGTCATTTGCTTTTGAATTATGCATGATGTGGATCCGCATCGGTAAACATCTGGCTGATGAAACAGTGCCCTCGGGGTGCTTCTAACCAGGGGAGACCAAGAATTTTTGAGCATTTTAGAAAACGGCACATGCTAAGTGCTTAATCATCAATAACCCAAAGGTGCCGTAGTTATTAGGCGGAGGGAACAATTACCGAGAACCAGACCGCGGGCTGTGTGGAGGAGGAGTGCTTGAGAGGCGCTTAAGTGAGGAGGGGCGGGGAGGAGCGTGCCGGGCAGAGGGGCCGCCGGGGCCGGGCCAGCGGGAGCACGCGCGGCGGTCCGAGCAGAGGCGTGTGAATAAGCGAATTAGGTTGCAACAGAGGGATTGCGCTGAGCAGTGTTTGGAAATGAGATGGCATCGCGACCTTTAGAATGTCTGTAACCAAAACACAGAGAATAGCAATGTTGAAGAGGACCAGAGAAACGCGAACCCTCGTGCCCTGGGGGTGCGAGGCGGTGCGGCCAGGAACGCCTGGCTATGCGGAGCTCCTTTGAAGTGAACACGCGACCCGCAGTCCCACTCCCAGGGCGCGCCCAGGAGAAACGGAGACACGCGTCACCAAGGGCTGTGCGCAGATGTTCACAGTCACCCAGAGTGGAGACGGTTGACGTCCCTCGGGTAGGCAGTGGGTGAATAACGTGCCCGCCTGTCCTCTGGGATGCTCTGGCAGCGTAAGGGACGGAGCGCTGACAGGTGCTCCCGCGTGGAGGAGCCTGGGCGAGACCGTGCTGACCGAGAGAGGCAAACGCAAACTGTCACATGTCATAGGACTCCCTTCGCATGCAGTGTCTAGAGGAGGCACGTTCAGACAGAAAGGGCCGAGTCGCCCAGGGCTGGAGGTGACAAGTGTCACAAGTTTTCCTTTTAGGGTGACAGAAATGGCTTAGAGCAAGGTCCCACAGCTGTGTGGGTCTAGAAGTACCCAGTGAGTCAGACACTGAAAACAAGTAGATTTTATGATGTGTGAATTAAGCTTAACAAAACAATACCAAAAAGTGAAGTGAGGAAGAAAAGGACATTATCTGTGGAGTGTCCTGACTGCCACTCCGAAGAGCTCACACCTCTCAGGCTGGCGTGCTTACTTCTCTTTAGGATTAAAATTATGCAGAACATTGGAGTCACGTTTATTAAGACCGGCCAGTATTCCGATGCCATCAACTCCTTTGAGCACGTCATGAGCGTGGCGCCAAGCCTGAAGGCCGGCTTCAACCTCATCCTCAGTTACTTTGCCATTGGAGATCGGGAAAAAATGAAGAAGGCATTCCAGAAATTGATTGCTGTTCCACTAGAAATTGATGAGGACGATAAGTATATTTCGCCAAGCGTGAGTATGAGGAAGCTGCGTGTAGCCAGCTCTGTTAGCGTGCCGTTCCGCCCCCAGAGACCAAAGGGCTGCAGGGGTGGCAGGTTTCTCCACCCTGCATTAATGTGCTAAGTAACTAAGTTTAATTAATGTATTTTATTGTTTCATTTGTTATGTAAATTAGGTTTAGAATGGGACTCTGCTGAAATAGGCTAGAGATCATGGTTAAAACGGACTGTACAATTTTAGTAAAATCTTGACCAAGGAGCCCCAAGCTTGCTTCCCTCTTACTGCATCGAGAATGAAAAGAAGTGATTCCTCACGCTCATTCACGGAGTGCAGCATGACACAAGTCCCAGCTTTGGAGACCCGGGGAAGTGTTATGTCATGTGAACTGGAAAATGCAGATATACGCTCATATGTGAACAGAAGCCGGCAGGGAGTACACCAAAGCAGGAACAGTGGTTTCTGGGCAATGGGGTTTTTTTTTAAATGCTTTTATAATACTTCTCGGATTTTTACACATAAATTATTGGTATATTGCCATATTATTTTATATTAAGTCAAACCATATGAAATTGCCTATATTTATAGCTCAAAATGGTATAATAATGTCAGTTTCTTAAGTTGAACTTACGGATTTTTAAAATTTTAAAATTAAACTTAATTTTGAGGTCATCGTAAATCAACAGGTTTTCTTAGCAGATTATAAGGGCTTGCAGCTCAGTGATGGCTCCACCACTCAGTACTTTTCTCCTCGTTCCTCAGTCCCTTCGTATGTAGAACAGGACTAATTATAGTAACCTGCATTATGGAGCTGTGAGGATTAAATGAGGTAATGCCCGGGAAATGCTTAGAACAGCACCTGGAATGTAGTAAGTGCTGGGCGAACGTTAGCTATTATATATTACTTCCGTACTGAGAAAAATATGAAAAAGCCATCTGTGTTTTCCATAGGGAGTAGAGAGATGACTCACACTAGGCGATTGGTGGTCACCGAAGCATTTACATTTGAGCTTAGAACTCACGATGCCACTCCGCTCCCGTGCTCTCGGCCCTGTGCTTTCCCGCCTGGCCTTTATCATCTGCTCAGAATCTGTAGAGTTCACTGGAGAGTGTGATCGGTGATCAGAAATAAGAATAAAAGTTCTACTTTGCATAATAGAAAACAGTGTAAAGAGATTACTCTTTAGTTTATACAACTAGTTAGTGGTAAGGTTGATCAGAAATCTAAGTTCTTAGTGTTTGCTTCTGAATTATTCATTTTTTTCCAATTTTATTTTCCCAGGATGATCCACATACTAATTTAGTGATTGAAGCTATAAAAAATGATCATCTAAGGCAAATGGAACGTGAAAGGTAATATTTTAGGCACTTAATAATTAAAACTTAATAATGGAGGTTAGATTTTTATAAGACCGTTGAACATGCATTCTGGCTACTTCTTTCAGATCTTGTTATGTGCGGGATATTTCTTGACTAGTCCTGTTGCTTCATCGTTTCTGTGCTTTACTGGATTCTCTTTTTTCCTTCAAAATAGTCTCTGTCCTCACGTTGGCCGCAGTTATTCATAGCTCAGTTACTCTCACTGTTTCTTCGCAATCCACTTCCCCCTGCATTTGGTGCAATATTGCAATTTTGTTTAATTACTTTTATTTTAAAAGCTTTCTTCATGTATTTTTGTGCAGCTTCCCAATTAAACTTCAACTCCCAAAGACAAAATTCCATTTATTTCATTTCTTCCTTCATCCAGTATGGCACCTAGTCTCTGCCAAGTACGTTTTGAAAGTTCTAATGGAATTGAATATGCAGTCGTGCGTCAGGGGTGTATCACATGATGGAGGGCCATTGATATTTTTTTAATTGTAGTAAAATACATGTAACAGAATTTACCGTCTTAAGTGCCTCCTCCTTCATGGTCGGCAGCACTAAGCGCGTGCACAGCGGTTTGTCACCACCCGCAGAACTCTTTCCGTCCTCCCAAACTGCCACTTTGTGCCCACTGAGTGGCCCTCGTGTCCCCTCGCCCGGCCCCTGGCACCCACTGCCCTCCCGTCTGTCTCTGTGAACCTGGCTCTTCTAGGGACCTCATGGAAGCGGAGTCGCAGTGTTTGTCCTCGTGTGACTGGCTTGTTGCATTTAGCACGATGTCCTCAGGCTTATCCCTGTTGTCGGATAACAGGAGCCCCTTCTGAAGGCTCAGTAATATTCCACTGAGCATGTGGAGGGCCCTTCATGTTTAGGAATTAGTTTAACATTGAAAATAAAACAGAGCCTTGTACTTCTGAGAGGACAGAGTAGATGTTCTTTTCACTGTTCTTTCTACTAAGTGCCAATTAAAAACCTTGGAAATTATGTATAAAATAAATCTAAGAAGAGAGGTGGAGAGAAGAAGGCAGACCAGCGGGGGACCTCAGGGCCGAGGACAACGGGGCAGTGAGTGAGTGCCCGCTTGTTCCCAGACTTGGCCCTGATGAAGCTGGCAGTCGGAACATGGCGGGCACAGGCAACGAACACACAAAAGGCCTGTTCTCTGCAGCCGAAGGACTGGGAAGGGCAGGCCAGCAAGACAGAGAATCTTTAGACAGGTGCCATGGAAACTGGCCCCGCCTGCCCCCATGTGTGCCAGCAAAAGCCAGTGGGAGCCCACACTTCCATCCTCGCAAGGCTGTGAGGAGACACTGAGCACCCAGGAGGCCCCCCAAGGCGGGGATAGGACTTTCGTCCCAAAGGCCCTGTGTAGCGTCAGTGGACAGCACACAGGGAACCCGGAGTTGCACCCCACCCAGCAGTACCGAGCCACTGCTCCCCCTCTTTCCTGGGGTGGCCTCAGGAGAGATAGTGGAGTCTTAGAAATTTCAGCATCACCTGGTGGTAACAAGGCCCCCCACCATGGTGTCAAGAGGGGCCATGGCAGAGGCAGGAGCTCTGACCCCACCCAGCAGAAACAAGGACCCCTCCAACCCTGGGTGTCAGAGGAACCCCATAGGGAGAGACTGGACTTTCTCATCTAGCAATAATGAGGTGGTGTCTCTCCTTCCCCTGCCAGAGTGATAGCCAGGAAGCCAGCCAATCACGGAGACTGAAATAAAACTAAGAGTCTCATGAGTCAGAAATGTCAAAATTTTGATCAGAAGTCGCTCATCAGACCAAGACCCGGGAAGAGTTCAAACTGAATGAAAAAGGATGATCAATAGATGCCAACATTGAGATGACAGAGATTTTATAATTATCTCACAAATTTTAAAGCAACTGTAATAAAAAGGCTTCAACAAGTGTTGACGAACATCCTTAAAACAAATTACAAAATAGAAAAGAAATAGAAAAGAAGGCGTCTCAGCAAAGAAATAAAAGATATACAGAAGAGCCAGGCAGAGATTTTAGAACTGAAAAGTACAAGAACTGAAATCAGAGGCTCAGTCGAGGGGCTCGACAGAAGAATGAAGGGGAAAGAGGAAAGATTCAGTGAGCTGGGAGGTAGAAAATGGAAATCACCCAATCTGACCAATAAACTAAAAAGCAAATGTGAACAGAGCCACAGGGACTTCTGGGACTTTAACAGAAGATCCGACATTTGTGTCATCAGTGTTTGGGAAGGAGAGGGGAAAGAGATTGGGGTAAAGAAACAATAGCTGGTAACTCCTCAAAACTGGCAATTAAAATAAACCTATAATACAAGACACTAAGGGAAGCCCAAGGAGGATAAACCCAAAGAAACCCATGTCAAGAAATATCATGATCAAACTCTGAAATTTAAAAACAAAGTGTTGAGACAGAGAAAAACAATGGGAACAGCAATTAGAATGACAGCGGGAAGGTTTTAAAGCCGTAACCTAAGCTCCCAGCTCAAGAACTTAGAAAAAGAAGAGCAAAAGCAACCCAAAGGAAGCAGAGGGAAAGAAACAGTAAAGAATAGAAATCGCCAACGTCAAAGAAAGAAACAGTAGAGGACGTAAGTGAAATACTTCTAAGAAAACTGATAACAAAGAGAACACAAGTTACCAACACCAGGAACCAAACGGAGGCTCCCACCCCCCACCGACGCGGCAGCATGGGAAGAGGAATGAGCACCACGCACCCCCCACACGCAGGGGTGACGCTTAGACCAGGGAAGCACCGCGCACACCCCCCACACGCAGGGGTGACGCTTAGACCAGGGAAGCACCGCGCACACCCCCCACACGCAGGGGTGACGCTTAGACCAGGGAAGCACCGCGCACACCCCCCACATGCAGGGGTGACGCTTAGACCAGAGAAGCCACTTTCTTTAAAACACAAGTTACCGCAACTTGCCTGATGCAAAATAGATCATTGGAAGAGCCCTATCAATATTAGGGAAATTGGATTATAATTATAAAGCTATGAAAAAAGTAATCTCTAGGCCCATATGGTTTTATTAGAGAATTCTAGCAAATGTTGAAAGCATTAACTTCATTTCTGTACAGTCTCTTGCAGAAAATTGTTCATTGTATGAAGCTAGTATTATGCTGTTACCAAAATAAGACAAAGACAGTACCAAAATAATAAAGAGGTCTAAAGATCAATACCTTATGAATATAGCTGCAAAATTGTTTAGAAAAGACTAGCAAACCAAAGCACTATCAGAATATAAAGAGAGTCGGGCACCAGGACCAAGTGGGTTTGTCCTGGGGACGAGATCAGTTCACCATCTAAATGAATCAGTATAATGCAGGATGTTGATGGAACGAAGGACAGCAACAACATGATCGTTCGGTATAAACCAAAAAGTACTTTTTCCTGCAGAATTCAGTGCGCTCATGATAAACAAACCAAAAAAACCTGAGCAAGGTGGGAGTAGAAAGGAAGAGCCTCCATCTGGTCAAGGGCCTTATGGGCCTTGTTGGCGTCACACTCCGTGATGACAGACCACGTGGTTTCCTTTTAGATCAGGAACAAGGCGAGGGTGCCTGCTGTCACCATTCTAGTCTGCGTGTCCCGGAGGATCTCGCCGTGGAAGGCAGGCAAGAAAAGGGAGTAAGAGGCATCCACCTTGGAAAGGAGGGAGCAAAACTACCTCTGTTTACAGATCACACGATCCTGAATATAGACTGTCCCACGTAAAATATTAGAATCCACTGAAAAACGATTTTAGCAAGGTTGCCTTTTTAAAACGTCAAATACAAGAGTCAATAGTATACGATAGAAATATACTATACCAATGCACTATACAAGAATGAAATGAACAATTACAATAGTATAAAAAACCATTAGGAATAAATTTAATAAGCGAAAGGCAAAACTCATACTCTGAAAACAATAAAACATTTTGAAAGAACTGCCAAGTAGGGGGCAGGCACCACGTGTCTGTGGGCAGACACCTACCATCGTTAGGGGGGCAGTGCCCCTCGTCACGCTGCAGGGTCGGCGCCGCTCCACCGAAACCCCAGCAGTGTTCCAGGGAGGCGACAGGCCAATCCTAAAATTCACATGGAATCACAAGGGATTCAGGATAGACATTTGAAAAAGAAGACAAAGCTGGAGGCCTCAAGCTGCGAAGCTTACAGCAGCCAAGACAGCAAGGTCATGCTTTGCGCTGGCAGCATGAAGATCCACCTGAAATCGTTGGGATGGACTCGAGAGTCCGGAAATAAACCTAAATTTGTAGTCAGTAGAGGAGCCAGGACACTTCAGTGGGGAAAGCTGTCTTTGCAACAGGCGGTGCTGGACAGTGGATGTCCCCATGCAAAAGGGTGAGGTCGGACCCCATGGCACACACGGGGTCTCTTCTAAGTGCGCCATAGACTCAAATGTAAGTTCTAGGACCATAAACTTCTTAGGAAAAAATAGAAGTGGCTGTTACTGGCCTTGGGTTAGGCAGTGGCCTCTTAGATGTGACACCAAAAGCACACGAAAAGAGGAAAAGATAGATAAATTGGACTTCATCAAAGTTAAAAACTTTCGTTCCTTAAAGGACAGCATCAAGAAAGTGAAGAGACATTGCACAGAATGGGAGAAAATCTTTGCAAACCGCATACCCAAGAGAGGACTGGTTTCTACAATACATGAAACTCTCTTCCAACTCAATAATGAAAGGGCCGGTACCCGAGTGCAAATGTACGAAGGATCTGAGCAGGCATCTCGGCGACATGCAGACGAGGGCGCGTCTGCCGCCCCGAGGGAAGCGGCCGCAGGAGCAGCGCCCCGCGAGGGCTCAGAGCACCGGGGTCGGGGCTGGCGCTGGATGCAGAGGGGAGACGGTCCGCAGTTGCTCTGAAGGGTAAACGCAGAGTCGCCGTATAACCAGCGACTTCTCCCCGAGGCATGTGGCCACGGCAGCTTCCTGCAGCGCCCGTGGCCAGACCCCGCACGGTCTCCAGCGGCAGCGAGCGGGCCGTGATGAGCCGTGGTGTGCGCAGCGGGGCCTGGTTCCGCCGGCGGGGGTGCAGGGCCTGGTGCCGGCTGCAGGGCGCGCCGACCGGGCGGATGCCGCAGGGGAGAAGCCCGGCACACAAGCCCGTGGGTTGTGTGGTGCCATCTGTGTGGGAGGTGAGACTGTTGTGGCGCATTCAAATCTAAGACCCACGGAGCCAATTGAGATGAATCGTGAGCCTTTGTTAGCCGCCGGCACCTGACTCTCCCCACTAGAGAGTCGGCCCCGAGCTTCCGGAGGAGGCAGCTTATAAAGCCCGACACTGCGTCCTGGTGGCCTTGATCAAGCAAGCAGATTGCAAAAAGCAGAAGATGGCTGTTAGCTTTTAGCACAAAGATATGCTGTTTCAGGGGGACTCCTAAACTTGTAGCAAACGGGGCTGGTAGACAGTTTTGTTATCTGCACCCTGGGGGCACTGTCGTTTTCTTCTTGGGAGCTGGCGCCTGAAGATACCACTCCCTGTCTTGTCCCTGGGACTAGCTTACTGGAGAATCTTTCACTTTTACAAGACGGGGCGGCCTGCTAGGGACAGGCGGCGCTCAGTGTCCCCGCCTCCCACGCACGGTCTCGCGTGAGGCCGTCTCGCCCTCCGCAGGCTCTGCGACGCGAGCCGAGGGCTGCCCTCTCTCGGGGGCTCCCCGGTCCCCAGCGGGTCAGCAGGCGCCGGGAGCCCGGAGGACAGCCGCCCGCCCGGAAGGCAGGCGCGGCGCGCAGCCCGGCTCAGAAATGGGTTTGCCGCGTCGCTGGCCGCCGCGCAGGAGGCTTTCGTGTCATGTTAGCTTCGCACTGACATTCTCAGGAAAAACACCTCTCTCTGCCCCGTTTCTCAGTAAACTTTTCCGCTTGTTTGGTGTAGGAAAGCCATGGCAGAGAAGTACATCATGACGGCCGCGAAGCTCATCGCCCCTGCCATCGAGACGTCCTTCGCCGTGGGCTATGACTGGTGAGCAGCGCGGTGGACCCGGCGCGTGTCCTCCTTCCGTAGTTTTGCTCGCGTGGGTTTAAAACTGCATCGGAAGAGGGACAGTTGCGCATATCGATTCCTACTTATCAAGCAAGTAGTAGCGTATGGCGAGATTAACATGGGCCAGTGAAATGCTTAATGTTTTAAAACGTGATTACCAGGCCGCTCTGCTATGATTTTCTGACCGCTCTGGTCGTGCCGTGCAGAGCTGAGGGGAGGGGCTCCCGCCGCCCGCGGGCCCCTGGTCGCTCCCCGCGCAGACGGCAGCCTGCGGCGCCTCCACTTCGCGCTGCCTCCCTCCTCCTCCTCCTTTCTACCTCAAGCGTGTCTCCGCTCTGCACTTTCTATCCTGAGTGAGAGCCCCGCACTCGAAGACGCTACCGTCCCCTGACGGAGCGGGCCTCCTAGGTGGGAGTAGAGAGCTGTATCCGACCCGGAGAAACCTTTGCTCGTTCGTCGAATCCGTTTCTTTCGTTGCCCAGGACAGGAGTCTCCTGTGTAGCATCCTGCTCTCTGCTTGGATTCTCCTGGCGTTCAGTCCCTTTGCTTTATTTCGGGACATCTTTAAGGGTTGGAACATTCATCTTTATACTGATCCGAAATTTGCCCCTCATGAAACTCTCTTGTATGGTCTTTCTAGAAAACAGGGAGTCTGTGACCTCTTCTACATGGTACCTTACCAGAATTTTAAGAACTCAAGATACAGGTGCATGGTTAGAAAATCAAATACAGAAGAATTACGGGCCTAGTTTCCTTCCTTCCTTCCTTCCTTCCTTCCTTCCTTCCTTCCTTCCTTCCTTCCTTCCTTCTTTCCTCCCTTCCCTCCCTCCCTCCCTCCCTCCCTCCCTCCCTCCCTCTCTCCCTCCCTCCCTCCCTAATACATGATTTGCAAATGTATTCTCTTATTCTGTAGGTTGTCTTTTCATTTTGTCCATTGTTTCTTTCCCTGTGCAGAAGCTTTTTAGTTTCATATAGTCCCACTTGTTTAGCTTTTATTTTGCTCCTTATGCTTTAGGTGTCACAGCCAAAAAATTGCTGCCAAGACCAATGTCAAGAATCTCGTTTTTTGTTTTTTCCTAGGACTCTTATGGTTTTCATGTCTGATTGTGAGTTCTCTCTCTTCTCTTCTTATATAATCTAGCTAAATATTTGTTTATTTTGTCTTTTCATAAAACAGCTCTTAGTTTTGTTGATATTTTCAGTTGCTTTCCTAGTCTTAGTTTTATTTATTTCTGCTCTGGTCTTTGTTGTTTTTTTTTTCTGTTGTTCTTTTTTTCTGCTTACTTTGAGCTTAGTATTTTTTTCCTTTTTTTTAGTTCCTTGAGATTTAAATTTAGGTTATTTTCTTATGTTCTTTCATTAATGTAGGTATTTATTACTATAAAAGTCCCTCTTGGAACTGCTTTTGCTGCATCTCATAAGTTTTGCTATGTTTTGTTTTTGTTTTATTTGTTCAAGATTTTTTAAAATTTCCCTGTTGATTTCCTCTTTACTCATTGGTCGTTCAGGGGAGTGATTTTTAGTTTCTACATATTTGTGAGTTTTTCAGTTTTCCTCTTGTTACTGGTTTATAGTCTCATACCACTGTGGTCAGAAAAGCTACTTGGCATGATTCCAGTCTCCTTACATCTGCTGAGGTTTGTTCGGCGACCCAACACGTGATCTGCCCTGGAGAATGTGTGCGCATGCTTGAGAATGTGTATTCTCCGGGCAAAATGCTCTGTATGCGTCTGTTAGGTCGGTTTGGTCTAAGGTTTGGTTTTCTGTTTCTACAATCAATTTATTGTTGAGAGCGCAGTGTTGAAACCCCCTGCGACTGTTGTATCGTCCATTTCTCCCTTCGGATTTGCTCACTCTACTCGGGTGCTGTGTTACTGACAACACGTGTATTGTGATTGCTAAGTCTTCCTGATGAGTAGAACTTTCCTTGTTCTATAATGACCTTCTTTGTTTTTTGTTGCTCTTTTTGAGTTAACGTCTATTTTGCCTGATTTAAGTACAGCTACCTTAGTTCTCTTGGTTTTTCCGTTTACATGCAATATCTTTTTCTATTCTTTCACTTTGAGCCTCTGTGAGTCCTTAAGGCTGAAGTGAATCTCTTATAGGCAGAATATACTTGGGACTTGTTTTTTAGTCCATTCAGGCGCCCTGCTTAATGATTGGAGAATTTAGTCCATTTACAATTAAGTACATTTTTATAGGTCAGGGTACTGATAGGTGATTATTAATCAGTAATTCTCCATAGGCACGCATGCCGTGGCATTGTATTGTGGCTGTTTCGCGGTTCCTTTGTTCCTTCTTCCTCCTTCCTCTTTTGCTGTCTTTCTTTGTGAATTGATGATTTTCCGTAGTGGTATTGTTTGCTTCTCTTCTCTCTGTCTTCTGTGTATCTTTTGTGTAAGTTTTTGCTTACATAAAAATTCTTATAGCAGTCTGTTTTAAGCTAATAATAACTAAACTTTAATTGATACAAAAACTGTACCCTTCCACACCCCCCCATAATTTTGTTTTTGATATCATAGTTTACCTCTTTTTATACTGTGTATCCATTAACGAATTATTGTAGCTATAGTTATTTTTAATACTTTTGTCTTTTACCTTTATACGAGAGTTAAGTGATTGACATACCACCATATTACAATATTAGAGTATTCTGACGTGACTATGTAGTTACCTTTCCCAACATATTTTGTATTTTCATATCAGTAATCGTCAGCACCCTCTCACTCCACCCGGGAGAGCTCCCTTTAGCACCCGCATGAAGCGGGGCTAGTGGCGACGAGTGCCCTCAGTGTGCTGGCGTGTCCACCCTTCATTTCTGAGAGGTGGCCAGCTCGCCCCCGATGCCTCATTTGAAACGGTCTTTTTAGAAAGATGTAACAGCGTATTACCATAGTTCATGTTTTAAAACTGTGTCCATTAAGGAATAAACTCTAATTTTCTCATATTAAAACTCATTTTTAACCCAGATTTTATAGCTTGCTGCTTTCCTAGCTGTCATCATTCAAATTGTCTTTTGTTCCACTTGCATTTTCAAGTTTAACAAATAAACAAAATAACCTTTTTCTGCTTTACATTATAGGTGTGTCGAAGTTGTGAAAGCTTCTCAATATGTAGAGCTTGCAAATGACCTGGAAATAAACAAAGCAATTACATACTTGAGACAAAAGGACTTTAACCAAGTAAGTTTTAAAAAATCAGGTGAAATTTTATGTTAATTGGTAAAAACGATAACTTTGTGAAACTCCTCTCTAGAAAGTTATCTCCGATTATTCTGAAATTGAGTAATATCTGTTTTTACATAATTTCCATTACTATGGTATTACTTTGGTTGAATTCTGACTTGTTTGGCCTGTTTCTTTAAAAATGTAAATGCTTTCCGTGTTCATCCTGGTTAGTTGCTAAATCACTACACGGTCTTCTCTGCAGAGGCCAGCTTCCTCCTGGATGTTTCTAGGCTATTCCCCAAAGCGCTAGGGTTTTCACAGTCGGGTACTGCGTGCAGAAGGAAGGCCGGGGGCCGCTCGGCAGCCTCGGCTCCCGCCCACCGTTTTCCCCTGGGTGGCTTTGCTCTTGCCTGTTTGATCCACTTGGTTTGCTTATTGAAGGTCCCCTGAAGACCAGTCACAGTTTCAGAGCCCTCTAGCTCTCTCACTGCTGCCTTGGGTGGAGGTGGGACAGGTGAGACACGGTCAGGACAACTGTGAAGGAACAGGCAGCGCTGAAAGGGGGGGCAGCAGACAAAAGGGGGCAAGCAGGACGAAACTCGGTATCTGGTTTGTGCGGGCAGCTAGAAGCCTCCGCTCCTCCAAGATGAGACCGAGAGCCAGGGCCAGGGAAAGCCACGGTCCCTCGCCCACGCCCTGCCCCGGCCTGCATTTCCCGCCTTCGCCCTGCCAAGGGCCTTCCGCTGGTCTCGGAGACCGTAGAGAGGACTGGCGCCCTCCCAGAGGAGG
Organism: Rousettus aegyptiacus; assembly: GCF_014176215.1. Classification (NCBI taxonomy): domain Eukaryota; kingdom Metazoa; phylum Chordata; class Mammalia; order Chiroptera; family Pteropodidae; genus Rousettus; species Rousettus aegyptiacus. The sequence goes on from NW_023416286.1 coordinate 216,057, forward strand.
CAGGGGATCGCCCAGCGTTGGTGTCACGGTCACGTGACAGACGCGGTGCACGCCGTGGCTGCTTCCACCGTGCGCACGGCTCCGTGTGCTTAGAGTCGCGCTGGCACCTGCGAAGGGCTTTGCAGAGGACCTTCGTGTCTGTCCTGCCATTCGGTCGTCACACGCGCCGTCGTGAAATGCCGCCGGGTAGCTCTCTGGTGCTGCTGTCATGCTTTTCTGGGGGGGGGGGGGGCGAAGTGAGACAACTGGGTCTTTGTCATCCTGCGTTTGTCACCTGTGGACAAAACCTAATCAGTGTTTACGCGTGAGAAGCGCTGCTACAGGTGGGGAAACAGGGCAAGCCACGTCTGCCAGCTCTCCCCCGATGCTTTATTTTTAAACGGTCTTTTTAGAAAGATGTGACAGCGTGTTACCATAGTTCATGTTTTAAAACTGTCCATGAAGGAATAAACTCTAATTTTCTCATATTAAAACTCATTTTTAACCCAAATTTTTTGCTTGCTGCTTTCCTAGCTGTCATCTTTCAAATTGTCTTTTGTTCCACTTGCATTTTCAAGTTTAATAACAATGAATTTACCTAAGTTTTAAAATGTAATTTCTGCTTTCTTTTTAGCATCGCTGCTTTTACTTTGTTTCTTTTGTTTGTATATTATAAGTGTGATGAGGTGAGTGTAACACAATCTTAGTGTGAAAGGAACACGATTAGGGTAAAAAGGGTTGGGCTGACGTAATTCACTATGATCATTTGATGAAGACTATTTACAATTCAAAGTAAAAGAGAAAATGTATGTCTTCTTGCATAAGGACATGATTCTGAAGGTAACTCTTGATACTTTTTAGAGAAAAGAGGCCAAATCTCAGAGCAGGGTTCTGTGCAATGACCGCGTGGTTGTGCAGTTGCCCTCGTAGTAGAGAAGGAAGGCGGCCAAAGAGCCGAGGCGGGTGGAGGCGGGTGGAGCGGAGCACGCGAGGAGAGCGCTGGAGGCCAGTGGCAGTTTGGAGACAGACTCACAGGCATCCCGAGGCAGCAGCGAGGAAAGAAACACAAAACAAACACGTATCCAGTTTCCTGTTTTTGAAAACAACAACAACAACCCAGGCCAACAGTGTTTGTTTTGATTATTTGTTTTGCCATTTACAACTAAATTTAATTTTATTAAGTGGACTATTATCAGTTTTATTTATAAATCAAACAAATATTGGAGATGCATTCATTGACCTTGCAAAGAACAATTATAAAAACAACCTGTTTCAAAGCCAGCAATACCTGAGAATGTTCCTATTATTAGAATAGTTATATAGCCTTTGTAGAATAGTTTATAGTTTGGAAAATAAATTAGAAATATGTTTTTATTTAGTCAGATGTTTTCAAATGAATATTTTTAAGTTCAGAATACTTTTGGTATTTCTTTTAGGTAATATCTTGGATTGCATTGCTTTTATGTATTGTTTGAATTTATAGTGACCATTTTGGGGAGAATTATTCAGTCTTAAATGTAGTCTTAACATACTGTTACTAATAAGCCACGAATTAGCAAATATCAGAATTTTAAGTTCCAACACATTCCTTCACTCTAGCGTAAATAGCTGTTTCTGAGAGGACTTCTATAGACCGTTGTAGCCGTCAGCTTTTTAAAATACCATTCTTGTCTGTTAGCTGCTGGGTGGCCATCCTAAACACAGAGCAGCTCTGTTTCCCTCACCGACTTCAGAGGGGCTAGTGGACTCGTGCCTGACACTTTACGTTAGCACCTACATGTGCAACACCATCCAAGAGTACAGGCCGAGGCACCCCACTCCTCACTCCAACTGAAACGCAGCTCTTCCAGGGTGAGCGGGAGGAGAGTGATCGCCTCGGCCGCTCTGTAGAGCACCCTCCCGAGAGTGCAGGTGGGGAGGAGACTCTCAAAAGCGAGGTGTGACGTTGGGGTTCTTCTCTGCCAGAGTTTGCTTTGTGGATTATAAACTGCTGGCCCAGACACTCCCGATGGCTTTCTTTAGTCGAACTGCACGACAGAGCGATTGTAACTCATATCATAACCAGGGTCGGTGGAATCCGGCATTTTAAAGTCTTCCCTTGAAAGAAATTGAGCCCGCGTGTTTAACGCGCATCCTCTGAGGTCAGACATGTGCTCAGCGCAGTCAGTTCGGCCCTTGTCAGTGCTTCCGGGCTTGGCTGACGGCCACTGTCAGAGCCGGACACGTGCCGTCTGGGAGCCGCGGGCACCCCGAGGCCCAGCACCCTTCCCTGTATTGTAGAGGAAGGCAGGGGGAAGGGGCCTGGTGTCCTACTCTGCTCCTTTCTTGCCAGTGACTCCCAGCCTGAGCGCGGACACGTCCTTCGCACAGGCCGCTGCCTGTCCCAGGGGACAGCCTGTTGGCTGGGGACTGTCCAGCCCTCCACTGGTGAGAAACATCTTTGATTTCTCACGGCTTGAAAATGTCATTAGATTTGGATCTACTTCGGATCGTTTTTGTAATTCTCCCACAATTATTCTTCGTCATCACTTCTGGAAACTTCCCAGCCCCTGGCCCTTCCTCGTTCCGGGACGCCAGTGTGTTTACGAGACCCCCGGCCCATGCTCCCATGTGAGTCTCTGTTCTTCCCTGAGAGCGTGTTCTTTGCACCCCCTTCGCTCTGCGTGCTCAGTCGGAACATTCCGGGTCCTTGGTCTTCACACCCTGGGTGCCTTGGTGGCCCTCCAGTGCCTTCAGAAAACGCCCTTCGTGTTTCGTCCGCCCTTTCCGCTGTTCTCAGGGGGAGGATGGCCTTCTACAGGCCAGTCTGAGAGCCAGAAGCAGAAGTTCTAGAATTATTTTTTAAAGAGCAAATCGGATCATGTCTTTCAGGCAAAAGCTCAGGGCCCGACCCGTTCTGCAGGGTGAGCGTGAAGCGGCCCCGGGCCCACAGACCCCACGTGCTCCTCCCGCCAGCGGCCGCCTGCCCTGCAGCCCGTCTGCTCTCCGTTCACTTACTGTATCGTTAGTGTCGTTTTATCCCTTTGACAGATTTATTAATTCTCATCTGTTTTCTTAACATACGGATCCACTTGTCTGCGCCCCGGGCTGGCCTCACCCCCAGGCCCTGAGCACTGTCGTGTCCCGTGGCTGTGACAACCGTCACACACTAACTTCATTTCCAGGCTGTCGAGACCTTAAAAATGTTTGAGAAAAAGGACACTCGAGTGAAAAGTGCAGCTGCGACCAACCTCTCGTTCCTGTATTACTTGGTAAGTTTTATTTTTTTTACAACTAGCAGTGGCTAACGTGGTATTTTTGTGTTGCCGGAGTCCTGCCTGAGGAGCGGCTCCGCAGGGGCCTGGTGCAGGACCTCAGTGGCAGGGCGCGCGGGGGTCCGGGCGGAGGCGGGCGTGGTCCAGCGCTGGGCGCATCAGCTTCCTGCCGCTCCGTGGCGAGTCCCCCGTCGCTGTGCTGGCTGCGTCCTCCCTGAGGGTCACTCGCCTGCATGGTCCTTCTGCAGGTCTGACGTGGGGCCCCCGACTGCCACTGGCACCTGTGGCTGGACCGAGGCCGCATGGCCCAGATGCTGCCCTCGTGTCCGGCGCCCAGCGGAGCTGTCAGCGGGCCTCCCCGTTGTCCTTCACAATGCGCCTCTGGCGGGAGGGCCCAGGCTCTCCCACAGGACAGGGTCCCCGCAAGGCAAGGAGGCCCCGTGTGCGGGCGCCTCTCAGGCTCCTGTGCACATTTAACTTGTTATTTTTTGTGCTAACGAACGTGAGAGTGTGGGCCACTGGGACATCGTCTAAATGCCGGTTGCCGCCTGTGTTCAGGCCCAGGTTACGCGCATCCTCGCCACACGCAGAATGTCCGTGGCCCTCCCGAGCCTCCCATAGGCTCGTCAGCAGGGTCAGAGGCCAGCGCTCCTGTAAGATCTGGGCAGAGCCGGGCTTTCTCAGACGTGGGCCCACTTGACAGAAGACCCAGGACCAAGGCACAGGTCGTCCGCCCCGTGCACCCCGCCCCTGTGCTGAGATAAGGCGAGGGCCATCGTGGGGGGAGGCAGCCAACTCTCACTGTCCTCAGCAGTTCTGAAACCCAGCTCAGCACATGTGGTCAGTGCCCCCAAGTGTGGGAAAAGGGGTTTCCTTGATGGGGGCCACCCCTGATCCCAGGGGGTGGTTCCTAATCCTTTGGTCTTAATGGCTCTTGGCTCTGCCTTCTGAGAGCACTTCATTTTACAAAAAAAAAAAAAAAGAAACAAACAAACCTGTGTTTGCACCTGCTTCTGCCTAGATAAAAATGGGACCCTGAGGCCTTTTTCATTTTGGACTGTGTATCTAATCCAGGCTAGCAACACCTCTGTTTGTGCAGCTCCCCTAAAACTCAGCACAGTTTCCATCAACCTCACCCCCAAAGCCACATCCATAGTGCTCTGCAAGGCGGACCCCTTTCCACTTACATGGACGTGCGAGGCTGCCGTGGACAGAGCCTCAAAGGCACTTGGAAGCTTTCCCGACCTGAGGAAGAAGGTCTGCCCTACTGGGCATGGCCTCGGATCTTGAGATGTGCGAATCTCACGGCCACGCCCTTGACTTGACCCCTACCCTGCAGCCATTTCTCACTAAAAAGCTTTTGCTACCAAGAGAAACTGGAGGCATGAAATGTATTAAATGCCACTGAACAGTACATTTTTAAAGGGTCAGTTTTCCGACATGCGAATCACATCTCAGTGTTTCAGAAGTTCGATCATCAGCAGTCACCGAGCGCTAGGGGAGAAGGGGTTTCGGCTTAGGCCATCACAGTGGTGGAGAGGCTGAGAGGTGAAGGTACAGAAGGGGGTTTGGGTGTCTGAGCAAGGTCACCTGTCAGCAAGCAGGTGGTCAGACGCGTCCAGCAGCCCCCCGCGGGGCCCTTCCCGGAGCAGCGGCCTCCGCGGGTGCACCCCTGGGCCCCGCTGCGTCTGGCTCGCTGTGGTGGGCGGGACATGCTGTCGGGGGGACTGGCCGGTGTGGAGTGGGAGTGAGCGAGCGTAGGCGGGGACCCGGGCCGTCTGCCAGCCAGGCAAGGCCTGCGGAGATGGAGGCTGCTGCCGCATGCCTGATCCCACGTGTCCTAGAGGGTCCCTCCGGCCAGCTCTGGACAGGAGCCACCCAGGGAACGGGACTGCAGGGAAGGTGGCTCCTGGGGCTCGAGAGCCCCGGTTCGCGGGAATGGTGGCCAGGCCCTGAGCCAGCCCTGGGCAGTGGGACGGAGCGCGGACGACCGATCGCTGCGAGTGCATGACCTGGGTGGTGACACAGCCAGCGTGGCCGGGGCCGACGGGCAGTGCCAGAAGCGCGTGGAGCGCGGTGTGCAGGGCATAGTGACACGGGGTGGAACCGCCTGCGCGCGAGCGGTTCGGCCGCTCCACCTGTGAGACCGGGACGTCACCGTAAGACATGGGGCAGTCAAGAGCGCTTGCTTCTGCGCCTTGCAGCATAAACCCGTCAGGACCCTGATGTATGAGATGTTTCTGTTTTTCACATTCGTAATCTCAGAGAGTCTGTGTGTCGCGTCTGTCATCTGAGAACAGAACAAGCATCTGATGAACTCCGGGTAATTGGCGCGTGTTTCGTGCTTCACTCAGGAGAACGACTTCGCGCAGGCCAGCAGCTACGCGGACCTGGCCGTGAACTCGGACAGGTACAACCCGTCGGCGCTCACGAACAAAGGCAACACGGTGTTCGCGGACGGCGACTACGAGAAGGCGGCGGAGTTCTACCGGGAGGCGCTGAGGAACGACTCCTCGTGTACCGAGGCCCTGTACAACATCGGTAAGTGCGGGCCTGACGGGCTGCGAAGCCGACTCCAGGCTGCGCTCGTGGCTCATGGAGTTCACGGTCCCGAAGCGGCGCGCCCCGGGGATCTGCTGCCTCCGGGCCCTTCCGGTCTCTCCCCACCGGCGACACCGGCCGGCCCACTGCCCAGGCTCCCGCGGGTGCTGGCCGTGGCGGGTCGCCTTTTGCCAAACTCATAGGTGGGGGAAAAGTCTCGTTTCTTCCTCTTTAATCATGAGCAATTTCAAACATAAAAATCTACACCCAAAAAATAAATACCCATGTACCCACTACCTGTGTTTAACGCGTTCAAACATTTTGTCGCATTTGCTTCAGATTGTTTTCAGTAGACAAAATGTCCCAAGACCTGAAGGCTCACGCCGCCTCCCTCCCCTGCCTGTCGCAGGCCACCTGAGGCGGCCCCCGAGGTGGCCGTGCTGCAGACACAGCGCCATGCGCGCCACGTCTCAGGCTGTTAGCGCGGCGCTTTCCGGTTCCTCCTCCTGCGCCTGGTTTGCGTTTGCTTTGTCCTCTCTGTCACGTTGTGACTGTGCCTTGTTGTCCGAGGACACTGGCTGTGTCCTCACATTCAGGAGCATGCAGCTGAGTGGAGCTCTGAGGCGTCGGTGAGGCTGAGGGCGGGCACCCTGCACAGGGCCATCTGATCTGGCCACTTGGGGAGTTGCCCACCAGGCAGGTGACCGCTCCTCCCAGGGAAGCCACCAATCTCCTGGCAGCTGGACAAAGGAAGCCCTGGCTGGGCTGGGAGGAGGGGAGGCGGGGGGCGGTGATTGTGGGTGCTGTCGCGGAGGGCCTCCCCGAGGAGGTGCCGTCTGCCCGTGGCGGGAGGCAGGGCGGCGCGGCCATATGAGCGTCCCGGAGGAGGGTGTCACTGGCGGGCGGCGGGGGACGGCGAGGGTCCCCCGCAGAGGCGGCCCGCCTGGGTGGGGGGCGGCCCTCTCTCCACGCCGTACATGCACGTCCTCTTCCTTTGCTTGACTTTTAACTAGGATTTTTTTGTCAAACAGAATTTTTCTATTTTTCATGTAGTCAAATTTGGCTTTTTGAAAATTTGTGGCTTCATTTGTTTATTGCTTTACAAAGCCCTTCTCTACCCCATGGTTTTCTTATATTTTTTGTTTTATAGCTTTGTTTTTTCTATTTAGTTTTGTATTAAATTCCAATTTATTCAGAATAGGAATATGTAAAAATTAGGAATCTACATTGTTTTTTTCATGCATGGTCAATTGTCCTGGCAACATTTACTACTAGTCCCTTAGTCCTCATTGATTTTATTAAAAAAAAAAATTTTTTTTAATTTTGGGGGTGATATTAACAAAATAAGTTTCAAATGTATCATTCAACAGAAAGTCATAGATACATTGCATTCTGTGTTCACCACCCAGAGTTAGATTTCCTTCAGTCACCAAATACTGGACACCCTCCCCCTCTGTCGCCCCCTCCCCTGCCCCTCCCCCCTGCTCCACTAACCCGCTGTCCAGGGCCACGAGTCTCCGCGGCTCCGTTTATTCGTCCTGTTTGTTTGTTGCTTTCAGCTTTACCTCCCACACGTGAGTGCTGCCATGTGGTCCTCAAAGTTATCTGACTCATAGTGCTGAGCATGATCAGCTCAAGATCTGTCCCTCTCATGGGTTTTAAATGTCTGTCCACTAAATTCTATAACTGAGTCAATCTCTGAACTATTTATTCTGTTGTGTTAATCTGTCTTTTCCTCTCCCCTACCACAGTCAGAAATCACAAAAGCTTTATGTTTACAGGGTGCTTTGGCGTCTGCCAAATGTCAGTGGAACATTCCTGCCCCACCTTGCTCTCCTTTTAAGAAATTCTGTTCATCTTTGTTTTCTCTTCTGGATGAATATTTATGTGTATTTAAAGGTTCATTCTGTTACCTTGAGAAAACTGCTTATACTTTTTTTTCCCTTTCTTTCTTTTTCAGGCCTCACCTATAAGAAGCTCAACCGGCTCGACGAGGCTTTGGACTGTTTCCTGAAGCTGCACGCGATCCTGAGGAACAGCGCCCAGGTCCTGCACCAGATCGCCAGCATGTACCTTTCGGGGCGTGGGGCCCGCATCACTCACGCAGCCCCCCGGACAGTCGCTAGACGAGCTCAACCCGCGAGGTAGTGGACGAGGCTAACGTCGGAGGACCTAACCATCAGACCAGTTAATCTGTGGCGAAAGTATTAGCGGGATCCCGTTTCCAAAGATCATTCGCATTGAAAGAGGAATTATTTAAAGGTTAAAAGTATTTATTACTTTTTGGAAGTAATCATTGAAGTACTTGAGTATGACATGTTGAATACACATCAGCCAGTCATTGAACATGAATTAGCGGCTTTAGCGTGTATGAGCTGAGCGTGGCAGAGTGTTTTTGAAGCAGTAGTTGCTAATCAAGAGGGAAATATTGCTCACTGCTGGTTAGCGCTACTGACCGAGTGTGGACAGCTTGCCTGGTTTATCGTAGCTGCCGCCAAGGCTCAGAGTGTCACTGTCCCCGCCTCCGGGGGCGAGTGGTAGTTCGCGGGCCCTCACCCGTGCCTCCTGTGCCCTCGGGCGCCACTCGTGGACCGTCTTTTGTCCGGGACCCTGGGGACTGCGGAAACGCGACACGTTGTTCTGGGGTCAGTTTCTCCTGCAAGTCTTCCTTTCGCTTGCGTGTGTGTTTTCCGCTGCCCTGAGCTGGAAGAGCAGAAGCTGTCAGTGTTTTTAATACTTTGACAGTATTTGAAAAACACTTTAATTTCCCTCCTTATTTTAAAAATAATCTTTGATAGTACTGGGAAGGATTGAAATTATGTAGGTTTTTAAGTAATTATCTTAGTAAAAATGTTGCGTAAATGCGTTTAGACAGAAGGGTATCATGAGGCGTGCCGCTGTTTTTCAGTACCGTCCGCGGGTAGATGGAAGTTTTCTGTAAAGACGTCGCGTTTTGGAGCGGACGGCTTCGTAGCCATCCCTTGCAGCCCCTCGTCCTGCCGGTGTAACTTCTCCGAAGCCGTCAGCGTCGCCGCCTGGCAGTGCCCAGTGTGAGATGAGCGTGGATCCAGAGGAGTAATTGTGATAGTTAAGGGTGTTTGGGCACCTTTCCTTATTTTTTCATTTTTCTTATGACATCACATTTTTCATCATTGAGAATAGAAGACTTTTCCAGTAAAACTATGGATTGGGATGTTTTCGTTTTAGCGAGACATTTACTATAAAAATGCATAGTGAGTATGGGTGTGAACAGTTCTCCGAACGTGTGTGAGGACCTGCTAGCCACACCAGCTATGGACAAAGGACTCCCGTGTGGGGTTCACAAGCTAATTAGGGAAACTCGTAGGGAAATGTGTGGAAGTATTCCCCAAACGTGCTGAGCGTGTTAGGAGAGGTGGGATAATTGAATACAAAGTTCGGGCATTTTTATTGAGGACAGATTTTGGACAGTGCTTTGAACAAAATGGCAAATGGCTAATTCTGCTAGGTACCTGAGAGTTGATCTTAGGTGGTATGGAAGCGAAAGGAAAAGCCCAGCATACGTTCGGGATGACGAGTGTCACTTGTGACGCTCATCAGCACCCCGAGGAAACGCACAGTGACTCGTGTGGAATAGCGCGTTACGCGGGGTAAGGAGCTCAGAACACCCGTGTCGTCCTTAACCGACATTGTCCAAGATATGAGTTAATGGAGGATCCCAGCCAGGCTACCGAGTGGCTAATGCAGCTCATCAGCGTCGTCCCCACCGACTCCAGGGCTCTGTGCAAGCTGGGCGAGCTGTACGACGGGGAGGGCGACAAGTCCCAGGCCTTCCAGCACTACTACGAGGTGGGCGTGCCCTGGCTTCCCTCCGCGCGCGGCCGCGGGCGCTGTGCAGAGGGCGCAGGCCTCTCCACTGATGGGGCTGAGAAATGCTCATTAGCGTTTAAATTAACAATGATTTAAAATAAAGCATCTGTGGAATATAAAGTAAATTCATTAGTTTTTAAAAAAATAAAAAGCACAGATTCATTTTTCTCTTGAAGCATGACTTTTTTATTCTATTGCATTTTTAATTTGACTCAGTTATGCATCTGTATATCAAAAAAATATTTACAGGAGTTGAAAAATGTGTCAAATCTTAAGCTTTCTGAATCTCGTATAGTTTAAAAATCTCGTAAAGTGCTTGTGACAGCTCATACTTTTTTATTAAGAAACTTCACATTGGATAAATTAATTCGTTCAGTAGGTGAAGTGTGCAGGAAGTGAATTATGCGTTGCCATGACGCTGAGCTGCCACGTCCCGTGTTTTCCAGTCATACAGGTATTTCCCTTCCAACATCGGAGTCATCGAGTGGCTTGGAGCCTATTACATCGACACCCAGTTTTGCGAGAAAGCCATCCAGTACTTTGAAAGAGCTGCTCTTATACAGTGAGTAATGGCTGTGACTTTTTGTTTCATGAAACGTCTTCTGTTAGGATTTGATTTTAATCCAGATCGTTAGAATTTGATAGACACATTAAGTTTGCGAGCAAATATTAATGACCATTTATTCAATATTTCTATTTTCTTATATTATCTTCCATTTTACTTGGTCATTATTGTGGCAGATGTTTTTTATGTAAAAGTTTAAAAAACACCTGCTTTAAGGAATTTTTCTTTATGTACTTTATTCACGTCTCAGTGAATAAATATTTATTTCTTTATCAATCAGAAAATGACTATCTCAGTCCTGGACAAAGTTCCATTTCTGAAATAAATTTAAATTTATAATTTATATATTGTATATAAAAAATTATACCGTTAAAGATGTGTTTAATACATATCAGTATATTTCATACACGTGTAATTCAAAAATAATTGGAATATATCATTTTGACTTGTATTTGGCCAAATTTAATTTTAACATTAAAAATGACTTTGAGCCATTTGAAAGATAAAGCAATGCTTAATAACTTGAGTGATCTGTGGAATGTGTAGTTCTGGGGACACTCGCGTCACACAAATAGTTTGAGAACGAGAAGGCTGCCGAGCAGGGGCGGTGGGCTTTAGCTTCACTGCGCGCGGGAGGCCGAGGCCGCGGAGGCAGCACAGGGCGACACTCCCCTCACTGGCTCAGGTGAGACCCTTCCTCCTCTGAGGCGCCCTCCTTCCTTCCCAGCCTGACTCCTGCTCATGAGGCCGCGCCCTCTCCCCTCTCAGTGCAGCCTCACAGGTCTGGGCCGCCCCACCTTCGCTGACCTTTACCTGCTCCGCAGCTTGGCCTGGGCCTGGCTGCGCTGATTGCCCGCAGCACACTCTGCCTGCAGTGAGATCTCCCGCGGGACGTCCCGCGTCTGGACGGGGCCGCAGCCTCGGGCCTGCTTCCCCTGGCCTTCCTCCTGGCTTCGGTGGCTCGCCCTCTGCCCTCTGGAGCGCCGGCACCCTCGGGGCTTTTTCCCCTCTTGCTTTGCTGCCCCATTCACCCTTCCTGGGTACCCAGCCCCCCCCCCCCCACTCCCGCACACGCCCTGGAAAGCGCCATCGGACATAGATGGTGGGAGCCTGTGACCGAGGCCACAGCCCTCTGTCCTGTGACTGCCACCCTCAGTCCAACGCACTGTGAGCGGCTCCCCTGGCATTCCTGCTTTACGCTTAGTCCCCAGACAGCTGCCAGAAGCTTCTGGGAACTCCCCGCGCTCCCCCTTTCCCCGGCCAGCCGCCCGGTCCCCTGGGGTACCGGGGCACTGAACGGGCCTCGTGGCCTCCAGTCTGCCTGGGCACCCGCTGTCTGGGCTGCACCCTCGGTCCCCACCGCCTCTTTGTTCGCGCCGATGCTGTCTTCGTCTGTCACGTCCGCGGTGCCCGTGGAATAGAAGCGTAAGCTTTCGGGGGCCATGGAGGGTGCGGGTTGGTGTCCGGCCTGGCGAGGACGTTCCGAGGTGGGTGATGCGAGGTCGTGCCCCAGTGAAGCATGCACCTGAAGGTGGTCGAGGCGGCAGACTCCCGTTGGCTCATGGTGGAGCGGGGGAGGCCGAGGGAGGACTGGAGGGGTCGTGGCGGGGCCGGCGACGTCCCTCCGCGCTGCGGTTCCCTGGGCAGTCCCGCCGTGAGAGTTCGTAGAGCTGTTTGTGCCCCTTTCCACATGTCACACTTCACACTAGAAGATTTAGGAGTTAAAGGTAAACGATGATGAGTAAAGTGAGGCGGCGAGGCCCCCGGGGGGCCATTTGGGAATACAGGCGCGGGGCATTTTGCGGGGGGCGATGGGGCTGCACGGGGCGTCGGCGGCAGCCGCCGGGATGGCGAGCCTTTGTCCTGCATGGAGGACTCGCACGTGAACTCCAAGTGCCAGTCGCACCTTCCACCAAACGCCCTGGAACGTGCTCGTGGTGTGGCTTTGTCCCTGAGATGTCATCTGCAGAGTCTCACATCCCTTCCCTGCGCCAGCGGGTGCTGTCCCGGTGCCTTCCAGAAGTGACCCCTCTCTCCGTCCTCCAGCCTCACCCCGCATCCCACGCTGCCAGAGCCCCGAGCCACAGCCTCCCCGAACGGCCTCTGCGGCGAGGCTGCCGCCGGGGCCAGTGTCCCGCCTGCCTGCCTCCCAGGCCTGCTGCCCTGGCCGGAGCACTTCCGGGGCTCCCTGGGGCTTTGCCGGATGAAAACTCACACCCTTGACCTGGGAGGAGACAGTTGGGATGCACAGGAGGGGGACTCGAGGGACGGCCACCCAGGCTGGGCCAGGCGCCCTGCCAGGCCCTGGGCGTGCTCGTCTGCGCCGCCCCCGGGGACTTGAGTTCGGTGCAGTGTCAGAGACCTGAGGGAGACTCCAGAGTAGCGGCAGCGCTGGAGGGACGAGGTTTGGGCGAGGGAGGCGCGGCCGGCCTCACAGCCTGCGCGGCGGTGCGGGGTGTGCAGCAGCCTCCGCGGGGAGTCTGTGCCCCGTCTGCGCGTGGGCAGCAGGGAAGGGCGCACGGGCGCACGCTGGAGGTGGCCCGGGCTGGGGTCCTGGATTGTCGCGCAGTTGGAGGGGAGGTGATGGGGTTTGGGAGGAAAATAATGCGGTTAGATGTGTGTTTTACGGAGATCGACGCGGTGGCCATGTAGCCGGTGGGTGTGAGGTTGGGCGACTTGCCCAGCCGGCAGGGCTGCAGTTTAAACTCGGAGCTCCGTGAGCCCACAGCTGGTGGGTCTGGCACCTGCTCAAGTAAGAACCAGGACTCTCTGTCTCTGAAGCCATCGAGTAAATAGAAGGCAGATTCTAAAAAGAAGAGGAACGTTAAATCATTCCCTACTATTTTATTTCTTCAAATATTATTTTTCTTAGATATTTTTAATAGTGGTATTTAGAAATCCTGGTTTATGGTTATTTATTTTAGAAAATAAATTTATATTTTAAGGAGAAAAAGGGATGAATAGGATTCTATTTTACTCTTTCTTTAGTTGAAGCCTAATTGTTCCAATATAAGATCAGACATTGGGTGCTGAATTGTCCAGCCTCAGGTGCTGAGCCCAAGTGTAAGCTTGGGAAGGCAGTGTTGGGCGCTGAGCCTAACGTGCTTGTGGCAGAGGTCGTTGTGATGTTTAAAACAGAATGCGGTGGTCTTTAACCAAACAGCTTAAGTGAGTTTCATAAAAATATCTAAATAAACGCATGAACTCGATTGAAGCCCTCTTAAATTTCTTAGCATAAATATGGCAGGTGGTAATAGTGGAAGCTGTATACACGCCGTTTTCGGCAACAAAGATGATCCAGTCAAAGGAGAAACGTGACTGAACGATGGGAGGGTCTGTAGCTTACGGGATGCCTGTCGCAGTTCGCTCGTTCCTCACCCCTGACCCCGTCGTCTGTGTCTTTCGTAGGCCCACGCACGTGAAGTGGCAGCTGATGGTGGCTAGCTGTTTCCGGAGAAGTGGTAAATGCTCTCACGTTCTTCGTTTCTAATACTTTTGCTTCTTTCTGTCTTGTAGGTAATTATGCATAAATTGTGATCCAATCGCGTATTTATTTTTTAAAACATTAACTTTTGATAACAATACATATTTGAATCATTACATGAAAAACAATAATTACTACAGAGAGAAAAACGTTATGCGTAAAAAGTGGATCTTAGTCATGTATTCTGACACCCCCGTTAGAAATGGATTTATCGTCTCTCAGAGTTAACATGCAGTCACGTTCGCAAGTCAGCCACGGGGAAGCGGGCATCTGTGCACATCAGTTTATTTTTCCATTCTGTTGCCTCGTTCTACATCCCTTGTGCGCTCTGCCACATCAGTGAACCCATCTCCACACAGAGCCTGAGGGGCGACCGGGGCGGGGACACGGGGGGCTGCGTCTCCGTGCCAAGGGCGGGGACACGGGGGGCTGCGTCTCCATGCCAAGGGCGGGGATCCGGGGGGCTGCGTCTCCGTGCCTCGCCATGCCTCCGTCCTGCAGGGACCGTGAAGGTGTCAGGTGCGAGAGGCCCAGTGGGGAGGTGAACCTGGCAGGTGAGCACATGTCAGTCCTCACAGAGCATCAGCCCGGAAAAGCAGGTCCCAGTCCCGGGAGGCGAGGACTGCCCAGGCGCCCGTGCGTGCACCGCCCCGCACGTCCTGGCTTCTGTCCCGGCCTCTCCGTGGGAGGCGGCCGTCTCCGCTGTGACTGGCGTCCTGTTGGGTGGCACACCACGCAGCTCTGCTGTGCACGCCCCACCCACTCGCCCCCGCTCGGGTCAGCGTCGCCACCGTGAAGTGTGCGTGTGCGAGGGGTCTGCGGAGCCTGAGACCAGCCTTTGAGAGCCGTCCGAGGGCGGTGGGGGGGGGGGGGAGCCGAGTCGCACTGAACCTGGGGCAGCCAGGCGCTTCCCCGCCCGCCCCGCCCCTCCCCGCCGCCCTCACAGGAGCCCAGAGGCGCCTGGCCGTGGGCCGGGTTTTACCAAGGGCCACCGACCCCGAATTCATTACAAAACAAAGTGTTTTCTGTAAACATTTTAATCTTTCAAAATGAAAACTTCAAGTCATTTTTCATCTTTTCTAGGTGAATGACATTGAAATTATCATTGACTATCACTTAAAGTATTTTAAATTTGTCAGTTGTTCACCCGAATAATCTTTAATTTTTAGGAAATTGAGTGGATCTTCATTTTTTCCACTAATGTATTTAAGAGGTAGAGCTAAGTTTTAACGATTACATATTTCCTTCTGCTCTAATACTTTTCAAATTTGTTTTATCTTCACATTCTCTTCCAGAAATTATACAGAGAACTTTTATATATGCTTGTGGCAAACATGAAGTCATCTTACCAAACCAGTAAAATGACAGTGTATATAGGATTAAAATTAATGCTTTGTTGATCCTACTGATACTAGTGTGGTTTTCTCTTTTTTATTTGTAGGTAACTACCAAAAAGCATTAGATACTTATAAAGACATTCACAGAAAATTTCCAGAAAATGCCGAATGTAAGTGAGATTACATTTTGTACTTTGAAAGTATAGGTTCTCACTTTTTATGTCCTAATGCGTGATAGTTGCATTTGTTACAGCGATTGTATACATAGACGCCAACCTATAATTTGTGGTATATGTGTATAAATATGAGTTTATAGGATCAGAGAATCTTGAGTATACAAGTGCACATTTTTGGAACTTACTTGCTGATGAATTTGAATACGCCACCGAATTCCTTTCAGCAGTGAACAGGGCTCTCGTCCCTGCCCGGTGCCGTGGATTGGCGGCGACGCAGAGCAGCAATGGGGGTGCTGCAGCCAGTCCCGCACTGCCTACGCGCCCCGATCCGCGTTTGCCCCCAGTGGCCTTGCGGCTAAAGGAAAGTAACAAAATACAGTTTGTTGTGTAATCTTTGCTATTCACGAGGAAATGAAAAGCAGTTCCTTGGGCAGAAGAGGCATTTTTTTCAACTTCTAATTCATTCTTGTTGAAACACAGAGGTGGTAGATAAGGTCACTAAAAGATACTGCAGCTACTTGCTTTAAAACATCCCTACAGCAAACAAAGTAACGTGTTTGAAAAGACTCCTTTTAATTTTGTCCTCCGGTGTCAATGTTCACAAAACAGCGCATTGCTTTTCCTGAGCCAGGGCCCCCGGTGGCCCGGCCCCCGGGCTGGAGGCACAGCGTGCGCCTTCGTTAGGGCTTCCGGCCTGGTTTCGTCCACGCTGCCTCGACAGCAGAGGGCTCAGAACTCTGGCCAGATGCCACTGGCCACTGGGGAAGCAGGCTCCTTGGGGACCTGTCAAACCTTATAAAATGCAGATGCCTGGCTCTGCCTACAGAGGTTCCCACTGAGGTTCCCAGTGGGCCCAGATATCTGATTTTTCCTATTTCTTTGATAAAAGCTTTTTATTTGATTCTTAATCTGGGTCACATTAGGGCACTGGTGCTTTAGAGATTAAATAAGAGACAGCAGTGACATCTTTTTCTGAAAACTGAGCAACCCAGAAATCAGCCAACCTTGGGCTAGACGACTCGGCTCCGGGAGGCCGTCCTGGGCATTGTGGGACATTTAGCTGAGTCTGGCCCCTGCCCACTGGAGGGCAGTAGCACTCCGCGACCCCCTCGCCCTCACCACGAAAACCAGAGCCATCCCCAGGCGTTGCCAGACGGACGTCCCCGGGGGCCGATCACGCCTGTCCTGTCTGAACACTGCAGTAGCCAGAGGGACTGTCTCCAAGCAAGGCCAGACTTCCTTCTCCACGGAGAGCGCTTCGTTTCGCTCTGAAAAGGGAATGGACATCTGCTTGTGCCCCTGGGAACGTCCAAGACGACTGGCCTGGATGGGTTCCAAACAAGTGTCCTCAGCGGCCCGCCTCACCTGCCGTCTTAGGGAAGTATTTGCCCACTGTTTGGGGCAGAGTAGTTTTCTGGTGAGCCCGACAGGATAACTTAGCCTTAAAATGTATTCTTCATTTGTCAGAAATTGACTTGTTTCAGAGGCCTTCTAGCAACAACAGTGATTTTTATTTTACATGAAATGTTCCTAAACCACTCTTTCTAAAGATGGGTAAATAAGAAAAATGGTTAACTGTGTATCGTTGTGAATGATTGATTATACATTGGCAATTTATATGCCAATGCGTGACATCTTAAGTTATTTTAGTGCTGTGACTTTGCAATACATTAGTGGTCACGAATGGGCCATTTATTGACAAATTCCTGGGACGTGACCTCTGTGTCCGTACACGGTGCTGAGTCAGCATCGTGGCTGCAGTGGAAAATGAAGCATGAAAATCCTCATTCGACCCACGACACACAAACAGCCCGCGTCAGAGGGGAAGAGCCCGGGAGGCCTCCGGCCACACGTCGTGGGGTGATGCTGCCCCCGGGAACCCCTCTCAGGGGAGCCATCCTCCCTGGACGGGGTACAAGCGGCAGGTACTTTTCAAGACAGAACAGACACCGTTGTGAGCATCGGTCCTGTCTGTGCCCCGAGAGACCACGGTCATTGATCTGTCGTGCGTCCGATGCTGTGCACCCTGTTCTGAATATGTTTTTCCCATTTAGGTCTGCGTTTCTTGGTTCGTCTCTGCACTGATATTGGATTAAAGGAAGTTCAAGAATATGCAACAAAACTCAAGAGATTGGAAAAAATGAAGGAGATCAGGGAACAGGTACCTCATATGGGCCGAAAGCTTCTGTCTGTCAATTTTCAAAACACCAGCCTCCTGTAGCTCAGCTGAGTGGCGTCTGGGCTTCTGCCAGAGAAGTGACATTGAATGTTCTCCTGCTCTGGCATGAAAGGAAAAGGACTAACTAAAATCCCAGTTTTTGGACAAAATCCTGTCAGCAGCGAGTTTCCCGTGGGGGAGGGTGCAGTGGGTTCAGTGTGGTCTGTAGTGGGGGGTGCTGACTGGCAAATGATTCAACTTTCTGCTCTACACAGTGATTTGTTATTTCATAGATTTAACTTTTAGACTTAATTAAAAGGCTAACTCATAGACGCAACTGGAGAGCCGTGTGGCCCATGGAAGCCAAAAGGCTGCCCCTCGTGCGTGACGAGGGCCGTTCACTGTGGGGGGCCCGGCTCTGCGGGCGGCCTCGATGCACGTGGGGGGACGGAGTTCTCGAGTTTGTTTCTTTAGAAAGAATACTTTCTCCTGCGTTTGAGCCCAGGCACTCTGAAAGCTTAGCATGATGTATGAGTGTCTGCCTTTCACAGAAAATATATTCTTCTAGCTTAGACTTTTTCAGGAATTTCATTATCTTGGGTAATTAAATCAAAATTCCATATTTGCTTTCAAAATGTGGTTATCTTGTTTTTCATTTGAAGATGTGATCTAATTTTTGATTGTCTTTTTAAAGTATTAACTGTAAAAGAATAATGAGTATGACATAGATTTTTTTACCGTAAAATTCCATAAAATATTAAAGTGGTATTGAAATGCCATACTAGGCTACGTAGTTGAAACCTGCTCTGAAGACCAATTAAATGCCATGTACCGATTGCTAATTAAATTATCCAACCTGTGTGAAAGCTTCGCAAAATGTAACCCAGTAGAGATGAAAGGTCCAATTACCATAATTATCATAATTGCTATCGAATTTGTTTCTTTAAGAAGAATCACAAAGTAGTCTATCAGTCTTTGGACTCAAAGTTCATTGTTGTGTAAAGTTACCTCGTATAGAATTATAGATTCTTGTGGAGAGAGTGAAATTCTTACAACTTCATAAGTTCAGGCATCGGTAGTTGAATCTCGCTGAACAGCGCGCGGGCAGCGCACCCTGCGTGGCAGAACTGGGGCGTGCGCCGCCGTCTCCAGGCTGCAGACGCTCCCTGGGTTTCCTCGCAGCCAGTTCACGGGGATCTGGACGTCCACCGGGGGAGAGAGGCCGGGGTACCCCCTTCACGGAGATTCAGCGTGCCTTGCATGCCACTCTCTTGCGGCTCATCACATGCTGACGAGTGTCCTGGCTGGCCCACCGCCGTCCTGTCCTCTCTGGATGCCATTGGGTCCTGCCCCCCCCCACCCCCCGCTCTCTGTGACAGCGAACTCTCTTTTCATCTGACCAACGGCTGTGGACTGATGTTCACGTGGACGAACCAATTCCACTACTGAGAACGAATTTGCGGATGTCACTGAAACTGCTTTTCATTGCTAATTTCTTCTCATCCGTCGGGACGCTCACACGCGTGTTAAATGCCATCGGCTTGTCTGTTTCTCTCGTAGACCGGCCACCGCCCTTCCGTGGCGCTCGCTCAGTGGCTTCCCAGCGCTTAGGCGGGACGCCAGAGTAAGCGTGCACGGGTCACCGGCGGCGCGTTCAGACTGAGCAGGGCTCTCGTCACCGTGTGGAGTTCCCGGCGAGCCCCGCGCCGGAGCAGCGGTGCCCCTCGTGCGGCGCGTCCTCGCCACGCTCGCCGTGGCCTGTGCGGAGCGCGAGGCCGTCGCGGCCGTCACCACCGCCTCCCCGTGCCTGCCCCTCTCGTCCTCCGTCTCAGCCCTGAAAGCCGCAGCCCTCGTCCTGCGTTCTCAGTCCCCTCGAGAGCGACTTCTCTGCCACGCTTCAGCTCCCCTCGTTTAATCTGCGTCGAAGAAGCGTTTTCCTGGTGTTTCCTCACTCAGGTTTTGCTTATGAAACGTGTTTACAGACGTAAAGTGCACAAGTTACTGGCAAAAGGCTGCTCGGAGGCAGAGAAGAGGCGTACGGGGCAGGCAGCCTCCCTCCCGCAGCTGGCCGGCCCCGGGGTCCCCCGCCGCCTGTCCGCTGCCCCCGGCCGGGCCCTCCCTCCCCTGGCTTTGGGGCGCATAAAGCGAAACGGGATAAAATAAGGCGACATCTGGATACATGCGCTCCTCTGGTAAATTTGAGCTTGACACTTCTCGTTACTGTCTCTGCTGCTTGTGTCGTGTCTGCCGCAGTGTGAAGACTCGACCTCTCGGGGGTGCCCGGGGTGTCTAGGTCAGGCCTGCCTGGCCCCCTGCTGTGCGATGCGTCTGGGACCCTCAACGCGCCCACACTGTCAGGCAGCCATGCCGGGAGCTGCGCATCTGACTTGGGGGTGTTTCTTGCCAATCCTCCGTTGGCCTCTGTGGTGATATATGGGGGAGCTTCTCCATGTGGCTGACCTCAGGCGCTCTGTGAAGCAGCCATGTAGTTGAAACCAGGGGTGTCGGAGGCGACCGCATCAAGCCTTCTGTGGCTGCTGAGGGTCACAGCATCGAGTGCCCGTCCTGGCCTTCCTCCTCCGGACGTGCTGGTCATGGCGGTGGTCTGGCGGCGGGGAGGAGCAGAAGCAGGGAGCCCGATGACGTGCTCTCCCCCAGCGTCTCCCGACGGCACGGGCGGCTTCCCTGTCGGTCAGCAAGGTCTCTGTCCCTCTTCGCGCCATGTCCCGCTGGGTGGCTGCTTTGCTCACATCTTGGCTTTGCTGTGCTGAGAATCACGTTGGTCGCGGCTCCAGGGCTTCCTGTCCTGCCTGCTGTCAGGCCCTGTGTCCCAGACTCACAGCGCGTCTGAATTCCCGTGAGCCCCGTTCCGTGTTAAAATGCCGAGAGGCTGGGACGAGCCCTTCTCCCGTTGGGCACGACGCGTCAGGCAGACGTGCAGGGTGCCCGGCGTGTGCCGGAGCTGAGGCGGGTCTCGTGTCAGACGCGTCAGGGTGCGGCAGGGTCCCCAGGAGCAAGCGGTCTAGTGGCCGAGAGCCACAGGAAGCCGTCGCCCCGCGAGCCCTGGGGACCCGCCGGCCGGCATGGCCCGGGCACGGGCCGTGGCCCCCGTCTGCGCCAGCTCCTGGAAGTTAGTGTTTGTTGCTGTGCCTGTTTGACTTTCAGTTTTACGTTCTTTCTCTGAGCGCGGGCTTCAGGCCCTGCGGTTCCTGGGGTCTGCTCCCCCATCGCTGTAGCCCTCACCCCCGGCCGAGGGCCGTGCGGCTTCCTGCCCGCCCTGTCTCCTGTCCCCACGTCCGTCTGCCCAGCCGCTTGCCACTCAGCCGCTCGCCACTCAGCCGCTCAGGGCACCCGGCCAGACTGGTCCCCACCAGGGCAGCGTGGCAGACACATGCTCACGTTCCTGCGTCGGATGGCCGCCCGCCGCCCTGTGTCGAGGCCCCCGCCCCCCCGTTCCCCGAGGGCCTGGGCTGCATGCGGCCCACTGGACCCAACCACACACCGGCAGGGCAGGCCCACCCCGGCGGCGGTGGGGTGCCTGGGTGCCCCCAGGTCGGCACCCCAGCTCCCAGGGCCTTGGGTGGCTGCCGCATCTTCCGTCGGGGACGCCTCAGTGGTGCGGGTCGGGGGGGAGGGGTCGCAGTCTTGACTCCATGTGTGTCTGAACTTAGAACCTTCTCAGACTGCTTGTTCTCATGTGTGTTTTGGTTTTACTTTTGAAATTGCCATTTCTTTAACTCCCTGTGAGTTCATCACCCAGCCGACGACTCACTGTGGCTGGCGTGTGGCCTTTCAGCGGGAAGGGGACAAAGGCCTTCTGTGCCCACCGGGGCGGGGGTGTGGAGGAGAAAGACAAGCCCGCACAGCCTGGCCGTGACGGTGGCGTGGGTGACACGGGCCCATCCGGGCCACCCAGGGGCGTGTCCTGGGGAGATGAGGGAGGACGTGAGGGAGGCGGGGAGGGAGCACCGAGGGAGCACCGAGCAGGCCGACAGCGGTCAGCGCAGGGAGCGCCCCCGAGCCAGGCCTGGGCTGGGGGCACGGCTGCAGCAGGGCGCAGCGTCCGGGGGGAGCAAGAGGAGAAAGGAAGCCATCGAACCGGCCAGGTCTGAGGTTTCTCGTGAGTGAATTCAAAAGACAGACGCCCAGCCAGAGCCTCGGCACCCCGGTGTGGGTGTGCCTGGTGCTGGGGGCCAGGCTGGGAGGAGAGAGGGGACCTTGGGGTGCTGGGGGCAGGCGGGGTGCGAGCCGGACGCTGGGGCTCTGGGGGGCTGAGGGGCGGTGAGCAGCAGAGCGTAGGGGTCATAGTGCCGCCTTCTGACCTTGCTTTATCCTAAACTTCAGGTCACTTATGCACATCTCTGTCACATCTGAGTAGAAAAATGTCGAATTTCCTGGTCGTTTGTCTTTGTGAGCTGACATTAGCTTTGTGTTGTACTTGTGCTGTAGGTGGACACGTGAAAACCAAATTTTGAAATAAAATCTGATTATAGGTGTTTAAGATTTTGTTTTGTCCATGGTTTTTAGGTTTTCTCGGTGTATGACGGCAAGGGGCGAGGTGGGGTTTCAAGGGAGGTTTCTTTTCCGTAGAACAAACTGGAACATGTGTGCATGTTCGGGAATCCTGAGTTCCTGGAGCATGTCTCGTTTCATGGAAATGAGTCTTGAATCACTGAGGGGAGATTTTGTTTCTGAGCAGACCGCAATGTCAATAATGGTACCCACAACCTGATAATTTATAAAGATTTGGAAAGTTGTCATGGTTGAGGGAATAATTTGTCCTTTAATTTAAATCTGAGATTATGTTTACAATATTAAGATCTAAGTAAGAGATCAACCTATGTTGAGAAGTTTTAATTCAATCGTACAGTAAATGTTTATCAAACGTGGTCCGTTTCTCTTCACTGACTGCGTTGTGGCTCTAAACGGACCAGTTTGTGTGTGAGAATCTGGCAGGCTTGAGGCAGCTTCAGTGCTGATATGAAAATTCTAATATTTATGCAAAACAAAATAACAACAGAATGTGAAAGGCACCCTAAGAATGTCACAACTTGGAGATGTCGCCACAGTCTAAAACTGAGGTGCCGTTGGCATGGGAGCCAGGGCCTCATAGCTGGGGCGTGGGCGCCGGGGTCGCACGTGGTGGCCGCGGCCGCGCTCGGCTTCGCACGCTCAGTAAACCCGTCTCCTCCTTGTTGCAGCGCATAAGGTCCGGCAGAGACGGCAGCGGAGGCTCCCGCGGCCGGAGAGACGGGGGCGCTGGCAGCGGTGAGTGTCCCCTGTGACCTTGGAGTTGGGTTAGTGCACGGCCTTCTAGAAGCATCTCGAAACAACCCAAAAATGCCCTTCATCTGTTTGTCAGTTTGTTTTACATGCAGTAAAACCTCACTTGTTCTAATAATCTGTGGGCAGTCAGTGTGATGTGTAAATTAGGTATAAATGTTAGCAGGTTTATTTCTAAAATAACCATAACCCGTTTCGCTAATTATTCCTAAACAAGCTCAGGTTGGATAAGTGACAGAGACGCCCACACTAGGGAGGGCTTGCTGCGTCACACGTTACATTGTGTGTTGAGCTAGTGCCGTGAGGATGAGCCGCGGATGGGCGGCGGGCGGGGCTCAGGGTGCAGGCTGGGCGTCCGCACATAGGGTCCCTAGGGAACGGGCGCTGTCGCGTGTGCTGATTAGACCGAAGCCCCCAGGCTCGCAGACGCTCGCCGGGGCCCGGGTGCCTGCCCGTGCCAGTCGGCGGAAAATAACGGAGCGCGGGTGCTCGCCACACGCCCTCAGCGCGCTGCGTGATGGAGCAAGTTTAGAAGTTGTGCTCGGGGCTCCGCGGCTTCCCCAGGAGGCGGCTCTCATCTCTAAGGGTTTGCTCCCTGCGGGGGCCACAGGCCTGCAGGCGGGGCTCCCTCCTTAGGCTTCCACGAGGCTTCGGATGCCCAAGGGAGATAGATGTCAGTGTCTGTGTGAGAAGTGAAAGAAAAGAAATTTTTACCTAAAGCAGTAGTTTTCAAACTTTCTTGACCTGAGCTCAGGCACTTGGAAAGACACCCATTTATACTTGTAGATAGAAAAATTTCAACTCAATTATACCAAAAAATTATGGAGAGTTGAACAAAATAACAACAACAAAAATTAACAAAATGTGTAGACGCACTCAGTGCATTAAACTAAGGCATTTTATCTTCAGTAAGGACAATGGGCGAGGGAGGGGGAGAAAATGGCAGCGTTTTTGATAAGAACCCAGAGAGGATTTACAGTCTCGAATATGTTGGCCAACCTTGAAATGTGGGGATTTTCATGTCTACCTGGTTTTGATTCATTCTCCGAGACATAATGAATAAAGCACACTCAGAAAAAGCGCTCTGTGCGCCTCAGACACCCTCGCCAGGAGCGAAGCATTCAGGACGGGAAAGATAACGCCACAGGAGCCTCACGGGGAAGAAGGGGAGCCGTGGGGCCAGGGCGTGGCTCTCGCAGAAAGTGTGCGAGCGGTTTGGGGTTAAAAACTGCCGGGGATCCCTGCGCCCCTGAGCGCTCGGCCCCGCCCGAAAGCCTCCCGTGGCGTCGCGTGGCCTCCCGCAGCACCGGCCGCTCAGACACCACAGTCCTTCCGTGTTGGCTCGTGCTGCGCCAAGGCCGTCTTCGCAGGGAGGCCCCTCCCCCCCTTTCTGCGTGGACGTCCTCCTGAGGTGCGTGACCCAGGCTCCCTCCGCCTGGGCCGAGCTCACACGGCCACACAGCCCGGGCGCGAGCTCGAAGGCCCAGCAGCCTCGTCGCTCCGTCCCTGCCCCTCTGGCTGCCCCGCGCTTGGCTGGGTGACGCTCGCCCAAGCGGCCCCTCACTTCTCACAAGCGAATCTGCCAAACCGACACCAAAACTAGCACACGCGTGGATGTTTTCCCTGTATCGCAGATTCCCAGCAAGCGACGCCTCTTAAGGAATCAAGGGAAAACAAGGGCTGCGTCCCTCGGAAGTCGGCTCCCAGACGAAGCAGCCCGCCTGCCGCCTGGCGAACGAGCGTGCTTACCTGCGTGTGCAGCGTTGTGTGTTCTCAGCGTGTTAAACAAATGCATTTTTCTGTTTGTTTTCAGACAGTGGCCAGAACTGCAGTGCCAGCAGCAAAGGTGAACGACTGAGTGCGCGACTCAGAGCTTTCCCCGCGGCGAATGAGCCGTACGAAAGCAGCAGTAACAAAGAAGTAGGCAAGTGCTCCGGCCCCGCAGTCCCCACAGGCCCGCAGGGCCGGAGAGGGTGGCGAGGTGGCAGGGGCGTGTGCCTGGGCCCTGAGCCTCCTGCGCGTGGCGGGACAGCGTTCCTGTCCACTCCGAGCTGCTCAGGGTCGGTTATGAGACGAGTTGGGGTCACATTTGCCTCGTTCTGTTTTTATGATACTCTAACGTAACAGTCTGTTTTGAAACCTAGATGTCTCCTATGTGGATCCACTCGGCCCTCAAGTAGAACGACCAAAAACTGCGGCCAAAAAAAGAATCGAGGACGATGATTTTGCTGATGAAGAGTTAGGAGACGATTTGCTTCCAGAATAATATGCACGTTTTATTTTATTGATGGAAAGAAATTGCCTTACCGGATCATACTCATGTTAAACTTTGGATTAAATATACAAACTTCAGTTTTGTACACTGTCGAAGCTTTGAGCGTATTCTATTCTGTGAGTATGTTTGTTTTCGGTGGGATAAAAGCACGTGAACCTGTGTTTCAGGTGAGCGCCTTCCTCGCCCTTTTGAGAATATCGACCCCAGGAAGAAATTTTGTCACATGAACTAGTACCCACACGCGCGTATGTGAAGTACGTGTGAGTACTCATGACAACGTACCCATTACCGGGGTGCGTGCTGACGTTTTCTATTGTTTCGTTTTTAAAAGTGCTGTCGTGAGCCCATGACGTTGTTAGGACGTATTCTTGATGAGTCATTATTCAAGCCACATTGCTAGGAACTGGGAAACTTTGAGTCTTTGGAAGTTTTGCCTGAGGGAGGTTCTGAGCCTCTTGGCACAGTGTGTTTGGAGACAGCACGAGCCCAGTGAGAGAAGGTACCAGACCGGCCCATCGTCCTCCTCTGTGGCTCCCGTGCGCCTTGAGCCCAGGGCAGGTTCCCACAGAGCCACGCAGTGGCCGCCGAGACCGCGTGTCACATGCGCGACTTAGGGCAGAGCCCAGGATCGCGTGCCCTCCTCCTCGGCAGTGTGTCTGGCTGACGGGCCCTGCAGGGGAATCAGTGACGGGCAGTCGGAAGTGGCTCGTCATAAACCTTCACGGCCCCTGCACCTCATCTAGCGGGGTCTCCACGGAGAGCGCGTCACCCCTTCCCTGTCCCCAGACGGTTTCCGACGGAGGAGGAGGCTGCGGACACACTGAGGCCAGACTCCGGGAGATGGTGGTCAGCAGGGCAGAACGGGACCATCCTCCAGGGCTCGGCTTCGGCAGGCAGACAGACAACGTCTTCTAAAGGGCTTCAGATGCCGCTCCGCGGTTAAGACCGCGGAAGGGAGCCAGGGGGCGATGGGGGACGGACAGAGGGGGCGTGTCGCAGCCCAGGGTGTTTGGACGGTGCAGTTGTTGGTGCCGGGTCTGACCGCGTGGTGTGGGCAGCGAAGGTGGCAGAAGGCTGAGCAGCAGCGGCGGGTCCCGGTGCTGCCCAGGAAGGTGGCGGCAATGGAGACGGTGGTGGGGGCACCAGCAGCCTGTCACGGGACGGGGCAGCCGGGCAGCCGTGTAGGGCAGTGAGCCCAGAAGCTAAGGATGAGAGGCACCAGCCACACGCTGGCCCTGGGAGCCGCGGTGCATGACAAGGAGTCTTAGAGCCGCGCCTGCTCCGGGGGTGGCCGCGCGGCTGGCCAGCGGTGGGAGGGAGGGACTGGGGACGGCTCAGGAGCCCGAGACTGCGTGACTGTGAGGAGAGGATGGACAGGCCTCTTGCACCGGGAGCCATTCGTTGCCAAGGGAACGTGAGGCCCTTGGGTTCCCTCTTTTGTTGACTTTTTCTCACTGCTTTGTCTCAAACTTGGATTTAGCAAGTACGTGTGGATTTTGCAAGTTCATAAACACGTTCAGAGTCGAGGGGAACTGGCTAAATTGGAAAACACACACTGCGGCTGTTTGTAAGACATCCTATCGACTGCTGAGACTCAGATGAATTCTACTTCCCCCAGCAGCTGCGCCTTTGGTGGTTAGCGAGGCGCGGGGAGGAAGGGTCCCCGCAGGGGTGAGGGGCCGCCCTGTTACCGGTCAGTGGGGCGTTTGCTCGTGGGACACAGGGCGCCCGTGAAACGCGAGGGCAGTCTCCGTCCTGAAGGACCCCGCGCTCGTTTATCGAATAAGCAGCACGCGGCGTTTGGGTGTTGATGTCTTTATTTCCATTGCAGCAGGAAGGGAGCACGGACGGCAACAATTCACTAACCCGAAAACGGCGCTGCGGCCTCGAGAGAAACGGTCAGTCACCGGGAGCTGGAAGTCGCTTAACTGGGCGATGCGGGTGAGTTTTTAGCAGTAGGTGCGCGATCCCAACCCCTCCAGCTGCGGAACAGTCCGGGCGTGTGACGGGCGCTTTCCGCGCACAGCGGGACCGACGCGCTGGACCCGCCGCTCCAAGGCCGTCCCGCGCCGGCGCCCGGGCGTGTCCGCGTCCCGCGCGCTCCGGCCCGCGCCGGGCGGGCGTCGGTCTCGCGTGTTCACCTGGAGGGGGGGCGGGGAGCGGCCGTCCTCGTGAGCTCGCGTCCCGCGAAGCGGCGGCGGCGGGGGGAGGGGCCGGGCGCGCGCGGCCGGGGCGCGGGGGGCCGGGCGGGGGCGGCGGGGGCGGCGGGGCGGGCCGGGCCCGGGTCGTGCTGCGCGCGCGTCCCCGCCGAGGCCCCCGGCGGAGGGGCGGCGCCACCGGCCGCGGCCCTCCTCGCGACGCCCGTCCCGCGGCCGCCAGCCCGACGCCGCGGGACGCTGGCGGGACGGGCGCCTCGGCTCGGGAGGACCATGGGCTCGCCGGTGAGCGCCGCGGCCCCGCGGCCCCGGGCGTCACAGGCACTCGCAGCCCCCGTGGCGCAGCAGCACGGCCTGCACACGCACACGGGCACGCGCACGCCGCACCGGGCCCCGCGACGGGGCTCGGGCAGAGGGCCGGCGGCGGGGCGGTGAGGGGCGCGGCGGGGGGCGGCGCGGGGCGCGCGGGGGCGGCGCGCGGGCGCGGGGGGCGCGCGGGGGCCCGTGTGCTCCGCGCCCATCGTGCGGCGCGCGCTGAGCGGCCTGTCTCGCAGGTGTGGACGCTGGCGGCCGGCGTGCTGCTGCTGCTGGCGCTGGCGCCGGCGCCGGGCCGCGCGGTCGCCCCCAGGACCAGCCGGCGGCCGGCGCGGGGCTGCGCGGACCGGCCCGAGGAGCTCCTGGAGCAGCTGTACGGGCGGCTGGCGGCCGGCGTGCTCGGCGCCTTCCAGCACACGCTGCAGCCGGGCCCGCGCGAGCAGGCGCGCAACGCCAGCTGCCCGGGGGGCCGGCCCGACCGCCGCTTCCGGCCGCCCACCCCGCTGCGCAGCGTGTCGCCCTGGGCCTACAGGTGAGCGGGGCGCCGGCGGGCCGGGGAGGCGGCGGGGGGAGTAGGTCGTGGGCCCGGGCGCGGGGGAGCGACTCAGTCCAGCGAAGCCCACCGCCCCCGAAGGAACCGCCACCTTTCTCAGCCGTGTGCCGCATAACGTCCGGGCGGGGCCGCGTACAGGGCGGTGGTGCCGCCGGGTGGTGGCGGAGCTGAGACGTCAGGACCCCAGTGACCTCGGAGCCCTCCGAACGCCGTAGCTCCGCGCGTGCCTCGCGTGCCCGTGGTGGTGTCGAGGGGCCTCCCGCACTGCCGGCCGCGTAAAAGTGAAGCACGCGACCGTGCCCGGTGCGTCCCGCGTGGGGACAAGTGGCCGCGTTCCCGGCTTGCGCACTTGCGGGACTGTGCTTTCGTCACCGTTTCGCAGTGCGCGCTTCCTGCCGTGAAGCGGCCGCGGCCTCGCCGGGTCGCGCGCGCTGCGTGTGCTGCTGGCGTCGCTCTCTTGTGCTTGATCGCGTCCGGCGCCGTTTTGTACGGTGACAGGCTGTCCAGGCTGGCGGTCAGGGGCAGTGGGCTGGAGCACGCAGCCCAGGTGTGCCGCGCACGCTGCCGTTGGCATAGCGCAGTCACCTGTGCGCGCGCTTTTCGGACGTGTCCGGCTGTTAAGCCGTGCGTGTGGAGTGTGACCACTCACCTTCCCGTTATGTCAGGCAACAGGTGTTTCTTGAGCATCTCTTCTTTGCCAGGGACATAGCTTGGTTCCCGGGGGTCCGGCCGAGTAACCCTTTATTAGCTTTTGTACGGTTGTGTGCAGGCGGCCTGTGGAAGTCCTCAGTACCTGCGATGGGCCAGGTACCGCTGGGCCTTGGACCCCAGAAGCACCCTCTGGGCCCACTTGCCTTATAGTGCAGGGGAGGGCAGGGGATAATTGGGAAACTAACCGAAATACAAGGCAGAATGTGATTTGACGTGAAGGAGGGCTGATAGTTTATTTTTTGTGTGTTTTCACTCCTGCAGCACCTGGTCTCCCTAGGTAGTCTCCCACCCAGGTACTAACCAGGCCCGACCCTGCTTAGCTTCTGAGATACGATGCGGTCGGGCAGGTTCAGGGTGGCGCGGGCCGTACACGAGATCGCTGATAGTTTAAAGCGGCGAGTGGGAGAGGGTGTTGGAGGATGGAAGGGCATGATCCCCCCGCTGGTGAAGAGGTCATCTCAGACGGAAGGGGTGTTGCCCAGGGTCAGGAACAAGAGGAGGCTGTGAGCGGGCCACTTTATTACTTGCAGCAAGTGAAGGAGGCGGAATTCACACCCAAACTGCCTCTCAGGAAGGGAGGCTCAGCCAAGGCTTACAGACACTATTTAGATAATTATGTGTTGATTTCTTCTTGGCACTTGGTTAAACTTATCTGGATTTGGTTAATTACATGTTGATTTCTTCTTGGCAGTTGGCTAAACTTAACCTTGGATTGGGTTCCGGTCAAACTCATCCGGTTTCAGCTGCCTCTGCAAACACCGTGTTACACTGTAGCATTCAGCCCGAGTAGCATTGAGCAGGAGCTGCCCAGACCTCAGAGACAGTCTGGCAGGCGTAGCTCATAAAAAGGGGACAAGGCATTCTGGGGCGTGGGCAGTGGCCAGTGTCCTCAGCACACACTTAGGACTGTCCCTGGCCCTGCCGTGCCTGCTGTCGCCGCCTTGAGGGGCTCACAGTGGGGAAAGGCTTCCGGCGAGACTGGGCGGCGGTGGCCCAGAGGGAGCAGCGGGGGCTGCCTCTGAGGTTGGGGCATGTGCCATGGCTGCAGGCAGAGGGACAAGGTCGATGTGCGTCCCGTGGGGCCTGTGTTGGTCCAGGATGCCACGGAGCCACCAGGAGGGTGTCCCTAGTGAGGGACGGACCGAAGGGCAGACGCTGGACCGAAGCCGTGCGGTGCTTCTGGCTTAAGGCACGTAGGGTCTGAGCTGAGTGGCCGCGGCGAGGCTAGGACCCGCGTGGCAGTGGTTATGCAAGGAGGCAGAAGTGACCGGGGTTCGTGGGCGATGATTCTGTTGGGGAGTGTGGGAGAGGGGAGGCGTCAGGCCACGCTGCTGCCGAGCTGTGCGGAGCAGGTGCGGGGATTCTCAGGCCGCCTAGGCCCGCAGCCTCCGCGCCGGTCAGCGGGCGCCCCCTCCTGCTTCTCGGCGGGGCCTCGGCCCGGCCCCTCTGCTCCCCAGTCGTGTGTGCGCGCCCACCCGTCCGTCCTGGTGGCTTCTCCTGCCGTTGCCCTTTCTTCCCGCCACCCCCAGGCCTGAGAGGGTGGGTCCCTACGGGCCCCTTCCTCTGCCACCTCATACTCTGCCTTCAATGAGCCGCGCCGCGAGGCAGGGGCGGGCGCAGCCTCTCCGGGCCTTCTCTGCGGGCAGCAGCGGCTCCGTCTGCGTCTCCCCGTGACCAGCTCTGACCTCCCTGGGCAGATGGCGCCGGCAGGCCCAGCTCTGGTCGCCTGTGGGCGAGTCTCTTGGCTCTGGCGTGGCTGCGGGTGTCGTGGGGAGCTGGGTGGGAGGCGGCGTGGTTTGGGAGGAGTGACCTCTGTGCTGGACTCGCTGTGGTCCACGGGCCCGGCCGGGACATAGGACAGTTGTGGGCCTGCCCAGGGGCATCCCCAAGCTGCAGGGAGGTGGGGACAGCTCAGGGAGGCCTGGGACGAGGGCAGCACGTGGTGTCGAGGGGTCCAGTCTGGGGCGCCCAGCTGTGGGACCCCTGTGCGGTGTGAGGCCCGGGCAGGGGCTGCCTCTGGGTCTGGTGGCCCATGGTCCCGTTTGCGTTGGGTCTCATGTTATTTTGTGATGCTGACGGCGCAGGTGGGACCCCACCAGCTCGCGGCCTCTGAAGGGGAACGATGTCCTGGCCCGGCCCAGGCGGTGCTGGCCGGCCCCGCCCTTTGCCGCCAGAGGCTGCCGTTGCCCGCAGGGCTCCCGAGCCCAGTGTGCTGAGGCCCGGCTCCCGAGTGCATTTCAGGGTCCAGTCAGGGCGCTCAGGAAAGATGGGGATCTAGGAGGTCTGGGAGGCCTGCTCGGGGCTCACAGTAGAGGCCCCATGGGTGGCCGGTCACCCCGAGCCCTGGCGGCCCCAGCTGGCTGCCGGGAAGAGGGGCCCGGAGGAGCCGGCAGGGCTAGACGGGGTGGTCCTGGGTTCCGTCCAGGTGGCCGCTGCTTCCGGCCAATCGCCGTTAGGAAAACACACTCAGCCTCCAGGGCACACAAATGTTTTCTCGTTTACTTTGTGGCATCTTGTTTGTTTCTTTTGAGCTCTAAAAACCAAAGCTCCGAAAATAAAATTAGCGCAGTTGCTCCACTAGGGTTTTGAAGCCAGACTGACACAGTGACACATGTGTAGTCAGACGAGATTCGGGGCCTCTGTCACCTGTGCCCGGCCTCTGCGTCGTTGCTGACCGCGGTTGCCGTCTGCACGTGGCTGTCCCCAGCAGGGAGCGGCGCACAGCCCTATTTCTAGGCTTCTTGCTTTTCTGCACAACCCTGCGGGGAACGGAAGGGACTTCCCTGGATTTGCGTCGCAGTAAATGACTCCGTGGAGAGCAGCAACAGGAGGGAATAAAAACGGGAGAGAGAAACAGGGCAGGGCGTAAAGGAAGGGAGGCGGGGAGGCCAGGGCCCTAAACACAGAGGCGACGGGGCCACCACAGAGCCGGGCCCTCAGCCGGGCACGTCTCCCCAGCCGACGGGCAGGCGGGCAGGGCGTCGGGCCACGGGCACGGGGCGGGCTGCGAGGAACCATCGGGAAGCCGTGGCCCCTCTCTGCCCCCAGAGCCGGGCGGCTGGCTCCGGGGGGACGGGCCGAGCAGCAGCCCCAGCTCGTGTGGCCAGCCGAGGTCGCCGTTCCCTGGGCCGACGCGAGATGGTTGGCAGCGCTGCGTTTGAGAAGGGCTTTCGTCCCGACAGGCTGGAGGACGAGTACGTTTCTGCCTGATCCTCGTCCAGCCCCAGCGCCGGTTCCCCGGGGGCCACCGTCACTTGTCCCGCTCGCTGCGTGGGGCAGCCACACGCGTCCGCGCACAGCGGGCCGGGCCCAGCCTGCGGCCACGCGCCCTCCCGCACCGAACGCTTCGAGTCGTGAAGGGACCGGGGTGCTGGGGAGACGGAAGCCGCCCCACCGCGGCGACCCCTCCTGGAGTGCCCGCGGGGCTCTCCCCGTTTGCGTGTGTCCCACGCGGTGCCCGGAGGGTGGCCGAACCCGGCCTTGGCTGCGACCCAGCGGCCGTCGCGTGACTGCTGAGTCCGCTCTCTTCCGTGGCATTTCTCTTCACGTTTGCTTTTTCCTGGGTCCCTGCGTCCAGCCTGCGGGGTCTTCTGATGACAGAAACAGACAGGCAAAGCCGTCGGCCTCTAGGGAGCCCTACGCGGGGCACGTGCTCTCTGCGCCACCTCGCGATGAGGCCTCGTAAAGAAAAACGGGGCTGGGGACGAGAGGAGAGGCGGCCAGCGGTGGCCGCCCACCTGGCGGGCGGGTCTCCACTTACAGCCGGCGGCCGGGCGGGTGCGGGAGTGCCACCGGGAGGTGACGCTCACCCAGAGCGGCTCGGGCCTTTGCCCCCAAACGGTTTATCGGGACCCGAAACTGGCGTGGGTTTTCGCTGCGAGCTGCTCGGAGGACAGCGGCCTCTCGTGCCCCGCCGTCTCACAGCAGACGGGCGGCCGTCACCGAGCACCGTCCCGGGCTCAGTCCCTCGCCTCGCGGGGAGCGGTGCCTTCTCTGGCCGCCAGAGTTTCGGGTCCGCATCCCTGCGGGAGCCAGAGGCGAGGACGGCGGTTCTTCCCGTGGTCACGTGTTAGTGTCTTTGGCTGAATAAAATGCTCATGCCTAACGAGGGGCTCAGGGGAGCCCAGGCTCAGGCTCACTCGTGACCCGGGGTGACACAGCTGGTTCCTGCCGGGTCGAGGTGGCTCCCGCGTCCCCAGGGCCGCATCACTGGGTGCGGAGCCCACATTCCGCAACTGCCCGACAGGACGAGACAGATGGTGGCGACGCGTCCCCCGGGCTTTGCTGCGTTTTTTCCTTTGAAGACGCGTCCCCAGCTGCACTGCCCGTGGCATTTGCCATGACCAAGGAGCAGAACCCCGCGAGGAATGCGGCCGCCCCACCCCCCCCCTTCCCCTCACATAGCCGCTTTCCGAGCCACCTTCCAGAAGCTCTTCCCAGTGGCCTGGTGTGTCTGCCCTCACCCACCTCCCAGGGGGCAGGCTGTCTGCGGGACGGCAGACACTCGCTGGGCGGGGGCTGGTGCCCGCTGGCGCCTGCAGTCCGCACGGCCGGCCGGGGGCCCTGGGCACGTCCCAGCCCTGCCGGGCCTCGGTGGCCTCCCGCCTCGGGAGAGGGCGGGCTGCCCAGAGCCGGCTCTGGCCACAGCGTCCACCTCAGTCCCCACACAGGCGGGACTGACCCCGCCTGTCCTTGGGGCCGGACCGCAGGCCTTTGTGCCTGTCACACCCGCCGCTGTCCTGGGAGATGTTCACGTCCCTCTCTGTGGTACGCGCACCCCAGTGTCCTCTCTGGGGCCAGGGCACCTCAGGCCCAGCGAATGGAGCTGCTGGCCACAGAGGGAAACTGGTCTCTGTGTCCCCAGTCACTCCCTGGCCAGCGAGCAGAGGCCTACCGCTCTCCCGGGGTCCCCTCACTTGTCCCCTCCTGGCTGTGGCTGCAGGGCCAGTCCCAAAGGGAGAGGCCAGGAAGTTGTCACAAACCGCTGCCTGGTGACATTGCAGACCTGCAGCCCAGGCCCCCCACCGGGCTGTGTGCCAGGACCACCTGGGGCCTCCGAAGGGCGCTGACACCCCGGCCCGCCCCGGCCTTGGGCGCCCCCACACCGTGCCTGGGGCTGGTCCAGCAGGGTCACAGCGACCAGCACCGGCCACCAGCACCAATGCGTCTGCATTGGTGACAGCCACCCGGGCCCGAGGCACGTGGTCCGAATGCCACGTTTCGACTGTGACAGCTCTTCACTCGCGTCCCAGGCGGGGACAGCGTTGTTTAGGGGACCTCAGCTCTTGGAGGGACACACCGCTCTTGGCCTCCCCCGGGGCCACCAGGTGTCCCCACCACGGTTCCTCAGCATCCGTGTGTCTGGGGGCGGAGCCCTTCTCCATCCTCACGGTGGTTGGCCCTTCTCGGACCTTTTCCACGTGGACACTTTGGGGTCAGCGCACCAGGTCCCGAGGGGCGCCTGCCGGGAAGTGGGGCGCAGCTGAGCTTGCGGCTTAACTGGGGTGGGGGGGTGAGGCGGTGTCCAGGACCGTGGGGAGTGGCAGGCTGCAGAAAGCAGCAGTCAGAAAGCCACACCATCGGTCCTGCCCCGGCACCCTGGGGGAGGTGGCCATCCAGTCCCCTTCACGCGGCAGAAAACCAGGCAGGGACAGCGAGGCGCCCCGTGTCACCTGCCAGCAACTAAGCTGGACGGGTGTGTGTTGGGGCCCTCGCTGGCCCTGTCCTGCCTTTCAGGTGGCCCATGGGGTCGATCCAGCCTGAGAACTGCGGCCAGCGTGGCTTTGTCCTCGCAGGGTGCCGCACCGGTGGGTCCCCAGCCTGCGTCCGAGAAGACCCCGCCTCATCCCTGGGCCTGGGGACTGCAGACTCAGCCTCCACCGTTGTGTTGGGGGCCTGGGCGGTGAGCCACGTCCACGGCCTTGTGGCAGTTAGTACCTTGGGCACCAGAAGGCGACGTGGGCTGCGGCCATCCGCACGGGGCCTCGTTGTCCCCGGTGGCAGTGCTCCTGGAAAGGCCCGGAATTGTTTCCTACCAGGCTCAGGCCGGGGGCGGGGGGGGGGGGGGAGGCTCTTTTTCTGTCCCCTCCGTCACTCATTCCTCTCCAGCTCAGTTTCCGTCACCTCTAACCCTCCCAGGAGGATCATGCTTTGTTCTTGGATTAAGCTGGACAACTGTCCCTCACTCAAGCCAGGCGCCACACACGGCCCCAGGGGCGCTTCTGGGGTGCTACCGGGGGGAGGCGTGACGTGTGCCGAGCCACACCTGTGCCAGGTCCCGCAGAGCAGGAACCGCGAGGCGAGACGCGCTGCCCCGCCCGGCCCCATCGCGACGCCCAGAGGACGGTCCCCGGCGGCCTCTCTTCGTCATTTTCACAGCCACTTTAACCAAAAAGACTCCAGCCGTCCCTCCCCAGGCCTCGGGCTCTGCGCTGTGTCCCCGGCTGTCCCGAGGCCTCTGACCTCCTCTCCTGGCCGGTGTCCTTCCCGCTTTCCGTGGGGCCCGGTGGCATCGGCGCCTCCGTGTGCCTGTGTAGCCCCCGTACACACTTCTACTGTGAGAGCCTCCCGGTCACAGACCGCCGAATCTCGTGCCTTCTTACTATGCCCCGTGTCCCAGGGAGAGGCAGGGGCGGGGGAGGCAGGTGTCTGTCATGATGTCTTGGCCCACAGATGTCACCGACGGAAAGTTCAGTCCCGGGATGACTGGCGGGGTGAGGTGGGTGGTGGTGGGCGAGCCTCTGGCAGTTCAGCGTCCAAGGCGGCTCTGCTTGTCACAGCAGCAGGGGACACGCGGGTAGGTGCCTGTGGCTGGGGGGTCACCCACTTTTCCGTAGATGAGGACGTGGAGTCCGAGGGGGCTGTGCCCGGCCCCCCACCCTGCTCGTCCTTACCGAGTGTGTACGGCTGTCGAGGGGCCACGTCCTGCTGCTCAGTCTTCCGGGGACCCGCAGGGCCTGGGGCGCGGAGCAGGCCTTTCTCTGGTCTTCGAGGGCCCTGCCACCTCTCCGCGTGCACACGCGCCCTCCGGCTGCGGTGACGTGCGTGCCCGGCTCTGCCCCCCGGCCTCCGGCCTCGGCGCGGAGCCCCGCGCGCTGGCCTGGGCCCCCGACGTGTGTGTGGTGCCCATTCGCCCTGACTGGGGCTGCGCGGCCGCAGAGAGCCCGGCCCCTCGTGTCCCGTGCACGGCCCGGGCGCTCGGAGGGCCCCTGGTGACCTCCTGGCCTCGGCGCGGCGTCGGTGAGCGCAACCTCTCCCGTCCAGTGTGCGACCGCTAGTGGACGGCTGGCAGCGTCGCCCGCCTGGGCCGCCCCGGCTGCTGACCCTAGGGCTGTGGCCACAGCTCCCTGCTCGTCTCAGACGTGGTTCTTCAAAACAACTTCCCCCTTTTTTTTTTCCTGTTAACTCTTCGTTTTGAAATAATTTCAAACTGATGGAAAAAGCTGTATGTTTGATACAAGGAGTCCCTGCCAGCGTCGCAACCCACGTCCTCCGGGCCGGGACGTGGGCCCGGCACACTGTCACCTGACGGGTGGCGCTCACTCCGGGTCCCAGCGAGGACCCTTTTCTGCCCCAGGCCGCACCCCACCCGTGGCGGCCCGGGCTGCAGTCCCCGCCCGCCTGTGGCAGTTCCGTGACAGCCCGTGACAGCCCGTGACAGCCGGCGGTTCTGGGGGCCGTCCTTCAGTTTGGGTTCCGTGGGGTTTTAAGCAGCTCTACGGTGTCTCATCCCAGTGGAGACGGATGGGATCGAGGGGTCTGGATTCACAGCCAACCATTTGCCCCGCCCCCACCCCTGGCGCCCGCCGGTCCGTTCTGTCCATGAGCTCGTGCATGTAGATCCTGCACCCAAGTGAGGTCACACAGCGCGTGTCCTCCCGCCCGACTCGACTCACTCAGCATAATGCCCTCTGGGCCCGTCCACGTCGCGAGGGCACGAGTTCGTTTTTATGGCCGAGCAGTGTGTTGTATGCGTGCGCTCATCCGCGGGCGGACCGGACCGGGCGTTCCCGGGCCTCTGTGCGCGGCGCTGCTGCGGGCGCCGATGTCTTTCTGAAGTGGCGTTTTCGTCTCCCCTGCGCGTGTTCCCAGAAGTGGGGCTGCCGGGTCGCACGGTAGCTCTAGTCCTGGTTTTCTGGGGACCGTGCACACTGCCGTCCAGCGAGGCCGCGCACGGGCTTCCCGCCTCCACGTCCTCGCGGCACCTGCTGTCCTGGCAGGTGTGCGGGGCGGCTCACCGCGGGTGTGACTTGCGTGGCCCTGGTGATTGGTGGTGACCTTGAGCATCTTTTCGTCTCTGTTGGCATCTGCATGGCCTCTCTGGAGAAATGTCCATTCGGGTTCTCTGCGGGGGAGGGGCGGGAGGGGCGTGCCGGACGCGTGGGCGGATGGGCGTGTGCGTGGGTGCGTGTGTGCGCGTGTGGGTGCTGTGTGCGCGCGTGTGGGTGCGTGTGTGCGCGTGTGGGTGCTGTGTGGGTGCTGTGCGCGCGCGTGTGGGTGCTGTGTGCGCGCGTGTGGGTGCGTGTGTGCGCGTGTGGGTGCTGTGTGGGTGCTGTGCGCGCGCGTGTGGGTGCGTGTGCGTGCGCGCGCGGGTGCTGTGTGCAGGCTCCGAAGGCCTTCGGGGCGGAGGCGTTGGGGTTTTTCTGACACGAGGGCACAGCACGAGGGGCCGCGGGCGGCTGGGACTCGGCCGGGACGTGGGAAGGTGCGGGCCGGCGGCGTCAGTGCCCGCAGGGACGGGGCGCGTGGCGCTGCAGAAGCCCGACAGCAGAGCTAGGGGAGAGGGGGAGAGCGATGGGGGGGCGGGGCAGGCCGCTGGGGGGACGTGCGTGGGCGGGGTCGCCGGAAGCGGAGGGGGGCGGGTCCGTGAGCGCTGGCCGGTCACTGCCCGTCCTGTAGCGCAGCCGTGCGGAGGCTGGGCGGTGGCTGCTTCCCCCGCAGCGGGGTCCCTGGTGCCTCCCTGCTCCCCATCGCCACCCCCTCCTCCGGTCGCCCCCACCCCCGACACCGTGGAATCGCTGCTCACCCCAACCCCACATTCAGGCGCGACCCGGGACCCCTTCGGAATGCGCCACGGGCGGGGGCGGGGGGGCCTCGGCTGGCGCCAGGGCCCGCCCCCTTCGGGGCACCGCCTCCCCCGCCCCTCCTCCCAGCACACGGGGCGCCACCCCCATGGCAGACGCGAGGGTGCCCCCAGGCCCCCCCAGGCAAGCACCGCGTGCATGGCATGCCATGGATGCGGACACACGGCGTCCTCAGGTCCTCGGTGTGCGCGCGTCCCGTTCCGTCACCCGTCACTCCCCGTGGGCAGCACTTTCGCAGGCCGCCGGGGTGGCGCGGGGTGCATCTGCAGATGTCTGGAGAGCTGGGAGGAGTCGTGGCTGTGACTCCGAGGGTTCCCGGGACTCAGCTCCACAAGAAAGAAACGTTCATTAGAGGGTTTTTCATGTTTCAAACGGCAGATTAATGGTGGAAATGAAAACTTGGGTCATGGCGACCGCACGAGAGATGGGTGCAGTAGCCACCCCGGCAAGGGAGGAGCCCTGGGTGCTGGCCAGTGACTTCTTTGCTTTGGGGAGGGGGTGTTGGTCGGCAGACTCCCACCTGGGGTCCCCCTGCGCCCCCAGGGAGCCATTGGGCGGTGGCTGCAGGCCATCTGTAGGTGTCACTTGACCTTGACATCTGAGCTGAAAACGGGGGCCTGGAGGAGGGTGACGATGGCCAACTTGTCGCATGTCCCGGGCTGGCCAGGCCTGCTGTCCCCGAGTGTGACTTTGGCCCATTCACAGAGGGGGGTACGGGGCCCTGCCACGCACGGACTCAGGGCCTGCCTGCCTCATGGCCTGGGCAGGTGTCCCGTGAGTGCCCGGGCCCGCTGGCCGCACGCACCGTGTCCCGGGCCCGGCGGGTGGTCGGGGCGCGGAGGGGCGGCGCGGGCGCGCTGACGCCCGCCCCTCCGCGCCCCGCAGGGTCTCCTACGACCCGGCGCGCTTCCCGCGCCTGCTGCCCGAGGCCTACTGCCTGTGCCGCGGCTGCCTGACCGGGCCGCGCGGCGAGGAGGACCTGCGCCTGCGCAGCGCGCCCGTGCTGCTGCCCGCCGTGGTGCTGCGCCGCGCGCCGGGCTGCGCGGGCGGCCGCGCCGTCTACGCCGAGGAGTACGTGGCGGTGCCCGTGGGCTGCACCTGCGTGCCCGCCGACGACCGCGACGCCAAGGAGCGGCCCGCGCACCCGCCCGGCGGCCGGGCCGGCGGCCCCGGCTCCTCCTAGCAGAAGCCGGCACCGCGGACTGGCCACCGCCGGGCTGCACCGTCCACGCCGCGGAGTGTGCAGGGGACACGCTACTGGGACACGCAGGAGGCCACAGCCTCCACACGTAGGTAGATGACAGGCGGACGCTTTCTAAGGATCTCCTAAGAAAGAACGTACGCCTGTCTGCTTCCCGTAGAGGCAGAAGCTGTTTTCATGTTGGCAATTTTGAGCAATTCCATTAAAACGTTTCCTTGACATGCCCGTGGTCTCCACTTCCTGCCAGGGTTTTAGCAGCAGAGTCAGGAACCTCAGGTAGACTCGTCGCTGGTGCTGTGGCCTGTGTCCTGGAAGCTCGTGTGTCCCCCAGCTGGCTTTACTGCAGGGTCACGCCTGCACCTGACCTGTCCCGCGTCCTGCCAGCCCCCCGGAGGCTCGGCTCACCCCACACGCATCCCAGAGAGCAGCCTTGGTTTTGCTTGCGAACGTATCGGTGCCGCAGTGACACCGTTAAATGTTTCTTCTTAGTTTTGAAAGTCAGTGGGGCCAGTTTGTGGCTAAGCGGCGGCAGGACGAGGCGAGAGCTAGAATGGGGGTGTCTCTGCCAACCCTCAGCAAGAACCCAAGTCGGGGCTCAGTTTTAAGGACTTCCAGAAGTAGCCACAGATCGCGGGCCCCCTCGGAGTTCCCACGTGGCCTTGCGAGCCTGGAAACCGGTCCCGGAACGGGATCTGTGAAAGTGAGGTCTCTCTAAATCGTTGAAACAATCAGTCGGCGAAGCTTCGTTGCTTTTGTGCCCATCTGGACGCGGCTCTGCTGGGCCGAGTTTTTAGAGCCAACAGCACGTCGATTAAGGGCCTCATGTCACCTTGACCTTGCGGTGCGAGTTTAAGGTAGGATGTGGTTTTCGAAGGCTAGGCTGGTCGTGGAGTCCCCCCCCCCCCAGCCAGGACGTGCCCGTTCTGAGTGGCTTCACACCCAGGCTCCACTGCCGGCCGCGTGTGCCGCCACCGTCCTCGTGGGGTTTGGCGGAGGCGCCGTTGACCAGCTGTGCGCAAGAGAGCTGAGTGACACCCGGGGCTCTGAGCAAGTGCTCGATCGAGTGGTAGCTGTGGAGAGTTCGGAAAATTCCACTTCTCTGTCCAGCCTCTTAAGAAAGGCGTCCCCGGCGGTGGCCTGTCTGGGGCAGACGCAGAGGCTCAGAGCAGCAGCAATAGAGTCCCCAAGTTAGAAAGAAAACCTGCCTCTCACAGCGGCGGAGGCCACGGGTGGTTGTTCGGTCACGGCGAGTGCCGTGTGACACTCCAGCCACGCTGGTGTCAACGTCCGCACCGGCGGGGACCGACCCTTCAGGGAGCGCTGTCCCCTCCGAAACCGACACAGGCAGCCTTGCCGGGCCTCTCCGCGAACAGCACACCCAGGCACACCCCATCCGAGTGACAGCTGCTCACTGAGCACGCGCCCATCCCAGACCCGAGCTGCCGCAGCCCGCCGCGGGCACTGGGCGTGCTTGGGCCACCACCGGCCCCAGGCTGGTCTGCTCCTACCGAACGGGCAGCGCCTCGGCCTCGCGGGTGCCGTAAGCCCTGGACGCCCCGTGCGGTGCCCGGGATTTGGCCACACCGTTCGTGAGCCACAGGTGGCGCTGGAAGCTGTTGCTCGAGCAAGTCCGCCACTGAGCACCGTGACCCTGGGTGTCAAGGTGAGTTTAAACCGGGCCAGGGCGGCGGGGAGACGAGGGCGGTGAGCAGCGTGCAGGCGTGCCCGGCTGCAGGAGCACGCCCCGGGGGCCCCGCAGCGGCTGCAGGAGCACGCCCCGGGGGCCCCGCAGCGGCAGCAGTCCACTGCGGGGCCCCCCCGCGCGCCAGGGGCCACGTTTCCTTCAGTGCGCACGCCCGGGCAGCCCTCCACGGGCAGGGGCCGTGCTGGTCGTCGAAGAGGCTCCCTGACCGGCCGCCCG
This sequence comes from Rousettus aegyptiacus, assembly GCF_014176215.1. Taxonomy (NCBI): domain Eukaryota; kingdom Metazoa; phylum Chordata; class Mammalia; order Chiroptera; family Pteropodidae; genus Rousettus; species Rousettus aegyptiacus. The sequence continues at coordinate 256,898 of NW_023416286.1, forward strand.
CCTTCCTGCTGCACATCCTCTGGGAATGGCGACCCCGAGACTCGGGCACGTGCCGACAGCAGCAGCCAGGGCCCAGAGCCCAAACCTGGGGCCAACACGTCCCCGCCGAGGAGAGGGGCAGGTGGCGCGCGTCGGGGCTGGTCCCGTGGGCCGGGGGAGGGCGGACGGGTCCAGCGCCGCCCCGTCCGAGCCGGCTGTCGCGTCACACCCCCGCCCACACACGGAGCTAAGTGGTCACACGGGGACCTTTGACGCTGTCGTTCCCTGTCCACGCACACGGTTGTTCTGTCTCTCAGTGCAGATCCTCCGGTGAGAAGAGACTGACAAGGTCGTCTGTTAAGCCACCTTTGGTTCCCCGGTGAGATGCGGTCACCTCCGGACAACTCGGTAAGCCCGCCATCCCTGCCCTGGTGGCCACATGCACCCCGCCTGCCACAAATATTCAGGGGACCCAGCAGCCCCCCAGCGGCTGCACACCGTCCGTGAGCCCGGAGCGGACGCGGATTTGCTGAGCTGTGTTTCCACGCGGGCCCTGCCGCCCCTTTGCTCCCCGTGGGGGGAGGTCGGCTTCTCCCACCCCCCACCCCCCAGGGCTGGGCTGGCAGAGCTGGCACCCCTTATATGCCGGCCACTGCGTTCCAGAGTTTTAAGTTACATGCCAGGTGACCCGTTACTCGGATGTGCTCTTGCCCCAGGCCTTTTAGCAAACTGTTGAAGAACAGTAACATCGGAACAGTAACGTCGCGGGGTTACTCTTTGAAGAACGTTTATTGAACTCTTAACGTGCCAGATGCTGGCGCACTGGTGAAATGCGAACGTCTCGTAAAAGTGCTGAGTGACCTTTTACGTAACGTGACCTTCCCCAGGTATGACGACCAAGGCCTGAGAGAGGCGGGCGCGAGCGGGCCCCGGCACCCAGCCCGGGAGGCGCCGGCAGCACTGGCTGCGGCCCGCGCACTCACGCGGGTTCTGCGTGCTGAGAACCAGCGCAGCCCCTGAGCTCCAGCCTCAGGGGTTTGCTCCCCCCAGCCCCCCACTGTGTGCACTGTGGCCGGTCACAAGGGTCAGAGGGACATACAGCTGACTGGAGGTGACACGTGGCACTTTGTTTTGTCAGCTAAAGCAGGTCACGTGGGGTGGGGACGTGTAATCTTTTCAAGTTTTTGTTTTAAAATTATAGATTCACAGGAAATTACAAACACGCTGCAGAGATCGTATGTCCCCCAACGGCGACAGCTCAGGCAACGACACCGCATCCAGCGATGGGCAAGGCCCCTGCCCAAGGCCTCGCGCAGGTCACCGGGGCTGTGGTTAGCTCTGCCGTCACATGTTCACCTGTCACTGCCATTCCATTCAGAGCCAGCCCACACCACAGACCCCTGCCCTGTCCTAGCCTTTGCCAACCACTGCCCTGGCCCCTGTCCGAGAACGCGCTCATGCGAATGGAGCATCAGCGAGTGGCCTCGGGCCCGTGCCCAGCCACCTTGCGGGATCAGCGGCCGTCTCTGCACTGCTGACGGGGGCAGGTAGGGATTTTCTGGAGAACGCTGGAGGCTGGTCACGCATGTCCCCGGCTCCGCTGCGTCTGGTTTGCACACGGCACCTTCGTCTCAGGCAGCCTGGCCCCAGGTGACGACGCCCGGGCTGCTGTCCCTCCAGGGACCAGCTCCCGAAGCCAGTTGCATGTCCTGCAGAGAAGTGACCCTCTGGGACAGTGGCGGGCAGACTCGGAAGGTCCGCATTTTGGGGGTGTAGGGCTGGGGACGGAGGCCAGGGTTCTGTCAGGTGGGTGCCAGCCAGACCGCCAAGCTGCCCATGGGCCCACTGCACCCGCACTCCACTGGCAGGAGCCCCAAGGTCTGCCACCTGGGTGCCGACCCCAGACGGCCGGGTGGGTCACTCGGGGCCCTGCCCTGCACTTACGCCACCTGCAGTCAGTCCTCGTGGTCCAGCCCAGACTCGTAGTTGACGTAACAGCGGAACTCGTTGGCGAGGGAGCGGGCGTGTCTCGGGACGAACCTGCAGAGCCTCACGCCCAGCAGCCGCGCGGCCGCCTCCGCCATGACAGCGCCTGGGGACAGACGCGGCTCAGGAGCACGGCCACGGGTCACCCCACACCCCGCCCCCGCCAACGCCTGCCTTTCCTGTCTGACATTCCTGCCTCTGCAAAGCTCAGAAATGCACCAGGGAGGAAAAGAATCACTAAAACTGCTTTTCCGATTTGACTGAGATGGCCGCCTGGTGACGTCCAGCGCTGCAAACCCGGGGGCCGTGTCCCAGCAGCCTCTGGCTGACCGCTCCATCCCCCCCGCCTACCCCCTGGGTCCAGCACAGCTCCTGCTGTGGACGCGTCCCCTGGACGCCACACACAGGTTGCGAGCGGCACCCACCCGACCCTCCCGACCCCACGGGCAGAGCTGGTGCCGCTTCCAGCCTCGCTCCCAAGGGTGCCGGCTCCCGCCCCACGCACCCCGACCCTGCCTCTGCCCGCGCGGGCAGCCCTGGGGATCCCGTGCGGTGCAGCGCTAAAGCGCACTTCCTTAGACAAACCAGGCCCCACCGTTTGGGGCTGAACGCCCTCTAAGGGTCCACCCTGACCGGCACGGGGCCCTCTCTGCCGGGGTCACCGGGGGCCCCGCCCACGGCCCGTGCAGTGCCCCCCGATGCTTTCGTGGCACTCGCTGGAATGCACAATTCGTGTCTTCGGTCTGCTTTCTCACGGCTTTTAACCTGGGGCCTAAAGCTGAGTGCCACGCAGCAGGAGGGGCCCCGCCGGCCGGCACACATCCTGGGGCCGGGGCCAGGTTCTCAGCCCTGACAAGAGCCCCGCGGCTCAGCCCGGGCTGGGGGACAGCGCCCTGGGCCTGCACCCTGCCCTCTGCGTTAACGAAGTCACCTGATGCCAAGCCACCCAGTGCAGCCACCAGGTCGACCAGCACTGACAAAGCTCAGGCTGACCGCCACGGTGACCGCCACGGTACACACGCTGCGTGCCAGACTCCCGCCTGCGTGTGTCACGCCACCAACCCTCAATGACCCCGCAAGGTGGGCAGCAGCAGCGGCCCCAGCTGAGGTAAGGGCGGGGCACAGGGCACCTGACCTGCCCAGGGTCACGCGGTAAGCTGGGGGTCCCGGGTCCCCCCGGCCTGAGGCTGGCAGACCTGTCACCGACCCACCTGTGCACAGCAGGATCTTGCCCCGAGTCAGGTACTTGATGGTCTCCGAGGTCTTCTGGAGACACTCCTCAGAAAGGTAGGGGGGGTCGGCCACCACGATGTCGAAGCTGTGTGGCACCACGCGCCCCGGCAGGTCCAGAGGGCGGGCGTAGTCGTAGAAGACGAAGTCCGGCCCGTACACGGCGAAGCGCCGGTCGTACTCGAACACGCAGGCGGAGACGCGGGCCCCGCACAGCTCCCGCAGCTCCCGGTAGACGCTGGGGGCGCTCACGCAGGCCACCCTGGGGGGACACAGCCCGCAGAGCATCAGCCACGGCGCCCCGTGCGGGTGGGCGGCACCTTTGCTGAGAACAGGCCCCTGCGCTCAGGCCTCCTCGGCGGTGACGACAGGACGGTCTGAGAGCGCCTCTCACGCGGCCTCCTTTAAGGAGTCTGACGCTTAAAACACACGACTCATAATTTTAAGGTGCGACGGGTAAGTGTGCCTTTAGGGTAAGGCGTAAACCGTCACGGACAATCAAGACAAACGTCAGAGGATCCAGGGCCGAACTTCACCTGTGATTTTCACGTTCCTTTCACATTGATTTGAAATACTTTTAGTCTCTAAATGTTTTGAAGGTCGTCAGAAACCCTGAAAAAAGCCACAGGTCGTTATGTATGGATGAGAGAGGCAGAGGATAAAGGTGAGGCATTTTCCCAGAAAATAAGGTAAAAGAGACGACGGGGTAAAAGCAGCAGGATCAGGCCCGACGTCCAGATGGCGGGAGCTGCAGCGCAGGGGGAGGGAATCAAAGCGGTCTGAGCCGGTTCCCCCCGCGGAGGGGCCAGCCACCAGCCCAAGGGACAGACGCCCCAGGCCAGGCCAGCCCTGCGGACTCAGAGGCGCCCTAAGCCGGCCCTGGACTAGGGGGGAGAAAGCCGGTGTCCCACCAGAAGAGGGGACAGCCCTGGGCGCCCCGCAGACCCACACAGGCCTGGCAGTGCTGGGAGAGTCCCACAGTGTCCCTCCTGGGCGTCTTTTCTGGGACTGAGGGTACACCCGACCCAGGTGAACTGGGCGCAGGAAACAGGATCCAGACTAGAACCAAGGACAGAGGACCGCAGCAAGGCAGGAAAGGCGGATCTCGATAGGAGCTCTACCTAGAGATCTGGGAGTCCAGCCTGGAGGAGGTGGCAAAGCCCTGGAGGAGAATTTTTTTCAAGGATTTGACACAGCTTTGATTTTACTGACAGAAGATTTGCATGAATTGAGGAGAACCTGATATGAACACAGAAACAAACAAGAGAAGTATTTTCTTCAAGGAAAATGAAAAATTTTACAGAAAAATAAAAGGCTGAGCTATAATAATGTTTTCCTTACAGTGTACCCCAAATCAGGGTGGACGTGGGGCCGGGGTGGGGGTGGGGGCAACCGTTATTCCCTGGCAAGAGATCAAAACCATCACGAGCAACAAATGCCAAGAGGCCCACGTAAACGTGTGGGCGGAAGCCTGGCTGGAAACCCCAGAGGGTCCGCTGGCAGGGAGCGGAGGGGGGGAGACGGGCAAGGGGGAGACGGGCAAGGGGTATTTTTTTGAACAACCCTTAAGGACCATATAATTTACTTTATGTAAATGTAACATTCTGATAAACCAAATTAAAAGAAAACCTACGCTCTTCACACTTCAGAAAGGTCAAACACAGCTTTCTTCTTTCAATGCAGACTCCAGGGGTTTGAAAGAAAGACACCGTCAGCACGTGAGAGGCACAGGAGAGACGAGACACCCCGTGCGCAGGGCCCAGGGCCCCAAAACGTGGAAACTCCGCCCGAAGGGGTCTTGTTCCGCTTGTGCAGAAAGCAAACCACAGTTCTGCAGACTGCAGCCCAGACTTCTCACAAACCGCCTCCCAGAGAAAGGATGAGAACGTGACCTCACCTGCCACCTTCCCCTGCCGCGGCGATGGCTTCCCGGGCAAGCCGCAAGGCCGTCTCTTGGCTGTACCAGAACTGGCTCAGTTGCTGTGACAGAGGAGAGTTGAAATCATTTTACAGTTGGCATGTTTTTTCATTTAAATCTAGGCGTGTATTTTAAGTTTTTTTTTGTTGAAACTATTTTTTAGAAATTATTTTCAATGAACAGGAGGCCTTAACTCGTTAATGCAAGGCTGGCACAGGGCACCAGTGGCTGACATCACCAAGCAGACAAGCAGTCCGCTTCTCCCGATGGGAAAGCGCCCCCCGAAGTGTGAGTCCTGACAGGAAAACCGAACCCACATCTGAGTAAGCCTCTGGGGCCCGCTGCCAAGGGCCGGCGGCACGCACAGACGCACAGACGATGAGGGCTGGGAGGGATGTTTCACGATTCGCTGTTTTTCCCTCAGGGGCAGGTGGCTGGTTTTTCATCTGGCTCCTAGTCACGCTGATAGATGATTCCATTTAAATCTCTGCCGAGCCTTAATTATCTACTGTCGTTTATACATTAAGGGTGATTTTAATGGAAAAATGGGATTCCTCTGCCGTGAGACCTGCCAGGGCCGGGCAGCTGACAGCACATACGTCCAGGTTTAAACATTTACAGAAGAACATAGGATCGTTCCAACACAGGGAAGAAACCATCTCAAAAAATTCAACACCACTTCATAATTAAAAAATAAACTCAGCAAGTTACGAATAGCAGGGACCTCTTTAAACTAGTCAAAGGCATTTTAAAAAAAAGGGGGTAAAAGGCGTGTTTCCCTACAAGATAAGGAGCAAGGTGTCTATGTTCAATACTCGTACCCAGCATTTCCCTGCAAGATGCAGTGTCGCATTCACACAAGAAAATACAATCAGAAGAGAAGTGTTAATATCTGCATGTTACGTGATTCCACGAGAAAATGCCAAGAAAAAACATTTCCGAAGACAAACTGCAGACATTAATTTGGATAAGCGTGGACATGAACACATCTGGTGACATCTGTCTGACTTCTCAGCCACAGTGCCCGCTGTGACTCCGCCTGCAGGGGAACGGGGGGCGGGGGGCGCGGGGGCTTCTGCCGAGGGAGTTTCTGACGGCAGGCGGCTGAGCTGCCCTCTCCCTCGCTCCCACCGTCAGGCGCAAGGACATGTTTGGGCTCTCATATTGTTATCAAAAATAAAAATCTTACTCTCTATTAATTATACTAATTCGAAAAGATACGCGTGTGCACCACCGTGTTCACGACAGCCGAGATGCGGAAGCGACCCAAGTGTCCACCGACGGACGGCAGGATGGAGGAGAGGTGGGGCAAACGCGGCTCGGCGCAGTAACGGGCGAAGTCTCACCGTTTGTGACAACACGGACAGACCCAGAGGGCAGGTGCTGAGTGAGTCACACGGAGGAAGACAAACGCTACTCAAGTCTCCGCACGTGGACCCTAAACACGCAGAACGAGGAACATGCTGACGGTCGCCAGGCGGAAGGGGCGTGGGGGCTGCGCGGAAAAGGGGACGAGCCTAAGACGTGCGGACGGGCAGGCAGAACAGTCCCGGGACGCGCAGCCCGGCTCCGGGGACTCTGACGCCGCAGCGGCGCCTGGGGCCGGGTGGGTGCAGACCGACCCGGCGCGCACTTCGCAAGCCTGTAAAGGGCTAAGCGCGCTGCTATGCGCCTGAAATTCATACGGTACTGTGTCCGCTATAACTGAAAAATAAAACTTTAATTAAGAGTGTCAAAATATAGTCAATTCTAAGTGGGATTAGAACTTATTTTTTTGTCCATATATTTCCTGTAGATAATTTTTAGAATCAGAACAAAGTACGTAGTATTTTAAATTTAAACAGAAAGGAGAGAGAGGCTACTGAGGAATGATGCGGTTCTCCAAGCCCTTTGCAGAAGCTCCCAGCTGGGGCGCAGAAACCCAGGAAGGGGACGGGCGGGAAGGGGGGACGGCGGGGGGGGGGGGGGGTGGACGGAGCGGGAAGGGGGTCGGGGTGGGAAGGGGGGGACGGGGCGGGAAGGAGGCTACTGCGTGGGCGGGGCGTTTAGGGAACTGGAAAGGCACACATTATACGTCAGCTTCAAACATACGGTAAATCAGAACATTTTATATAACTTGAGATCCAAACTTGACAAAATGTAAGACTATTAAAAAAAAAAACCAAACCAATAAGCACGCGGACGCTTCACCGCAGGTGCAAAGGGCCAGGGAAAGACAGGTCACCCAGCGCGGTCAGAGACGATCGGGGTCAGCTACCTCTCAACCGGCTCCTTAGAAGTCTAAATGTGAACGTTCCTGCTCAGGCTAGGAGTTTCCCTCAACTCGTTTGTTTTCTGTTGGAATCCCGATTTTTATTGGGACCATAAAAATGCAATACTACACACCAGACAGTATCAGTGTCTTCTTAAAAAGTCCCTTTCACCACCGTTCCATTGCCTCACGCTCAGCCGCCCCGTTTCCTGCAGTGACGCAGCTGCCCTTCCACAAGGGGCGCAGGGCCACATGCAGCGGCGGAGTGCGAGAGTCTGCGGGACGCGTCTGGGTGGCACCCAGCCCGAGCGCAGAGCCAGGACCGGCGGCATTTACGCCGCCTTAAAATTCCCAGGGGCTGCTTTCTGCGTCGGCTCCCCAGAGGGGTCTGCTCCCGAGGGGCAGGTGACATCTTTGGGCAGCAGTGGGACAGACCCCCGCTGGGCCGGGTCCAGAACGGGCCCACACCGGAACTTCCCGACGGCTGTGGAAGGCACCACTTACCCAGTTCTCCTCGATCGCCCCGGCGCTGCCCTTGTCACCCACGCCCGGGCCCGCGTGCTGCTCCTGCTCAGCATAAAATTCCTGAAGAGCTGCTAAGGTGTGCGAGGACAGCCGGGGGACACCGTCGTCTTCCGAGTCACTCATCTCACACGCCGTCCGTGAGCTTACCTGCAGACAAACAAGCCAAAGCGCTGAGTCCTTTTTTCCTTCAGATAAACAAGCAACGTCCCCTCCCGGCACGGTCGCAACTGCGCGTGCCCTGAGGGCAGCAGGTGTTTGCGGGGCTCGCGCATCGGCAGGGGGGCCGGCGAATGCGTCTGACACACGCAGTTCCCCTTTAACTGTGTTCAGTGTTCACGAAGGGACTCGCACCCTTCCACGATGACCTGCAGGACACAATGTTTAGCACAGACACCTGAAGGGATTCTTTCTCCCGTGCCCCCGTGGCCACGCGCGGACACCTCACAGATGTTCTGAATCAGACCTCCCCGAGCCGGCGCGTCCCAGTTTAGTGACCCCGGGTGCAGAGAGGCGGGTCTGAACCGATCCTGTGGTCGAAGCATTGGCAAAGGGGCAGAGGGGCAGAGATCAGACGGCTGCTTGCGCTTTAGCCCGGATAACCGGGTACAGGCAGGCCTTCGGGAGGTTATTGTTGCCAGCGAGTTCCAAGTCCTGAGGAGACCCCCGCCCCCTCCCCAGACTTCAGATGTGTATGAGAAACGTGTGTCTCCACCGGAGCGCAGTGTCGCACCTGGCCCCAGCCTCTCCCGTCTTATGTCTGTTTTTCTTCATCCCCCGTTGCCCGCCCGCAGGTGAACCCTCTAGTTGAGCAGGTGTGGCACCTGGGCTCCCAGGTGTTACTATAATGAGATAAGTAAGGGCTGATAAAAACGGAGGAGGACAGGGAGACAAAAGACAGGAGGCGTGGCCAGGAGAAAGAGAAGTAAAGCAGAGGGAGGGAGGAGAGGGGGTGTTTCTGTAGGACCTGACGGCCAGGCACAATTACTTCTTGGGGTGCTGAACTGCGAGGTTCGGGTGTGGCCCTCCAGACGGCGGAGTCGGCCCAAGCCCCCGACCACTGACTGCCACTGGGAACTCCCCCAAAGCGCCCCAGGTTTCAGTAATTTGCTACCGAGACTCACGGGACTCGCTGAAAGCAATTACACTCACAGTTATTACATAGAAGGGGTACAAATTAGACCCAGCCAAGGAAGAGGCGCCGGGGGAGGGGCCAGGGGATCCCCGGGAGGAAGCCCCATCGCCCTGAGCGGGCGCTACCCTCGTGGCACCTGGTGCCGGCCGGAAGCGCGGCCAGGCTCAGCGACCGTGTCCAGCCCGACGGAGGTTTCCTCGGGCCGGCGTGACTCACGGAATCGCTGCCCGCCAGGCTGACGTCCGAACGAGGACGGCCGTCCCCGAGGGAGAGCTGTGGGGCCCGACGCGACGAGAGCGCTGCGGCTGCGGCCCCGGCTCCAGGGACACGACGGTGACCCGGGCGCTGCGCGTGGTGCCGCCGCCGCGCAGCGACGCGTCCTGCGCGCGCCGAGGGGCAGCCTCGCCGGCCCGGGCGGCCCCCGCCGCCGCCGCGCGCTCCCCTCCCGCTCCGCCGACGGCGCGTCCCGCCTCACGAGCGCCCCGCTGTCCTCGGGCCCCGCGTCGCCGCGACCCCCGACGGGGCCTCCGGCGCTCACGTCGCCGCGGCGCGAGGACCGCGCCCGGCCGGGCCGCGCCTGACGCTCGCGCCCCGTGCCCGGCTGTCCTCGGCGCCGGGAAGGCCGGCGGCTCCCCGCCAGCCCGGGGAAGACCAGGACCCTCTGGGCTCCCGCCGCTCGCCAGGCAGGGCCGCCCACTCCCCTCCCGCGCCCGCACGTCCACTCACCGCCGCGCGTGCGCAGAAGCCGCCGGGCCGGCGTGAGCGGCGCCTCCAGACAAGCCGCCGCGCGTGCGCAGAAGCCGCCGGGCCGGGGTGGGCGGGGCCTGCAAACGAGCCGCCGCGCGTGCGCAGAAGCCACCCGGCCGGTGTGGGCGGGGCCCGCCACCACGCCGCCGCGCATGCGCAGCCGGCCAGCCCGCCCCGAGCGCGCGCGCCTCCAAGGTGGCGATGCAAACTTGGTTTTCACTGGGTTCCCCCAGGCTTGACGCGTTCCGGGAGATCTCCTGTCAATGTAATGGGCTTTGTATTGATGGGACTGGAAAAAACTGAACCCTGCAGTCATCAGACTTCTCGGTGCGCTCTGCGCCCCAAACCACGTGGTTAAAGTGCGGCCGCGCGCACCTTTCATTTGGGGGCTGGCTGCAAAGAATGCGAGACCCGGTTGCCAAGCAGACGCAGTCCTTACGCTGAAATAAGGCCAGCGAATAATCTAATTATCAGCCAATGCTGTGAAAGTGACCCCAAATGTAGGGCTTTGGCGAGCTGACATGCTGCCACTTAAAAGCTTTCAGCGAGTGCTTTCTTCCATACGTGTTAAGCAACTAGCCAAGTACTGACACAGAACAGGCACTTTAATTAAAAGGAGAGCCCCCTCCCACCCTGGCAGCTACCAGACCTTAAGTGATGTGTTTATTTTCTATTCCCCGAGGCAACCAGCCCATATTACGTTCCCACATTCCTTCATTTCCTTTACCAGTTTTATTATCGTGCCCAGTTTTACACATTTCGCTGAAATGCTTTGAATCTTTTCTGGCTTAAGTTGACAATATAAATGAATGGCTCAGCTGCCAAAAAATAACGTTCAGTAGTTCATAAAACAGGTTGACAGCTTTGGGAGTGCCATAATTTCTATTTAAAATACTCTTTCCAAGTCTATAGCAACCCATGCTTTATTTTTACTTTGATCGCTTTGAGCTGATGACAAGTCTATTAAACCAAGCATTTCAAAACCAGGTAACTTAGCAAAGAAGCAGGAAAGAAAAAATAGAAAGCAAACTAAAATCAATAACATGAACCGAGAACCAAGAACCAACTTTTATGGCAGTATATTTTTACAGAGGTAGTTAGTGTTCCATACATAGAAGACTGCCTTGGTTTATAACTTAACAGAAAAGTTTATGTTATAGCAAATTATTTTTGGCTTGAAACAGACCTTTTTAAGCTTTCAAAGTTTCAACTGCTTTCATAGCATGTGAGACCCAACAGTTACCTTCACCGAACATGTGTTATTTGTATAACTGGACTGACCACAGACATCAGGAAGTTCAAAGTTACACCCCCACCGGCAGCTCAGCCTATCACAGTAATACATGAAGATTAAGACCATCCTTGTGAAATATTTACATTGTAACTTAATGGGTTTTACAAACCATAAAAAAATGAAAATATCAAAGGTAATTTGATTTATGTTAAAGGGAAAATTATTTGTCAAGTTAAATTGGGCTTGAAAGATATTTTCAAATCAATTTCAATTCAGCAATTGTTCCTTTTGTGCATTCAGAAGTGATTTTTGTTCATCTTGTTATTCTTTGGAATGGTGCATAAAAGAAATGGGGATTACTCTGGAAAGCTCTGTTAAGGCAGGGGTCCCCAACCCGCAGGAGTGGGCAGTGGCGGGCCGCCCAGCAGTAGGTGAGCAGCAGTGAGCAGCGAGGCTTTGTCTGCATTTGCAGCCGCTCCTCAGCTCCCCAGCGTCAGCATCACCGCCTCAGCTCCGCCTCAGACACCAGGGCCTTAGATTCTCATAGGAGCACCGGTGTCTGGTGCCGAAAAGGTTGGGGACCACTGTCTTAAGGTAGGATGAATCTAGACCGTCTTCCTTTTTAAAAAAAATAACTAATTACCTATAATTACAAGAACATAGATCCAGGTGTTTTTTTCATTCAAGTGCTTTATCACCAAGTTACTCAAATTAACCTCAGCGTGTTGCAAAGACGCCCCCTCAAAGTCTAGCCCATTTTAAGGGGACTGTGAAGATGAAGATATGATCAGACCTCCTAAAGCTTCACAATGTGCATCAGCGTGGTAAAGCCTTTAACATCACACAGCAATGAAACCTGTTTTATTTCTCTGATTTATTTGGTGACGGCTAAGGTACAAAGAATCAGTGATGCATGAAACTCACTTTGAAAATAAGAATATTTTGTTGTTCTAGGAATAATACGAGCCTATCATTTTCTTGTTTATACTATAGTGAACTCTCCCACACCACCACCGTGGTGGCCAGGGCTACAAGGTCGCATTGGATTGATGTGAAGAGATCATGGTGTTCAAGAACAACTGAAGTCCGTCAGGTGTTAGACTTTGTGTTAGGGCACACTTACCCAATGGAGCAAAACGTGTTCTTAGAATCTTTAAATGTAATGGAATTTATCGAGCATCTACTATTATATTTTATCCATCAGCATGTTTTAAATTTTTCCTTTGGGAAGAAAAATTTACATGGAGTCCAGTAGGGTATTGATTTACGTGCTAAAATTCAGACAGTACGCTGCCATTTAATGCTGTGTGGAATTTCCGAGCAAAAGATTTTCTCGTTAATTTTGCCAAATGTGCCCTCTGCTTTCACTTAGTTTTAAGAGTAAAATTAACCGCCATTTGAAATTACAAGGAATGCACGCAACTCAATCTGGAATCCCATTTTTTTTTTTTTAAAAAAGGACAGTCTAATCAACATACTGAAGGCATCGTTCATAAACCACTCAATATAAACCAACTGTATTTTTAGAGATGTTCTTTAAAAAAAAACAATACCAGGTTTTTCTATCTGGGACCGTTAAAATCATCTGTGGCTCCCTCAAATGACAGACGACTAGCCTGTGCCCAAGGTCCCACCCTCAATACTTAAAGGGGGGGGGGAGAGGTAAAAACTCAATTCGTGCTCTGCTTAGTCCTCTTAAACCTAATTTCCTTTATCCACCTTTGAAGCGAACTCAAAGCCCAATATAACCTAAGAAATACCATTATAAACTAATGAATATTCAAAGCAAAATCAAATTTAAAATATATTTTCAAAACACATTTTCTTTTAAAAAAACTTTTCACTACATATGGACAAGATTTAAGATTAGGTAAAGGGAGAAAGTCTGTCTGACACACAGCAGAATGTAATTTTCCAAAAAGAATGACCTGAACTACTAAAAATATTTACTATAAATATGTCCCAATAACTTAATCAATCATTCTAGAATTACTTGAGACTGTGAGATAAAAATAAACGTGCTCAATGTTACAGAATGAAAACAAAACATTCTCCTTCTGAATCCTGGATGGTATATGAGGGCTGGGTGTTCTCCCCGAAGGTAACGCACCTGCGCATGTGTGTCGTGTTCTTTGTTTTTAGTCGTTTCGTGACTGATTAACGTCCCCGGTGTCCATCGTCCTATGACGGTAAAAGAAGTAATGCCGTTTTAACCAGTTCCACAAAACAGTCTAAGAACCCATGAATAAATCACACACGGCCAAAACAAAAATGTAATAAAAATATTTAGTGAAAAGACACATTCTTAACTCTCATTTATGGATTTAAAAAATACAAATAAAATTTTACCAACTTGATACTCAGAGCTCGTAACTGGCTTGATACACGACCTTGATTTATTTCCTAAAATCGTACTGTAGCATCTATTGAAAAATTAAACGCAACTTGGTACCTTCATTAGCAATGTCAATAGAGAGAAATATTAAAACAGCATGTTTGTCCCTGGGTCTCTTAAAAAAAATGAAAAGTCTTGGTGTGAGTTTAATTTTTTAATATAAATTTAAAAGCTTCTCACGTGCTGAACGGCGGCGGCGCTGACACTGTGTGACACTTGAGCCACAAACGCACTGCGTGGAGCCGAGCGCCAAGTCACAGCGCAGCCTCCGCGGCCTGCAAACCGCCGCTCAGCAGAGGCCGCCGCGGGGCCACCCAAGCTCAGCGGCCCACGGTCTCGGGCTAGGGGACTGCTGAGGCCTGAGAGTGTGCACTGCCGGGGAGGCCTGGGGGCAGGCGGGGGGCGTACCCTGGAGTTGAGGACGAAGACGTGGGCGGCGTGAGCCGCGGGCCGACGCGCACGCCACACTCCCACTCGTAACCGCTGCATCTCAGACCGGCGCCGTCTCGGCAACTTGGACCAGGCCAGAGGCCAGAAGCAGGTCCCGGCGTCCAGCCCTCTGTGGGGCAGACGAGCGCCCACTGCTAGCCATCCCCCTTGACCTGAGCCACAGCTGTTCTTTGGCTCCGAAAGTCACGAGCGCCCATGATAATCCATCAGGAATACTCGCCATCTTACATCTAAATGAGAATGTCTGAAGTTCAACTTGAACCGTGGCTCGTGAAATCAATTTGAGCTCGGCAACATTCCGAATTTGGACTTTTTTAATTTTAGAAAATCAGTTTTTAAAAAACACGTAAATGCAGTGTTTTCAGAACATAGTTACCAAGTCAGAGAAAATGTGCCTGCATTTTAAAATAATTTAAAGCATTACGTCCTCAAATCAGCTATGTTGTTTTGCCGAAGAATCTACAGATCCAAATCAGTCACTTATCCAAATCAGTTACTTATTCTCTGGTTTAAAAACAAAAAGCCCTAAGAAGTGCTGAGGTTTCTTCTGCCTTGACAGTATTTTATTCAGAAAGCAATAATGAAAGTTACCCGTCAGAAAGCTAACTTAGTAAGGCCTCATGACAACCACCTCTAACGCGAGTGGTGGTGAACAGAAGCACGTAAACTCGTGACAGACAGAAACGGCGTCCCAAAGGTCCGGCAGGCACCGCACGCTGCCAGGACGCTTGGGCCGGAACTCCTGCAAGTCGGCAGCTGGTTCCCTCGGACACCTGAGAGTTTCCTCCAGGTATTAACAGAAGTGGAAAATACAGGGGCATTAGAAATACAGATTTGACGTTTTTGGTGAAAGACAATAAGTCCCCTGCTGATGGCAGGGGACTTACAGAGATGCCGAGCTTTGAAATGAAAATCGTGGAAGAAGAATGTCATAACTGTCTCATCTGAACGGAACAGTGTGATACAGTTAGATACATGGCTTACAGTAAAACAGACTAAATTTTTAAGATTAGTTGAAAAAGACTGCGAAGTGTTTTTTTACATAAAATGTCACACTTTATACGAGACGAAAACTCAACGCAGTGGTGTTAACACGCTTTCCACCAGATCAGGAGACAGCAAGGCAGAAAGACCCCAACGGCCGTTGACAAGGGCACGGTCAGGCACTGGCCCCCCCGGCCGCCGCCCCCCCCGGGGGGTCCTCAGGGGGAGCCTGGGCCTTCGGCGGAGCCCGAGCCCACGAGTGCGGACGCTGTTGCAGGAACACAAATCGCGGACGTACAAAGTCCATGGTGACCGTGCCTTGGGAGACAAAGAAAAATCACACAGAGATTGAACTTAAAACCGGAGGTTAATGGTTACTATCTATGGACAATGAAAATTTCATAGAACACAATATTTTAAAAATCGAATATTCAATTGTCCCTTTAACATATGTGAAAAGGGAACACAAATAACATCTTTGTTTTTAAACTCTTTTGACAAGTTTTAATAGTAAAAATCAATTTACTAGAGTTAAGCCAGTGTTCTGACACCCTACTGGGCCAAGAGCATTAAAACAAAATCCAAAAAACTGAAAAGCCAATAAACAGAGCTAAAGGTAAAACTGGACGAAATAAAGCAAATCAAAAAAGGCCCAAACTAAACCAATATCCACACGAACGACTGAAGAAGCTAGCTGTTGCAAGTGGCGTCCCCATCACCGAAAAACTGGCAGTGGCTTTTTTCCCGGTTTGCCACCAATCGACGTTTGGGCGACATCGTAAGTAGTATTTGGTCCAATCCGAAGTACATCTTGTTTTCGTTCAACGCTGTGTAATGAAGCTGCAGCATTGTAGCGTGTGGGCACGTTCAGCAAACTCGGCTCCGTCCGGACAGCAGTGACGAGGTCCGGCTGCCACCTGTCGCCACGAGCGCAGGGCCTGGTCACGGCGCGTGGCCCTGCCCAGCCCGCCGTGCCTCAGTGGCCCTGGCGAGGGGCCACGACCCCACCCCGAGGACACGGCGAGCGAGGCGAACGGCGACTCCTGCACGCGCCTCCGCGGTCTCTCAGGGAGCGGAGGGCACCGGAACACGGACGCGGCGTTTCAGAAACGCTGGGGCGGCCCCGCGCCGCCTCGCGCACGTCGCCCCCAGGTCGCGGCTCCAGGCTCCGTGTCCCCGGCGTGACGCCGCACGCGAGGCGGGTGCCAGGCACACCGGAGTCGCGGCTCGGCAGGCGTGCGCCCGCGACCGCACGCGGCGGCGGCGTCGCTCATCCTGCGGTCTGTACACTGGCTCTCGTCTCCGTGATTTAAGGGGACAGGGCAGCGGAAGCGTCCTGATCGGGAAAGCAGGCCGCAGGGTCTGAAGTGGGATTCTTTACCTTTTAAATCGAATTTGCCGGGCCGTGAGATGAGACACCCACTCCAGCACGTCTGCCCGACGCCCGGAGCAGTCTGTGGGGACCGTCGCTCCCAGCTGTCCAGAGTTATTGCTTAAGCAAGCCACCAGAGCAGAGCGTGGGCCGTGGCCACGCCGGGGGACATTCAGAGTCAGACCACGCACACGGGAGCCTTCACCCCACTCGCCACCCCCAGGCCCGCGGCGCCAGGCCGACCAGCTCCGAAGGGTCACACCGGATCCCTTACCAAGACGAGGCTCTTCCTTTGTACGCTCTTAAAATTAAGGCAATGAAATGGCTACGGTTCCTAAGTTCTTTTTACGGAACAAAACACACAAGTATTTTCCTCTGTGAAACCTGGTGGCAGTTACGCCGGAGACCAGCGCCACGCGGCGGCCGCGACACAGGCGGCGTGCCCGCGTGGGCCGAGTGTGCACCGGGGCCGCCACCGTCCCCGTCCTGCTGGACTCGCCAGGCCCGCCGCGGGACGGACGCGTGAACGCACAGGGCCACGCGAGCTGTCCACGTCTTTTGCATTGATTCACAACTTTGGGGGTGACACAGGGGAGGAGCCTGTGAAAACGGAGGGTCCGGGGCCCGCAGACGGATCCCGACTCTGAGAGCGCCGTCGGGCCCAGCTCCTCGGCGCCACGGGTGGTCTGCGACGCACGGCCGGGCACAGCCGCCTACCGCTGCGTGGCGGAAACGCTGAGCCTCGCTGGCCACCTGCCGTCTGATCACGAGGCAGAGGCGCCGGCTCGGGCTGCACGGCGCCTCATCTGTTTGCACGTGCACAGAATTTCATTCTTGGAACGTCACGTCACCACTCAAGCCCTACCCACGGGTGACCCGTCGTGGCCGGCACCAGCAGAGACACTGGCTCAAGAGCGCCCGCTCCTGTCCCCGCGTCACCGCCAGGCTCTGCAGAACCCCGAGTGGCCACGGAACCGAGGACAGGACAAGGCTCAAGCCACCTCTTAGCAAGTCAGTGCGCCGTGCAGAAAGGGTCCGAGTCAGGCATAGCGTAGTCTTTATTTTACACAAAGGAGGCCGCCGACGTTGGCCATCAGCTCTTCCAGGCTCTTCAGGAAGGCCACCTTCTGCTTCCGGTCCAGCGTGGGGGGCGTGCTGCTGGCGGTGAGTGTGTTGAAAGCGTCCGCTAACCTCTGGTAAATGACGGGGTCCTGCTGGCTGGACAGTAAGGTCTCGACCAGTTCCGCATACTCGGCCTGGCGGGGAGAGACGGGGTCCGTGAGGAGCAGTGCCGAGCACCCCGGGCCAGGCACGGAGAGGCGGGGCCCGACGGCCCCCTAACGGCCCACGCTTGCCAGAGTGCACACTCCTCCGGGCCCTGCTCCGTCACCTGTCACGACCGCCCCACGCACAAGCGCCGAGAGCACGGGAGCCGGCTGAGGCCACGCCGCCTGGGGCACATGGCCCCCTTCCCGCTGCGCCCCCCACACCTGAGATCCATGTTCCGCGTGTTTGCTCCGCATTCTGTGCATAACGCAAGGCACGAGCTGACTCGGCCGCCTCCCAGAGGCTCCTGCGGCCGCTGCGTCCTCACGGCCGTGGGCAGCAGGGCTGTGTGGCAGCCCTTCCCCAGAGCGGGCCGGGCCACCGAGGGCCTGCAGCTCTGGGACAAGTGCAGCAGGAGCATGTGCACGCCTGTGAGTGTGTGCGTGTGTGCACGTGCATGCATGTTGCACGCGTGTGTGCGTGTGTAGCTCTCCCATTTCCAGCACCTCCACAACAAAGCCTTCAACAGAGAGGTGGGCGTAAGGCCAGGGAAACTCGGCGGGAGCTTTCAAAGCTGAGCTCCCGAGGGGCGGGCCTGCCACTGTTTCTTGCTAGCTCTTCGGGACGTCACCACGGACCAAAACAGTGAAGCCAAACGCTGCCAGGAAAAGAGAGGAGCAGATGCGCCCCCTCCCCAACAGGCGTGGAGCCGGAGGGGCTGCCCTAACTGCCCCCAAGGGACAGGCTTGTTCCTGGGGACAAGAATAAACTGTGCCCACGGCCCAGCTCACAGCAAGGGCCTCGCCTCTGGGGCAGCCCGGCAGGACGCCACTCTTGTCCGCCCTAGGCCCGGCCCCTTCCCCCTTCCCACAACGGGTGACTACGCGTCCGAGGAGGCGGCCAGAGGGAACGGCTCACACACGTAGGCACGAGGGGCCCACCTTCCTGGCAAGCCAGCGGAGTCAAAAGGCAGCAAGTGCCCTGACCGCGACCTGCAGCGCGGGGCACACGGCCCAGGCCAGCCGCAGGGAGGCCACCCCCAAGTCCTCCTCGGTTTTGAAAGGGGAAAAAAGCCCTGAGCACCAGTCACAGCAAAGGCCATGGTCTCTACGCGCAAAACAAAGTCAAGGCTTCTCTAGCCCGTCACCTGGGCACGCTGGGACGTGTGTGGAGTGCGTTCCGGGAAACTGAGGCAACGGGGGACCAAAGGTGACTCTTCCCATACGCCCGCGGGCACCTGCTCTCCTCCGCCCCGCCGGGACCCCCAAGGCTGGAGAGCGCGCCCCCACCGCGCCCCCACGGCCCGCTGTGCAAGGACACGCGCGGGGGCCGCGAGCAGGGCCGGGGGCGCCGCGCGCCCGGGTACCTGGTGCAGGCACACGAGCGTGTAGAAGGCCTCGCCGGCCGCCGTCGTCATCTCCGTGTCGTGCTTCTGCAGAACCAGCATGTCGAACACCAGCTGAAAGCAGAGGCCCCGAGTGAGGCCCCGCGGCCAAGCCCCGCGGCCCCCGGCCCCCCGCGCCCCGGTCCGTTCCGAAAAGCCGGGGCGCGGCGCCCCTTCTCATCACACGGTCGGAAAGCCAAGGAAAACGTTTCTCAAGTCCCAGGCTGAGGTGCGGGGTGGCCGCTTGCTGTGGTGGCTTCGTCACATCCCCGTGAGAGGCACCACCCACCTCGGTTCTCAGGAGCAGGGAACGGAGGCGGAGACCTGTCCAGAGGTGGCCCCCGAGGGCACGGCGGACACCAGGCGGTCCCCTCCTCGTCTGAACGAGGGGGAGCGTCCCCTCCTCGGGAGACAAACGTGACCGCCCGCGCGCGCACCGTCTACCTTCAGAAAGTGCCGCGTCGCCAGGAACAGCGGCGAGTCCGTCTCCTGGGCCTTGGCGCACTGCTCGGCCAGCGGCGTCAGCGCCTCCAGGCACAGCTGGCAAACCTCCGAACTCATCCTGATCGCGAGGGTCAAAGAGCCAACCGAGTCCGCGTGAGGGGGAGGCCCCGGGCGTCCGGGGGCCCCGTCGCTCTCCACCACGGGCTGAGGCAGACACTCGGCAAGAGCCCAGCGTGTTACGAACTGGGCACCTCGTGAGGGAGCGACTGGGGACCCGGGGCCAGACGCCCCAGGAGCTGTGAACGGAGAGCAAGAGCAGAGCGAGAGGAGACGAGCTAACGACCGCAGGGCGAGGGGTTTAGACAAAGGACACAGAGCCACGAAGGAAACATGCAAATACAAATTGCAAAAACTTTTCCGCAGGTAAGAGCCCCCCCCCCAGTGACAGGTGACAGCGATGCCCGTTTAAAGGATATGAGGTCATTCCCAGTTCCAGCGAGTACATCAGACTTTTAAAGAGATCTTCAGGTAGCTGCGGTATTTTCTCAGGAAAAATCTCACAGATAAATGTAATTAACTTGTAGTACTGATTACAAAGGGTGGGAAACTGAAAAAGAAAAGTTAAATGTTTAGATGCTCATTGGTGTCTTCTATTTTCATTAATAAAATAAAGTAACAACAGACAAGCTTCTACGTGATTTTTTTTGAAACACATGAGAGATAAAGGAAACATGAAGCCCTAAATAAAAGTAAAATTAAGCTTCAACGAAGGGAATATTTTAGTACAGATATGAAGATAACATAGTAGGAACCGTTATCTTCTGAATAGTTAAAGCTACGATCGATTCCTAATAATTTTGTGTTTACCTGGAAAAAGTAAACAAAGCAGCCAAATCTCAAATTATTGGACGGCCTGTGACTAAAACCCTGCGCAAACGTGTCTACTTGCGGTCAAGCATGCTGGAAAAACAAGGGGACCCCGGCTGTCCCAATCACGCGCCCCAGACACACAGCCCTCCACCCTCCCGCCCCTGTCCCCTGGTGGACAGCCCCGGACAGCTGAGGTCACAGCAGGCCGTCTGCAGCTTAACCTCGCTTAAGAAAACGCAAGTCTAAACGTTTAATGCTTGATTTGATGGAAAAAAACACGAGTCCTAACGCCCATCGCTACCGAGCTGGCTGATGCCCCCGCTTGCGGCCGCGTGTGGACAGAGGCTCTGGCCCACCGGGACCCGTGCCCCTGGCACACTGTCACAAGAGACGGGGGTGGCCGCCGCCCGCCCGGTCTGCCCGCACAGACGCACACCACCCGCCCCCCTCCCCGCGCCCCCGACTCCGGTGCGCAGGAGCCAGGCGGCCCCATCGCGCCCCCAGCCAGACGGCACGGCGCTGCGCGAGGCCCGGCTCCCTGCCACCGTTTCTACGGGAGCGACTGCGAAACCCTTCCGCCCCACGGCCCTCGGCCCCGGCACGACGTCCAGGAACCACCAGAGCGACACGTGCGCGGCAACGTCGAGCTCAGTCTGGGCGCCTGGCGCCGAGCGAGAAGGAGCCCAAACTGCCGACGCCGGCGTCTGGAGAGCCGCGTCCCCGCCGCGGCCGCGCCGCGCAGGCAGGACCCCGGGCGGGCCAGGGCGCGGGCCTGCGCCCCGGGCTGCACACGCGCAGGAACGACAGCGGCGGCGAGGCACGCGCCAGCCCCACGGTGCCCGCCGGCAAGCCGGGGCGCGCCCTCGCCCGGACCCCCCCCCCCCCGTTACCTTCAGGAGGTCCTGCGACATCAGGGGCAGGATGAGGTTCACTCCGTACAGGACGACGTCGGCCGCGGAGACGGACCTGCCCGCCGCTCGGCCCGGCTCCTGCCCTCTGAACACCTCGTCTGGCGGGACAGGGACAGGGAGGCTGAGAGGGGGCGTCGTTGAGCCCGCGCGGCTGGGCCTGCCCCACCCCGGGACAATAAGAACTGGCTCGCCCCTGAGTGCTGGGACCGTGCGGGACGAGACCCCAGGTGCCAGCTCGCCCGGGCCGCCCCCTCGTCTCGCCGTGTAGGGTCCCCGAGTTCTTAACGCGGAGCGTGCTCTGCGCTGTACGCTGCGTTTCTACAGCGATGAAAACTAACGCTACTCCACTGAGACGCTGGCCACACTGTGCCCTGAACGCCTTCCACAGCGGCCGTGCACCAGCCCCCTGCGCCGAAGCGGAGGAGGGGGCAGTACAGAGATCAAAACATTACGTAAAAAGTAGGTTTTTAAAAAGGTGCCAGTACGACAAAGGGTTAATCCCCTTAGTACATAAAGAATGCACGTAAATCAATAAGGATCCTAAGGCCTTCAAAGAGATAAGTCAGCAAAACCCATGAACACGTGACACCCGTCACCCAAGGGAAAACACTGCATTCTAGTTATTACTCGAGCCATGGAAACATTTCAAAGTTACTACCTCTGATTCATTCAATTAAAAATGGCTTTTAACGGCAGCGCAGAAACGCTGCTGAGACCGCAGAGGGACAGGCGGGCGCCCCGCGGGCACCACATACGCTAAGCGAGGGTGTGGTCGGAGGCCGGGCGGACACCTGTCCACAGGTGCAACCGCGGCGTCAGCGTTCGCAACAGCAAAGCCGCGAATGTTCCCGACGCCCAACGTTCCTGACCCTGGCTGAATGGAAAACCATTCGGCCATTGAAGTCGTTAAAAATGCTTGTGACAAGGAAAAGGCCAACAGTGCATCGAGACCACGTTCAGGCCTAATTCTGAACTCCCCCGCAGGGATGGGTGAGCCGCCTCCCACGGCCGGCGGGTGGCAGGAAGCTGGGCCTGGCCTGGCGCTGCCCCGTGGGCCCCTCGCCTGGACCAGTGAGCGAGCCCGAGGCGGGTGCCCCGCTTGGGAAGGGGCCCTCCCAGGGACCAGTGTCCACGGCGCCAGGCGTCTGCGCTACGGGGGACGAGGGACGCTGGGGGGACTAGTCTCCTCAAGGAGGACGCTCTGCCCTGCGTTGGGGCAGTGGGGGGGGGGGGGGGGGGACCGTCCACCGGCACGCGAGGTCGCACGCGGGAGGCTGTCGCCTGCAGTGACGGCGACCTTTTGCCTCCTGGCTGCCAGGCACAGCTCCCTGGAGGCGCTGCCAGCACGCCTGGCCCACGGTCGGGGGGTGGGCACAGGAGGCGAGCCTGGAGCCCGCCCCGTGAGGGCGCTGGCCGGTCGGTCGCCTGCGGGCCCCAGTCTGTGCACAAGGGTGTCGGCGCCCCCATGTCCCATGTCCTGTGCCCTCAGCACCCCACGCCCGGTCAGGCCCGCAGCGCGCCCTCACCCGCGTCGCTGAAGTCGATGAGCTCCTTGGACAGCAGGTTGGTGAGCAGCTCCATGATGAGCAGCAGGTCCTGGTACTGCTCCTCCTCGGCCGTCACGTCCAGCCTCTGCCGCCCCAGGCTGTTGCGGGAGTACACCTGCAGCAGCGCCAGGCACGCCTCGTACAGGCTCACGGCGCGCGCCTGCAGGGCACAGGGCCGGGGCACGGTCAGGCTGCGAGCGGCACCCCTGCTCAGACCCCACCCCCGCCAACGGCCACTCCGCACGGGGCTGACGCAGCGACACAGATGCCAAAGCACGTGCGGAAGGGCGGCCGTGCTTGAAACGGCTTCCGATTTCAGAGAGAGAATGCTAGAGAGATGGTCCTTTGACCTTACAAAAAAATTACAGATCAGGAGCCCAAATTAAATAATTTGGAACAAGACTATGTTACTCTGCTAACAAATACAAATATATTTCTAAAACTGTTTTAAAACAGCTTTCTAAATAATTTAATGGGACAAAAAACCCACATCTTTGCTTTTAAATATAAAAGGATTTCCTGCGTTTCAATACCCATCTGTTTTAGAAAAAATACAAATTGCCGTTTAAAATTTTAAGCCTCAGGGTTCTACCACAGAGAAAGCGGTTAAAACTTTCTACCGTAATCCATTTGTTTTATTTCTCATCGGGTTGATTTACTAACACATTAGCCCAAAGAAATTAATGTATTTTTAGGGCAAGAATTTATATTCGCTCAACATGCTTTCCTCTGATTTGAGTTCTTTTGAAAACAACCTTTTTGAAAAATCTTTTGGAGGCATAAAAATAGATAACGGCCATTAAATCTGAAGTAAAGAACCTGTTCTTTTCTTGTAGCCGCTGGGAGTTTTAGTCCCGAATGACAGAATCAGAAAGGGCTCACCTCTCCGAGATAGCATATCTGTTTGTGCGCAACTTCCACAAAAACTTCTATGATGAGATTGACGGTCTCGGGGGTGTTTTTGTAAACTTCCATCAAGCCGATGCAGTTGGTGAGGAAGTCCATGAGAAAGTTGAAGAGGATGGCCACGTTGTCGATCTGGGTGGCCTCGGCAATGCCGCACAGGGCCTCGAGCGTGGCCGTGATCTCCTGCTTGACCCCCTCCTGCTGGCACACCTGCTGGAAGTTCTCCTGGTTTATCACCCCCAGGAACCGCTGCTGCAGGGGCTGCAGGACCTACAAAACACGGCACGCGTTCTAAAAGGCTGATTCACGACCTCGTTTATTTCTTAAACTTGAAGTCCGCAGCTTGGATAGAGTCACTTTCCACACATCTCTAAGGGTTAAAGGTGGACAAGCGCAGCAGACAAAGCACGTGTCACTCCGCCCGTTCTGAGGGCCATCGCGAGCCCTGGTCGTTGTGCAGGACACAGGCTCACGGGAGGGCGCCCAGCGTCACCGGTCACCAGGGCCACGCAAGTCACACCGCGGTGAGCCGACCCCTGCACACCGGTCAGGACAGCAAGTGCCGTGAGGAGGTGGAGGCGGGAAGCCCATGCGCGGCCGGTGGGACCGTGGCCGGCGCGGCCTCCGTGGACGGCCGTGTGCACGGTCCCCAGAAAACCAGGACTAGAGCTACCTGCGACCCGGCAGCCCCACTTCTGGGAACACGCGCAGGGGAGACGAAAACGCCACTTCAGAAAGACATCGGCGCCCGCAGCAGCGCCGCGCACAGAGCCGAGGCCTGGGAACGCCCGGTCCGGTCCGCCCGCGGAAAACGGGTAGAGAGGTGGTGTATCTGTCTGTATCCAAACAAACACACATGCACGCGTTTATACACGTACGCGTGCACACACGCTCTGGACACTGACCCAGTGTTCACACTCATGAAAAGAAGACAATCCTGGCACTAGACACGGACGGGCCCGGAGAGCCGCTAAGCGCGGGACGTCGAGCGGAGAGAGACAAACACCGTGTCCGCTCATTCACATGCGGAATCTATTCGGAAACACCCCCGCACTCTCAGAGGAGGTTCTGCTGTTTCCAGAGTTGGGGGTGGCAGAGGGGCAGCTGGAGGGGGGTCAGAGGCGCGAGCTCCAGGCTGCACGTCGGTCGGTGCTCAGGACGCGGTGCGCGCCGACGCTGCCTGCCGTGGGACACACAGGACAGCTGTCAGGGGAGTGGACCCTAAACGCTCTCTCGCCAGGACACGTTCTTCCTTCCATGCGACGGAGAGTGACTTACCGCAGCGACTCTCAGCGCTATGTGCAAGCCAAACCACGGCCCTCTGCACCGCGGAGTCACGCAATGACGTCACTTCCAGGTCGACGGAGAGAAAGCACTGTTCACGGACAGGCGTGCGTGGGTGGTACCACCTCGCTTTCTCAGGTCATTTAAGAGGGGAGGGAGCGGGGGGAGGGAGGGCCCCCGAGTCTCAGAACGCGGGGCCCTCAACGCCGTCACGATTCCACCATGATCCTCATCTCTCTCTGATAAAGACTGAGCCTCCACAGCAGAGACGAGCCGACCAGTGTGTACAAAGGGCTCGAGGTAAATATCTCAACTTGGCAGGACACACGCGCTCTGGCCCTACTCACTTTCGACTGCACTGCAGTACAAAAGCAGCCACAGACAAGATGTAACAAATGAACATGAATGTGTTTCAATAAAACTTTATCTATAAAAGCAAACAGCAGGCCAGATTCGGTCTGAGGGCCAGTCTGCCGACCTCAGTCCTGCAGGGAAAAGTCCAACGCAAACTCTTGCCCACTTTCCCCCTTTCCAGCTCCTCTTAGTATAGAACATACTTCAGGCAATCGGCCTGCCCCGGGTGCAGGAGTGAACAGGCACCCAGGAAGATGACACCTCAGTTCTGCGCCAAGCTGCACAAATAAGAACACGCTGCTGAACCGGACACTCAGGGTCAGCCTGGCTGCCCCCGGCTCTCGGGCCACAGCGGACTGAGCCTCTTGGACACCGAGCACTCCCCGCGCAAGGACTGCGGCCCAGCAACCTGCACACGCTGGGACCTCCTGGCCCCCGACGTAAAGCGTGCCACACGGAAGCTCCGTCCACGTGGCACGGGAGGTGGTGGGGGCTGCACTGTGTCCCCCAAAGTCAGCGTGCTGGAGCCCAGCCCCTGACGCCGCAGCACCGCCTCCTGTGGACACGGGGCGTGTCAGATGAAATTAAATTAAGATGAGGGGTTAGGGTACAGCCGTACAGCCCTAACCCGGCGTGACTGGTGCCCCCGCACAGGGGAGGCCTGGACGCAGACACACCAACAGGGACGAGGTCACGTGAACACGCGGGCAGAGACGGGGCGAGGCGGACCGCCCGCGACCACCAGAGGCAGGGGACGGGCAGGTGTCCCTGTCGCAGAGGGACGCAGCACCCTGCGGCACCGGCCCTCAGACCTCCAGCGCCCAGAACGGGAGACGACGCGCTTCTGCCGTTTAAGCCGCCCGGGCTGTGACGGTGCCACTGTGTGACTGCAGCCCGACAAAGCAGCACGAGGTGACCTTATCTCCCTGTTCAAGACAAAGGAGCACCTCGCTGAACCGTAACGAAGGCTGCTGCTCTGGTTCAGGCCCTCATCTGAGTCGGGGGGAAAACGTGTCTAAACAGTCGATAATCCTCGGCCTATCGCATCGGCAGATACGGACAACCGTGAGATGACGTTTGCGAAACAGAAAGTTTCCACAGCTCGTCGGGAGGGAACGCAGCAGGGCCGTGGTGGCCGACAGGGCGGCGCGAGGGGAGCGGGGCCGTCACCTCGGTCCAGTACTGCTGCTTGGTCTCCGAGTCCATGTGCGCAAAGCCTCCCAGGACGAGCGCCTTCATCAGCGTCCTCTGCACGGGGCTGGACAGGAAGTGCAGCGGCGGGCTGCGGCTGGCGAACTGCTTCGCCAGGCTCCACCAGTTCTCGCACTGGATGACCAAGTTCGCCCTGCGGCAGAAACGCAAGGCGTCAGCTGCGCCTCCCACGCCGTGCGCGGACGGCGCCCGGGTGGACGCGCGCAGGCTCTGCAGCCAGGAACCTGCACCCAGGCCCCGCTGGTGACCTGAGCACAGGGGATGCGACGCGTTTCCGGCGACGACGGCAGGAACGGCCCCAAGCCTCATGCCTGAGACCGAGCTCGCCGAACGAGGCGCTCTGCATGGAATGCCTGGAACAGTGCCCGGAAAGTAAGAACTCAACACAGAGCAGCCAATGACAGTAGCAATAACAGTGATTATGTTCCTGTGCGATAAGAAAAACGAAAACACTTCTGGAATTTGTGGTAGAAAGCACTAAAAATCTTACTTTGTAAACTTTAAGCGTAATTATTAAAGCATCAATTTTTCCCATCTTTAAAATGGGGTAATACTAATAAGATACCTCAAAAACCAAATGAGACTATTAAAGTGCTTTTAAAACTTTAACTTGTAAATAAATTACTAAATTACTTCTGTTGCTCTTAAGACACTTTGGTACTGGACGTGGACAGTCTGCCCATCCTTGGCTGTTATGTGGGAAGCCGTCTGCATTTGTAACAGACTCTTTTTAAAAAAACACAGCGCTTCAAAAATACAGGGTCTGTTGTCTGGACCTTAGGGCCCGTACAAGTTCGCCACTTGACAGACGGCACTGAGAAGCAAACCGACGCCGCGTGCACACACGTGCACACACGCACAGGCACACGCACACACAGGCACACACGGGCCGTCTGCCCCTGCGGCCCGCTCACCTCTCCCTTCTCTCCACGAGTGTGACGAGCAGCTGCACCGTGTCGTTTGCGAGGTCCTGCTCCCCGCTCCACACCGAGAGGTTGCTGATGACCTTCTGTAAGAGGTAGCCGACAACCCACTGGGAACCCTCCGTGTCCGCTCCAAACGCCGTACTAAATGGCAGGCTTATCTTAGGAAGGAAAACAAGTTTTTTTTAGGTCAGGAGGAAAGATCAGCTGAAAGAAAAAAACCCACAGGAAACGCTAACTGAGCCGAGAACGTGAGCACAAAGCGCCGCTTCCCTCGCGCCTCTCCGACGCGCGAGCTGCATCTGACGCCCCGCGAGAGGTGCCCCCCGCGCACGGCCTCCGGCGTGGCCCCCGTCGGCTGCGCCTGCGGCCATGAACATGCCAACACGGAGCTCACGCCGGTCGCGAGCGCAAGCCAGTCCGTGCTCAAACAGCGGTCTGTAACCGAACGCGGGTTAAGACACGCCGCAGGGCCCGAGAAGAGACTGAACAGCGCCGTTCACGCGGCCTCGCCCACCGTGCGGGAGGTGCTTGGCCCTGAGCTGCGTCTCGATGAGAAACCACCGAGAAAGCGTGCTCGCTCCCACAACCGCCACGGGCACAGGCCTGCAGGGCCCGTGCGGCAGCCTCGCGTCCTGACCTGGTCGTACAGGTTCTCGTCCACCAGCAGGTAAGTCTTTGCCCAGCGCTTCAGAAACCAGACAACGTCCTTGCCCATCTGCGGGCTCAGCAGATGCGTGAGATCTGCCCTTATCGCTCGAGACTCGACTTCTGAGACTCGCAGGACAGCGGACAACAGCCTGTGGGCATGAGAGAGAAGCCGCTTATCTTCCGCCCGACTTACCGGTTGTCGCCCACGTTTTCTTCATCACAACCAAAGTCCCTTTCGGTATCTCGACCTTGGATTTAGGCCAGGCTATTCCTGAAGTTCGCATCACTAACGACGCAGACACATAACGCCCCCTCGCCGCTGACCTTTCGGGAAGCGGGAAGTGGGAAGCAGGAAGCCAGACAGTGGGGGCTGCGGCCAGACGCGCCCCTCTGGTGCAGCTGTGTCCCCCTGCTGTCTACGGAGATTTTTCAAGTTCAAAACAGAGAAACACATCAAGTCACAAGTCCGGAGCAAATGCTAGGTGCCTGGGCACGCCCGCGCCGCTCCACACCGCCCGAGAGTGCCACTTGCTGCCACGCGCTGGCGACTTCGGGGAGCCGGGCCTGCAACTGCCTCGCCCAGGGTGCCCCGAACGTCTCTGCACCGTTTCCTAACGAGCGTGGCTCTTCCTGGCATTTCCCAGCACCCATGGTGCTCGGGAGCCGCCCGCACGAGTGCACGCGAGGCCCTTCTCGCGTGGCCCTGCGGCTGTGGGGTGGCAGCGGCCACCCGGCGGGGCGGTGGAACCAGCTCTCTCCCGGGTGGGGCGGTGCGCAGCACCCAACGCGGCTGCAGCGGAGGCGCGAGCGAGGGCTGAGTGGAAGAAGCTGGCGTCGCGCCCGTCTGCGAACTCAGGGCCCCGGCAGGCGCTCCCCACCGCCCCCAGCCCGCCTGCCGCGCTCCCCTGACCGGAAGGCGCTCCCCCTGCAGCGAGACCTCAGGGAGGTGCAGGACGCAGGGCCGCGCCCTTTCGAGCCCCCCCCCACCCCGTTCAGGGCTCCCCACGTCGCCGTGTCCCTGCGCTCTCCCAGGCTACGACACCCTCTTCACGCAGGTGCTTTTGAGGGCTCTGCCCCCCGAACCTCTTCACTGTGCACACTCCCTGTGCCACCCATGATCAAACTTTAAAGAATTATTTTAGTGTGACTGTAAATAAAAACACCACTAACAACCTCACGGTAATTTAAGTTTATGTATCAGATTTTTCCCTGACCATATGGCGTCTAACTGGCACAGTGCTGTGATGCCCACCATCGTCCACTTGAAAAGCAGCGGGCAATTTCACGTTGTTTCTCTCCTTAAATCTGTTCCAATTTCATTCTCCCATAAAATATTATCCTAATGTATTTTACATTTTGAATCACACCACATATTTCTCTGAAACAAATGTCCAGATACTGAAATACTTAAAAATCTCTAATGATCGTTGTTTAAAATGCTTTCTGAATTGTTATCAGTATAATACTTATTAGTACACAATTGACTGGAGTGGAACACAAATTTAAATGAGGCAGGGAACAAATAAAGAATGTTGTACATCTCTGAATGAGATTAATGTAGCAGGGTTTTGTTTTTCCAAATTAGCTCACACGTTTGTGAAAAACACTACTCATTGCAAGAATGAAACGGTCGAGCATAATGTGACTGCTGTCTCTCTCTCTCAACAGAGGGAAGCCCAAGGGTACGCAGTCAGTTACGTAAGTAAACGGAAGGCAAGTTTAAAACGGCAGGATCTCTCGCCTACTGAACTTCCTCACGACATGTGCCAAAAACCAGAGGTCTCCCGCCAGAATAACTGACAACTCGATTAGGCCCCTGGTTCAATGCTGCTTAACGCAAAACACCGAAGCCTCCTGACCTGTGGGACCCCTGGCTCCCCGTCGCCCAGCTGCCCGCCCCCCGCAGGAGGAGGACGCAGTGGCCTTCTCTGCAGAGTGGCGGCCAGGTGAGAAGGGGCCACAGGCAGGTGAGCCTGAGCGCCCCGGGCTTGTGCTCACCGCTGATCCCCTCGCAGGCACACTCACACCCAGCGGGGTCCCCCAGGAACACCCCGAAACACCCCTGGGTCACTCTACGCTCACAAAAACGCTTCCTCACTTACCTGTCCCTCTAACCCATGCTCGACGCTGTGATCCTTCTAGAACACTCTGGCAGCTCGCACCTCTGCTCCCAAGCCTTCCCACCTCTCCGCCCCTCGCTGGCCTGCTGCCCGGCGCCCAGCCTCCTCGGTCCCCCTCACACGCCGCCCGCACTCTGCCCTGCCCGGGCCTCACGCCTCGAGCTCCTGCTGGTCCCCAGCCCAGCTGCGCCGCCGCCTTGTGCCCTGCCCATGGGCTCGGCCCCCGCAGGCCCTGCCCCGCACACCTGAAGGGACGCCGGGAGGCGACGTGGCACCCTGGGCCGGTCGCCGCCAGCCCCAGGGACACCGGCCCGCCTCGGGGTCCTCGGCATGTCCCAGGCCACGGCCGGCCTGTCAGACACGCCCAGGGCCCGTGCCCCAGCCCTGCTCAGGCCAGCGGTCAGCCCCGCGAGTCGGAGGGCTCGTGACGCTCGCGTGTCGGCGGCCGCGCCGGCGCCTGGCGCCCTCCCGCGTGGGCCGTTCGGCCCGAGCCAGTGCCTTCCCTGCAGCGCCGCCTCCGCACAGCCCCGGCGCCTGGGGCAGGGCCTGGCACACGGGACGTGCTCAATACTACGTGTCAACGATAGTTTCTTTGAGAAAAAGGAATTACTTTTTTAGTCAAACAAGAAATGTTTCTTCAATTTCACATTAACTCTCTGGACGAAAACCGCCTTCTCTGGTGCCCGCTGCGACCCTCGCCTCGTCCTCCGCAGCCCGCGCGCTCGGTCACCGAGGGCCTGCGCGCCGCAGGGACACCTGGGACGCGCGGAAGCGGGGCGGCACGGCGAACACAGGAACGGCACTGCCCGGGCCAGGACCGCGACCGAGAGCGTCGTGTGGCGCTCCCGGAACGGATGGCCCGGACTCGGCACTGCGGACCGAACCCGAGTGGCAGCGGCGCGTGCCAGGCGCGTGGTCTCAGCCCACGGCCGTCCCCAGAGAGGGCGCAACCACCAAGCAACGCATCAGCTGACAGCCCACCTGGAATGCTGAAAGAGGCAGCATTTCCACGGCGCAGGTTTAAATGGTGCCCACGTATTTTGGCACCAAAATGACAAGAGTTAGGGGGACGGCGCCCCGCCTGCCTTACTGCCTCTACGACGGACCAAGACCAATGGCACATCGTCCCCGCACCTCTGCCTGCCGCCCGAAGCCAGAGGCGCCGAGATCCATGAACCCGTCTCGGTTCACAGGCGGGAGGGCGCCGAGTCCCGGCCGCCGCGGCTGGCAGGGGCGGCAGGCGAGTGCTCCCGCCCTTGCGCCGGGCCCGCAAGCCCGCACCCTCCACGGGCTGCGCGAGCGGAGAACCGCGTTCCAGGGGCCGGGGCCCCGCGTCTGTGGCCAGGCTCGGGGGCAGAGCGAGGGGAGCGGAGTCCCTTCGGTCTCGCTGCACGCGGAGCACGGCGCTGTGTTCCCCTCGGGACTGGCCGTGGCCGTCACACTGCGGGGCGGGGGCGGGCACCAGGCGAGCCCACCCGGTCCTGCCGTCCTGTCTGCTGGGAGGCTTCGCCAAGCCTCGCCCTCATTCGGGAAGGAGACGCACAGCATGCCCATCGCTCGCGGAAGCTCCCCGTCAACTCAGCGTTTATAAGACAGCATAAATCACAAGAGCACAGCTGTAGAGTTCATATTACCTAATCACAGAATCTGTTCTGTTGTACCCTGGGATGGAAGAAGCCTTTTCTCCTGGAGATCCCAAAATTTGAAGTGTTGTATTAATGTCAACTTCAGATGAGTGCTTAATGGAATATCCCATTATTTCTGGAGGTATTAGCGGAGTCTCTCCCTGAGTATCATCAGCTAAGAGGTAGCCTTCAGTTTAAAAAAAATTAAAAACGAACACTTAACAAATCTACATTTATCAAATGCACTATGTTTTCAGTTTTACTTGATTTATATACATCATATAAACTGATGTAAAAGTAAATTATAAATTTAACATGTTAATTTCAAGTTTGCTAAGAAGAAAACTTCTATTTCTTAGATAATTAAACTCAAAAAATAGGAAAGGACAAATGTTTTATTCAACAATTTCATAATTCATACTGGCATGTAGCTTTTTGATCTACCACCTTCTAATAATTTTCAGTAACGTGGTCTGTAAAGGTCAAAGGAATTCTGTTATCCGTATCAAAAGTCAAGGTTTGGGACTGCCTTTTCAGAAATTAATATTTTTTTCCTATTTAAAACATGGAGGTGTTGATATTTCGGCCATGGAAGACGACTCTGGCCCCAGCCTCTTCGCTTGCCAGACGGGGTGACGATGACGATCCCGACGCCCAGCGGCAGTGCCGGCGGGCGGGCCACGGTGAGCCCCACACGGAGCGTCCGTGTGCGACGGGCGGTGGACGCCCGCTGGCCCACGTGCCCTCGCACCGCGGCCGCATCACGCGGCGGCGTCTCCGCCTGACCCCCAGCGGCACGTGTGGGCTACTGGCTTTCATCTACGAAGCCCCTTTTAAGGCTTACACTGCTCAGCTGGCAATTACATTTTAAAAAGAAATGACCGACCCACCTGTAACCAAAATGAGCCAGTGAATATCCTCGTACAGATCGTCCAGCACTTTGTTGTCGGAGGTGCCTGCGCCAGGGGAGGCCAGTAACTGCTGCTGATGTCGCTGCAACTGGCCGTGGAGCCTCGTCACTCTCTCTTCTAGTAAACTAGGGGAAAGAGGAAACACGGCCTCGCGAGGTCCGGCGAGAACACACCTGAACAGCGCACGGGCCCCTGGGTCGGCACGAACGCGCACGGAGCTCCGCCTCGCTGCACGCGGCGGCTCTCACGGCGCGCTGGGCACGGCGCCGCGTCACCCACGACGCAGGGTCAAACCTGCCTCACAGGCGAGGCTCCCGACAGGCCCCGGGACACCGGGGGCCTGAGTTCCGCTGACGTGGGTCATCACGTCCCATGCTGCACGAGGCCTCTCGCCGCCTACGCCGGGCGCCTGGGCTCCAGCACACAGGCCGGGCACGTGGCCGGCTGCTTCTGCCCACTTGCTGCGGTGTGTGGGGGATGGGGGGCATCTCGCGAGAGCCCGCGCGCTCTCCGGGAAGCGCGCCCGCACAGCGCCTGCTCCGCGGGCACCGGGTACCTTGTCAGCAGAGGCACGCAGTGACCCGCAGCGGTCCTCCCCAGCACCCCCACGCTGGCCAACTGGTCTGAAAATTGGTCCCGGTCGTCCTCCTGCAGCCCGCTGATCTCCTCTTCCTCGCGAGGGGCCACGCCGTTGGCCGTCTGTCACCAACGAGAGGCAAAGAGTGAGGGTGCACCCCGTCCTGTGCGCCCGCCTTGCTGCTGCGACGTAACTCGGGCACTCCACGGAGGCGACCGCTGGACGGGGACCCCATCCACTACGCCGGCAGCCCTGCGGTCACTGACAGAGGGGGAGCACACAGAGGGAGGTGGAGGGTATGACCCCACAGCACGCATGGCAGACACGGTTAACTGCACACACACGACCAGTTCCCGTAGCAGAGAATTTAACTTCTGTCACTGAAATGATCGGACCTCTTTCAGATCCACAGCCCGTAGATAAAAAGTGTCATTCACACACTGGACACCTGGGAAGACACACGTGGGCCACTGAAAACCGAAGAGAAACGAGGCGACCCGGCCGCAGCCCACACGCAGGCTGCGTACAGGCGGGGCCGCTCCGCTCTCCGTGGGACGCTCTCCGGAACCTTCCAAGAAGCTCGCCCTGCGCTTCTGGCGGGACACAATGCGCAGGGGGAGAGACCGAGGAGCCGGGGCGACGGGCGAGGCTGGCCGCGCACTCACCAGGTTCCGCGTGCCGTCGGGAGCAGCGAGGTGGCACTGGATGTAGGAGTTGAACACCTGGACCGCGTGCTGCGTGAAAAAGCCCTGATGGAAATGCTTGTCGTCCTGCACCAAAGCCAGCCAGGACTCCAGCAGCTTGTCGTAGGCCTCCATGTACACCATGTCGTCCTTGTCGAGCTGAGGGAAAGAAGACGCGTCAAGCCGCGGCCGGGGCGCCAGACGGGCTCGGTGGCCAGGGCCGCGCCGCTGCAGGGCGCAGCACGGTCCGCCCGGGGCGCAGGCTCCCGGCGCTCACACCACACCATGCTGACCCCGTTCCACAACGAACTGGTCAATCCAAGCGCTGCAGTAAAACGGCAGGCTTTTTCCTGAACTCGCTAAAATTGTCTAACTTAATCTAAACAATTCCTAGGCAAGCAGGAGTTGACGTTTACTTTTTAAGAAGACTAGCTATTCGGTGCTTTGCGGAACACGTATCTTTCAAATAAAACATTAACATTTCTCTGTAACCAGAAGGTGCAGGCGTGAGAAGACAAAGCGCACCCTCACGCGCTTCCACGCGCCCCGGGAAAGACGAGGCCGGCGGCCACAGCCCCCGGGACGCTGTGGAGCCACGAGGTGGGCGGGCGCCAGGGGCACTCGCCGGCTGCGAGTGCAGATCCTTTTCCCAGGAGGGAGTCACACGAGGCAAACGGGGCGACCCAGAGCAAAACGTCAGGCACGTCCCCGGTAAAACCTCAAACTCTCCACTTCGAAAAAGCATTCAGGAGTCCCCGGCTGTCCAGTGCGGAACGGCTTCACCCTCCCGCGGTGCCCACGCCATTCGGAGCGCCCGTCGGCCGACGGCGTTCCCGGCTTCTGCACTGCCCCGCGGACGCCGGTGCGCTGGACGCGCAGTGGCCGCCAGCCCAGACAGGGCGCTCGCGAGCCCCCCTCACGACGACGCCAGTGTGAGGGCTGCGCGGTCGGCGCTGTCACGCGGCACGCCGCCCACCGACCGCTTCCTTCCTCCGCAGACGCGCGGACTCCCACGTCCTGGGGCCACCGCTGTGCGGTACCGGGCCCGCGCCCGGCGCTGCTCCCTGTTCAGCAGGGACTCGGGGCGCGCGCTGATGCAGCAGCGCTCCCGGCCGACACCCCGGGTCTCCGGTCGTCTCTCCCTCCTCGCTCCGGCCTGGGCTTGGCCACCCTGGCCCGTCAGACCCGGTTCTCCGAGGCGGCTGGCATCAGCGACGCGGAGGGGGCTGGACGGGACAGTGGCTGCGGCAGGACGCACGCCTTCCTCCAGACCCGCCGCGCCCACCGGGGTCCACGAAGCCCCGGCACGGCGGTCCCGGCCCACCCGTGACGCACCGCGCGGCAGCCACGGGGCCCCGCCAGCCGGAGGCGGCGCCCTGCGGGGCCAAGACGTGCGTCCACCAGCTCCGTGCGCTGAGCGTTCGGGCGGCGTGACGGGGCTGGACGGTCCTGCTCGCCGCGGCGTGGCGACGCCCGCTCCTGGCCGCGAGGACGCTGGGCAGGACGCGGCATGCCGTCCTCGCGACCCGTCTCGCGTGGGGCAGGGGCGAGCCCCGGAGCGCTGTGCCATCGCCCCCACGCCCACGGCCCCCGGCTGACCGGCACCCCCCATTCGGCCTCTCTGGACGCTGTCCGGGGCGCCACACTGCCCCCTCGCCCGCCAGCGACAGGGTCACTCACGCTGCCCAATGGCGCAGGTCTGACCCCTCCGTCAGGGTCTTTTCTCTACCTCTTTGTCCTGCAGTCTTGAGACCGGGCCACGCATGTGCCGAAGTCAGGTGCGAGAGTGCCCCGTCCACGCGGCACGTCCACCCAGGCGCCGGGCCCACGCGGCCACTCTGCCTGGTGACCCGGCCCACCGGGCACAGAACTTCACACTCTCCTGACTGAGCACATGCTGCGCCCGAGGCAGACCGTCTGCGAAGCGCCCTGATGCGCTCGGACGCACGTGCTCGCGGTGCGATCATCCTATGAAATGGATGACGCGGTAACACGACCGGCTGTTCTGAGTTTTAGGGCGGCGCTTTGTCTCTCCAATCGCTCACCTCTTCCGCCAGCGACAGACCATAGATTTTGGGGCGCAGTGGAAGAATGCTGCGTCAGGAAGCCTCCGGCCGGCCGGTCCAGGAAAACCAGCAGCCAGGCACGAGGAGGCTGCAGGCGGGGGGCCCACAGCGGATGGGTCCCCTTGCGCACGGCTGCAGCCGCCAGGGAAGCCACGCGTCCCGAACCACACGAGCACTGAGGATCTATCCCTCCTCCTACCGACACCCTCTTTGTAAAAATCTGGCTACAGCAACTCAATCCGAGCCAGAGCCACACATTTCTAAAAACGGGGACGGGCTGCACGCGCTCTGAACCCCATTCTGGGACGACCCACCCCAGTAAAGCCAGGGGCACGCGGAGGCTGCTTCCTGCTGGGAAAAGAAGCTCCTTCCGTGTCAAAGGAAACCACAGAACACTGCACGGAATCAGACTTACAAATAAAGCGCTACCGACGTCACTGGCTTGCAGAGAACGAAGAACCAAGCGTGGTCTCACGTGGCACACAGGACACGTCACGGGCTCCCACGTGTCACCGGCACTCCGCACTTCCCTGCACGCGGGGCAGGCCCCGCCAGCGCGGGAGAAACTGCCGCCCTCACGGCAGCGCGGGGACCAGCACGGGACAAGGCTGAGCCGGCCCCGAGGTCCGGCGGGCGACGACGGCCTGGCTCAGGCCCGGACCGCTGCCCCCACTCGTGCTCTCTGTTCCACGCCGACTCCCAAAGCCGTGGCTGCAGAGCCCTCCACAACTCCACGTTGGCTTAAAAGGTCCTTTCGTTCAGCGTTTTTCTGCCCCAGCTCAAGGGTGAGTGCCCCTACGTGCCAGCACCACAACCGCCAGGCACCCGGGCCCGGCACGCAGGGTGCGCACGGGCGCGGCGGGGGCCCCTGCTGTCTGGGGCGCCCTGTCGAGCCACGAGGAGCTACACGACACGCTGCATGGATATTTCCCTCTGCCTTTTCCAACAGCAACCAATTATTTTTTTAAAGAAATATTTTAAACGTCACAGAATTAAAAAAAACTGGTTAATGAAAAGAAAGGAGAAGCGACCCTCTGCTGCGGCGAGAGCCCCACACGCACGAGCACAACCACCTGGGGGTCACGACCCCAGCGTCTCTGGTCACGGTAAACCCACTTTAACCTGAACTCTTCAGGCCAAGAACGCTGTGCACCTCCCAGCAACTCTTCTGTAAGATGTCTGGGAGATCTGTACCCGCTGACGGAAACCCAAAGCTCCCTGTGTTTCTAAATGTGAGACTGACGTGCTGTTTAATCCACCTGATTCAGAAGAGAGAACACACGAACCTGGGGGAGGGGAGCAGACGAAGCACGACGAACCTTGGTGAACGACACCTGAGTGAGTCAGGATTTGTGATCGTCTGAAAGGGGTCTGAATAAATTAAATGCTGAAACTCCTTCTTTTTCCACACATAGAACATACTCCCTCCCGACCCCCACCCCCCGGAAAATTAGAGTCCCACGCACGATGCCTCCCGCTTCTCTTCCTCCACGAGCCACGTCTTTCCCCGCGTGCAAGCATCTGCCTGGCCTGCCGTGGCATAAGACCGCTGCCCCCGCCAGCCAGACACGGCCACCCCGAGTCTCTACGCTCTGAAGGGACATGGAAAACCCACGTGCACTTTGCCAGACGCCCAAACGACCAACTCGGTGAAGGTTTGGCGTGAAATTCTGACAGATCTATATTCTTTGTTCCCTTAGAACCTCTGAAAAGATCCACATTTCGACAGATAAAGAGAAAAATGAGTGCCACGATGTAATGCCTACTCTGTAGGGAAAACATCCATTATCTCCCATGACTCACATGCTTATTCGTGGCTGTTACAAACACAGCTGTCTGTCGAGGAGTTCAAGTACATGCTCTCCAAATTAAATTTAAAAGTCTGGAAAAATACATATCTGAAAATATGTCCCCAAAACATCTTCAGTGCTGTTATCGGTCTTAATTTTCCTGGAAATTAAATTCTACCAAGACATGCTGTTAAACCACAGCAACAAAAAATTGAAGAGTCTGATCAAAATAAGCCTGGTTACAAACGTCTGAGCTGTTACATTCACATAATTTCCAAAAGTCTAAACTTCAAAAATCCTCTAACAATATCAAAGCTGCATGTAATCATAACTTTACCACAAATTTAGCAGCAACCTTTAAAGTTTTCATTGTTAAAATGGGCTTTCAACACACATTTCATTCCGTTTCCTACATTCAGGTGCCAAATTATTTCCAAGTCAAAATCTCGAGACCAATCCATGTAATCTACTAAAATAATTTTAATCCACGAATGTTTAAAAGTCACGTTCCCAGACTGCCAGAAAACGTGCTCCCACAAACAGCGGCATGCCGGCCGTCGCGAGCAGCCGCGAAGGGGCCAGGGCCCGTCACTCACCGCTTCCTCCAGCGCAGCGCTCCGCCCGAAGGAACAGGTGAGGTGCGTGAGGCAGTTCACGAAGGAGGCGAACAGCTCGCTCGGCACGGCGGTCAGAACGCTCCGCGGAAACACCGTGATCAGGTTGCTGATGATGCTGGACACCCCCACGGCTTCCGAGTCTTCTATTTCGATCCTACGAATCAGGTGGGAGTGTCGCCAGGCGGTGGTGAGGACAGGTCACGGTAACTCATCCCCACACACGCAGATCACAGCGTATCTGTTCACTTTTAAAGGCGTGTCTCCCGCCCCTGCCCCCCGGGACGGGGCCCCCGCGGCCCCCGCCTACCCGTTCACGGTGCTCAGCAGCCCCTCGATGAAGCGCGCCAGGTACTCCACCTGGGCGGCCTCGTCCGGGAAGATGGGCCCGTGCAGCGAGGCCAGCTGGGCGAGGCACTGCAGGGAGTCCTGGGCCATGTCCGAGTCCTCCCGGATCTTGCGGTGGACCTGCGACAAGAACCGCTGGCCCATAAAACACCCTCCTCCCGTCAGGGTCACGCGCCCGGCCTGCCGGACGCGGTAAGGGACAGTTCACCGCAGCTGGTTCCGTCTAGAAGGCTGACTCCTGACTTAAACTGCAATGGAGAACTGTCCCTGGGTCCACCTCACGTTACAGGCCATGACTTTAAACACAGCGACTGGCTTGGAACTGAGGGCTACCTGCATGCGGAAAACTGAGCTCTCTCCAGCAGGGATGACAAAGGGCGCCGCGGACGCCAGCCAGGCAGACGGACGGCCACTTCTAAAAACGGCAAGGCCGGGAGCATCGGCACTGTGCCTCGCCGCGGCCCTTGCTGGAGCCAGCGACGGTCCGCCCGGGGGTGTGCCGATGCTGCCCGGCGAGAGGGGCAGCTGCACAGGCCGAGAACCCGCACACGCGCCGCCCCGAGGCACCCCGGCCGACCCGCACACGCGCCTCGTCTGCCTGGGTCTCGCCTCCTCGCACGCCGTGGTTCACCGAGGTTAAGAGCTCTAAAGACAAACGGCATAGTCAGGTTAAGTTTCCGTCCCCTTGGAACCCCATCCAGGAGCTGTTTGGATGACGCACTGTGGATGTGGAATGCCCGGCGTGCCGTGTCCTGGAGGAAGGACACGTCCCAGACCCCGCCCCCTGAGCTCACAGTGTCGCTCACATTCCCAGGCTTCAGAGGTGATCTGCAACCCGACTTAATGGCAATAGCCGACGAAAACAGGAAGGAAGCTGCAGGGAGTTCTTTCTCTCAGGTACGAGTAACTGTGCACCATTCTCGGGGGCCGTCTCCTACTTCTCCGTCTCTCTTCCTCCATCACAAACCTCCCTGCTTCCTGAGCGTCACACAGCTGTCAGCGGGTTATGTTCACTCTGACTCCGCAAATAACTGATACAGCACTTGAGGCTGCGCTGTTTCTCTCAGGACTCACGGCCGCAGTCCTGGGCCGGTGAGCAGACGACAAACGGTCACCCGCCCGCCAAGTCCGCGCGGCTCCAACCCCGGAACTTCTCAAGACTCTAAGACATTTCGGACACCCAAAAGGCCCCAGGTTAACTATTCTGCTGACACGTTTCAGCGTCACCCTCTTTGGTGCAGAACAGGGGTCGGCAAACCACAGCCAGGTCCGCGCCTGGCTCCCGCCCGTGCCGAGCGGCCTGCGGAACGGCGCCCGCCTCTGCGTGGCAGGGAGGAGCGCGCGGAGACCGTCTCGAGTCGCGTGAAGAGCCGCGGCATCCGCACTTTCGCAGCCGCGAACACAGCTGCACCGGGCGCTTCCGGCATGCTTAGGTGCCGGTGCGGCAGCTTCAGCACCGAGCGGCGGCCTCGCGCCTGCGACCCGGCCTTCGCGGAAGAAGCCTGTTAATCCCTGGTCTAGAACACGAATGCTTTTCCAAATACATTCTGCTACTACACTTTACGCCTCGTGTAGTAAATTTAAAGTGCAACACAAGTGTTCATAC
Source organism: Rousettus aegyptiacus (assembly GCF_014176215.1). Classification (NCBI taxonomy): domain Eukaryota; kingdom Metazoa; phylum Chordata; class Mammalia; order Chiroptera; family Pteropodidae; genus Rousettus; species Rousettus aegyptiacus. Next base: position 297,193 of record NW_023416286.1, read on the forward strand.
ACGCACACCGTCCACCTCTGAACCCCTCGTCTGAACACGGCAGCTGAACGGTCTCTGCGTGGTGCCCCTGACCTCACCGACACTCACGCGTGACGCCCAGGGCGGCGTTCTGTCAGGGGCACGAGGCAACCTGGGGCGAGAGGGTTTCCTCTCCGCACACAGGGCCTTATGGCTGCTTGTTCCTGGCCCAGGGCAACAAGCCGGAAGAGAGCACACTCTCGATGGAGTGGCCGACCCTGATCACGGACGGAGATGCAGCAGGACAAACCCAGGGGCCGCGCTCGGTGCCTGCCCGCACTGTCCAGCTCGCTTCGCTTTCTCTGAAATACGAGCAGGAGAAAGCGTGTGATGGGCTGTGGGCGCGTTCCCACGTGACGGGGCAGCTTCGTGCCCTTCTCCGAGGTCAGTGCCACAGAGGAGCTCCACGCATCTGAACTATGTCGCACAGATCAGAACGGAATGGCAGGGGGCGGGAAGGGGCCACGTCAGCCGAACGCCTGGGAGGTGGCTGGCGAGGCGGGCAGGACAGAGGAGCGGCGAGAAGGGCGGGTGGGCGGGGGGCCCCGTGGGACACGCTGAGCCTGAGACACCGGTGCCCTTCCAAACGCGAGCCTCCGTAAGCACTGGGATTATGGGGCCCTGGCCTCTGGGGCGGCCTGTGCTCAATATAGACCAGGGGTCACCGCGGAGACGTGGGGCGGGAGGCCCGCCTGGGGCAGCGCAGCCCACGCACAGCGAGCGCGGCCAGCCAAGCAGGGGCTGACAGAGGGCACTGCTGGTGCCAAGCGCAGAGGAAGGGGACCAGAACGACAGCGAGAAGAAACACCCACGAGGCGAGCTCTTCCCGCGCCCACGGGGGAGGGAAACACGGAAGGCTGAACGCAGCCCGGAACGTTCCCGAGTTGCGACACCGCAGCACACTGCGGGGCTCCGTGCCACGCGACGGCGCACTGACGGCTCGGTGTGCAAATCCGGAGAAACAGGGAGAGCCGGGGGAAAACCACCTCGAGTCAGGTCCCGAGCTCACAGAACCAAACGTGCATTTAACAGGACTGAATAAAATAAAATACTTAGCCAGTGCCATTCTGGTAACCAAATCACGATTGTTTTATCAACTGCCCAAACGAAAGTGACAAGCCACAAACACAAAACTCTTAAAACGACAGAGCGACTTGAGTTAACTCTCCAAGTGCGGAGCCGCCTGCATGGGGCAGGTCTCGGCTGACAGGAGCAGCTGTCTGGTGTGTCCCGACAGCTGTCCGGGGCCGGGTCGCAGTTTCCAGGACCGCCAGCGAGGCCGCTGGAGCGGGACCTGCTGTCGCCCAGCGGGCCACAGGCAGAGCCACACGCGGACACACGCCGCTTCTGCCGGGCGAAGGAGCCGCGAGCTCTCTGATCCTGACAGGGCTCTCGGTCACCGCTTCTCTGCGATCGGGACAGCATGAAGGTGGCGCGCAGGGCCGCGTCCGCACAGAGCCCCTCCCGCAGACGCGGGGACGGACGGGCTGCTCCGGGCGCGTCCAGGGGCTGTCGCCGTGCGGGGCTGCTCTCCTGCCACGCCTGAGCCCGCGCCTGCCTGTCCACGCCCGGCGCACACGCGGGCGGCTCCGGCGGCAGAGCCGGAGGCGTGCAGGACGCCGCGCCTTCGCACCGAGCCGCCCTCGCCCATCAGCGTCACTTCCGGTAACTGATGTCGGTTTAGTACCGCTGTTTTTAAATGAATTAACACATTGCTTTTCCAGGTTCCCAGTGTGAACAGCTGGAACCCACAGCAAGCGAACGCGCCCCGGGGCCTGCGCCAGGGAGTGAGCGGCCCGCTCCGGCGTCGGCCCTCCCTGGCGACACGGGCTTCACGCGCCGGCCCGAGCGTGCCCGCACGACCCGTCTGAGCAGCAACGCCGACCAGAAGAGGGGGCCTTGGCAGGGCACGGCCGTCCGTCCACCCGTCCCGAGGGCACCACGAACCCCGCGCCCCGGCCCTCCCGCTGGGACGAGGCGAGACTTACGGTGAAGAACAGCTCCATGACCCTGCCGTCCAGCAGCGTGGCCCGCCACGACTCCGTCGGCTTCAGCAGCACGTTCTGGGAGGACTCGAACATGGCTATGTAATGTCTGCCCAGTGGCCTGAGTCAAGGTCGATGACGGCAACAGTCCCACTTGTCGGAGGCACGGCACGCGGTGGCAGCGGCCTGAGCCTCCCCGCCCACGGCCGCGCCCGCCGCGGGGCCACCCGCACCTCGGTGGCAACAAAGGAAAGACGCAAACGCAAAGCAGACGCCAAAGTGCACGGAGAAAAAGAAACGCCAAGTTCTGCGCGTTTCTCCCATCGCTTCCCCCAGTTCTTAAAACTGCCCAAACCACACGTTCAGAACGGGGAGGGAACAGCCCTCCCGCGGGAGTCCCCGAAAGCCCGCGCCGCACGCGGCAGCGGCGGTCTGCGGAACGCCCTGCAGGGGCGCGCGTGAGGTCCCGCCGTTCTCACGCTCGGGCGTCCCGCGCACACCGAGCGCCGGCGCAGCACGGCCGCAGGGGGGACGGGCACCGTGGCCGGGCTCGTCGGGAACGGGGAGGGCTGGGGGCGGCCGGGCGGTAGGTGCGGCGCCCACGGGCGGCCGGCACACGCCCGCGCTGAGACGCCCGCCAGGCACGTTCTCGCCTGTCTGCAGAGGCCGCAGCGGGAGCCGTCCGCACTGCGGCCGCAGGACTCGGGGGCGTCCGAGTCCGAATGCCGCACTTCCACAAACACCCAAATGTTGCCGCAGAGCGTGAACGGCTGTGACGCTGCTCTGGATGCCCGTTTTCTCAGGTCACTCACTGCTCAAGCCCCTCTGCGAACCCGACTCGCTCTGCGCCTGCGGCGGGGGCGCTGCACTGTGCCGGAGCAGACGTCGCCGGCTGGGTTCCGAGCGCTCACCGTCAGTCCCTGCCCTGGCCTGCCCCCTGGCGGAGGTGCGGGGACGGTCAGAACAAAGCCAGCCCGGACGCGGAAGGGGCCCTCCATCCACCCGTGAGCAAGCAGCACCAGGAGCCACCCTCGGGGAACCAGGCATCTCTGAGGTGACCTCAGGTTCTCACCAGCCCCCCTGGGACCTGCAGCTGTCCGCACGGATCCTCACGCACAGCACGCCACCCCGACTGAACGCCACATCTTTCTACACATTGTCCTGTTTCCCAGCCCCAAAGCTGGAAGGGGTTTTTAGCGGGACGCGATGTTTGCCTTCCATCAAGAAAGCTCACAGAGGCTGTGCCACCTGTCCCTTGAAGGCCTGGCCCGCAGTACCGCGAACCTAAGCACCTCCCCGCACCCCTGCGCACTACCCCGCGGACCTGAGCACCTCCCACTGCCCTTCGGCCCAGCAGCACTACGACCAACGCCGCCTTTTCATAAGAAAGTGCACGTGCGCTGCAGTGTGTGTATGACGTAACCATGACACTTCATTACAAAGTTCTCTCCACTAAAGCCATGCAAATATCCCCAAAAGAACAATGCTATTCCACCGGGAAACACGGTCTCGTGAGCAAACCGCGAGAGGACAGCGCCGAGGTGGCTGTCTCGCAACAGGAGACCGGGGGCCCTTCCCTGCGGCCTGAAACATTGTTGCCATGGCTGTCCACGTGCTACTTTTCAATTCTGAAAACTCGCTGGCAGCATCTCACACTGCGAACGCAACACTCACCCACAGGCCTGGACCACGTCTGCACGTTCGAAACAGCGTAAAGCAGCAGGTGGGTCACACGTCAAGGCGGCATCACCCACCGACGACTTCTGCGTGTGTGCGAGAGCCCAGGGTGCCGGTGCACCCCAAGTGAGGGTGCTGGTGCACCCCGAGTGAGGGTGCCGGTGCACCCCGAGTGAGGAGTGGAAGATGTGAAAAACGAGAGAGGGGGACCACCACTTCCAGCGCCTCTGTTCTTAAGACAGTATTTTTTTAATTTAAAGTTTGAATGTTTCTTTTAAAAACAATAGTTTTAAATAAAGCGAGTTTCCTCTTCAAAGCTTTCAAAAGTTCTGGTTCATAGCACTGCTTTGATATGTCATATCTGGACATTAAACTCTTTTATCTTTTTTATCCAAATATATCACCATAAAAGAAGTCTAACAAGGAAGTGATTATTTCCTTGTTTATTACACGTTTCACACAGGTGTCAGTTTAGGACACATGAGTCGCAACAAATGGATACCCGTTAAATGGCTATCATTCGCTGAAATTCAAACCACGTTTTAAATCAAGAATTTTTGGAGCTATGGCTTTACACGTTTTTCTAAGAGGAATACTGAACTCAGGTAATTTATATAGCGTATCGGAATAATTCACGTGCAACCAAAAAAAAATCAACCGGTAACAGCCACACAGAGCTGCTTTCCCCCTCGCAGTCCTGTCTCTTTACGAACACTGGTCGTCCACAGCTAGTCCCACTTTCCCTTTCCATGTTCCCACCAAGTTCAAGAACCAGGAGTGACAGATTGCTTTTTCTGCCAGAATACCAAACACAAGCCACACGACCCTAATCAGCTCTAAAATTTCCCATTTGGGAAAGCTCACCAACTTCCGAGCACCCAAAGGCACCAAAACGTGCCCCCCGCCCTGTTCTCTAACTACGTGGCCAGAGACAGGCAGGCACTGGGCTGAGTGCCGGGGGGCAGAGCGTAAGGGCACCCCCGCCATGACGTCACCCGAGGAACCATCCTCGTCTTCCGTCTCAACAGACCTCGAGGTCTCAAAAGACAAGCCATGTTGGTCCCCACAAGCACACACCGCTCAGATGAGGGGCAAGGTCGTCTCTGGAAATGCACGTGACCTCACACATGCCCATCTCCTAACACCCTGGGTAAGGCTGATCACTCTGTGGTGCTGGCAGTAAAGATTATCAGGGAGTCACACCATAGCTACAGAGCTCCTCCAGCACCGCGGGGGGTCCGAACCCCACCCCCCACCCCGCCCCCCTGCAGGAAGCGCCCCGCAGCACAGGCTTGCAGCAACAGCCCATGTTCCGCAAAAGTAACAACTGATTCCTCTGCCTTCCCGAATTCTGTTCAGGCTGCTTCATTAGTAAAAGCGAAGTTTCAGAAGCAAAGGAAGCCCAGTTGTTCTTCTCAACGACAAGCACCCACACAAGCACCCACGGTGCGAGGACGGAAGCCCTCTGCAAGGCAGGAGTGCTGACCTCCCCCACGCGTCCCCAAGCCCTACCTCCAGGGGGTGACGCTGGCTTTCCTGGAGGCCCTGAGGTGACCGCGTCTAGACTCGTTACCATCTCATGATCGACTTCACTTTCCCCAAGAGGCTGAGTTAAAAATTTACCAAAACCACATCAGATCCACAAAAATAGAATACCAATAAAAGGCAGTGTAACCCAACTAAAAAAAGAAATATTACTGAAGCCAACATACCGAACATACCTGCCAAGCATTCGTGTTACGAAACGATATTGTCATTTGTAATCAGCAATGCCAAAAGCCTTAAATATTTATGGACGCCAGGTGAGCTGCTAGCTAACAATATGAGCAGCATAAACAAATATCCAAGAACTGAAATCATGCTCTGAATCATCGGACCTCGGTAACTAAACGACATTTGTAAAGCACCTGCTGCTACACGCTCGACACTGCGCAAGACGCAAACACCACGGGGAACGAATGGCCCGTGCCTCCGGGAGCTTCCCCGCCAGTGGGGACACAGATGTCACTCGAGTCAGCTCCCGAATGACAACTGACAACTGAGGGGTGAGCCACGTGGAGTAAATCACACGCGACGTGCGTGTGAGACGCCAAGGCAACCGAAACCCGAGCTGGCCCAGGGCACACGGCTGAGGCGCAGGCGGGAGGTGAGCAAAGAAGGGGAGGGACGGCCACGTGCGAGGGGCGGGGCACTCGAAGTGGGGCCCGCAAGTGAGGAGGGGGCAGAGGTCAGGCCTCCCAGGGCCGCAGAGCCCATTTTTAAATGATATCGGGTGCCAGGGCATCACAGGACCAGGACGCTGTCTGAGGACAGGCGGGTTTTGTCTGGCCCCTTGCGAGAGGGACCGGGGGCGGCGACTGAGGCGGCGGCTCGGTGGCGGTGGCGCAGCGCGGCCCCTGCACCGCGCGCCTGGGAAGGGGGCTCCGCGGGGCCACTGTCTGCACAGACGAGGCCTACGGAGAATAACCCTTGAATGATGGTCTACAGACGACATCGTGCATACAGAAAAATGTGGAATCCACCACAAATACACTTTGAGCTAATAAACAAGGTTACGTAGTACAAGATTTCAACATCAAAAATGTTTTATTTCTATACATTGGCAATGAATACTACGAAAATAACTTAAAAATCAACTCTATTTACAGCTGAATTAAAAAGGATACAATATTCAGGAATAAACTTCATGAAAGTCTCAGACTTCTCTGAAAACGATGAAATGGTGTGGAAAGAAATTAAAGACCTGACTGCATGGAAAGCCGGTCCACGGCCCGGACCGGGCCGCCGAGTGGGCGCGGCAGCACGCCCCGGCTGCCCCACACGCCGAGACCCAGCGCCTCTCCGCGGAGACGGAGGAGCTGGCCCTACATCCCACGCGGAGATGCAAAGGGCGCAGAGGAGGCAAAACGATCTTCAAAAAGCACAAAGCTGGACGACTCGCACGTCCTGATTTTAAAACTTACCACAAAGCTACAGTCATCAAGACAGTGTGGCACAAATACAGACCACGGGACAATGAAAAGCCAGAGACACACCTGCACATTTGCAGCCGGGGTGGTACACGAGAGACCAAGAGAACTGGGAAGGGACACCTTCTGCCACACACGGCGCGGGAACACGATATTCACAGGCGAAGTCACAAAGCTAGACCCCTACCTGACCCCGTGTGCAAAAATTACCTCGCAGTGGATGACAGAATTAATGCAAGGGCTAAAGCTCAGAGCTCTCAGAGGACAACACAGGACCAAGCCTTGGTGACACAAGAACAGAGCGGGAGTGACACAGTGCGGCGTACGAGAAAGCCGCCGTCACCCGGACCGTGGCGCAGACAGACGGACCCGCGGCCCAGAGGGGGCCCGACGGCCCCGCAGAGACAGTGCGCTGACTGTGACGGGGAGCAAACCTCTCAGCTCGCGTGAAGCGACTGGACCCCGCACGCATGTGAGTGCTCAGGACGCACACCTCATGCCTGCCGCGGGTGACAGCTCAGAACAGACCGGCCCGGAGGCGGAGGCGAGACTGGAGAACCCTCAGAAGACGATACGGGAGGACACCTAAGTGGCCCTGTGCTCAGCAATGACTTTTTAGATGTGTACACAAGACACGATCCACGAAAGGAAGAACCGATGAGGTGGACCTCACCGAAGTCAAACACCTCTGCTCCGTGGAAGCCAACGTCAGGAGGTGAGCCGAGCCATAGACTGGGAGAAGATGTGTGCAGGAGATACCTCTGATAAAAATCCAGTATCCAAAACATGCACAGAGCTCTTGAAATTCAGTAAGAAAACAAACAGCCCAACTAAAGAATGGGCCAAAGGCCTCGACAGATGTCGCACCAAAGACTCGCGGATGTGAAGCAAGTACGAGAGAGCGGGTCCGCCGCGAGCGTGGCCGGGGACCTGCCAGTCACGACCACAGGACGGCGGCTACCGCCACACCCGCCCAGCGCGGCCAGAGCCTGGAACGCGGCATCGACACCGCGCACGCCGGCGAGGACGTGGGGCGATGGAAGTTGCCCTCGCGGCCGGCGCAGCCACTCTGGGAGCCGGTTTGGTAGTGTCTTGCAGAACGGAACGGACTGCCACCAGCAACTTGCTCCTTGGTATGTATTTCCCCACACGTGGATGGTTCCTCTTAACTGCTTAAACTCGTAAGCAACCAAGATGCCTCCTGGAGGTGAAGGGATGAGTGAGTGTCATCCAGACGCGGGGCCGTTCACCTGAGCCTCGAAGAGACGCGGAGGAGCCCTGACTACACACGGCATGGCGGGAGGAAAAGTTTTGGAGCAGCAGGAGGCTCACGCGGGCGGAGAGCACAATCACTTACCAACTGCGAAAAGAAACAGCGACTCTGCACGGGCAAAGCTTGGCGGACGGCGCCTCAGCCAAGCGCTCTGCGTGGACACGGCCCCAGCGGGCTGAGCTGACACACGTGCCCCGGACACACAGACGGAGGCCCCCAGCCACCGCCGCGGTGTCCCGCAGAGCGCGGCCCGTTCCGCATCGAGAGAGCCGAGACTCGGCGGGGGGAGGCGACTGGCCTGAGGCCGGCTGAGCCCTGAAGTCGGACACGCCTGGCTCCCAAGAGTCTGCTCTTGAGGGAGCGTCGCAGACCGAGAACGAGGGGCGTTTAAAAGGAACTGACGTACACGCGACAAAGACAGCCGGTTCAAGAACGAAAAGGAAAAGCGGAGGGCCCGCCCGAGACCGAAACGGCCCAGGACAGCTCCGCACGACGCACCAAGAGCAACTGCAGCAGATCGTCGCGGCGACGGACTGACCCCGAATGCAGACTGGAGGTCAGGAGACGCGACAGCCACCTAACAGCCCACGGCCCGTCAGGAGACGCGACAGCCACCCAACAGCCCACAGCCCGTTCCGCATCGAGAGAGCCGAGACTCGGCGGGGGGAGGCGACTGGCCTGAGGTCGGCTGAGCCCTGAAGTCGGACACGCCTGGCTCCGCAGACACACGGGCAGCGCCCCCTTCAACGCGTCAGCGGGGGTGACGCTGCCCCTCGGGCAGCCGAGCTCGCGGCCGCCCCGTGCCTCCACTTATGCGGCCTGCAGAGCTGTCCGCGAGGGTCCGAGTCGTCCCAGTAATCCCCTGCGCTGTGCGTTATAAAACAGATTCGACTCCAGCTCTAAAGCAGCCGTCTTTCTTTCAACAATGTGCTTCACACACGGCAGAAAGGTCTTTTCGGCTGCGCCTGAGCCGGCGCCCGCGGGCAAAGGATATGGTTCGGCGGGAGGAAGTTCCAGCTGAGCACCTGGTTGGCGAGCGCCAGGTAGCGCTGGAACACGGAGGACATGTGGGCGCTGAGGCTGTCCCGCCGGCTGAACTCCTGCAGCACCTCCACCGTGAGCACGAAGATCTGGCGCAGGTCTTCCTCCTGCAGTGGGGGACGCAGACACACGGGCGTCAGAGCCGCTCGGGGGGCGCCCCCCACGGCCTCGCACTCCCTGGCCGGAAACACTGCCTGCTCGGGGCCGCTGCCCATGTTCGGGCCTGCTCCCAGGCCACCCCCGGTCGGCCTCCCCGTGACACAGCCCTGAGCACGGTCCCGGGGACACGAAGCTCCTCGGCACAGGGGCGGGCCCACGGCTTCGCCGGGAGCCGAACCATGCACGCGAGGCAGAGCCCACCCGCCTGCGACCCCGAACGCAGCCCTGCGGGCGCTCTGCCGGGGCCGTTCTTAAGGCCGGCAGAGCCCAGCGACTGAAGCGCTGTGTCTAGCACGGCGAGAACGGAGTGCGTGGACTCGGGGTCCTGGGGCTCGTACTCCCCTCTGCTCTGTCTGAAGGCCGGGATTAGACACGTGGCCTCCACTTGTCGGCCACGCTTGCCCAAGCTGCGGGCACAGGCGGCTGCCCCGCCAGACACACCGCACATCCGCACCGCACCGGGGGCAGCGGCAGGACGTGGGCCTGACCACTAACCCGGAAAGACAAAGGTGCCAATACCTGAAAAATTCTTTTGCAGTTACCATGAAACTCCATACTCAGTCCGATGTTGCTAGTTTTACTTGAACTTGAGAATTCGCTCAGCAGCGCAGTGAGAATAGAACAGGCCAGAGTTTGCTGTAATTATTGGATAAGAAATCACTGTGAGGCTTTTCCCAAAGCTTTGTTTCAACACCACATCTGTTCAAACAAAACGAAACAGGTTTTATCTTTAGATCTTCTACCTCCCGGTCAGAAAATGCAACAGGACAAAACAGCGCCCAGGCCCCTCGTCCCTCAGTGGCCTGTGACTGCTGTGGTGACCCCTCAACCCCAGGGGCCCGAATCCCCCCAGGCCCGCAACTCAGGACACACCCCTGAGGTGGCAGGGTGCACGTGACGTTCCAAGGGAACCAGGCCGACCACGTCACTTCACTGACTCCACGGCGACCCATACCCCACCTCGCACCTGAAAGAGGGGGGACGGGGGCAGGGCGGGCCCAAGGCTGGGGGGGCCGGGCTTGTCCGACTCCGCGTTCTCATGACTGTAAAGTGGATTTCCAACCAGATGGAAAGGGAGAGCGTGCGGCCTCCCAAACACTGCACAGCAGCACGCAAAAGCCTCCACGCTGGCCGTGAAGCTTCTCCTCCTCCACGGCTCTAGCGGGCGCCCAGCACTAACCCACACTGACACTTGCAGGCGAGGTGCCGAGGACGGAGCAGATACGAACTGTGCTGGCGCGTTTCCAAGGGTTAGACAGAAACATGCTCGCTACCTCTGAACTACCAAAGATTACAGTCAAGAAGATGCTATTTCTGCGAGCTCACGCGACAGCTGAGCAGCCACCCCGCCACCAACTGGCACGTCTCTGCTCAGAAGCGCCTCTGATGTCGGCACCTTGACCTTACAGATGCTCATCTCGGCCAGTCTCAGCTAACACACGTGATCTTAAATTCCTGAAGGTCCAGAGTCTGCATTTGTGAAGGCCGAATGATGTCACGTGGGTGACCGATAGGCTACTTGTCTATTTTTGCTTATGTCTGAAATTTCCCTCTGAAAAACGTAATAAAGAAATAAATTCTTACTTGCCTCTTAATGTCCACTGAAACATGCGTGTGCATCACTGATACGTACAAGGGCACACCAGCCCACACACCGGGGCGGATCCTCGACCCCCGCACACCAGGAAGCCCCGACGACAGACGCGACCCCCCGCCCCCGGGACGCACCTGTGGACTAGGCCCCCTCCCACGGGGCAAAGCGCTCTGAAGACGCCAGCTCGATTTACACACACACACACACACACACACACACACACTCTGTAGTTTACCTCGAAATACGACAACGTCCCCCCTCCCGCAAATCGCCACAGGGAACACACGGGGTCACCGCCCTGCGCGGAGGAGACGCCGGGCTCGCTGCACGCGCTGCCCCCCCCCCGCCCCGCGTCAAACTCGTCCGCTCCGCGCGAGCCCGTGTTCTCAGTGAGCACCACGCAGACTCACGCGGCTTTCCTTTGCAGTAGATGATTAACGATCACAGTGACAGCAATCGACACCACACACACATATTTAAATACCATTGTGACCAACTATGGACTCGGTTTTAAACACAGCTTGGCTTTGGTCAGGAAAGTGGGCATTAAGTTCAAATTAATGAAATTCAAGGGGAAAGCTAACTCTCTAAGGTCTACCACGACGCGCAAGGCAGGCCCCACAGTTCCGAAGACAAGCTGGCGGCCCGCATTCTGTCTTCCGGCCTCAGCTCTGTCCTACCCCTTCCATGTAAGACCTCACCGCGGACCACTCTGAACCCAGAAGAACTCACAGAACACACTTGCCATTCTTACGGATAAACGGTCTATAACAGTTTTGAACAGAAAACTGACAATTTACCACAGCTTGCTTTTCAGTGCCAAAGTATATTCACCACAAAATGGTACTTTTTTTTTTAAACTATGACCATGTTCAAATCTTCAGTATCTCTAATTCGTGATTAAAACAACGGCCACGCACAATAAAGCTGCACCATCCGTGAGAAGTGCACGGCTCCTGGGAGGGCACGCGTGTGCTGGTGGTCACGACCCCGAAACGAGCGGCGGGGCAGGAGCACCGGCAGGAGAGGGCCTTGCTGAGGTCGCCGCACTCGGGGACAGGAAGGGACTTTAAAAGGCGAGTGTCCCCTGGACAGGGGAGGAGCCGGGGCGGGGGGGGGCGCCTCTGGGGACGCGGCGTGAACACAGCCCAGCAAGGGGCGCGGTTTCACGCCGAGCGAGCACACGTTCGCCTGTGAGCGCAAGGGCCTCCTCCACACGTGGCCGTCACAGACAAGGCACGTTCTCACCCTAGACTCGGCTCTCTGGACGTGAGAACGTTTTGGTTTTAAATAAGCTTTTCTTCCCACAAAACGAGTATCTCTTCATCTTACAAAACCCAGCAGACACAGAAAAGCTCAGCGACGACAGCCGTGCCCTGGCCCCGCCACGCGCGGGCGGTCGCGACGGGCGCAGCTGCCCAGGCCGCCCAGGCCGTCGCTGCCGCGCCCTGCCCACGCCGACGCTGCGTCTTCTCCGCCTCGCTCTTGTGCTGTAAAGACACAGCTTTTAAGGCAAGGGGATTCTTTTTGAAGTTACCGAGGCTTAGGAAACGCACGAGCACAAGCGTGCAGCGTGGTGAGGGCACGCCCAGACGGCTCGCTGCACGTGGGCTCGCCGGCTTTCAGAGGGCCAGGCAAGGGCCTTGGTCAGCAGGACGCCGCAATGCCCAGCCGTGCCCCGGCATGAGAGTCCGGTGAGGACTCAGGACCGGCCTCGCCAGCCCCAATCACATTCGGTGCTGCGGCTCCAGGGGCCGGGTGAACAATTCTTGGACAGCAGTGACCGGCCGGGAGCAGAGCGCCTGGCACCCGGGCTCCTGACCGCCGGCTCGGGCCACGGCGGCGAAGCTGCTTATGGCAGGTGCACTGCGTCGTGAGGAAGCCGGTGGGCCACCAGCCAGACGGTGGGCCTGAGGGGAGGGGCCAGCCCGACTCGGGACAGCAGGGGAGCATCGACCCCGCCCATGAGGTCATACATCTGAGCGGTCACCCCGGCGCACACCTCTGGACACGCCCTCCGGCCAGCATCCTTGAGTGCTCCCCCCATCCCTGCCACGGCCAGGGCGGGCGAGAAGCCTGTGCCACCGACAGCGGCTGTGCCACACGGGGTCGGAAACAAAGGCTGCACTGGGCAGCTGGCTGCGCTGGCACACGGGGCTCGCCCGGGAACACCGAGCACCGCGCCAGCCTCCGGCCGTCTTCCCAGCGCACGAACTCCCCAACCACGCGCCATGGGGCTGTCCCCACACACGGTTCCACGGCAGTGACCGTGCAGGTGCCCGAGCCCACTGAGGCCGTGGCCACGTGGAGCCAGAGCCCGCACTCTGCCCGCCGCCCTCAGCTGTGTCACCACGGCTACGGTGACGCAGCCAGCACTAACGAGCCATTCTAAACTGGTCATTTCCGTCTCCAACAAGTTAGAAACCAAATAACAAAGTGAATCAAAACGACATCCACACCGATGTCTGCACCGGGCCGCGGGGCCGCCCGGAGCCCGCAGGACACGCCGTTCCCACGCCTGCCCGGGCTCTGCGCCCATGGGGCTGAGGGCGAGCCGCCCCGCCAGCCTGCAGCCCACCTCCTGGCCAGGGCCACCCCCACCCCACGCCCCCCCAACCCTGCCAGCTCCGACGAAGACCGTGCAGGCATCGTCACCATCGTCGTCTCCATGAAAACCACCAGCAGTCCGCTCCACCGTCCAAACAAAAGTCATGAGAAGGGTATCGATTAGCAAACGGGGGCCACAACTGGAGCACCCCGGAGCACTGAGCAGGGACTCAGTGAGTGTGACCTGGGTTCGTGGGTCACCTTTACGCCCACACTTAACACGGCTAGCACAAGGAACATGGGGGACGAACGCACAACGAACTCCCTGCATTTTTAGCTGTTGATAAATTATGCAAAGAAAATGCAAACATACAAAACAAGTAGGAGCCATTCGATGAGGCCTCAAGGTCATAAGATGGCCCGACCTGCCCTCTCGCTGAAATACTGAATAAGTCACAAGAATCACTGACAACTCCGCGACTGCTGTCTTCCCGTTAGTCCTCGGGCAGCTTTGTCATTTCTAGTAAAGGCCACTAACTTCATGACAGTGAAAAAATGCCCCAGAGGGAGCTTGTCGTCTTACTCACCAGCCTACTGTCACAAGCACGAGACGCTCAAACACTAAGTCCAGCTGACAAGACTCATTCAGAGAGGGGGGCTGCCTCGTAATAGCCCGGCTCTGACACCGGAGCTCAGAGAGCAAGAACGAACTCTATGCGAGGCGGCCGCACACGCGGCGGGCTCCCAGCTGCCCCTCCAGCAGACTTCGGTGACACCTGCGATGAGGGACCAGGGAATTTCTCACCCGCTCCTCTCTCGTGGTGAAGAGGAAGAAAGGGGGCCCACGTGCCCAACTGAACAGCCTCAAAAGCAATTTAGCGTGCACCTATCACTTTAAAAAGAAATGAAACAAACACAGAGTAGATTAAAACTTTGGCCTGAACGTTGGTTTAAAATAAAAAACGCAGCCACTTTCCTTAGAAGTAGGGTCTCGTGTCTGCTCCTCTCCAATTAGGAGACGGTGGGTCCCACAGTGGCAAACGGAGATGAAGCAGCCCCAGCGCCCCTCCGACCGCAGGAGACCGGCCTGCCAGAGGAGCGGGACGCGCCGGGCCAGACGAGCGGCTCCAAGGTCGGACGCGGCCCGCGGGAAGCCGCGCCGTGTCTAGAAGAGTCTCCCTAGGAGACGCCGTGACGGACACGCTCCTGCGGACTCCCGGGAGACACCACCACCCACGCCTCGAAGCACTTAGAAGAAGGAGGATGTTCCTTTTCGGGTTCTGATTTTTCAGCACACTATTAGTTTTCACTCACGGTAACAGCATAAACACTCTCTTCCGGTTTTCCAGAATTAACTATTTAAACAGATAATCCAACAGACTTCGAGCCCCAAGGCCTACACCGGGTGAGGCCCGCAGGGGAGGAGGGTGAGGCCGGCAGGGGAGGAGGGTGAGGCCCGCAGGGGAGGAGGGTGAGGCCGGCAGGGGAGGAGCGCCTGCCGCCTGCCACCTGCGAGGGCCGAGGAACACCCCGCACCGCCCTCCCTGCCCCTCACAGGAACCGTGTGCGCCGGGCTGTGCGCTACACCTGCCGAGCTCCCCCAAACATGCACGCCGGACCGGTACCTCAGGAAAGGGGGGGCCCCCGTCCACATGCAGCTTCTGGCCAGTGGGAGTTCATCGCCCAATTGAGCTCATGAGGCCAACCCTCCCCCGCGCCTGAAACCACCGGCTCAATGATCTCTTTCCAAACATCTCCAGAATCACCTTTATGAAGAAAGTCTCGGGCCCACGCCCCGCCACTGTCCCTGCTTTCCCATCCTACTTCCTTGTCAAAGTCGGAACCTCATTCCCGCCACTGTCCACACCTCTGAAACTAAAACCTCAAGTGAACTCTAGAGCCACTCCCTCGCACGCTGAGCCGTCTGAGCGAAGCCAGAGAGGCCGACCTGCCTAAACGCTTCCCGGCGTGCAACGTGCAACGCCATCGTGTCAGACCTGCCGGGCGAGGGCAAGCGGGGGCCACGGCGGCCCCACGGCGGCCCCGCGCCCACCCCGCGCCCGCCCCGCGCCCGCCCCGCACCTGCCCCGCGCCTTTGGTGCGATGCGTCCAGAGCGGCCGCCATGCTAAACTCGCCCGGCGGTCTTGACACTAAATTCCACCTCCCGCCACTGACCTCCTCCTGCCCGTAAGAGGCTCCTAACTGCGTTAGAAGAAACAACTTTAAAAACGTGCTTCCGTTTGGAGCATTTCAAGAGGATGCTACTCAGCCGCCGTTCCCCAGGGCGCACCACAGATGGAGCCAAGTCCTGTCCAACGGCCACGTCCGCTCCAGCCGTCCTCAGAACAGCCATGCCCTCAGCGGCCCAACAACGTCCGACTGCCAGGCTGCGCTGGGACGACGCTGGCACGCAGACTGCCCGGGGGGCGGCAGCGGGAACCGGTCCCCACGTGAGCGCATTCCTGAGAGCTGGGGCCGGCCGAGCCTCGGCCGAGCCTCTGCCGTCTGCCTCGGGGCGCCAAGAAGCTGCCTGGGGGGGCGAGGACGGGCACAGAGGCTCTCCCGTCACGCTGGAGCCTCGGCGGACATGCTCGCCACACCAGCGAGGGCGAGGCGTCAGTCGGGAGCGCGGGGGTGCCGAGTCTGCGTCCCTCGAGTTTAGACCCTGGTCAGTCGCAAGGAGCTGGACTCCCTCGCTGCGAATGTCACATGACACGACGTGTCCTCAAGCGAATCCCAAACACGGAGAGGGCCTGGCTCCAAGCGGTGGGGCTGGGCTGGGGTGACACCCCGAGCAACAGCCTGGCCCCGGGGGGGCTCCCCCTGGGACCCGGCTCCTGGGTGCTGGCCTTGTCTCCCCTCGGCCACCAGGGACGGCCATCGCTGGACTGCGCACGTGGCCACTGGCAACAAACATCCAGCCCGACAGCAGACTCCCGCCCCGCAGCGGAGGCAGGCGGCCCTGGAGCATGGCCACGCGCGTCACCGGAGGGGCCGCACCTGCAGCCGGACCGCGGCGTGACGGTGTACGTGACGGTGCACGCAGGGAGAGCGGCCCCTCGCCGCTGCCGCCTCGGGCAGCCCCTGCCGGCCGACGCGGGGCGTGCGGTGGGTCAGCACCGCACACGAAAGCTGTCCGCCCCCGGCCGGCAGGGCGCGGAGTACCACGGTCTCTGGAATGACGCTGTCCAACACGGTGGCCCTGGCCAGCCACACGTCTACTTGACTGTCGAGTACATAAGGTTAGTATTTAAAATCTGGTTCCTTAGTCACATCAGCCACGTGTGCTCAAGGTGCTCAAACGCCGCACGCGGCCGACACCACAGCCCAGACGGCTGGGCCTCCTGGGACACACCGGGCACCGCAGAGAACACAAGGGCGGCACGAAGCAGAGGCTCCCGCGGGCTGACCGCGCAGGCCGATCACGGCCCTGGCGCTCTCGTGGGCACAGCAATGCTGGTGAAGCGCCCGGTGAAGCTGACGAGGACGAGCGGGCACGTGCGCACTGAGGAGCTCCTCGGGGAGCAGAAAGCCCCAGGGTGCGCAGGCCACGGCGAGTCTGGGCGAGGTCGGGCCTGCGGCTCAGCGCGGGGTCCCGGCAGACTGCGGGGCAGTGGCTGGGGCGGAGAGGCGCGTGCACATCCGCGTGTGGGCGGGGGATGGGTAGCACGGCCCCGCCACGGCTGAAGTGGCTAAAAACACAGCCCCGCAGGGGCCTCTTTCGAATGGGTCAGAAACTGGGAAAGGGGAACCGGACCCAACACGGAGAACCGGAGCGGCCAGTGCCACGCGCGTCAGGGCCCCATGGCCAAGCAAAGCCACGTCCAGCCCCGGTTCCCAGCTGAGGACAGACACCAGCCCCCACGCCCTGCAGCCGACAGGGTGGCCATGACCGAAGACTCACTGTGCAGGCACGAAGCGTCCCCGAGGGGCGGACAGGAGGCTGGCAAGGGAGGCCCCGGCGGGCCCCGAGTGACGCGGCGGTGCGGCTGAGCGGCTGGTGGGCACACACCGCGCACGGTGCACGCGGGCAGGGCACCCGGGGGCCTCACGGCAGGTTCCGCTTCCCACCCCATCCAAACAGCCCTGTCATCGCCGGCAGCCGTCGAAGGTTCAACGAGATGGAGGAAACGCGCATCGGGGAACAGCGGGGGGCAGCGGCCGCCGCTGCGACGTTCCACACCATTACGTAAGATGGCGACCGCGAACACCACGGTGCCGCGGACCACGCCCACGGCACATGCCGCGGGGGCGTCTGCGCTCCGTCCAGGGCCGCCGGCGCGGGGCGCGGGCGGCACTCACCACGGTGGGGTTGCCGCTGCTGATCAGCTGGCTGACTTCGTGGAAGATGCTCTTGCAGTCGATGGACTTGTCGAGCGAGCCTCGCTTCACGATCACCGCGACCGCCAGCAGGATCTGCTCCCGCACGTACTTCTGGAGGCTGCGAAACACAGAACTCGAGGTGAGACGTGTCGCACGCCCGACACGAAACGCCCCCAGCTGCCCCCTGCGCCTGCTGCCCGACAGCGCGCTCACACCTGAGCACAGGGCGGCCTGCTGGTGACGCACACACCCAGGGCCGGAAGACCTGGGTGCGAATCCGCACCCCGCGACCAACGGCATGGGACCCTCGGTGGGAAACGCCCGGAGCCTCCCTCGGGGATGACAGCAGCGTGTGGTCACAAGGACTCGATGTCCTGAAAGCTGCCTGGGGCACACCGGCACTAAGCTGCCCAGGCGGTGTAGACAAGTGTGAGTTGGTGCCCTAACAACCAGGTCGAGTCCACCGGTGAAGAGAGGGATCCTGCCCTCATCCCCAATGAGCAGGAAGACGGGAAACCGGTTCCCCGTGACGTGGAAAGGCGGGGGCACGCTGCCAGCAAGAACACCGATTCTAGAGCCCCTGGAGAGCCTCGCCTCCAAGTGTCATGGCCGCAGACGCACTGGTCCCGGGGGGACGACACGAAGCCTGTTAGACCACAAGGGCAGAGACGTTCAGCTGCCTTTTGCGACCACCTCACAAGGGTGAGGTTCAGAAAACCGAACTCTGAACTTCACAATCCAGCCTCTAGAATGCCACAGGGTACGACCGCCACGTGCTCTTGGGATAAAACCCAAACCCCTTCACCTGGCTGACGAGTGGTGGGACACCCCCAATTCACCTGCTGTCCAACGTGGTTGTAACGGCGCTTTTACTCTGGGAAGTGTCCCGATTTGGACATAAATGACATGGTGACCCACTCCAAAGGCACCTCCTGGCTGGTACCTGCTCCCCTCCCTCGCGCCCCTTCCACGTGGACTCAGAGCCGCAGACGCCCTGAGCTCCTGCACTTCCCGGCACCAGGTTCTCCCCTTTCCAGGCCCCGTGCCAAGACCACGATGCCACTCTGTCCTGACAGCTCCCTGTGAGAGCACGAGGCCTGTCGCCAGGGGCTGAATCGTCTCCCAGATCGGCCACCAGCTCTGCCTGCCGCGGGAACGAGCCCCCTGCCACACAATAGGCATCTCCTGACCCGTGCCCCTGTGTCCAGATCAAAGCGGAAGGACCTCGTCACAACACAGAGCTGACGCGTAGGCTGAGCCCGAGCACAGAGGTCCCGCTTGAGAGAGCAGTGCCGAAGGCGCGCCGTGCTTCTGGGGGACACGGCGGCTTCAGACACGTGGACCAGAGGAAACGCACAGAAAGCCGCGCGCTCGGGCCCGGCGCGGACACGAAGCTGTGAACACCTGTGTCGACAAGAATCGAGCATCTCTAGGAGAACAAACGGCGACAGCTAACGTTTGCCGAGCGCTTGTGATAAGCGATACTGTCACTTCGCAAAAATCACCCATTCAATCCTCGCAACAGTCTTTAGAGTAAAATAACATTACTCACTCTGATCATCAGAAAATCACTGCACAGGGTGGTCCAAAAACTCGCGCGAGGCCACAGAGCTGGTGAGCAGCAGCAGCGGGACTCGGTCCCCTTCCCCGCCGTGATGCCACACTGCCTGCCGCTCCCAGGAAGCCCCCTCTGCTTTCACGCCACACAATTTTGTCTTCGCCAAGAGAAAAAAGCAGGAAAGAAAGAAAATTCTGTGCGCGAAGCGGGAGGTGCACCGTGGGGCGTGTGCACGCCGTGGCACGGCCTCTGGGACGCGGCCCGTGCAGAACGTCCAGTCGGGACCCGCCTCCCGCCCGCGCCGCGAGGCACGGAGGGGCAGCTCGCTTTAGGTCAAGGAGACCGGAGGGCATGGCGACTGAGAACAGTGGACACCCCGAGGCCAAACCCCGGACCGGAAAAACCACCTACGGAGGAGGAAAAGCACGTAGTGGCACCGCTCAGTCGCCGGGGGCGACCAGCATGCGGTGCCAGAGTCATGCGGGGAACGGGGACGTGGCAGCTCACGCCAAGTGCTGAGGTGACGCCCTCAGGGACACGCACGCCCGGAGACGGTCAGGGGCACACGCAGACACGTGCAAGGGAACTCGGGCGTGAGCAACGGCAGCGGGGCCCCCTCTCGGGCGTGCGCACACTCGCGGTGCCACTGTTCACGACAAGGGAACGATTTCACTGCGGAGCCCGACGACCGACTCTCAGACAGCTTAACTAATCAACAGCTACGGGCGAGATCACATTTAAGTCCACCAGGGGACCCAGACTTCGGTGCTCCCCATGCTGGGCGGGACCGTGATAAACGAGCGGCGCTGGGGCAGGCTGGTGCCCTCGTCCAGACACGAGAGCTGAAATAGAGGAGAAAGGCTGGAAACTGGGGCCTCCGTTTCTCATCCTGTTCAAAGCAGAAGAAATGAGCCATTCCGTCCGCGCACACGCGCGTGCGCCCTCCCACCTACAGAGTGAGCAGCCGAGCCCGGCGGGCTGACACGTAAACCTTGGCTTTGCCTCTCACGCAGTTTCTACACGCAGAGCCATCAGCACCCGCCGTGTGCCGAAGCCACACTGTGTTCCTGCTGAATGTCACTGACCGAGGCCGCTCCAAGTCATCCTGATGTCCGTGCACGTGCCCCGCCGTCATTCGACCCTCCCAGGACCAGCGTGTGTGAACACACGCCACCCTCCCAGTGACCGCGGCGACCGGCATCTGCGTAGCGAGTGTGGACCGCGCATACGCGACATGCACGGCCTCTCCTAGGAGGAAGACTCGCTGTCCAGGGGGCTGTAAACTGAGTCTCCCTGGAAGCTGTGTGGCCGGCGACTGTCCTCGCGTTTACAGAAAAGACCACGGAGCAGCAGATGTGCGCGGCCTCGCAGTGCGGCAACAGTGTGCGCTTCCCTGGGCCTCGGCTTGGGGCCGAGGAGGGACCGGGCGCTGTCCCATGCGGCCCAGCCGCAGCCCTCGGCAGCTGTGAGGCGCCCGCTCATCCCCTGACACTCCCTGAGCTGAGAGCCAGCCGAGGGAGCCCGCAGCTGGCTCTCAAACGCCACTAAGCGACGGCACAAAGCCGACGTCCAGCACGCACCTTCCGCGGCAGCGACCCAAGCCAGGTGACCACAGGCTGCGGGGCGCAGAGCCCGCCCCGCCCGGGGGACCCCTCCGGCACCTACTTGGGCCTCTGCAGGACGTAGGTGAGAAGGGACGTTCGCAGCGACTCGATGCTGCCTCTGTCCAGCAGGATCCACTCGCGGACGACCGCCTCCATGATGGCCGTGGCGGCCTGGAAGAGCACGTAGTCCACTTTGCTGGTCTCTGGGGAGGAGAGCAGACACGCCCCGTGAGCAGCGCGCCACCTCCCTGGCGCCTCCGCTGGTTAATTTAAAACAACTTTTCAGATAAGGAACGGGACGGTTACCTGCTCTTTTTTTATCCAGTACCACAAAGAGGTTAGTCCCTCTCAGAAGACACCTCAGGCAGGTGGCAGCTAATCACCGATCACAACTGTCACAAACTTTCCTCACCTCTCTTCAACTGTTACTTCCAAAGCATGAGGAACTAAAAAATAACACAGCTTTAAAAAAATAAAAATAAAGCAATCAGAACATTTTCTAAGAGATTCTCACCCTGTGCAAAACAGCGCTTTGTCTCTGCAGAATCCCTTAATGAACCAGGCCTTGAACGTCACCATCTGTGGTGAGCCATGCTATCATAACATTTCAGTCTGTTACGTAACCAGGCTTTCAGCAGGATGACCCATCTCCAATAGCAGATTCGGAAATAAACACTATCACATTTAGGTTTTCTCAAAATGTTAAAAAAAAAAAAAAAAAAGTTGCATTTACACAAGGTGAGAAGTTCTTGTGAATTTTCTGATTGCAATACTGATCGAACTGAGTAAATCCCAAAGCTACACTTAGAGCGCGCCAACCTCAACTATCGAGTTATAGCATTTGAACCCAAAACTGAATCAGGAGAGAGAAAAACAGAAAATTAACAGACCTAAAAAGTATTCTATGTTAATTTTCTATTTTTCTTTGATTCACCACTATGATCAGTTTCCAGACAGCATTGTCAAAAGGAAGAGAGTTGAAACAAAGTCAGGAAAAAGTGGAAATTTTCTGAAGCTCTAGAAAATACCCATTGAGTGAAATCTACGCTTGCAGGGCGTTCGCTCCGACCGCGAGGCGTGCGTCTCCGACAGCCACAAGCAGCCCGCCCCGGCACGCGCGGACCTCTGGGATCTACCCGGGGTGTGTGAGGTGCGGCCAGGCACACGTTGCCTGTCCTCGCTGAGCTTGCGGCACTGATAATCTTATGACTGATCGTGATGCAATTAGCGACAAAAATGTGCAAGAAAAGGGATGCCTGGACGTGGCTCCACGGTGCAGTGGTGAGCACGTCTGTTTTACATGCAGAAGATCCTGGGTTCGCGTCCCAGTGGAGCCATGGTCCATGGTCTACAGCCATGCCACCGTGAACAACCCCGACATATGATCTTGGAAGCTAAGCAGGGTCGGGCCTAGTTAGTACTTGGATGGGAGACCACCTAGGAAGACCAGGTGATGTAGGCATAAATAATAATAAATACTTTTTTAAAAAAAGAAAAAAGAAAAGGAGCCCTACACAAATTCCTACTTCGTTAGGCAGCTGCCAGGGAGTTTTGAAAATACCAAAACTAATGAGAGGAATGAATTTGGACCTTTTATGGTTTTATTATTCCATGCTATCTCAAACATGAGTTCTGACATGATCATCAAAATACAAAATTCAAGAGACCTCAAAATACAATCGATAAAGCAATAGCTTCCGAAAATGTAAACTTATTAAGTGTTCTATTCAAAGAAGGTCTGAGACAGAAGCCAGCTCCACCTGCTCAGACCACTGAAGGAGACATACGGCCGTTATGCAAATCATCTCCTCCTAGAAATCTCTTTAAAAGACAATGATGGTTGTCTGCCAATCTTCATATCTTCACATTACGACAGTAAAAATTTTAAGGACAAAAAACCTAAAATCCGTAACTATGGATTTTAACGAGAAAGCTAAACCTCAGGGCCTCACAGGACCTTAGAAGCCGAGCTGCGCAGTGCGTCTGCTTCAACCGCATCTCACAGCTGACGGGGCGCCGCACCAGGACACCGGGGGGGGGGGGGGGTCAAGGTCACGAGCTGCTGCGCTCCTCGCCTGCGCCCCCCCGCGCAGTGCCGCCCCACGCCTGACGACACGTGCCCAGGACAAGCGCCCTCCAGACGCAGGGAACGCGCTCACCGCTGACTGCGCCGCGCACAGACCGCACGGAAGGCGAACGGCCCTCCGGAGTCTTCAAGGCGCCTCTCTTCCTCAGACACCTCTGTCTGGCAGTGAGCGAAGACCCCTACGTCACTCCTCCCATAAGAAGCTGCTTCTGAGAATGGAAGAATCTGGAAGAATTTTCCTAAGCTAAAAAATCACTCTTTTTCGTGAACACGAGACCTCCCGACACAACGAGAGTTTCTAATGCTCTGGGAGGGTCTCCCGCTGACCAGGGCACGGTCTGGACGGCCAACTGTTTGAGGTCACTTTAGCAGGATGCTTTCGCTTCCTCCCACACACAGTAACATTCTTCGTAACTATGTTTAAAACTCATTTATATCTTGTCAGCCATCTGAAACCACACAGAGCCAGGAAGACAAAAGTTAAAGTACAGTGAGTGACAAAGAAAAAAACGCTCACTACGTTCTGATTACAAAATAATTTAAAAAGAAAAATAAGACCCTAGGAGCAAGCCCCAGAGGTCAGCAAAGACAGTCATCTCTCTGACCTTCAAGCACAGGCTTCACGGGCACCGAAGTCGGCCGAATGACAGACACACACACACACACACACACACACACACACACACACACACACACCCAACAGTCAGGCCCCATTTCATTCCGCTGGGGCTACCCTGGAGATGAGAAGTGAAAGACACCCCTCCCTCCCTGACAGAACACCGCGACGCTGGCTCCGGCAGTGCTGGCCGGGAGGACAGCAGTCCCCTAACGGGAGTGGGAGGGCGCCTGACTCTGCGATCCCAGGGAGTTCCCGAGTGCCAGAGATGAATGCACAAGCAGCATGCAACATGCACACGCACGTGTGCACACAGAAAAGAGCAAGACGGGTAAAGCCGGAATGAAAACAAAGGGTAAGTAGAGGAAGAAACGAGGGAAAATGAGAAACATAATCACACTTAAGTCAGACGCGGGAGGAGGAGTTTTAAGGGGCCAGAAAGGGAAGCATGGAAGGAAAGTCTCCCCTTCAGGAGAAGGTCCCACCCAGGCGCTCCACAAATGACACACAGTGCCCAGATGAGAACGTGGACGTCCTGAATTGCGATTGGCTGCCACTTGCATGAGAAGTCTTGTCAGAGGAAGGGACCCTCCGTGCTGGTGGCTGAGCACGGAGCCACGAGGCTGTCCGTGGGGTTCGGACGCGAACATCAACGCGACACGGCGCTCTGCGGGGCATTCGCGACTCCTCGTGACACATGCACGCGGCCGTAGTAATTAACGCTTCAAAACCAAGTGGACGTCAAAAGCATGACTGGGGCTGACGATGCTGCTTTTAGGAATTTTAATGGGAAAACAAAGAGTTTTCCAAAACGAGTTCAAATCGTAACAAGGCACCAGGACTTCATAAAAAACGCACCCTCGAAAAAGAAGGGAGCGGCGCAAACTGACGCGCTCTGACCCAACGCTCACGACTCAGAGCGAGTGCGCCGCAGCCGCCGCGGTGGCTGCCTCGGGCCCCGGCGTCCTGGGCAGTGACGCCGAGTTCACGAGTAAACACTCTCCGCAGGCATAAGACACGTTTTCTTAGTGCCAGAAACAAACTCGCCCAAGTATAAAAACTGACCGCTCAAAAAAAATTTAAAAAAAAATAAAAAAACACAAAACTGGGAACTTGCCAGTTGGGCATCAGGTCAGGAGGCAGTCACCGCACTGTCCCCTTGCCGGGGACCCGCTGCCCACCAGACGGAGCCACCGCCCCGCCGCCGGCTGCTCGTAAACGAGCTTACAAAGCCGTGTGAAAGGTGGGGAAGGGCCACGCCGTGGGCCCGACTGTCCACAGATGCTCCCGCACGTGGCTGCACCTGCGCCTCATGGCACCTCGAGGCAGCCAGACCTGCTCGGCAAAGTGGCCTCGCGATGCCCAGCTCACAGGTGGCATGGGCGCAGGGAGGTTCACTCACGCCCTCGAGCAGCAGGCACCATGGGCCTGGGTGGCACGGCACCCACGCCAGCACCCCTGCCACCCGCAGTGACAGCGAGCCCTCGGCGTGAGCACCGCTGGCGGGAGACTCTCCCCGCAGGTGCTCCACCCGGACACCAGGGCACTCACGAGCACGAGAGTAACAGGCCTCTCGGTTCCTAGTGCTCCACTACCTGGTTCTGCGGTCATGGGAAACGCAGCCTGTCGGAGCCTTAAATACGGTCGCAAAAAATGGCTCCATTAAGAAAAACAGCCAATGATAATGAGATTATAAAATAACCACTGAAATCTCTTTTGCTATTACAGAAAAATGTGTAAGAGGCAGAAGACTATGTATAGCATAAATATATATATATACACACTAAGTGTTTGGGGGGCTTAGAAAACGCCATCTTTGGAAAGAGATCACTGTACACATGTCAGATGTAAGGTACTCATAAAACATTTTTTACAAGAGTGAAATCAGTGCTTCACTTTAGGATACACGGTGATAACTACACAGAACTAACTAATATCCACTAAGAAAGCTGAGTACAATGTGGTTAAAAAACTACGAATAAAACAAAAGAAAGAAAATGTAGAAATCTCCAAAATTAATCTTAATTTTAAAACGCTGGGATAAGATATATTTCCTATAACAAATATGCTTGAAAGTAATTTTTAAAATATTAGATTTTTTTTGTCTACTCTTAACAGCCTTCACATTATGATCGATAATAAAACAAATTTCTGAACGCTATATTTAGGGAAGGAAAATCAAAATTAAAAAAAAGTTTTCTATCTGGCCATATTGAATACCTTTAAAGCCACTTCAGTGGAATATTATTAAGGAAAAATTTTAACTGTACGAACCTGATTATTTTTAAAGAAATTTAAAATAGCTCGTGTTCAAGACAGAAAAGCCAGGTCTGGTTACACAAAAATACTTTCCGAGTGACTACTTACCCAAGATGTGCTTGCACACCGCGAACGGCGACTTGGATTTCCTGAAGGATAAGAAGACGTGCTCCGCGTGCTGGCGCTGCTCGCTGCTGACCATGGACGGCGGGGCCTTCGCGGTCACGAGAGAAACAAACAACAGCACGCTGTTTAACAAAAGCCTCGAACTGCAGCAACCGTTTCACCCGCGACAAGGGAAAACACTTCCCCTTTTGGGGTGGCAAGGGGAGGTCTTCACTTTTTTTAAGAACTATAAAATAAAACTTCATAATAAATACTTAAAATACAATTTCAGAAAAAAGGAAGAAATTCCTGGCAAGAGTTGGGTCAGAATCATTTATAGTTGCCTACATTTTAAAAATGATACTTATCTAACGTCTTTTAAAAAACACAGATAACTTACTGCTTTTTATTCCAAAAAATACCACTCCATCTAACTTGACCAAGCTCAAATAATTTTGAAATTCTTTGGCACTGGTGAAACTGAATCCAAAATTACCAAAAATTGATTTCTAAAAGCAATCCTTTAAGATAGAAGTAGTATCAGATAATCCTACCCAAGGTTTGCTAAAATCATCATTAAACCAGAAATCTTAGGGAACAGCGAAGCCTGGAATTCACAGAACTCCTATTTGAATAATAAATGAGCTAGCCAGAAAGGTCAGATATAGCTCAATAAAACGACTTCTCAAGTTTGCCCAGGTTTTTAAGTTCCATTTTGTTCTAACAATCTTTCTGCTAAAGAGAGTACCCTCTGAACTAGCCCCCCCCTCTCTAAGTATACAGTCCCACTATATGGCTTGGTCGTGCCTGACTCCCATGAAGAGATTGCCCGTAAAGCCTACTAATCACCGTACCAGAAGTCTCAACTTGGGAGAGGAAAAGGGGGGGGCAGACCGTCAGAAAATAAACCTTTGTTACTGAAACAAACACAAAGTAGGGAAACCATAATTTCAATCCTATTTGAAGAATCTGGAAGTTGAAACAAATGTTGCGACCAAGTACAACAATCAATATTCATTATAAAATATGTCAATTATCAAAACTGGTCATTCTAATTTGTTAAAACAGTAAAAAAAAGGGATGTACATCCAAGTGAAATTAACTAACTTTGATGCTCTGACCTAAAGGAATTCTTAAAATTAAAGCCAATTCACGACTACTATTCTTAATGGTATAGCACCCTCTACAGCTCTCTAGATAGAACTGCAAGCATCTCCAATGAAGAAGTTACATTCTTCAACACTTTATAAATAAGTTATTAATAAAATGCTAAATATAAATATGCTTGTCCTTCCATTTGCAAATTCTGCATTCCCACCATTCTCCCTTACTCGACAAGCTGAGTTTGTGTTCTGACAGGACATTTCGTCACACACACGGTGCTGTTAGCAACCACCACCTGCCACAGGTCATACAGCTGGGGATGCAGACCACCTCTGGAGTACACTCTTCCTTCTCATCATCCTTTAAAAGCGCTACACAGGCATAATTCTGCAAATTAGCGTGTCAGCTATTACATCAACAAAAATCGTTCCCGAAGCTAATTGTCTACGGGCACCCTGATAGCCACAGACTTAAAATTAAGTGCAGGTCTGAACACACTTTTCATATAACAAAGTGATGCTGCATTTATAAAATATCATATTTCATAAACAATGAAGTATATTCTGAGAGAGAGAAAGCGAGAGAGAAAGGACCCCGGCGACCCCAACCACCCCATGAGATAGATACTCTCGTCCCCATCTTACACATGCGCAAACTTGTACCGGCCAAAAACACGTTATACTGACAGCCTCTGATTCACTCACCAAAGATTTTAAGTTAATGATGAGAATCTGCTCAATTTTCAGGTTTCTCCCTATAATCTTCCCTTAAACCTTTGGTGCTCTATCTAAATGTAAATCCCTAACATAAAATGATACATTTTGTTACTTTTCAAATGAGTGGGCTTTCCGTTCCCCACAACACTGCTGACTAGATACCCTGAACAACTCTTCAGCTAAAACCAAATAAAAATTCAGTAATGAATTTCAAAAAATTTTCAATGTATTGCTGAGCTCACAGTAAATCAGGGAACCCTGAGAACCGAGAGAGGAAGCAACAGCGGGGATCCCCAGGTGAAGCCGAGCACACACGCGTGCACCCGGAGACACATGGCAGTCCCAGACTGTGACCGCCGCCCAAAGTGCGCAAGACAGAGAGAGGGCCCGGGCCTCCTGGGGCGGGGCTCCCAAGGGACATCCCTCCACTCGAAGGGGCGTGTCCTCAGTAGAAGGGCAACCGATTAAAAGAAGGGGTGGCATCATCACACGAGAGTTCTATCTCGCGACTCCATGTTCCGTGACGAGAAGCCGAACCAGCCTGTTTCACGGAAAGGATATGCGGCAGTATCCTGCACTCTTTCACGGCGTCTGTGTGAAAGTTTCTTGACAGAGCTCACGAGTGGACGAGTGTTAAAGGGGGGCGCATACGAACAGGCGACGCGAAACGGTCCCGATCAGTCTATTTGGCATTTACAAATCTAAAGCTGAAAATGACAGTTACGAAGCAGAGCATCCGGCTGTTTTCTCTCCATTGATATTATACACCATCGGTGTTTTGATGATTCTAAAGTAAGAAAAAGACCGGAATACGAAGAAAGAAGCTATTAAAGATGCATCCGGGGTCGAGGACCAGCACTCGCTCCGATGGCGGGGACGCAGCGAGCAGAAGGGACGACAGAGCCTCTCGGGGTCACCTGGAATCAGACCGGAGGCGAGCGCAGAGACACGGCGACTCCGGCCCCCCCACGTGGCGCTATTCGAATTCACAAAAACCAAGACCTCGGCGCCTCGCTGCGCGCGGGAACTCGGCACGCGCCCACGGTCTACCGAGCGCTCCCGCAGGCCACCGGGGTTCGCGCTGCTCTCATGCGACTTCTCTGACCCACTGAAGCACAAAATGACAGGTAACACTCGCAGAGCGCTGTAAAAACGCTTCCTTCAATGTGAGTGAAGCCGTCTAACCTCGGCATTAACTCTGAGGCAGCTTTCATTTTCCCACTTTAGGGCTGAAGAAACAGACACACAGAGGTTAAATGACTAGCCAGATGTCACACGGCCAGTCCCAGGCAAGCCGGGACGAACCCAACGGTCTGGCTCCAGACCCCGGATGTCACGCCGCCACCCCGGCCCCACCTTTCGTGACTGCCCGCTGCTTCCTGGTCCGGCAGGAGTGTGGCCCGCCCAGCGTCTCACCTAGCTGGGCCCGTCACACGTCTGCTGCTGTTTCTGATGAGTTCTCTGGGCCCTGCCCCGGGAGAGCTAGGACCAGGTCTCTGAAGTTACTAATCTTCAAAGGCTGCGGTCAGACAAGCTAGTATTAAACATGGGATGGACCAGAACGACATTTCTATCCTTTTTTAAGATAAGAGTTGAGAAAGTCTGAGCTCCTACGACTGTTTGGGGGTCGCTCCCCTCGCCCATGCTCACTGTCCTTTATCGCAAGAGTCCCTGGCACTGAAAACCCTGCAGGGTGTCGCTACACGCCCTTGGCCCGCGGCTGTGCTCAGGGACCTTCCTGCACTCCCAACACCTTCGAGTGCCTCTTAGCTGGTCCCCACCTGATGCAACCGGAGTGTGGCAAAAGAGGCCGGAATTCACCGCCTCTCCACACCGCGGGAGGGAACCACATGGCTGGCTAGGCTCGGGACGGGTGAACCCCCTTTCCGGGGAGGCTGAGCAGGCTTTTCAGGGACCGTGACCTCGCCGCGAGCCGGGTGAGATGACCGTGCAGAAGAGCATCCGGGCGGGGGGGATGGCGTATGGGTGAGGTCACGCAGAGGGGGCTCCAAGGAGCGGAGCGAGGCTCTGGCGGAGCCCCCGCGGGCGCCGGCCGTCACTCAGCCCCCTCCACACGACCTGGGCCTGCCTTCCCCCGGCGGCCCGTCCAGACGCCCGAGTCCGCGGATCACTGTCAGTCGCTCACCACGTGCCAGGCAATGCGACGAGCAAGAGCAGAGGCGGCCCCTGTCTTCGGGGAGCCCCCACCCCACCCCAGCGGACGGACGATCGCAGCAAGGAACGGCACTGAATGGCAGGTGGAATAATGTGGCTAAAGCAGACGGCGCCACGAAGAAGTTTACCGCGTCCAGAGCCAGCTTTGCCAGCCCTGCCTGAGACCCGAGGAACCGACCGTGCCACAGGCGACAAAGGGGCAGGGTGTGCCACGCCAGGGGGCGCCGGAGGGGGTCCAGGAGGGGGGGCGGCCGGGGCGGGCCGTGCCCAGGGCCGGCGTCACGCGTGTGGCCCGCGCAGTCGCGTGGGCTCTGCTCCTCGGAGGGCCCGTGCTGGGTCTCAAACTCCGCGGTCGCCCTCCTGGAAGTCTTCACGATTTCACCCCTGAACTTGTGATTTGTAAGTGAAGCCCAATGGGACAACAGAGGCCGCGTGGGGACTGTGAGCATGGCAGCAGCTGCCTGTCCGTCCCTGGGGGCCCCGGAGGCCCCGTGGCAGGAGCGCAGGCAGCAAACCGTCAGCGACTCGCCCGACACCACCTCTCCGGGAGCTGCCAGATGCCGGTCTAGTCCCTGGTTTTCACAGCTCTCACAGCAAAGCGAACACCCAGGCTTGGACGTGGAAGTCAAACTTAAAGCTTGTCATTATTTTACTGTAAAGCTCTGGACGAACCATTTGTTAGTGACAAGGACAATTTCACTTTTCCCCACAATTGAAGACACAGTGACAAGACTCTGACACCGCAAACAAGTCCACTAAACCCTCCGTTTTTCTTTTTTTTTAATTTTCTTTGTTATTCTCATACAATTATTCTTCCAGATATATTTCCTAATTAATTAGTCGGCTTTTTCTCCGACCTGAAAAACAGGTGACGGGGTAGGAGACATTCTGACTGAGGCTGCATTCAACCTGCAGCCCACGGGGAAGGGACACCCCCCCCCCTGCCAAGACTGTCTGTGGACTGAGACGCACACTGCCTTTCATTCTGATCGTCTTTTATACTCTTCAAACAAGCTGTAAAGTTTTCTTTGTAAAAAAAAAATGTTGTACGTTTCTTATTAAATAGTGCCCTATAATTAATTCCTACAGTTTTTAGTCCTAATGCTGAGATCGTGTTTCCATTTTTAAGCTGATCTTTGTTGGTATAAAGGAAATTCTGCTACTGGTTTGTCTTAGATCCAGCCACCCCAGGACACAGTTGTTGGCTTTAATAGTTTTTAGTTAATTTCCTTGGATTTTTCTTCTGAATATCTTCTGAAAATAATCATTATTTCATTTTCTTTTCAATATGTGCACTTCCTCCTTTTCCTTACCCTACTGCATCAGCTAGGCCCTCCAGAGGTGCTAGAGAAGTTACCTTAGGACTTCCCATTTTACTTAGTATCACCTTTCACTAGTGGTTTCGAAGAACTGTTTTTATTGTATTTTTATCAATTCCTAGTTTATTGAATTTTTAATCATAAAATGCTGTTAAGTTTTATCAACTGCCTTTTCGGTATCTATCGATTCCAAAGGTCTCTTCACATTTCTTCTCTGGATCACTGGCTATGTTCCAATAGCTGAGTTTGACACAAGTCTAACTCTAAAATATACACTTAATTGAACTGAGTTTTAAATAAAAATTTTCCGCTAACTCTTTTTTGAGAAAAAGAATTCTGTCAGTGCCAGTTTTTTAATACCTAGTGCCACAGCAGAGACTAAAAGACAAGGCTGGACTAAAAATGCTTACTGAATACGACGCATCTTTCCAGTAAGAAAAGGAAATGCTACAATCAAAGCTCTTAATTTTATGACATGCACATTACCGATTTTTAAAAAATTAAAAACACTGTGCCTCATACAGAGAAGGGGCTCAGGAAAGCCCCACCGAACAAAGGCTCGAATATTCCCTAAACACATGGTGTCTGTTTCCTCCAGGCCTTCATACAAATGGATCCTTCTGCCTGGGTGCCCCTCATCCCGCTGGAGAGCTCCAGTTTGTCCTCATGACTCAGCTTGAGGGGCACCTGTTCCGAGAAGCCCTTTCATTTCTAAGCCCCCTCGTTCTGAGGCAGACGCCCCCCACTCTGTGCTCTCCCGGAACACTGAGACACCTCCATGACAAGCATCACATGACGGCGCTGGTAGCTTTGCCTTTCTCTCCCATTCCATGCACCCTCCTTGCAAACAAGGTCTGTCTTTCTAGTCTCCCTGGCATGTGTAGCATTGTGCCTACCATGTGCCTACTGAAGATGCGGTCCAGGGGAGGGATCCCCAGTCCCCTGGCTGCGGACCAGTACTGGTCCGTGGCCTCTTAGCAACAGGGGCGAGCAAGTGAAACTTCATTTGTATTTGCAGCCGCTCCCAGTGCCAGCATCACCGCCTCGGCTCCACCTCAGACCATCAGATTCTCATAGGAGCACCGGTCCCTGGTGCCAGAAATGTTGGGGACCGCTGCTCCAGAATGAGTGAATGGCCAGAGGCTGAATTCCAGACCCAAACCGGCTATATGGCCACAGGAATTTCAGTAACCATCTCTGAATCTTGGATTTTTCTCATCTATAAAGTTTAAGAATACCTCTTGTCCTATTTACTTCACAGGATTAATGTGAGAATCAAAGAGTGTAAGAATTTTTGTATAGCACTGGTTTTGCAGATGCTTTCAAAACATTAACACAATTACACTACAATAAAAGCCACGAAATCAGTTATGAATGCCTTTCATTAAAGTTGCATTTAGATTTAATAAAATACAATCATTTTGAAATCGATATATGCAATTACTTTTCCATGAAGTGCCCACTAACAGATGTGGTCTGCACTGTCTCACACCGTCACCCACTAAGGACAATCCCTGACAGCCCAAGGGGACCAGAGACAAAACCAAGGAAATTCAAGACGGTACATAAACAAAGCACTCTTTGGCTCATGGTTCAAACAGATGCAGTATTAACACTAAAAGAACCCTAAACTTTTCCACTTCAGGGTCTTGGAAATCAAAATGCATCATACATTTTATATTTATTCACCAAAAATAGATACTTAAAACAAACTTCCTTCAAAATTCATCTACGGTAAGGTGAACAAAGAATGATATAGATTATACAATCTCATTTATGTAAAAACATACACTTAAAACATGACATGTGATGTTTTAAATGCTCAGATGCTTAGAGATTCTCGATTGAGACATGGAAGAAAGTCACCTCCAAAGAGAGGGCAGGACCTGCGGGGACTCTGCCATCCCCCTCCCCCCCACACACACACCTTTCTGCACGGCCTGACTTCATACCATTCAGAAGG
Source organism: Rousettus aegyptiacus (assembly GCF_014176215.1). Lineage (NCBI taxonomy): Eukaryota > Metazoa > Chordata > Mammalia > Chiroptera > Pteropodidae > Rousettus > Rousettus aegyptiacus. Next base: position 330,285 of record NW_023416286.1, read on the forward strand.
GGTTTCTAAGATTTTTTCTGAAATTAAGGTTATTTATAGTACATCATTTATGCAAAAAAAAAAAAAACCTAATGTATGCTGTAAAAGCATCGGAAAAAAGGCCGAACTACATTTAAACTTAGTAAGGGAAGCAGGGAGCAGGAAGCTCGCTTTGCATTCCGTGTATGTGTGTTGGTGATATACTTTGATATAATACGTTCGGTATTAGTTATGATTTTTAAATAACATAAAATGTATCTACAACCTCAAATTTTCAGGTCCTTAAACGTAATTTGCTAGAACTCCTAGTCCCACTGTTGAGAACGTCACACAGAAGTGTGGTTGGCTTTACTCACTCTGCTGCGTATTTAATTCCCTCTCAAAAAAGTTAAGGTCAAGTATCTTAAACAAAAGCCAACACCTGGAATATATTTGGAAAAGAAATTTTCAGGCTCTATTTAAAAAATGTTACACTTGCACAATGCTTTCAGAACTGATCACTTCTCTTGCATACTGTTACCAATTTACAAGTCTTTCCTCATTCTAGTTTGTTTATCTTCAAATTATTTTCTGGCAAGTACCTACCTCACTGTTTTGAATTAGAAGATTCAGCAGGGCTCAGAGCATTTCAAGTAAACATTCATTTCTACCTTTTTTGGGAGGGAGGGAATAACTGTCGAGACCAATAATATCCATAAATATTATCAACACTCTAAAGGGCTAACATGCTATTTTATTTAGCAACTGCAATATCCGAAAACCACATTTCGAATTTTCCCATCAAGTGGTAACACAATACATTTACAACATGACGATATGTGGACTCTTAGAAGCAACGTGGCTCTGAAGGGGCGCCTGGGGCTCTGGGCTCCGGAGCTGGGCTCTGGACCACGCTGCTCAGTTCTGTGTCCTACCTTCGCCAAGCCACTTCTAACTCTCTGACCTGCAGTTTCCCCACCCATAGAATGGAAGGGAGGACGCTTAGACTAAGAACTTATTTTTCAGGGTCTCTCTTTTCTGAGAGACACTAATAAAAAGCTATAGACCCTCTTACCAAAAACATATGTTCACATCCAAAAATCTGCTTACAGTTTTTTCTGATATCCATCGTGGATGCCCTAAGACCAATGTCCTGAAAGATCTTGTGAGTTTGTTCTACACGCTAAAACTCTTGTACTGACTTTCACGAAATATATGGACTACCAAATGGAAAAATTAAGCAAAAATAACTGTGAAAGACATCACTAATTATTCTGAATCCCAAAACATATAGCAATTTTCCATGAATAAGATTTCGCCAGATGAGTATCCAGCTGACCCACACTGATGGAAATATGACAAAATCACCCGTTCTTTTAAAATATCCTAATGCCAAATAAGTGGAGGAGATTAAACAGTCTTAACTACCCCAAATGAGTTAGTTTCCCTGCCTTCCAGTCCCACTACTCAGTAGCTTACGAGGCACAGACCAGTGACAGACAGACCCAAGCTGGAGTCCCCATTCTACCACTTCCCTTGAAAATTTGGTCAGTTTCTTGGCCTCTACATATCTGCATCCCTTAGTCTACAACATGAAAATGGAAGCCCCTCACAGTCACTGAGGATTAAAGAAAGTGAAATACATAAAGTGCCTGGCGTTGCGGCTCACACATGGTAAGCACTTAAATGTGATCTATTATTAATAATAAATTGGAATGCACCTTTCAGGCTGAGAAATAATGCAGTAACTGCTCCTCTTACACATTTCTGAATACCTAGTAGAAGTTTCTAAAAAAGAACTATTTTTAATAACATTTTTCCATGCTCTTCTCCTCTGAAAAGATTGAAGTGTGTAAACAGATATCTACACAACATCCCTGAGGGAGAGGGAGGGTGGAAGGAGATCTTGGTTCTAGATCCAGTGGCAACTCAGCAACTATGTAACCCAGGCCACCTGGGAAAGCTGCTGCAGGGAGTTTTAAAGCTTGCAAAGCATCACGGCAGGTATTGGTACAAAGCAGGCACGCACTCAGGAAACGGCACTTACTCCTAGTCATCCCAGCTACTCCCTTACAGATGATACAACTGGCTTTGCCAGGGAAGAGGAGGGGCGTTGGCAAGCACAGACCCTAATTAACATCCAGGCAATGAGGAAAGACACTTAATTTTCTCCCATCAATGTAAGAACTCAAGCAAGTGTTTGGTGTCACATGCTACTTTCAGAGTCTAACGAATGTGGGGCCCCTAACTCCTAAAAAATGTTCAAGTTATTTCAAGAAATGCTCAGAATTTAAGCACCTAGTATTAAGTGGTATTTTACCTAGTTTTTTCTGGTCTTAATTTGCAAGAGTCTGAAAATGCTATCTACTCAGTTTTGTGACAAAATGTTTCACTTAACCTTGGTTATAAAGAAGCAAGGAAATCCTGTTTTTTATGAGATTTCTCAATTTCATGAGCTAAATTTCATGACCTACCTGATGCTGCGTGCAAAAACAAAATTCGGCAAATAGAACCCACAAGCTGTGCTAGAATTAGTTCAAGTATTTTTTTCAGTGTGATGTTCTAACACAGAACTCCAACACCGAACCAAAAGGAAAAGAAAAAGTCCAAAAAGGTTAACAAACATGACTGCATTCAACTCTTAGACAGGCTGGATGAGACCAAAGAATCGAAAGAGCCTCTGAAATTCAGAAACCCACCTACAAACGCGGAAGTCATCGCCTCAAACGCAAAACTGAGCCAGCGCGCACACACCGCTGCGCAAGCACGTTCACCGCGACTTCTGGTCCTGCCGTGGGGCCCTTCTCACCCTCCACCCTTCTCAAACCCCTGCTCCCTGAGTGAAAGCATCTGTCGGGTCGGAATGAAGGGAACGCGCGACCCACGGGGCGCACCGGCCGAAGTCTGGCCCGGTGACCTTGGTCCCAAAGACGCCCTTCCACGTGCTGCCGCTGCGGTTCCCCCGAGGTGGCGGCCGGAGGGAGAGCCCGGGACTCGAAGGCTCGCAGCGCGGCGGGTGGTTCGCGGGCCGTCCGTGGCCCCCGGCACCGAGCCGCAGCGGCGCGCGCCCGGCCCGGCTCTGCAGCCGGCCAGGGTGGGGAGGGTCGGGTGGACGCCGCGGCCGGGACCCCCGCTCCCTCCGCACACGTCCAGGGCGGGCGCAGCCCCAGGACGGAGTCGGGGCAGGACGGCGGGACGGAGACCAGGGAGCCGCGCCGCCGCCTCCCCTCGGCGGCTCCCAGGCAGGCGCGACGGGGCCGGGGGGCGCGGGGGCCGGGACGGGGCGCGGCGCGCTCACCATCAGAACTTTGGCCGCGTTCTCCAGCTGAGCGATCACTTCTGGGGGCCCCAGCGCCGCCGCCATCATGGTCTCTCTTCAATGACGCGCCATGCGCTGCATTCTGGGAGCCGCGCCGCGGCCGGCCAATCGGCGCGCCGGGGAGGGGGCGGGGGCGGGGCTTGGGGACGACGGCGGCGGACACTGAGCGGACGGAGCGGGGGCGGGGCTTGGGGGCCGGAGGCGGAGGGGGCGGGGCGAGGGCGGGGCTTGAGGCCGGCGACGGAGATGGAGGGCGGGACGCGGCTTCGTGCCGGAGACGGAGGGCGCGGGGCGGGGCTTGGGGGCCGGAGACGTAGAGCCGGAGGGCCGGGGCCGGGGCCGGGGCGGGGGCGGGGCTTGGGCAGGAGGCCACCCCCGAGACTGAGTGGGTCAGGGGCCCCGCGGTCCGCGGTTGGCCGGCCGCCGGAAGCCTCGCGCCCCAGCCCCGCCCGCCCGCTCGCCTGCCTCTGTCATCGCGGCCGCGCGCCACTCTGCGCTGGGGGCCGCGACCCCGGGCCCCTCCGGAACGCGGCGTCCCCGCGGTGTCCCTCTCGGCCTCAGAGGAGCGCGTTCCGGGCTGGAGCGCGCCCCTTCCCAGGGGACGCCCTGCGGGAGTTGTCGTCGCAGAGGACTGGGACGGCAGGCCGCCGAGACCCCCGCGGGGGACAGCCCACTCCTGCCAGGACCGGTCTGGACGAGGGGCGTGTTTCCTTTTGGGCTGACATCCACTTTCCTACAACGTCCGCCTTTTGGCGCTGCTCTGCTGGCAGGGGCTACACAGCGAGGAGGAGTGAAGACAGGGAGTGTGTAAAATGGAGTCACTTTAACCAAGCTGCTGAAATTATCAACATGTTTAAACGTCATGAGGAAAGGCTCCGTTCCTGTTCTAACTAGTCTGGGAACTTAAACTTTTTGAACTTTTCAGTCCTGCATGGGTGTCTGGATGTACATCCGGACACACACCAGACCTCCCGATAAGCCTCTGTCACCACTGAAGGACTCGGGGATCTAAACCATGTGACATCCACCTGTCATCCATCCTCCAGACCCCTGATATATGACTGACAAGCGTCCTGGACCAATCCCAGGGCTAAGAATTTGCCAGACTGATCATTTTCGGCAGTGCACTTTTTACTAGGAGAACTCAACTTTTCTTCTTCCAGACACTTCTGAGGTTTTGTCTAGCTGTATTCCTGGTTTGCAAACTCTAAGAGCCTTGAAAAAATCATTCTCATTTATCTCTAGCAAAGCCTCCAGACTCTTTTTGAGTTCACTTGACAACAATTATATTCATTTCTGTGTCGTTTTTTGTTAAAATCTTTTTATATTTCCTCTCCTTAGTCACACTTTGAGGGTTTTATTTTTTATGTCACTACAACAGAATTGCATTATTAGCTCCATTGAAAAATATGTTTCATTTGACATCTCTACGACTTGAAGTTGAGAAAGTGAGTTAACAAGGTTTTTATAGCTTGAGAAATAAAGTGAGCCAAAATGAAGTTAATGGCCTTTTTTAAGGATTGTGTAAACTTAGTTGACATAATACCTGACAAATATCTAAGTATAGCAATCTGCAAAAAGATGACAATGTCTCTAGCTATCACAAAGAGTAATTCCTGCAGATCAATGATATATTTGCAAAAGTGTACACAAATGAATAATTTGTGACATTAAATGTTTGAGGCTTATAATGCTTCAGAGCAGACTTCATGGGCCAAAGCATTTGTAAGTACTTTGCATCTAGACACTCAAGAAAGAGGAAGACAGAAAAGTTTTACCAAGTGTGAGGACGAGTATGCTTCCTTTCTAATTAACTGAGCAGTTTGAGTTTAGAGGCTTTATAAAGTGGGTTACAGATGTCTCACGTAACGGAGCCGTGAACTTTAGGACAAACACTGAAGCTATAAAATCTCAGTGTTGGAAGACACTAGAATTTACCAACTCGTGTGACCTCCCCTCCCAACGCCTGACTCTTGTTATCTCTTGATTTACTACTTAACGACACTCTCCCGAGGAGGGGTAATGGGCAGTGTTCCAGCTAAATGTGCTCTTTATTCTCTGGAATAGAGGAAGGGGAGAAAGTTGTGCAGATTCCAATAATACCTCACCAGGAGTGAGAGAGAAATGCTAACGATCTAGGAAAAGGGCAGATGCCTGGTTGAAATGTTGCCGAAATCGAGAACATTTCACACGTACATCCCGTCCGCTTTGAGGGTACGCCTTTGGTACCTATGATGCTGAGAAGAGAAACATTCCGAGTTGTCCTAAACTAAGTTACAGGCTGCCTCCAGAGTGAAAGACAAGAGCCATTAACCAGTTGATAAGCTGGGGGCCAATGAACACCAGACTGGCTCACATTCCCCATCGTCCGTTGGAGCTTGGGATCAGGCCCTTGGACTGGTCCCACCAACACCTCCTCCCGACTCTGTACCCAGTGTAAATTCTCTCAAAACAGCTTACACCTTCCTCTCTCCCCTTAAACATGACATATAAAAGCGCCCAGGACAGCGGGTGTGTTCACCTTCTCCATCCAGCTGTTGCTGGTGGCTTAGACTGGCATACCCCAGGATCTGGTCCTTTCTGGCAAGCCTGTGGCTCAAGAAACACTTTTTTTTTTTTCTGAAATGCTTTTCCTTGGAAACATAGGTTTAGTCTTTTTGGGGGGTGTTTTTAAATGTCTTCTTGTGGGGGATTTGTTTTATAGACAACTTTACTAAATTGTGCCTTTCCTAAATTTCTGGCTCCCCGGGATAATCTGCTCCTGAGTAGGTCCACTGCTGACATTCTGGAGCCAAGACAAAGCCGACTGTCATGGGTCACAGATGGTGGCATTTTAAAACTAAACGAGAACTTGTAGAGTATAGACTCCTAAAATTTGAAAATGAAAATACACAAGGTAGGTACCTGGCTTGCTTTGTACCATGGCACCCACAAATGCGCAGCCTGGCAAAGGTCCAGCTCCTTGTGAGGAATGCGCTGTGCATTACCATGGACACCGCAAGCTGCCCTGAGCTCATCATCATAGCAACGTCCAGCAGAACCCACTCTGTCTGGGGGGGACCAGAACCACCCCATGTTGCCCTGTGATTCGCCGTGCATCCCGTTGAGAACCACGGCTCTGCATGCTTTTCTAAGTTTGAGTCTAGTTGAGTCCATCTTTGGAACATAGGTGAGACATACATCCCCCCCACCCCCACTGCAGCGACCTTGTCCCACATCAAACTGCCCTTTCCCACTGGGTAGCCAGACCTGGAGGGGCGTTTTGGGGATTCTTTAACTTTGGCTGCAGGCACCTCTGGTATGGGAGGAAGAGAAGAGTGTGGGAGACAGGTCTCCTCGCATGCCCACCGGTCGGCGGCAGACCCAGACCGACGCGCAGAAAACTCCGTAAAACGTTCTAGGCCCTCGAGCGCTAAAATGGAACTAGCTGCGCCGGGGCCGCGGAGGCACCGGGCTGCAACATTGCTACCCCGCGGTGGGTCCCCACCTCTCCTTGGTCAGCGCTGACTGAGCTCTGTGAAGCCCCCCAAAACCTGGGCGTCCACGGGGAGGGTCCTTCCGGGCTCCCGGTGAGGGGGGGGCCTCTGCTGGCCGGCGTGGGAGGCCAGCCCGCTGCGGCCTCTCAGGTGGGCTCTGCCCCCCGCCCGGGTCCAGTGGTCAGCTGCAGAGCTCCGCAGACGACGCGCGCTCACCCCAAACGGTCACTGGGTGCTCCCCCCTTTCCTCTGTCCCTGCCTCCTCCGGGTGCCCCACCCCCCGCTCGGCTGGCACATTGTCCCCGACCTGCAGGACCCCGACCCGCGGTACCCCGACCTGCAGGACCCCGACTCGTGGGGACCCTTGAGGGGCCCACATGCGAGCAGCGAGCGAGGCATCGCGGGCGTGGAGCCCCCGCGTTTCCCCGGGGCCAGGGTCTCAGAGGGCCCTGGACACACGGGAGCGCTAGGTGTCCTCTGGCGGCGGCTCTGGACCGCAGGAGAGCCGCGTGGCCCGCCACGTCCCCCGGCTCCTCAAACACGGGAGGGACAACGTGCAGGCCGAAGCGGACCACACGACGAGGCCATGACACCAATGCTGTCGCGCGAGTGACAAGTGGCACTGGCGTCCCAGGAAGCAGATCTGGAGACACGTGACCCGGAGCCTCGGCGTCCCCCGGCGCGCGGAGCAGCAGCGGCCGCGCCCGAGCTGGCTGGACGCTTCCGCGCCGGTGGCCCGGCTCGCAGCGCCGCTAGTTGTCGGCGTCCTCAGATCCCGCCTCCCGGGCCGATCGATGTCCCTGGGAAGGCGGCCAGTCTCCCGCCCGGTTCACCGCCTCGCTGCCTGTATCTGGATGGCTGAGCGGGGGAGAGGGAGGACGGGGGATGCGGCCTGCACCCGTTTGCCACCCTGCTGCGGCAGCTCCACAGCTCTGTCCCAGCCAGGCCACACGCGCGCGCCCAGCGGCCCCCACACTGCCGACCGCAGGGGGCACCCTTCCTGCCCTGCTCCAGCACACGGAAGGGCAGCAGAGTGGGGAGCTGACCTGGGTGAAGCAGACCCCCAACCCATCCTCCTAATTTTAGCAGGGACCATTCACACATTTAAAAGAATACAAATCACAGCTCTCAGGCCAGAAAGGAGATGCCCAACACAGGGAGGGGCCAGAGGGAAATCTCAAGGGGCATTTAAATATATGTTGAACAAAGCGAAAATAAAAATGCAAGAGATTGGAATTTGCAGGCTGCGGCACAAGCAGAGAGGAGAGAGTTTACAGTGCTGACTGCATGTAGTAGAACGGAGGGAAACTGTGAAACCAATCACCCAAACTTCCGCCTCGGGAAACTGGAAAAAAGAGCCGTTAAGTCCAAGTCGGCAGAAGGAAGTAAATGACAAAGGGCAGATTGGAAATCAACGACTTCGAAAACAGGAAATCGGAAAAACAGCAGGAGCAAGAGCCGGTTCTCCGAAAAAAGCCGACACGATCGGAACACTTCTGGCCGGACTAATGAGGGGGAAAAGGAGGGAGAACACAGTCGAGGAGCCCAGAAACGAAAGGGGGGCCCTTCCGACCACACAGGCAGCAAAAGGAGACTCCGGGGACCCCGGGAACCGCGCTGCGTCCAGGGGCGACAGCCTATGCGAAACGCTCCCGTCCAGAGACACCAGCAGCCAGCGCTTCCCAGAGGAGGAGAAGGCGCTCTCTGCAGGCCTCCGCTGCTGAGTAAACTGAGTCTACACGACGCGATACTTTTTGACAATAAAAAGTAATGACGAACCGATATAGGCGATAGCACGGATAAAACCTTAAAACATTACGCGGACCGGAAGTAGCCAGCCGCCAAAAGCCACAGGGTCCCATTTGTGTGAAAGGACCCGAGAGACAGAGCGAGCCATGGCTGCCCGAGGAGGGTGGTCAGCGTGGGGATGAGAAATGCGGGTGACTGCCAAAGGGAACGGTGTTTCTCTCGGGGTGATCGAAATGTCCCAGAATCGATTGTGGGGATGTTCGTGCGACTCTGATTATACAGCGTTGACTTGCACGCTCTGAATGGGTGGATCTTGTGGGTTTATGTGAATTATATCTCGATAAAGCCCTTTAAAATAAAAAGGCAATCAGAGTCTCTAAGGAACACCTCCCACATGAAACGGAAAAAACAGGGCAAAGAAACAAGCAGCCAAATGACAACAAAAAGGAATGCAGAGGACAGAGGGACATTTGGGGAATCGGAAAAAGAAAAAAACACCTCGAAATTATAAGAGAAATGATAAACACAAAGATTGGAGACATAGAAGAAGAAATAGACTGATTAGAGAACAAGAAGAAAGCTCTTGGGGATTTAAAAGATGATGCCTGTCCCCAAAAACATGTCACGAGATCTAAAAGATAAAGTCGATGACGTCTTCCAGAAGGAAAAAAAGATGTAGGTCACAGAGCCTCAGAGGACCGACTCAGGACACTCAACCCACAGGAGGTGGAGCGCAGAGGGACAGAGCTCGAAGGCGCGACGCGAGAAATCGCCCAGTCGTGTCGAGAGAGGAAGGCGGGCCAGCCACACAGCACGGAGAGTCAGAACGGCATCGGGCATCGGGCAAGGCACAGTGAGTGACCCCAGAGCGGGGGAGCAAGGGCCACCCGCGTGCCGCGTCAGCCTAGAATTTTATGACCACCCATACATATTCTCAATCAAGTGGGAAAGGGATGTTTTCAGACATTTGGCAGAAATGGGATCCACACAGAAAAGTGACAAAAGTGACGACGGAGTGCGGGAGGAGGTGGCTGCAGCCTCTGAGCTGCTCCAGGGTCTGCTGGCATCTGACAGATCCAGCTGGAGAGGAAGGAAACGGGGAGGGCGGGAGGGACCTGCGGGTCCCAAGCAAACAAAGCAAGTGAGAAAACAACGTTTGACTGAGTCTGAGAGGAAGAGAAAATTGTACAGCGAAGGGAAGGACCGCAACAGACTGTCTGCCTTACAGACCACCCGGCACCGTCTGATCGACATTCACAGCAGCAGTGACCTAACGAAGACGCCGGGCAGCAGAGGGTGGGGAGAGGGACGGAGAGCTGCCGTAAGACGCAGCTGACAGGAAAGATTTACCATCAGTCAGTCAGTCAAGAACGACCTTTAAGAGCTGCTAGTGATGACAGACGTGCCAGAGACACGCCCGGGAAAGCGGGGGGGGGGGGGGTGGCGCCGGTGACTGTGTTGTGGCAGAGGGGACAGGGGACCCCTTTTTGAGGAATACAACCCTTTAAAGATGACGTTTATGGAATTGAAAATTAGCTTTAGACAAGGACGTTGCTGATCATTTAAACCAGCGCTCTGACCTTACCTGGGGTGTCCCGTCATCAGGCATGTCACTGATGTCACTGTCTCACTGCTACATCGTGCGCCTGCAACCGACACAATGTTGCAGGCCAACCGTGATTAAAAGATGACTTTAAAATAAATCAAATGAAAACACGGCGGTCCTAAAGCTCTTCTGCTGTCGTCTGTTGTCGTGTTGTCGTTGTTGTTGGTGGTGGTGGTGGTGGTGTTGTTAGCAGAACACTTTTTTCAACATCGCATACAGAACAGAGCACAGCTAGCCCGGTGCAAGCAGAGGCTGCACCCTGTTGCCCCTAGCAGCCTCTGAGACACAGCTTAGTAGCGACGAACTCTGGAGAATATTTTAAAAGCCGCTGATTCAGACTCTGTCAGAGCCAGATAAGAAATCTGGCAGATAACTAATAAATCCAGACCCAAAGTTATACAAAGCTGGGCACAGGGCCAGGGAGCCTGCGCCCCTGTCTGGGACTCCACACGATCCTACTTCAGGAATTTCAAAATTAAGGCACACAGGTACCACTTGATGCCACTTCCTTTTTTGGGGATGGGAGAATGTGGGTCCCTCTGACCTCACTGGGGTAGGAGTTGGGGGCGTGGAAAGGAATACAGGAGAGTTGAGGCTCCTGCAGCAAGAGGGAGCTGGCGAAAAAAATGAACCTACAGGTTCAAGAGGCTGAGTGGACCACACACAGGGAAACCCAAAGAAATCTGAGCCAGGGTATATCCTGAGTCACCTTCTAGAAAGCAATCAGACAGGCAGGTTGAAAGCAGCCAGAGAGAAACATCACCTTATCTATAGGGGGAAATGATTAGAATGACAGCAGACTCTCATCAGAGACCAAAGGGACGAGAAGGAGGGGGCCCAGTGTCGCCCGCTTGTGGAAAGAACTGCCAGCCCCGAGCCCTCCCCCTGAAAGAGATGTGCCAAAAACATCTTCCGGGAAAAACAGGAAAATGAAGGACACCTCTAATTTGTCACATGCAATTTGACCCTCCGCGAACTCTGACCGCACCCAGCGGTGACCACAGACGTGGGGCGGCCAGGCCGGCTGTGACCTCAACACCCCGAGCAGAGCATTCACGAATGCCGGGTGCCCGCCGCCCCCGGAGCCTGCCCGCACCTGAGGGCGGCTGTTCTCGTGACGCGGTGTGGTGTGGTGTCTGGCTGCTGCCCAGCGATGCGACTCCTTCAACCGAGCAGGAAGAGAAGCCAAGAGGGGGAAGGGAGTGGCTCGTTTGGGTGTCTGTGGCCCCCTACGCTCTGGTTATGCAGAAAGGTAGGGCCATCGCCTTAAGGATACTCGAGTGGATGTGGATCACGCACACAGAGGCTCGGCTTCTCCCGAAGGCAGAAGGACCCAGGTAGAAGCGCACCGCGGTTTTCTGACCCCATTGATGGGCAAAGGTTAACGGGGCTGACACTCTGTGTCTCTGCCGGGTGCGGGTCGGGGGCAGGCCTGAGCTGCCTGCAAGGCCCTGACTGCAAGCCAACACCTGCAGCGAGCCCACTGCTCCCCCATGGACCCTGGACCGAGACCAGAGACGCCCAGGGTCAGGGTCTAAGGACTCTCACTTGCTGCAGGACACGTGTGCACCTGCTCTTCCCGCCCCGAGCCCCGGGGAGCACAGGAGGCCCGGATGGGGGTGCTGAGGCTCCCGGTGCGCAGACCTGCTTATCTGTTCTGGAGGGGGACACGGCCTCGTCCCTCGAGGTGCTCACGGTGAGCTCAGTGCTGAGAACTGGGCCGCGGAGCAGTGTCGCACGCCCAGCGGGGTGGGCGGGAGCACCTGGCCGGCTCCCTCCTGAGATCGTCGGGCTCCTTGGTGATGAAACCCACCTGGCCTTGACATCTGGCCCAGCGGGTCCCCCCTAGGAGCTAGTCCTGGCATTTACTTCACGTACAAAGAGCCCGGAAACACGAGAAATGTCCACGCACATTGCACTGGCCCGGTTACGAAAGACCCTCCCGGCAGGCGAGCGCACACTAGTACACACTGTCAGGCAGAGGAACAGGACAGTGTGCGCGGCTCCCCCAGGAAGGTACACGTGGTGACTTGTGTTCTGTATGCATAAAGTTCCATTACTCTAAGGGAACACAGAAAAACACTTTTGACCGTCCTGTATGACACAGTGACAAACACAAGAACTTACAAGTTCCAGTGAAACACGACACCAAGGGGTTCGGATTCAAAATTTTAATAATAAATTGTGCCAGTAGAAGCTTTTCAAAGGCAATGATATATCAATAAATAATAGTTAAATCGAGTTCCTGAGAAAGAACCTACCACATGGAAGTGTGTGAGTGCCGTAGATAACAAGAGGGCATTACGTAAAAAAGCGGAAATGCTGAGTCATGTTACAGGCACAGCAGGCTTCAGAATCTGCCATTCATACAAAATGTAAACCAGTACACGGGGATTTTTTTTTTTTTTAGTTTAGACATCAATAAACTTGTAAGTGTGGCTGCCTAGATATACACTAAATAATGAATACATTATGCTAAAAACTCCAAGAAAAAATATATAGAATAATATAATGAAAAATGCATCAGATTTTTAAAAAGCAAAAAAAAAAATTGAACTTTTTACTCAAATATAAATCACTTTAAATAAGAATCATACTATTTTGAAATAAGGAATATTTTGTATGTTGATCTATGTAGTTATATATACATCTACACTTCTAAGAAAATACGTATGGCTTAATTTTTTTGTATTCCAACGTCACTTTGAAGAACCCTTGCTGTTTTACAAAGATTAGAAACACGTATTTTTAAAACCGAGTTCAGACTGACACTTCCAAGCACACCAGGAACGAAACGTGACAGAACGCCGGGACCACCGAGTCGCTCGGCAGACGGGGGAGCGGCGGCCAGGGGCCCCCGCAGGGCGCTCACCCGAGAGGTGGCCGAGCCCGTGGCCGGCGCGAGGCTTTGGCACAGCTGAGCTTATCCCTTTCGATGCGCACAAGTTGAGCACGTGACCCAGGTTCACGTTTACCCCCCCAGGAGTCCGATCCCCCCTAGACACGCGCGGAGTCTTCGCGGTCACGCACCCCCGTCTCTTCGACGAGGCATGAAGGGCACCGTCACAGCGTGGGCGCCGCCGGACGTGTCGCCGCGCGCTGCCCAGGGCGTCTCCTTTACAGGTTCCCGGTAAAAACGGCTTCACAGAACCCGCTGTGAATGGCAAGACACGGTCATTTTCTAACGGACAACCCTGCTCACGCGGTCCCCGCCGCACGCGGCCGTCGGGGTCACGGCCACAGTCACGGTCACCTTGCCCACACGTTCTAAGGTACAACCGGCAACGAGCAAAAAAAAAAAAAAAAAAAAAAAAAGCAGCTTCGACACTTCACGGCTCCGAACGGGGGCTAGGGCACGAGGCGGCGTCACGCAGGGCCGAGGCGGCGTCACGCCCTTCCCGCGTCGCCGCACGGAGCCACCGCCGCACGCCCTGCCGCAGCGACGTCGCGTCCTCGTGCGAGTAAGTGCTGTGGGGGACACGCCAGGGCGCGAGCCAGGGGCAGCACGGCTACACGGCACCCGCTGCGACTGAGCGCGGAACGGGGCCGTCCGCGCAGTAAGTGCTCTTTCTCCACAACCCAACGTTTAAAAACGCCGTTTTAACGCAGGGACCTTCCCCGGGAGCCCACGTGTCGGCCAGGTCCAGACGGGGGTCCGCGGACTGCCCCGTGAGCAGCTTTCCAGTTCCAGCGTCTCGAGGAAAGTGGCCAACGGACCAGGGAAAAACGAGACCCCCTGACAGCCCCGGGTGCGGGGCCTCGGAGGGGCGGGGTGGCCGCGGAGGGCGGGGCCACGGAGGGCGGGGCCGCGGAGGGCGGGGCCGCAGAGGGGCGGAGCAGCAGAGAGGGCGGGGCAGTGGAGGGGCGGGGCGGCCTCGGGGGCGGGGCCACGGAGGGCGGGGCAGTGGAGGGGCGGGGCGGCTGCGGGGGCGGGGCCGCGGAGGGGCGGGGCGGCCGCAGGGCGGGGCAGCGAAGGAGTGGAGCGGCTGCGGGGGGCGGAGCAATGGAGAGGGCGGGGCAGCCGCGGGGCTGCGAGGGCCGGGGTAGCGGTGGCCATGGCCTTGGCCGTGGCTATGGCCGTGGCGCGGCCGGCACCACTACACATACACCGGCTGGCAGCCGCCGGCCTGGCCCAGCAGCTCCGCACTGCCCGGGTCGGGGTCCCCGGCCGGCGGCGCTTCCGCGGGCTTCGGGCACCGGAAGGGGTAGCCGTTGTCGTCGAAGAAGCGCCGGAAGGTGAACTCGTAGAACGCGTGCTCGGGGTGCTTGCTGCTCGCCGCCGTGAGTGTGTCCCAGGCCCGGGCGCCGTCCTCGTCAGCGTCGTTCCAAGGGCTTTCCTCCTCGACGGGGTCAAAGTTGGAGGTGTCCATGGGGTGGCTGATCTTGGGAACGTAGGGTGCCGGCTGCTTGCGGATGTCGCTAGAGAAATCCGTGGTGGCGAAGAACGGGTGGGCCTTCAGGTCGTCGGCCCCACCCCGGCCCAGCCTGCGGTCCGCGGCGCAGCACAGCCTGGTGATGAGGTCGCGGGCCTCGGGGCTCAGCTTGACCTGGGCCGGGATGTGCAGCGTGCTCTCCCAGTTCACCACCTCGGGACACAGAGCAGCACAGGGTTAGCCTCCCGGCCGCTCGAGGGCGACTCGGGTGGTTCGGGGGCAGCGCATGATGACGCGGCTCCTACGCCACTTTATTTCCTGGCGAGGAGAGTCGGGGCCCATGCGGAAGCCGCAGTGGTGGCCCTGAGCGGCTAGAGAAGCTCAGTGTGGCCTGGCAGGGGACACACGGCATGAGGCCGGGGGAGAGGAGAGAGACCGGTTCTCGCCCACCGGGAGGACGCTCGGCAAAGGGACCCGAGCTTTCCACAGAAGCGAAGAGGCCGACCCCGCCACTCGTCCCCCTGGCTATGGCACCGACTTCGGGTGAACCGTCTGGTCCCCATCCAACACTCACTGTGGCCAAGATGTGATCAACCGGGGTTTGAAATTAAAAGGAAAAGCAACCTGAGGGGATGAGCCGACTGGCCCATGGCCTTGGCCTCCTGTCCCCAATGCTCAACAACATGGCCAGTGCCTGGATGTCCAGAGAAGACACATGTCCCGTGTGCCACTGTGGGGGGCGAGCTAAGGGACTTCGCTGTTCACCCTCCAAATCAGGGTAGAACGGGGCCAACGTAACCGGCCGCTGGCGGGGCGACAAGCCTCGGGGGGGGGGAGGCACTTGGGTGTGGGGGAGACGCTGGTGTGAGCCTGAGCAGTGGTAGCAGAGCTAGAACCACAAGACTCACAAAACGAAACGGGGAGGAAGCGCGTGACGTTGGACTTGGCCAACGTCAGGGCAGCAAAAGAACAACGCAGCGATCAGACTTCGTCATGACTTAACACGTCTGCTCTGTGATGGGCACCGCTGCTGACAATGAGAAGGCCACCCGTGGGTGGGAGGACACATCTGTGGGAACGTGTATCTCGTAAGGGATTAACATCCGGGATAGCTAAGGACCTTCTACGACTCAACCATGGAAAACAACCTGATTAAAAACGGACAAAGGACTCAAACGGACATTTCCCCAAAGAAGACACAGAGGATCCAGTGAGCACACAAAAATGCGTGACTCCGACGGTCGGCAGGGAGACACCACTGGCAGCCATCGCGGGATGCACCTCACTGGGCCGGAGGGACGTCACCACTGGGGTGGCAATGATTAAAAGCCAGAAACGGGCGCTGGCGAGGACGAGGAGCAAAGCGGGCCCTCAGCACGGCCGGTGGGAATGCGAACGGTGCGGCCAAGATGGAAAACTGCGCAGGTTTCCCCGGCTTTGGAAGTAGAACTGCCATGTGACCCGGCAGCTCCACTCCTGGGCACACGCCAAGGGAATGGAAAGCAAGACTCAAACAGGCACCGTGCACAGCCACCAAATAAGGCGGAAGCCACCCCAGGGGCCACTGCCAGATGACAGACAAGCACAGTGTGGCGCACACACGGGGGACGTCATCCCCCTTAACAGGGAGAGGGTCCCGACACCTACCACAACGTGCGTGAACCTTGGGGCTACCGCGCTGAGTGAAACAGGCAGATGTGCAGAGGCACACACATGCACACATGCTCACACACACACATGCACACGCATGATTCTGTGGACCCCACCCATGCGAGCCCCCAGAGCTGTCCAGTTCTTAGAGACAGCAGGAGAGAGGCTGTGATGGGCTGGGGGACAGTGGAGCTGGTGTTTCACGGGCACGGTTTCTGCTGGGACAATGGCAATGTCTGGAAAAGGCAGCGGCAACAGGTGCACAACACCGTGAACATGCTTATTGCCACCAAATTGTACAATTAAAAATGATTAAGGCGGTGTCTTTTATCACAATAGAAACTGGGTTATTAGCACGCGGGCAAACCAGTGAGTGGCTCAGTTATTCAATCAGGATACAGAATACGCCAAAATCCACCTCACTGTTACTGGGGTGAAACGAGCCGTCACCTAGGGTTCTCCTAGCCGAGGGACTGTCACTTTCCCACGCATGTGAGCACCTCCTGGAGCTGACGGTAGCCACGTGTCAGTGGTGAGCGCGCCGTTCTGAGAAGCCCTAAGGCTTCATCAGAGTCTCGGTTCAACCGTTCTTAAGGAACCAGTTCACTTATTTCAGAGAGTAAGTAAATGGCCATCATTCCGAAACGAGCTCACTTTAAACGACTGACAAACTAATTACTTAATTACTTCAAGTGAGTTCTGAGAAATATGCAGAGCTAGTCTTGCCGCCCGGCTGGTGACTTGCAAACAGTGGTGATATAGCCTCCGAACAGACAGGCAGACTGAGTTCTTAGCCTGTGCTTGACAGCGCGGGAGCGTGGCGGCAGCAGGGCCCAGGCCGCCCGGCTTCGCTGCTCACTGTCCTCCACAGACGCCAGGACAGCAGGCAGACAGCGATGCCCGTAAAATTTCACACACGCGTCCGTGTCAAAACTCAGGTCTGACCCTGTGGCTTTGCTCATCAAAACAAAGTCCTTCAAAATAAGTAACCATAACGATACTTCACGCACAAGCAACATTCCCACAGGACTCCGAGTCGAAAGGCCGGAACACCATGCGTGTCCGTGGTGCGCACCGGCGTCCCCGCCCTGTTACCTTCAGCTGCGTCTCCGTGGGCGTCGGGGCCAGGAAGGGCGGCTGCCCCACCAGCATCTCGAAGAGGATCACGCCCACGCTCCACCAGTCGCACAGCTGCGTGTACCCTGCAAGGACAGGCCGCTCAGCACCAGCGTGCACGCTCCGCCGGCCGCAGCACGGGCCAGGCGCCCACCCGCTGTCCCCGTGTCACGTCACGCAACAGAAAACCGGTGGCACGTGTCTCCCTGCCCAGGCGGCTGAGAGCGAAGACTGGGCTGGCACATGCCGGGATGCCCGTGGCTCTCCCGCGGGGAGGGGACAGCCCCTCGCTCCCTTATCCCCTGCCACCAGTCTGCTTTCTTGACAAGAAAAGGCTTCTTAATTTGAAAAGATTACTGTTGCCATTAACAGAACTTTAAGAAGATACAAACGGATACAAATTAAAATAGTAGAAACAGAAAACAGGAAGCGCTGAGACCTGTCAGAACAGGGGCATCCGGCCAAGGCTCCCCTGGGGATTCTGGAGGGAGCCAAAGAAAACCGGGGCAGGGCGCACCCTGGCAAAGGGGTCCAGTGCCACCAGAGACACGGCCTCTGCGAGGCGCTGAGTCCTCGCAGGGCTGAGGGGCACACCCGGCCAGGCCCAGCAAGGGGCCGCACGGCAGGGTCACGTTCGCTTCGGTGCCCTCCCCCTTTCCTTGGAGACTCGTGCCCAGTCCAAGCTGGGCTCCAGCCCTGATGTCACCTTTCTCCAGGACTGCCAGCCGCACTCTCTCAGACCCCTGGGGACCCCCACCTCGAGACTGCGTGGGAAGAGGTCACCACTCCGACCACCTCTCAGGGCAGCTGCCTCACAGTGGGCTGCAACGGCCTCCCAGGGAAGCCGACAGGACCCGCCCTGCGGCCCAAGCCAGGCGCCACATCTCGTGGGGCCGCGCACTCGGCCAGGACGGCGACCCCACTGAGTACCGGTGGCTGTGCACTACGGTCCCCAGCCTTACGCTGCCAGACGAGGAAAACCACGTTTGTCCTCTGTGGCACTCAGTAACAGGCTAGGGCCCGGACAGGAAGTTACAGCTGGGGCCCGCAAAGGTGAGGTGGGGCACACTGGACGCTGTCCCCGGGACGGAGTCGTTTTCCCTGATGACTGGCAAAGGCAGCTCTGGGCGAGTCCCCGGGTCCCAGGAAGGAAGCTCCCCAATCTCTCGCTCTGCGGCCGCAGGAAGGGCAGGAAGCAGTGGCCCGGGGCTGTGTGTCCAGAGCCCCGGAGCAAGGGCAGCTCCCGAGGGTGTGCAGTGACAGCGGGAGTGTCCGGCTCAGAGAGCAGCAACTGGACAGACGGGGGCCACGAGGCACCCACCTTTCCGGAGCAGCACTTCCGGGGCGATGTAATTCGGGGTCCCCACCAGGGAGTGCGCCAGGCACCGCTGATGCTGCTTCCTGGCCCTCTGCTCCAGCGTCTTCAGCCTGTCCCCACAACGGCAGTTGGACACGTCGCCCCACAGGTCCCCAGGCTCCATGCTGTCCTGTCTGACGTGGCTCCCTGCCAGCCGGGAGTCGGGTGGGAAAACAGAGGACACACACAAGGTGACCCTGTGCCGTGCGACACCGCAGCAGAGCCAGGCCGCTCAGCTCCGGGCGCACCGAGACCCGCCGCACCGAGACCGGCCACTCCGCGGGGCCTGCGGCTCTGGGCTGGGCCCCTGCGTGGCCGGCAGCAGTGCCTGGGCCACCCAGGCTCATGCCCGTGGCCGTGCTGGGGTGAGCGCACAGACGTGCTGCAGGTGACCATGGAAAAGCACAAGAGGAGTTAAGAACCGTCAACAAAAACGACTCAAACGCCATAAAATGAGAACACAATAAATGGCTCGGGATTGGTTTTTGGGTTAAAAAATCGGAGCCTGAGTGACCGTGTTATGGTAAGTGCTTGAATACGCGAGCCGTGTCACGTGACGGCCTGCTGGCTGCGATTTGCCTGGACAGCAGAACTGAAGGCGATGGAAGTAAACCACACCCGTCTGTGCACAGCCCGGGCACCAAGGACGCCGCGCCCCGGGCAGGGGCTGGACGAGAGGGCCCCCCGGGGCCTGAGGCTCCTGCCGGCCTGGCTCTGATGGGTGGAGTGTGGCCCCGGCCCCCCAGAGCTGGCCGCCCTAGAACCCTCACAGCAGAAGCGAACCCCGTGGGGAGGGAGGAAGAATCGCAAAGTGACGTGTGACAGCCGCGCCGCCCATTGGGAACCCGGCCAGGGCTGCGCGGGGGGGGATGGTACCTCTCTGGTAGTACTTGGAGTTGTGCGTCCACCTGAAGCCGGTGCACAGGCCAAAGTCCGTGAGCTTGATGTGCCCATCCAGGTCGATGAGGATGTTGTCCGGCTTGATGTCGCGGTGGATGAAGCCCATCTTGTGGACGCTCTCGACAGCCAGCGTGAGCTCGGCGATGTAGAAGCGGGCCAGGTGCTCGGGGAACACCTCCATGCGGATCAGCAGGCTCATCATGTCGCCCCCCGGGATGTAGTCCATCACGAAGTACAGGCTGTCCTTGTCCTGGAAGGAGTAGTACAGCTTGACCACCCACTCGTTGTCCGCCTCGGCCAGGATGTCCCTCTCGGCCTTGACGTGGGCCACCTGATTCCGGTCCAGAACGTCCTTTTTGCGCAGCGTCTTCATGGCGTACAGGGCGTGCGTGTCCACCTTGCAGGCCAGGCACACCTCGCCGAAGGCGCCGACCCCCAGGGTTTTGACCCGCACAAACATGGACTTGTCCATCTTGGCCCTCTTGAGCCGGTTGTGGTTGGACTCCTTCTGGTACAGGATCCGCCTCATCTGCTCCCGCTCCGCCTCGCAGAGGCCGGCCTGTGCGGGGACACGGAGCCACGTCAGAGGGGACGGGGTGGGGGACGGGGGGACGGGGGTGGGGTGAGGGAATGGCTTCATCTCCTCTATGCGAGCAAGCACGGGCTCTGCTCCCCACGTCCACACACAGGCACAGACCGGGAGCCCAGAGGGACAGCCAGACACTCTGCCTCCAGGTGGCTTTAGGCCCTAAAAACTGAAGGCCACTGTTAACAAAAATCAGTGGGAAAGGGGACATCGAATTATCAGAACTCTAAGAGCGACCTAATATCTTAATAGCTCAGGGGAAAGGAAAACAGAAAAAAAATGTCAATGAAAATGGGAGTAGAAAAGAACACAAATTTTATTTTTAGAATTTGAAATTACTGGTTTGTATGATTTCAATTTACTATAACATTTAATTTAAATAATTTCATAACTTCCTTCTCTAGCAGTTTAGTGTCAAGTAAGGTATGTTTAAAACATTTGTTAATAATAGACCTAAAGAAAGGATAAATGAATCACTACTATGTTTTTCTTTATAAATTCCACAATTTCAATTTATAAAACCTCAAACTTTGTTTCTATTGTTTCTAAAGTATTTGCCCACTAATTCGTAAGACAACAAATTTTGTTACTGGTAGGGACGCATAACAATCCATTGGATGCATTTCTGTGGGCACACGACACACGGCCACCCCTGACCCTGATGCCAGGGTAGGAGGGGAAGGGAGGCTGCCACACCTGTCATTTCTCCAGGTGGCTCCACGTGCCCAGGGACCCGGCATGCAGGAGATGCGGAGCACAAAGCAGACTGCCTGCCGCTGCGGCGCGCCCCCCCCACCCCCCCCCACCCCCCCGTGGGCGAGGGGAGGAAGGGGCCTTACCCGGGCCATCTCCTGCTCCAGCTGCAGCCTGCGGTGCACCTTCTGCTGGTAGGTCTTGATGACATTCTCCACGTGCTGCTCCATGAAGAATTTGAACGCGTAGGGCGAGTAGCTCTTGATCCGAGACTCCCTTTTCTCCTCGTCTCTGCCGTTTTTGCGGACAGGGACAGGGGACGTCTGGATCTGCTTCTTATCTTTCCCGGCTCGGTCGGCCTTGGCGCCTTTGGGGTCCGGGTCGGCCCTGTCGGGGGGCTCGGCCTGGGTGCCCCGCAGCCGCTGCTCCATCCCCGCACACAGGCCGTCCACGTCCACCTGCTCGGCCGCACCCCGCAGCAGCAGGTGCTTGGGGTAGGGCGGGGGCGGGCACCGCATGTCCACCTCGCGCGGGTAGGCGCCCGCGCCCAGGGGTAGGGGGTGCTCGTCTGCGGAGTCCGGCGCCTCGGGGCCGGGGGCGGGCCCTGGCGGCGCCACCCAGGCCGGGTGGGAGGGCCCCACAGCCGTCTGGGGCTCGGGGCGCAGCACGCGCACGCTCTTCACCGGGTGCAGGATGTGCGCGGCCGTCACGGCCGTGATGGTGTTGGGCGAGGCCACCGCCACTTGCTGCTGGTGGCTGTTGAAGGAGCTGGTTCTGCTGGGGACAGCGCCCTCGGGCAGGAAGGCCGCGTGCGCGCGCGGGGGCGCCTCCAGGCCCGGCTTCTGCAGGGAGTCCCGGCGGGCCAGGTGGGGCGCCGGCCAGGCCTGCGCGGGGGGGCCACCCGCTTCGTACAGGTCAACGTTGAGGCTGCCCCGGGAAGGGGCCAGCAGGCCCTGCGGGGGCCCCAGCGCGTGCACCTGGGGGGCCTGTTTGTGAGGCGGGGGCGGCGCGTACAGACCCGCCGCTCCCGCGGGCTGGAAGGCGGGGCCCTTGGCGGCCAGGCTGGCGTAGGCGCCCGCGTCCGGGGGTGCCTTGCTCTGGAAGGAGGGGCTGCGCTGCACGTCGTAGCCCACGGGCTCCGTGGCCACCAGCAGGTGCGGCCGGTAGGGCGGGGCCTGCGGCAGGAGCCCCAGCGCCGCAGTCTCCAGGTTCGGGGAGAAGCCTCGCGGCTGGGGCTGGGGGCCGGCGGGCGCGCCGTGCGCACTGGGCCCCGCAAAGAGGAGGTCCGCGTACTGCCGGGGAGCGTCCCCCAGCGCGCCGCCCTCGTAGGCGCCGCTCAGCGGGTGGTAGGCGGGCAGGGGGTCGCCCGCTCCTTCGAAGCTCAGCCTGCGTGGCACTGCGGCGGGCACCAGGCCCTTTCCTGCAGAGGGAGGAACGGGGCGTCAAGGGGTGCCCGGCCTGCCGCATCCCGGGGCTGAGGGCACCGTGGCCCAAACAGGCTGCCCGGGGGGCGGAAGCCCCCACAGGGGCAGAGCCTGCTGTCCCACAGCCAGCCGGGAGGTGCACTCTGAACACAGGCCAAAGGCAAGTGCAGGTCAAGGTCACAGCAGGACGTGGCCCACCCCAGGGGCTGTGCTGAGACGGGATGGGACGGCCCACGGGGCACTGTGGAAGAACACAAAGTCTTTGTCCTCGTCACAGCAGGTACGGCCAGCAAAGCCCTGCGAGCCCCACTCCACCGTGCAGCGGGTCTGCCTGAGGCCCCCCACAAGTTAGGGAGCACCCCTTTTGCTAAGTATCACGAGTCCCTTATCACAGTCGGGGCCTCTGGCCTTCCTAGCACCCCGCCCGCTGGCTCTCGGGCCCTGTGAGAAAAGGCGCTTCAGGACCCCTGGAAGCAGCCTCCCTGTTCGAAGATCCCTGCACCAGCCGGAGAGAAAGTCGAAACGTTTCTGTTCTCACTCTGCTGGTTGTTTCATTTTGATGTCCAGTAAATTGTTCAATACCCCGTAAGACAAGTACCACCCCCGCCCCCGAGGAGGCGGCAGGTTATTTCCGTTGGGGGGCACGCAGGGCCCAACGCCGAGGGGCGGGGTCGAGGGGCCGGCTTGGCTCACCGGAGGCCGGCACGGCGACGTGAGGACGGGCTTCTGCGTGTCTCAGACGCCCGTCTGCCCGCAGGGCGGCGCCCACACTCACCTGGCGAGGTCTGCCTGATGACCCGCACAATCTGCTCGTTGCGGGGGTCCAGGTAGCCCATCTTGCTGATGTAGTCCAGGGCGGCTTCGATGCTCCTGCTGCCCGTCTGCTTGAGCGCCCGGCCCGCCATCTCCTGCGGGGCACAGTCATCATAAATGGAGCCCCGGGGACTGCCCCCCCCACCCCGGCCTGTGCCTGCTGCTGCGACAGTGCCTCTCTGTGACGGCCGGGGACCCGCGCGTGCCATAGTCCAGTCTCAGAGTGGCGCAGTGGGCGCAGGGCCGTCTCGCCCGACCAAAGCGCAGCGTGTGTCGGGGGCGTGCGGGGACGTGGTGGCAGCCCTGCCCTTTGGGTCTGCAGCCTGCTCTGACGCCTCCTGGTTTGGGGACAAGTGTGCCCGGAGAGCGAGGACGTCAGACTCTGCTTCGACCCAGCCCCCCCTCCAGGCTACTTCTGGGGGTGAGAGGGGTTGCAGGCTCACGGCAGGACCCCCAGCACGCCTCCTGGCCAGGGTCCCCGGTCTCGCGGGAGAAGGCGGACAGTCCCCTCCCGAGCCTTGCGGGCCTGTGGGACACTGCTGAGCTGCCGGGAGGGCAGCTGGGGGGACGATGGCTCCTCTGGCCGAGCGGCACCAGGGCCTGCACATGGCGACGGCGGCGGCACGGCTGGTTCTCCAGGACACACGGGCGGGGCGGACTGGGGCCCGTGTGTCCTGGCAGCCGGAGCAGTCAGAGCGCAGAGCCCGGCAGGGGATGGGCTGCTGGCCGAAGAGGAAGTGGTGAGGAGGACCATGAGCTGGGGCCAGGCCAGGGTCTGCCCTGCTCAACGCAGCCACAAAGACCCCCAGCGGGGACGTGGGTCAGTGAGGAGCCGGGCCTGGGGCCGAGTGACAGGCCCAGCCTGAGGTGGGGCGGGGGCGGGGCAGAGGGCTGGGGTCTGACGGGAGGGGAGGACGGCCACCAGGCAGCCTACTGGAGGTGACACACGGGGATTCCACAGAAGGGAACCCCGAGCCTCATGAAGGTCACGGGGCCAGCAGGCGGAGGAGGAGGAAACTAAAAATGCCGAAAATGGGGTGATGGCAGATGGGGGTGAAGGTGGGACAGCTCTGTGGGAAGCCAGGTGAGGGAATGAGGGAGCAGCAAGACCCCAGCAGCACGGGACGCCGGTGGCTGTCGCCAAAGACCCACCGGGGGACAGCGCCGTCCCAGACGCCCCACTCCCTGCCCCCTTGCTTCCCACGGCACTCGGACCGGCCGGGCCGTGCTGTGCCCCCGCGCCCTGGGGCAGCGCCACACCTGGGACCCCCGTGCGTCCACGCCGGCCTCCTCCCTGAGGACCGGGAGAGCCTGGCAGGGCCTGACGCTGCGCCTCGCTCACGGCTGGACCCGCCCGCCCAGCCGTGGCCGGAGCGGCTTACGCGCGTCAGTCCCGAACGGTCGCACCATGTGCAACCCGAACGTCCCTTTCCGGCCGCGTCCCAGCTGAGTGACGGGACAGCGTAGGCCGCGCCTCTGCTCTGAGCTGCCCGAGTGTGAGGCGGGCGCTCTGGGGGCCAGGAGTGACGGCGACGCCGGGGCGGAGGGGCACGGAGGGGCGGCCGGCCAGGCGGGCTGGGAGACGGGGGCGTGGACCTGCAGACGGGCAGGTGTTCGAGGTCTGGAAGGGCGGCCACGGCAGAGCTGGGGACTGGCCATGCCCACGCCGCCCTCTCCTGCGGGCCAGAGGGGACGCCGCCCCTGCCCCGAGGCCCCGCTGTGCGGCTGGGAGACAGGCGTGGGGTCGCACTGCCTCCCGTCGGGGTCCCCCGCAGCTTCTGGTGCCCCCTTTCACTTGCGCCCCGAGGAGAGGACCCCGACCACAAGGCCTTGGGGGCAGCACGAACCGTCAGGTGGCTTCGGGACGCGGCCGCCAGCCCCTGCCACGCCGGGGGGACCGCCAGACCGCGCCGCACGCCAAGCGTGCGCCTGTCCGAGTCTCTGCTGTTGGCTGGCGCCCCGCCTGCCAGACCGTGCTGCAGACGCAGCCACGACAGCGAGGCGGCCACGGATGGCGGCTGCTCACCGCACGCGGCACGTCACGGACGTCACCCGCTCGGCGAGCCATCATCTGGCAGATAAAGCCTCCCACAGCCTGAGTCCACCAGGCTGCCCTCGTCTGTCACGGCCTGCACAGGGCCAAGGGGGCTTCTGCGTGGGCACTCGGGACACCCCCTTGTGTGCACACACACGCGTGCACACGCACACGCACACACACGGCTCTGCTGCCAGAGCTGCCGGGAGCCACAACCACACTGTGTCCCGCCCGCCGTCCGCCACAAGACGCCACTGAAGCCAGCGAACCGCACTCCCTGCCTCCCTTGGGTGGCTGTGCGACTCGGGCTCTGTGACTCCTGCCCGGCAGCCTTGACCGGCGAGCCGCTCTCCAGCTGTCCCAGGTCCTGAAAAGCCTGCGCCGCAGAGGCAGAGGACGGTCAGCTCTGCCGTGCGCTGTCCCCGAAGCGTCCTGCACTGTCGCTGGCTCTCCCTCCCTCTGCCCGGCTGAGGTCAAGGCCCTGTCTGGCCAGGTGAGCGCCCGCCCGCCTTCGCCCTCCTGACCTGTCACCAAGACCAGGCAGCTGCGGTTCGGGACTCAGGCTGGCAGGAAGACACGGTGGGGCTCACTTCCCATGCAGCTCAGCTGTCTTCCCGGCATCGACCCGGGGCGGAGATCAGCTTAAATTCAATGAAAAGCCATTCCGCAGAAGGAGGCACGTCCCAGGGAGATCTGCCCGCCCCCTGTCCGGCAAGGAAGCCTCTCAAAGATCCGCCAAATTACAGCCGGGAAACCAGAGTGGACAGCTGTGTCCGTGCCCGCCACCCCCTGGTCCTCAGGCACATTATTAGTTCATCAAAGATGGCATGGAGGAAATGTGTCTCCGGCCAGGGCGTCCGAGACCCACGGCCACCTGCGTGGGGTGCTGTCCTGCACTCACCGTCTCAGGAGCTCGTGAGGGCCTCAGACACCGTGCCCCAAACAAACGGGCACATTCTCAGCCTGTCAAGGAAAAAGACCGCGCAGCCGGCTCGTCCACTGGGGGGCCTTCCTCCTCTGCGCCTTAAACAGAGATCTGATCCCAACGACTGGATCTCTCGAGGCTGGGGGAGGACGCTGAGGGGCGAGGGATTCTGGAGGTGCCCACCTGCAGGCCACAGCCCGAGGGGAAGGCACCCACGCTCCCCCTCAGGGCCTGCCGCCGTGTTTCAGCCCCTGGAAAGAAGCTGCGAGTTCTGGAAAGCCAGAGGCACCCGATGCCCGGGCGTCTGCGCCCGCACAGGGCCCGAGCCAGAAGCGGCCTCTGCGGGGTGCGGGGCAGCTGGCCCACGCCCAGTCGCTGTGCGGCCCGCGGTCTCCCACGGAGGACGGGGGTGGGGGGCAGTGGCGGGGGGTAGGGGTTGGCGGCTTCTGAGGGCTGCATTTTCTGCACATGCTCAAACGATGGCGGGAACATGAAGGGAAAACGAAGTCACCTTAGGATCTAACTGTGCCGACCTCAGGGCCGCCGGGGAGCCCCACCGGGTGGGGGCCCGGGAAGGACGGGCGCAGCACCCCACCTCGAAACACTACGCAGCAAGCGGCGTGGCGCTTTTGAGGGGGGAAATTTTTAGGTGGCTTACAGGTAGGGAAGGACGAAGAAATTTGGCCTAAAATTAAATCAATATAAAACTTTGCAACCATGCCAATTTCAAAGAAACACTAACAAAACAACCCTTTATAACCGTCGTTAGCGCCAAAATAATTTAAAGACGAGCGGCCTGGAGAAACTGTCCACGGTCCCGCAGTTTGGTGCCAGGACAAACCCCAACACTTCTCTGAGGTGGACCTGGTGGTTAATAAGTTAAAAGTTACTGAATTTGTTTGTACCCTGATTTAATAATTCCACTCCCTGAAATTTATTCTCAGGCTAATTTAAAAACAATTCTATTCGAAAGTCAATTTGTATAAAGATGTCTCTAGAATTACACATCGTAAATCAGCCCGCAAACAGAAGGGGGTGAGCGGGAGTTGGGAGGGCTTGAATA
Organism: Rousettus aegyptiacus; assembly: GCF_014176215.1. Classification (NCBI taxonomy): domain Eukaryota; kingdom Metazoa; phylum Chordata; class Mammalia; order Chiroptera; family Pteropodidae; genus Rousettus; species Rousettus aegyptiacus. The sequence continues at coordinate 357,328 of NW_023416286.1, forward strand.
TCCAATGACAGAATAATCACGTCAATTATAATGCGTATGTTCTCCAGAATACACTCAATGCAGCCAAAAAAATGGCTTTTATGGCCACAGCTCTTTTACTTGACAAATATTTTCTGAGCGTCTACTATTGGTGCTGCCGCTGAGTATATAGCTGTAAACAAAACGTGCAACTTTCAACAGTGTAAGCGACATGGAAAATGCTTATGTATAAGGGGAGGCTCTTAGCCTCATAACTGTGTACAAGTTAGTTACATCTACGAACAAAGGTTTGATTAGAACAATGAGAGATAAAAAGTGAGGCTTCATTTTCTTTTCGCTAAGGAGGGCGAGACTGTAACACCTACGCACGCCGCGTCCCAGTGACAAAACCGCCGGCACGGCCTCGCTGTGCAACCGCGGGCCGACGACGAGATTCTCCAGGTCACGGCTGAGGCCAGTGACAGGGCCGGCATTCCCAAAGTGGCCCAGAGCTGCGGAGAGGGACCTGGGTCCTCGGGGACACCATGGATCAGCCACATCGTGCCAGCCTCGGCCTCCTTCTCATGCCACATATGGGTATGGGGACCCGTTACCAGAAGCTTAAACCGATCCCCAAGTCGCACTCAGAGCGAACTGGGAGAGACGAAGCCTGTGTGATGTGACACCTGGCAGCATGTGCTGAGCGCCCGCGCTCCCCCTGGGCCGTGCCAGACGCCGGGAGCTGCCAGGGCGTCGGGGACAGGTACGGGGCGGGGTGCGGGGGGTGGGGGCAAGGCTTCTGCCCTTTCCCGTAACTGTGGGAAAGACAATAAGAACGTGTAAAAATTCAAACCGTCACACTGAAAACTAAGTCAGTTCTATAAAGCTGGAAAACGTGTAATTATGAAAAACATCTCCCTTCCAAGTAATAAGTTATGAAATAATAAAAGAAAATAAGGAAGTCCAAGACATCCAGAACCTGACACGTAAAACTGCACGCGGAACGCGGTGCGTGTGACACCCAACCGTGAACCTCTGGTGGCTGGACCTCAGCACCGAGCTCCGGAGAGGCCGGGCTGCGAGTGACCCTGATAACGGACGTGGCTTTTTTTGCTGCTCACTTTGAAGTTCATAATTACCCTATTAAAAATAGCGCTAAAAGAGGCTACTGTTGAGTGACGTTCAAGATTGGGTTTCCTTACTGGGGTTTGCCCTTCGCGCCCGGAACTGGACCGGCGGTGACAGAGGGCGTGTGCACATGGGGGGCCGAGGACTTGGCGCCGGTCCCCGGGCCCCCAGGTGCAGAGCGAGGCCACCGCGATGCCTGTGCCCCGGCGGCAGGTCGGCCCCGCGGGGCCCTGCAGGAGGGCTCGCACGGGGCCACCTGTTGCGAGGGAACTGGGCCCTGGGGCGGGCCCGGCATGCGTCCCCAGAACCATCGCGTCTGCCCGTGCAGCTCTTGGTCGGCGCCAAGTCACAGCGCCACGGAACAGACGACGATGCCCAGTCGCCACCTACGAGGGTGGCAGGACCCAACCGGTGGCCCACGTCGCCTCACTGCCAGTCTTTCAGGGAGGAAGGTGCTCGGTGTGACAGAGCAGGTGGAGCGAACGGCACTGTGACCCCCACAGTCCGCGAGGGGCCCGTAGGGGAGATGCTGGCATTCGCGCCACACGGGGAGAAGGGGGAAGGCGGCCCAAGCGGTGGCCCTCGCTCTTCCCGCAGGCCAGCCCGGGGGCCCCGCTGCTCAGAGGCCGCACCGCTGCAGGCTGGGCGTGTGGCGCGGACCCCGGCATCTTGCCTGTCCTCCCCTGGGACCGGCCTTGCCCGCCGGCGCTGCAGCCCGCTGTCTTCTGCAGACCCCCCGGGGCCGCAGACCGCTGGCCGGCCCGGGGCCCGCGCCGCGCACGCGCGTCGGCCCCTCGGGGAGCAGGTGTGTTCCCCCAAAGGTGTTCCAGACTTCGCATCCTGTTGCAGCGGGGAGGGGCCAACGTCGGGCGCTCAGTGAGAGTGTCCCCACGGGTGACAGTTTTCTGCTACTTCAAACGGAAGGACTAAGTCTCAGGGACAAACTCGGATGAGCGCCGTGTGGGGAAACTACAATGCGAGAACAAGTGGGGGTCGGGTGCAGACCGGGGCTCAGACACCCTTCTCGGTCCGCGGCAGGCGGGCGCGAGGGACTCCTTGGAGCAGAGCTGGCCTCGCCCAGGCGCGGCGGGTGTCGGGAAGTCTGGGGGAGGCGAGCCCGCGGCCAGGCCACCGGGGAGAGCGGGGAAGAGCGGGAGGCAGAGGCCCAGAGGCTGCAGGGCGGGCCCTGCCTCAGGCCAGGATGCCACCCCAAGTGCAGTGGGAGAGGGTTCCAGAAGGAAGTGACAGCATCCCTAGAGGCTCCTGTGGGGGCCAGAGGCAACGATGGCTGCAGCAGCCCACCCTGAGGTGACACCAGCATGTGTGGAGCACCGAGGGAGCACCGAGAGAGCACCTTCCTGTCATGTGCGCGTGACAGACACGGCGAGCCCGCGCCTGCCGGAGACGCGGGTCGGTGAGAACTGCAGGGGCACTGGGCAGGCAGAGCCGCAGCCGCCGCGTGACGCCGTGCTCGGGGAGAGCCTCTGGTCCAGCCCCAATGGCTGCCGTAGCGCTGCAGTGACACTGTGTGGCCCGGGCTCAGAGCAGGACGCAGACCGCGGGCCCCTGGGAACCCCTGGGGCATCCTCCTGGGGGGTCTTTGGCAAAGGGACCCAGCGGGAGGGATGCGGGAAGGGTGGGGCGAGAAGCCTGGCTTTCTGCACTTTTTGGCCTGAGAATGCAAGAATCCTCCCCCCTCTGCTAAGCACGGCGCCCTGACCTTTCCACGCTGCCCCGCCCCGGGCGTCCTGACCGCTCCGAACTTGGCATAATAAATCAACTTGCTTGTTTGTTTGCCTTTCCTCCTAACCTCATTCCATTAAAGATTTAGATCACTTAACACGCATAGGCGAGGAAAAGCCTGACTGAATCAGGACCAGGACGATAATGCCGGCACGGACGGTCGGACGTTTAGGAGCCGAGGAGGCAGCATGCCAGGCCGGCCCCGGCTACAAGAGTCTGCCCAGCTACCCCCGGCCCAGCCCCCGCCCCCCGGCCCATGCCCCGGGCGCAGCGGGAAAGCCTGCCGCCTGCCCCCGCATGGGAAGGACACGGCCCCTGTGCTCCTCTGGGGACGCACGTGTGAAGGGCTCTGATACCCTGAGGGCCTGGGAGCCACCGGAGCAGCCCCTGGCCCCCAGCCCGCCCCGGACACCCGGCGCTCTCAGCCCAGGGAGCACGCCCACTCCCGGAAGCGCCCGGGACCGGCAAGGACACGTCACGCGCCCCGGAGAAGCGCGGACGGCACGTGTGCCGACGTGGCTACCAGAGCAGATGGGTGGTTTTTAAGGGGCAGAGGAAGAAGAGGGAAACCTGGAACGTGGGCATTTGAAATCACGAAGATTAAAAGACAGAGCAGGAGCGAGAGTTACAAGAAAGAGAAGCTAAATTTAAACGATTACTTATTCCACTAATGAGGGCATCCCGTGACACCGAACATGACCCCAAAACCAAACACGAATCTTTCCTCTTCCCCGCTGCTGCGGTTAAAGCACAGCTCCCTCCCCCGAGGAGTACCAGGCTGCCCGCCTCGAGTTCTCCCCACGGAAGTTTTCATTCTTTAGTAATCATGCACAAAAGATTTGTGAACGTATCATTTGACGTGTACATTGTATCGTTACACAGAAAATACTTAAAGTCTTTTCCTTTTCCAGAAATTTCTATTTAAAAATATTTTAGTTAGCAATATACCCGTAGCTGCTAGTTACACGGCCGTAATTCACTAGGTAAGAGCTGTACACTTAGAAACTGTGTACTTTTCTTACATAAATTTCAATTTAATTAAAACTTTAAAAGAAACACTCATTTCTAAACACTCAAGTAAATACTTTCAATAAGTCTTGAACCAAATAAAATGAAAAAATGTGTGTGCAGTTTCCACAGACAAGACATTGCACGTGAAAGCGCGTCACCGCTCAGCACCCGTAAGGCCTCGGGGCGGCTTGGGGTTCAGGGCCACCGGCCGCCGTGGGGCCCACCCGCACTTTGGACTGTGCACCCGACGCTTTCTGTCACAGCTGAATCACAAATGCAGAGGCCGCTGTCTGACTCCCTCCCTTGTGGGCAGGTGATTTGCAGGGGGAGACTTTCGCTCTGCTGTGGCCATGCCACCCCAGCGTCCCTAGGATGTCCCCTCCTACTTTCAAACCAGCCAGCTCTGCAGGCCGGGGCAGCACTCGGCAGCGCGATCAGCGTCCCGTCCACGGTGAGACGTGCCCGGCTCTGCTGCCCGCTGCCCCCGCGGGAGCCCCTGCCCCGCATGGCCATGGCGGGCATGCGGCAGCTCCCGGGTGCATGGGTCCCGGCCCGACCCACGCAGCAGGAAGGCCCAGGGCACGAAGCTCTCCGGGGACCCAGCACGAGAGGGGACAGGCCACTCCGGGAAGCTCCGAGCCTGGCCCGGTGCCCGGGAGAGCGGGACGCTTCTGAGCAAGAGGGAGCTTCGCGCGCGGCACCCCGCCCCCCGCCGCAGGGCACCTGACTCGGTGTCCTCTCTGCAGCCGCGACGTGAAGGGAGCGCCGGCCTCAGGAAGTGGCGCGGGAGGACAGCGGCGTTTTTACTAGCTACGCCCACGCGGTGTTATTCCTCCGCGGACACTGGTCCCGCCCCAAACCCGGCCTCATCCGGCTCTGAACTGCTAGAGGGTCCCCGGGGCCCAGCCGTGTGCTGTGTTTACGTGGGGCGAGTGTCGCCTCCAGTGGGGTGCCGAGCGGCCAGGCTAGCCAGTCCCGTCACCGCGGGGCCCTCTGCCACTGCATCACGTGACTGCTTATTGCCCAGGGGGCAACAGCGTCTGGGGAGAGACGGAGGTCGCCCTGCCCCAGCAGGCGGGCTGCGCAGAGCGAACACCGGAGGGCAGCCAGCCTCGCCCCAGGACAGCCCGCGGGCAGCCACCGGACCCAGGGACGGGGCTAGGCCGAGGGCCCTCCTCAAGGTCAGGGCACGCCGGGGTGCCAGCGGTGGCGTGGGGCCCCTCGGGGTCTCGGCAGTCGGGAGGGGCAGCTGAGGAGACCCCGTGGGGGTTGGAGAGAGCTCAGGGAGCCGGGAGGCCCCTGGGGGCTGGGAGGGTCGCGCGGCCGCCCACCTGGTCACAGCCGGCGCCCACCAGCTCCTGCAGCATCTGCCGGTTCACCTGCGGCTCGGTGGCGAAAGGCAGCAGCGAGTAGCGGATCTCCCGCAGGGCCTTCTGGTGCGGCCCGAAGCGCGGGGCGGCCCGCGGCGGCTGCCGCCGGGCGCCGTCCTTGCCGCCCAGCGCCTTGGCGTCCGCGGCGCTGTCGCCCGGGCCCACGGGCGGCCCCGGAGCAGGGGCCTTGGGCGGCTGCTTCAGCCCCTCGCGGATCTCCTGCAGGCGCTGCCGGCTGTTCCCGGCGTAGGCAGTGGCGGGGAACGTCTTCGGCCTCATCGTCGTGCGCCCCGTGGCCCACCACGGCCTTCGTCGCGGTCTGAGCACTCTTGGACACCGTCACTGGCGGCGGCCGGCGGTGGCCGCGCTCCCAACCGCTGCCTTCAAAGTGCGCTTCGCTTCGGTCTCTGGAGTCCTACGGAGAACCCGGGGCCTGCAGGGCCGTCATCGCCAAGATCGCGGGTGCCTGGAAGAGAGCAGGGCAGACGGCGCTCAGGCCCGGTCCCCGCGGGGCGGGCTCTTCCCCAGTCTCCGCAGAGCGGGTTAACCCCGCCCGGTCCCCGCGGAGCGGGCTCAGTTCATGCCCAGGCTCCACAGAGAGGCGTCTCCCTCTCCCCACCAGGGACTGAGAACCAGCGCATCCCCTCACAGCAACGAAGTGCCGCCCCACCAGGGTCGGCCCGTGGGGTGCTGGGGCTGTCCCCAGGCGTCCCGGGCCAGGGCAGTCTGCAGCGTGGCGAGCCCCGCCGGCTCACACCGGCTCAGGGGCTCCGGCGGGGCGGGCGGCATCCCCCGCCGAAGGCTGACGGCGCGCCAAGGGCTTCGTTATGAGGCGGCTCCACCTGGCACAAGTCTTTCTCACACGTGGCCCTGGCTTTCAGGCTTGTCCCTAACAACCGGTCAGCTCGCGGTCCCCAGCGTCGTCCTGTATCCCCGGGGCCTTGCCAACTTTTCACCTGCTGGAGCCAAGGTTCCTCCACGTCTCTGGAAATGTTTCCTTATAAACTCCCCACCCACAATTTCCCAAAAGATACCACAAAACGTGTCACATGAAGGTGTCCTATATTGCAACTGAAAGTAGTCCCAACACAAAGTATCAGGAGACTTTCAAGGTGACCACTTCCTTGATTCTTTATAAATTGGTCAACTTCTTATCAGCATTCTGACCGAACTACCAAGATGAAAATGTCTTTCCTGTACAGACTGACGCTTACACAGAGGGGACCGGCAGAGGCACGCGGGCGACTGCCTGGAGAGCAGGGTGACCGCACTAGCGGCAAGTCGCGCGCGCAGGCCAGCTAGGACACCGGCGCTCCCGCGGTGGTCACGCCTGCCCCCGCCTCACCGCGCACCCCTGTTCCTGCGGCCCAACCCGCCACTGCCCTCAGCAGCCAGCGAGGCGTCCAGCTCAAGTCACTGATCTGGGTGACCTTGGGCCAGTCGTGTCCCCTCCCAGCCCCCACGCCCTTGCAGAGCAGACCGACACTTGGGGACAGGGTGGTGGCCAGCACGGAGCGAGACAGGAGCGAGACGGTGCGAGGTGTCTCTGCGGTCCTGGGGGCAGTTACTATCACTTCCACTGGCTGCCACAGCCTGGGCAGAGGCCCAGTGGCCGGCCTCTGGGCTCAAAGAAACACTGACCCAGAAAGGAATGTCCTCTAAGTGGGGGCGGGGTGAGGAGGGCTGAGGTTTGCCTCGGCGAGGGACTGCAGAACGGTGAAAGAGAACCGTCCCTCACTGATTTCCTCGCGTGGGACAAAGGACCGCTCGCGTTGACTACGGGCCAGGCTCGTTCCGGTGTCACGCGAATGACCTTGCACACACCTGTGCATAACCGCGCATGAGGGCAAACCCAACGGGAGCACACGGAAAGGCCTTTTCTTCCTCAGGGCTGGAGACGGAGGCCTCGCCACACCCTTTCTCAGTCTGAGCGCAGATGCATTCAGAAAGGCCAGATCGAGGAGACTCTTCGACGGATGGGAAGCCCCTGCTTCGGGCCGATGTCCATCCCAGGCCTGTCGTGGGGCCACGCAGAGCCGCCAAGCCAGCGCTGGCAGGGCCCGGCCTGTGGCGGCCACGGACCAGAGGCCGAGAGCACGCGGCCCCCTGCGACCACACTCACGTCCAGTTTCTTCGTGGTCAGAGCATCTGCTGTGAAACACCTCACTTTCCAAAACAAAGAGGTCCCCGGACGCGCTCCTGCTGAGCACGGACAGAGGGTCCGAGGGACCGTCTGGGAACAGAGGCAGGCCGGACAGCTCCTCCTGGGGAGCACACGCCACCCGCTTTGCTTCCGATCTAGTTTTCTTCCCTTTCTTTGAGAACTAAAATCCAGACGATGGAAATCATACCATGTACGCAGCAAACAATTATGCCAAGAAGGAGCCTGGCACCTCACAGGGAGGCCTTCTGGTCGGCAGTGTGCTCACCCCCGGTGCCACCCACGGCCTCCCCCAGCCCCACCTAGCCACCCGGGAACATGTATCCTAGGCCTGAGTCCAGGCCCCGCCAGGATAAACAAGAACCAGGCCTGGCCCTCAGCCAGTTTACCGCCAGGTGGAGGGGGAAGGGGCCCAGGCGAGCAGACGGCTTCCGAGAAAGATGCCCGAGAGGAGAACACAACCTCACCTCGATGGGCGGGGGAAGCCAGAGAAGCTTCAGAGGAGAGCCTGAGGGGAGGGCGGGCTGGCCGGCTAGCCGGAGGGAGCACTGCATGCAGAGCGGCAGCGGGCGGGCGGAGGCCAGGGGGGGCTGTCCCTCGTCTAGCCCTCGTCTAGGGGTGCAGGGTGCAGGCCCCCCCTGGAGAGCAGTGGGGGGGAGACGGGAGGGGTGCAGAAGGCTCCCACGGCCACGTCACCTGTCTGGACCGAGTGCCGAGTGCCGTCTGCAGTTAAGCTGAGCCGTGACTTGGCCATATGTGCCCCGTAGGGAGCCGAGCCTGGAAGGGACAACGGCAGCCCAGCACGTGGCCAGCGGGAGCTGGGTGAGGGGCAGCCAGCCAGGAGGCGCGGGGCGGGGGGAGCCTCAGGTGCCGGACACACGGTCCCCTGCCGCCGGGACGCTGAACCGCACGTGGGGCGCCCACAGTCGGCGGTGCCGAGCGTCCCTCGGACATTCCGGTCGACATTCCGGTCGGGAAGCCGGCGGCGCGGGCCGCATAGGCGCTTCCGTGCTCCGGCCCCCGTGCCCGAAACAGAGCACAGGTCACGCGCTCCGGTTCCTCTCCCCGCAACACCTTATTACGAAAATTTTCAAACATACAGAAAGGCTGGAGAGTCGCTCGCAACACCTGCACACCCAGCACGTGGGGGGCTCCTCCGTCCTCGCCACCCTCTGGCCTTCTGGGAAGCAGGGCCAGGACGTGGGGGAGGAGGGAGGGAGGAGGGGGGAGGGAGGAGGAGGAGGGGGGGGGGGAGGAGGAGGGGGGAGGGGGGAGAGGTGCTCTGGCGCGGTCCTTTCCAGCGAGTCTGTGAAATGGCGCCCATGGGCAAATGGCACTTGTCCCTGAGGGGCCTGGAAAGGAAGAAACTCCCCTTTGGTCTCATAGGGAATGAAAGCGTCTCCTCAGCTTGAGACCTTGTGTTTTAGGCTTTATTCAGTTTGAAGACAGTGGATTTCATGGCCAAATTATGAACTTCTGAAAATTCTTCCTGAGAATACTCGTCAGTCAGACAAAGGCTGCGGCTGGAAGGGAGCTGCCTAGGCACCGAGCACGTCATTCCAATGAGGTTAACATACGGGGACGGTCCTCTCGTCACGAATTTTATAAATACGACCGTAAAGCCTCACGGATGTGAATTTTAAAAAACGGGGGTATCAAGCAAACTAAATCTAACTCTGGAAATTTCTTTGGCATCATCGATTGACTTAAATATACTTTCAAAGAAACTACAAGACGCTGGAGTTGTAAACCTGTAACAACTTACAAAACGAAAACACCTCATCGCCAGGTCTGGGGCCGAGAGCATTAACCCCACACTCGGCAACGCGGCTCGGACAAGAACACGTGGGAGCGAGAGCAACGTTTCCCGCGTCCCGTAAGTGGGCCCTACCGCGCCCCATTCCGATTCTCGACCCGCTCCTGGAAAACACCATCGGACGTTCCAGAATTTCTGCTCTAGCTTCCCCTAGCGCTTCACGAACCCGCACCGGCAGCCGCACACTCATCGGCCACCAGCCGAGGCACCAGCAGCACGTGCCTCTCGTGGGACCCGCGCTCATGATACGCGTTATCGTTTTTAAAGGCAGAATTTCTTGGATCTAAAATTCTAGCTATTATTTGAATCCTACCCTTACCATAACTAACTAGCAAAGATGAAGCCGAATTGAGCACATGGGCCAGGCCGCCAGCTAGACGCGGCCCGAAGCGGCCAGGCAGATGCACCCGCCCCGTTCCCCGCTCCCAGTGCTGCGAAGGCCAGGACCCCCAGGCCGACCTGGGCTCCCCTCAGAACGAGGCTCTGCTGGGGAGTCCGCGCTCACAACCCCAGGGGTCCAGCAACACCCTGCAGCAAAGCATGGTCACGAGGCCCCGCGGGGCTTGGAAGCGCCCGTGAGCGCCACGCGCCGCGCTGGGCCGCGGCAGGTCTCACCCAACTAAACCAGGCCCTGGCTTCTACCTCGAGCCGACGTCCAGGGGAAAGGCGAACCGCCGCGCTCGCTCTTCACTTTGTGCGCCGTCTGCGCGGAACCGGGACGGGGCAGGTCTCCTCTACCCAGTGCCACGCCCCAGCAGGGGTTTTCAACCTTCCAGAAAGCCCTGCCTCCTGCGCAGGGGCCTCCTCCCTCCCCTTCCCTCTGAGTTCCAGGGCCCCGCCAGGGAGTCAGAGCACCTCCCATGTGACATGGCGCCACTGCGCAAGCGGCAAGGCTGTGCCGTCCAGAACCCCGGCGGCGCCTGCTGGAAGCCTCCGGGCTCCCCCCAAACTGGACGCGCAGGCGGTGGGATGTGGCAGAGGAAGTGTGAGGCTATTCCTGGGGTCTGGGACTTCCTGTGACAAGGCTCAAACCAGGACAGCAGACGAACAGGCGGAGGACAATGCTGGGGAGGGGCAGGCGGCCCTGGGGCGGTTTCTGGAGGGGGGGGAGCCTCGGTGGGACCTAATCAGTTATCTGGCGGGAACAGCCTCACGCCCAAGACAAGCGCCTGAGGCAGTGTGGCCAGAGACTGGAGGCAAGGTGGCCAGAACGCCCTTCACCCTTCACACTCGAGAGGCCGCGCGATCAATCGGAAAGCTAACTTAATTTTTAAGCAGACCCTCCCTTACCCCCTCGCGTAGAGGCTGCAAGATCTGCACTCTACCACGCTGCCCCTGTTGTAAATAAACACAAACCGCAGCTGCTCAGAGTGAGATTTTTCATTTGTCCTCCAGAAAAAACCCGTATGAATGGCAAGTTGGCACAGAAACAAAAAGAACTTAATTAACTTACAAACGACTTGTCACGATTAAGTTGGCGCGGTCTAGATCAGCAGTCCCCAACCTTTGTGGCACCAGGGCCAGGTGCTCCTGGGCGAATCGGATGCCTGATGCTGAGGAGGGGATGCTAGCTGGGGGGCAGCGGCTGCGGATGCAGATGGAGCTCCACTCGCCCGCCGCTCGCCTCCTGCTGTGCGGCCCGGGTCCTGACAGGCCGCGGACCGGCACCAGTGCGGGGCTGCGGACCCCTGGTCTGGATGGCAAGTGGCATACGGTGAACGGGGCAATAAGCAATGTCCAACTCTCCCCCTAACTGCAGCGCGACAACCATCGGCTCCAACGCTGCCTTGTTTTAATCACACTTGCAAAATGAAACTATACATCAGATGCCGTCAGCCTTAAAAGAGGCGGGAGCGCGGATGCCTGGTAGTGAGACGCCGTGGCCTGAGCGGGCTGCGACATGCAGCCCCGCGCCACGGAGTGGCACCACGCGGTGTGCGGTGGGGACCCTGACCGCTGGGCCTGTCCAATCTGGAGTCCCAGGTCAGTTAAGAGAAACTGCTAAGCGACGGGCTTTTTAAAAAGGAAAGTGGTTCCCAGAACTTTCCAAGGGAGGCTGTCCCGCCAGGCCAGGCACGCGGGCTGGCCCTGCACCCCGCTGGGCGGGATCGCCTGCTCCCTGCCACAGCAGATTTGCAGTCAAGACAAAGTAAAGGCACTGAATTGATCTTCAGTACTTCTCCAAGCCCACTGTTTTTAGAAGTCAATGGGGAATATTATTTAAAGTCTCACATTATTATAACCATGACGTAAAAAATAAAGCAGCTTTTCAAAATTGTTGGTCTGTTTCTTTCTGAACAAAGCAGAACACCCCCCCAAAGCTTCTCCAAATCCTTCCTGGGTGTTGACTGCACATTTATGAGCTTCCACACTCCCCACCTCCACACACAGTGGGGCTGAGGAGCCTGGGGCTCGCTATTTACAACACAGCATTTAAAATAACAAGGCATCTTATTGTACAAACATTCCCCTCCCACCAAAGGGAAGTCCCTCCCACCAACCCTGCGATTTGCTAAGAAAAGAAAGAAATATCTGCAGCTCCAATTTACCCTTAAGTCAAAACTATTTCTAACTGGACAGAGAAGCTAGACGAATCTCTTCCGATTCTAAAACACTGTGATTCTAGTAATTCGCCATAATTTCGCATGGCATCCTCTCTGCTCAGATGCCATTTTAAATTGCTTGATATTTTGAGATTAAATATTCAGCAATTTTAATTTCAAAGGAATGATGGCATACTCATTAGGAGTGCTCTATATACCGATATACCGGGATAACAAGACCAAATTTTACAAGGCTGAATAACAAACGAGTCTCGTTAACTACAACTCGAAGCAGACTGTCCTGAGCTGTCTCTGCCTGCTTATCTCCGAGTATTTGTGTGTTACAACAGTTGCTAAAGAAAAAAACAAGAAAGATACAAAGCAGCTTAGTCTCCTAATTTGGCACTTAAAAGTGGCCACCCATCACGCAGGGGTCGAAGCTGGGATTCCACAGACCCATGCAGCACGTGCTCCCTAATGCCGGCCTGCTGACTGTCTCCATTACTAAAGGGGCCCTCGACCACGAGGTCAAAGTTTCAACACGACGCTGTACCGAGGTCGCACATCGGTGGCCTTCCATTCCCACGCGAGCACGTCCCCACACCCGGGGAACACCCGGGCAGCTCCCTCCAAACAGGTGCCCAGCGGCGGCGGGACCAAGAGCCCTGCTGCGCCGTGACTTTGGACTGGCGTCCCGGGGAAGGCGTCACGGACTGAACACTGTCACCTGTGCCCCGCAGGAGTATGGAAAGGTCAGCATTCCCACGTAAAACTGTGTCAACATAAGCAAACCCACAGTAAAGTGCACTTCCACAGTCACGCCAGCCAAAGAGGGCTTGTCACTCGTGGGCTAGGAGTGCAGGTGTGTTCAGGTGGGCGGGGTGACCCATCCCGCGACCACATGACTGGCAGGCAGGCAGGGCCCCCACAGGACGCTGTTCCTCACCTCCTGGCAGGTGAGGCTCCGGGGGACCTGCGGGGAAAATGCCGGCCCAGTGCACGCCGCCCTCCTGAGTCCGCAGGTCAGAAGGCCCAGGCAAGAGGACGGCCAGCCGCCGGCCGCCGGGCGGATGGGCCACTCAGGACATCTCGGGACATCGGCGCGGCTCTGAGGGGCAAGAGGGACATGACGCCGGCCCTGAGGAGAGTCCTGGGGGGGGTGGGTACAACAGAGCGGTCCGGGCGGGGGGGGGTCACGGGGGGCACGTAGGCGGGGTCCTGCGGGCGTCATGGGGGGGATACGACACAGTGGCCCTGGAGGGGTCATGGGAGGGGACACGGCGGCGCAGCCCCGGCGGGGCGGAGGAACATCACTGCGCGCGGCCGGGGGTGGGGGGAGGCGGTCCCGGGTCGGGGGAGGCGGGGTCCCCCGCGGACACCGCCCCCGGCCCGCCCGGCGCCCCCGCCCGCCTCCCCTCGCAACAAAGCGGCGCCCGCCCGGCGCGACCTCCGGGCTGCGGGGCCCCTGGCTGCGACCGGCCCGCCCGCCCCGCCCGGGACGAGGACGCGGACACGGAGGCCGCGGGCGGGGCCCCGGCGCCCCGAGGTCCCAGCCCGGCCGGCCCGCCCCGCTCACCTCGGTGCGTCTACCGCCTCGGGGGCGCCCTGGCCCGCGGCTCCGGGGCCTCGCGCGCCGGGGGGCCCGGCGCCGGGGGCGGCGGCGGCTGCTGGCCCCGCGGGGACCGCGGCGCCCCGGGCCGCGGCGCGGACGGCGGCGGCTGCATCTTCGCGGGCGCTCGCGCCGCGGCTCGGACGCGCAGACCCAAGTGGGACATTCGCTACATTGTTGGCATTCCGCGGGCGCCACGTGACCGCGCCGCGTCACGCCCGGCCGCCGGCCCGCCCGGCGCTCGGCCGCCCCGCCCGCGCGCCCCGCCGCCGCCACCTGCGGCCCCCGCAGCGCCGATTCCGAGGCGCTCGCGGTCCCTCAAGCCGGCGTCCCCGCCGGCGTCTCGCACCGGCCTGGGCGCAGACGGGGTAGCAGGCCCGGAAGGGCCCCGAGTTGGCCAGTCGGGGCCAGCGGCCGGAGCGCGGGCAGGAGGGACAGACACCGGCCTGGCAGGGAGGGAGTCGAGCCACAGAGCAGGACGTCAAACGCGCACCCCAGAGGAATCGCTCTGACTTAGTCACCCCGGTCCCTCTCGGTCTGTGGACCCAGCAGCGGCGAGGTTCGCCAGCGAGTGACGCTCGGCTCGGCCGCGGGACAGCCTCTGCGCAGGGGGCGAGGGACTCGGTGCCGGCACTCGGGCAAGGGCTGTGCTGAGACGTGGAGCAGAAGTGACACTGCGGGCCAACCCCTGGCGACCGCCGGCTCCTCTGACACCCCGCTGGCCGCCGCTGTGCCTGCGGCCCTGATGCTGAGGGCAGCTATCACCTTAAAAGTAACCCGATTTCCTTTTTCATTAATCAACCCTCGTGACATGTTTAAATCTTAATATCAAAAGAAACGGTAATGAAGGCCATCGTCTGCAGGCGGTGTGAACGCGGGTTCCAGCCCTGGTCTGCTCCCCTCTCCTCCCATGCCCCCCCCCACCTGCCACCTGTGTTCCCCCCTCCCTGAGCTCGGGTTAGGAGACCATTCCTGTGCAGCTTAGAACCGAGTCTCATTTTCCAGTCTCAGTCTCTGCCGGACCCCAGCCTCCCCCACCCCCCAGCAGAAGGAGCTTCCGGGGCTCTGCGCAATGGAGCCGCTTGCGTTCACCTGTGCACCCTGTGCACCTTTCCACTGCCGCTCAACAGGCCTTCCCCGCACTGGCCCGGAGCCACCGGGCGGGCTGCCAATGTGCTTGTGTGTGTGTTTTAAGGTCCTGCCCTCGCTCCGTCTTCAAAGATGTAAACATTTTTTTTTCACTTGTCAAATGAAATATTGAAAATAAGAGGAATTTAATAGCCTTTAAATTTTATGTGTAAAACAATAAAATGTTGTGATTACAATGAGCATTACAGCACCATTTGCAATAGTGAAAGATCAGGAAGAACCTAAATGTCCAGCAATAGGGAGTAGGAGGAAAGAAATAAAAAGGTAGCTATTAAAATTATGAAATGTGTGAAACAGCTTGGTACTTTTCAAAGGAGAATTCGAAATCAAAATCACTGTAGAGTGGGGAAAAGCAAGTCGCAGAACTGTGTGCACACTCCGATGCCATACTTTACACTAAACAACCCCCCCACCCCGAGCCTATGCTAAGCACACTTTCTAAAAGTATTGAGTGAAAAAGGAGACCCAAAGAGCTCACGCCAAGTGGGTGACAGCTGCTGCCCGGCGGAAGGAGGGGGATTAGACAGACCGAGGACTTCGCCATCATCTGCAACGCTTTCTTTTATTCAAAGAAAAGCGAAGCAAAACTATCAAAATCTTAAAATTCGTTGATTCTGCGTGATTGGGGTTAATCACAGGTGCTGTTATTCTTGGAGCCGTTTTTTAAAACAGCTTAAATGTGTCAGCTGTGCACATGAAGCCTTTGGAAACAAGCTGGTTCCCAAACAGAGGCTCGTTGGGGGGAACCAAGGCACACCTGCACAGAAGAATGCTCCAATTAACGACTCCGCGCGCACGCATTTATTGACGGTCATTCACTCCTTTGGGCTTTTCGGTTTTCGATTTTGTGGGTACTGGCTATGAGCCACGGGCTAAACCAGGCAGTGGGGAAGATGTGGTGGGCAAAACCACACGACTTCTCTCCCCGTGTTGCATGCAGTCCTGCAGATGTGGTGGGCTGGGGGGCAGAGCAAGTGACAGTACCTAATTTTGTGAAACAATTAAGAATATACATGTATGTGTAGATGAGAGAGTAAATTTTCCTCTGGTTTCAGTTCTAATTGCCTTACTTTTAGACATTTGGCAAACAGAACCTCCTGGAATTTTGGTAAAAGCCTCTCATGCACGGTTAAGCCCCAGCTAGCCTTTCGGGGTGGCCACCTCGCCGTCTGTCTCTGGAGACCTGCCCCCCTCCACCGCCTCCAACAACAGCATAGCTTCATGCTGTGAATAGCCCTCTGCTTCTGAGATGAGTAATGAAGCATGTGATTGCCTAAGTCAGAATTGCTCAATAATTAAAGATTTGTTCCCAGAAGACCTCAAAGAAACCCTGTCAAGATAAAAATCACACTCTGTATTTAAAGAATTTTATGTTGACACTTTACATTATTAAGAGATGAATTGCTGAAGTGTTTTCTTACATCTTCCTTTAGCTGAGGGAGCTGTGACGCCAAGTACTTCTCATTACGCTTCTGCGTGGCTGCAACTTGTTTCATTTACAGACATGGAGCAGAATGTTGTGTCTGTGACTGAAAAAACAAATTTCATCAGGAAGGTTCATATGCTTCTATATGCTCTAAAATCTTCCATTCAAACTTTTCCTCTAATCTTTTGGAGTTAATGTTGGTAAAACTTGCTTTCAGAAGAATAAAAAGGGTGAGGCTTGAACTCTCGTCTTGAGGCTTTTCTACAAAAAAACTAAAGTTTAGAGCCGACGCACAGTGACAATGAATGCCTGCATAATTGTAGAAGAAATGCTTTCATGGTCAATTTTTAATTTTTAATTTAAATTAACCACTACATGTTTTGTTGCTATTGAACAGGCGCTTTTCAGACCGTGTGTTTTGGTTTAACAGCCAGATCGGACGAGAAAGCCTGAGTGTGTCATATTCAGATGCCTGATAAATGGGTCTTGATAAGGGAAACCATGATGAGATTACAGGAAGGAGTTGAAAGAGGCCAGCGGTGGCGGACAGGGTGCCAGCCGTCAGGGAGCAACGGGGCCTGGAGGCCAGCAGGCAGCCCCGCAGCCCGTGTTAGCTGGGGACCCCAGGCCAGGAGAGGCTCGGGTTTGGGGCTGGAACTTGGGAAGTGCCCCAGAGAGTCCCTTCCAAAAGGCAGAGGTGAGAGGAAGAACTGAAGTCTGAGGCAGAGACGCTGGGAAGTGGGGGCCTGGCGTTCAGCTGTGCGGGGTGGGGGGAGGGTGCTAGAGGAACAGCCCCGGGGGGACAGGGAAGCTGGGCGGGTGACCTGGCGTAGCTCTGCGACTGCAGCTCCCATTAATACTCGGGGGAAGAGAGGGGCTGGGGGACACTCAGGAGACACCACGGAAGGGGACAGAAGATTACGCTGAGCCACAGTCGAGGCAGGAGGCGTGAGGGCCACACTGTTCTGGGAAGCCCAGGGGCCGCAGTGCCCGGCGGTCACAGAACGGCCGGTGGCCCCAGCGAGAAACAGAAGCCAGAGCTTGCCCTGGCCGGCCGCCCTCTCTCTCCGGGGTTTCACGCAACCGGGAGCTCTGGGTGCGTGCGTGGCTAGCGAGTCGTGATGCGCGACACAGAGCCCCGGACACTGCATTTCGTCTGCACACTTCCGACCGCTCTCTGGTCATTCTTACTTTAGTGTCTCGATAACCTTTGTACGTCAAAGTGATCTAAAACGGGACGTGTCTGTTCGCCCAGCGAATAGTTGCTGAGCGCTCAGCCCCCGCCAGGCACCGCGGCCTCTCCGGCAGCACCCAACGAGCTGGGCACCAGGGGTGCTTGACACCGTCGTGAAAATGGGACTGACGGGTCTCGTGGGAGAGGGAAGAATGAGCGGGAACTTCCTTCCTCATCGATGCCACAAACGGCGCCCTTTCTGACAGAGCTTACCAGGCGGCTGTGACCCGGTCTGAGAAATAAGGACGCTTGGGAGCTACGACGCAAGAGCAGAGAAGAAATACAGTGAAGAGGGGAGTCCGACAGGGGCGAGGGCACAGGTGCGCAGGCCCTGGGGGCAAGGCGCGGACGGCGTTTGAAGGGCCGGTTGGAGGGAGGAAGGGGGGGGGCCTCGCGACGCACGGTCGGCGTTTCGGTCCTCCGCTCAGAGCGGCGGCACGCGGGCGGGCGCAATGACAGGGGTGGCCGCGTCAATGACAGGGGTGGCCGGGTCTCGGAAGGAGGTGCCGGCGGCGACAGCGCGCTGCGCAGGCGGGCAGAGGGTGGCGGCCGCTGGGGCGCGATGGCGGCGGAGGACGCGGGAAAAGGCGACGCGGAGAAATGGCTCGATAGAACGATCGGGTCCCGGCGACGGGGCCGCCGGGCCGCCGGCCGGAGGGCGTAAGAGGGCACGACCGCGCCCATCCGGGAGACCCGAGTTTGATTTTGGAGGTTCCCGTTGCGACGGAGGGGAGCAGGCAGGGGGAGACGCGGGCCCGCGGCGTGGGAGAAACCGGACCGGGGGGCCCTGTGGGTCGCTGCCTGTGCCCTGTGAGGTCGCCGATGCCGAGGACCTGGAGGCCGCTGCCCAGAGGGACAGCGCAGAGCGGGGCGGCGGCCCGGGGCGGCGCGAGGGCCGGGGTGCGCCTGCGCAAGTGCCGAGACCCCCTCGCCCGGCTGGCGGCGCGTGGCTTCGCAGCCGCCACGCGGGTGCTTCGAGGAGGGGGCGACAAAGGGACACGCTTCTGAAAACGCAAGGCACAGGGGGCTGGACACCGTGCACCGGAGTTAGAAAGACCCCGGCCACGCCCCGGCAGGGAGCTCTACGGGAGGGGGTGGGGGGCCGGCGACGCCAGGAGGAGCAGGGAGAGGTGGCCGCCAGGGGGATGCCAGCGAAGACGACGGATGGCTGGGGCGGCGGCGAGGGGGACGAGGGCTCAGAGGGCGCCTGTCTTCGGCCGCCGATGCTACAGCTGCTGTAACAAACCACCGCAGAGCCGGCGCCTCAAGGACGCCTCGCTTCCCGTCCTACTCACCGGGGGGTCAGGAGATTCCATCACAGCCCAGGCGACAGCCGGCCTGGGCAGGGGACCGCAGCATCACCATCCCTGTGGCTTTCACGCTAACAGCATGGCCCAAGGGGGCCCCGCGTTCAGCAGCTCCTTCCACCTCCCCGCCCCCTCCAGTCATCACAGCCTGAAGCTGGAGTCCTTTTCCCAGCTTCCTGCCCAGCACACAGAAGCCACTCGGCAGATTATTCGTTCCATAATGAGGCAATGGGAGTCCCCACAAAGATGGCAGAAACGAATCGCCCAGAGTAAGCTGCTCTTTCTTGTCTCTTTTCCTTCAGGGAAGATACTACTATCTTAACTGTGAGATCGGAAGCCATTCTTTCCACTGTCATCAGTATTTACCGTTTGCAGGAAATATTATTCTATTATTCGTGTCATATGAGCAATTTTAATTAGTTATATTTCATCCCTTTCCTCAGAAGAGGACCTTGGGACTTTAGAGAATTAAGAAGAAATAAAAATGGATAAAGTGACACTTTTCTCCATAAATCGTTGCTGACAACGAATCTACTATTTTTCTTAGTATGTTACATTTATACAAATGCATTTGGCTTATGCAGGACTGAGTCTGCGTTCGCTTGTTTCTCTTCCAGGGTGGAATCGTGATGGAGGGAAAAATGCAATGGTGACTAGAAGGGGCATTCAAACTTAGGGGAAAAAAAGGTCCCCCCCAAATCGAGGGGCACATGCGTGTCCGCCCGTGCTGAACAAACACGGTGATGATACCGGCAAGAGGGACGGCCCAGTCAGACACTGAAATCCAGGGACAGGCAGTTGCAGCGCCCGAATAATCACCGCGATGCATGAGGAGTCAACGAGGCGTCACTGCTCCTTGACGCTGGATGCGTAAATTTCACAGATCCCAGAACTAGAAATTTAAGAAGCCGAGACCCGAGGAATTCTGTTTTAAACAGCTGAAACCACGCTGAAAATCGCAGCCCGGGGCTGGCTTGTGGGCCGCTCTTGCGTTGCAAGGTCGCGGTGACGGACTTGGACTTCGATGTCCCCGGCCCGGGCTGCCTTCTAAGCCTCCACGGCCCCGCCCTGAACACCTTCCACTCAGCGGAGCGCACAAGCTTTTCTCCCAAGATGAACCCGAGCTGAAGGTCTCTGTAAGGAATGTCCAACGCGGTGAGCTGCAGCGATCTAGAGCCGCGTTCGGTAGGATCTGGCGAGGAAGGGAAGAAGCGGCGCGAACCACGCGGCGGCGAAGTGCAGCCGGAGAGAGGCGGCGGGAGCAACCAGGAGGCGGCTCAGGAGCTGCGCCCCCGCGAGAGCGACCGCGGCACCGGGGCCCCTGCGGCAGACGGGGCGCACAAGCACCGGCTCACTGAAACTGCCTTAAACTGGAAGGACCTCGGCTGTGCGATGACGAGCCCGGCCAGGGTCCACGGGGCAGGAAGAGGCCAGTGAGCTCAGGACGTGCCAATGCCACAGGGACGGAGCCGGTGGGGAGGGCGGCCCACGGGTGCGCGGGAGTGGGGGGGACGGGGGTGCGGGCAGGGGGGCGGTGACGGTCGCTGGGCGGAGCCAGCAGGCGGCCCCGCCTATGCGTGGGCAAAGCCATCGCGGGACGAACAACGCCCACCTGGCGACCACAGACAGGCCGAGTCCCACCGACGGCGCATGCTGGCGGCGGAGGGACGGCGCCACCGGTCAGTGACCGCCCTGTCGCCTGTCCCCCTGGGGTGCAACAGCACCAGGCGCCCCACTCGTCTCCCTTCCAGAACCTCGGCACTTTCTGCCGCTCCCTTTCAGCCCTCCGAGCTCCTGCCACTGGGCCCGCTCCCGCCCCCGGCACCGGCCTGGGAGCCCGTGGGAGCCCAGGGAGGCCGGCGTGGAGGCAGCACCCCCGCGAGGCCAGCGCGCAGGGCGGCAGGTGTGCCGTGTGCGGGAGGCCGGTGGCGCCCGGGGGAGAGCAGATGCACGCGGCCGGCCCCCAGGAGGCTCGCGGCCCCCCACCGCCTGCCTGCGACCCACGCACGGGGCGACCTGGCTCCAGACACGCAGAATCCGACCCGCCGCCAGGACCTGCTCCAGCCTCGACCTTGGTCTCCTGGAGGCCCTTCTGGGGGTCCAGGAAGAGGGAAGCTGAGCGGGCCCATCAGGGCAGGCGGGGTGAGAGGAGAGGCCTCACCACTGCCGTGGACAGCTCCAGGACAGGGGTATTTCAGCCCCAGCTGCATTTTGCGCACCAAGGACAGGGACCGGCAGGCGGGAAGAGTAACAGACTAACGGAAGAACTAAAGCGAATTATTTTCTAACCGTGCGACTTCAGGCGCGCAGGAATGCCCTCCGCACATTGAATTTCTATTTATTTTCCAAATGGTTTTTATCCCTAACACTTTTCCCGCTTACTGTTCTGAACGTTCCCATTGCCTTGATCTTAAAACAGCTCCCCACCCTGCCACCGCCTCCAGGAAGGCTTCCCTGAGCTGGTGGGCCAGTGTGGGGCCTCCGGTCCCCAAGGCAGCCAGGGTGCTGGAAAGACCCCGCCTCTGGAGGCGGCACATCTGGTCAGTTGTGAGATCCTCACCAGGCTTCTTATGACTTTGCGAGCCCTGCCTTCCTCACCTGTGCGACAGGGTTCACACCTGTCCCGTAGCTTCATGAGGATCAGACAAGGCCGCGGCTGCGAAATGTCTGGCACGTGGTAGGTATTTGCTGAATAAATAAACCTTTTATCCAAGGGGACATTTTGCAGAGCTGGGCTTAGCAAATGTCAAAAAAAAAAAAAAAAAAAAGGAGACTCGAAGCCAGCCACCCTTCTGTGAGTTCTCAGCTGATGGATCAAATTGTTAACGTCAAATTTTGGGAGGAAAGTGAATTTCTACAGAAGGTAAAAACGGCACCATACACTGCCAACGACAGCCCACAGCTGCGCCTTCTTAGGGCTCGTGAACAGAAAATCTAAAAGGGCATTTATGATAACCCTTCAGGTAAGGCGTCGTGGTGGCCGGCGTTCGGTGGCCATCGAATTGTCTTTTTATAACGTTATTTAGCTATGTTCAATTCCGCATGCTGAAAATGCTAAAAGAATTTGGGGACTTTGAATGGAATTTCCCTGACCTCGTGAGGGAACGTGGCCAGTCCAAGATCGTACCCACGCTGTGGGACAAGCACGGCCGTCCCAAGGCCTGACGGCTCCGTCCACGGCCAGGTCGTTCGGGGGCAGACCCTAGCTTCCCGCGGAGGCCAGCACGCGGAGAGAGAAACAGGGCTTCCAGGGGAGCCTGCAGGTGGACTGGAGATGACGTGGAACTCACTGACGTCCACAGCAGGTCACCGCTTCGCTGTTTTTTTGGAGGCTCATCTTTACGGTCATCAGATCATCGGATGAATTGATCGAGGTCAAGCCCTATCCTTTGTCAAGAAAAGCCATACGCACACGTACACGCCATGGCCTCACTCCCCTCGGGGAGCGAGGGCGAGAGTCACCCATGCGGGCAGCTCCCCCGGGCCCGCGCTGCAGGACAGCACCCTGTCTGGTCAGTCCAGACGGGCGGGGAAAGTGTGTCACTGAAAACTCCTCAACCCTCCAAAGCGGGAGACTGTGGGGGAAGGTGCCGGTCCCTTCCCAGAGAGAGGCCACTCCCAGGAGACAGGTCTCCCAGCTGGGGACATGTCTCAAATGCTGAGCCGGCCCACCCAGGCCAAACCAGGGACAAAGGCCAGTGTGAGGGGCTGGGCCCTGAAATTCTTGGGCGGGGCAGGACGTAGACTCGCACAAAAAGGCAAAACCAGCAAGAGCCCGGGTCCGCGCCGCTTGGAATGGGGCGTGGCCGGCACTGCGCGCTCAGCGCCCCGCGCAGGTCCGGGCGTGCCTGGGTCACGAGGCAGCATCCTTGCCGAGGGCGCCAGGTCACTGTCCCCGCTGGCATGTCCCGGCCAGAGCCGCGCGCCCCCAGTGCGGGGGTGGGGTGGGGGGAAGGGGGAAGGAGGCCTCCTGCAGCCCGAGGCGGCCCGCGCAGCTCTCCTGCCCAGACGGAAAGGGCTGTAGGAGCGACTCGGACAAGGAAGGGAAACAACGACATGGAGCGTTCTAAGTGACACCCCGCAACGCCAGGCCCAGATGTGGCCCGAGGGTGCAGCAGGCAGGCGGGGCGGGGTGGGGGGGGTCAGTCTGTGTGCTTTTAATCCAGGCCGAGGGCTCCGGAACGCGACGTTAAAATAGTACCTCCAATTAGGCGCCGAGAGCTCTAATTTCATCCCTAAACTCTAGAAATCAGAATTTCTTTTCTGTAGTCTAAAAAAAAAAAATCCCCTACAACCTCTCTCCTTCATTGAACTGCTAAGTCATTCTCATGTGAAAAACAGAAGACTGGTTTGCTGACATTTGGTTTTAAGGCAGTTTATGTTTCAATGTGCGGTGCTTTATAGAGATGTGACAGGAGGTGCAGACCCCCGGGATAGTGATCCGAAAGCTCGAGTTCGACCATTCCCACTTGGCGTCACCACCTTTTCTTGCCGGAAGCGGTCTGAGTGGTAAATTAATGAGATTCCGCATTCTCGAGCAACCAAGACATACGCTGCCCACAGGAATGACGCCGTGCCAAGTCACGGGTTTCCGTGGTGGCCACAGGGCATTCTCCCGCGTGGTCGCTCGAACCCAGACCTGGGTTTGGCAAAGCACAGGTGTTGGAAACCTGGAGAGAAGCTCCGTTCGTTTATCCACAGACTTGGGCAGAAATCCTCAAACCGCATGATCTGTAGGAACAATCCAGGGAGCTCATTAAAAAAGTGGACCCCTCACTCGCGCCTCCCAGAGGCTCTCGTCCCGAAGCCTGAGGCCGCCGGGAAGCTCATCGCTTGGTTCTTACGGGCATTTTTAAATGTTTGCGGCAGTGATTAGAGCTGAACTCCACCCGCCCACCACAGCTTCGACGCGGGGCGCTGCTGTTTCAGTCCCTGCCCATAGTATTCGGAAGCAAATCCCAGACGTCATTTTTTTTTTCTGTAACTATTTCAGCATTTAACTCTAAAAGATAAAGACGCTTTAAAAAACAATTAAAGGCATCCAGATTAGAAAGAAAGCACTGAAATTAACTTGATTTTGTAGATAACATGATCTTATATATAGAAAACCTAAACAATACACACACGCAAACTACTAGACCTGATAAATTTGTTCGGCAAAGTAAAAGGATACAAAAGCAATACACGAAAATCAGTTGTATCTCTGCACGCTGGCCCGAAGAGCCGTCCCGCTGCTGGAAAGCGGGGGAGGTATTGCGAAGGTAGATTCGGCCCTATTTCCATCTCAGCCTCTGTCACAAGAAGGAAGGTCAACGACGCGGTTTTCCTGAAAGACGATGACCGCTCCCCCCCACCCCCTGACACACACACACACACACTGGACCATTCCTGAGTGGAGAAGCCCGACAGTTCTTACACCCTGCACCACAATCATGATCGATTTGTACTTTGCCCTCCCTAGGGAGGTATGTTCACTATGAAAAGCTTCTTAGCCAAACTTTTGTCTGAAAACAGCTGAAATGATTCAAGTCAACAGTGCCTTTCACCATGTATGTATAGAGACACTCCGTTTACGTTGTGAAATAAATTTGGCTTCCAAAGAAAATTAGAGAGAGAGAAAAGCAAGGTGCAGTGTGTGAAATCGGGGAGGCAGAAAAGAAACCCTCCACCTCTATAAACATTGTTCCAAGAAGCAGTGAACACAGGCTAAAAGCTGCCAGGGACGCTCTGAACAAAAATCCAATCTGGACTCGGGACACACGGGCAGATGGCAGACAGCTGGCAGGAAGCGCTCTGCTCCGAGGCGTAAGATCAGGAAATGCAACAGCAACATTTTTTAAGTGCTAGCTGCATTTTTATTTTTGCTCACCTGCATTCTCTGATTTTTTCTTTTTTTCTGAGCAAATGTTGCCTTTGTGATCATATAACGACAATAAACTCTTGTCTTGGAAAACTGGAAAAGGGCCTGCCCACGGAACTGGGGGCTCGGGCTGGAGGGGCCGCGTGCGTCCAGTCCCGGCGCCGAGGCTCATCATCCCCATGCTCTGCCTGTTCAGAGTCGTGGTGGCAGAAGGGTGTGCCACTGCCGGTCCCCTTGAGTGGGACCTTTTATGTCTAATGTGTTAAAAACACATAGAAACGGAGCCCTTTGAAATGGAGCCTGAGCCGCCATGCCAGAGGCGCCGCCGTGCACATCTATGTCTCGGCCCTTTGGCATGTTACGACAGGGCACGATGACCTTTGGACCGGGCCAGCCTAGGGCAGCACTGGGGCCCAAAGCGCTGTTTGCAAGCAGAACGAGAAAGCAGACGGAAACTCCGAAACATCGTCGGGAGCCAGCGTCGCCACGTCACGTCATCCGCGCCGACAGAAGCGCCTGCCGTCCGTGGGTGCCGTCGTCCCCCTCTCCTTCTCACAGGCGCCGGCGCCCGTGTCTCCCCATCCGAGCGCCGTTTGGGCTCCCGCCTGAGAGGGTCGGTGCCTCCCGCGCAGCGGCTCTCACTGATCTCAAATAAATGCTTGCAGCTCCTCACTTCATTTAAAAGGCCTCTTGCTGGCAGGCGAGCGGCGGTTTGCGGTGAACGAGTTTGGTGGCTCACACTGTGGCCGTCGGTGCTGTAAAATGCCAGTGCTCCAAGACAAGAGAGCAGCCTGAGCGCCGCTCGGTGGATAAACGGCCAGGGAAATGTGTGTGTGCGCGGGGTGTCTGACAGAATATCATTCTGCCGTAAACAAAAGGAAATCCTGCCCCTGGTGAAGACGTGGATGGGCCTTGACAGCATTGCGCTAAGTGAATTAAGTCAGAGAGATACACGTCCTCTCCCTTATGTGTGAAATCTAAACAAACAAACGCACTCACATATACAGAAAACAGGTTGGTGGTTACCACAGGCTGGGCGGAGGGGGCGGTTGGGGAGAATGGGCGAAGGTGCTCAAAAGGTACACAGTTCCAGTTATAAAATAAGTTTTGGGGATGCCGTGCACAGCACGGTGTCTCTAGCTGCTAACAAACACCGCACTGTGTACTTGAAAGTTGCTGAGAGAGTAAATCTTAAAAGTTCTCATCACGAGAAAATAAATTTGTATCTGCGTGTGGCGATGGCTGTCACCTAGACTTACTGTGGTGACCATTTTGCACCACGTGCGAATATTGAATCGTTACTGTTATATCGCCACCATTCTGTCTCAATTAAAAAAAGAAAATATTAAAATAAATGGTTAGTATTATTGCTAAATAAATAAATAAATAAATAAAAACAAAATGCCAGTGCTTCAGCGGGCCTGGGGTGGGGACAGACAGTGTTTGGAATGCGACAGATGACAGTTAGCATCTGCTGGCGACGGCGCTGCCGATGGCTGTAGTGCTGCGTGAACGCCCTTCGCGCACCGAATTGCAGCCTGAAGATGGCACAACAGTAAACTCTGTGACGGGAAGGTTTATCAGACTAAAACAAAACAACACCCCCGCCCCCGCCCCCACCCCCACCCCCACCCCGGGGAGCCCTCCCTGCAGCCAGCCAGGGAGACTGGTTGAGACTTGTGCTCACTGCTATCAGGCCCTGGGGCTAAACCCCTTCCAGCATTTTCTTCTTTAAACCTGCAGAGTGACTTCTACAGAGAGCTACTCTGATAAAGACCACTGTGCACCAAGGACATGAGACTCGGAGACTTTACTCTGCCCGACATGTCACAGCCCAGATCTGACGCCATTTTACAATGCACTCAGTGGACCGCAATGCTGTCGCCATCAAAACCAACCAGAGGATCCCACTGGCAAACTCCCTGTGCTTTAATGAAGGTGCCGGGATCTGCCCCCGCCACCCCCCATCCCCCACCCCACTAAACACACTGTCCTGCGCTGGGAGCACCTTCCCGCCTGGTCACAGCCACAGGCCCAGGGCATCTGCACGGCGGCCAAGAATGAGCCTCACTGAAAACTACGCGATTTGTGGGCAATAAATCCACCCAAATATCGACTCTGACAGACACCAAAAGTGAGGGGTTTGAAGAGGGCCATCGGTAACAGCAAAGGCTGTCACCGTAACGGCACACTAGCTATCCTCACACCCAAATGGGGCAGAGGAGAGTGAGGCCGAGCCTGGCCCTCTGGGCTGTGTCCTGGGCCAGGGCCAGCCGTTTCCCTCAGCCACCCGCCCCAGGCCCTCTGCACCCAGACTGAGGGGGTAGGTCTGGTGGCTGGGCGCCTGGGGGCGTCCAGCCCCTCCCACTTCTGAGCAGTTCACTGGAAAAGTCTCCAGGTCTCACTAAGCTGGGATCCTGAATCTTTTTCAAGCCATGACCTCTTTAGAAGTTGGGGGAGGCCTGTGGGCCTGTCTCAGAATGTTCTCTCATGCATTAGAATAGGTGTGACTACAAAGGAAGCCAATTTCATTTTCAAATCCGGCAGTACAGTAATAGCGCATGTTTCCTCATTCACCATTACGGCCCTGATGGCAGAGCTAACCGCCGCCATAGCTGGGAAGCAGGGATGGCCATAAATGGTACTTCGAGAGTAACTGAAACTGTCACAGGAAGATACCTGTGATTTCTACTGGAGACAGTCACAGGTTCTGCTGGTGCTACTGGGATGTGCTGCCTACAGCACAGAGAAGGAACTGCTGATCCCAGCGTCGCAGAGCGCCAAGTTCACGAGCCTCCAGAGTTCCACCCGCAGGCTCCTGGGAGCCCTCTGAACCCCAGGCTGAGAACCCCAGCCCGGCACTCTGGAAGGGTAGGGCAGCAGGTAAGGGAACCCTGAAGGTTCAGTTAGGCTTGGAGGGCCACAGCCGCCGCTTGCAGATTTCCTCCCACGTGGAGTGGGTCAGGAAACACTTTCAAACTCTGGGGAAGGGGTCATCGGGCTGACAAGAGAAGGCGGGAGGGCCCGACCGGAGATGAGCACATCTGGGAGCCGCGGCCCCGCGACCAGCGTGCACGACGGGCTCAGAGTGCGCCGGTGAGCGGCCGGGGTCCTGGTGAGGGGCCCCACGGAGTTTCCTAAACAATCTGGGGGCCCGGGCTGCGTCCCTGCAGTTGTGGGTGGCCTGAGTTAATCTGGTCCCGCAGGACCCCGGGCACCTGGCGGGCAGGCGTGGCCAGCGCTGGTCCCGCCCCCAGGGCCAGAGGTGCGAGGGCCGACTCGGACACCCACAGGCATTGGTCAAACACCTATTAGCAGAGCGAGCACGAAACGGTCCTTCCAAGAGGTTCTGGAAGCTCAGCGACGTCCCGGCTCTGTGCCCAGGGCCTGAGACGCCAAGGCGGACAAGAACTGCACCTCGAGCGCAGCCCTGCGGTCGCCGGCCGGGGCTCGCCAGGTCCTCACCGCCCGCTCCGGCCGCGGGGAGGGCGTCCGCAGCGTGTTAGCCGAGCCCCACTCAGCACCTCTGCTTTAAGCAGCGGGAGGCCACCCTGGCATGGACCGTGCTGGGTGACAAGACGCCGCTTTCCCCAAGGAAAACCCATTTTCGAGCAGCACGATGCTTACGAGAAAGGCCTGGGCCTTGGAAGGCGGCGCCGGCAGCGGGAGGGCGCGCTGACCGCCGCGGGGCTCACGAAAACGTCTCACGAAAACGTCCGCGCTCCCGGACGGCTGGGAAGACTGCGCCGCCAGCTCCCTCACGCCCGCGCCTCGGCCAGCAGCTCCCAGGTCTGGCGGGCACCCGTCGCCCCAGGACCGGCCCGGACGCGCATGACGGCGTCGCTCCGCGAGGCTCTGACTCGGGGCGCGGGCCGAGGATGCGCGTTTCGGACGCGGCCCGGCGGCGCCGACGCTGCTGGCTCGTGCACTCGCCTGGAAAACCACAGGCCTCGGGTCCACCATTTACCTTATCGCACATCTGCCCGCTTATCCAAGCGGTCATCGCTGCGGCTAGCGGCCCCTGCGGTGACATCGCAGGTGCAGAGGTAACCGTTAGCTGGGCGCCTGCGGCGGCGAGGCGGAAGGATCGAGCTGCGGTGACCGCCACTAGCGCTCAGCGCATCGGGGCGCGTCCCGGCCGCCCAGGGCTCGGCGCGCCCCCCCGCGCGCAGCTGTGTGCCGCGCCGAGAGCTCATTACTTTCACCAGCATCACCTCACAAAGAAAAGGGGGGCTCTTCACGGGCGAAAGGGCTCGCCCGGCGTCACTCAGCGAGGGGGTGGCATAGCCCGCTTTCCTCCCTCGAGGCGCGTCACCCCACCCAGCCCCCATGAAGAGCGGCCCTACGATCTCGTGGTCACCCAGGAACACGATGGAGACGGGGTGCTTCCACAGTCGTTTTGGACAATGGCTCCCAGAGAGCACCGCTCACACGAAAACGATAAAAGGCCAGCGGCTCTCATGACGATTTCCCAGGTGGGATGATTTAAAATGAAGATACCTGGGCCCCAAACCCTGCCGCTCTTAGTAAGACAAAACCTCGCGGAGTTCGTGGACAGCCCCTTCTGACGCACGTGTCCTGGAAGGACGTGCAGGAACTCGAAATAAGAGCCCTCCTTCAGAGCCCCGGTCCCCGCCGGAAGCGGTGTGCGCTCGCGGCGCCCGAGGCGGTCCGTCCAGAGCCGGAATGCGGCCTGCCCGAGAGGACTCGGGACAGGTCGGAGTGCTTGTCGCACAGGGCGTGACCTAGGAGGCTGCTAGGTCTGCACATTCTCTGCAGTAAGGTACACTCGGATGGAAAGATTGAAAGAGAGATTACCAAACAAACGTCAGGCGGTGTTCCGTAGTCTATATGCATCCACATAAAATGAACGAAAAATAAGGAAATATTCACAGCGGTAATCGCTGCCTAACAGGGTTGTGGATGATTTTTACGTTTTCTTCTTTCAACTGAATCTTTTTTTCTGCATTTTGTACACATAACGTATGTTATTTTAATAAGAAATAAGAAAAAAATTCAGAAAATAACTAATTATAAGGAGGTCTTGAAAAATAAGTCCAACCAGTAAGCATTCATTCTATACGTGAGGTCTCAGGAAAAATGACAGTTGGTAGTTTTAAGAATCTACATTTTCTCGTTTGCGGTGTAAATGAACACAGTTCGCGCTCAATATACTAGCGCGATCACTGTGAGTAGGAAACAGCTCGGTCAGGTCCCCTGCGGGCTGGGCGTGCCTTAGAGGGGCCTCTGTCCCCTGGGCACTGACTAGACTCCCCACACTGAGCATCTCGGGGCCCCAGGCTGTGAGGGAGGGCAAAAGCTCCAGGTCCACCCTGTCCACCCAGCTGCAGCGACCAAAGGTGAGGGAGTGAGGCCACCTCCAGGTTATGTGACATCGGACGGGGGAGGGGGTGGTCCTTGAGCCATCACGTGCCTGCGTGCGTGGCTCCAAGCAGGTCTGAAACCTGAGCCCTGACGGCAGCAACGTGCTGACGCAGGAAAGAAGCGGGTCGCCTCAGGCTCATTCTGTTTCAGACGGAGAACGTGGACAACCCCGATGCGGGCGGCAGCCCCGCGGAGACAGCGGAGCTCGCGTGCGCGCGTGCGCGTGTGAGTGTGCGTGTTAAATGGCCTAGAAAGTGAACGCATCTTTTAAAGACAAAATAGAAGCTGTTTCTGCAGCTCTGTGGCTTCGGGGAGTGCCCCACGCACGTAGGCAAGGCCCTGCAAGGGTTCCGGAGAGGCTCGGTGCCCTGGTCCCTGCGCCCGGGGCGAGCTGCCCTCCGCCCGGGTGCGCACCGAAACCCGGGGAGCACAGCGCAGTTTCCGCGCCTCCGCGGCCTCTGAGCCCTGGCCGAAGGCACGTGCGCGGAGCGCGAGCCTGACACCTGCTCAGAGGAAGCTCGACGCTGTGCCCAACGGCGCCCCGCTGCCCTACACCGCTATCAGAGTACGTGGATAAAGGGAGACTCCGCGTGACCAAAGGACCCCCCCAGGGCGAGGCGTGAGCAGGTGGCCCACGCGCAGGTCTGTCCCCGCAGTGTCCCACCTGCAACCTCCATCTCCTCTGAGCCTCCCAACAAAACCTCGCTGGTTACCCTGCCAGCAGGCTCCAGCGTCCAGCCCGCGTCTACCTTTCCCCTTTTTCTTTCTGTTTTGAGCCCCTGCGTCCTGGGCAGGGTGTGCCTGTAGATCAGAACCCGAGATGGCGCGCCAAGGGCTCTGCTGCCCCAGGTGGCACTCCGCCAGTCCGTGGAGGGTGGGAAGACCACGAGCAAGTGGCCAACAGAGCCAGGGGACAGGGCCAGGGCCCCCCGCCCTGTCCCACAGGAGGCGCCGTCAGGGTCCTCCGCCTCCCACAGAAGCCGGAGCTCCGGAATCGCAAACGACAAAGCAGGCACTGGAAGGCACTGGAGGGACTGAGTGACAGCCACCTGTCACCCACAGCTACCAGGAAAATTCTAGGTTTTCTGCTGGGAAAACAAACTGTCCCTTTACCCTGCACAGGAGGCTGCATTTAACAACAGGACCCAAAAATTAACTTTAAAGGAGACACTCCCAGAGCACCCATGAGGCCAGCTGCCCCTCCAAACACTGCCCCTCCACCCACGGAGCCAGGGGTGGCATCTGGTCTCAGTCTGTGGGCACCGGGCACCGCCACCAGAGGGGAGATTCAAAATTCCACACATTTCTGATATTGACATTTTAGAAGTTTATCACTTTTTATTTGTTTAAGGAAATAATTTTGCTATGGGTTACTGTGTCTCCCCAAAAAAAGACTTGTTGAAGTCCTAACCCCCAGAACCTTGGAACATGACTAAACAGGAAACAGGGTCTGACAGAGGTGGTCCGGGTGCAACAAGGTCCTTAGGGTACAGCCCTAACCCGGCGTGGCTGGTGTCCCCACACAGGGGAGACCTGGACGTGGACGCGCCGACAGGGACGCGGTCACGTGAACACGCGGGCAGAGACGGGCGAGGCGGACCGCCCGCGACCACCAGAGACAGGGGACAGGCGGGTGTCTCGCTGAGGGAAGCAACCTGTGGCACCCGGCCCTCAGACCTCCAGCACCCAGAATGGGAGACGACGCGTTTCTGCCATTAAAGCCGCCCGGACTGTGGCGGTGCCGCTGTGTGACTGCAGCCCTCGCAAACCAATGGTGGTATGTGCCCAGCATAAAACATTTCGGCAAGTGACAGAAAGTACCGGGGAGAAAGATTAATGGTCACAGTGACCCTGTCGGCAGGAGTCCGTTCCCTCCGCACATCTCCACAGGGATTTGGTGTTTTATGAAGGACCCTGGAACGGCGTCCTCACCGCCAGCTGGTCCTGGAGGAGGCAGAATTGCGGACTCAAGCAAACACACAGGTGCTAAAGTTTGCCACCTGCTGCTCGATGCGCACTCAGGAGGGCCCCCAGGCTCCCCCTCCCCACGCCTGACACACCTGTGCCTGCGTCCTCACACCTGCGTGAGCACGGAGGTCCCGAAGTCCATTGTCACTGTCCTGCCTCCGCAAGCGCATGTGCTTCGGGAAGGAGATTTAGGAGCCGATGAGGTCGTCTGGCAAAGTGCTCCCTGGCAGGTCAGGGGAGAGACAAGAACGCGACACTGTGGAGGGCCTGTTGGGACGGGCTACGCCGCCACACCGCCAGGCTGAGCCCGAGAGGGACAGCACAGTCCACAAAGTCCTGGACACACACACTGCATTTTCTCGTCGAAGCTGGCATCATTAGCACTATTATCACCAAGCACAGATACAGAGGACAGGTTTGACTGCCAGAGGTTGGTGGGAGGGGGCGTGAAGGGGTCCAAAAGGTAAATAATAACAACGACCATAAATAATTTAGTAAAATAGTAACATTCAGTTAACATGTGTATATGTAAACACACACACACACTTTAAGGTAGAGGATCCAACCATGTCCCAAACATACACAATGACAAGTGCAGGTGAGGACGCGGAGAAACCGGAGCCCCTGTGCCCCGTCGGGGGGTGGGGGGAATGCAGTGTAGAACGAGCAGCCACTGCTCAAACGGCTGGCCCGCTTCTCAGAAAGTTAAAAATACAACCACCACGTGACCCAGCGATTCCGCCTCTGTGCGCAAACAGACCCGGGACAAACAGAAACCAGAGCCTGGGATATCCGCGCACCCGGGTTCAGCGCAGGGCTGTTCGCAGCCGCCAGGAGGCAGAAACGACCCAAGTGCCCACAGATGGGCCAATCCACGGACGAATGTGGTCTACACCACCATGGAATATTACCCAGCCTTAAAAAGGAAGGAAACCTTGCCACATGCTACACCGTGGGTGACCCTTGAGGACATGCTACTAAGCGACATCAGCCAGTCCCAAGAAGACAAACACTGTGTGACTGCACCATGTGAGGCGCTCAGACTCAGAGACGGAGAACAGGACGCGGTCTGCAGGGGTGGGGGGCGGGGGTGTGGCGGGGGGGGGGGTGGGGGACAGGCGGGTGTGTGACCGCGACAGTTCAGTTCTGCCAGATGAAAACTGGTGGAGCTGTTCACTGCGCAACAACGCAGACGCACTCGACACTACCAAACTGCATGTGCTTAAAAATGGCTAAGATGGTAAATTCTATGTTATGTGTTTTTTTACAATTAAAAAAACCCCCCAGCACCTAGTTATCAGTTCTCGATCCCCTGTGGACTAGTTAATACCCTGAGCTATTGCTCGCTCCTCCGTGCCGTCTGGAATTTCAAGGACAGGCGACCAACAGCCCGTCACCACCAAGTGCACTCGGCCACAGCGGCCCAGGCACAAATGGCTTCACTTGCTGCTCACGCTGGTGTCTCTCGCTCTGCTGTCTCTATGAAATCCGAAACTCGGTATTTGTTAAACAATCGAGTACAGAAATTGAGATAACGAATTCGAGTAAAATTTCCTATTTCCTCAGCTTTGAAAATATAGAAATTTTCTTAGTTTTTCAAGAGTTTCACTTTCAGTTATAAAGCTGTTCTCACTCGTCTGGAAGGAGGAGGAAGAGGGCTGCGGGACAACAAGATTCCGGTGCTTCTTGGTATAGCTACGAACGATGCACCGACGTCCCAGACTTACACTGCAGCGCCCAGAGGGGCAGGCGCGTGGACCTGCGCCCCTCTCTGCGCCGGCGACGCTGCCCTGCGCCTCGCCCTGGTTCGGCAGCGGGACGCGGCTTTCCCTGGGGAGCGCGGCTGCCCTGGGTTACTGCGCGGCTTCCGTGCATTTCCGCCCACTTGCTTCTGCTGGTTACGTGGACTCTGAATAAGACACACAGGCTTTGGCAGGGCAATGTATCTGAAAAGCTGGCGAGGTCGGCCGCGGTCTGCGGGCGTCACCCAGTCTGTCAAAGCAGAGGAGGGGCTGCGGGTGAGAACGGGCCCAGCCCCCCAGCCACTAGGCTCGCCTCGCGGGGGAGGGGGTGGCGCGGGGACACAGTGTTTACCAGTGCACGGCTGTGGGGTCGAAATTCACGGGGCCGCACTCACTGATCCATCAGTGAAACGGAGTGGCTGGATGAGATCCCCTGTCCGCTCTTAAGATCCTCTCCTGCTCTAAAAGGCTGATTTTGTTCCTTCAGAGACCACTGGTGAGCCCCTTGCCCCTCTCCTGCGTCCCTTCAGTTGGCCCTCAGTGTGAGGGACTGCCACAGCTCTGGCCCTGGTCTCTCCTCCAGCCACCAGCGCCCGCCTTTGCCCCTCCTGGCCGGGGCGCTGACCCCCGCACCCACCTGCGCACTGGGCCGCCAGGGCACCGGAGTCCGGCCCGCCAGTGTGGGTGGGCGGCTGCAGCGGTGCGCGCGACCGACCCTGCAGGTCGATGCGAAGAGCGAGGAGAGTGAGGGCCCCGCACCTTCCCTGGCTGGCACGCACGGCCAACCACCGCCAGCCCCTCACAGCGGCCGGCCCCGCTGCGCCCCGAAGCCCCGCCCCCATTCTCCCACTCAGCGGCCGGGCTGGGCGCCCACCCTACCTGGTGGACATGCTGTTCCTTCTGGGACTGCTGACCAGGCCTTGGTGGGGGTCGGCCACCCGAGGCAGGGGCTGGAGAACCAGCAGATGACGGCGACGCATTCTCCAGACCTAGGAGAACGGAGAGAAGCCTGAGGCCAGAGACGGGGACACGGAGGGACAGCAGGGCGCCCAGAGGGACTCCAACGTCCAGTCCCCAAGGCAGCCACTTGGCAAGGGTGCAGTCGAGGCTCTGGCCAGGCCAGCGGAAAGCCAGGAAGGTGGGAGGCCCCAGGCCGGGGGTGGGAGTCGGGGTGTTACCACCGCCTAACGCCTCCCTCCTGCTCAGCAAGCAGAGGGAAAAGCAGACGATGAGAAGCAAAGGGAATGGAAGTCCAACGTAAAAGGCTAAGACACTTAAAAACTTTTTACTTTTCAATTGCAGCTGACATTCGACAGTTTTATACCCACTAGCTGAGGAGTACGGCATGGTGGTTGGACGTGTACACACCTTACAACGCGATCCCCCAAGGAGTCGTCTCCACCTGACGCCGCACGTAGTTAGTTACCTACGACATCATCGACTACGGGCCCTAGGCAGCACTTCACATCCCTGGGACTATTTTGTGCCAAGACACTTCTTACTTTTTTCAAGACGCTTTTAAAAATCAACTTTTCCGAGGTATGATTTACATGCGATGAAACGTGCCCGTGAACTGCACAGTTCAGTTAAAGCGGGAATGCTGCCCTCACACCAGAGAGTCCCTGCAACCCGCTTTGCAGATAACCCCTCTGTCCCCGACCCCAGCGACCACCACCGGCCTTCTGCCATCGGAGATGACTCACGCCTTTTTGCTAGAATTTCTTGTAAACAAAATCAAATGATAGGTACTTTTTTTTTCATTCTCCAAAATATCTCTGAGACTTGAACACGTGCTGTACTGGAGTACACCCCCCTGCATACAATGCGTTTGCTCGCTCACCTGTGAACATGCGGGGTCTTTGTAATCTAGGGGCGTGAGTCTGTGTCCGGGTCTGCGCGTGGACATGTTTTCAGGTGTCTCAGGTCTCTACGTACGTGGCAGTGGGATTCTAAGAACAAGCTCCATGAGAGCCCGCCACGCTGCCTCCCAGTGGCTGTATCGTCTCACACGCCCTACAGCAGTGTATTAAAACCCAAGTGGTCCCCACCACTGCCAGTACCTGGTGGGGCCCGCCTTCGCGATTCTAGCCGTTCTAACGTGTGTGGGAGCGTGGGAGCGGTTATTTTTATTTGCCTTTTCCTGATGATTAACGAGGCTGAGCACCTTCTCCTGTGCTTATTAGATCTGCTGTAAAGTGTTTACCAAATGTTTTGTTTATTTTTCTACTGAGTTCATTGACTTTAATGAGAATATTTGTACTGTTTTACCATTCAGTAGGATGCTTTTGTGTGTTTGATGGCTGCACTCGATACCAAGTCAATGATACGTTTTCTGTCTCTTGCTGGCTCGGCAGGTAGAGCAGAACGTGCATTACCGAGGGCACTTAAGGCTCTAAGTTTCTCCGAATACAACCCTGCACGTTTCTAAGGAAAATAAAGAAATATGATGCTTCTAATATGAATTAGGAATTGTACAATGTGGTGTTTCTAATTTGATGTGGAACATAAAGAAATGTGATGTCTGGGCATGGGGTCTACCTGTTCCACGGTATAAAAAGCCAACGACCGCAAATCCAACGACCGCAAATCCAACGACTACAGATCTAAAGGCGCAGATGAAGAGAAGGCACTTTAACTGACTGGTCCCCTCGTAAGAGGAGGCAGACAAAAGGGGTACAGGAATGAGAGAGCAGCCAGACCGCAGCTCACACTTGGGGACAGAAGTGGCTGTAATGGGCTCGTCTGTGGGCAGTCAGTGACAAACCGCAGGAGAGACTGAGTCACTTGTAAACTTCTGATTTACTCCAAGCTCACAGGCTGGGGCCCTTGCACTGGGGCTGTGACTTCCCCACCGCATGCCCTCACCAGCCAGCACTGCCTTCCTCCGGGCCCCTTGGCTGCGCCTACAGGGAACTGTCACCATCAGCGGACCTCCACGGCGAGAAGGAGCGCAGAGCTTGCAGGAGCGCTGGCAGCTGCGTCAGTGCAGCTGTGAGTGGTGGCTTTCCTGCCATCAGCGCAGTGTTTGCTCTGCAGTTCATCCTCCCCAGACCCCGGAACCCTGCCTCCGCGGCAGGAGGAGCCAGGCGAGCTGGTGGGTTTCTTTATTTAACGAAGGAAAGCCGCTCAGCGTCAAACCGGGCTCCCCACACGTGCCACACAGAGCCCCCCAACATGCGCCACACGGAGCCGCCCCTCACCAGCACCCAGCGCCGGGCGCACGTGGGCCTGCGGTGAGCACCCTACAAACGCCACGCCCTGGACCCAGTCCATTAGCACTGTCGCATGGCTGGTCCCGTCGTCTCTGCTACTGAAGAGCACTCTGAGCCCGGCAAAGGCCAAGTGCGTCCGCCCGGGCCACCCAGGTCAGTGGCCGAGCCGGGGCCAAGTCCGGGCAGCAGGCCGCCACCATGGCCCCCAAGCACGATGGCGCGCAGCGGGCAGAGAT
This sequence comes from Rousettus aegyptiacus, assembly GCF_014176215.1. Lineage (NCBI taxonomy): Eukaryota > Metazoa > Chordata > Mammalia > Chiroptera > Pteropodidae > Rousettus > Rousettus aegyptiacus. The sequence continues at coordinate 394,186 of NW_023416286.1, forward strand.
GCGCACGGACAGCGCGCGGGGCGGACGAGGCCCGGGCGCCGCGCCATCAGTGTCCACAGGGTCGCGGTCACCGGCCCGCCCGTGGTCTGAGACAATCGCCTGAATTCCTTCAGGAAATGCCTGTTTCCCACTTGGGGACTGAGGACGTGTCACCTGCGTGAAGCCAAAATCCTTAACCAGAGCCCGGGCTGAAACTGTGGGAAAGAGGTCGTCACATCGGACCCTGAGGCGAGATGAGAATGAGACAAGGACACCAAGTTGGGCGACAAGGGCTCGGAGACAGGAGCTGCTCAGAAACACGGACGGCGACGCGCGCGGGGGACCCGGCTGCGCGCTGCGGCCCCGAGACCCCGCGTGGGGATGGGCGGGAGGCGCAGGCGCAGCTGGCCGCCCCGGCGGTGGGCGGGGCCCCGTGGTCAGCGGCCACCAGCAGTGCCGGGGGACCAGGACCCCACCCCGCGCCAGGCCCGCGAGCACCCCCGCACTCTAACGAACCCCCAGCAGATTCGCGCACACGGGCCACGTCCAGTCGGGGCCACCGTGTGCAGAGTGGCCAGAAGGGGAACCAGTTAAGCCGCAGGACATGGCTGGGACACTGCACGGCGCCGGGGATGAAGTGGGGTCAGGAGCAGAGAGGCGGCAACTCCGCCACACCGGCCTATGACAGCCACTGTCACAGACCTCGGTCCCCTCGACTTCCCAGCAACCTTGAGAGATTTTATCATCCCAACATATAGGTGGAAAACCGGGTGCGGAAGGGGGCAGGGAAGGCGCCCCGGGCACAGCCGGGGAGCGACGGCGCCGCAGCTCATCCAGGACGACCGGCGCCGCGCCCAGCCCTCCCTCCTGCGTCTTTCTGTCCAGGTGAGAAACGTCGTGATGGCACTGTCATTGTCACCTGGTGTCTGCAGTGGACTCGGAAATGGTTATTCATCAGCATCACTGGCTTCTCTTCTCCACTTTCACCAATTTCTTTTTTCACATAAGGAACATAACCAAGAGGTCTAAACGGGCAGAAGTATTTTTACAGAGGCCAACGCAACAGTCTTGGGAGAGCGGACAACGGGGGCAAATTTAAATGCCTACGAATCTCGTGTTGCCATCACCTGGATTTGGAAAACGAAAGTGTGAAATTCACAGACTAAGGATGAGAAAAACACCATGCGCAGCACTTCCTGTCCCTGCCACGTCACGGGGCTCCCTGTCACGTCACGGGGCTCCCTGTCTGGGGGGCGCTGCTCCCCGGTGACTGCGCCTGCCATGTTCTCAGCCAGGAATTGCAGCTTTGCCTTCTCTGCAAGGCAGGCCTCTGGGAGCCAAGCAAGACTGAAGCAAGGCAGTCTAACGACACTGGGCATCTGTGATTACTGCCTGTCCCCGTAACTAGCCTTTCGAGCCCCGCCCTGGAAACAAGTGCATCTTGGCAGGGAACGCAGATCCCAAGTGTGGTCTCCCACACTCCCTCTAGAGGCCAGTCAGTCTACCTGAGAGCTTGTGATGACATCCTGGCCTTCACAGTGCCGGCCACGTGGACTGAGGGTAAGGGCGTTCCTACCTCCGTTCTGCCGCAAGACTGACTCAGGATGCACCTACTGGAACCACCTCTGCTTTATACCTGTTTTTCTATCTTTCTTAAATGTACTAAGTAGGACCGATTTGTCAGTCACTCACTCATGCTACTCGGTTTCAACGAACCTTTGAATTTAGATCTCAGACATAAGCTAGACCTGGGGACAGAAGGAAAAAAATACAGACCCTACTGTCTGGGAGAAAGAAAGGCAAGAGAGAAGATTTGGTAAGTGCCAGTCACCTCTGTGCCCAGCGTGAGTTAGAAAGACAGATGCAGACAAGCTGGCGGTCACATGGCAGTCATGGGACGCAAAGCGCAGCACAGGGTACAGTCAGTGACGCATGGAGCCAGGTGGGTACAGACTAACTGGGGCGCTCACTTCGCAAGCTGTGTAAAGAGCCAAGCGTGCTGCTGTTTGCCTGAAACTCACACAACGCTGTGTCAACTGTCGCTGAAAAACAAAACTTAAAAAATAAATAACAGATGTGGTATCAAAGAATTAAAGTCAGTTTTAAAAGTTCAGGGGGTGGTCATTCATGATTCCCGGGCCCATGAGGAGGCGGTGGTGACGTGTCCTCGGATGGGGCCCTCGGCTGGTGCCGACTCGCTAGAAATTTCGGGTTCCGCACGTGGTCTAGCCCCCTTCCCTCCAAGGGGCAGGAGCCCTTCAGGCGGGAGGCGACCTACCAGCACGAACTGTAACATCAGCCAAACCCCAAGTGTGGCGTCAGCGCTCTGGGTAAGCGTCCTGTTTGCTGCGATACGCGGAACGAGGCGACCGCTCCCACGGAGAACGACCGCAGCGGGTGCTCCGTTATTCCACACGAACACGGGCCACACTCGTGCCTCGTCCGCCCTCGTCCCCCTCTGCGTTCGCACACGAGACGTGCACCCCACCTGCAAGACTCCGCACCCTGCTGCCCTCGCTTCGTGACGTATCCTGGACGACGACGGTGTCCTCACTCTTCACCGCTCTGTGATACTCCACTTTGTGAACGGGCCATAGTTGTTTAACCAGGTCTTGGCTGAAGATCATTTGGGCCTCTGGTTCGGTCTTTTGTCCTGGAAGCTCATAAACACAGCATGTCGTTCGCATGTGTGGACCTGAGCGGTCCACACTCGGAAGAGGAATCGAGGGTCACACGTCACACGGGGTGTCCACAACGCGTCCTCCACAGGGCCGAGCCGGACCACGAGGCCACGGGCACGCGTGAGAACGCTGGTTCCTCGACAGCCGGGTCTCTGTCGGTCTGGCGGGGCAGCAGTGGCATCCCGCCAGTGCGGACTTGCCTTTCTGGTGTGCGAGGGGCCGGGCACCCTGGGCTCTGCGCGCGGGCCATGTGCGTTTCCTCTACAAGCTGCCCACGGCCTTTGCCCGTTTTCTTTTGGGTCCTCCTCTTACATGTTTCTAGGAACTCTCCATGAGCGAGAGAGAGCAGCCCTGTGTCTACGGCAGGGTTTTTTCCGGGCTCATCATCTGTTTCCTGACGTGATTACATTTGCTGTCTCTACCTCTGTGTGACGTGGCACGTTCACCGGACCCAGGAGGCGGCCGGGAGCATCTGGGGTATCACCCCGCCTGCGCCCCTGCATCCCCGCCGGCTCGCCCTTCCCCAGACACCTGCACGGCTCGCTCCTCCTCTCCTCCCATCTCACCAACCATTCAAAATCACAACGCCCCTGCCCACCGGCCCCCCAGCTCCTCACCCTGCTTCACTGTTTTCTCGTGGCCAGAACCACTTTCTAAAGTAAGATGTTATTCACCTGTTCGCTGCCCGCCTTCCTTTAGAAGACTATAAGCTTCACTGGGACAGAGATTTTTTTCTGGTTTACTACTACAGATCCCCAAAGCCTATACAGGGTCTGCAACACAATAAATGTTCAATACATTTCTATTGCATAGATGAACTTGATCGTTTTTCTTTTTCTATTGGAGTTCCCATCTTTTTTTATGAATTTTTTACATATCAGCCCTTTGCCAATACACTGTAAACATTTTCCTTAGAATACATCAACAGATCTCTCCATGCACATTACGGACTCCACACCATAGGTTTTTCCAACTAAACGTGACCACACAAAGTTTCCCACATTCTAATGAAACCTTCTGAAGGCAGGGACCCTCCGCTGACAGCAGCGGAGGCCTGTCACGTCGGGGTGTGCCTCCTGCGCTGGAAGAGGGTGCCGGATGGCCCCATGAGAAACGAGGTGTGTCCTGGGAAATAGGGGATTCCGAGAGGAAGCAGGCACTATTCTAAGACGTGTTTTTTCCCTCCTTCTCGTTTTAACACTTCTGGGTCAGGATGCACCTTACACGTGATGGCATCCCACAATCACAACTGTCAATGTTGCCACCATTACTGGCAACATAAAATGATGATGTGTTTCATCATTTCATCATTGGATTTGGTGAAATACAACAGAAAGTCTGGGTCACCTGAGGGATGGTGACGGCCACCAGTGTTCAGTTGCCCCTCCCTGCTGTCTCCAACTAGCTTCCCTGGACTTATTTTTAATTCGCAGGGTAGCGGGGACGCGTGGGGGGCGGGGGGTCGAGGGGAGCCAAAGGTACTAAAAATTAAAATTGAAGTAGCTATTCCACAAGGTACCAGGGAACAGTGGGGGCACGAGAGAGAGTGGGCTCCCTCATACCACAGCGCGACACTCGGGGTCGGGGCACGCGGCCCCTTGCCCTCGGAGCCTCCTAAACCTTGGCTGCAGGCGTCCGGGGACACGCTGGTGCTGCCCAGCGGACCTGCGCGCGGGGAAGCTGGGCCTTCCCCGGACAGGCGGTTCTCCGCGGTCCGTCTCTCCATCCCTCCCCCTGCAGCCGCTGCCAGCACCGACTGCTTCTGCCTCCGTGGCTCGGCTCGTCTCCCAGCGGCTCGCGGTCGAGAGCGCAGCACGCGGTCTCGGCAGCTTCGCTCCTTTCACTCAGTAGCAGGTACTGAGCTTCCTCCGCATCTTTTAATGACTTGGTAGCGCATCTCTTTAGCTGAGCAATATTCCCTTGTCTGGATGGACCACGGTTCATTTATCCGCCACCTGCCGAAGGACGTCTTGCTTGTTTCCAAGTTTGGGCTATTATGAAGACAGCCGCTACAAACATCCACGTGCAGCTATTGGGTGGACGTCTATTTATTTTCAACTCCTTTGGGTACATGCTGAGGAATGCGATTGCTGGATCCTAGGGAAAGAGGATGTTTAGTCTTTGTTAAGCAACTGCCCCACCGTCTTCCAAGGTGGCTGCACCATCTGCGCTCCCGCCAGCAATAAACGAGAGTTCTCGTTGCTCCACGTCCTCTCTAGCGTTCTGGATTTATCTACGCAAACAATCATGTCATCTACATGATAAGACAGTCTTCTTCCTTCCCAATCTGCATTGCTATAACTTCCTTTTCCCACCTACTGTATGAGCTGAGACTTTCAGCATGATGGTGAACAGGCCTGAGCGAGGGAGTGGACGTCCTTGTCTCCCTCCTGACCTTAGTGGGAAAGCTTCTGGTTTCTCACCATTACCTACGATGCTAGCTGTCGGTGTTTTGTAGACGTTCTTTATCAAATTGAGGAATTTCCCCTCCATTCCTCATTTGGTAAGGGTTTCTATCATGAGTGGGTATTGGATTCTGGCAAATGCTTTTACTGCATATACTGATGTGGTCATGTGATTTTTCTTCCTTAGCCTGTTGATGTGATGTAATTAATTTCTGACTGTTGAAATGGCCTTGCCTACCTGGGATAAATCCCACTTGGGCACAGAGTAAAAGCTTTTATACATCCTTGGATTTGATGTGCTAATATTTTGATGTTTTTACAATTATATTTGTGGTCTGTAGTTTTCCTTTCCTGTAATATCTTTGTCTGGTTTGGGTATCAGGGCAATCCTGGCCTCAAAATGAGTTAAGAAGTGCTTCTACATTCTGGAAGAGACTATAGAGAATTAGTAAAATTTCTTCCTTAAATGTCTGGTAGAATTCGGCAGTGAACCCATGTGGGTCTGGTATTTTCTGTTTTGGAAGGTTAATTATTCATTCAATTCCTTTAACAGACATAGACCTATTCGGATCATCTATTTATTTTTGTGTGAATTTTAGTAGAAATCTACTTTTTCATTTCTAAAAGTAAATATGTATTCATTATGAAAAATGTGAAAAATACAAAAAAGATGGAAATCACAATTATCCATTATCTTCCAACTGAGAGGTATCTGTTGAGATTCGATATTTCCTTCCAGAATGTTTGTGTGTATGGGTGTACATATTTTTAAAACATAACTGAAATACTTTATTTGTATTATTTTATCCTTCTTTAAACTTAACTTGCACGATCAGCATAGCTTCACTCATTCAGAACTCTTAAAACGCCCTTCGCTTGTCAGAAAGGTCGAATAACCCTATGTCTCTTTTCCGTTTTCTCATCCATGAAATGGGTTAAATATACACGTCTTATAGGATTTTTGTGAAAATTAAGAGAGAGAACGTATGCAAAACAGGTGGCAAAGTGCCCAGCACGTCAACTGCAAAAAAATGGCCGCCGACCCGTGCCACCGCCGCGTGCGTGCCCTTGCGGCGTGCCTCAGCTGCGCTCCCACCGGGCGCTGAAGGCTCTTTCTCTCCCCCTGTGATGCTGGCGCGGCCTGCTGACTTGCTCTGACCAATCGCATGGCAAAGGGGAAGCTGTGCAGCTAACGAGCCAAGTCCTCAAGATGCCTTGCAGCGCCTGCTCTGACTCCACAATGCGGAGAAGCCTGGATTAGCCACTACGGACACGTGGCCCTGCCCACGGCCACCACTATCACTAGGCAGGGACGTGATGTTATCTGAGACCACCCAAGCCCTGACACCCAGTGGAGCTGTCAGATAACTATGGCTGCAGGAGGAAGCCGGTGGACCCGCCCAAATGAAACAGCTTCTGTTTTCAGGTGGTTGCTCTACAGCCATAAAAAGATAACCGATACAGCGATCGATAAGTATTAACTACTATTATTACCATGCAAATCTAAAAGGGGAGCATATGACGCTGAGACAGCTCCTAAGTGCTTTAAAACGCCGTCACTCGGTGCCAGCCATCTACGAAGTGGGATTAAACGCCATCCCGCCATGGCAGACATCAGCTCCAAAGGGCCTCTGTTCACACACATTTCCTGATTCCAGAGATGAATTAGTTATTGATACCTTCCTTCCCATGCAACCTGAGAACCAGTGCCAGAAGAGCCACCACAGTTTCCCAAGAAATCACCCCAGCCAGATCTAACAGTCAAATACCTAACGGAATTAATTCCCATTGGTGCTTTTTTTTTCAATTGAATAAACATGTTGTCAGTATTTAGCAGTGACGGAATATAAGTACATCCCTATTCGAGTGTGTATGAAAATTGAGAAAGGTTTATAATTAAGTAATTATGACAACAATGCTATTTTTTTCCCCATAAAATTTTCATGGAATCAGCCATCCATGGGCAATTAGCCTCTTAATTTGCTCCCTTACCTCAATGTAAAAGGGGAGAATCTGGATGACATTGGTGATTTTACCAGCTCGCATTTGTTGAGTGCTTAGGATACCGCAAACACCGAGCCAACTCCTTCAGGTGCATTCACCCCAGAACAGGCTATTCGGTATCGTTAAAAGTTAGGGTTCAGGAATCTGTGACTCCGAGTAGTTAAGTGATTCAAGGTTAACTGGCCAGCTGGTATGACTGAGCTGAAGTTTAAGTTCAAGGCCTAAGCATCCTGACCACAGGCCAGGCACTTGAGCTGCCCTCTATGACCTGCTTCTGGTGAACATGCCCTGGGCACCAAGCAGGCTCTCATGGAAGATGACGTCTATTTAAAACCATTTTCACTCTAATCATCCAGATGCTTAAGGCAGGGGTAACGTGGAGATATTTCAACTCTGCGACAAGCAAATGCGACCCCTCATTCTGTTCCACTGGCTTAAAATGTGCTGTAAAGGAGATGACACTCCAAACAACCCGAGAAGTGTGATTCTCGTTTGTGTAAATTTTAGAGAAAGAGAAAGGACATATATACTTAAATATTACAATTTGTGTTCAGAGCTGGATTTAGAAGGCTATGGCGTGGATTGAGGGATGCTGAAAATCCACCTTAACTATCCTAAAATGCAGCTGCGAGTCCACTGCCGCTAGGAACCAGGCAATTCTGCTTTGGCGAGTGCTTGTTATTTGGAAAAGTCCAAAATCAGAGCTTATATCTAAGCAACTGACCCTCCCAATATGACCAGTAAAAGGTTGTGAGGTTCTTTGTTTTCATCGTATCAGTGTTTTCCCTTTAATTGATTGAGTTCCCTCCCGTATTTATTTTTTTATACTGTGGAGGTTTTGAAAAAGATTTAACATTAGAATCATAGAACTGGGGAACAAATTTAAATATCATCTTTTTTTTTATTGACTATCGACTGCATGCAAGGTCCCAGCCCTAGAGTTAATTTTTTTTTTCCCCCCCAGTGATCTAAATCACACACAGAGAGTATCTAACACGTACAGCTACAGTGTAAACAATGAGAAACCACACCCCTCCTGGGGAGAAATAGCAGCTGCTCAAGCCTCGGCTCTCCGGGTGCCCTGCATAAACTGCATCACCCGAGCTCACCCTCGGAGGCAACATGAAGCTGCATTTAGTGTTAATCGGCCCCTTGCTTGCGTCTCTTTATAGTTTTACCACTTGGCGTTTGTTTCCCTACACAGTATTTGGTGTGTGTGTGTGTGGGGGGGTGCTATTTTTGAATTCTGCCTAAATTGAATCCTGCTGTATATTTTCTGACTTGCTTTTTTATTTCTACCTTTACAAAAGGCACACCGATTCATTCATGTACTTTAAAGTTTATGGTATTCCATTCTGTGGATACAGCCTTCGTAGGCAGTCATGTGTCTCTAGCTGAACGTTACTCAACATGCCACCAGATGCTCAAGTGTAACAGTTTCTCCGGGGTACACAACAGGAGTGGAAGGGCTGGGTCTTAACGCGTACACATGTCTGAACTTTCTAGGTAATACCAGTTTTTCCAAAGTGGATGAGGATAGCCTATAAAAATTCCTTTTACTCCATCTCCTTGCCAGTACTTGTCAGACTTTTACATTCTGGCCAAGGTAGTGGTGAAATGTGATCTCATTGTGATTTAAATGTGATTATTCATGGGGTTGGGCATCTTTTCATATGTTTATATGTAATTTGTGTTTTCTTGTGTTTGAAAGGCCTCTCATGCTTTTCGCCCATTTTTCTATTGGACTGTTTATCTTTTCCTTATCGACTTATAGGCATTCTTTTTTTTCCTTGCTGGGGTATTAAAAAAAAATAGATATAGCAATATGCAGAAGAATGCATAAAACACAAACATACTGTTCAAAGAATTTAAAATCAAACAACTGTGTAATCAAGACCTCTGCAAAAAAAAAAAAAAGAAGAAAAAAAAAGAAACAAAGAATGTCGCCAGCACTCCAGAAGCACCGCCTCAACTCTTCCCTGATCACAATCCCCTTTCCTGCTCAGAGGTAATTACCACTCCGACTTTTGTGGTAATTACTTCATTGCTTTTCTTTTTATAGTTTCATCACCTGGGAATGCACCCTGAACAATAGGGTATTGCCTGCTTTTGACTGTTATAAAAATAGATTCATATGGTACATGTTCTTTTGTCTTCGGCTTTCTGGCTTCTTCCACCCACCACTAGGCATGTGACATTCACGTCGCTTCACACAGCCATGGTTCCACGCAGCTGGAGTTTGCTCGAGTTCGTTGCTGTGTAGTATTCCAGCGCTGCCTGGTGGTTCTGCGGCTGCGCAGATCCCACAATTCACAGAACTACTCTAATGCTGAAGGACAGGTGTGTTGTTCCCAGCTTTCGGGTCTTATGAAAATTACTAAGGACGTTCTCGCAATGTCTCTGGGTAAAGCTGAGCGAGCCTGTCTCTAGGGTGCGCGCCAGGGAATGGGGTGGTTAGGACTCGAGTAAACGTGTCTTCTACTTCGCTAAAAAAAACCCCTCAGCTGCTTTCCAAGGTGGCGCAGCGGTTCATACTCGCGCCAGCACGAGGGAATTCCCGTTAGCCGACAACTGTCGGAACTTCGAATATGTGCCGAGTTAGTGGGTGCAGTTTAAAACCAAGCAATTAAAGCCAATCGCTGTGGTTTTAACGCGCTTCCTGACTAGTGACGAGCTCCAGCACCTCCTGTGTCTGCCGGCCGCGTGGATTTCTCCATTCTAAAAGCAACTGTTCAACGACTCTACCCGCTTTGCTATCGGGGTGTCTGTCTTTTCCTTTAGTTCACAGAGGTGCCGGACACTAGCCTTTGTCGCTCATTTGCATCCCAGGTATCTTCTCCCACCCTGTGGTTTATGTCTTCCTCTCTTTATGATGTGTTTTGAAGGTCTGATTGGGTTTTCTCCCTCCGATTTTAATCTAATTTGTCGATCTTTCCTGGTTGGTGCTTTTCGTATCACGTGACCCTGCCCATTGGTCATGAGGATGCTCTACCGTGTCACTTCCCGGAAAGTTCAAGTTCCGCGTTTCACTTAGGTCTTTGACGCCCCCGGAAGTGTGCGTGGGGGTGGGGGGCGGTAAGCCCCTGCTCCCTCAGAACAGGCCACCCGCTGCCCCTCGGCTCCGCGGTGTCTCCCTGGCTTAGCTCGGGGTCCCCGTTCGCGCCGTTTCGCAACCAGTCGTGCTTCCTCTACCGAGAAGCACCCGGCATTTCGCGAACAAAGGCGTGTTTTGCTTACTCTCAACAGTACGTCCTGCACTGTCCTTTGGCGTTCCTGGTTAAGGTTCTCATGTCGTGTGGAAACGCCCCTGTGGGCTTATTTGGCCTGTGAACATTTCGGGAAATGCATAAATACCTTGGCCACCGAGGTCTGGCGACGTCCCTCACAGGCCCCGACGCGGGGGCTCCAGCGCCCGCCTCTTCCCCGACGACGCAGAGCGCAGGCGCGGCCGGCCGGGCCCCCCCCGCGCGGCGCCACCAACTGCGCCTGCGCCGAGGACGCCCCGCCCCCGCCCCGCCCCTTTCTGCTATAAAACCTCGAGCTTCTCCTCGCGAGATACTCGGTTCTCATGCTCGCTGCGGGGGTCGGAGGTCAGAGCGAGCGTCTCCCGGGCCACAGGAGGAAGATGGCGGTGGAGTCGCGCGTCACCCAGGAGGAGATCAAGAAGGAGCCCGAGAAGCCCATCGACCGGGAGAAGGTGAGGGGCGCACACGAGCAGCGGCGGGCCGGCGGGGCGGGGGTCGACGGGACGGGGGAGGGGCCCGGAGCCCGCGCGCCTCACCTCGCGCCCGGGCCTTTGCTGCTGTCCGCAGACGTGCCCGCTGCTGCTGCGCGTGTTCACCACCAACAACGGCCGCCACCACCGCATGGACGAGTTCTCCCGCGGCAACGTGCCGTCCAGCGAGCTGCAGATCTACACCTGGTGAGCGGGCGGCGGGCCCCGGGGCGGCGAGGGGGTCCCCGGGGCGGGCGGCTTGCGCTTGGGCCTGCGGGCGCCGCTCTCGCGGAGGCGGCCCCGGCGCTCAGGTGGCGCGAGGTCGCGGCCGCCGGGTGCAGGCGCGCTTCGGGGACCGTTGACGTGCGGTGGCTGGACCTGAGAGGCCCCTGGTCCAATAAACGGTGCTGGGGTCACGGCGCGGTGCTGTCAAGGGGTGTCGGTATCTTTAGCGCGTTTCCACGTGATCGGGAGCCTCTGGTGCCGCGGCATCAACAAAATCCGCGAGACCGAGGATTTCTGATGGCGTGTCGTGGGAAAGCTTCGGCTGTGTGTCCAGCACCTGACCGTGCCCTTCGCGCGTGTACCTTCCCTGCCCCGCGCCCGGCGCGCTGTGCGTACCCCCCTGGTTTGGCGGCATTGTGACACTTTAGTAGCTGTAAGAGGCGCATAGTTTTTGAAAAATTGTGTGGTGGCGACGAGACAGGTTCTTGGGAGAGAATTCCATAGGCCGCCGTACCAGCGTTCAGCCAGAAAAACGGAACCAGTAGCAGCTGATGTTAGGGCGTCCGTTGCAGGGCATTGGCTTAGCAAGTGTGGGGGCCGCCCAGGGCCCGGTACCCCTGCTCCGCAGGCAGGGCACTGCAAGGCTGGAGCTGGAGCTGGGGTCCCAGCCTTTGGAGGCCCTGCCAACCACCGAGGTGGGCGTACTCCCATCCAGGGCATGCCGCTCCTTGCCTTACCCTGGGGCTGTTTATGTCCCCATAAACCCATGGCAAGTTGAAAGAAAACGTCACACGTTGAAAGTGCATGTAACAGCACATGCAGAGTGTGGGCTGTTGACCCCTGATGGTGTGTGTCGGGGATGGTCTACCTCACACGACACCTCCACTGGTGTCGGATTGAGTGAGGGCTGCAGCGTCACCAGACTGACAGAAAGCTGACCCTCAGTCACTCAGCAAAGGCTGCAGCCCCAAGGGCGAGGCATCCCTCTCCTGTGCCCTCGGCCCTCGAGCCACTGGAGCGGGAGGCAGGCCGTAGAGTCCCGCACTGTCAGCTGGTGGAGATGGGAACCGGGCTCTGCAAGCTCATTATCAGCAAGGTGACAGTGGAAAACGTTTTTGTAAAGGCAGAAAGGATGCTTTCCGGGACACGTCGTTGGTGCACACTGCGCACCAGGGAGTAGCTGGACCACTGGGGACAGCCGAAGCAACCAGGGCAGTCGCTGCAGGTGCAGTGTGGACTCTGACAGCAGAAATAGGCTGCAGAAGGACAGCGAGGAAGGGCAACGTCAGCTTTCTCTGAAATTTCACAGTGCCTTCAGTTTGACTTGTTTTTTCTTCTATTCAAGTTAAACTTAGTTTTCTGAAAACTGTGTTTGAAATGAGTCATTTTCGTGTTAGTCTCAGTGTGTGTGATATGCGTGAGGTGTCGAGTTTCTTTTGCAGCGTAGTGTGTGCGCATGAAAAGCCCGAAGCATTGTCGACACCACTGGTTGCTTCTGGCTGTGAGGTTCGGGGTGTGATCTGTTGCATCCCCGCAACAGGTAACTAGTGACCGTGTCGCAGGTTGGCGAAGGCGTCTTGCACAGCAGCTCACCAGCCACAGGGCCACAGGGAGCGGCCTTGAGCCTGAAGCACTCGGCGGAGTAGGCACCGCACAGCCTGTGCAGAGCACAGCTCTCGGGGAGCCTCTCGCCTTCTGGACTTGATGGGTGTTCTTGCTCTGCCGGCAGCACATGGCACCCGCCCAGCCACTCTGCTGTACCCCTTCCCAGTGTGGGAGCGGGGTCCTCCGCCTGCAGCACAGAGGATGAGGGATGCCTGCGGACCGTCTCTGCATCGGCTGCAGGGGGACACCTGCTGGCAGTGGGGACCCACACCCACCATCGGAGCTGATCCCGTTCTGTCCATGTCTGTCTTGGCAACTCCAACACCTGCAGCCATGCAGTGGGGTGACATCCTGGGACGCGGCTCCCGTGGGAGGCGCTGTGCAGCTCCTTGCTGTCCTCCACACAGTGGGGTGCCTCCCCGGAGCTGGGAACAGGTGCTGCTTGCTCAACGTGATTTTATCAGAACAGACATTTAAAGCACAGATGAGTCAAAGGCAACGCAAAAGAGTTACATGACGAGAGGGTAAAATAAAGCAGTGATGGGATGGGGAGAAAGTAGAGTCGATCCGCGTTCATGAGATGGGAACAGCTGCATGGAGAGGGGAAGAACTGAGTAACACTGAGGTTTCGGACCCGGGCAGCTCAGTGGGCGAAGGTAGTTTTGATGGTGACGTGAAAGGAAGGGTGCGTTTGCGGGACCACTGTTGAGCTCTGTGCCAGCGCGTGGGACCCCTTCGGCTGCAGTCGAGAATCCTGGATGCTTTTGCTGTCAGTGCGGTTGCAGCCAGGCTTGGACTTGGGTGTGAGGAGGAGGTCTGTCAGTGGGGCGCAGAGGGAAAGCGAGACGGCCTCGTGCGTGGCTGCCCGCCTGGCACTGCATTTTAGAGTAGTTCCTCAGGGCCGGGGGCCCTGTGCCCTTTCATAGCGCCCTGCGGGCAGTGCTATTTCAAGTTCAGGTCATTGCTTCAATTTTTCTGCTTGTCATGAAAGAAAATTTGAGGTTCCATGTTAGAAGGGAACAACACAGCCCGTCTTCACAAAGACGCTTTTCCTGTCACGCTCATCCTGAGATGCGTTCCAATTACAGAGACACCATGATGTGGGAAAGTGTGTGTCTTAGAAATGATGAAATACGATTATTTTAAGTATTTGGATTAATTTGGACTAGTTACCCTTAACGGGGTAAATAACCAGGCCAGCAACAAAACATAGCACATATACTTCTGAAGTCCCTTTTAGCACTAATGTCCTGATTTTAATTCATCGAATTTCAAACACAGACTGGTTAGGGGAGTAGTACTTGGGGGCAAATAGTATTATTAGATGCTTTAAAATTATTTCAAGCAAAACAGCTCGACAGTTTGACATAAATTGCAATTCAGACACATGTAATTAAATTAGCTCTGTACGTTGATATCCTTGTTATATTATTGCTGATCAATCAAACGTAATGTCTTAAAAAATTCAGGATGGATGCAACCTTGAAAGAGCTGACGAGTCTAGTGAAAGAAGTCTACCCAGAAGCCAGGAAGAAGGGCACACACTTCAATTTTGCAATTGTCTTTACGGATATTAAGAGACCTGGCTATCGGTGGGTAACTTCCATTTTAATTCCTATAATGTTTTTGGTTTTGATGTTTTGACTGATAGGGGCAGCCCGGCTAGTGAGTCTCTCTAGTAGTTTCGCTTGACATGGCTGGATGTAGCACTTAAAATCCCGAGCGTGCTGGAGACCCCAGGGGCACCCAGTCCCGTGCCCACTGCAGGGCGCGGGGCCTCGCCGGTCTGCACTGACGGCCGCTTTTTCTCCGCAGAGTCAAGGAGATCGGCAGCACCATGTCTGGGAGGAAGGGGACCGACGACGCCATGACCCTGCAGTCGCAGAAGTTCCAGATAGGAGACTACTTGGATATAGCCATCACCCCTCCGAATCGGGCACCGCCGCCTTCCGGGCGCATGAGGCCGTATTAAATTTTATTGACTTTCTCGATTTTATTTTTCGTTCAGTTCTGTAACCCTGTGCTTTCTCCTGCCCTCATCGTTGCCATTGCGCCTTTTAAACTCTGAACAATGGCGGCGCATCTGCTTAGGCGCTAGGTTTGGCCCCGCTGTGGTGTGTGAACAGGAGTCCACGCTTCAATCCCCTCTGTAAAGTCCGAAGAAAGTGCGCTTAGCATTCCGTGTAAAACTTGTTAAATACATGTGTGCAATCAGCCCGTGTGTGGAAGTTACTGGGGGCGTGGCAAAGGCTGAGTTGGGGTTCAGCCAAGTAGTGCCAGGCGGTGGGTTCAAGCCCCAAGGGCAGGAAGGGGTCTGCACCATGGGCAGCGGGGTTCAGTTGGGGGGCAGCGAAGGGGCTGTGTTTCTGAGCCCGGCAACAGGCAGCCTGAAGGAGCCCTGTGCGGAGACTGGCCTGGCTGAGTCATGGTGCAGCGACAGGGGAAGGGTGTCACCTGAGTGCTTCGTGTTTTAGAGATGGGAGGCTAGGGCCTTGGGAGGACTGGTGGGGGCGGGGGGGGGGAGGCTTCCGGGGAACCTAAAAATGGAGGGATGAGAGGAATCAAGACCGGGAGGAGCAGCAGCCAGGGGTGAGGGCCAGCGCCTGTTTGAGTACAGGGGTCCCCTCATCTGGAGGGACACATCCTAAGGCCCCCGTGGGCGCTGGGGACAGCAGAGAGCTCCAGGCAGACATGCGCTGTGTCTCCTGTGCCCGCACACCTGTGATGACCTAAGTGATAAATCAGGCAGAGCGAGGTGATGACCCGTGAAACGAACAGTAAAATCAGGTGCTGCGCACCCGAGCACTGCAGAGCGCTGGGTAGCGTGGTGGCCTGAGGGCTGCTAAGCGGCTCGCAGGCCTCGCAGGCGGCAGCGGGTCGCAGCCAGGGCGGAGGGAGCCGGACTGCGCGAGATTTCATCGTGTTACTCAGAAACAGCGCCAGTTTAAACAGTTCCTGTAATGACTGCGGGTGACCCGGTGACAACAGGCGGAGAGGGGCGAGCTGTGTCTGAGGGGCACAGGGCAGGTCCCGGCCGCCCGGGAGCCCTGCGGCCTCCGCAGGCTCCTCGTGCTCGCACGGGACACATCTGCCTTCAGGCCCAACGGAGCCAGACCCCAGCGGCGACGGTCCCCTGAGGGTGTAAGTGGAGCGGCAGCCAAGCGAACGTGTGTGTCCCTAAGTGCAAGGACACGCTCTCCTGGCTTTGGAGTGAAACTGCAGCGCTGTGCCGCACATGTGAAAGCAGCCTCGGCTCCGTGAGCGGGGCGCCTGCTGTCCGCTGCGACGTCCGGCGGCAGGTGGCAGACACGCCTGGAGCCGGCCGGGTAGCGCGCCCACCGCGGAGCCCAGCCCAGTCTGCCATGCGATCACCCCTGGTGTGCGGGGAGGGGGCCCCCGCCTGCGTGGGGTGCGGGGCCAGGACGACGCGGAGGCGCTGGTGTGGATTCCCCGCAGCGCGGCGACTCCAGGCCACCGTCCCACGGTCCCGGAACACTGCGCGGCGTCCTCCGTTCCCTGGGCAACGCAGGGACGCCGGGGCGAGGGGCCAGCCTCACCCTCGGCTCTGGGTGACCGCGCCGCTCCCCCATCTGCGTGCCCCAGGGCCGGGCCGCGCACGCGCTCACGGGGCCTCCCCGCCCCCCAACCCCCCCCCCCCACTCCGTCCTTACCCTGCGCAGGCGGGTCGCAGCACACACCAGGCCTACCAGCGTTCAGCCCTCCTTGCCTGCCAGGCCCCCAACAGGGCCTCGGGACTGCAAGTTTGAACTTGAACCTTACACACCGTGATGGGACTGCTGGCCCACAGCGACCACTGGCTCCGGCTGTAAGGGCCGGCACATCCCGTGAGGTCGGAGGGCAGGGGATTCGGGGTGGGCAGTGGTACTGGCGGGGAAAGGCCGCCGTTAAAGCCACCACGCCTGCCTCTGAAAAATCGCGCCTACTTCAGAGTTAATCTAAGAACCACGGAGGCCTCGGCGAGTGCCCCGGTCACTTCGCTGGCTGGGGACCCGCGCACCAGCCCTTGTCCCGGGGCCCACGCCCACGAGGCGACAGACAGGAAGGGGACGCGCAGTCAGGCGCTTTGCGACAGCCCGGCAGGCACCGTGCTCGGTGACGGCGTCTCCTGGACTGCGGAGTGGGGCCGTCTCCCATAAGATGGCATTCGTCGGGCCTGCGGCAGGCAAGCCAAGACTCTTTGGAGGTTCGAGTACAGACCGACCTGGTCCCTGGCCCCGTGTCATGGGGCTGCACCGGTCGCATTCCGACACGTTGGAGGAGGACCTTCGGCAGGCAGACGTCACCATGTGCTTCTCTGCTGTGTCCCTGCGGTGTGCCTGCAACGAGCAAGCGGCATGGCGTCAGCATGGTGGTCCTGGGTTGGCGACCGACGGGCATTCGAGCCACCGGGCCTGGGCCTGCGGGACCACGGCTGTGAGGGCCTCTCCCTTCACGGAGGGGACGGCAGTGGGCGGTTCCCCGCACGGCTCCACTCCTAGAACATGGGCGCTCCCAGGCCCCAGGGTCCCCACTGTGCGTGGCGTGCTACCTGGCAGTGCGGGAGGGGGCCCGGGAGCCCTCGGCCGAGCGCCAGCAGCAGCAGAACAGTCTTCCTCATAAGCGCAGGCGTGGAGGGCAGACGGGTGCCAAGTATGTGCAGCTAGGGTTGAGGAACAGTGGCCCCGGGGAGTGGGTGGCACAGCCCCGTGGGGCCTCAGGCAGTCAAGAGGTGACGGGGAAGGGCCCGAGGGTCAAAGTGCACAGGGCCTGCGGCGTCCTGAGCATGCTGAGCTTCCTTCCACCGCCAGGGAGACGCGCCTCAAAGACGCTCCAGTCTGAAGCTCAAGGAGCTGGCGGCCCCTTGGTTCCCAGGAACAGAAACGCAGGTTGCAGGAAGTGGTGAGGCCAGGCGGACCCGAGGGTCCATCACAAAGCAAGCGCCCACGTTTGCAGACGGTATGTGGCAGACCGTGCGGCCTGTGATGTCCACGGGACCACCCCGGGCTGGCCCCCAGCGCCTCTGCCCCGCACCGCTCTCCCTCCCTCCTCCAGAACGCAGAGCAGCGCCCAGCCGCCCAGGCGCCTCCAGCCCTGGGTGACACCCGCTCTACCAAGGGCAACGGTCAGTTCTGTCTCCTCAGCAGCAACAACCACCACCGTGCTCCCTGAGGCGCTTCTGTCCCCCTTGCTGGCCCTCCTGACGGCCTGGGCCAGGCGGCCGGGCCCCTTCCCGCCCCGTGGTGGCCCCCACACTCTGCCCCGGCCGCTGGGTCCATTCCGGGGCCTAGGACACGTGATGTGGTTGGCGGGGAAGGAAAGGCTCAGGTGGACTAGAGCGCGACCTTAAAGAATCAAACTGAGTATCTTTAAAGTAGTTTATTTACATTGTATTTAACAAAAATCATAGCTACACAGTAATTCCTAGAACAGAGAATTGAGTTTTGTTTTAGTGACGATTTTGACTGAAGGTAGAGAGCACAATGTGACAGGTCTCCCCACGACTTCCAAGGCACCGTGATGAAGGGGGCGCCCTGCGCCCCACCGCACGCCCCGAGGCCAGCCTGCGAAGCACGCTGCCAGGCGCTTCCTCCCAGTCCTTCGCCGGCCTCCTCAGCTGGGTCCTTACTCTCCCTCCGGACGTGGCCAGCAGCGCCCCCTGGACTCGTGCGTCAGGTGAAACCACCGCCGGCCGGGCGTGGGCGGGAAGGGTCTCGCAGGGTGGACAGGGCAGCGTGAGCCTCACCGCGGCATCAGGCCCCTCGTCTCCCGTGGCACCGCTGGCCATCCAGAGAAGGCAGACGGCTGAGGACGGCGCCAGACTCTTCCAGAGTGAGGCCAAGCTGGGGCGGGGAACGCGCCCAGGCCGGCAGCCGTGGGCCAGAGGGGGCCGAGCGGAGGATGGAACCGAGCCGAGGGACAAGCTGGGGGTGAAAAGCGGAAACGCGCCCAGACGCAGACAGGCCCCTCGCGCCGCTGAGACCCACCCCAGGGCACTGCCCGGGGCGCCAAGTCCCGCTCTTTCCTCAATCCAGCGACTGTCCTCAAAGCACCACGCTGAAGTGAAAGCTGCAAGACTTGGGGACCATCGTGAGAGGGGACACGAGGGCGGAGTTAGAATCGCGGGGCCCCAGGCAGCAAGCAGCAGCACCCATCCGGCTGGCCCCACCGGGTGGAGACCCGGTGGCCTTATTGGAGTAGCAACCGGCAACATTTACATTTCAACAGTTACTGATCCTGCTTCCTAAAGTTCATTAAGCTGCCATTAGATTAGTCAGATTAGGCAGGGCAAAGCGATTCAATGCAATAGTACTGATGCTTAAAACCGGAACTGAGCCACATGTCAGCAAGACTGAGCTTAAACTAAATCAAAGCGTAACAAAAGGCACATCGTGGCGTCGGCTCCACACGCATCTGTAACACGGGCTGGTTTAGAACGGGGGAGACAGACAGGGGCCGTGACAGCTGCTTCCGTGTCACTCTGGTCAGTTTCTTAACAGGCGGACGGACCTACTGGAGTCTCTGTGGACAGATAAAAACATCAGGTGTACTTAACAGCTGTCAACAAGTGACACGACACTGCGGTCACGATGCACACTTCACGCAAACAGCTGGGAGCAGGTCGCCAAGGACATGGTCAGGCCTGCATTGTGGGCGTCGAGGCGGCAGGGGGTCAATGTATTGGGAGGAAGCCACCGACCCAAGCTGCCAAGTGTCAATTACAGACTTCTACTACCATTAAAATGTTAAACTTTGAAACTGCTCTCCCCAAACGACACACTCACCCCACGTCTCGGAGGCCCCGTCCTTCGCCTCCAGCGAGGAATGCCGCTCGGGCTGGCACGGCCTGAACTGCCACCGGAGTGGCTAGGTTTCGGTTGTATTTTGATAGAATCTAAAAGCAAGGAAATTCTTTTCTATTAAGTTGCATGAACAACATAACTTTGGAAAGTGTTATAAAACATTCAAAAAAAAGCCAAGGGGAGTGTGAAGGCATGGGTTATTTGAAAAAGCAGGAATTTTTTAGCAGCACAGTAAAGACCGCAATTTTAGACGCTTAACGTGGGTGTGTGGGCCTGGCGTCTGCCGCCCTCGGACACGTGCGCGAAGGCTGATGTCAGCACGCAGCCGAGGACCGAGGGCGGACGAGGCTTTACGAAGACGCCAGGGAAAACACAGAGAGGAAAGAGAGGTCAGACGCTCAGGGGAAAGATCACCGGTTATACGAATTATAAAGAGAAGATTTTGAAACATTAGCTATGATTTTTTTCATAAAGAGGCGATGCATTGAATACACGCTTTCTCTGTCTTAACACAGGAATAAAGAGAAGTTGAACTACAAAACGCCCAGACAGGAGCTGCCCCTGCCTCGCTCCGCTTCCGTCAAGGCCGAGGGCAGCAGGAAGGCACAGGACGCCGGCTCCCGCTCCGGTGGGATCTCGGATGGGTCCGTTCTCGTGGCGCCTGGTCCTCCCAAGCAGCTCCCTGCTTCTCAGGAAGGTTGCCAGAACGGTTACTGGGAGCTCCACCTGCCTAAGCAACACTGGCCACACACCGCGACCCGTCGGGCTGGTGGCCGCGGAGCAGATCTGGAGCCGTAATTCAGTAGGAGGCTAATGGCAAACGGTGCGACACTAAAAAGTGCTAATATGTTTCGATCACTGTTTCTCAAACTGAGGCACAAGACATCGCAAGTCCAAGCAACACGGGGAGTTATTCACAACACCCCACTCTGGGAACTGCAGGGTAAACCGCGTTCCTGGCTTTGCCAGCGACACCGCCCATGGAGACAGTGCTCAGCGTGGCCATCACGGTCAAATGACCACAAGCTGAAGAGAGAATGCCCCGCGAAGCCGTAAAAGCCGGATGACGTCAGCGCCTGTGCCCGGCCGGGCAGTGCCAGGAGGGCCGGGCCCCCGGACTCTCACGTTCTCAAGACCCGAATCCGCACGTCAGCCCGGCGAGAAACCCCGGGCTTCGACCGGATGTCGTATGAATATCTAACTTTGAAAAACTAACCTGCACAATGTCTTCTGGAACTGCGGTAACTTTTGGAGGTGTAGGTGTTTTGAGCAGATTCTCGTACGAAGAAATCGTGGGAGAAGAGGGAGCCACGAAGTTCTCAAAGCACGTGACTGAATTCAAAGCTAACGATGTGCAGTCTTTCATTTCCCAGTCACTGGATGAACTATTTGTTTTTGGAGGTGGATAATTTGTGGATGCCTAACGAATAAAAATAATCATTAAATTACAGTGGTATAAAATAATAAATAAAAACTGTTGGTTCTGTTGGGGTCTCCGAGAAGGCCAAAATGACCCCTCCCCCTGACCAAGCACTAAATAAAATCAAGGAAACCAAGGAACAGCACACAAGGACAAAGCTCCATCCTCATTAGTAACAAAGGCTGGGCTGGAGCTTAGCATGAAATCTGCCTGAGCCCCGAATTTAGAGTCACCTCCCGACCTCAGGCAACACTGAACGGGGCCAGACGGGGGACACAGCATGGACGGGCGTGACCGTGCGACTTCGCCCCCATTAGGAAGAAAGCAGGTGTGAGGGAAGCCCAGCATTCTGCTTCCCTACAGCCAGCCTGTCCCACAGAGGAGTCGCAAGCCACCTGGGGTTGTTTCGATTTAATAAAATTTAAAAAATTAAAAGTCAGCTCTGCAGATGCGCTTGCCACATTTTATATGCTCGACAGCTGTGACTGGTGGCCGCCGTGCGGGACGGCACAGAGCACACGGCACCTACCACTGCGGGACGTGGCACTGGACAGCCCGGCCCACCTGCTGGCTGTCCTCAGTTTGCGCCGACTTCAAAAGGGATGAGGTTTGGATGAAAGTACGTTTGTTTACTGGGAAAAATTCAAGAGAAAAAAACGGATAAAAACTACCCAGAGCTAAGCACATTTTGGTGTGTTTCTATCCATTCCTTTTCCTCGGAACGCAGCAGTGCCCCTCATCCACGGGAGACACGTTCCTAGGCGCCCACTGGAAGGCTGGCGCCCCGAACAATGTGGGTGCCTGTGATGACGTTCAGTTTACGACTCAGACACGGCGAGAGAGTAGCAATAAAACAGGACATCGCAGCAAGATACTGTAACGAAAGCTGCTATGTGAACGGCTTCGGGTCTGTTATGAAGTAAAACACGGGTGACCTGAACACAGGCTCTGTGGCCGCAGGACAGTCGATCCGTTAACCCAGACGACCACTGTGTGACTGGTGGACAGGGAGTGTCTGTGATGTGGGGCCTCTGGACAAAGAGGATTCGTGTTCCCAGCTGGATGCAGCAGGAGGGCGCGAGATTTCATCCCGCTACTCAGGCTGCCGCACAATTTTAATCTTGTGACTTGTTTACTTCTGGAATTTTCCATTTAATATTTTCAGACTGTGGTTGACCACAGGTAACTGAAACCACAGAAAGCAAAACTGTGGATAACGGGGGGGAGAGGCATGCTGTGCGTGTGCATGTGCGCGTACACACACGTACGTGCCATTTTCCATACCATTAAGTATGGAAACATCCTTCTTGAAAACGTCCTTTCGATAAGTTCTCATCTATTTTTCAGAAGACGCACGGCAGCAACAGCAGACCCTAGGATTAAACTGAATGTACTCGCTTCTTCCCTTTGGACACTTGGGTTGTTTCCCATGCTTTGCTCTCATGAGTAATGCTGTCCCCCTACACCGTCTCTGTCAGTGTGCCTTGGAGTGAGTTCTGAGACACGGTTAACGTCAGGGAAACTTGAAAGCTCTTGGCACACGCTGCAAAGTCACCCTCCAGAAATACACGGCAAACACACGACTAACGGCTGCCTCAAGCCTGCGTCCTTTACACACACGGCCCGAGGCCGGAAAGGGTGCTGGAGTCACCAGAAGCCAGACGGGCGCTTCGCGTTTGTGGGGATTTACCGAAGATGCCCTGCCTTCCGAGCAGGGGAGCCGCAGGCCCGGGGTGCAGAAGGCGGGGGCGGAGGGGGACGGTGCACACGTGACATCCGGAAGACAGGCAGCGGCGTGACGACGGACACCTGGAAATGAAGAAGTAAGAGTCCGACTTTCGGGTTGCGGTCCTTGTCGATGTGATTCCTGCACTTTGGTTTTAATGACTTAAGAAATCATAACCAGCGTATGCTCAATTGGACAGGAAATAACAAAACTGTCACATTCACAGATCCGATTACCATCAGCACTAATAAAATTCGGGGACAACTACAGTACACCAAAATGAACAGTTCTGGTATAAGAGTGAAAATGAAAACTGTAATTTGAAAAATTACATTTTTCGCGATAGCACCAAGAAAGAGCAAGGTACTCACGAAATAACCTATAAACAACTGTGTGAGAGCTTTATGGAGAATTTTTCTGAAGAATCAAAAGGAGAAGGAGGGCAAGGAGGTCACTCGTCTTCCAAGCTGTCAGGACCTACTCTAAAGCTGCAACGGCTGAAAAGCCGTGCGCCGTTAGTCGGGGTGGAAAAGCGACTCCCAGGACAAAGCAGACCCAGGAGCTGAAGCGCACACACAGCCGTCGGCCACCAGCCTCAGAGTGCTGTCAAAGCGACACGCTGACCACGTCAGAAGAATGGCCGGACGGGCAAAACACGATGGGGTCTAATCACCATCAGGTGCTGGGACAGGAGGAGACGCGGGAACTCGGGTGCCCTGGGGAGAGGAAGCCAGAGCAGCCTCCCCCAGGCAATGCAGCATCTTCTAGGACGAGTGAAGGCGTGCGCGCTTGACCCAGAAGTCTCCTGGGCGTGAGGAACACAGGTGCCCAGGGACGACTTCATTGCAGCACAGCCTATGATGGTACAAAAACCGTAACCGTTCCCTTAACGAGCAAATGGGCAAACACAGTGGCTGCTTCGTGCAGCGGCACATGGCTGAGCCACCAAAACGCACAGACGGGACGTGCACAGGTCAGAGTAAAACACACGCCGGGTGAACAAAGCCAGTGACAAATGGGGCGGGATTGGATGGTGGATTTGAACACGCGATTACGCTTCAATTGTCGCTTGGGGAGGAGCAGACGGAGGGGGCTAGGGATTTAGCTTGTGAGTAACTTTAACTTAAAAAGGCGGCTGTGGTGACACGCTGGCCTCTGCGTCCCCTGACGTTTCCGCGACCGAGTGGAGCATCTGGGGCTTAGGACGGGCACAGGCTCGGGAGGGGCGTCGCGGGCCTGCGAGAGGAGCACAGCCCGTGATCCAGGCGCCGGAAACGCCTGCCCGCTGGCATGACCCCGGGGCACGGGAGGACGGCGGGCGAGGCTGACGGGAGGGAGCTCAGGACATCGTCACCCAGCGGCGAGCTGCAGGCGCAGGGCTCAGCCGAGTCTGGGGCAGGGCGCCTGGGCCACCGGAGGAGCACCTGGAAACCCGTCTGCCGTGGGCAAGCCCTGGCTGGGGCGAGCGTGGGACAGCTCCACGGGGCACACACGGCCTCATCTGAGATGAGGTCACAGCTGTGAGGAAACAAGCCCCAGAGAGACAGAGCGAGAAGCAGGGGAATCGGCACCTTAAAGTCTTCCAGATATATGTGTTTAAAACGATCAAGGCACGGAAATCCTAAGGCAAGAGAATGGTACATAAGAGAAAAAAGGAAAAGAAACTTATAAAGCAAAATATAGTAAAAATTCAAGGGATGCATTAAAATAACGTAGACTCAGCAGGATAGGAACAGCAATGAGAAGGAGGCTCCACGGGGTGGGCGGGTGGGGCGCACACGGCCTTCGCCCCCAAGCTGAGCGCTCACGGGGGCTGAGGCGTGACTGCGAAGGACAGTGCGTGGTCTCTGGAGGAAACAGGGCTACTCGGGGGTGGTGCTGCCCAAGACACGAGCCCTTTGCTTGGAAAACCGAATTCTCAACACAACAGATGAGAACACATACACCTGTGGATTACAAAGGAGTGTGGAATGTCACAGATAGAGACAAAACCCTTAGAAACGACCAGAGGAGAAGAAAGATTTTCTACAAACAAAAGCCAGCCAGACCAATACACTCTGCTCACCAGGAGCAAGACAGCAAATCACAGTGGACTTTAAAATACCGAAAACAAACAGCCGCCGATCTAGTCCATATCCAGCTAAATTATCATTCAAGAATGAGTGCAAAAGAAAGAAAGAAACGTTTTCAGAAATGCAAAAGTGGAGACCACTGCACACAGCTGAACTACCGCCTCTGGGGGAACTGCTGAAGGCTGCACTTTCACGAGAAAACCAGCCCAGGGCGCTGTGTGGGGCACAGGGAGCCCACGAACACGAACACGCCAAATCACTAAGTTTAATAAGTACGGACTGTGAAAGTTGTAATAACGGTGCCGTGTGGCATTAAAAACTGGGTCAAACAAAGACACAGCAGAAGCCAAACGAGGCTCCACGAAGCGAGGTCGCCGAAGTCACAAGGGCGTTCTTGTCACTACAGCCCCTGGGGACCTGACTTCTGAGTACGCGTGAGGCAGAGGCCCAAACGCCAAATGCTCTTTTTTTTTTTTTTTTTTTTTTTGAAAAAAACAGGCTATGCTTAACACGGCCCAGTCTTCTGTCACAGGCTGAGCTCTTGCTGACGGAAAGTCAGTGGTATTCTTTCACACCTGTTATGCCGGAGGTGCTTGTTAATGACAAGTCAGTGAAACCAGCACAGAGAATTTTTCTAAAAACATATCCAAAACTTTGGAAAGACCTGATAAAGACAAGTTACTTTTAAAAATTTGCCAATAAAGCTGGTATAAATTAGACAATAAAAATAATTATTCCAAGAAATCACGGAACTCTAGGGTTTTTATTTTATATTTTCATGAAAACCAACATTTTCGTATTTGCTAAGGCAAATATAAAAAAACAACATAAAAATTTAAAATTCTACTATTTAAGAAATACAAAATCTGCAATGGTAGCTGACACCTTCTGGGTGTGGTTTATGTTGAAAGTCACTGTAGAACTCTAATGAGAGGTGACGCTGGCTCCACATCAAAAAGTTGGCGACTGGCTACGCAGTTATATGCCTTAACTTAGACAATCAGAAACAAACCCGCTGCCGAACGCAGAATACAACCAGGGAGATAGGAAAAGCAGGTCGGAAAACGGTCTCTCTCAGGTGAAATCTCTGAACCCAGGGAGCGGTCCTTCAGGACCACGGTGTCCCCAGCGGGGACACCGGGCTCCTGGACACCTGTCCAGAGGCGGTGTGGGAAGGCACGGCAGAGAAGGAACCCCAGTTTACACTCACCATTTCTCCCCGGCCGCTGGTTCACGAGGCCGGGCGTGGCACAGGCATCACCGCCGGACACTGGTTCTGTTTCCACGGCTTCCTCACTGGCGTGACAGGGAAATCCTAAGGTTAAAAAAAGCTAACCCCCCTATAAGTCATCCAGTCTGCACGCACTCATTCTGTCCTGTTTTAGGGAGCAAAAGGCCCAGGGAACAATTTTTTCAAACATGTAAACTTGACTCATAAAAGGTTACAAGTCATTTTCTACTGATAGTTTTGACTTAGAAGTGGGGTTAAGAATCTCTGAGTTAAAGGAAAGCCCTAAGTTTAACTTATTACATAAATCGACTCCTACAAATTAGAGTACCTCTTGGTTACTCAGTTCCAGTTAAAGGCCCATTCTGTGACAGTTTCATACTGTTTTACTTTGCTTTATATATTTTAATGTCTGTCTAGAGGGTCAAGTCCCTTTATTACTGTTATTTTTCATTATTTTCTTGGCTGTTTTCTATGGAGACTGTTGTGACTGCATGACACGCACGAGTTCAATATGACGGAACATTTTGCTAATCTTCATTCTATTCAGGAATACCTTTCTTCATCCTAATTTTCTCTTTATATAACTCAGAAATGTTTTATGGTTTTAATCATATAGGCCTTTCACCTACAAAGGTATGAGAATTTTAATTTCATGTTGCAAATTTAAATGCTTTTCCCCCACTACATTTACTATCTAGTTATTTGTAAAATATTTTTAAAAACCCGGGCTTTTTTAAAATGGCTTATTTTCATTTATCTGAACTTCCCAAATGTCCCAAAACTATAGTCTGTATTATTTCTACTAGCTTAAAAAATAAAAAAATTATAGCTCTTCGTGTGTAGTTTTGTTACCTGCATTTGTTTAAATGAGAGCCAGTCCTCAGATTTACCAGTCCTACCCCTTCTAAAACTCTTTTGTAATGACGTTTCACTTCATCTTTGCGTTCACTCCCTTCTTTTCCCCAGAATTGTGTGGCCTTTTCGGACTCTTTGAGTTGAATGTTCATTTTCCTTCTTTAATTACGGTTCTTAGGGATTTGTGTCTGGATACTGCGTGGCTACTTGGACACATGGTGCCTTAATTTTCGATATAACTCTTTGATGACTAATTTCACACTAATCACTCCCAACCTCTTGGTCTGGCACAGAAGTCATCCCTGGGCTTCCAATGCATGTTGGCACCTCGAAGCTGGGTGTGGACGCGTCACCTGCTCCCCGCCCCCAGCGGCCTCTCAGGTCTTCCCCTACAGCCATCCAGGCGATGGGACAGAAACCGGCGGCTTGTCCCCAACTCACGTCTCCTCCTGGGTCTCCAGGCCAAACCAGCACGTGCTGAACAGCTTCACCCCCTTCGCTTACCCTCGCTTCTCTATCCCAACAAACGCCGTAGTATTTCTAGACCCTTATCACTCCTTCTACAGCGTCTGGCCAAGGAAACCAATTGCTCAGGCTTTCTGATGGAACTGGTGATTCAGGAAAGGAGGAGATAAGAGGGACCTGAAAACCTTTTGCAGGAAAGGCACGGTCTGGAACACCGTACTTCCTCTAGGAAAAGTCAACAAATAAATACACATGCTTCAGAGCCAGGGAACCGTGCCTCGCAAGGAAGCCGCGTACCTCTCACCCTCCACGCTCCTGGGGCCCACGGGGAGATCTGGATTTAAACTCGCGCTGTGCCGGGAGATACTGAGGTGCTGCAGTTTCGGGGTCACACACTCGAAATCGTCTGCGCTTGGTGCGCACACCGTTTCCCGCACTTTGGCTGGCGATGGCGGGGCGGGCGGAGTCAGCGCTTCCCGCCCCTCCGCGTGGCTGCGACCGGCCGGCGCAGCAACCAGGTAGCGCTCCAGCCCGAAGTCGGCCAGCTGCGGGCTGCTCGGGGGCGAGCTGCTCACGGACATGCTGGGTCCACAGCTGCGCGGGGCGGTGGGGGCCAGGGCGTCATCCTCCGTGTCGGGCCCTGGGCAGGTGGCGTCCCCACCGGACTCCGGTGCAGCGTCGGCCTCCTGCTCGCCCCCTGGGGAGACCACAGCAGTCACGGTCCACACAAACACGGCCCAGGAACCCTCACGCGCTAAACCCACGGGACACGGCTCCATCCGCAGTGCCCCGGGCCGGCCCCAGCCTGATCCTCTCCTTAGTCTCCCGACCTCTGAGTGCACCTTTGGGAATCTCCGGCAGTACCTCTTGTCCACCCACATCCCATTTTGATGGCGTTAGAAGAAGGAAATAAACCGAACCGTCAAAAGATGAAAAGCCGATACCCACAAATGTGAGTCTACTTTCTTACTTCCCCACTTGATGTGGTTTAGTCGTTCTTGTCGTGTTAGGAAACTACTGTATCACTCAACGCCATTAATTAGTGTGTAATTGACAATGTAGAGTCAACACAAAGCATGAAAATATTATTTACACTTTTAACTTACAGATGCCTAAAAAGGAAAGACTTAGAGATAAATGTTTGTCCTACGTCAATCTACAACACGTCAAAGGCCTAGCGAGAGAATCAGGAGGCGAGCGTTAAAGACGTGCAGCTTCTCGACTGTGAGTGAACAGTTGTACCTGGCTCTAGACCCCAGCTTGTACCTGGCTAGTGCCACACTGCGTCTCAGACGAAGTCCCTGACTGACGCCCTTACTCCCTCCCACGGTCCTCTTCACCTGGTCAATGAATCTGGACAGCGCCTACAAGGCCAAGGCCTTGTTTGCTTGCTTATCGTTAAAGGGAGGTCTGTAGCCGAAATGGGGTCTCTCAGATACGGGCACGCTGGATCCCTGTCAGAACCCTCCGGGTCCGAAGAGGTCCAGCAGACCTGAGGAAGCGGAGGTGCACAGGTGCACTTCTCCTCAGAAGGCGCCATGCGCTCTCTGACTGGCGACCGGAAGCGAGCGAGGACGGGGAACTGTGTCTGTGTGCGTGAGCCAGGACACGCTAAACCTGGAGGGTGCCCCACACCGAAGAAAGTGACTGATCGATGTTGATTTCATGGCTTCTGGCTCCTGGAAGAGCCAGCCACTGCTTGGATTCTGTTTCGACAGTGTTTTCCGTTAATTCTGAGAAATGTTACTTATCACGAGGCTGTCATGGATGAGATTCATAAAATAAAATTGTCACTGTGGTCACTGCCCCATGGGGAGGTGTTATCGTCCCCTATTCAGAAACGAAGGGACGCAATTTAGAGGCACTGCCGGGCTCACACATGTGGTGGTGTGTGTACCTGGTGGGGCCGGCGTCTGAAGCCACGGCTCCACGCCGAAGTCAACCGAGTTCCCTCCATCGCACCGTGCGCACGGTTTAATAGACCTTCCATGCATGTCCTCAGTACGTATTTGTCGAATTTAGAGTTTTACTTTCGCACTAAGACCATCCCATAAGGGAAGCGAAGGCACCGAAGACGCTGACTCGGGCTGACCAGAGGAGCGAGCCTCGCACCGGCAGGTCAGCGCCTGGCGAGGAGCATGCCAGGCGCCGTTCCAGGCAGCTGTCGCCTCACTGAACCCTACTGCAGCCTGAGAGGCAGAGACCATTAACGCCTCCGCTTCCCGAACGAGAAACTGAGGTGCAAGGTGAAGTCGCTGGTCAGAGACAACACAGCTAGCGAGGGGTGGATCAGAGGCCTGAGGAGGCAGTTCGGCCCTGAATTTGAAACCACCATGCTATACTACCCTTCGTTAGAATCGAAACACTGAAAGTGTTTATATAGCCAAAATCTGTCAATCTACAGAAGAGGACACAGAGAACAAGAAAAATGGAACAATGCCTGAGGGTGTCTCCATCCCTCAGACAGCGGACTGGGGACCGGGCGCCCTCAAGTCACACAGGGTTCTCCCGTTCTCTGCTTCCATCTAGCACCGCTAGTTCTTTTCTGAAAGTGACTGTTTACTTGTCAACAGCCGACATACACATCGGTCCTCGTCTAGCATTTGGAAAGGAGAGCAAGGACAGGCCCGACACCGCACCGCCGACCAGCGCTGCGTCCCGCACACAGCTGAGCCGCGGCCGCGCCAACAGCGCCCTCACCGACCTGCTGCCCTCTAACGCGAAAATGAGTGCTGTCAAATGCAAGCGAGGCACACCTGAATGGCTCTTGGCACGTGGGTTATATCCATACTTCTGGAAAACTTCTCTTATTTTCATAATGTCCGCTGAATTCCTTTTCATCAGTACTTTTGCTGCCTTTATGAAACAAAGGCTTTCTTTACTTTCCAAACTTGCTTTGTCAAGAAGAGTGCTGACATCATCCTTTTTCAAGGAAAAAAAGTGCATTAGAATTTCTCTAACTTTTGACTAAGTCTATTTATATTTTAAATTGCCACGTAAAAAAGATAAATTAGCATTTTAAGAGTTAGGTACCTTTAGAGTCCGAACTTCTGAATGAAGGTCATGTAAAATTCTCATTGGATAAACTTCAACGTCTTCGATATAAATATTGAAAAAAAAAGTGTAAGAGAAAAAGGAAGAAACATAGAAAATATAATTAAATATTTTCTTAAAATGAAAAACTTTTGTATTTATTTGTAACTGATAACCTGTCAATCACGAAGTGCTAAGCCCCTTCTTTAAAGGTCTCATTAAACTATAACATACAGAAATAATATGTATATAGCTTGGTGAACTTTCAAAGTAAACACATGCAAAATCAGCACTTAGGTCAGGGAGGGAGGGGAGGATGGAGGGGAGGAGGGAACATGGCCCCACTGAGCAAATTTTTCCTTTATGATGAGCACTTTTTGATTCCTGTTCTAAAAATATTTGCCAATGACAACGCTTCTGTTTTCTTCTAAAAGCTTTATTGTTTTGTCTTTTGCATTCAGAGCTAAAATCTATCTGGAATTGATTTTTGTATATGGTATGAGGTAAGGCTCAAGATGCATTCTTTTTTCAACCAGTGTAGGACTGACCTGACACCTTTAACTGAAAAGACACCCTTTACCCACTGTACTGTCACCTTTCTCATTAATCAGTTAGTTGGTCATGTATATGGTCTAAAAGCAGGTTTTTAAAGGACTATATTTCTCTTGTCTAAAACATCTCCTTTGAAGGTCTCTTTCCACCTGTTAAAAGTCAACTACTTTTCATTAGGGAAATGCAAAGCCACACCCCAATGATTTTCTTCTTCATACACCCTAGAATGGGTATTACCAAAAAGACAGATAGTAACAAATATTGATGGAAAAACTGTAACCACCGTTCACTGCTGGTGGAACTACACCATGGTACATCCACTGGGGAAAACAATGTGTCAGTTCCTCAAAAGGGTAAACACAGGACTGCCCTGGCGCCAGCAATTGCAGGTGTAAGTGTACACCTGTCTACACACGTACCCAACTAAGCGTGCACCCGTGCACCCGGGAGAGAAAACGGTAGTCACGTGCACATAAACACTAGCACATGGAAGTTCACAGCAGCACTTTTCACAATAGGGAAAAGGTGGAAACAACACACACACGTTCGTTAACTGATTAAAGGTAAAATTTGCACTAGCTTGGTGAAAAGCTATATCTCAAGATTTCAAAAATGTTAATACAATTTTGTGTCTTACAGCGTTATCTCAGCTGTAAACAAAATCAGACAAAGACAAAGCAACTCTAAAAAGGTAAAAAAGCTACTAAAATACTAATAGTGGTGTCTTCTGATGGTGGAGTTATAGGGTCTACTCATTTCTTTTTTCTCCTTTTCTGCATCTTGAAATTTTGTTACGCACATATGTTGTTTTTCCAGTCACAAGAATGAACGTTTTTACATGGCTGGTAAATCACTTGCAATATAACTAAAGTAAAAGAACTCCGTGTCTACAGGGTGCAATATGTTAAGGCCATTAAAATTAAGACATTTATTAAATCTCAAACGACTCTTGTAACAACTTCAAAAAAATCTGTAATACGAAGGTTAGTAGTGGATAATTCTGATTTATATACAAATAAATAATAAATAAATGAGTAAAGGCGGTGCTGAGTACCGGCGATTGCGCGAGCAATACGGTGTGTTGAGGAAAACAGACATTGACTGCACCTGTGGACCTGAGAACCAGACGAAGGTCATTACACATGTAAACAGCAGAGCTAAACGGCTGCATTTACAGGAAACCGTTTAACTTTGTTCCTACAGCATGTCTGCGATGAGCACACGTCCTGGGCTCCAGCCGTCCCGGGCGCCGCGTCCCTCGGGCCCTCCCGACGCGGACAGACGGCCCTCTCCGCGCGCGCGGCCCCGGCCCCGCTCACCGCTGTCCTCCCCGTCCAGCGCCCGCTGCAGCCGCGCCGTCTCGCTGTCCAGGGTGACGGCCAGAGCCCGCAGCCTCCCGCAGAAGCTCCGGATCAGCTCCATGGCGAGGACGCCGCGCCGCGCGGGTGGCTCCCGCCACTCGTTTGAACCTCTCGGCGCCGCAAGCGTCATCGGTTCTGCAGCGTCGCGCGAGTCCTCTATCGCGAGAGCCGAAGCCTCGCGCGAGGGATGCTGGGGCCCGGCGTCGCGGGCGCATTTCCGGCATCGCGGCCGCACTTCCGGCGTCGCATCCGCCCGCAGCGAAGGACGCGGGGCTCCGCACGCGTGCCACCGGTGAGTGCGCCTGCGGTCGCCGAGGCCTGGGGGTCCGGGGGCGAGCGCCCCACTTCCCTCGAGGACGGCGGGGTGCAGTCTCGCGGGCGCCAGCCTCGCCGCCAACCGTCTCTCTGCCTCCGCCCCCCGCAGGCGCCATGTTCCTGACCGCCCTGCTGCGCCGCAACCGCATCCCCGGCCGGCAGTGGATCGGGAAGCACCGGCGGCCGCGCGCCGTGTCCGCTTGGGCCAAACAGAACATGCTCCGCCGCCTGGAGACCGAGGCCGAGAACCACTACTGGCTGAGCGCGCCGTACCTCAGCGCCGAGCAGGAGTACGGCCACGCTGCGGCGCGCCGGGCGGCCGCCTTCCAGGCCCTCAAGGCGGCCTGCGAGGCCAACTTCCCCCCGCACCGGCGGCTCGCCGACCAGCTCGACCACCTCAACGTCACCAAGAAGTGGTCCTGACGCCGAGCTGCCGTCTCCTCGCCACCTGGTCCGGGACCAGAACACGCGGGCCTTTGGACCAGGAGCGGCCCGCGAACGTGCGCGTGGCGTCTGGGCTCGGGATGCGACTCGTCGCCTCGTCGCCGCTGGGTCGTGTGTCTGTACTCTGCGAGTCGGGTCCCAGGTGATGGGAGGCGTGTTTGCGGTGAAAGCTGCAATAAAGCTGCAAAGCATGTTTTGGGATCTGTGTGTCTGGGACCCTTGGGTGAGTTGGCGGCGTGCCGTCCGTCAATGAAAACGAGCCTTTCGGTTAGGCATTCCTAAATATGGTATTAAAGAAAAGGGTTTGTATTTTGTTTTCTGGCATTTGGTATTCAAAGTGTACATTTCAATGAAGGGAAGGGTATTAGAACAGATATGTAAAAGTTCATTTTAAGAAACATCTTTATGGAGATATAATTAACAACTATACAATTCATCAGTTGGAGTTGTTTTTCAAATAACCTTTTTCTGAACATAATAAAAAGTCACTTGATATGTGTTACGAGACAATTTTACATGTGAGGAAACACTTAAGGAATCCCCCAAATTACACCTCCAGTAATCACAACGACTTGCACTTAAATTGCCATATAATCCAATAATCTTTATTGTTTATGCTGTCTGTATGTTTAATAGAAAAACTTCAAAATGCCTAGAACAAAGGTCCCCTCTCTCACTGTGTCTGCCCTCGCCTTGGACTCTGGATGCAGATGTGGACAGGTAAACGACGTGTCCTTTTAAACTGCCAAGTGGATCACACCATGTGTGTGGATTTCTGCAATTTTGAAAACTTAAGGAGCTTTCCCTGGCAGTTACTTCATTTTTTATAAATGTAGCTACACAGAACCTTTTAATGGTTCCATTGTAGTCTGAATGCAGTAACATAGTTTTCTGTTGGTGGACATTGGTTTTCCTTATGTACTGATTTTTTAAAAAGCATCTTAAACACCTAGCTTTAGGTGTAGGAAACAGATTTTTTTCCGTATCGGGAAAAACCCAATTTTTCTGTTTCTCTCCTGTGTCTCAACTCAAAACACTTCCAGTCACCAAATGTGTGGTTTTACCCCCACCAAACAATTCTCTGGCTGTGACACCGCCTGGCTGGCCTACAGTGCAGTTCACTCTGGCACTGTCTGTGGGGACACAGAGACAGCTCCGCAGCTTAAAAGGGCTCAGTCCCATGAGACGGCTCCCCCTCTCCCCTGCTTCAGATTTGAGTTGCGTCTAGGTCCCCAAGTTACCCACAACATCTGTTTGACTGCAAATTGGAGGTTCCCGCAACCCGCTCCTCAGCTTTGATCAGTTGTCTGGAACAGCCAGATGGAGGTGCGGGGGCAGGTGGGGGCTCGAGCCCAGAGATGTCTGGTGGGGTCGGGCACACCCTCCCGGTCTGCATGTGTTTGCCAGTCAGAGAGCTCCGGACCTACCCCACAATGGGAGTTACCGGGGCTGGCGGACTTCCTCCAGGGCCTTGTCCATGAGTAACTCTATTTCCAGTCCCCCCACCCCACCTTGAAGACGGGGTGCCACTGAAAATCCCAAGCTCCTCACCCAGGAGTCACTCTGGAGCCCACTTGGTCAGCTCATTAGAGCACAAGATACTTCTAGCGCTCTGACCATCTAGGAAGCTTCAGGAGCTCTGCCCACACCTCACCTGCATGGCTCCCGTGCTAAAGGTCGGGGTGGGGTGGGGGGAGTGCCTGCGGTTAAGCACAGAGAAACACGCGCTGCCCAATTACTTCTTGTTACAGCCGAGCCCTTTACGCTCCCACCAAAGGCACTGCCCACACCCTCAGTAGACCGGCCAGGGCCTGTTGGGCAAAGAGAATCTCATTGCTAATTCCACTCGCGTTTCTTCAACAAAGCCGAGCATCATTCTCCTTGCTGTGTGATTCATCGTTCCCATTTCCTGTGACTTTCTTGTTCTGTCTCCATTTTTTCCCATTGATGCTAGTTTTCTCCTAAATGTTCATGTACTCAAATGTTTTAATCAGCAGCAACATGCCTACCTAGAAATAAATGCCTGTCCTATGCCGTTACAAAACCTTTTACTCATCTTTTCTTGCAGTACGTTTCTGTTTTCGTTTTCTAATATTTCAGTGCAAGAGCCTTCTGGAATGTAGTGTGAGATGTGAAGGGTAGCAGCGACTTTTTTCCCCAAGTGGCTGGCACATTGGTGCGGCATCATGTCATCCAGCCTCTTTCCCCCACCGATCTGCAGAACGTCCAAGGCACCATTTTTTGTTTTTACAACGTGTGCACGTAGGATGAACACAAAGATAGCATGAGAGGGCACACGGTGACTGTAGCCCGTCGCTCCCCCGTCCTCCTCTGCAGGCGACCCCATTGGAAGTTCACTGTGTCTCCCGCACACACAGCTGTGAACGTGGGTGGGTGGGATGTTTCTAACAGTACTGCAGCGAATGTCCTGATAGCTATGGCTCATAATGCAAGAGTGAACCTACAAAACTTCTAAAAATATAACCTGATTGGTCAAAGAATACGGGCATTTGAAGACGGTATTGTCAAATTATTCTCCAGAGACACTGCCCCATAAACGTATACTTCCACTCAAAAGTGTGATAAAGAGTGTGATCGGCTGACTGATGTTTTTCAAGTTTGGGATAATTTTAAAGGCTGCAGTGCCCACTTTTGAGAACTTAGGCAACACAACAGAGACCAAATCTAATGAACGTGAACTTCATTACCGCAGTTCTTTTCTGAACTCGTTTGTGGGCAGCTAGTAGAAAGAAAGAGTCTCGAAGAATTTATAACCTAGTGAGATGACCTGCAAGTGAGTTTAACCAATACGGGCAAAATGAAATCCATTCTGGAAACAGTAGAGTGCTCCAGGCAGCATGGAGGTACTCACTGTTTTTGAAGGCCCTGGGGACAGTGACAAAAGGGTGCTTCAAGAGTTGGAAATCCTGGATGAAAAGAATTACCTGGGGGGAGGGGGAGAAATGGGCAGGGAGGGGACATTCTAGGGTAAATAACAGGATGCCATGAATCAGAACACTCCACCCGCACACACCAGATGAGAGGCACCGAGGGTTAGGGACAGCAATGTTAACACCCGTGAAACCTGTCCCACAGACGCCAGCATCTCCACACTTGCAGAGCAGTCCAGAAGAGCTAGCTCACAAGAAATGAGGGGCCTAAGGCCAGGCGACGCCATTAGTTATATACTCTGTAAGCGTCACAGCGGCCTTCTGGCCATTTCCTAGTTAATCCTCCTCCCTGCCCCTCATAGTGCTCTGAACCGGAGCGGGGGTGGGATCGCTTCAACCCTTCTGGCCTCTGCTGGTTCCTGGGACCCACAGCCCCGCCTCAGGCCCTCGCTTCACTCAGCAGCATCGCCTGTCAAAAGCACTTGGTTAGGGAGCTGGTGCACAAACACCATAAAAGATGAAATCACTCAGCATCTTGAGAACCACAGTTCGACTTTCGGTGTTTGAAACGTCTTCACCTTCACTTTCAAATACAAAGTGACTTCTGAGTTGAAAATTAAATTGTCAGTAAAAACGAAGCTAAAACCTTTCTGAGGCAAGCACCTAGTCCAGCCTAGGGAGACTACAGTGTTACTGAACTCAAACAATAACTTAGATGTGGTCGCCCCAAACTGTTAGTCAGACCTTTCTCTAAACACCATTTTACTAGATTTTTTAAATTTATTTTTATGTCTTTATTATTATTTTTTTATGCCTACAGCACCTGGTCTTCCTAGGTAGTCTCCCATCCAAGTACTAACCAGGCCCAACCCTGCTTAGCTTCTGAAATCTGACATCGGGCAGCATGGCCATAGACCATGGACTGTGGCTCCACTGGGGTGTGAACCCAGACCTCCTATGTGTAAAGCAGATGTGC
The DNA here is from genome assembly GCF_014176215.1 of Rousettus aegyptiacus. Lineage (NCBI taxonomy): Eukaryota > Metazoa > Chordata > Mammalia > Chiroptera > Pteropodidae > Rousettus > Rousettus aegyptiacus. The sequence continues at coordinate 430,941 of NW_023416286.1, forward strand.
TAACCACTATACCATGGAACCACATCCCTATTTTACCAGATTTTTGACCAAGATAATTGTCATTCTCTCATTTGGTAAATAGCACTTCGTAACAACAACAAAAAAACTATTGAAGTACAGTATTTTATTTTTCTTTATTAATAAAGTAACTTATGATCTTTGAAAAAAGTTTAGAATGTTCATTCAGCCTTTCTGTTAAGGTGGATTAGACCATCCAGAGGACAAAGCAAAGGGTGAGCATTCAGTCATGGTCCAGGGTGATACTCCTGAGAAGCAAATACAAGACCTACGGGACTCAAGAGCAAAGACAACTCCAGTAAACTGTTTCAAATCTGTTTATATAAAAACATTGAAGATCACTTTAAAATAGCATCCATCTTTTCTTTTAAATGGGCATAGACCCATCTGCAGTCATGTACAAATATAATGACTACCAGCTTTCTCAAACTTTTAATACAAATACAAATCCTTGATTCTTCATACAACCCAACAAAATATAAAGTGAACTCGTTAGAAAAATATGGAACTTTCTGAATCTATATTGCATTTTTAATTGGAAAATACAGTTCAGATTATATGAAACATGGATTTCAGGTTTACATATTAGTTATAGCTTAGAGATTATTAGATATGGTCTTTATGTTAGCTGAAATGCAAAAATATGATTAATTTCTTAATAACAGATTAAAAAATACTTTCCATTGATAGCAGTGCTAGTCCTAGATCAAAAGCTACACATCTGGTAAGTCACTGCGTGTGTGGTCAGTGCCCCGAATATGCAGATCCTAACACCAAGCCCTTAATATACACGTGCTTTAAACATTACTGAATGGAAACCTCATGTCGGATAATCCTGAATTTAAACAACCCTGTAAACAAAGTCAAAATCTGCTTTCTACTAGAAATAAAATTCAAGTAAACATTGCATATTTGATTTAAACTAACCTTGCAGTTAAATTATGACACATTGAATCATAACCATTAAATATGTAAAAAGATGTAAAAAATCATACGTGTGTAAAGACGAAACTAAACTCTGTAAACGTGTCCCCGTTTAGTGACTACTCTACCACAGCTGCCCCTGGCAAGGTGACACTGGTCAGATGCCTCGGCTACCGAATGTTCAAGTAAGTTTGTGCCCAGGTGAAACCGAGTCTCCGGTCACTTTGTTTTTTAATGGCAGTGGCAAGACCTGAAGTTCGATTTTATTTTCCTTAAATAGCACACCTGTTCACGCATTCGAAGGGCCATAGATGGTTCTAAGAAATTCTCCCAGGGCTTCATTTCGACCTTCCTCCCCAAAGAGTGATAGCACTCATCAATACCAGGTGAAACAGCAAAGAGGCAGCCTTTCCCTGGTTCCGAACCACCTGGAGGCTCCTGCTGAGCGCGTCCTGTGAGTAAACTCACCCAGACAGTATTCAGAATATGGCAAAATGTTGGCTTTAAAAGGTGTTAACTGAAAAATTCTGAGAAGGTGTTTACTATGCTATTAAAGGTGATGTTAATTAACAGGAATTAAAAGAACTGAGAAAGATTACAACACCACAAAAGTGCCTGGATATGTTAAAGGGGAAAATTGGGTCTCATTGGTTATTAGGTGCATGCAAATCCTTTGATCTAAATGTAGAAATACTCATAAAAGTCCCACGAGAACACTTCTGAAAGTAGTAAATTTAAACATTTACTATTTCCTTGTAATGTATAAGCTGCCAAACTGAAGTGATCATTTTGGTTGGTAACTGGTATCCCTGAATTCTCATACTTAAGGGTTTTCTAGAATCGAGATTATTAAGACTACAGTTAAAATAAAGGTGGAAGAATTCATATGATAGTATTCCAAACTACAGTTTCAAAGCTAACACGTTCCTTTGGTTCACGGGGAAAAGTTACTTCCTCTTAAAATCTAATATTAGTATTAACCAGTGGGATTATGTAAATCTTATAAATGGAAAACCTGGAGTAGTTCAGCAGAAAGTTTATGTGACATCTGAGTGTAGAGCTATCCCTCGTATATTGTTTGGCATGCAGAAAGCACTCTAAAAATATTTGTTGGATGAATGAAAACTAAGGTCTGATTATTTTGCAAAATCAGAAATCAGAAATCAAATAATGTTAGAGGTCATCCAGCCCCATCATCCCCAACGCACCCTCCACCCCCAGCCCCATCCTACAGAGAGGAAAACTATAGCCCCTGGTACTTCACAGATGCTCGTTAAACTTCATCTCTGTCCACTACTGGCAGCAAATCACATTGTTTTGTGTGTGTATTTGACTAAACACTATAAACAAGGATTGACATTTCTACATTGTTACTCCTTTATAAGATACTATATTTCTCTTTAGAATTAATGCAACAATTCTTGCCACTTAGACTGGACTTCAAAAGGAAAAGAGGATATGTATCTAGCAGGCAGAAAGAGGCTGCTGTTAGAATGTCAGATTTAGTATTTTGCATGAAGAGCGGAATCCGCCTTTCAGAGACTGGAAGTTTTAAACAACTGCTCGGGTTAGACTGTCTTTCCTGAGAGCAGTATTATGCTCGACAGTTTCACTTTAGTTTAAATTGCCTTTTAAGTCACTGAGTGAGCTGTTTATAGCCTCGCTGTGAAGTTACAGGGTAATTTTTCATCATCTGCTAAACTGAAATTTGATTCGACAGTCCACTGCCTCCACACACCTGGGGAGCCTGCCTGTTCTTCTCTCGGCTTGTCTTCTAGCCACTTCTACCTGTTCCCACTGAGTCCAGTATTTCTACAGCACACGCATCTGTGTTTCCCTGCCCTACAGTCATGAAAATTCAACAAAAAAAGTAACCTAAAAGCAGGGGGAAACAAAAATATTTCTTAAACTGCTAAATTTTCTTTAAGTCTTGGGCACAATGCTACACTAAGCCTTCGATGAATTCCACAAATGTGCTCCACATCTTAAATCATTGTATTTAGTTATCCTAATCCTACTGAGTGTTACTGTATAGCCAACAATAAAAAAATCTTTATTAAAAATGTTGAAAAGTTTAAAACAGTAATTATGAATTAGCAAAACCTAGTTGTAAAAAAGCAGTTCTTTTCTTTTCCTTACACAGTATAAGCAACAGTAATTTTGATTTATTTTTCACTTTCAGCCACCAAACCGCCCTAGATGTACTTCGCTTAAGATAAGTTTTTAGCGTACGTTTCAGGAGTGAAAGTGTATGTGGACCATAGGAAAGAAGTCTGATACCGTAAGTCGGGTATTAAAAAACTAGGCCTGCCACGTGGCCGGGACAGGCAGCCGCTGCCGCACCTCGTCACAGGCTCGTGTTATTTGCAAAGGGACAGTCGGTCACTTCCGTGGCTGTGAGTAGCTGTTGGCTGATGAGATTAAGGCGTCTTCCCGCTCTGCAGTCTGTGGACCCCGCGATCCGCTGAAGGCTTCCGTTTTGAAAAATATATATATCTTCTGTTATACTTCAATTTTTTCATTCCACTGATCATTTTCTTGCAAATAATACTGAAAACAGCAGTCCGTAACATGTCTTTATAAACCTATAAAAAACAGAAACAATCGAGTTATTGCTTAAAACTTGATTTCACTTTTTGAAAACAAGATTATTAACGGTGCAAAGCTGCCAGGGAGCCGCGGGGCGGGACGTCGCCGGCCCTCCCCGCTGGCGCAGGCGACGGCACTTCCCGGCAGCTGTCCGGCTGTCTGAGCGCCCCGCTGTCAACACGTGGCGGACCCCGCAAGGCCCGGGACTTCAGAGCCGCCGCAGGGGTGCGGCGCCCGCAGCCGCAGTCCCTGCGCCTTCAGCGGCGGCTGCGAAGCGGGCCGCGCACCCCGTCCGCAGAGTGGCCGCGCCCGCCGGACCCTGCTGCGCCCCGGGAGCGTCTGGCCGGCGCGACAGCTGAGCGGGCAGCAGTGGCTCCCGGAGGACCGCGGGGCCGGGCTCCGGACACGGGGCGTCCTCACGGGAGGCCGCACAGCCACTGCGCCGTCTCGGGCGTCAGGGGGCCCGGCCCCGCACAGGGGGGACGTGGGCGGCCGCGGCTGCCTCCGTCCACTCAGCCTTCAGCTACTCTCTGCTCTGGATCAGACTTCAAAAACAGCCAAAAGTCACCTTTTCTCCTTAAACTCATTAACACAAATGTCAGTTGTCCATACACCAACCCTACACAATCTTTATCAGTTTCATGAGTTTACCAAGAACACTCACCAAGCTCGTACTGGGCTGGCAAGGAAATGGCATTGAGGGTGACACCACCCAGCCTTCCCAAATCACCTCATCCTGCTGTACAGCGGAAAGAGTAAAAGCTGGAACTGTGCATTTCGAGATGATGAACTATGCAAACGAACTGCATTCGTTCAAGGAAATTACCTCTGCACTGTCCAGCCTGCCTCTCAGTCAACCTCTTCGTTATGGACAAGGGGTGCCCGTTTCCTATTGCCACCGTGACACGGTCATTTGTCCCCGTAGGCACGTAAGTATGTGTGACACGACAAAAACGAGCGTTAAGTTTCTGGCTAAACAGCAACATCGATGACTGCCGTAACACTTGTCTTCCCGCAGACCCGGAGCGTGGAGAGCCGGGCGTCCACTGAGCACGTGGCCCACCGGGGACCCGGATGCCGGGCAAGGGCCCCGGCCCCGGGAAGACCCCGGGCGCGCTGCCGCTCTGTAACTGAACCGCTGCTGACGTCCCAAAGGACGTGCGAGCCCGGAATTCTGACGGCAAGTTTTCAGGTTTTAGGGTATTTCCTAGAGTCAGTACAAAGTGACCTGAATGTCCGGATTACTTTTCTACAGGAAGAAGATACGAGGACGGTGTGACTATTAGAGCCGCCGCAGACCTGCCCCGGCTGCGATGCGAGTTGCGGAGGGGCCGGGCTGCGTCACAGGCCCAGGCTCGCTTCCCCGCCGCTCCTGCTGCACCCGCCGCTCCACGGTGCACGCGTGATTCAGGAAATGCTCAAGGATCGTGAAGAAAAGGTTAAAAGCCCTTTGAGTGCGCTCTTCTTAATCGGGCAGCTTTTCAAAACATGATTTTCAAATAAGCAAAAGCTAGGGCCCTCAAGAATAACCCTGTTTAAGTTTTACTTAGAATATTATGCCAACATTACTGTCTACGTCTGAGGTAAAGAAATATATGGCTGGTTAACAACCAAAAAAAAAAAAAATCTAACTGTGAACAGAACAGAATGTGAACAGAACGGAACACGGCCTCCCTCAACCCCTTTCCGTGGAAGCTGCCGGTAACAGCAACGCCCCCGGACACATCTTCCTAAGAGCTCCGTGTGTTAGTATTCTAAAAGGCGACATTGTTTTCTGATCTTCGTCCACGTATTGAATCTGGCATCGTCTGTGTGAGCGCCCGCGCCACGTTTCCCAGTGACAAGCGTTACCTGGTCTGCCCGCATCTTCGGACCCGTCCCCGGCCCACGCGGCCTCGGCCTCGGCCTCCAGCAGTCGGTTTTTCGACTCACTAAGCGGTTTGACAGGGAAGGGCTGGTTTGAGCCACTACTGCAAAGAAAGGTGAATAACTTAGTCGATGGTTGAACGCTCAATTACGAATACTCGATTAATAAGCAGCACATTAGTATTCCTGCTCCTAAATTTATGAGGGCGGCTCGTAAGCTGTCAGCCTGGCTCCAAAAGAAAAAGATGCCCCTCCCGCTGCACGGCCCGCTAGACCCAAGACTGAACTCGGCGCTGGCAATGAAATCAAAAATCGCAGGCGAAAGGAAAAGCGTCAGAGGCCGGCCTGAAACATCCTGCGCCTGTGTTAATCCACAGCCGCAAGCAGCACGAGGACAGGTGAGGGCCTGTGTCCCTGGCCAGGGCAGAAAATTACCTGTCATTTCCCAAGTTTTCTGCTTTCTACCTCTGCAGCTTAGATCTAAAGGGAAAAAATGATTTGGTGATTCCGCGCGGACTTTTCCAGCTGCCGGACCGGGGAGGGCGAGGACTGGCCGAAAGAGAAGGAGCAAGGTATGTTGTGCCCTTGTGGGCTGTGACACAGTACCGCAGCCTCCGCGGTGACCCCTGGAGGCAGGTGTGGGTACCCCGCTCTGCAGAGCTGGAAGCGGGCTCAGAGAGTTCTGAGCTGCATCCAAACCCATGTAAGTGTCAGCGCTCCGGGCCGAGGACCGGAGGGTCCCGGCTCCAAGGCCCGGAGGGTCCGGCTCCAAGGCCGGCTCCTCCACTGACAACATGCAGGGGGTGGTTCCCCCCCCCCCCCAAATTAACTGCTGTCAAAGGTCCCAGTGGCTTCACTTGGACAGAGCATCTCTGTCTTCTTTACGGGTTCATTTAGAACAGACGGTGTCTCTGAACGCACGAACCAGCCCACTTGCCACGTGAATACGGAGAAGAGGCCTCCGCGATGAATGAGAGTAAACTCTATACTCGTGCTTCTGAATGCTCATTAATATTCTCACACTGCCGTTAAAATGTTTATCAAAATAAACTGGTGAACAGAACAATGCCTCATTTCTTTGAAAAACGGAACTGATATAAACCAGTATAATCCCATCTTGAAAGAGCGTCTTAGCCCCTGGGAAGACGCAGCACCCTTAGGTGGCCCTGCTGCCTAGTTTATGCAGACAGTTCCAGTGCTATGTGACTGTCCTGGTCCAACTAGCAAGGGCCAGTGTTCTCTTTCTTATTCTCAAACGTGTCCGGTTTAGGTGATGGAAGAAGGAGGCTCGTTCCCTAAGCATACATGTCATGTGGCGGTATCATATGTGATCAGACACACATCGCTGCGAGTACCCGTCAGTTACGGCTGCAGCAGCCTCCCCCAGCGGGGCCGGCTCGCTAAGTCGCCACCATGTTACTGTCAGATGCACACGATGACACGCGTGTGTGCTCTGCGTCCTAAGGCGCGCGGACGCCTGCGTGACAGGAAACGCACCTTCTGGCACTCTCGTGCTGGGCTGTAACGGAGGCTTGTTCTGGATCCATCCCCACGAGGCGCGTCGGAAAACTGCAGCCGTCACCCAGACTGCAAATAAAAAATCGGGGACAACTTAAATCACGTCGAAGTAAATCAAAGTGGTTTTGTCACAAAGTAAAACTTAGCTCCCATTTTTCAGAGGCATGGTACAAAGGAATTACCATAACTTGTCATTTCTGAGAGTAATTCCTAAGGTTCTTAAGGTGGATTAGCCTCCATTGAGAAAAACCATTCTCTCTTACAATTTACGTATATGTAAAAACATATCTTCCATAATAGCGTATGCCAATTCTCCTTTAATAAAAAGTTATCTCCCGTGACTATGAAGAGTACGATACCTCAAACACAGGAATTCAAATATCTGGCTCACTGAGGCTCATCACAGTCATTTAAGACGTCGGCCCCACGCGCACGCACGCGGCCGCACCCCCGAAACGCACGTTTGGGATGCGCACGGTGAGCAGGACAGCGCTGCGCCCGCGAAGGCCGCCCTCTGACGCGGGGACAGACGTGCCACATCCCTATTCTGAAACCCCCAGAGCTGTGCACAACAGGGCGTCGCGTCCGCGTCCGGCCAAGGCGGATTAAGCAGCAGATCGGACGCCCCGCCGTAAACCACCCACGGCCAGGCACGGCAGCGGGCGACCGGCCTCGTAGGCCCGAGGGGCACGCGGGGCAGGGGACCAAGGTCTCCGGCCCGGGTGATGGGGACAGGGCTCAGGGAGCGCGCAGGGTGTCACGGCGGTCCTCCGATGCGCCGGCACCCGGGGCAGAGATCTGATTGTGCACCCGGCCCCCCTCTGCGGGCCTAAAGGTGCCCCAGGGACAATGCGCCTCCAGACCCAACTTAGCCAGGCTTGAAGCCAGCTGCAAAAAGAACACAACACGCTCAACGGCCCCACGACAAGATTCAACACTCTTTAAAGGGAAGTAAGATTTCACACACGAAGAATTCAAAACGTGCAGGACCCAAGAGAGAATGACCAGCGTGAAATGCAGCAGGAAAATGCGGTACACAACAGGAGAAAATCAGTCCGAAAAGAACGAGAAATGATCATGAAAACTCAAAACGAGGCCTTCGAAACAGCGCTTATGGCTCTGAATTAACAGGAAAAAGTGGATAAAACAAAAAGAAAGATATAAGATATAAAAAAAGAATCAAATTGAACATCTAGAACTGAAAAATATAATATTTGAAATGAAAAACTCAGTGGGTTCGCTTGCAAACTTGAAACGGCAGCAGGCACTGCCCACCGGAGCGGAGAGGAGGAGGAGGAAGGGGGGGGGGACATTAGCAGTGGCCTGTGAGTCACAGCCGGGCAAGTCAACGGTATCTGAAAAACCAGGGCGGGGCACAGAGGGGGCGGGGGCAGAGGGAGGGCGGGGCACAGGGGGCGGGGCACAGGAAGAGCTGGAGCAAAACGCTGAACCCCAGAGGCAACACCACCACGAAGAGAACCACAGGGGGGAGCATCTCTGTTCAACTGCCTGCACCGGGGGATAAAGACAAATCTCTTGAGTAGCCAGAGGGGAAGGAAAGACAGTAGCTTACAAACGACAAAGATAAGAGTGAGGCTGATTTCCCAACACAAACAACGTAAGCCGAAGATAAAGGAACCGCATCTTTAAAGGGGAGGGGGACCCTTTTAATGTTGATATCTGTTCCCCAACCTTTCTGGCAGGGACGGTGCCCTCTGAGCATCTACCGCGTGAGGATCTGAGGCGGAGCGGAGGTGGTGATGCTGGCGCTGGGAGCGGCCGCAGACACAGACGAGGCTTCGCTAGTTCACCACCCACCTCCTGCTGTGTGGCCCGGTTCCTAACAGGCCACAGACCACTACTGGTCCATGACCCAGGGGCTGGGGACCCCAGGTTTAGAGAAAACCACCTTAAAAAATAAACGTGTGTTCCAACCAGCCAGTATGACAATGCTGTAACACAGAAGTCAAAGGGCCAAGCACGGGGGAGAGGTGGGGACCTCTCCGATGGCGATGGCACGCAGAAAGCCTGACGCGGCCACGGCCAGGGGCCACTGCGCTGTGGCAGGACGGCCAGCCTCGGGGAGCCCTGCAGCACGGAGGGGAGGGGGCGGAAGGAACGGCTGAAGGAATAATGGGTGAAATAGTTCCCGACGCTGATGGAAGCTGTAAAATCACAGAGGCAAGAAGCCCCACCGATCCCGAGCACGAGGAACAGGAAGAAAACCACAGCAGAGCACATCGCGATCGGACCGCGGGACACGCGTCACAGACAGAGGACCTCAGGAGCAGCCCGAGCGAAAAGACACCGAGGGGTCAGGCAGAGCAGGGAAGAGCGACTGCAGGTGTCTCGGCTGAGAAAAGCCAGACGACGGCGAAGCGACACCTTGATTTCTATACCCCGCGAAAACGTTCAAACACGGAGGCGATTACGTCATTTTCAGGAAAAAAAAAAAAAAGCAATACAGTTCATTAAGGGGAAAAACTCCCAACACCTACGAAAGCGTGACTTGTGTTTCGAACGGTTTTTCCTTTTCTGTGATGACTTCTGCACAGACGGCCCAGGGCTGGGAGAAAGGGGAGCTCGCGTCTGGAGCACTTGTTCTCACTGAGGCGCGGGGAAGCCTGCTCTGCGTGTTGGGTCCGGTTTCAGACACAACAGAACACGTAATCTGTGCTGGAACTTTTGATACGGCTAATAAGCACGAATGCTTATGACGCTCTGCTTCAAACCCCTTACTTTCATTTTGAAGAGAAAGATTTTTATTTTTCACGAATCATCTTTTTTCAACTTTACATTCAAATACCTGCCCAAACTCTACCTAATAAAAAAAACCATAAAAAATAAAATATTTTCTATAATCGAGTCTTTCTGAGATTTCCTCCTCAAAGTTGATAAGGCTGTCACATGTGTTACATTCTCTAAATCTTAAAGACACTGAACCAGAGATGTAGATCGTCACAAATTCCGTAATTTGAGACCTGCATTTTATAAATTACCTTGAAAATATTGGAAGTAGCCAATATTTCTTTTCATCACCAAAGACTTGTCTCCAGTTTTTACGGTATCCGAGAGAGAAACCATTTCCGTCTGGTCCGTATGAAAATGTGGGTGCACGGAATGACTCTGTCACGTGTGGACACAAAAAAGAGTTACTCTATTTAAGTTACAGGAAGGATGATTGTACCAACTTGGTTTATATCTTTGACGCCAAAAGCTATAAATGTAATTTAAAATAAATGATACATCTGTAATGATTAGATTTCTGAAACATCCTGGAAGAAAAATGTCACCTCGATATTTCATTACCCTTATAAAATGAAAATGTCAAAATAACTATTACTGAAAACCTACTGAGGTTTGTTCAGCACGTCTTGCTTTCCTTTGTTGGAAACGCTGTAAACCTTGCAGCTTCACGCATTCGTTATTTCTGAGCTTCCGACACGTGGCCAGGTGTGTGGGATTCAAGGGTGAAGCAGGTGAAATTCTCACTGAGAGCCGGGTCCCACAGGACTGCAGTGTGACAGACGAGCAAGCGTGTGTGGGGGGGGTGCAGCATGGGGACGCTACCTGAGCGTGACCTCGAACGGTGGATGGCAGCGAGCAAGCAGGCGGTGGGTAAGGACCGCCACTTCGAGCTTGGTTGTGACGTGGTGTAGAGTGAGGGTCAAAGAAGAATTTAAGTTTCATGATGTTTCTTCTTTATTTAGAAATAGGGTGCATTTCAGCATGTTTTAGAAGCCAAGGATAAGAAGCAGGCAGGGAGAGACCGATGGGGACAGGTTGGTAACACAGTAATGCAAAAACCAATGAAGGAAAGTTCCAGAAGAAATGGACACCTCTAGAAGAGTTCTAAAGACGAACCCAGGGAAGGCATGTCGCCCTGAGGAGCTGGAAAGTGACAGAGCAGAGGTGGCTGTGGAGGTGTGTGTGTGGGGGGGGCTGTACCCGGGCCGCTCAGCTGCCCCGTGAGGCTCCCAGGGTGGGGCAGGGACCGGAGGACGGGGACGATCTGGAGCAACTGCCGTGGGGAACGAGGTGGCGCCCGATCAGGGCCCGGTGCAGGTCTGAGCCCTCGCGCCCGCAGGCGAGCTCGTCACTGAGGCCTGCTGCGCCCGACAGGCGTGGGGGGAGGGCACCGCCAGGAACCCCATTTACCACAGGGTCTGGCCTGGGCGTGGGAAATGGAACCAGGCAGGAAACGGGGGCTGGAGACCTGGGAGGGAGGACGGCAGGGCTGCTGGGGGGGCGGACGTGTCCCGCCGGCCCTCTCGGCCTCGGTCCCAGCTGAGGGACAGGTTGGGGCTTGGTCTCAGGAGCCTCCACCTGGGGCGTGACAGCTGTCTGGCCACAGAAACTCTCTGACGAGGGGAAATCAGCCCAAGTATGCCGGTGACAGTTATGGGGCAGGTGGGGCGCTAAGCCAAGGACAGTGACACAGTTTCGGAGGACAGAACCTGGGGGGAGCCGGATATCGGGGCGGAGGCCGAGCCTGTCCACTGACCCACTGACCACAGTCGAGGGGGGCGCTCAGGGGCGACAGTGCGGTGGGAGCGAGGGCACCCCAAGCCGCGGCGCCGACTCGGTTCTGGAAAGAAGAACCTGCTCTCCTCTGTGAGGTTCAGCTGCTGGGGAAGGTCTCAAGGGCTAGACTCTGCGTGTGGGCCGCAGTGCGTCATCTGATTAAAGGTGAGGAGCCGGCAGGGGGTGACGCGTGTCCGCAGGGAAGGGCTTGGCCCCGGGGACTGAGAGCTGGTGGGGGGGGGCATGGGGCGGGGCATCGCACCTCAGTGAGACATGAGCTCAAAACGACCCCAAATGGGAGACTCCAAGTGCCCCCCCACACACCGCAGGCCCCCCGCCCCGCCCCCCAGTTCTCCGGGCAGGCACACGGCTTTCTTGTGCAGCACTGCGACAGGTCCCCAGCGAGCGCCGCTGCAGCACGCGGCGCTGTCCCCGTGCCAGCAGCTCCGTCTGAGCGATGTCACGCCGCCTGCCTGCGAGACGTCTGTCCCATTACCTGACACCTTCCTGAACCTCCCCCATATTTCCACTTAAAAACTAAGCAAGGAGAAAGACATGATAAATGCGGACGTCGGTGACACAGTACAGAAGGTCCAGAGCCAACCGTCGCTAAGGGGGCAGTGACGAGCGTGTGGCCCGGGCCGCCCGGGCCGCCTGAGCGCGAGCTGCTGTCGCGCGCGTCCCGCCCCGTCCTCCAGGCGCCCCGGGGACCGAGGCCGCGGGCTACGGCCTCGCGTGTCGTGCGGTGCGGCTCGCCGGGCGGGCGGACTCGCCCCCGCCGCACGCGCCATGCGCCAGGGCCCCGCGCCCGCCCGCCCCCTGCCGGGGCCACGTACCTATCGTGGTCCTGTTCTTCCCCACCAGCCAGCAGTGGTAGCTGAAGAGCGACAGGACGCTGACGAAGAACATGGTGGACACGAAGAACAGGAAGAGCACGTGGAACTTGGCGCGCGTGTCCGGCAGCTCGTTCTGCGGGGGGAAGAGCGGCGTGGGTCCCGCGGGCGCCCGGCCCGAGTCGGCCCCCTCCGCGCCTCCCGCCCCGCACCCCGGACGACGCTGCGGGGCGGAAAGCAGGCACCGCCGCGGGGCTCGCTCACGCACATCGGCGGCCGCTGAAGTTCGGCGACGATCGGCATCGAGAGGAAGAGCCGGGCTCGGGCCGGCGCCCCGCACCCCGCGACGCTTCCCCAGCGCGGGCGGGGAGGGGAGGGTCCCGCCCCGCGGCCGCCCAGGGACCACTGCGAGCCGCGATTCTGTCCTCCTCGGGGCTCCAGGGCTCTGGCTCTGGCGCGCGGGCGACACGCCACCCGGGGGTCGGGGGCAGGGGGGGGTCGGGGGGAGGGACGACGACGGCGTCTCGCGCCCGCGCGCGCAGGGCCGTGGTCCCCACGCCAGCGAGGCCGCCCGGCGACCCGCGTCTGCTGCCGGGAGGGGGCGCCCGCGCGCCGGCTCCCGACATGAAACGACACCGACACAGGGTCATGGACGCCACTGGCGCTCGTGGTGGCCCCGCCCGTCGACAGGCCAGAGGGCAGGTTTGCAGCATTACGTCATCCTGCTACGTGTCTTTTTAACTTCTCTCCCGACAAAGCCATAATCCCTGTTACGCACATCAAGCGGGTCTTCCCTCTCCCCCACCCCGCCTCGTGAAGCCAATGAGCATTAGTATCTTCGCTATGAACATCATAAACGAGATGACAAGAGTGTCATGGCGATAACGTGTTTTACCTTTGGACAACTCTCTGGAGACTTCCTGCGGCACAGCTTGTACAAATAGAGACAATGCATTAAGAAACCAAGGTTCACACAAAGCCCCCTGGACGCGACTTTCTTAGATGTTTTTAGGAGCACCCAGAGGCCACTCTCTACGGTCACCAACGACATCGTCTCAGAACAGACAAGCACACAGCCCTCTAAGCACATTACACATACACTTTACACGTACACTTATCTGCTCAGCTTTCAACTACACTTATTAACCACAGTCGCAACGCTGGATGCTACATCTCCAGGACTTACTTTACTCCGGCCACCTGTATCTACGAGCCGGGTCTCTTATGTTCCCATAGAAGCGGAATCATACGGTCTTTGTCTTTGTCCGCCTTATTTCACTTAGAAAATGCCTTCAAGGCCCATCCACGTTTTCCCAGCACCATTTACTGTCCCAAATGGCAGGATTTCCTGGTTTGGTTTTGTTTTTACAAAACGAATAACGTTCCATTGTACACAGATACCACAATTTCTTTATCCATTCATCCATTGACGGACATTTGTTTATCTGCATGTCTTGCCTACTATAAATGCTACAGTGAGCTTGGGGGTGCAGATGGCTTTGAGTTAGTGTTTTTGTTCCCTTTGAATAAATACTCAGCAGTGAAATTGCTGGGTCATAGAGTAGTTCTATTCTTAGTTTTTTGAGGAACCTCCACATTGTTTTCCACAGTGGCCTTACCGATGTGCAACCCCACCATCAGTGCCATGAGGGTTCCCCTTTCTCTGCGTCCTCACCGACATGCTGACAGGTGTGAGGTCTGTGGTTTGGGCTTGCATTTCCGGGATGATTAGTGATGCTGAATATTTTTTCGCGTACCTGTTGGCCATCTGCACGTCTTCTTCGGAGAAACACCTCTTCAGTTCCTCTGCCTATTTTGTAATCAGATTGGGATTTTTTTTTTTTTTTTTTGCTACTGAGTTACATGAGTTCTTTACATCTTCTGGATATCGGGTTTGCAGATATTTTATCCCATTCTGTAGGTTGCCTTTTCACGTTGCTGATGTTTCCTCTGCTGCGCAGATGCTTCTGTTTGATGTAGCCCCACTAGTTTATTTTGTTTTTGTTGTGAAATCCAGAAAATCGTTGCCAAGGCCTAAGTGAAAGGGGGCAGCGCCTGTTTTTCCTCCTGGGAGACTCACGGTTTCAGGTTTACATTCAGGTCTTTAATGTGTTTGGGGCTGGTTTTTGTGTATAGCATAAGACAGGTGGTCCGATCTTCCCAACACCACTGACCCGCTGTGCATTCGTGGCTCCTGGGTCGTACGCTGAGCGTACAGGCGCGGGTTCACTGCTGAGCTCTGCGTTCCGTTCCACTCAGCTGGGTGTGTATTTTCATGCCAATGCCGTGCTGTTTTGACCACTACAGCGTCGCAGTATAGTCTGACATCAGACATCGTGATTTCTCCAGCTTTGTTCTTTATTCTCAAAATTGCTTTGACTATTTAGTCTTTTCCGGTTCCATACAAATTCTAGCACTGTTTTACTTCTGTGAAAAATGCCCCTGGGACTTGATAGGAATTGCACAGAATCTGCACATTGCTCTAAGAAAAAGGAACACTTCAACAAATTAATTCTTCCAATCCAAGAGTACATACAGACCATCTTTCCACTTATTCGTGTCCTCTTCCAATGCTTTCACCTCCTTAAAATTAGTTCTAGGTATTTTATTCTTTGTGATGCAATTATCTTTACTTCTCTTTTTGATAATTTACCACACAGCTGATTACGTATTCTGCAACTTTACTGAATTTGTTTATTAGTTCTAACAATTCTTTCGTAGTCTTTAGGGTTTTCTATACATAGTATCATGTCACTTGCAAACAAAGAGTTTTACTTTTTCCTTTCCAATATCAATGTCTTTATTGGTCTTGCAGTAGCTAAGATTTCTAGCACATGTTAAATAAAAGTAGCGAGAGTGGGCGTTTTTGTCTTGTTCCCGATCTTAAGAGGAAAAGCCCTCAGCTTCTGCCCATGGAGGATGACGTTAGCTGTGGGCTTGTCACAAACGGCCTTTATTATGTGTGGTGAGTTCCCTCCACACCCACTTTGTGGAGACACTTTATCATATGGATGTTGAAGTTCGTAACATGCTTTTTCTGCGCCCATTGAGATGAACATGTTTTTTAGCCTTCATTTTGGTGATGTGGTTTCTCACGTCGATGGATTTGCAGGTGGAGAAGCATCCTTGCAGCCCTGGAGAACATCCCACCTGATCGTCGTGTATGATCCTTTTACTGTGTTGCTGAAGTCAGTTTGCTACTATTCTGTTGAGGAGTTTCGTATCTATGTTCATCAGGGACGTTAGCTTGTTATCTTCTTCCCTTGTAGTGACCTTGTCTAGTTTCTGTGTCAGGGTAATGCTGGCCTCATAAAATGAGTTTGGAAGCGTTCCTTCTTCTGCTATTTTTCGGAAGAGTTTGGGAAGGACTGGCATTAGTTCCTCAGATGTTTGATAAAATTCATCAGTGAAGCCACCAGGTCCTTGGACTGCTTCTGCTGGGAGGCTTTTGGTGACTGACTTAATCTCCTTACTAGTAATTAGTTCGAATTTACTATTTCACCGTAACTCAGTCTTAGAAGGTTGTATGTTTCTAGGAATATATCTATTTCTTCTAGGTTGTCCAGTTTTGGCATATAACTCTTCATAGCAGTCTCTTACACTCCTTCGTATTTCTCTGGTATCAGTTGTAATGTCTCCTCTCACAGTTCTGATTTTGAGTCCTCTCTTTTTTCTTGGTGAGTCTCAATAAAGGTTTCTCTATTCTATCTTTACAAAAATGAAACAAAACGAAACAAAAAAAACACAGCTCTTAGTCTCCCTGATCTTTCCCACTGGATTCTATTTCCGCCCTGATCTCAGTTCCTTCCTTCCTTCCACTGACTCGGGCTCCGTGCGGTCTCCCTCGTCTCGGTCCTTGAGCCGTAGCCGGGTGTGGGATCTCTCTTGCGTCTCCGCGTGCACTGCCGTGAATGTCCCTCTCACAACGGCCTTTGCCGCGCCCATACGTTTGGTCTGTCGTACTTCCATTTTCATTGGTCTCAAGATATTTTTTGATTTCTTCTTTGGTTGTTTGGTTACATGTGATTTAATGTGCATGTACCTGCGAATTTTCCAGTTTTCTTTTTGTAACTAATTTCTAGTTTCATACTATTGCGTTTAAAAAAGATGCTTGATATAATTTCAAGCTTCTTAAGTTTATTACGACCTGTGTTTTGGCCACACACAGAGCTGTCCCGAGATGAGAATGCTCATAAGAAGAATGTGTACTCAGTGGCTTTTTGGATGGAGTGTCCTGTGACGTCTGTTAAGTACATATGGTCTAATGTGCCCTTTGAGGCCAATATTTTCTTAATTTTTTTTTTTTGGTCTAGATGACCTATCCATTGACAAAAGCGGGGTCCCCTACCATTACTGTCCTGCTGTCTGTCTCCCTTAAGCTCGTTAATATTCGCTTTACGTATTTAGGTGCTCCTGTGTTGGGTGCACGAATGGTTTTCTCTCAGATGTCCACCAACTCCCTTCTGGGCTTTGCTCAAACCTTGTCTTCTTACTAAGGTCTACGCTGATCGCTCTAACGCTGCCACCTGCCTGTCCCACCCATTCCCACGCCTGACCAATCCCTCGCCCTAGCTTCCTCGTAGCATTTACTTTCTAACATGCAGTATAATTTATCTCTTACATTAACTACTTGTCTCCCTCTTCTCAAAGGTAAGCACTACAAAGACGTGAGTCTGGTATGTCCCAGAATGCCTGGTGCATTGTAGGTACTAAATAAGTATTTATTAAATAAATGAAGAAAAAGTAGATTTAAGATCACTAGTCTTCCCTTACTCATGATGCATGTTAAAAAGTAAGTAAACATTTGCTCTTTAATTGACGATCATTACATGAAAACACTGCTGAGGTTTCTGGTAAGGAACCGTGAAACTCTGCAGCTGGGCTTCACGCGCTCTGGGCCTGAAGCATCGTCCTTCCCACGGCGCCGCCGAGCGGGGCTGAGCAGGTGCAGACAGCAAAGCGCCTGGCCCGGACGCACCTCCCCTACCCGGCGCCTGCCCGAGCCTACTTGCAGCCACCGCTTCTGTGTGGCCGCACACGGCAGGAGGCGCGTCCCCGCCCTCACTGGAGTTCAGTACCAGGCGCCCAGGGACAGCCCATGTGCCCAGAGACCGCCAAGTTAGTGACACCGGGCTGGCCGGTCCCAACCACCCACCCGGGGCCCGGCCTTCCCCTCAGAGCCGCAGCAAGGGCCCCGGTGCCCTGTGTGGCCTGCATGGCTGGCCGGCATGGCATGGCCGCCCCCCCCCCCTTGAACTGCGAGTGACACACTCTCTGTTCAGTGACACACTATCTGATCTGCTGACTTCACTGCACCTGAGTAATAATAAAACTACATTCTAAAACACCTTCATAAGGTTTTTGGAAAAAGCAAATAATAAAGTACTTTTTAACCACCATAATCTCCCCTTCAAAATCAAAGATTTAAATGTGAAAACAAAAACAACAAAAATCCCAAAAGGTGATTATTTGTATAAATTTAAAGAAAGTAGACTAAAGCCAGAAATCATTAATAAAAAGTACTGCTTTTAAATAAAGAGAAAATCAGAAATCACAAAAGTAATACTTCAAAAATACAAAACACTGAAAAAACATTTGCAACTCATGGCAGGAAAAGGGTCACTACCTAGAGACAGGAACGACGCCCGGGGCGGGGGACGCC
This sequence comes from Rousettus aegyptiacus, assembly GCF_014176215.1. Lineage (NCBI taxonomy): Eukaryota > Metazoa > Chordata > Mammalia > Chiroptera > Pteropodidae > Rousettus > Rousettus aegyptiacus. The sequence continues at coordinate 448,875 of NW_023416286.1, forward strand.
ACCTCTGTTGCTGTGAGGCCGCGGTGGGCCCCGTCAGCTCAGACTACGGGATCGCTGCCCTGAGACAGGCGCGGCGGCCGTCGGGGCGCGGCTGGCGGTCCGGCCACTCCAAGCAGCTCACCGCGTCCTGCTCCGCGTTCTCTCACTCACAAGCAAACATGAGCCTCTGACGGTCAACATCGCCCGTCTGCCCCCTGATCCACTATAGATTCTAACTAGGAAAATTAAAGTGTACCTGCTCTTGAAAAAGAACAAATTCCTTGTGAAGACAGCATCTCAAAAAGTCTTAAGTACATGTTTATAAGATAGAAAGAAGACTTACCGTCCAAAATTTTATAAAGTACTGTAAAACGGTTGCAGCCACGAAAAGGCAATATAATAAGGAATACAGTAAAAACAGCAGGAAGAACTTGTAGTTAGAAAATCCCACACAGTTATTCACCCTAGAAGAATAAAACAGGACAAGTCATAAAGTCGCAAAATTCAAAACCGGAAAGCCCGTCTGCCAGGGCTGGAAGGAGGGGACGCGGGGAGCCGGCGACCCGCGTGCTGCCTTTTTTTACCGCAATAACAACAACGAGAAGACTTCAAAAAGCTTAATCGTTATTTCTTGGAAATGGGTCGTTTGGGCAGTAGGCAGCAATGCCCTAACTGTGGATGTGTTTTTAATAAATGCTATGAGGAATCTGGAATTTTGACATTAATAATATATAATTATTTGGATTAATATCAGAATACATCTTTAAAGGAAAACATCTAATATAAACATGTATATACATATATATCTATGAGTAATTAAATTGACCTTAAAACTCTAGGAATGCTGAGGTAAATCGCTCTAAATTCTCTGCTCCCGCCCCTCCCCCACCCCATGTGAGTCCCTCTGTGTCAATACATACCAAGGACAGTGATGGTCCATCTTAAGAATACATCTAAAAAACAAATATGCATAAGAAAACCTATGTAGGAAATCCTCCTAATTCTAATTTCTGATCATTTTTTCCTTAAAATTTTCCCTTTACAAACATATCTTAGAAAAATCAACCCAGTAAACATTAGGTTAGAGTCAATTTCCGATATTTCCACCAATACTTTCACAGGTAAAAAGGTAAAGATTTTTTACCCAAGAATGCAGCTGAGCACGGGCAGTCGCCTGGGACCACACCCAGTGCCATTTTAATATACTAATATTGTGCAAATAGCACTCGGTCCATTAGCTGGGTCCAGCTGACATACCAGCTGAGGGAAATAAAATGAAGCACAGAAATCCCTATTTTAAATATGTGGAAGTCACAAAAATAAAACTTTAGAAGCAAGTCTGTTAAAATATTAACACCGATGGGCTTATAGACATTTTTTTCCTACATATTTTACAAAATTGCATCCCACGGATGAGCACTACTGTACTTTTATAATCAGAAAAAAAGAATCCCACAATTTGCCTCCCACGTGTATGCGTAATTTATTTTGTACAAAGTTGGACCACAGATCATCTCAAAAAATACACTAAATGAGTAAACGAACACCCAGAAGGTTGAATAGCTTGTCTAGCTCAAGTTCAAGGACTAAGTGGGATTCCCAAACTGGAGGTCTGCCCTTCGACACACGGCCTTCTCACAGGTGCATGGGAATAAGCCTTTCAAATTTTTCAGGGAACAGTGTTATGAAGGGTAACTGAAAACAGTATTTTTGTGGTTTGTTAGGTTTTAATATCGACATTAATAATAAAATAAAAAATTGTCGTTAGGTCTTTTTAACCCAGGAAATAAAGCTATCATTCTCAAGGGAATATTACACAATTGCTTGTCAGTATTCTATACAAGCATGGGCACAGATTTAAATACAATTCTACCAATCAGTACAGGAACTGTTATTGAGGGTCACCCCAAAGAATGTTCCAGCTTACAGGCATATCCGTTGGCCCGCACACGCAGCAACAGTGGGGAGGGAGAAGCGTCTGCTGAGGGTGAGGCGCGGGACGCCCCGGCCCTTCTGCTCGCCATTGGTCCCCAGTGCAGGGGCGAACGCGGGCCACACTTACGTGTCACACGCCGAGCAGTGGTGCGCGCGGTCAGGCTTCATCAGCTGGCACCTTTCGCAGTATCTGATGGCTGCATTTAGGAGGGAAGAGGAACTGGGTGAAGTTCACGCCCCGTGAACTCGACTATGACGTCCGCTTTCACTCTTTTTAATTTTTCTTTTATGTTTTGTTTTTGTTGTTGTTGTTGTTGTTTTTTGCTTTCATTTCTTGTATAAACAGCTCAGGGGAAAAGGACAACTACTGACTGTCATCAGGTTGGACACTAGTTTTCCTACCGACTGGCTGGGTCCCTGGGTCAGCAACTCACTTTCTATGAGCCTCGGTTTCCTCTTCCGTACATGCAATGAACTACTGTGCAGATTTAAAGAAACCTTGGAGCAAATCACACTCTCAACAAAGCACTGAGCCCCGTCTGGGTGAGAGCGGGGTGGCCCACGGCTGCTCTCCAGGGGTGAGAGCAGGGCGGCCCTCGGCGCAAACGCTTCCTGCTCGCGGCTCTCAGCACGCACTGCTGCGAACCTCGGGGGGTCGCGCTAAGAGCAGGCCACTTCGACGCGACCCAGAGTTTTGAGTGTCATCTCAGGGCTTCATAAATTCCCTAAAATCTGGAATTTGGGGTTAAAAACATCTAATCTGCACAACTACAACTACTGAACAATTACTGTACACCGGATCTTTCATAATTAGATGTAAAAAGGGATTATTTTAAATTAGATATCATTTACTGAAAATTGATTCTATACCAAGATCTATACCCAGTGTGAGTGTCACTGACGGATCCACTAACCCAGAGATGCCAGCATCGTCATCCTCACTCACAATGAGGAAGCTAGCGGCCCTCACTGCACTGTTGGCGGAAAAGCTGGGGTCTGCTCTGAAACCCACGTTTTCATTCTATGGGGGCAATTTACTAGTTATGCAAAAAAGGACAGCATTCAACACATGAAAAACTCAAATACCGCCTCCGAAAACCTCACGCAAACGCCACACTTGAAGTCACAATGTGTGTGTCACTGCCCACGGGGAAGGCTCCTTGTCCCTCCCCTCGGGGGAAGCACGGCGGGCTCTGGGCCAGAGCGCCCCGATTCACACCCGCTTTTGCACATGGTCTGTGTTACTCTGACATGTTACTCAGCCCCGTGCGTGTTTCTTAGTCTGCGAAATGGAGGCACGAGCGCCCGCCTCAGAGGGCCATGGCGGGGCACTCGGGACCAGCAGCCTGGCCAGTGCCCTCGTCGGCCAGGCGTCACAGGGCCGTGGCAGGGTACTCGGGACCAGCAGCCTGGCCAGTGCCCTCGTTGGCCAGGCGTCACAGGGCCGTGGCGGGGCACTCGGGACCAGCAGCCTGGCCAGTGCCCTCGTCGGCCAGGCATCACAGGACTGTGGCGGGGCACTCGGGACCAGCAGCCTGGCCCGCGCCCTCGTCGGCCAGGCGAGCAAGTGGACCTCGCAGGAAGGACCGCTCCCCAAACGTCCTCCAGGAGGAAAAGCTTCGGATTTGTTTTCCTTACTTTTTGAGGCTGATGTGGTGTAGATAGGTAAGTCCCTTGCTGTTCTTCTCAAAATTTCTTGTTGTCTTTCTTGGCTGAATTCTTTTTCATAGCGTTCCTTTTCAGAACTGGACAGGTAGAACTATAAAAGGAGAAATAACTATTAATTCTTTTGAATCCCACGGTTAATTACTAGCACACTCAGAAAAACAAACTTTTACCCAGAACAGAAAAACAAAACTTTTCCTCTATGAAGGCAAAACTTGTCTTCGAAATGCTTTAAGAAGCTAGATTGAGCACACTTGGACAAAACCACACGCCTCTGACACACGATGACGGCAAAGGACATGAGCCCAGTATCTGTGCAGCTTTATTTTCATAAAGTTAAATGCTTCCACCCAGAGAGGTTGACTACATTTTTTCTATTAGTAAAAATGTTGGTGTTTGAAAGCGAGCATCAAGAGATTTTTAATTTTTAGAAAACTGTCCAAAGAGTCACTTGCTTTGGGTAAAGGGTAAATCGCAGACCTCAGGGTCCTACGATTCCTGGCCAATGTCTCCGCGATCAACAAGTCGCCCTTCCGCCATGTCGCGTTGGCATTTTCACAGCGACCGGCAGACCCTTCCCCAGAAGTGAGGACCATCGAGGCAAGGACGGTCTGTCACGCGGAGACGGAGCCGTTCCAAGCTCACGTCTTCGCTTCGCTCCCGCGGCGCGGTGGCCTCGCAGTGGCCTCCTCCAACAGAGTCCCCTTCGGAGGAGCAGCTGGGGGCCCCTCCGCTGATGCCATCCTGGCATCGAGGACCCTCGGCTCCACGCCTCTGTTTCAGGGGCCAGCGGCTCCCGTCTCTGCTGGAGGGGACCGGAGCCTCGCCACCGGCAGCTGCCTTCGGACACTGGCCGTTGCTGCTCGTGAAGAAACAGCCTGGGAAAGGACTAGGCCGCCACCCACGTCCTGCTTCAGGATGGAGCGCCCTGGGTGCGGCCTGCGCCTGACGCGAGTCGAGGTGCTAAGCCCCCTCCGTGCGCCGCTGCTCCCGCCAGGTGCGCTCGGCTCGCCCTCGGCCAGCTGCAAGTCGCCCGTCACTTCTGGACTCTGAGACCCCGTCGGCCTTTCTCCTGTGTCCAAAATGTCATGTGACCACCGCGACCACACCACGCTGGGGCGAGAAGTCCCCAGGTCGCTTACAAGGCAGGAGAAGGGACACGGGCGCGTGACCAGGACAGAAGGGAGCGGGACGGAGGCCACGATCTGGCAGCCGAGGCTCTGGGTGCTCATCCCACCCCTCGGCAGGGAGGGACCATCCTGAACCCTGCAGTCCAGACACCGCCCACCGGAAGCCGCCCGCCCCTCCCAGGGGGCTGGGACGCGCTCGTTCCGAAGCATTGCGATGTGACAGCATCGTGACGCGCCCTTAGCGCGCACCTGGGCAGCAGAGCCTCCGGTGAGATCTGGGCAGGCGGCCGGGCTGTCCTCCCGGCCCGCGCAGTGCCCAGGCCCAAACGTCGTCACTTTTCCTTAACAACTAAGGTTCCAAATCATGAGAAGCTTCCATCAAGTGAACATCTCAAGAGATGCCAGGATTTTAGATGGGGAATGGAATAAAACAAAATTTGAAATTCGTTTGTTTTGAAATTATTACTAGAACTTTTATTTTTCATTAAAAAGTACCAAACAAAATTCAAACTATGAAATGTCATTATTTTAAATCTGGTGTTCAGACAATCCCATTTCAATGCATATAGAATACCGGCTAAGCTCGGCATCCTATGTGCCGGGACCGGGGACCCAAAGACCGACGGGCACGTCGCCCCCAGTGTCACGGGGATGTGGGGTCGGCCACGTGCAGAGCTGCAGACTGCGGGACGGCGAGGTGATACAGCGCCGACAATGCGCGCAGGAAGACAGACGCTCCCTGGGGGGTGCTGCCCCTGAGGGCTTCCTGGAAGAAGTGGCCCCAAAGCTGCGTTTTGAGATGAACAGGAACCTGCAGGGAGACGCCGAGGGGGCGAGGACCTGGGCAGAGCGCGTGCGGGGCGTGAGGCGGTGGCGTCCCCGCTGCGCAAGGGCCTGGCACCTCGCGGGAGCGTGACCTCCCCGTGCAGCCGGCTGGCAGCCCCCATGGGTGGCCAGTGACGGGGACACTCCTTCTTCAGAGAGGTGACATTCGGTGACCGCGGACACCGCCAGCTCTTTCTCTGCAGCGGCCGGCCACGCACGCGTCGCATTCTGTGCGTCAGTCACACACCGGGCTGACTCCAGGGGACAGGGGGACGGCGGGAGACAGCTTCGTCCTCCGGACGGTCACCCTTCGAGGGGGCCCTCGAGGCTCGCACCGGTGTCCCCTCAGGCGGCTTCGCAGCCGCCCGCCCGCCCCGCCTTCCTGACAGCGGCCTCGCACCGCGGGGTCCCCCACGGGGCCGGGGCTTTCGCAAGGCGGTCACGGTCCGTGACCCTGTCCCCTCGCTGACCACCAGTCTCCCCCTTTAAGACGTAATGGCGCTGTCTGTCTTGCTGCTTGTGTTCCCAGGGCTGTCCCCGTGTGACAAACGGCAGGTGCTCGGTACTTGCTGACGAAACAATGGGAAATCCCACAATGGACGTTTGCCGTCTACGCCGATCGTCCCCGTGGGTCTGACGCCCCTGCTGCTCTGCCCCTGACGTGGGTCTGACGCCCCTGCTGCTCTGCCCCTGAGCTCCGCAGTGCCCGTCCCGAGTCCCACTGCCACCGGCCGCAGGGCGTCGTGCCACATGGAGCCGCGCGGCCGCGCGCGGCAGCCGGTTGGGGAGGAGGCTTGAGTCCTGCTCGCGGTGGTCACGGCCGCCCACAGCAGGGCAGCGCACGAAGGCCCGCGTGCTGGCCGGGAGGCGGCGTGGAGGAGAGCGCGACAGAAGTGCCCTGTCCCTCGGGAAGTGCAGGGTCCGGGGGGCACACAGGGACACCGGCAGGCACAGCGGCAGGCGCGGCACAAAACGGCCCGAGCCAGGTGGTGAGGCCACTGCCCGCAGCGCCCGGACCCTGACCACGCGTGTGGTTAAGCGACCCGGCCGCCTCCGCGGCCTCCGCAGCTCACGGAGGTCACGTGTGAGCTGCAGGGGGCCGGGCAGGCTCCGCCACCTGGCTGCCCGGTGGCAGGGGCCTGGGCGGCCCCGGCGCCTGGGGCCAGTCTGAGGTCCTCGCCTCTGGCCCGCGCTGCTCCTCCGACGTGCCACCGCTGCTTCTCCTGTTCGTTTCCATTTCCTAGGTGAGACCTGAACGTTCACATGTGCTAGGTTTCCAACAGCCGCCGCTGCTCGCCGTGGGTTACGTGAGGTCAGGCCACTTCGACTTAGAGATTGAGGCGCGGATGGCACAACTTTACGGGGTGGCCAAGGAATGTATCTGAAGAAGCACCAAGTGTGATTAAGGGTCACATTACCCCTTAAAACGAAAGCGCTCGGTAGGGAAAATGGCACACGGCCTGGCTCTGTCTCCCGATGCCGTCCTCATGCCTCCCGATCCAGCGACCCGCTCCCCGGAGAGCCGCCTGTGCTGGCGCGTGTGCGCTACGCACGTGTGCGTGCCCACACCCGTGTGCCTCAGCGCCACGGCGGCCTGTCTGTGCTGACCTTGCCCTGGAAGCCGTCCAAACGCCTGTGACCTGAGCAACGCAAAGCACGTTGCCTGCCGCGGCTGGACAGAAACGACGAGCATGAATGGCCCGCAAGTGGGCACAGCGACATGGACACTTGTCACAGGTAGGGCGCTGGTGGAAGACGCCAGACGCACGCCTCGTTTACAGGAGGCGCACACCTGGGCAGGCCGCGGAGGGTGGGAGGGGGCCGAGGAGCTCGCAGGAGGCTGGCGATGCTGTCCCCTGAGCTGGTGGCAGGTCCTTGGCTCTGCCCAGTCTGCGAAGCGTCGCCAAGTGTACATTGTGGGACGTTTACTTCTCTACGTGTATGTTCGTCTATGAAAAGTGAAACGGAAGCTGATATTCTTAAACATATGGTCTATAACTTTCAGTGAATTTTGATGAGTTTAAGTGGAGAGAAATAACTACAGTGTTTCCGTCGGCTAATGCCACTGAGTGCCATCGCGTGAGGGGCTGCGCGAAAGCATCACCCGAGTGCGTCTCGCTTAACCCTGACTGCCACCCGACGGCACCCGGCACCACACGCAGCTCCCTTGTCCAGCGCGGGACCCTAGGCTCCGGCTGCAGCAGAAGCCGCAGACCCCGACGCCCCCAGCCGCACACGCTCTGCGCGCCTGGCTGCTCGGTGGTTCAGGCGACACTGCGGCGACAGAGATATGCTGGTCAAAGGCCAACTCCACGGGAATGTCCACTCACGTCTTCCAAGTGGGGCCGCCCCTTGGCCACGCTAAGGGGCAACGAGCCATACCCTAGGCAAGTCGCTTCCCTCAAACGCTGTCTTCAGTTGCAGCCTGTTTGTTCAGGTCTGAGAAGACGCAGACGTCGGGGTTCCCACAAACAAATCCCGCTTGCCCGACGCGTTTCCACCCCTTAAGATGCTTACCCCAGTGAGATATAGTGTGTCTCTAGTTTAAGGAAATATAGCAGGGCAGAAAAACAGTACGGCTAAACTCCGACACCACGATTCGCCACAGCACGCCGCGTCGGTGGGCTGTGGGCCGAAGACTCACACCCGCGACCCAGGTACCGGCACTTTTCACGAACGGAAACAGGACACACGCGTTAGGTCACAGAGGTTTAGCAAAGGTCACACGGGGGGAACCCACAATTAGTTACGGCATTTGGCAATTCACCAACATTCACTTTACCTCTTTGGAGGGGGAAGCGGGAGACGTGAAAATTGTCATCCAATAGGACCATACAAACATAACAAAGAACAGATGGAAAGCCACAAGGTAAACCGCGGCCTTTCCTGGTAAACAAAAACAAACAATATTTCATTGATCCCAGTGAAAACAGGAAAAAGCATTACATTAGAACATAATACTTAGGGTCAGGAGGCTTAACCTAATAAAACATTTAATTAAAACATATGAAACACATCAGATATATGAAGTCCTTTACCTGCACGATGTCACATTACGGATAGGAAGAAGCATCCTGCTCCTGCACTTAAGAGTTACCAGTATGGTTTGTAAGTAAAGACTGTGATGCAACGAGATTTTATAAAGTTGCTAAACACTGAAATTAAAACACCTCCTGCACGTGCTACATTTCAAGCTCTTCCTAAAAGTTAGACTTTAAATGACTTAAAATAGGTTCCATCACTATGAACATTAAATACAAGGAATTATAAGCTGAAAATACATAAAAGAAGTTCCTGCCACAGTGAATAATCAGCACATTTGAAACACTCAATTCCTGGATTGTTCAGAAAAGGCATCTTAAATTTCATTCTCCTTTTTGACAACGGGATAATGAAAAAATTTCAGCCGATTTGAATTTCTGCCGTAACTGTTTCCTAAGTGGATCAGTGTAACTTGCTGACGTAACTCAGCTTCTTGCTGTGTTCTGGAGTTTTCCTACCAGGAAGAAGCGGACTGGCTTCCACGAGAAGCCAGAGCTGTCCAGCAGGTGCCCGAACCCTTCCCGCTGGGAAGGCAGCATCACAAAAACACACGGATGAGCATAAAAGTCTGGAATGCTGCTTTTTAAAGTGCAGATCGAATATTGCTTCTTCCACAAAAGCCTCCTCCATCACGCTCAGAATTCCTCACCCCTCTCACTCGACTCCCCAGATAGCTCGCTCAGACTTCAATCAACTGCCTAATGTTGATGAGCCACAAACAAATCACTCAGTGCCTGGCGAATAGTAAAGCCTCAATAAACGTGGCTATTATCACTGCTGGAGGGGACCGGAGCCTCGCCACCGGCAGCTGCCTTCGGACACTGGCCGTCGCTGCTCGTGAAGAAACAGCCTGGGAGAGGACTCGGCCGCCACCCACGTCCTGCTTCAGGACAGAGCGCCCCGGGTGCGGCTGCCCCTGAACCGAGCAGAGGGTGCTGAGCCCCCTCCGTGTGCCGCTGCTCCCGCCAGGTGCACTCAGCTCGCCCTGGGCCAGCTGCAAGTCGCCCCTGTCACTTCTGGACTCTGAGACCCCGTCGGCCTTTCTCCTGTGTCCAAAATGTCAATGACCCAAGGCCGCCTCCCTGTGTCGGGTCTTTCGGGCCTGCGTGACCCCGGTGCCTGTGCCCGTGTCCGTGCGTCGGAACGTCACCTTCCCCTCCCATCTGCTCTGCGCGTCTGGTCACCGCCCGGCCGGGACTCCGCGGGCGGCAGGGGGGCGGGTTTGCACCCCAGGCCGCGCGGGGGTCTCCCAGGGGACCGGGACGCACGGCCCACTGACCTGCGGTGCCGGGAGCCACCTCGGAACGAGGCGCCCAGGTCCTTACAGCACTCGCGTGCTCGGGGGGCTGTCCCCCCCTTGGCCTGGCGTTGTTTCCCTGATATTCTTGGTTTTAAGAATGTCCTTTGAAAATAAAGTAATACGAAGTTGGCCACGGCTGGGAGCCCGGCACTTTCCTGCAGGTGTCCGAGAGGCAGTGCAACGGACCCCAGTTCCGGCCACCCCGCCCCCGGTCCTCGCCCACATGCGGACTTGGGGACCTGGGGTGCAACCCCCAGCCGCTGCTCAGTCCACCTCCTCAGCCCGAGGCCACCCTCATGGCAGCCCCGGGACGCGTCCTCTCGCTCGCAAAGGTCAAATCCAAATCCGGGGCTCGGAGAATTCGGCGTCTGGCCCCGTGTCCCTCAGCTGCTGAAGGGTGAGGCCAGATCCAAAGCCCCGTCTGCTGACGAGCCCCTGGCTGTCCGCCCTGTCGTACCGCCGCCATCCCCTCCTCCAACGCCCTTGGCCGTCAGGGCCACCTGCGCCCGCGGCTGGGGCCGAGATGCGCCCGGCCACAACCTGCTCCGCTCCCAGCTCTACTCCGGGCTCAGCTCCACTGACCTTACTGTCACCCTCGTGGGTGCTTCTGCGATCTCAAACTCACGTGGTGCCAGCCCGGCGCCCTCCAGGGGCACCCACGGGCGACCACCGGGTTGGGTATGGCTCCCTCATGCTTCTCCTTTGGAAAGTGTGCTGGGCTCAGCCTCCAACTGTCACACCCACTGTCACCGGCTCGCTTGAGCTCTTGCCGAGCCCCTATGAGCAGTTGGCAGTCCTCACCCACACACTCGCTTAGAGGTAAATGGCAAACTCAAGTTACTTTAACGGTCTTGGTCATTTAGGTACCTGCGACTAAGGCTAGCATGCAAAACAATATGCTCTAAAAACACTTTTTAAAGCATTTAATATATTTTTAGAATATTTCTGCTCTCCATAAGAACAAAAACAATGGCTTTTGCTTTAAAAAATTAACCCTCCATTAAAAAAATAGATAAAATAAATCAGCATAACGCCTGGAAAATAGTAAGTACTTAACAGATGACTAATTATCAAATTATAATGTAAAGAATAATAGAAAACATTGCTTTTAAATTAATTTGAATTTATGCGGTTGCTACTAAGCAAATTTCTGGTTACATACATGTATGCTAAGAAACATATAAAGTAAAAGTTAATGAAGCAAACTAAATTGGAGCGGAAAGAAAAACTGAGCCAATGTCAAAAAGTCTGAATCAAAAATCCCCTGTGACTGAATTAAAAGACACACCAGAGAGCAAACAAACTTCATCCAAAGACTCTTTGAAGGACACGGGGAAACGGCCCCGAGAAATAACGACACAAGTTGCAAGTCCTGGGAGAAGCGCTCCAGAAATTCCCTGCTCTCCACGCGTGTGCTTTCAACACAGGGGAGACGGTTTCGATTTAAAGGGAGAAAAATAAGCCTTGCAGATTGAACCTGTGTTTCTTCTGTTCCTGAGAAATGAGATTCAGAGACAGCTTGAGATTTGCTTGCTTCATGCCTAATTATTTCCAACACTAAGAATAAATACTAATCTCGAACTGTTCAACTTGTTCTTGACATCCTCTGGATTTTTGTATCACCAATCATATTTTATTTTTTAAATTTGATGTCAATAAACTTATAACTTTATTTTCTCTCCATGAAATTTTAAGCAATGATTTTTCCCTCTAGACGCTGTCTCTTCGACTAGTCATTATAAAAACTTTAATTCCCTTTCAAAATGAACTAGTAAAACAATTTAGTCTGGTTATTTAATTAAATGCCTGTGAGTAGGGAAGTACTGTTTGTAACAAATGGTTAAACAAGAGAAAACGAAATCCTCAATCAGCTAGAATTGACATTAAAAACTTTAAACTATTACTATAAAGAGTTCTTGAAAACACAAAAGGCAGAAATTCATATATAAGTATATCAAAGAAATGTGGGTACTATGCGCCTTACGAAACAACAATTACTTCAATTAATATAAATAACACAAATGAGAATATATTTAATGTATAGGAAGAAACCCAATATAACGTTTCATTTTAATTACTTAAACTTTAAAAACAGATTTTTCTTTCTAAAAACAAAAACACATATAGTCATCACTAATAAAAACTGCACTTGACACCATAAGCAGTGTACTTAAATTGAGACTTAAAGGGCCTTACCTTTTTCTCCATTTCCAGAAAGAGTAACTAGAACAGAAGAAAAAACAGTAAATAAACACACTTTTGAACATTTTGTGCATAAATTTTACTACAGGTTGACTATTCATCTACCATCATTTTCATAAAAATGGAATTTAGTATGAAATGTAAACACTCATGCAAATTCAGAATTGCACACTCGAAAAACCCTGAAAACACTAAACTACTAAAATTCAAGTTCTTTATCAACGCTGCGACCCCATTTAAAACCCTTTCAGAGCTTGTTAACGGAAGGCTTGATGTCGCTCCAGCCTTTCCCCAGCCTCACCCGCAGGAGCGCGGCACTCACGCCTAGTGATTAGTCTGTACGCGCCTTTACAGAGTCGTTTCTTAATTTCTTTGGCTCCATATCTGTATCTCTTTGCTTTTACAATGAAAACCTTAGTTCCTAATTAACTTACTTATTTGGTTTATTCTAAAATACATGTAAAATAGTTTAAAAACCGTGTACTAGCTTAGGATTTCTTTGAAGCTTTGTTTTGGCTTTAAGTTACATCCCACTAAGCAGTACCATGTTCAAAAGTCACCTGAAATAATTCTTTCCTCTGTGTGGACCGCCTCTCTATAAAAATTAAGTTAATTGATTTCACATTCTACAGTTTCTTTTTTTCCTCCCAGTTAAATTTTACTTTTTCAATACATAAAAAAATAGCAATGGTTTAAAAGTCAAAAGTATACAGAAAGGGACTTAGGAAGGCCTGGCTTTCAGCTCTCCCTCCCCCCATCCCAGGTGATCATTTTTATTAATGTCTGTTTTAACCTAATGTTCCTTTTACCAAAACAAGCAGGTGCGTATGCATTTCCAATTTCTCCCTTTATATACCGTTCCACGCCTTGCTTTTTTCGTCACTACACTTGAGTACACAGGCACTATCACTGCTTGTTTTCCTTAGCACGGCACAGCACTCCATTGTGTGGGTGTTCCAGTTACACAATCAGGCCTCTATTGACAGACATCTGGGCTGTCTCCAATCTTCTGCTGTCACAAACGATGTGGCGATGAATAAGCTTCTGCATGTGTTGTTTATCCGTGCAAGTTTATTTTCAGCATAGATTCCTAATAGTGGGATGACTAGACCAAAAGTCCATCTGCCTGCTCATCCCCAAATCCCCATTGTAGGGTGGCACCATCTAGACTCTCGCCAGCAATGCGTGACACTGTTTCCCCACAGTCAACCCAACAGTGTTCCTAAACTTTTGGGACCGCAGGGTGCGTTTACTTTGCATTTATCTTAGAGGTGAGGGCAAGCCTCTTTTCCGAAGTTTATGAGCCATTTTCATTTCTTTCCTCTGAACTATCAATTTATGTCGCTTCTCACTTTTTTCTATAAGGCTTTCCTCATTTCCTGGTTATAAGGTCACCCACCTGTGTTTTCTTCTAATACTTGAGTGTTTTGGTTTTTTACATTTGGCTTCGGTCCATTTTGAAACAGGGGGCGGGAAAAGTATCAGCTAAGCCAGAAAGATCTCATGGTGTCAGAAAGCAAGGGAGAAACACAGGATGGCAGCGCGTCCCAGGGCACGAAACCAAACCCAGCTTGCTCCTCTGCGCCCTCTGCCCTCCGCTGTGTGGTCCAGTAGCTCTCAGCCCGGCGGAGGGCCTGGAGCGTGGCCCAGAGATGGGGACCCCACCTCCCGAAGTAGGTCCTTGCACGGCGCTGCTCCCCTCCCGAGGACCATCCCGTGCAACATGGGACCGAGGATCACGACGGCGTCGAGGGCAGTGGCTGTGCCAGCCTCTTGCGACCACAGCAGTCCCTGGAGCCCGGTAAGCACTGGCCATCCAGACAGGTGGCTCCATTCGCAGAGGCGCCAGGGAACAGACAGATGGCCGCGCGGGCGCGTCCCCGCCTCCCGCTCTGCAGCAGGACCGGCGGCCACGCGGCCAGGCCCCGGCCCGGCAGACGCCCGCCTGGTTCTGGGCACGCGGCAGTGACACGCTACTCAGAAAACCACGACCCGCCCTGTCAGGAACGGCAGGGCCAGGAGGAAGAGGGGAAGAAGGGCTCATTTCACAGGGGGGACAGGGCCTCGGGGATGGGTGGGAGCCGACAGCTGGGGGGAGCGCGGTGGGAGCCGAGAGCACGAAGGTGCCGGGCGCTCGGGGACGGGGGCGCAGGGAGGCGACAAGCAGGGGCCGGGCCGCCCCGCAGGCGCTGGCCGCGCCCTTCCACACGGTCCTCTCTCCGTGCGGGGCGTGCGGGGCGGCGTTCACACGAGGGGGTGGGACGAAGCCGTGGGGGCGGTGGAAGGACACAGAGGACAGAAATGTTTTAGAATTTAAAGACCACCGGCAAGACTTACGCACCCGTCCTGCGGAGACCCGCTCTCGGCGAACGCGCGGCCGCCGCTCCGGGGGCCCCGGCGTCCAGCGGCTCGTGTGCGGCCGAGCGGCCGGGGCCAGCCTCGTTAGGCCCCGCGGGTGACGCGGAGGGCGCCCTCCCTGGACGGCACTCGCCGCACCCCCGCCCCACCGGCCGGCACAGCTGAACGGGCGCAGGCTTGGCAGCGCGGTCTGCAGACGCAGCCACCCGAGAACATACCGCGAACCGCGGGGGGGCCGCCCCTTCAGCCGCTGAAGATGGGGGTGTGGGGGGGGCAACGGGACTCCGAGAATTAAAAACACAAAGCAAACCTCCCACCAGAAAAGGGAAGGCGACGTCCCCCCAGCCCCCACGGGCGCCCGAGAGCGGCTCCGCTAAGCTCTCGCGTTCTAAGACGGCATCGCCCCATTTTCTAGCGCGGGGACAAGTGCAGCGATGAAACCCCCCGGGACCCCGCCGCGGCATGAAGGCGCGGCCAGGCGCAGCGCGGGGGTGGGGGGGACGATGGCAGGAGGAGACCACGGTGGGGGGGCCTCGGGCTTCGCTCCACCAGGCGGGAAGCAGCCGACGTTTGGGGAGGACGTGACAACCGGGTGCTGACGTCACAGGGGTCCCTCACTGCTCCATGGAGCCCACACGGGGTGCCGGGGGAGGACAGGGTGGGGCGCGCAGCGAGGGCCGGGACACGAGGTGCGCGGTGATGCGGCGACGGCGACGATGCGCGCGGACGCGCCACCCTGACTGAGCAACTTTCAACGCGGCCGCCATCCGGCGCGCGGTGGTGGTCAGCGCTTGGGGCTGGAGCCCGCTGGCGCCCGAGGGGGCCTCGCGCCCGCGTCGGGGGCCTGGGGACAGCGCTCATCCCGGCTGGGCATCTCTCCCCACACGGTCCAGCCTGGACTCGCTCCCGGGGCGACCAGGACGTTGTGCGGAGCCGGGCGAAGGTGCACCGGGTGCGGGCTGCAGACCGCACACATCACTGCCCGGCCAAGGCCAGGACAAGGGCGGCCGCACTGACCGCGGCGCGGCGGTAACGGACGGGCCTCTCCACGAGGCGCGGGGGGTGCCAGTTACCGCACGTGTCCCCGCCCGGAGCTCCCCGCGGCGGGGAGGACCAACAGCCCCCCAGGTCTGGTGCAACGACACGACTCGCCGGTTAACCGGACGTGGAAGACGAAACTGTCACTTACTCGGTACGAGGGGCGGGTTCGGGAGAGAGAACAAGCAACTCTCCATTCGCTCTGGGCCTAGGAAGCCCGAGGTGCCCGTGAGATGCCCACGCAGGAGCGCCAAGCGCACAGCTACCGCCCGGCCCTGGCGCGCCGCCCTCCTCTGCCGCAGGGGCCAGGGCGGAGGCCAGGCCAGGGTCCGTGCTCTTCCAGCGCCTTGTCCCTCCACTTGTCCTGTCTCACGAGACTGCGGTGATAGTCCGCAGAAGAAATTTTATATGGAATTTATTATACAGAAGAAAACATGAAGTCCTTTTTGTTCGTTTGGGTTTGGGTTTCTGGGTATATAGTTATAGAGCCCTCTCCTACCGATTTGCCAGGCCCAATGAACTTACCAGCAGTCTAAGAAAAAAAAAACTGTTCTTAAATAAAAATAAAGGCAGGGCACTACAGCTTTCCAAAGGTAAGTTATATAGAAAATTATTATACTCTAGCTGTGAAAACAGATAGGAAGTAACAAAATTAGTAAAAACGTTTTTAAAAATATTCCAATTCATGTTATAAGTTTTTCTATAATTATGTCAACCACTGAGAATGATATATAATAAGCCAGATTTTAAAAAACACAATCAGCACAATTTCAAAGACTCAGTGTTTCATAATCCAAAACAAAGACTGCAGAAACAATACACGATTATCATGTTGTCTTCAGCCCCAAAGGCTGTGGCGACATGTTTGGTGATTATAATTTAGTTAGTGCTGCTATTGTGGATGCTCATTCTAACATTTTCAAACACGATTCAAGTGAGTTCATAAGGGCATGATTCTATTCAGCTCCACACATCTTAATTGAAAGTCTACCAGTAATGAGACTCTAGGGTAGCAGTCCCCAACCTTTGTGGCACCAGGGACCAGTGCTCCTGTGAGAATCTAACGCCTGAGGATCTGAGGCGGAGCTGAGGGGGTGATGCTGGCGCTGGGGGGCGGCTGCAGATACAGATGGAGCTTCGCTAGCCCGCCTGCCGCTCACCTCTTGCTGTGTGGTTTGGTTTCTAACAGGCCACGGACTGGTAACCAGTCTGTGGCCCAGGGTTTGTGGATCCCTATCTACTAGTTTAGTGGATACAAAAATGAATAGGACCTGACCAAACCATACATCTCATAAGCAGGATTTTTCAAATATGTAAACATGATATAATAAAGTACATGTTTGTTTATATTCTAATTCAATGTACGAATGATTTCTGGAGGCTTATGAAAAATATATTCTTAAATAAAACTGCAAATAATTTTTGAAACAGAAAAACACAAATTAGAATATGAAGTAGAAGAAAAGGGAGAAAAACCGATACATACCATAACACAAATGAACCTCAGAAACACGTGGGAGCGGCAGACACAAAAGACCACTTAACTCTATTTCCGTGAGATGTCCAAAAAGACAAAGAAAGAAAGAATGTGGATTGATGGTTGCCTGGGGATGCAAACAGGAAGTAACCATACACGGGGGATCTGACTGCGGAGACAAACATTCTAAATGGGCCGTGATGACTGCACGGCTTGGTGAGTTTACGAAAAATCATTGCATTGTGCATCTCAAATGAGTGAATTTTATGGTATGTAAATTATACCTTGATAAAGTTGTTTAAAAAAATAAAGGCAAAATAAAAACTTTTACAGAATGCAAAAGCTGTAATCATCTGTCACCAACTGACCTACCCTACAATAAATGTCGGGCAAAGAAAATAACGGCAGATGTAAATACTGATCCACAAAAAGGAATGCAGAGTACTAGAAATGGTAACTACAGGGGTAAATACATGAGATTTGTTTTAGTATTAAAATCTTTTTTGAAAATAAACTTTAAACAAAATAGCAATACAGCGTGGGTTTATAACGCAAAGTGCATGACAACAATAACATAAAGGCTGGGAGGGAAGAGACACAGAGAGCTGCTGTAAGGTACGCATGTGAAGTGGCGTATCACCTGGAGGCTGATTACGGTAAGTTAAAGAGGTAGGCTGTAAACCCTAAATAGCAGTCACTAAAACAGCAGAGTTACCCCTACCTAATAAGCCAACAAAGAGAAAACAATCATAAAAGTAATTCAAAGAAAACCTAAACGATAATTTGTAAAGATCTATGCACTTCAACATTCCTGGCAGCACAATTTACAATAGCCAAGATGTGGAAGCGACCTAAATACCCATTGAGAGATGACTGGATAAAGTTATGGTTCATATGTACAATGGAATATTACTCAGCCATTAAAAAAATGAAATCCTACCGTTTGCAATGACATGGATGGCTCTAGAGGTCATTATGCTGAGTAAAATAAGTCAGAGAAAGATAAATGCCATATGATTTCACTTATATGCGGAATCTAAGGAACAAAAAGAACAAACCAATCAAAAACAGACTCACGAATATAGTAACAATCTGGTGACAGAGGGGAGGGTGGTTGGGGGGCTAGGAGAATGGGGCGAGGGGTTAAAGAAGTACAAATTAGTAGCTGATAGTTGGTCACGGGACTGGGGAGCACGGCAGAGGGACCGCAGCCAGGTGGAGGGCCAGGGGAGGGGCGAGTGGTTGGGGGCATCATTTTATGAACTAGATAGAAGTCTAACCAATGTACTGTATACTTGAAACGAATTTAAATAAATAAGTTTAAAAATAAATAAATTACAAAAGACTATATTAAAAAAAATTCAAAATTTTTCAATCATTAAAAATTTGATTAATTCGAAAGAGGACAGAAGGAGAAGGAAAAGAGAAGAATAGATAGGGCAGATTAAAAAATAGCAAATGATGAGATAATCATATTAAATGTAAATGGTCAAAACACCCCAATTACAAGGCGGCGACTGTGCAGCCCGGTGCCGACGGTTAATAGTACTGAGCTGTATATCTGAGAGTTGCTGGGAGCACATCTTAAAACCTCTCATCACCAGGAAAAAAGCCTGTAACTCTTTGTGGTAATGAATGTTAATGAAAGTTACTTTGGTGATGAATTCTCAATATATGTACATACTGAATCATTATGTTGTATACCTGAAACGAATATAATGCTGTATGTCAATTATGCCTCAATTTAAAAAAAGGTGGGGTGGCTCCATAGTGCAGCGGTTAACACGTCTGCTTTACATGCAGAAGGTCCTGGGTTCATGCCCCAGTGGAGCCACAGACCAGGCTCCGGGTATGCTAAGGCCCACCGAGTGCGCCGTGGGGCGCCAGGCCCTGAGCGCGTGGGAGGAGACACCCCACCTTCAGAGATCCAGTTCTTAAGGGGAGACAGCAACACCTGTAGGTCAGGGGTGGAAGTGGGGAGGGGGCGTAATTAAAGAGGGGGGGAAAGGCAGATTTTCAGATTGCATTAAAAAAAATGACCTAATTATATGCTGCTTACAAGAAATGCATTTTAAATATAAACAAGTAAACAGGTTCAAGTAAAAGCAGAAAGACATAGCAGGTTAACACTAACTAAAAGAAAGATGAGCAGACACGATACTGTCCGCCAAAATAGATATCAAAGCGAACAGTATCACTGGGGATAAGAAAGTCATTTCATAATGATAAAGGATCAATTCCTCAAAAGGACGTGACAATCCTAAACATTCTATGTACCTAATTACAAAAATATAAAACATGAAGCAAAAACTGACAGAACTACAAGGACAAGCAGACAAACCCACAATTATCGTCATACCTCCCTTAATAATTAATTGATAGAATAGAAAATCAGCAAGAACAGAGAAGACCTGAACAACACTATCAACCAGCTTGCCCTAATTGACATTCCTGGAGCACTATGACATAATAGAATGACCAGAACGGACAGCAAAGTACACTGATGGACACAGAATATACTTCTAAGACAGACCACGTTCTGATCCATAAAACAAGCCTAAATGCATTTTCAAGCAGCAGTTCCCAACCTTTTTGGCACCAGGGACAGGTGCTCCTATGAGAATCTAATGCCTGGTGGTCTGAGGTGGAGCCCAGGCGGTGATGCTGGCCCTCGGCGCGGCTGCAGATACAGAAGCTTCGCTCGCCTGCTCCACCCTGCTCACGTCCTGCTGTGCAGCCCGGTTCCTAACAGGCCATGGACCAGTACCAGTCCGTGGCCCGGGGTTTGGGGACCCCTGTTTTAAGGACTCAAGTCACACAAAGTATGTTCTCTGACCATATGGAATTAAATTTTAAAATCAGTAACAAAAGATACCTGGAAAATCCCTGAATAACCCCAAAGTAAACAGTATACTTCTAAAATAACCCATGGGTCAAGACGAAATCAAAAGTGAAACAGGAAAATAATTTGAATTGAATGAAAATATAACATCACAATTGATAAGATGCAAATAAAGCAGTATTTAGGGATAAATTTATAGGACTGAACACCTAAGAAAGGACTCAGGTCAATTACGTCCACATTAATAAACTAGAAAAAGAGTGAATTAAATCCAAAATAAAAGAAAACAATATTAGATAAGAAATAGATGAAATTAAAAACAGAAAAATCAAGGAAATCAAAAGCTGATCCTTTTGAAGTCAATAAAACACTGAAATCAATTGTGTCAAGACCGGGCGCTCAAAGGTGATGGTTAAACTATTTATTCCGTCTCATCGCACACTTGAAAGAATTATGAAGGAGACATGTATTAGATATAGAGACCCATATTTCTCTCTGAAAAATATAAAAGGCTTAACAATCTCTGCACAAACCACATAGTTCTACCAAGCAACATTTTCCTCAGGAGCAAACAGAGACCGAATTAGATCACCTTAGACTCTCCGAGGTCCCCTACATGCCAAACGAGAGGGTCAACTGCCGCTGCCAGGTACAAAGGAGCCGAACAGGAGGTTCTAGGACAGCCCCGGGGACCTCAACAATCGTCTTGAATAAAGTGAAAAAACTGGTGAACCCGCTGATAATTAAATTCGTAAGTGTGACTACCAGTCCTGGGGGAAAACCGAAGGAGAATTTCAGTTTAAAGCCAGGCGCCACTGCTACTGATCACTTAACCATCCTCTGCTTATCGCCCCTGTGAGTGGCCGCCTGAGATTCACTGCTCCGTACTCAATTTCATCCTCAATCTCACTCCTTCCCATAATAGGAGTTACGGATTGTGTGTGTGTGTCTGTGTAGTTACAAAATGAGGAAATTTCAGAGGCCGTGATGAAATGCGGGCCCCTCAAACACAATTCCTCTGTTCTAGTGTCCTACGGAGTGCTAGGCATTTTTATTACCTGAGTTACTTAGGAGCCTTCTGCTGCTACCTTTCAGAAGAACTGCCTTACACGAGTGGGTCATGAATGAGACTGAAATCTGCCCGATATCCGGCTCTGGAAAAACGGGCAGCCTCGCCTCACACCGCAGCCAACGGCAGAGACGCGGGCCCTGGAGGAGCCCCAGTTCTGACTGCGCCATGCGCCCGCTGCACGCTCCTGGACAGATCACTCACCTTCACGGAGATTATTATGAGTAATAAATAAACACATGCAAAGATATCATCATTATCATCCCTCCCATCTAGTTTGATAAATACGAGAAGCTGAAAATTCTCTAAAAATTACTTACACAGCACTTTAAGTAAAACACACACTTCACTCAATTTGAAGCTCCTATAAAGTTATATATCGATATGTTTCAGTGGGCGGGTCTGTGCTCATGAAAACACAAATATACACAAGCAGTTCAAAGGGCAGTTTTATAGGGCAGTGAACGAGCTTTTGCGCTCCACTGTCCAGTCCAGCGACGCTGCAGACCTCCCAAATCCTCCCTCGTTCAACACTGGAAGTCAGAAGCATCAAGCGCGGGCCCGGGCCCCGTGGAAGAGCTGTCCCCACAGGGCCCAGCACCGGGCCTTCGGTGTTGCAGAATGCTTTAACCGAATGCAATCCCGGGGTATGACCCTGCAGAGATGCTGGGGGCTCAGAGCAGAGGACCAGGCCACCCTCCGCGCCCACTGGCACACAGCCCTGCTCACTTCACGACCATTTCCTTTCTTTACCTCTGACGGCACCTTTTGATAGGTTAAATGTGGTTTCAACATAAACACACGTTTTTAGTGTTCCTTCAGAAGCTTTACTCAGAACTGCTGCGGCATTAAAACTGGGTGGGAATAATCTTCCAACGGCACTAAGGCTGGCGCAACTTTTGGAATAAATGCCCACTTTAGAGTAAATGAGATAAAGCATTGTCATAAACGGGTAAGGATCCTATGGTCACCATCCCCTTCTGGGAGTTGCCTCAAGAAATACCTGACTCTAGTTGTTTAATGATTCAAGCATCGTTTTTGGCAAACACTTTGATATCCAAAAGGATAAGACCAAACACTACTCAACAGGTTATTATTTGGAAATATATCCCATGACGAATTAATTCTGGGCCAACTTGCACAAATAGTTTTTCTCGAAATTAAATATCCTACGGGTACAAAATAACTGTCTTACAGGTGGACATTTGCATTCAGAAGCCTACCCTCGCCGGCCTCGGCTGTAAGCAGGTGCGGCTGTAAGCAGGTGCTTATCTGAGAGCCGTAACTGCACGTCCTCAGGTACCACCTCCAAGGGGGTGGAAGCCCAGCTTTGCACCCCGACATTCCTATCTATCTTATGTGGCATTTTTTTTTTAAGTATATATAACATCGGTCCTTTAGGCAGCTGTGGGCTCAGGCTGGACACTGAGACTAGGTCATCCCGGGCCACCGAGGGGCTGCTCTCAGGAACACCGCTGACCCTGCGGCCCTAAGTTTCCGCGAACAGCTGCCGCCTACGAGCAGCAGACACATGGGACGCCCCGGAGGGGGCCGGAGCAAGTCCGAAATCTCTGCACGGACAGGGCCACCGCTCAATGTCACAGAGCCGCAGCCCTTAGCGCTCCGAGGACAACCAACTTCCTCCCGCCGTAATCACCTATTCAAAGCGGCACCTTGCGTCCTGGAGGGGTGCGGAAGGCCCCCCGCTCCTGCGCGGCACGGGGGCGACGCCGGGGACGAGAGCTGCCGAGGGGAGTGGCAGCGGGGAGCGCAGAACGCGACCTCGGACCGAGGGGGGCGGAGCGGGGAGCCGCGGGACGAACGGCCACGAAGAGGCGACGCGTCCCGCTCGCCGTCGGTCCGCGCGCAGCGTTCCGGAGCCGCGGCGGCCGCGGACTGATGCACGTCCCCGCGGGCCGGCGCCCCGGGCCCCGCGCCACGACGGCCACCGGCCTGCCCGCCGCCGGCGGAAACGCGCCCCGTCGCGCCGCCGCAGCCGCACGCCCGGCACT
This sequence comes from Rousettus aegyptiacus, assembly GCF_014176215.1. Taxonomy (NCBI): domain Eukaryota; kingdom Metazoa; phylum Chordata; class Mammalia; order Chiroptera; family Pteropodidae; genus Rousettus; species Rousettus aegyptiacus. The sequence continues at coordinate 471,749 of NW_023416286.1, forward strand.
TCCGCGAAGCTCGACGCCCCGCTCCGGGAAGCGCTGCGCTGCCGGCGCCCCGTCCCGGGCCGCGGCGCCGCCGGAGGGCCGCTCACGGGCCGCGGCCGCCGCCCAGGCCCCCGGTACTCACACACGCACAGCTCCACCACGTACGCGTAGTAGGACCAGGCGACCACGAAGGCGATGAACAGCACCGGCACCCAGCCCACGCCGCGCTGGCAGCAGCGCCAGAACCGCCCCGGCGCCATGTTCGGCGGGCGGCTGCAGCACCGCGGCGGTGAGGAGCGCGGGGCCCCGGCCTGCGACGCGGGCGCTTCGGCAGCAGCTCGCCCGCGGCCCCGCCCCCGAGGCCGGCCCGCCGCAGCCCCGCGCCCAGCAGGCCCCGCCCCGAGGCCGGCCCGCCGCAGCCCCGCCTCCTGCCGCGCCAGGCCCCGCCCCCGAGGCCGGCCCGCCGCAGCCCCGCGCCCAGCAGGCCCCGCCCCCCGAGGCCGGCCCGCCGCAGCCCCGCCTCCTGCCGCGCCAGGCCCCGCCCCCGATCAGGCCAGGCGCAGTTCCGCGACCAAGCTCCCTGCGGCTCCGCCCCTCGCCACGCAGACCCCGCCCCCAACGGGCGGGGCTCCCGCGGCCAGAAGAAGCGCCCCTGCGCGTTAGGGGCGTGGCCTCGGCTCAGGACCGCCCAGGGGGAGGGGCGGTCGAGTGGGCGGAGGCGGGGCCTGACGGTAAACACTTCCGGGACGGGCGAGCCTGCCGGTGGGCGCTCTCGGCTTGCGCACCCCGCTCTCGCAGGGCCGGTCTGGAGTCGGTCGGGACCCTGCCACCCAGTGCGGGAGCGGGACGCACGCTGCGTCACGCCCCCAGTGGGCGGGGTGCGCCCCTGCCGGCGAACCGCGCTTCAACACCCTGTGGCCGGCACCTCGGGCCGAACCCCTTCGCTTCTCCAAGGCGGACGACCCGGTAGATGCCTGTGAGGCAGGGCGCGAGCCGCGTGGCGTCTGTCGGTTTGAAGCCGAGCTGAAGCTTGGCCGGGCGGCGGGAGCCGCAGCTCTCTCCCTGACCCCAGACGCCGCCTGCGCCTCCGAGGGTTTCCGCACGGGCGGAGCGTCCGGTCAGCAATGCCGGTGACCGCAGCAGGGCCCGGTCGCCCCGCTGTGCAGCCCGCGACTCCGCGCTCCTCCGAACCGCGTTTCCGGTCCTGCCGCGTCCAACGCGCTTGGACACACCTGTTAGTTTCCTAGGGCTGTGGGACCGCAGTGCTACAAATCAGATGGCTTAACACAACCGGAGTGCGACAGTGGAGAAGGAGATAAGGAAGCTGTGTAAGACTTCAGATCAACTTTGACGCACCCACTCTGCTCCCAAAACGGCAGTGGTAGATGTAAATCTAAAAATAGAAAAGCAACAAACCCAGGTTCAAACCTCCATCCCCAACCTCCCTCTTCCCCAGCCCCCAATAGATGAAGCAGAATAAAAATTGTGCTGATCAGCCCCCAGGATGGTGGCTCCTAACAGAGACAGGAGGACACACTGAAGCTCCCTGACCTGGAAGTGAACCAAGCCACCAGCTGGCCTGGTGACTGGATCTATGGCGTCCCCACTGTTAGGACCAGCTTGGAATGTCAAAATGCCATTTTAAGTTCTAGTTCTGAACTGAGGTCTGGGGAGGGACACTGGTAGCTAGGAAACCATGTGCCAGTCAAAACAGAAAACTTCCTCAGTCCAATGGAAGGTCAAAAGAGCAACAAAAAGGGAGTGGAAACAGAAAACATGTGAAAAGAGGAAGTTACAATCAGCCAGCTCGGTAACTGTGGTGAATGTAAACTGAATAAACGCAACGTTTATTTTTTATCTGAAGGTGCATGGGGGAAAGACGGGGGCAGAACGTTAGTGCCAGAGATTGCTTTTGTATTTTCCACGGTTCTGCAAAAACATGTAATACTTTCGTAATCATGAAGAAGACGATGCCTGAAGTACAGTAGTAGCAGGTGGTGATTAATATCAACATGGGAAGCGCGGCCTACACGGGCCTCCGCCTGGCTTCCTGCTGCAGGGGGCCGAGTCGGACCGCGGCCTTTTGAAAATGTCAAGCCGTAAAAGTGGGGGGTCGGCCGAAACCCACGAAGAAACGTAAAACCATTCCTCCCACTTCTCCCAACAACGCAAATATTCTTGGAGAACCTCAGAAGGGCTGCGTCTGGCGTCAGGAACTCATGAGTCAGGGAACGTGGCAAGTCCTTTGATGGTGGCTCCCAGGTCCGGGGGAGGGGAGGAGGGCGGGGGAGCGGCTTCTGGAAGCAGGCAGCCTGCTCAGCTCACCTGCCTCTGAGCCCCTCACCTGCTCCCTACCTGCAGGCCGGGCTGACGCCGCCCTCCTCCCGTGCCGGCCGCATTCCTGCCTCATTCACTCACTCATTCGGCAAACACTGCTTGGCGCCAGGCACTGTCCTCAGCCCGGGGACAGAGACAACATCTTGGCTTGGTGCCACCCTTGTTCTCGCTGGCATTCTGTTCCCCAACATCTATGCCACGATAGGAGTGGGCCTTCGGAGAATCGACCCCGCTGAGCGCCTGCGTGGCCGGCACCAGCCTGCCCGCCTCGGAGGCCCCGCAGCCCGTGCCCCCCATCTCGGCCCTTTCTCCCCGGCTTGCTCCTGGTCCTCCTCACTCGTGTCCCCGTGGCTTCCTTCCTTCCTTCCCTCGGTGCTGCCCCCACCTGTGTGCTCTGCCCAGAGTCCCCTCGCCCTGTACTTCCCACGCCTCCTTCAGGCCCGGCTCACCTGAGTCCCCGTGTGGCCTCGCCTGGCTGCTGAGGGGTCAGCCCCAACCTTACGGGTCTGACCTCTCCTCCACAGAGCGTGACTTGGCTGCGTGCGAGAGCGACTTTCCCTCGGCGCGTCAGCAGCAGAAACGCTGTGTGGGTGCGTAGAGCCGGGCTCCAGCTCACGGCGGCGTTTTCCCCCTTTTTAAAAAATCTTTTCATTCCGAAATAGTTTTAAATTTGCAGAAGAGTTACTAAGATAGTGCAGAGTTCCTCTGCCCAGCTTCCCCAAAGGTGACACCTTCCGTGACTGTGGCGTGTTTATCGAAACTACGGAACTAGCAGCGGCACAGCACTGAATGGAAAGGCAGCCTGCGTTCCCCAGTTCTCCCCCCAGCGCCCCGTTCTGTGCCGGGGCCCACACTGCATTTAGTAGTCGCATCTCCGTCTCCTCCAGTCTCGGGCTGCCTTCCAGGCCTTTCTGGCTTTGCATGGAAAACGCACAAGGTGCCAGTCAGGTGTTTTGTGGAATATCCCCCAATTTGCATTTGTCTGTTTTCTGGTAGACTGGGCTATGGATCTTGGGGAAGAAAAACACAGAGACGGCGCCCCGCTCCTCACGGCCTGCCTGGCGGGCAGACACGACATGCCTTCTTACTGTGGCATTAGCTTCCATCGCTTGGTTAAGGGGCTGTCTCCACCGTGAAGTCACACCACACTATTCATTAGAAAGCAGTCATGAAGTCCAGCCACACTCGAAGGAAGAAAATTCAGTTCAGTCGGAGGGAGGGCTGTCAGGGAACTGTGGACATCCATTGAAGCCATCACGGGAGTCCAGTTTGGGGAGAGGCGCCGTGAGGCTATGTGACTACCCTGTGTGTCTGCGGCTTTGCCCACTAATCCACACGCCGTCTGTGGGCCGTGGCCGTGACAGGCTCGTCGCTTTTCCTCTGCTGCACAGTTCACTGATGAGCTGTTCCTTGGCTAATAAAATGCGGCCAAAAGGGAGTTCAGAAGTTTAGCTGTGGCGGTGGGGCGACAAACAGACTCCTGGCCCTGACACAGCAAGAGTTTCTGGTCTGGTGAGATCTGTGTTTGCGCATCGTGGTGGTGGTGGGGGGGTGTCTGTCGCCCAGAAGCCTGGGCACTTGTCCATGGAGGGTGCAGGCCTCATTACTGACTGCAGCCAGGTCGCAGGGGAAAGCTGGGCGTGGCTGCTGCCATGGAAACGGTGCTGTCTCCTGGCCAGAGGGGCGTGGTTTTCAGGGAACATCACACAGCTCCACCTTCATTGCTGGGATCTCGCCCTGAGGTCACTCTGGAGTGAGGACTGGCAAGTCCCCAGCCAACAAAAGCCCAGGGGACGTGCCACTCCAGGTGGCAGAGGGGCGTTTGTGTCTATGTGTGTGTGTTCGCGTTTGTGCATTTGCGTGTTCATGTGTTTGTGCATTTATGTGTGTGTTTGTGTGTTTATCTGTGCACGTGTGTGGGGTGTGTGCTCGGCGTTTGGAATGGCCCTGTACCCACGCAGCCGAAGGTCCCCCTATAAGCCTCTGAGGCACCTCTCCTCTGCGTGATGATTTTATTAGACACCTTCCCTAGACCGAACGCTTTTGGGAGGAGGGACTAGGTTTGCTTTGCTGGCATTGTGGGCTCAGCACTTGGGCAAAAAGCAACAGCCACATTAACTAGCCTGCAGTCTCCTCGAACTCTCGTGGCTCGGCCACAGAAGCACGCGGTGGTTACATTCTCTAGGACAGTGTGGTCGTTTGTTTACGTTATGAGGTAAAAACCACTTGTGTGCTAGCCTAGGGATTGATGTGGGATGCGGTTAAGGACACACAGACCTTGGGCATAGTAGAAAAAAGGCAGATCGTGGAGTCGGCGCTACCTGGATTCAAACCCCAGCTTTGTCATTAACAAGTTCCGACAGTCGTAGAATTCGTCGTAGCCCCCAGAGACCCCTGTCTTCTGCGGAACAGAGTGCTCGCTGTGAGGATGAGCGGGAATTTTAGACAGGAGGTGTGAGTGTGTGGTATATGTGTAGTCGATGCGAAATGTGTACTTAAGCCCTTGCATGTACGTGTCCACCTGCGGCACACGCACAGGTGTCTGTACATTCCTTCTAACGCACACGTGCGGCTGCCCGCCTGCCAGTCTGATTACCTGTCCCCATTGCGTGTACTTCCCTGCTCGTGGTGGCTGCTCCAGTCCAGGTCCATGTTAAGTATCGCCACAGAGGAAAGGTCAATGTGAGGAACTGGTTTAACAGGCGTCAGAGGACTGAGGAACATCAGAGAAGGGACCTGCGGGAGGAGATGCCGCCCAAGGCCCCGGCGGGGGAGAAGAGGTTGTGGCCGTCAGAATCGCGAAGCTGGGGTGAGGGGGGGAAGGTGGGTCCTGCTGGGGGCGGGCGCCTGCCAGTTGGGGCTGGTTCTCCCGGAGGACACAATGAGCTGGTTCTGGTGATGCCAAAACAGTAATGACAGTAGCGCGGGGAGCTGGTACCAGCTGCCGCTGGGGCGAGGCTGCGGCGGGCGCCGCTGGCGGGACCCCAGCAGCGGGGCGCGTCCCTGCGCTCCCGCACCCTTGCAGGGCCCAGCGACCCTGGCCCGGGTCCTGCCCGGCATCGCGGAGCAGACACGAGTGCGGGACAGAGCGACAACAGCTCGGCCCCCCAGCCCCGCGGACGCGGTGCATTCATTCATCGTGGTGCATTCATTCATCGTGGTGCATTCATTCATCGTGGTGCATTCATTCATCGTGGTGCATTCCTTCATCGTGGGCCGCCGCCTGGCAGCCGGCGGCACGGCCATCGCACCGCGCGCGTCCCCGCCGTCACGGGACAGGCGAGAGCGCCCCAGCTTTTTCCCACGTGCAATGACGCTGCAGCGAGCACGCCGCTCCTTCTCCTTGGACTGCGGAGTTTGGCGCGGGGGAGGGGGGGAGGGCTGCGGGCTGTCCCCGTGTCGTGTCAAAGGCGGCGTCAGAAATGCTGCAGGCCAGACAGTTCCTCCCGTCCACCCCCCGCGAGGCTGCCGGCAGAGGCGGGACGGCCGCGGGCTTCGGGACGGGCTGGTGCAGCGGCGACGCCGGCCGGCGGCCACGTGCTGCCAGGCGGCCCGAAGACGCCTCTCCCTCCGCACAGAGGCCGCGCTCCCCACGGGCTGGCGGCGTGGGCTCCGCGCCGCGGGTTGGGGCGGCGGCGCCGGGGGACGCGCGGGCGGGAACCGTTCAGGGGCGAGAGCGCCACCTCGTGGCGGCCCCGCGGTGCTCGCCTCGGCGGGCGCGGGCGGGAACCGTTCAGAGGGGCGACAGCGCCACCTCGTGGCGGTCGCGCGGTGCTCGCCTCTTGTATTTACTTTCTCACGTGGAACTGCAGAGCCGCCGCCCGCGACCCGCGGATTCCTTTCGTTTTCCTGCCTAAGGTTCTTCTCCCTGCACCTCGCCTTTTTGTCCCGTTTATTCTAGGGTGCTGGCGTGCTATTGGTGTCATTTTGCACCCCAGCTTTTGCGGGCATGCAATTTTCATCAAATAAAACTCAACTCCTCGCCGGTCCTGAGCTGCCTGTCCTTACCTGTTCCCTGATTTTTGTAATTCGCATCAAACTCTGACTTTGCAGTTGGTCCATAACTCCTCTAGGGAATATCAGGAAATTTCTCTAAATGTGGCTGGATACAGAATTCCAGGTTAGTGGGTTCCCTCCCCCCACTTCCTTTAAATAAAAACTTACCTCCGTTCTGTTCTTATTTCTTTGGTTTCTGAAGAGAACTCCGATGTACGATCATGAGACGGGTTTTCTCCGGGTACATTATCCTATTAAATCGTAACACGAAGCCACTGTTAGGTGACGTTGCCGACCTCAGGTCTTTTACGCGGCTATTTTGTTTTTCGTGGGACTTTGAACGCAGAGTTGGTCGTCCGCCTCATTTTGAGGCAAAGCATCGTCCTTGGTCTAAGAATTTCGTTTCACGATTGTTTCCCCCTTCACCCCAGTTCTTGCCATTGCCTCCCCTCTTCCCTTCTGCCGACACTGCTGTTTTTGTATGTATTTTTACCTTATGTAAACTGTAGTTGCTATCGGTCGTTTGTTTTAAATTCAATGTTATATTTTGGCCCACCCGTACCGTCCCAGGTTATAATTCCTGCCCAGCATCCCTAGCAGGCACCCGCTGCATTTTTCTAGACACTTCTTTGGTGATGGACACTCGGCCCCTGTAGTTCCCACTGCTGCGTATTGGTACTGGGCTGAGCGTCTTTGAACTTGCCCTCATGTAGGTCTGTGCTGTTTCTCTGGGGGCATCTAGCCAAGAGTGAGACTTCGGGTCACGGGGTGCACAGCAGCGCCCGAGGGATCCCACGCCTAGGTCCACAGGAGCACTTGTCATTCTCAAGACTTCTACTGTTTGCTAGAGTGATACTCGGAACTCAGCATTCTGTTTTTAATCCGCATTTCTCTGGCTACTAGGGAGCGAATGCTTTTCCTTAGCCACTCAGATCCATTTCCTGCTCACTACCTCACCTTCTCTTGGTGAATTACCAAAATCCATACTGTTTATTTTTTTATTATGTTCATATCTATATCTATATCTATATCTATATATATCTCTCTCTATATATATAAATAATCTGGAGTTTATTAAAATTGCAGACTTCTGAGCCCATTCCTACAGATTCCAACTATGAAGGTCTGGGGCAGGGTCCGAGAAATCAAATTTTTAAGAAATATCCCCAGGTGGTCTAAGTACCGCGCCCTGAGAAACCAACATTGATCTCTGTGTGAATATTCAGCAGCTATGCTATGCCAGGTTAAGGATAATCCCCATTGTAGGGAGGGATGGAGACGGAACGAGAAGTCGGCGTCCTCATGGAGTTTATGTTCTAGTGAGGACGGATATTAGGTATACAAATAAATGTAGACAGCTAGGGACAGTGTCGTAAAAGACGAGATGTGGCATGAGCTTGGGTGGCATGAGCTTGGGTGGCCTTCCTGTGCAGTGACAGGAAGGAGTCAGCCAGTCAGCACTAGAGGAAAAACAGCCAGATGGACCTTCCTTCTTCCCCAGGGTCCCCTCGACCTAGGCCCCAGGCCAAGGATATTTCAAAGAAAAGCAAGTCCAGGACAGTGAAGCCCCACTTTATTATCGAGGCTTTCAGAGCTAGGATAGATCAGGCGGAGGACACCACAATGGGGAGACTTCTAGATGGCTCCTTCTCTCCTGGCCACAGTGCCCACAGGCTTCCTCTGGCTGGGGGCAGAGGTCAGACCCTGCTTTTTGGGAAACCTGGCTCCTACCTCATCTCCCTCACTCAAGTGTCCCTAGAGTCTCAGGCCAAGTCAGATATGGATATAGATATATTCTAGATGGTAATGACCTTAGGAGTATTTTAGAAAAATATAAATAGTTCGTTGGTATTCTAGTATTGCCCAAATATACAAACTTTGATTACATATTACTTTATTATAAGCGCCTTTACTTAAGTTAGTGCCTTATGCGACTAAAAAAAAGTAAGGTTACATTACCTATGAATTTCATTTCAGGGCAGTTAAAAGGGCATTACAAAATAATTTTTAAAACTGGTGCTGGCAGTTGGGCGTAAATTAGGTCTCCCTTGGCCGAGAACCACTGGCCGGGATATGAGTCCTTTGTTGGCTTTCCCCTTTCTCAATACTTTTTCTTGAGCTATCACCCATTAGTTAAACTCGGCTATATATTTTTTAAAAACAACTTCAAGATATAATTCACATACCATATAGTTTACCAAGTAAAGGGTACAATTCAGTGTTTATTGGTAGATCACAGTACTAACTTTAAAAAATTGTGAAATAGATAAAACGTAAAATTGACCCTTTTTAATATGGACACTTTGATGGCATTAAATTACATTCACGATGTTGTGTAACCACCACCACTATGTATTTCCAAAATTTTTCACCACCCCAAACCAAAATTCCCTGGTGGTGGAGCAGCAATCTCTCCCCGCCCTGCCCCCACCTGCCGCCTCTAGGACCCACCACAGGCGCCTGAGCAGGCGGAGCTGCACGGTGTTCGTCCTGTGTGGCCCGTTTCACCAGCAGGATGTTTAAAGGTCTATCCATCCGTAGCGTGTCAGAACGTCACTCTTTTTAAGGCTGGACAGTGGTCCACTGTATGTACACGCCGCATTTTGTTTTTCCATTCATCTGTTGATGGACAGAAGTGTTTACCACTGGTCAATCTTGCACTATGCTGTTAAGAGTGCATCTCACAATCTAGTGGATGATTTCAAGGCCCTTCCCTTTAACCATGGTTAGGGGAGAGGTTCTCTTGCTCCAGTAACTAAGCAGCTGATTTCCAGTTTAAGATCCTAGTTATTTTATTTGGTAGGTTACAGTCCGTAACTGACATTAATTTCCTTGGTGCTCAGATTGTACCAGATTTGGCCAGGGGCGCCCCTCAAGCTGGCCTTGTCCGCTGACACGCCTGTCATTTCTGAGCCTGCCTTTTCCCCGCACCAGACGCCCAGGCTCCTCTGGTGCCCGCCCTGCCCAGCCCCGTCTCGGGGTCCCTATTCACCCAGGGGGTAAAATACGTTTTCCATGTTTGCGATATTCTTATTTGAGAAGCATATGTTTTAAAAATAATTTTTATTTAGTTTAAAAATATGCCATTTTGTAATATTTTACATTTAATGTCAATTAATTTTTAGTGCCATTTTAAACATTTACCTACAACCCAATAAATCCCAAGAGATCCTGATTGTGTGATCACGATTCTCCCAACACCAGTTTTTAAGGCTATAAACCAATTTGGGATGAGAGTGTTCACATGTAAAAAATGATGTGCATTTTTTTAAGCCATAAATGTAAAACACAACACACCTCAGTAATTTTTGTATCTTTGTGAATACTTTATTCTGTTTCCTGATAGAATATTGACATTTATGTTATTTGGAAGACAATCAATATATAGCCAACCGGAAGAAAGTGCACACGAGGTTGATGCGGAATCAGACGCCCACGAGGGACCTGAGATGTTCACTGCGTCCGCTCTGCTGAGCATCAGGGCGTGCAGAGGCGACCCTGGCCTCGTGTGCCAATCCCAGTTGTCTGTAACGCCCGGGCCTTGCACAGAGCACACTGTGCTGCTGGGTCTACTACATCAGCGAAGTACTAGGTTTTCCGTTTTAGCAAAGTGCGAAGCATTACTTCGATCCTTGGCCTTCTGACAGAAGCCAGTATCTGCTTTTGTAAAAGAATACTTTCTTCTCTCTTTACTGAGTTTGTTAATTAAGTCTCGTTGGGAAATTATCCATCAGAATGCAGTGTGAATCATCTTAATATTACAAAGGAAATCAACGAAGACTCCATGAGATGAACATCTGGTACTTAAAAAAAAAAATCCCAAATTCTCGCATTTGGTGCAATAAAATTCGCACACGGTCTTTTCCTAAGAAAGGCCTTTTCCAGCTTGCTTCCAGACTTCTTTTACTCCTTTAATGCTCTCTTTTTTCACGCATTTCCAGTATTCTTGCACACTCAGCTGCTGTGGTACCTGTTAATGGAAAGTGGAGACGGAGGGTCATTGTCCCCCAGGTCAAGCATGGCCGCTCGCGTGCGACGTAACTGGTCGTTTCCTGCAAGCGAATCCGCAGAAGGTGACCGAGACAGGACCGTGCAGAGAGGGTGCGAGGTGACACACGGCCGTGACACACGTGTCCGCAGGGCGGCGGAGGGCGGAGGGACCACACGCGCATGGAGCTCCCTCCCTCACTATGAGGACGACTGGGCGCCCGTCTTTCTCATGCTGGTTTTACAATGTAACGATTTCATAAGCTTCCCTTTTGTAACATTTCGTAATGTTTCTCTTTTTCTGGGAAACTTTAGTTATGGTGGAACACAAATTACGAGTCTAAAACTTTGATTTAACTTTGGCTAAAACTATAAAGAAACTGTGGGTCACAATATATTTGATGCGAAGCCTCAAGAAGACTTAATGCACGAAAGCGTGTGCTTCGTGAATTAAAAATACCGTGTGGCTGTGACTCCTCTCGACTAAGGGGGAAAGCACAGCTCAGAAAACCAGTTCTCATGCTAATTCTTTCCGGTAGATTCTGTTAGTTTCCTCATTGTACAGATGAAGAATCTGAGGCTCAAAAATAGGTGATAAGGCTGGGATTTGAATCTAGGTGCGTCTCACTACAGAGCCCAAAGTAAAATTCTAGGCTGTGATTTCTGAATAGTTTGCAATTAGATTCAGTTTAAAAAAAAAAAAGGAAAGAAAAATGTTAGACCCTACCCTGCGTGTAACAATGTCTCTTTATAAATGACGCAAAAGCCACCTAAGATGATACATTTGCTCAAATTCAAGGCTACACTGTCCATTTAGTTATAGGTAAACACGCAGTTACTTAAAAACTCAGAATGTTACCCATAATCCCCGGTGCATCCTGTTTTTCATCACTCCAAGAAACTCCCCGTGGCTGAGACACTCGTCGCCATCCAAATCAAAGATCTTGAAGACGGCGTCCAGGATGTTGTCGGACAGCTCCTGTCCCGTGGTGACGGTGACGGCTCTCCTGAATTCCGCTAGGGGGGAAAGGACACAGCTCACCCACCGTGTGGCACAGTCCGAGTGGACAGAATCTGACTTTCATAACATGAGAAGAAAAAGACGAAGCTACGCACTTATTATATGGGAAGTAAAGACGGAAATGACCATCAAGAAGGTATTCAAACGATACATTAGGCTCAGAGGTGCCATGAAGGTCACCGTAAGATGAGACGAGCAGCTATTTTATAATCTAATCAATGTTTCCAACTCAAATAGCCCCCTCTCCTTCTCGGGACAAAATGTGAAAGTAAACGCAGCCAGCAACCATCAGACGCGGGCCCGGCTGCCGCAAGCAGATAACCACGCTGGGTAGTTAGACGGCCGATCGCTGTTTCGCTGGTAAGTGGCTCCATGGCTGGCGTCCCCCAGGTGACATTGACCAGAGACGACACAGACTGAACCATTCAGGGAACCTACCCAGTCTGACGGGGCGGTGGGCTAAACTGAACATCTGCATGGCAATGGCGAAGTCCTCCAAGTGGGTCATGAAGCGACAAAATGACTTGAACTCGTCCAAACTTATGCTCTAACGGAACAATGAAAAGGAGCTTTCGTTGGGATTTTTCAGCACATTAAATAAGCTTAGGAACGCGCGCCCGAGTTCGCCGTCCTGTCGCTGAGCTCGTGACCGTCTCTTCTCTGAGCAGGTCTGTGAAAAGTCTGCGATGCGGGACAGGCCCAGAGCCACTGTCTGAGGCCTGAGGACCCGCGGGGAGCCGCCGGCCACTGTGGGCTGCGGCGCAAGGCGCTCGCTGGCCGCTGCCGTGGGCGGAGCTGGGTCCCTTCCAGCCATGCGCGGGAGCCCCGGCCCACGCCACTGCGTTTGGAGGCGGCCCGTGGGGAGCCGCGTGGGGCTGGGTGCAGGCATCGGGGCCGAGCGCTGCCATTCGGTGTGGGCGCCGGGCCCGGTGAGGACTCGGCAGGGAGCTGTGCGCGGGCCTGGAGGCCCGGCCCGGGGCACCCGAACTCGTGGGTCAGCGGCTGGGCTGCGGCGTCACCAAGGGGCGCGCACCCCGAACGCAGCGGACGCCAGGCCCTTCTCGGGGCCTGGCCTCCGGCCCCCCTGCGGGTTAGACACCGGCTCCGTGCGAGGCCAGCGCCCTCCTGCTCCTCTTTCCTCATGACTCTGATGGTCACACTCGGCGGGAGGAGGGGCGGGGACACTTTCATTTTCACGCTGCCCCCCGAGTTCCCGCCTCCGCTCGCTCAGTCTCCATCGGCGCACGGTGCAGGCCCTGCCCCGCCTGGCGCTCCTGGCCCGGGGCCGGCGGTGGCCACGGCTTACCTCGGTCCGCTCCCGCACGCCGGCCAGGGTCTGGCGCCCCGTCCGTAATGCGGCTTCCCCCCCACTCATCTGCGCCGTGACTTCCCTATGCTGAATTCCCACGTCTACCTGGGTCTCTCTCTGGACCCCATATTCTGTTCATCGATCTGTCGGATTCACCGTAACGGTTTTAGTCACCAACAGCTGCTGATACCTTTTGCTGGGTCAGCATTTTTTTTTTTCAGAGTTTTTTTTTTTTTTTGGAGCAGCTTCAGGTCACAGCAGACTGAGGGGAAGGCACAGAGACACCGCAGCCCCCGACATCACGAGACGTTCACGGCGCTGTCGTGGGAGTCACACGTGCTCACGGCGACCCCCTCCCTTCCCGACTCCCTCCCTTCCCAACCCCCTCGCCGCCCGCCGCGCTTCCGCCGCTGGGTGGGCTAGGGGGACCAGGCCTGCCGATGGCCAGGTCGTGTGTCTCCAGGTCGAAACGTGTAGTTGCCAGGATGTGACTCACCCCTTCTTTTCCTACCCCAGCCTCTGACGGTGGTGTTTTTTTTTTGCAGACGCTGGAGCTCCGAGATGGCAAAGCCAGGACCAGCCCCGGGCCCTGAGTGGCCCGTGGGAGGCCTCCCTGCCCCACGAGAAGGGAGCCTCTGTGCTGGGCGCAGGCGTGCGGCCCCGCCCCCCTCGCACTGCAGCAGGCCCGGGCTGTGCTCACTGCTAAAACCACCCCACTCACCGCCTCACTCAGGGAGCACTGCTGTATCCATAACGCTGAGACTGTCCAGTCAATCATAGGGAACGTTTCTATCATTAGGGAAGTTTTATGGCTATTGAGACTTTAAAGTTTTTCCCACATATTTCTTATTAAATTTACTTCCGATTATGTATGTCTACTGCAATTATAAATGGGCTCTTCTTTATATTTTAGTGTCTTTTCCCTCACTACAGAAATAGCTTTAAAAATTATATAAAAACACATGCCCATTTCAAAAAAATTTCGGAACCACACTGTAAAATGTTATAAAAACAATATGCAAAATGAGACTCACTTGAAATCTCACCGCTGTACGGTAGTCGTTATCAACAGGTGGACAGCCGTCGCTTCGTGCATTTCACACATGTGCACACGTGCACGTGTTACTGCATTTTCTGACCTGCCACCCCACCCGGTAGCACCGCGACAGGCCCTTTATGTCGATTTTATTGTTTCTAGCGGTTTCTCACTTTGCACCTTGTGTTCTCTAGGCGCACAGTCACGTCATACACCGACGAAGCCCACGGCCACCTCCTCTCACGGCCGAACACCCTTGCACCTTGTCGTTTGCACTGGCTCGTGCTTCCCTGCCCTTTCCTGCCCTTACCGGAAATGCTAAGCTCGCGGCTGCCACACCGCGTGTGCCGCAGGCAACAGTCCGGCCCAGGAAGACGGTACGTGGGCAACACCCTCCCACCTGACCCCACGCTCAGAAACGCGCGGCGGCTTCGTCCTGGTCCACGTGGGAGCCACTTGACTGGACAACAGGGATGTGGGACTTCCTACTTCCTGTCCATCACAAGCATAACGAAAAGGCATACTAACCTCTCCTGCCGACAGCCTCTCTCTCACATTTTTCCAATAAACATCTTTATTTTCAGTGTTAGTGAATAGAAGGAGCCACTCCGCAAAGTCTTCTTTTCTCATGAAACTCAAACCTTTAGAAAACTGAAAGAACTCCATCTCTTGGATCTCCGTTTGCAGATTCTCCATGAACCTAAACGTTAAAGTACAGAATTAATAGACGTAACCGGTAGCACTGAATTGTGATACTGTCACTAGGGCTGCGAAGCACCTTCGACGTCGCCTGCGGAGCGGCTGCCACGGTCAGTGGGCGAGTCGGAGAGTCGCGCGGAACCCGAGTGCGTGCAAAGGACAGTGGGAGCCAGGGCGCAGAGACGCTGGCGAAGCCCCACACCCGCTTGGGCCCGAACCCCGACGCCCGGTGCGCCTGCGCGAGCTGCACTTGCCGACCAGATTCCGACGAGCCTAACGGCTTAGAACAGTCTGCGAAACACCGCTCTGCCACAGCCAGGGAAAACAAAACGGCGTGGAAAGCAAACGTTTTCCAATACAGAAAAATTATCAATAATCGGGGAAACTGGAAATTCAGCTGGGATGCTGCTTTTAGAATGTTAACCATAATTAATGGTTCTTAATATTTTTTCAGATACCAAAGTTGATTGAGGTAATCAATGGCTTTTCACGAAGAGCTGAGATGTACCTAAAAATATTTATGATCATTTGGACAATAATGTCAAGATTCTTTTTTATAAAAACACATGGCAGTTTGATCGAGTCGTCATCAACGGCTTCTCGTGTAAGGGTCAAGCTGAAGGAATATCGGATTAAAAAACATCCCCTTTGAACGAGAAACCAGAAAAGGGCCCTCGGTGTATTTTGAAACTGCACACGTGAAAGCATCGCCGTCTCCACGCGTTGTAACATGCTGCGGAGCCTTCATTCACCTTCCCCCACGAGAAGGCTCGATACTGTCCGTCACGTCTCGCGCGAACGGGGACACCCATGCAGCGCGGGGTGCGAGCGCGGCCACCACCAGCCGGTGACTTGCTCCGGGTTCCACGGCTTGCGGCCAGCCGCAGAAGCACCGCCCCCCCCCCCCCCCCCCCGTGGGTGGCAGTGGGGGGCAGGCCTTCGGGGGCGGGGGGCGGAGCCCTCCCACGCCCCTCCCACGCATCCGTCCATCAGCGCCGTGAGCCTTTCTGAGTCAGAGCAGAATTTCATTCCAAGTCTGGACCGATCCAGCAACGTCTTCTCTGACGTGCTTCTTCTACCTTTGTTTTGCGGACTGTTCTGGTACCGTGTGGTGACCACGGCCGGCTCCTCCTTATTGGGATCGTTAAAAGCATGCTTTACTCGCGGATGCGTGAACGAGTCAGGGAAGCAGAAAACGTGGCACCAGAACGATACTAACTTGTTCCTTCCCGTTTCCTTTTTCTTCAGGCTCTGAGGCCGAAATATTATAAACCTTATTACTGTTACACTACACATTGTCTGGTTTAAGCTACTTTCATCTTAACTAACTATACTATTTTTGAAGATCCTTAAGTACGTTTTATGACAGTAATCTAAGTCTAAAATTATACACCTCGTCATGACATGAAAATCTGGACCATGACACCAGGCGCAGACGTGAGTTGGAGAACTGAGGGTACATGAGGCCAGCAGTGCACTAGGAACCCATTAAATAGTCCGTAAAGTAGTGGCCTAATTGGAAACCCCGGGGAGAGCTTTTCCTGGCTGGGGGCTCTGCTGGGCGTGACATGCACTGTGCCCCTGGGCTGGGTGTCCACAGAGGCGTCAGCGAACCAGACGATCCCGCTGCTCTTCCCGAGAGCCGAGCCCCAGGGAACTCACCGGCACAGCCTCCGCCGAGTTCATGAAAACCCTTCACGGATTCAGAGCCTCCGCCACTAACGAACGATTTCTCAGAATCAAAAAAAAAAAAAAAACCCAGCCCTAGAGAGCGCGTGGGCGTCGACGTCCTCCTGATTTTTCCTGATGAGAGAACTGGAAACCTCTTTTCTTTCCTGTGTCCCTAATTATTTTCAGCTTTAAAAACTGATCGGCATAAAAAATGAGGTCCAATGGACCACACCGGAAACGAACTCAGGCATATATATCTTCTGCTCACTATTTTTAAGGCTAAGCAGTAGAGTTTAACAGAGTGGGAAGAAATGCAGTAGAAAAGGCTCCGAGTAAAGCAGGAAAGAGGAGAGAAAGAGGGGGAAACAGAGCGAAGGGCCCGGCGGTGGCCCCCGCGACGCGAGTGTCCGGCGGGCACCGCGCATCCGCTGCGCGCACGGCCGGGGCATCACGCCCGGTTGCCCGCGGACACCGTAACGAGGAACGCGCGCCGGCGTCCTCGGGGACGGCATTTCAGCATTCCAGATTTTATTTAAATGCCTAAGTGGTGTCTCCGTTGGAAAATCTTTGGACTAGTTGTCAAAGTAAAAAAGATAAACCACCAAGCCGAGCACGGCTGCACCCGCGCGCTCCCGCGTTCGCCGCTGCCTGCCTGGCGCGTCCCGCTGGTCGCCGGGGTGGCACTGCTCCCCGGAAAGCCCACTCGGGGGCCCGGCCGGCCCCGCGCTGGCCTCGGTCCCCGGCGCCGAGCGAGCCCGGGCGCCTGGGGCGGGAGGGGCGGGGGAAGCAGCGCGTGTCGCACAGCGACGCGGGCCAGGCGCGCGGGCACCGCGCGGGCAGGGGCTGGGATGGCACGGCGGCCGTCGCGTCCTGCCCTCCCGCGGGACTCGGGGACTCGCCCCCGCTCCCCGCCTGGTCCCTGCGCGAACCTGGGCTTCGCGCCTGCGCGGTGGGCGGCCCAGGGCCCCCAGCCACTGGGGCCGCACCCCGGGGAGCGCGTCCTCAACGGGCCCTCGACCCCCGCCTCCCGCAACTCCGTCTCAGCAGGCGCCCGGGCCCCACTTCTCGGATGGGGACCCGCTGGCAGAAACCCATTTTCCCGCCATCATGACAGAACGCGACCTTTCTTCCGACAGGCGCCTCCGCACCTGCCCCTGGTGAGCTCGGGGCACAAACTCCTGACGCTGCGCACCCGCTTCGGCCTCTCCCCGCCCCGCCCTCCCCACTGGCCCCCCTGCCCGGACCCTGCGCGCCCAGGCCGCCCGGGGGCCCACGGGCTCCGCGCGGCCACTGTCCACGGCGAGCCCTGAGCCCCCCGTTACCCAGCCCGAGTGACGGTGAACCTGCAGCTTCGACCGGGCGCTGCTCCCCGCCTGCGTGACTTTCACCTCTTCAGGAAGCTCCGACACCGGGCTCAGGATCCCACGATCCCACCACCGCAGACGCGGCCGTCCCTCTGCCCGGAGCGGGGGCGCGGACTCCCGAGCGCCGCCCCTGCCCTGCCCCCCGCCGCGCGCTGTCCGCACCACCGCACGACCCTGCGCGGCGCCCAGCGGTCTGCACCCCGCCGGTCAGGCCGTCGGCGCAGCTGAGGGTGAGAAAGCGAATGGTGACACGGCGTTTCCCCTCGCGTCCTTTGGCGGGAAAACACTTGCCAGGGTCAAGGATCAGAAAAAACATCAATATTTTGTAAAGTAAAATCTGACTTGGAGATTTTTTTAAAAATTGTTTTATTGGAGTGCAAAACAGACTTTTAAAATAACTGATTTTTTTCTTAGTCTGCGTTTGCTAACCAAATGTTCCGTCCCAGCCATTCCCACATTGTGCTGTGTGCATGAATAACTTAAGTTTAGCTGCGTCACTGTAATTAACAGTGCACGAGGGACAGCCTGGACCGGCGACTGGACGGACGTGCCGCCCGCACCTCCCGCCCTGCGCGGCTGTGTGCGGACGTCGCTAGCACCCCACCGACCCGCCTCACGAGACTCGACCCCCTTCGTAGAACTCACTCACGTTCTCAATATTTTGTCGGTGAATGAAATATCACTGGATTTTCAACTTACAAAATGGATAACGAAATTAAAGGAACTTTTATTTTTCATCACCACCTGTGATGAAAAATAAAAGTGCCGTCTGGTTTTCGGTTCTAATGTAAAAAAACCTGTCTCTGAATTGGAAAGCAGTGGATCCCTGGGGGAGAAGACACTCAGAGTAGGACACTTTTATTTTAGTTCTGAATTTTTTCCTTTAGATGTTGAACGGAGGAGCCTTTTGGGGACAGGACTGGGGACACTCCAGGCTGCAGAGGGCCCCTGAGCGAGGCGAGGAAATGCAGAGAGCGGCCGGCCGGAGCCCTGGGGAGCCACTGGCACTGGGCAGACGAGCCATCTGGAACCGGCTCGGCTGACGTGCGCTGGGCGCAGGTTCCGAGCGGCCGCCGAGGGCGCTGCCTTAGTCCCTTCCCAGGCCAACCTCAGACCTTCCGTTGGGGCCAAATATGGGCAGGGTCAGGAGGGAAAGGCCTGCATGAATCAGAGGTGTCCGCTTTCCTGTTGTGAGATTCCTGTAAGACTAATGATAATTCGCAGCGTTTGGTTTACGCTCGCATTTACTCACCGCCCTGCAAAGCCGGCAGGCGCGCCCCAGCACGCGAACTCTAAACACGAGAAGCAGGTACGGCGACCCCTGAGCGACGATGTGGGCTCGCTCCTACCTTTTTAAAGCAATTTTACCAATTTATGCGAATTAAACGCAATCGCGTGCCAGCGGACCCGCAGTCCGAGCCGGCGCTGTTTAAGGGTCAGTCGTCCTTGGCTGTTTCTTCGCTTTACCTATCACATTTCCCTAAACGAATATCGATATTTGTATTTACCTTCGAAATTCTCTGTAATGAAGTTTTCTTTCTCCTTTTTTCCCAAAGAAACGTATCTGAAGGGTGGTGTTAATGTCAGGTTCCTTCTCTGTTGGTTCCTATAAAAAACGATGCGGTGATTTCAAGTAATTACAACCGGGAACAAACCTAGATCCTGTAGCCCGGCCCCGCAGGACAGTGCCCACCAAGGACTCCCGCAGCGACAGCGAGGGCGGGAGGGGGCAGCCGCTCTGTCCGCGGCTACTCTGCATCGCCCTGTGCCAGCGTCCGCTCCGCTCAAGCAAGAGGAAGACGAGGGTGAAAACACGCGAAATACTCCAGGTGGACCTGAGCCGTAAACGACATTTTAGAAATGTTCGTACCTTGTGACCCAGCGACTGAACTTCCGGAAAGTTATCCCTCAGATATGCTCACATGTGTGTAAAATGATACAGTTACGGGATTATTAACGGCAGCATCATTTGTAATATCCAAAGACTGGGTATATTTGAATCTTTCAAAACAGGAATGGTTAAATTGGTACGCCCGTACGACCAAGTGCCGTGGGCCGTGAGAAAGGATGAGACAGCCAGGAGGGTGGGAGGCCGGCAGGTTCTCACGTAGCAGGGGCCAGAGGCACAGAGACGCCCGTAGCCACGTGCTCACCTACGCGCTTCCGTCTGCGGAAACGACCCCCGGAAGAACACACAGGAAACTGACGCCCACGGGCGGGGGGCGCCTGCTGGCCGGGAGGAGACTCCTCCCCGACAGGCTCACTCGTGAACCCTCGCGGGTCTGGACATGTGCGTGCAGCGCTTTGACTTCCAGTGGCTAGAGAGGGTGAGCTCCTGGTAACTTCCCCAAGTATCTGGGACACTTATCTGAACACAGGATGAGACGCACCGTAACCTCGACTGTCTGGAGGGACTCAGTCGCTCTGCACGTACCTGGCGCTCTGTCTCCTCTGCCATCGTCCTCACGTCGTCTTGTTTACTTAGGATCTTCTGCAGCTACAGGGGTTGTGAACAGGAATTTACATATGTGTCTGCTGGACTTTTCGGAACAACCCAAAAAGCAGATTCTGAGGTTTTGTTATAAATCCCATATTAGTTACTCGTTAAATATTAACTTAAGTTCTTCTTATATTCAAATGGCTAATATTATGCTTTTTCCTCAGATCGTGTAAGAATCAAAGGAGAAACGAGATACGCAAGTGTCACAGTTGTTGTTATACGATTCAGACCCTTCTCCTAAGGGAGCGGCTTGCTTAATACGCACATACGCCATAAAAACTTCGTGACTGTCCTCATCCCTCAAGAGTTTTTACTCATAATTTTTTGTATCGCTGAAAGTTTAAGGCCACATTTTCAAGGATGTAACTCTTAAAAAGCTATTCGTATCATATAAATGTCCTTCCTTTACCCTTTATGCATTTATAAAGCATTAAAACAATTTAAAGACCTACATTTCTACTAATTATAAAATTGTCACTAGCACTCTGAGGCTGAGTACATTAAAAAACCTACCTTTCAGAGTCACTTGTACCAATCCTCATGTGGAAAGCAAATTTAAAAAAAGGGTTTAAAAAAATTAAATGTAGACAAAAATCTGAAACTGAATTCAAATCAATTAAGAGACAACCTTCGTCTATTTTTTTTTTTTTCTGGGCTATTTCTTTGTTAATAGTTTCGAAATTGCTGCAACAAAATTCTAAATTATGTCAAATGTAATAAACCCAGTGTAGCTTCTATTATGTTTATTTTAGGCAAGTAGTTTATCTCTAGTTTCCTAAATCCCACAAACTTTTCAACACACCCCATACTTACCTTAGGGAAGAAAGTCAAAAAGCTTTATGCTTGTTTTATCCCTCATTTTTTTAGGCTGACAATCGAACAGCACAACACCGAGTTCAGTGCCCAAACATCCTTCCCTGAAAGCGACACCTCCTTTTTGTCCCCAACGCTGGTGACACGGACCCTCTTTTGCCCTGAGGTGTAAGTGGCTGACAATGTCCTGCTCAGTCCAGGTGTACAACTCAACGATTCGATGTTCGTGTTCCTCACGAGGTGCCCGCCGGGTCAGTCCAGCCCAGCTGCCGCCTGTCATCCCGCGGAGTCACTGTGGCACTACTGGCTGCTTCCCCGTGGCTCATTCTGTACCTGCGGGTCTGTGACCCTTCGGCCCCTTCGCCCACTACGCCCCTCCCGGCCCGTCCCCCCGGAAGCCACCAGTTTGTCTCTGTATCTGAGCCTGCTTCTCTTTTGCTTTTTGACTCTACTCATAAGTGAGACTGTACAGCATTTGTCTTCCTCTGACCTATTTCATGTAGCACAATACCCTCCAGGTCCAACCATGTTGTCAGAAATGGCAAGAGTCTGTCCTTTTCCATGGCGGAGTGATATTCCGCTGTGTGTGTGTACGGATATACTGTCTAGTGATGGACACTCGGGTGCTTCCGTCTTGAGCACTGTAAATACCGCTGCAGTGAGCATGGGGTGCATGTGTCTTTTTGAATTAGTTTCTGTTTTATTCAGCTAAATGCCCAGAGGGAGACTGACTGCTGGGTGCATGGTATGGCAGTTCTATTCCTAATTTTTGGAGGACTCCACACTGGCTGGACTCCACAGTGGCTGCACCAGTTCGAGGGGTTCATCTTTTCTGGGTCTTTATTTTTTTTTGCTACTACGTAGAGTACTGACAATGTGTCAGAATTTATAATAGATAAATTTTAAAAATAGACATAATAGATGATACTCATAACGTGATTACGTTTTTATAGGAAATTCAAAACTCATTTCCCTCTGTCACGAGACATGTGCCATGGCGTTTCAATCCTCAGAGTTACTGTCACGCCGCCGGCCACACGCCCAAAGGCAGGGCCAGCCCGCCGAAGGGGGACGTCTCGGGGGCCTAGTCCGTCGCTGGCGCGTCCCGGTGTGGTGCGCAGCTCAGACGACGGTCCGTCCCGGCCCCGTCCACCGGGTTTGGTGCCAGGTGGGGCCGGTCGCGTGGGAGCCACGCCGGACACGTGCTAGTGCGGGCCCCGGGACAGTCCTAGCGATTGTGGACGTCATGCGGCCATGGCCGCTCTCCCTGGACGGTCACAGACATCATGCGCCCGGGGGTCCTCTGGGGCCAGGCGGTCTCTCCGGTCCAGAGCGGCTGTGCGGTGGCCGTCTACGACGCTGGCGCAGGACAGCAATGCACCAAGTGCCCAAGGGTGATGCCAGTGCCGTTGTACTCCTGGGAACGCTGCGGGCGGGGACAGAGCACGTGCTTGCTCCCCCTGAACTGGGTCCTGGGGGGCCGGGGATGACAAAAACGAGTGAGACAACAAGTCGGAGAGCTTCGGACAGCGCCAAGTGCTATGACGAGAATCAAATCCGGTGGGGTAAGAGGATCCGGGGTGCCGGGGAGGGGTCGCTGTTAGACGGGCTCACGCTGGGTGGTTCTCTCTGCGGGGACGACGTGTGGGTGTGAAGGACTGAACGGCACTGACGGCGCGGGGACAGGACGGTCTGGCGGCAGGAAGAGCCACGTTCGGGCAGAAATGGGAGCGCCCAGTTAGAACACAGAGAAGCGGTGCCGTGAGGGGTACAGGGGGCACAGGGGGCACGGTGACCACACGCCGGCTCGGCAGGTCTCAGGAAGCACTCCAAGCCGACTACATTTAGACTGACCTATATTTTCAAATTCAGGCTGAAAACGGAGAAAAGGATGCAGGGTCGATTTAACTTAATTTTGTTCTCAGATCATAACAGTTCAAGTTCTGAAACAAGGGCTCCATCCCCAAGTCTAGAGGAATAAACTCCACCGAAGGCTCGCACAGCTCCATGACGACGACTCCGGCAGGCGCAGCTCACGTCCGAGACCATGACGCCGCACCCGGGGCGCGGAGCTGCCACCAGCGTGAAGCTACGTGACATCAAAGGAGCACCTGAGGAGAAGCCCGTCCCGGTGAACAGACTCGCATCAACCCAGTGTCTGAAGAAACTGCGTTGAAACCTGGCGCTTTTCCCAAATCAGCGGGTGCGCCGCCCGTCAAGGCGAACGGGAAACGGATCAGCTGCTACGGGCTCCGATCGCTGCTGGCGGCGTTTAGTGTCACGATGGGGACCAGCTCGCACACTCGTTCTTGGAGTAAAGAAGCAAGCAACACCCCTTCCCAGCGCAGTTTCTAGATCCGGATATTGTGAAACGGGGATGTGCCACAAAACGCCAAAGTGACGAAAGCAACGCACATTCTCGAACGGTTTCGCCAGATTTTATACGCATGCGTTTTTTCATCATTATTCTTGTATTCGCTGTTCAAATCACTTTGCTGTGTCTATGTTTTGAGTATTAAAGTAATTCTCATTACTTTTCTAGTACTTAGGGTAGGAAAAACAATAAGAAAAATTTACTGGGGAAACATTCAGATAAGCCAATAAAAAAAACTAAACCACCCTCATCCTCCGCACCTTAAATATGCTTTTCTGATCTAAAATGAACCGTTTGATTCTTTCAATAAAATTTCAAACACCAGATGCCACACACTTAGGTCCCCTATACCGTGACCGTGAGGTGCGAGCTCACTCAGATACTTAGAGGCAGTTTCTTCTCCCGAGCCGTTATTTACCTCGCTCACTGTACCATGGATGTGGGTTATCGAGTTCAGTGTCGTTTCTAAGATCGGCACAAAGAACCTCCTGCAGGCTTAGAAGGTGGACGTTTATAACCTTAACCTTAAAAAAAAACCAGCGACATGCCCTAAGATTCTTTTTCTCGTTTCCTGAATTCATGAGTTGATCATCTGAGAACTTCCTTGACATTTAAGGAAAACGCTGCAGGTTTTGGGGTGTGTTCCATACATTCAGCACGTTCTCATTCCATCAAAGTGAGACCTTCACGGGAGGCTCGGGGTAGAGGCCGCGGGAGGCCGTGCTCGCTGGGGGGACCTGAGGAGGGAGGGCAGCCAGGCGCCCTCTTGCCGTTTGCAGCCTCATGGTGAGTGTCGCCTGGGCTGCAGGCTGTCACACGGCCCTGAGTGGCTGTCACGCCTCGGGACGGTGCAAGGGAATGCTGGTCCTGGAGAAGAGTCATGATGCCGGTGGCCGCCAGCCCAAGTTCACTACTCCAGGGGGAGCATGGGGCAGGGGACGGGGTGGTGACCGATTGCTAAGCCCCAGCCTGGTGCCCTGTGCCCGCAAGGGACAAAGCAGGAAGCTTGTCCGGGAGGGAGGGGTGCAGAGACCCAACGGCTGCCTCGACAGGGCCCCCGAGCAGCGCGGCTGCCCCCTTACTGGTGAGCCACCTGAAGGGAAGGCCCCGGCGTCTCCCGTTCCTGCCGGGCGGCTGGAGCGTGCCGGCACCTTGCGGCTCGTGACACGGGCGCGCCAGGCCCTGCTGCGCGGACGCGTTCTCTCTCTGACCGCGTCCAGCCTGCACCCGCGGCTCCTGCGTCCCGGCTTCCGCTCGGTCCCCACCGCACCTTTGAAAGGGCGTCTGCGCGGGCTCCCAGAGACCCGCAGGGCTCCAGGGGCGGTCTCCTCGGTCTTGGTCCCAGCGACAGCCTTGGAGGCCGTGACAGGAGACGCCCTTCACGGGGCCTTTCTCCTGAGACTCCGTCGCCCGCGCTCTCTGGGTCCTCAGCTTGCGCCCGGCCTCCCCTGTCAGCCCCCAGGCCTCCGTGGCCCACCGAGCGCCACTGCTTCCCAGACTCTGGTCTCGTCCCGGGGGGCCGGCCGCTCTGCGACGGAACGGTTATGCTGCAGAAGCGACGATGGGAAGGTCCTCCGCGGGGGCGCGCTGCCGGGCCACCGGGCTCGCCGTCCCCCAGCTCAGGGTTCGGGGCCTTCCCAGCCCCTTCCTCGAGGTCTCCCCCAGGCGAGGCCAGGGAGGGCAGTGCGCGACCGGGGTGGGCGCCGCCTCTGACGGGGACACTTCGTAGGTCGCTGGAAGGGTTCCACACGGTGACCGCTCCCTGCGACGCGCCCGATGCGCAGGAGAGCCGACCTCTCTTCCATGGAGAAGCGCATCGCTGTCCCCCGCCTCTGGACTGGATGCCTCAGTCTCCCCACAGCTCGGGGCGCGGCCAGCGGCAGCCCGAGGACCCCTCCCCAGGCTCCTCCCCAAGCGCCTGCCGCGCCGTGCGGAGACGCGCGGGCACGCTGAGGCGCGGCGGCCTGCCTGACGACCGCCCGCTCGTTCCGGGCGAGCGACTTGCTGCGCCCCTCGCCTGGGGAACCCCGACACTCGTCGCCTACAGCTTCCGGTTTCGTTTTCCTGGCAGTGCAGCAAACGTACAGACAAGCGCAATTAGTTACTATCCCCAAATGATCACTTCATCATGCAGGCGATACTTATTTTTTCCCCCAAAATCTGGTGTGTCTTTCACACCTACATCTCAATTCAGATGTTACGTGTCCTTGGAAATACCTGATCCGTAGCGAGATTTCATGAAATTTACAGATGAGTAAGTAGTGTCATACACCCAGTTGTTTCAAACATGCTTAAAACGCTCCCAATACCTGAAGTCGGTGTATGTTTTTAAGCTTGAAATTTAAATTAATTAAAGTAAACTTGAGTTTCAGCCGCGGCTGCATCCTGGGACTCGGGAGCCGCGCGTGTGGGCGGCTCAGGCAGTCACCCCACTTTCCGTGTGGCTTCCACGGGCCCGGCCGCCTGTCTTCCCAGTGCGCCGGGGACGGAGTGATTAACGCGAGCCCGGGGCCGACGCCGTTTTCCCGCGAAGCACGGCCTCCTGGCCGCCCTCGCCCGGGCCCGGCACCTCCCGCGCAGAGGCGTTTTAATACCACAGTCAGCCGTGCCGGATGACGTCCCAGAGTCATGTCTTGGGAGATGGCATTTAAATGCATTTTCGGCTTTTCAAACATCAGCCTTAGCGAATTCCTGGGAAACACGCACCAACGACACCCGCTGTGGCTTTCCCGTTCCCCACTCCTTTCCGACGGCCTTTGTGTTTCGTATCCCTTGTCGGGTGGGGTTGGGGGAGCGTGTGAGGATAATTTTAACATACCTCTGAAGCCCTTTCTAAACTAAAACCCTAAAAAATGTAAATGCTTAAGCTCATTCCTCTGCGGAACCGCATGCTGTTCCTTAACTGTTTCCTCAAGGTCATGTCACAGAACATTTAATATTTTTGAGTGCACAAATGGCTTTTTGACATTTTATAGATAAGAAGTGGATATAACTTTGATTTTTATGGAAATGTGAAATTACGACACAAATAGCCAGGTGTTTCATGACAAACCCAAAATAATCAGAGTCTTCTTACCTTAAAAAATTCCCTTTTCTCCACCATCTCGTCGCCATCCGCATCCAGCATTTTGAAAGCGACGTGAAACCCAGTGTGCGGTTCTGCAATCGAATGAAACCTGAGTAACTACCTCAGTGCTGCCCAAGCGCACGCTCCTTGCAGATCCGCGCAGCTCTTCGCGTTTGAAACGAGCCACCGGAAACGACCGGAGGACGCGGCTCCGCAGAGAGGCCGCGCTGCGCTCCCCCGGACCCCGGGGCGTCCAGGGGCCGGGCTGCTGCTGTCCGGCCGCTAAGGGCTCCGGCTTCGCAGCCAGAGCTGGGACTGTGATTTCCGTGGCGCTCCTATGTTCTCACGGGACTGCGGCTACTTTCACGTGGATTATTACTCTATTTCCCTTTCTCAGAGTAGGGTTTAAAAACGAAATCTTTTTATTTTGCCGTAATTTTAGACCCACAGAAATGTGAAGACAGTGCGGTGAGTGGTCACGTGCCGTCCACTGACCTTCCGCTCATGTCGGCGTCCTACGTAACCACGGCGCCTTTACCGAAACTGAGACGTTCACGCTGGTGAAGCATTTTTTAACCACGGACTTTGGTTCACGTTTTCCACGACTACTGTCTCCCACATTCTAGGAGCAGCCTCCAGAAGCCAGGCCGTAGTGAGCTGTCAGGGCTCCCAGTCGCCTCCAGGCCGTGGCAGGTTCTCCGCCCGTTTGATTTTCACGGCCCTGACGGTGGGGCGACCAGTCGGGATGTCCTAGACTGTCCCGAGGTGAGGGCTGAGGCCTCTGTGCACCAGCCTTCTGCCAGGAGCCACGGGGCACAGGCAGCTAACCTAATCCGTCATGTCGCAGGTGCAGACACTAAGGCTCCAGGAGCACCGTTGGCGACAGGGACGTACACTCGGCTTGCAAACTGAGGCCCGCGGGGTGGCGGCTACTTACTGGTGAGGACGGTGAGCAGGAACAGGTACTCGGTGTAGGAGATCAGCCCTGCAAGACACGGAGACGGCGGGAGCCGGCGTCAGGGTCGCCCCACGGCACCACGGAGCCGCTCCCCGCAAGCTCGCTTTCAGTCAGTTACCTGTGTGGTCCAGTGGGAACCCCCGGGACAGAGGGGAGGGGAGGGAGTGGCATGCGGGGGGGGGGGGGCTTCCCAGTGCGGGGAGGACGGGCAGGTGCAGGGAAACAGTCCCTTCTCTGAGCCGGCACTGCTTTCTCTTCCTGCAGCACCGAGTCCCCCCATGTCCAGTGCGGCGAGGGAGGTTGGCGTGGTCCTCAGGGAGGTGGTCACCGCACCCTGCTGAGCCCAGCCCAGGGCAAGTTGCGGTGTCTGGGGCCGGCGCTCGTACAGGGATGAGCCGTGAGCCACGGCAGCCACGTAGGCTGGGGTGTCGCAGAGAGAGAGATCACTCCGTCCCCGCCTCCCCTGGGGGCTCCGATGAGCAAGAACGTGTCCCTCAGGGTGTGGGGCCATGGAGAGCCGGAGCTGCCAGAGATCCAGGGTTTAGAGCCCGAGGAGGGAGCCAGCCCTTAAGTGGCGGGATGGGCTGGGCAGGGACCGTGTGATGCCTGACCCTGAGTCAGGCCGGGCGTGAAGCCGGCGCTCCGTCCAGCCACGAAATCAACCTCCTTTCCACTAAATGGTGTCAGGTTTTATGTGCCCGCCATGAAAGGAATCACAATACATATGGAAACAGTGTCTTATAAATCACAACCTCTTGATAAACGAAAAAAATTTCCCCCTGGAGCATGAGCTTGGTGTGACAGCAAACCACACGAGCACAAGCTTTATGATGGAAGCGTCAGTCACAGACAAACGTGGAGAGAATAGTGTGATGAGCGATTACGTGTGTCGCCTCACTAAAGAGCGCGGAGTTTTATCTTATCCCTCTCACTCCTCCCTCGCGAACCCGAGAACAGTCCTTCCACAGCAGAGAATTCGGGCTGCATCTCTAAAAGGACCGTCCCCTCGCTCCCCCAGTTATACTTACCACCTCTAAAAAATTATCAATAATTCCTTAATGTTATTAAATTAAAATCAGTGTTACAATCATCCGTTTCAGAAAAAAAATCTGTGCTCGAATCAGTATTTAAATAGCTCCTGGCACTTGGCTGACAGGTCTCAAGTCACGTTTTTTACTGTGGTAAAATATACACAATATAAAATTTACCATTTTAGCTATTTTTTAATGGATAGTCCGGGGGCATTAAACACATGCACATTGTTTTGTGACCACTGTTTAATCATCACGCGTGAAACCCCATAAATGCCAACTGCCATTCTCTTCCGCCCCTGGACCCAGTCGCCTCTGGACTCCATCCTGCCTGCTCTAGGGACCTCGTACGTGTGGGATCACGCAGTCCATGCCCTCTGCGACTGGCTTATTTCACTGATCATAATGCCTCAGGCACATCCAGTAGCGGCGTCTGTCGAAATTCCTCTCTTTTAAGGCAGAATAACATCCAGCACCTGCTGTTTACCCATCATCTGCTGAGGGACACCTGGACTCCTCCCTCTTTCGGCTTACTGTGCTTAGTGCGGCTGCAAACGCTGGGGCACTGGTACCTGTACCAGTCTCTGCTATTAATTCTTTTGGGTAAGTACCCAGAAATGGGTATCAAACCGTCATTCCGTGTTTAATTTTTTGAGGAGCCGCCGCACCGTTTTCCACAGTGGCCGCGCCATTTCTCACTCCCACCAGCGATGTGCGAGGATTACAATTTCCCCACATCCTTGTCAGCACTAGTTATTTTCTATTTTTTTCTTGATAAAAATAAGTGCAAAGTGGCACCTCCCTGCGGTTTTGATCTGCACTGCCCTAGCGTTTGCTAACGCTGAGCACCGTCTCATGTGTGGGTCAGCCGTTCGTACATCTTCTTTGCAGAAATGTCTATCCCACTTTGCCCCGTCTAAACTGGTTTGTTTTTGCTATCGAGTTGCGGAGTTCTCTGCACATCCTGGATGCTGGCCCCCCATATGGGATCTGCAAGCATCTTCTCCCGTCCTATGGGGTGTCTTTTCTCAAAACTGTACTTTGATTCACAGTTTTTCATTTTTCTTTTATTCCCTATGTCTTAAATCTCTTTTAATCTATAGGTTCTCCCTTGTCTTTCTCTCTCTCTCTCAACGAATTTGTCGAAGAAGCCCGGCCATTTGTCCTGTAAAGTCTCTTTCAGTCTAGAAAGTTTTGATGATTGCTTCCACTTGGTGTGGTTTCACAAGCTCCTCTTCTAGGCACTTGGTTTCAGAGCTGTGCTCAGATGCAAGTTTGATTTCTGGCAAGAATTCTCAACAGACTGTGCTGTGTACACCAGGAGGTCAAAATGCAAACGTTTGTAGACAATGCTGAGTACCACTGAGAGATACTGAATGAGAGTTATCGTCTCCAGAGTTTGGATGAGCAGGGGTGTAATTCTAAAAATGGTCTCTGAAGGATGGGGAGACATTCTCATGGAGCAGGTGTGAGGTAAGTGGGGAAGCCACATTGGACGGATGAAGCCGACGTGAAGATTACAGAGAGGCCATCTGAAATCCACGCTCACGTGGAAGACGCGGAGGGAAGGCAGGCCGTGATGACCCGCAGGGATGGGGGCGCAGGCCGGAGGTGCCAGCAGCGGGGGGGGGGGGGGGGTTTGGGGGCGGGGGGAACCCACCCTCTTGGCTCCCAGCCACGCGGAGCGCAGACTGGGGCAAAGCCGTGGGGTGTTTCCGCTGTAAATAAACAGGCCCATGTCTTCTTGCACCTCCAGCTTTTCTGCTCCCAGTTTCATTCTGGAGCAGGTGCGCCTCTCTTTAATGAAACGCTTACTGTTCGTAAGTCTTCCGGTTTCTTTCCTAAAACTATTCAGTGTTTATGTGAAGGGAGAACAAATCGAGCGTTTGTCACGTCTCTGATCGCGGCCGAAGGAACAAAGCAGCTCCTCCCCGGCGGCCTCACGACGAAGTGAGCGGCTTCCTCCCAGTTGCCACAGGAGCTGCCGGAGGGAGCCGGCGCGGGGCCGGGGAGACCCCGACTTCTCTCTTCTCTAGACCCAGGTCCACGTCTTCACACAGGGGGAACTTTTTGAAAAAGAAAGCCCCAGAGTCTGTTTTCGAAATACTGATACCAACAGAAGCTGGAGGAAACACGGAGCCGAGCCAGCGTGGAAGCGGCCCCCGCACTTGCGAGACAGATGACGGAGAACAGACTCCCACGCAGCGATCGGGGCGCCCGCCCTCCGAAAACGCTTCTTGGAGAAACAGACACTTCAGAGTATTTGTAGGAGAAACAACTTAATTTATATTTGTCATGTTTAATTGTAAAATAAATGCTGGTAAATGGCAATGCATCTCAATTTTATATTTGAAACTTGTTAAAGAACCCTTAGGCGTCACTAGAAGGGACGATTAAATTGTTACCAAGCTTCTCTGGAGAGGTTTTAAACCTGAACGGTTACAAAGTCTGACTTGCTACTGAACGTAATTTTGAGAGCCCGGCTCCCCGAGGCCCCACGCCCCCCACGATCCCCCACGCCGCCCACGATCCCCCACGCCGCCCACGATCCCCCACGCCCCCCACGATCCCCCACGCCACCACGAGACGCGTCTACATCTCAGCATGTCACAGCGCGGATGTGCTGCATCTTTGAAGGGGGCATTATACTAGAATTCCGCTGGGTTCTAAGAAAAACATAATGACCGCGATTGACAATTCCCTTTTTATAATTCGTGGTGGGCGACATTATTTCTTATGTCAGGACACTACCTTCTGCTGGGCAGGAGACAGGGGAACTCTGGATAGTTCTTTTCGGTGGATGCTCTTCGCACTTAAATGCTCTGCCTTGTCCCTTCTCTCCAGGCTTTAATGCAAATTGATGCCTGGATGATTTATCTGTAACTGCTCAGAATCTGAGGAAGTTACTTCCTACTTAGCGAGTATTTTATTACGATTTAAAAACATCTACAAATAACATGGTGTAACATTCTCTGTGTAGAGTCTCTAATATACAGCTGCAAGCCTCGTGACTTAATTCCTTAATAATACTTCGGTTAAACAAAACACCTAAGTAGGAACTTAACAACAATTGGAATTACCTTTATCACCAAGGTCTCTAAAAAAGGTGGCTCCACAGCGAGCTGTCTGAGTCGCTGCCAGTACGTCCTCGATCTCCTTTGAATACACACATTGAAATCTTTTAATTTAACATAGAAAAGTTCATGTTCTAGCTTGTAAAAAAAGAAAAAGAAAGAAAGAACCTCCCGCACACACACGTTGCTTACCTTTTTTGTCAGCTTCTTGACTGAAGTTTTACCTGTAGCAAAAAAGAAACACTATTGACTACCCATTTCCTTCGTAAAAATCAACTTCCATTAAGGAAGAAATTGTTTAAAAGGTAAAAGACTCACTGTTGATTTAAAAAGTGAAAGTCTGGCAGTTTGGTACCTTTAAAGGGACATTACGAGCTCGAGATGTCTAAGTCTGAACACGAAGACGCTGCCGCTCCTCGGGGACCTGTGGGCACCTGCACGCGCCCATTTCAGATGCACCAGGTCTTTCTGCACTGAAGCGCGGCTGGCAGGCACCTTCCTGCTGGTTTTGGGCGCACATCTCAGTGCTCTGGTACTTACATGCATCATAGAACGATCGTGACTGTAGGCTGAGTACCCGTCTGTCACCACGTGAAGTCATGATGCTGTTACTGACTGTATGCCCTGCGCTGGGCTTCACGTCCCTGTGACTTGTGTATTCTATAGCTGGAAGTCTGTTACCCTGGACTCCCCTTCGCCCATTTCTGCCGCCCCTCCGTCTCTCCCTGCTCCGGAAACCACCGGTTTGTTTCCTGCATCTATGAATCTCTCTGTTTCGTTTGCTAGTTTTGCTCTTTTAGACTCCGCGTACGAGTGAGATCGCACGGTATTTGTCCTCCTCTGACTTATTCACTTGGCATGACACCTGTCCAGGCCAGCCGCTGACACACGGAGCTTCACAACTATCTCTGACTTAGCTTACTTGTCTGGGTTGTAAATTCTTACCAAACGCGATTTCTTTCTTCACATAATTATTAAAGCCTGTCTCTTTTTGCTTTAACTGATTAAAAAAATGCACGTTCAAGTTTTAGAAAGCTAGCTTTTTGAACCCTGAAAAGTCCTCTTAAGCTTGCAGCTCTCCAGTTAAATTTAAGAGGCTAACCAATGTGACCGTCCATTCTAAAGTGACGCTACTTTAAATAAATAATTTCCCACTGAATAGATTTACGAAGCCTTTGGGCTCCCAGCCATCTTCTTACGGCTCAGTCACTCTCCTCTTCCCCACTCTAATCCTAAAGCGATCTCGCTGCTGCTTCTGCAACCGTCTGGTGGCTGCTGCCCTTTCATACGGCTGGAATGGGAGCTGGGAGTCGCTTCTCACGGGAGCCTCGGGCCTCGCGAACCTCCCTCCTTGCTCTCAAATGACCTATGAAGCTCCTTCAGTACAACCGCATAGACTGTGAAAACTCGGGTGACGAGTTAAAAGAATGAGGGCTTTTACATGTGCCTTTTCTGTAGTTTGGGATGCTTAATGTGGCTACAAATCACGAGAACAAATTCTATTATTTAGTGTTAATAAACGGTTCAGATTTCTCTTTTGCATTATTGATCAAAACAGTTGTGAAAACGGTTAAAAACTTTAGAAACATCTATGAGCATGTCTGTAAGCTTAGGTATTCCAATCTGGGATAATTTTTATTCACTGAAACACTACTGTATGTCGCCCAATGACAAAGAACTACAAATTCTAATGATGTTAGGTGACATCCCATGAGATTATCAAGTAGCTAAAAGTTACCTTTTAATTCCCAAATCTAAGTGTTCGTGTGACCATGCACATAGAGTACACATGCTGACGACCAACCCCAGGACAGTGTGAGATACACGCGTCTCACCGACCTTCGCGCATTCTGTTAACTTAAGGAGAGATCACAGTTCGCCCGCCTCACTGCTTTTCCTGAAGGTGTGCCACACTCTGTGCGCTCTTTAGACGATTAAGGTTAGTAAGGGAGTCAGACCCTCGTCTCCAACCGAAAAAGCACTGTAGGAGGGGCAGCCTCTAAGAAACAAGATTGCTTCTGAGGGGTCTTCCGTCTGCACCACAGCCAGGTTCCTCTTTGGCCTTTTAAAGGTCTCTGTGCTCAGTGAAAACATCCTCGGACTAGAAACCGCTCCTCCTCCGCCATCCACAGGCTCCCCCAGGGCCAGGAGGGCTCGGCGGGGTTCCAGGCAGGTGGCCGTCTCGCCTGGAGCACCCTCGCGCCACCGGTCCCTGGGCTGCACAGCAGAGAGGCCGGGCAGCCAGCAGGAGCCGGTCCGCTCTGCCGGACGAGGGCTCCGAAAATGGATCTTAACGTTTTAGCTACATTGTTCTATTTAAGAATAAAGCACATCTGTAAATAATCTAACTTTTCCCTCAGGGTTTTTTTTTGGAGGGGGGGAGGGCTGCTTCTCTTTCTTTGGCGGTTTCTACTTTTATGCGCATTAAAACATTCGGTCTCATCACTTTCAGGCTATTTCATCGTGTTCGCGCACTTATGTGTCAAAGTAGGAGAACGGAGGACACTCGGCAGGAAGGCGGAGCTAGAGTGGAGGCTGCCACGCCGCTCCGAGCGACACGACAGCGCGAGGCGACAGCGGAGAGCATGCTGCAGGGAGCAGGCCGGTCTCCACTGCGGTGACAGAACCCTGGCTCGGGAAGTGGCCTTCTCAAAGGTCACCACCTCGTCGAGGGATTCTGCCACGTGGCTTGGCTTTTACTGTTTGCAGAGGACTGCGTGAGTAAAAACCAGGAACGAGCACATCGCATTACAGGCAACAGCTATTTAAAAACTTAAGCAAAACTACATGAACGCACGTTAAGTGTCGTTACGACTTGTTCTTTTTATAATGTCTCCCCTTTATTTGATATTCTTTATCTGACGTGACATTGTCATCACACTTTCTTTTGTCTCATTAATCATGGCTTACTTCAGTTCTTTGAACATATTTATAATGCGTATTCTGAAGTTTTTTCGGCTGGCCCTGATATCTGGCTGCAGTCACAAGCGGCGTCTGACGGCGTTTGTCCGGTGCGGTGACGCTTTGCTGTTTCTTTGCACGGCCCATTGTTTTTGGAACTGGATATTTCAGATAATACAGTGCAGCAACTCCGGGGACTCGCTCCCCTCACTACAGGGCTTGTCATCTGCCTGTTTACTTGTCTAGTGTCTGGCTGGATGGCTGCCCTTGGCGTGGCTGCGGCCAGTGGGGGACAGCAGTTCGGGCAGCTTCCCCAGGCTCCTGCTCTGACCAGACAGGGCGTTAAGCTCCACAAACTGCCAGTTGAATGCTTATTTTTTTCGAGACTGCCTGGGACATAAATCGCTCTAGATAATAACACAGTCAAATATGGGCTCCGTGCTCCTTGCCCACATTTCCCGGGACAGTCCTTCTGGCACATTTCAGAAAGCGTCAGGAAGCCAAGAAGTTTCCACAGAACTTCTCCGCAGCACAGGGCCCGGAGCACGGGCCATACCTACTCTGCAAAGTGAAAGGGGCTAATTCAGGTAATAAAACTGATGCCCTTTGAAATAACAAAGTTGATACTTTATGACACAAAATTATGTAGTTGTGGCTTTTAGATTTTTGCTTCTAATTTCAGGGTTTTTACTGGTGGTATCATGGCTTCTTTACTGACCCTCCTAACTGCGCCCATCCAGTTTCATTTTTTTTGCCCAATTTAAAACACTGATACAACCAAAAACTAACATGCTACATAAAGTAATTATTCTATTACTAATTCACTTAGTGACACTAAAAAAATCACCTATTTTCCCTCTGTCTCTTTAGAAAAACCTGCACGCGAAACACTTATTTCTTAGATAAGCACATATAAACGTTTAACTGTGCCTGTGTCACAAGGAACGAAATGTCTAAAGGAGAAGAAATCACATGGCACAAAGCGTGATGATAATCGGAGCTAAGGAAGTCTGTTATTAGTTCTGAAAAACCAAAGACAACTCACGGTCCAGGCGCTCGAACATCACGGAGAAGAGGAAGTCCCGCGGCGTCATGTAGCACTCGCCGCCCAGCTCCAGCGACGAGAACTGCGCGAAGCGCCGCTTGCGCAGGGACGGCTTCCCCGCCGCCTCGGCCCGGCCCGCGGCCTGCGGAAAGCAGCGGCAGGTCAGGCTCTCCTCCCGCCCCGCTCCCCTGAGCTCCCTGCAGGGCGGCCTTGGAAGGGTGACCTCAGCGTCCAGGTGTGGCGTTCAGGTGTGACGGCCTCCACGCCCTCCATCACCCATCACGCGCCGAACGCGCATTCCCAGGGGGCCGCGCCCCGAGCCCACGGCGGGCGCGAGGCTGACCCGAGGCAGCTCACGTCCGGGCCGGGAGGAGGACGACTAGTGAGTAAACGTGCAACACGGTGCGGGGTGGTGAGAGGTGCCGAGAGGACACGTAAAGCAGGACGGGCCCCGAGCAGGAGAACCGTCTGGACAGGACGGGCGGGGCGGCCTTTCTGCAGAGGCGGCACGGAGACTGCGCGGGGTGCAGCCGGGGAGCCACGGGCGGCGGGAGGGCGCCGCGAGGCCGGAGGTAAAGGGGGGCCGGGGCCTCGCGGTGGACACGAGCCCGGCGCGCTCGGGGGCCGATGGGCGAGGCAGCGGGCAGCCGGGCGCGCAGCGCTGTGCTCGCCAAGGCCAACCACGCGGCGTCGGACAAGCTCTGCTTTACGAACACATCCACGCCGCGGTGGCACGTGCTCAGACCGAGGTCAAAGCCCGTCTGTGCGAGAATCTACATCCGGGCAGCGGGACCTCGGGCTCGGCCCCACGCCGGCGGGGACAGCACGGAGACTCCGGCCGCCAAGCTTCCGGGGCGCGCCCACGCCGTCTGGCGCCTGCGCGCGGTAACTGAACAGACACGACGGGGCAGGACGCTGTCCGGTCCGCAGCCGGGCCAGGGCGGACAACCAGGGCACCGACGCGGCAGCCCGGTCACACCAGCGCGGCCGGGCATTTGTCCTAGGCAGACTGGAGGGGGCGACAGCGCAGCGAACCCGGGGCCCGAGGTCAGCACGGGCCGGCGCGGCGGGAGCCGCTAGGCAGCGCGCGCTCACCGGCTGCTTCCCCAGGAGGGGGGGGGCCCCCTGCGGACCCCATTTACCCTGCCGCCCCCTGGCGGTCAGTGAGTGCGGACCGGAATGGAAACAGGATGCTGTGAACCGCGGCTGCTCGAACCTGTCCCTCCGGTGCTGTGGACAGCTGGCTCCCTCCGGCGGACCTCGGGCCCCTGACCAGCTGGTATCAGCTCCCTCCTGTCTGACAGCCGGCGCCCCTGGGCGGCCAGCTCCACGCCCCGCAGCGTCCTGCACAGCGCCCACCGGGACTGGGAGACAGAGCGCTCAGTGACAGGGCCCCGCAGCTCGCCTGGCGGCGCCAGGAGAAACTGGATCCGACACCGGGAATCAATTCCAAACTAAAAATGTAATATTAAAAATAATAATTTAAAAGTTGATTTCATTCTGTGAACCAACATGCAAATGTTTGGGGTTTTTGTGTGCTTATTTAAACCCTATTAATATCTTATTAAAATGTTCCTGGCCAGCTGGGCATGGATGTGCTCTGCCACGGACAGCGGGAGCGGCCTGTGCACAGTGGGGAGCGGGGCTCTGTCGCGCCCCTCTGTTCTAATTGCACGCCGTTCATTGCTGCGGAGGTGCGGCACACTGTCCCAACAGGAGGGAGGAAGAAAAGCCACTGGTGGGGAGTGGCAGTGTGAGTGGCACCAAGGCTGCCACCTGGCCTTGGGCGCCGGGGCTGGGAATGGCGCCCGGGAACGGCGCGCACGCGCACTGCACCTCTGCGCGCCCTGGCCGGGCTCCAGCCCCGCACCG
This sequence comes from Rousettus aegyptiacus, assembly GCF_014176215.1. NCBI lineage: Eukaryota > Metazoa > Chordata > Mammalia > Chiroptera > Pteropodidae > Rousettus > Rousettus aegyptiacus. The sequence continues at coordinate 508,783 of NW_023416286.1, forward strand.
CGCTGGGTCTGGGTCTTCACAGGCTTCCCAGCTCCAGCCCGGAGTCTGAGGACCGACCCAACACAGCAGGTCGCGGACAAAACCTGGCTGTAGGAGTGCACCCGTCGGGCCTAGCAGGGCTGCGCCAGACAGACCTGTGTCACCAGCATGGGTGCTCAGGTGCACGCCACCTGCATCTGCCGAAGTCTGTAAACTAAGTCTCCCAAAAGGAAGTCACACACAGATCAAGCAACATAAACATACAACGCAAGAAGGAAAGCAATATGCAGATGTGACTACATAGGATATGACTATATATTTTGGCAAATTAATTTCCTGTTTAAGCAAAGCTCTGCTTTGTATCTGTGAAGTACGAACACAGATCCATCCGATCACTGATGACTCTGCGTGCATTTGCTAAAATCGCCCTTTCTGCCCCATGATCCTTGGCACATATTCTACACGATATTCACGCTCTCGGTAAAGCAATTCCTAAAGACACTTCAACAGTGAAGACTGAAAAAGATTCCACCATAAAACTTGCTATATAATGACTGAAAAACCAAACAGATCATTTTGCTTTTGCTAGCTTTTGGCTGAGGTGGCACTAAGCACAACTCAAGTAAGCAACCGCCAAACAGAGACCTAGAAGGCTGTCCTGCTTTGCTACGTGACACAGCCACCAGCCCTCAGCGTCCTCCACCACAGGCGGTGGCAGACGAGGCATGGCTCTCTGCACCTTCGCCTTGGGGACGGGCAAGCAGCAGCATTAACTGCCGGAGTCGCATACTGCGTCTGCACTCAGGTTAGCATCTGCCCAGGCGACGATGCGTGCTGTGCCAGGATGAAGTTCTTTGGGGTGCACGTTAAAGAGAAACTTTTATCTTGACCCCTGAGAATTTTAAGACCTTCTATGAGAAACAAAACCAGTGGAAACGTAGTTTACGATTCGCTTTGCAGACACGCTTTAAGGTGAGACCGAGCTAGCACGCACCTGGGCGACCTTCCCTTTCACAATCTATTTGGAGGGTAATTCACTCTTGAACTCTGTAAATAAAAGTTTAGTCCAAAGAACAATCCTAGCAAAATCTCGAGGAGAGGGTGGAGGAAGGAATGAACACACCTGCAGTCTGGACCAGAGTGACATCCTGCCACGGATCCGGCAAGGACGCTGCTAACGTGAACTGCGAGTGACGTCTCAGAGCGATCGAATTGTCTACGGATCTGGATGGATTCGGTCATTTTGTTTACTGTGAAATTAGTTTCTAAATATTTATGGCTATTGTTTAGATATATTTTTAATTTATAATCTCAAAAGCCTTTTATCTATGTAACCTGTATTATTTCCATCACGTCGCTGAGGACTGGCAGGCGGGCTCCTCAGGCTCCGAGGACCGGAGCCGCCGCCCCTTGGACAGGCTGGCGGGTCCACACTGCCTACCCGAACACACACTTCAGGGAACAACAGCAAACGGAATGTTTTCTCAAGTTCAGCTAAACACATATACTTGCAAAAGGAAAGTCTGGCAACGCTCTGCTTTTATGTCGCCATTTCTTTTTGCTTCTTCCTGCTCCCGGTCCCCGGAACCCCGGGCAGGGTGGGACACAGGCGCCCCGCCCTTCCCCATCAGGGGAGGGGAGCAGACCACCTCTCAGCGACCAGAGGAAAGGACTGCGCCAACAGCACCAATTACACCTAATTACAGGGCAGAGCGATGTCATCTTTCCTTCCGAACCCAGCCACTCACACTTTGATTTCTGACTTCCATTTGGGCTTATTAACATCAAAGCTTTGTCATCACTTATCTGTTTCAAGAGACATTTTTACCTGAGGCAACGGACTTAAAACTTCCTTGCCAGAAAGCTTTCGTCCTCAATAGGTCTACAGCATTGCTGCACACTGCTATCATGCTCTCTGCCCTAGTCAGACCCTCGAAATAAAACCAGTGCCATTACCGCGTGGCTCTCTAGGGCTCCTGCAGCAGATGAAGAGCGCCACCTTAATGACGTTCAGCGAGTTTTTAAACATCCGCTGATGAGCAGCAGAGTCCTGCGTCTAATGAAACTTGCCAAATCACTTCTCAGGTTAACACGTTTCTGTTCATGGCGTAAACGTGACAGTCCACATCACTCACTTTTAGTTAAAAGTTGTGACCACGTCTTTTAGTCGGGTTGTACTCATCAAATACAGAGTTCAAAACTGAATTTAAATAATTCCAAAGAAAAACAATCTATCTCTGGCGTTCTGTTTTAGAATTTAAATAATTTTACAAGTTAATGCCATGATGCAATACACACCTGTCCCTCGATTTTACGCGGATTATCAGTTCCACGCATCTTTTTTTTTTTAATGTGGGAGAAAACCACATAGTCCACCAGTATAAAAAGAAATACTAAATAGGCCGATATGAGTCATGAAAATATTTATTTCAAATATTTTCACAAAAAAATGCTAATGAAAATTCAGAAAAAAACACATTTTATTTACTGTCAGTGCTGTACTGTAATCTAAAGCAACCAACCTTTTTTTAAATTGGCACAAAGTCACTATTTTCACTGCTTGAAATATGTGGAAGTAATACTTAGGCTTCATTATGTTTTTGCATCTTTTTCCAACCCCAAATTTTGCTAATTTTCATAAATTCTTTGATATTCAGCAACATTTTAAAAAATATTTTTGAAATTTTAAGCCTCGTTGGATGTTTGGATCAATATCTAGAATTGCAGATTCTAGTTTTGTGGCCAGTTGATGAGCTTTGTAAATACTTTCTGCAGTGGATGAAACTGGTTCAAGGTCACTGCTGTATCTGTCAGCACGATGGGCTTCAGCTACAAGTGAATTAATTATCAGTTACTTCGTGGTTAACCAGTAATTCTTTAGTTTCATCTACATTCAGACTGTCAGAGCCTTCTCCCTGAAACGTACTTAATAAGTTAATAATGCCAGTGACGCCCTCTGCAGGTGCTGAAACCACAGTCCCTGTGCGGCCACTTCTGGCCACACTGCTTTCCAGCCGGCATTCAAAGCCGACGGCTTTCCATCACCCCAAGCGAAAGCAATACTCTTGATACAGCTTAAAGTTGTGTATTTATTCCAGGCTTCTGTAACTGTTTAAGTGGTTCATTATCTTCATGTTTATTAATAAGCATTAAAACTCCGTTCAACAGAATTAATCTTTGAGGTAGAAATAACACCCTGATCTAAAGGCTGGATCACAGAAGTTGTACTTGGGGGTGACTACACAACTTCTATATTTGGATGTTCTAAGTTGTGTGGGTAACCAGGGGCATTATCTACAAGTAACACTGTTTTAATAGGAACACGTTTTTCCTTCATATAATTTTCAGCTTCTACAGCAAAACATTTACAAAACCGATCCCGGGATGCATCGGTGGTCACACACACTTGCTTGCCATCCCAGGAACGGGAAGACCGTTAATAATTATGTGTTGGTAATATCAGTTCTTCGTTCACTGGTAAGTCAAGCTATTGTTTTTTAGAAAGAGTAGTTGCCAATAGTGGAAATGAAAAAGAAAGAACCCCATAAAATGAGACCGTGTAAATGAAAACCGCGTATAAAAAGTCCGTGTAAACGGGGAATATTTACGATGTATAAGAAAGCTCACCTAAAAAACATACGGTGTAAATCGAGGAATGGGTGTAGTACTCGTATTAAATTAATAAATTAAAGATGTGTTAGGTAACACTTTTTAGCAACGTTGGAAAACCCACCAAAAAAAATGCCGTTAGGAGTTTTGAGACCCGGTCCCTCACTCGTCATAGTTGTTTCTAGGCCCTCAGGCTGCGCGAACTGTGAGGTGGCGCCCCCGCCCCGCCAACGCGCACCTGCATTTCCTCCCCAGCAGCTGTCACCACTCGAGTTCCCTTGGCTTTTGCTTTCGCTTTCGGACAGAAGGGAAGAGGGGAGGCATCCCCGGCTGCCGGAGGAACCGCCCCTCTCGCTCACCCTCACAGCACAGGTAACCAGGTTCCCAGTGCGGGCGGCCTCTGCGCCGGTCGTCACCACCGGACTTCCTTCTCGAGACTCCAGCCTCCCATCACCCCCCCAGATCTGGAACCATCTCTGACTCCTTGTTACGTCCTTCTATCCGCATTCAAATGTCCTCTCCGGCCTCGCACCGTAGAACAAAGCCAAGCCCCGTCCTCGGCCCCTCGGCCCCTGCCCGCCGGGGCCTGTGACACGCGGAGAGGAACTCCCCCCGCAGGACGCGTCTTTGCTCCCGTACTTCACAGTGTCAACACCTGCCAATCACGCTTTGTCCCTGAGACTCCACTGGAACTCCTCCACTCTCGGTCACCGACAACTTCCCCATTGCCACACCCGCTCAATGTCCTGTGCCCAGGCTTTCGGCCACAGACTCGGCGGGCACCCCCTCCTTCCTGCAAGGCTTTCACATGACTATGCTGTGACGGCGAGCACCCCACTCTGCCACTCGCCTGGTCCTGTTTTTCGGTTTTGCAAACGTCCTACTTTGAGATGATTAAAAACTGCCACATGAAACCGCCCGCTGCGCACGCGCTCTAACGACGCTGTCGCAGCCTGTACCCGACAGGAACAATCGACTCCCGCTGTGCGTTGCTGTCAACGACAGGGACACGGTCCAAGAAGCGCGCTGTTAGATTTGGTCCCTGTGTAGTGGCAGAGGCGCCGCCGCGCAGCGGGACGGCACAGCTGCGACCCGCCTGCGCCTGCGCGGGGTGCTGTGCCGCCGCGCGCGCGGTCCGTCGCCTGCCACAGCGGGGTCGTGCGGCGCAGGACCGCGCTGCGAAGCGTGTGCCTGGCCTGTTCCCCTCCGTGACCTCGCTAGATTTAAAATCAAATTCATGACTTACCCCAGCTTGATACAGAATCTCGCAGCGCACATTTCAATCTTTTCTAAAGCTTCGTCTTTTATTTTTTATTTTCCTCCCCATTTAAAAATGGCAACTCGCAGGGGCGTTTTTCTAAGCCACTGTGATGAGGTCAGCGCAGACGCTCCGTGCCTCAGTCCGCGGGGAGCCTGCCTGCCCTCGTCTCCCCAGAGGCCGCTTTCCTAGGACCCCTGCCCCACTCTGCCTGTCTCACATCTCGGGGACCGCGTCATAGGCAAGCCGCCCGTCATTTGTGTCACCTCCACTGCAGCCCCCCTTCCTGCTCACCCTCTGCTGCGTGTCCGGGCACCTGGGGAGACTGAGCATCCACGACCATGACAGCCGTGGGCGAGGCTCCCCGAATAAAATAGGAACTTGCAAGTCCAAAAATATCTGAATGAATGAATGAATAAATGGTGGAGAGAAGCCCCACGAAGACTCAAAGCACCCCCCAAATACTTACCATTAATGTGTACAACATGCAGATCACTTAACTCTCTTGACGACGGAGAACCCTGGCAGACAACACCTGCCCAAACGATGGAGTTCATGCCATCAGGAGACATCTACCCGGTGCGCCTCAGAGACGACGCGCTGGCAAGAACACAGCACACCCTTCGTGCCATCCCTAACAAAAATGCCTGCATCACGAAGAAGCATGAGCCAGCTCTAAACGAAGGGGCATCCTGCAAAGTAACGGGCCACTGCTCGGCACCCAGGAAACATGCTTTAAGCCTGCAGAGAAGCATCAGAGCATCAACGCGGGAAAGCCCGGAGGAACCCACAGTAATGAACTGAGTCCAGCCATTTAAACACAGCGGTACCTGGAGCTCCATCCCTCTACGTTGGGATACAGTAATATACGTAATTCTTTATTAATGCACTAAATAACCATGAAATGGTGGCAGGTTTAATAAGTACTCTCATTTCAAAGAAGTGATGCTTTGGGATACCGGCAACAGCTGTAACATAATCGGAAAATATCTGGGATCGCTAGCGATGACAAAGTCAGCTACCACTACTACTACTGTGGCTTGTCACCTACATGCATAATTGAAGAAAATGTTAAGCTATAGGTCAATGGAAACAAAAATGTAATCTTTTAGACTCCCTGAATTTTCTGCTTGGATCTTTTGGGGCCCAGGAGGGCTAAGTACCCCACATGGCTTCCTGTTGTCCTCACAATAAATGTTTTTGTCATATGGCGTAAGGGACACTACATGATCTGACTCCCTGCCACCGATCGCCCCCAATTTTGGAACGCGTATTTTGTAGCTCATGTTCTACTGAACCCGACTCTTACCTTCGGGCCCCTTTGCCGGCAGTATCCTTCCCATTCTCTCTGTCTGGCAAACTCCCAATCACTTGATGGGGGTCAGTTTACATCACGGCCCGGGTCAGCAGTCCTGCCAGGGTGCTCCCGCACACCCAGCACCTACTACCCTGCCACACTGTCTGAAGACTGCCCTCCCCCGAGACGGGAAGCACTTGGACTGTGTCTCTAATCCCTGCCTGGCACACAGTGGGCACTCCCATAACTGCGGAAGGAAGAAAGCGGAGCGAGAGGGGAATTCGACTTATTTGCCATTTCATGACCTTGAATTCTACCCTTAATTCCTGACTGCCCCCATAAGTGAAAGCTGTTGGTCACAGTGGGAACCAGAAGGGTGTAGGATTCAATTAATGCAAAATAACTATTTTTTTCTGGAAAAATCACTTAGTGTGATTAAAATGAAGGACCTTATCACTGTTAATATAAAGCCATATCAAGAAGATTTTACCACCTTGAGATACTAAGTAAAATAACTATATTGATACATAACATTGTATCAAGAGACAGTACCGTACCTATCTCAGTAATTCTCAACTATGCACACATGACTCCAAAGTGGTGGTGGTGGTGGCAGTGGTGGAGGGACCAACAGGACCCACCCTCAGGTGGGATTATCAGAATTGATGACTCTGAGACCAGATCTTACTGAAGTGGGTCAGTGATGAAAAGAGCCAAATCTGAGCATCAGAAGATGTTCCGGTCTACCTGATGCATGATCTCTGCAGTTCTGAGAAACAAAAGTATCAAGCCATCTCCAACGACCAGGGCTTATGTGTGCGTGTGTTTATAAAGGAGGCCAGTGACTGCGCACTTGCTGACTTCATGGACGAACGACACCGAGGGTGGCGGATATCAGCGCATGAAAGGCTCATCAGTTCTCAGCGACGATGGAAAGGTTTTACTACTGACTTCTGTAACTATGAAGGTTTCTGCACTTGATCTGAGCTCAAAATTAAAAAAAAAAAAGAAAAAAGAAAAAAGAATCGAGGAGGTGGAAGAGTTTTCACCACACAGGCCCCTCCCAGCTGCGGCTGGCCACTGCTGCTGAGAGGCCTGTGCGGTCGTCTTCAAGTCCACGGCCGTGGGAGAAGGACAAGAACCAGTGCTCTAAATCACTCCGGCAGCAGATGGAGCAAATGCTGTGTCAATAAACCTTGTGAAATAGCTGGTAGTAAAGAGTTTCCTGAATTGCTTTAGGCTGAGGTTCCAGAGGTTGGGGGAAGGGAAGGGAGCTGGGGAGAAATCAAAATAGGACACCGTGCAAAGTTTTGTGTCGTGTCAGACATTTAAAACACAAACAGCCTAGGAGTTGATCAGAAAAAAAACCCGATGAGACATGAATCTTGTGGGGACAGGGGGTGAATCCATTTTGATTGGAAGGTGTGTCTGAATAGTGTGACAGGTCAAAGTGTGACTAAAGAGTGCTCTGAAAAAAAAAAAAATTGGACTCTATTCTAGGTAAATGGAGGTGCAAGTGGTTTCTGAGGGTACACTAAGTGATGCTCTTGGGAGGATGAACCTAAGGGTCCTGAGCAGCAGTGGTCCCCAACTCTGGGGGGTGCGGGCGGTCAGCGGGTTGATAGGAAGCAAGCGGCACAGCAGGTGAGTGGAGGGAAATGGCGAGAAGCTTCATCTGTTAGCAGCCCTGCCCCAGCACCAGCATCACCGCCTCAGCGCCACCTCAGACCATCAGGTGTTAAGGTGTTTCACAGGAGCACCAGGCCCTGGTGTCAGAAAGGTTGGGGACTGCTGCCATAAGGACGGTTTCAAGAGTTGTGAACAAGAGGCAGAGAAACCAATAACGAATAATAAGCTAAACTTCTTGACACAAAGTTAACTAACAAAAACGCAGTAAAAACGCTAGCAGGTGGATCCGGCCACCTGTGATCAGAAACGGTATGAGGACGCAGGAGAGTTATTGCGGGTATTACCTATGTGACATCTTAACGATACAAAAGGTATCATTAGTCAATAATTTGAATTCACAAGGCCTGCTTTCTTTTGTCTTATCTGTTCCTTGAGATCTTCATTAGAAAGGCATGTAAATCAAACAAACAGAACACTGCCTTTAATTTTCAAAAAAAAAAATCAAGAACTTATTAAAATGTCCATAAAATAATTAAAAAGTGGTACCCCTTTTCAAATATTTAATGTTTTACGGAGCCATTTTATATCGAACTAGGGAACTTGATCTTTAACACATGGAAGCCTTGGGGAAAACGTCTTTTGACGAGCGCTCACGACCCACTGAAACCTTAAGGTTTCCAGCCGTGTCATAATGTTCCTTACAGTTGGTCATAAAGTCTAGAAATTATCAGCCGGTTAATTTTTATGGCTGGCGTTTTCACGATTTTTAAAAAAGCCGTCTGCAGGGACAACTCCGCGGTGCTCTGCAGGGCACCGGTCGTAAGGGCCTCGGGGCGTCGGGTCGGGCGGGGGGCGGAGCGCGGACACCGCGGGGCACCGCGCGGGGACCGGCCGCCCAGCACTCGCCCACGCCCACCGCCGGAGCTGCGTCGCCCGTGCGTCCATGGATCTGGGCTCCGCCGCCCCGTCCCCCGGGAGAGGGGAACGAGGGGCCCCCGCCCCTCACCCCGCCCCGCCCCGGCGTCGGAGGAGGGAGGGGCTCGGCGGCGGCCGGCGGCAGGGGCCCGTCCGTACCTGCGCCAAGACCGTGAGGCCAGCCGCGGGCGCCGCCACATTCCCGCGGCCGTGGTACCACGCCGCTCCCGCTCCTGCCAGCGCCACGCCGGCCACTGCCGCCGCCAGGGGGCCGGGGGGCGGCACGGCCCGCCGGCAGGCGGCCACCCCGCGCCGCAGCCTCGCGCCCCAGGCCGCCAGCCGAGCGCCTCGGGCCGCCGCCATCTTTGCGGAAGCGCCCGTCGCGGGCCGCGCCCCGCGTCGCGAGAACCCGGCAGGCCTCGCGAGAGCCGGCGGCGCCCCGCCCCCCGAGCCTTAGCCTTGCGTGCGCCGCGGGCGGTGTGGCGGAGCAAACGGGGGTCGCCTGGCACGGCCGCGGGGATGGCGTCACAGGACCCCTGTCCGACGCCAGACAGCGCCCTGGTGTGCAGGGAGTGCCACGCGTCCCGTAAGCGAGCGTGTCACCCCGCTGGTCCCTGAGGGGTCTGGGGCGAGTGGGTGCGCTCGACCCTGGACCGGAAGCAGCACTTCTGACAGTTGTGACAAAATGCGGTTTGCCCTGGATGGGGTGCGGTCCTGGGGGTGCAGACCCGTCCCGGAAGTGCTTGGGGCGCGGAGCTGAAATGCTTGCGTGTCCGCAAGTTCCTCAAGCCTGGCGCCACCAAGAATTTCTTAAAACTGTCACGTTCGGAAATCTACCTAAGCTGCACGTCCTGTCCCGCAGGCCGGTTGCAATAACATCAGTCAGTCAGCTTGCCCAGCCTTTAGTGAGCAACAACCCTCGTTTCGAAAAAATTGTTTCTGCTCGTCCCACTTCGACAACTAAGCAGACTTTTTAAAAATTCAGTTTCTAGTTCTGGTGAAATAGACATACTATAAAATTTAGCATTGTAGCCACTTCTAAGTTTACAGTTCAGTGGCGTTAAGTGCGTTCGCATTCTTGTGCAACCATCGCACCATCTCTAGAACCTTTTTCACCCTGCAAAACTGGCGAATTTAGAAAATGATGTCTTCCCCATCTGTCTTAATCATCCTGCCTAGCCTTGTATTCTGAGTTAAAAAAAAAAAATTAAATTACAGTTGATGTACAACATTACGTTAGTTTCAGGTGGACAGTGTAGTGATTAGACATTTATATAACTTACGGAGTGATTCCCCTTGTAAGACTAGTACCCGCCTGACACCATTCATGGTTATTATAATATTATTGACTGTATTCTCTGTGCTGTACTTTACACCCCTATGACTGTTTTTATAATCGGCGATTCGTGCATCCTAATTTCTGCCCCTTTTTCATCTAGCCATCTCCCCCACCCCCGCCCAATCTGGCAACCGTAGTTTGTTCTCTGCCTACCCTCACATTCTTGACTGCTCTTTGTTTTTGCCAAATCATGGCCTATCCCAGCCGTCTAACTTTCACGAAGTATTTTCTTATAAACTCCCAGACAAAGCCACTCTTTTTATTTCAGGCATTCATTATTTACTGAATGTCGAATTTAAACTATGTTCTAATAAAGTGTTTGATGATGTCTATTGTACCAACTGGGACTAAGTCAGGTGCAGCAGCACCCCTCCCTGAGGTCCCCGTCATCAGGGCCCCCAGTGTCCCCGTTGCAGGTCACAGCAATACCTCAGTCCTGGTTGTTCCACGGGTCAGAAGGAATGATTTAGCTGAGGCAGGTGAGTTGGCTTTATTTTGTCACCCCTGATCCACCATTCTTTGGTCTTTACTTTTCAGAGTCAATTTACCTCCAAAGTGTCCCTGGCCATTGGCAGCTCTGCTCGGGCACGCATAAACTGAGAGCCAAAGTCATAGGTGCCGAGAACTCTAATCTTATAATCACTGCCATCTTGAGGTTTTGCAAAACAAACAAAATACGAGGGCCGCACTAAGTCTAAGTTGATCATTTAATTTCTCGGATTATTTCATCACAATTCACCCTTAGTTCTTGCTCCCCTTTTCTTAGCCAGCTTGTCCCAATTAATTTACGGTTGGAGCTCCCTCACTTTCTCCCCAGCTGCCGAAACCCCTTTCGGTGTGCCTTTCCCGCCAAGCAGGAAGAACGTCAGGTTCATGAAGTTGTGTGCGCCAGACCACAGGGTTCAGATCCCGGCTCTACCTGGATGGTCACGGTGATTTGGGGCCAGTTACTTAATCTCTGAGTCTCAGTTTTCTCAACCGTAAACAACTCTTTCTTGGTTTGGGGCTAGGGGATGAAATGAGGGTTCTACAGGAAGCGACTGGCCAAATACCCGACACCCCCCACGGAAGTCAGATCACTTTCAGGATCTGGCTCACCCCTGCCTCCTGCCCGTGTCCGAGATTTGAGGTCGCTAGCCTGTCTAACCCACAGTTCCCCTGCTTGACTCGTGGACCCCTGCTCTGGGCGCCACCTCCGCTAACTGGTAGCTCCTGGCACACATCCTGCTTCTCTGGGTGACCGGCTTCGTGCTTGTGTCTGTGCCCCAGTGACCGTAGGATTTCTGGGGTGTGTCTGGGCATCCTGGATGTCTTACCTCGCAGCTCGTTCTTGGTTCCTGTGAACCACGGTTAAAACGGTAGTGACGTTAATATGCATACTGCCTAATTCACACAGTTTCCATAGCTATTTAATGAAACCGTGCATCTGTCACTTAGTCATGGCCCCAAGCCCCAAGTAGGCACATACGCCTTGCCTATCGGAGCATTTGGCATATTTAAAAACACGGTATTTGTCCCGCAGTTTGACGCCTTGGAGGCTGGTGACATTTTGTTTTCCTGTCCCTCAGTGCCCAGCACGTTAGACATCAGCGAAGGAATGTACGAATCAGTGGCTGAACGGATGGCATCATGGCACTCTGGGGTGCCTACTTCCGTTCTTTGGGCACCAAACGTACAGAAATATATTATTGCTTTCATGTAAATTATTTTCCAAGTCGAAAGCCTCATTTTAAATTATTTTCTTTTGCTGAAAACGTTTGAACCTACTTGGAAAGCTGCTCTGTAATTAGTTTTTTTTGTGTGTTATGTGCCCAGGCCTCCCTCTAGAATGTTCCTTTAAGATTTAATGTATTCAAACTTTTGCACGATAAACAGATTCTTATAACAGAACCCGTCGCTAGCCGACCAGCCGTGCTGAGCATGAAACGCTCCCTGGCAGCTGCTGGCCTCCGTCCGAGCATGTCAACTGCACTGGTCTTTTTATGCCCCAGCCTCGTTCCTTTTTTCGTCGCCAGCTGTAGAGAAAGTCCTTGGCCGGGGTGTATTTTCAACCATGTAGTTTATAAACCAATCCCCGAATGAGGAACTGCTTTTAAAGCTCTGAGATCGAAGCTGTTCTAAATGGTGTTTGAGAAAAACAGAAACACCGATAGTTTCAGGGCACGGTTGTTGGTCCAGTTGCTCTGCGCTCTCTTCATGCGGGAGGAGCGGAAGCCGTGTGGCAGGAACACCGATCTCGGGGGGCTTGGCTTCCACTGGAGAGACGCGCCTGAATTTCGGAAGGATACAAGATGGCATTTGTCGCCTCAGAGGAAGAGCTGGTGGGCGGGCAGGGGGAGTGGGGAGGAGCGGTCAGGAAGGTGCCCAGGGAGGGAGGAGACCCGGTCCGGAGCTCGGAGCTCGGAAAGCTAGAAAGAGGCAGAGTCAGGGCCCGCGAGCTGCGGGGAGCAGCGTGGTTTAGAGCGTGGGAGAGAGATGGCTGTGGGGGCGCCCCTGTGGCTTGCGGCAGACGGCTGGCTCAGGCCTGGCCCGGAGTGGCTGGAGAGCCGCGGGGCAGGGGTTGGGGGGGTGGTGACGCAATAATTTCCACCAGTGCATGGGACAGAGGGTCTTAAAAAGTCTTGACCCTCACGCGTCCCCACCCACGCTGCGGTCTCCCTGCGCGCCAGGCACTCCCCGCAGTGAGTGTCTTCTGCCTGGCCAGGGTCCTCCCTGGCCTTTCTCCCCCACTGTCCCCTGGGCTGCTCCAGATTATCTCCCCGCTGCCTGCGACCAAAGCTTCGTCCTCTGGGTCGCTGATCTCGAGCAAAGGAGATCAACTAGCTTTTCCTACCAAAGACATTCACTCTGTTGCATTTCCATTAGAAGGACGAAGTTATTAACTCAAGTGCATCTTCGATCTTAGCCTGGCAGGGAAGAGAAATGAATTGCCATCCTGATGCTGACAGGTTGTTTACCGTGATGTCACGGGATAAGGGTTTAGATTGATTATCTCAGGTGGAAGAGAAAATCTTGGAGGATCTTAAGAGACAAATTGAGGAGGTTGGGCTCAGTCCCGAGTAATGAAGTGGCCAACACGCCGATGGGCGTTTTTAAGGACCCGCCGCTTGAAATAGACGAGTTCGCCGTGTTCGTGGTGGGTGACCGCGTGGCGCAGGCTGCAAGTCACGCTCGGAGGCCCTAGAGGAGTCAGGAGACTTGCTAATTATGTCTTTTGTGTGCCCTTGGGGGCCGTGGGTAAAAATATCTGGGTGCCACGATTGATACCAGCGTGTGTAGAAATAGGTCAAGACGAAATCTCACCGCCTGACGAAGCAGTGCCGAGGGCCCCTTTCCAGTGCCTTCCGACCCGCCTCGGCATCTCGCTCCCCTCCCTTGTCCTGATTTGCACTGCCTGTGGCTGGCGGCTGGCGACTCTCACCGCCTGCTGGTGGCTCTCCTCGTCTTTTGCTCCTCTGAGGCATCCCATCCGTCTACGTGGGATCGATCTTGCTCAGACATCTCTCTCACCACCCTTCCATTAGCTGTGTGATGTAACCTTCCTAAACCTCCGTCTCCCCTTGTCGGAAAATGAGGAGATTGGTCGCGGTTTAACTTTTCCGTTCTAAAATTCTCATTCTGTGCCGCTCCAAAGTGCGCCAAACGTCGGGGCATACGTTAGAGATGCAAAGACCAATAAGACACAGCGCCCCCCCCTCGTGGCGCCCCGTCACAGGCTGGGGTCACCACACACTGGATTCTGGCCCCATGCTTGAAACGTTTAAAGCACGTCGTCCCCATTTATGTATATTTGTTCCTTAAATCTACATATTTGCTATTAAACGTTAAAAATATAATAAAAGGACGTGGCTCCACAGCGCAGCGGTGAGCATGTCTGCTTCACACACAGAAGGTCCTGGGTTTGTGCCCCAGTGGAGCCACAAAACCATGGTCTACAGCCATGCTGCCCTGAACATGCCCAAAGTCTGATCTTAGAAGCTAAGCAGGGCTAGGCCTGGTTAGTGCTTGGATGGGAGACCACCTAGGAAGACCAGGTGCTGTAGGCATAAATAATAAAAAATATATAATAAAAATCTTAACGATGAGATAAACAGGAAATAGTATTCATAAAGTAAAATTTTAATTTTATTATTAGAGGTGAAATTAATGTTTTGTTCTCGAAATGGTAATAACCAGTGAGACCAATGTGATTAAACCGGCTTTGTTAACTGGGACAATCTCGATTTCAGTTTTGATTTTCAGGGGTCTGGCATTACGTTCAGTTAGTCAGGACACTAGTTTTTAATGCCTGTCAGCTCAAAAAGATATCTCCCAAAAATACGTCGATTCAAATGGAAGGAGTGTGTTATTAACCGAAGTAATGAAATCGTGATACTTGTGTCTTTTCAAGCTTTTTATCATGAAAAACTTAAAGAGATGCAGCGTTAGAGGGAGTAAAGCGATGAGCCTCACGCACGTCCAGCGGGACTTCAACCCGCGACCAGTCTCGTTTCCCCCGGCCCCCGGCCCGCTCCCCAGCTCGGTTATGTCAGAGTCATTGTCCAGCTTACGTAATTTTGTCCTGTGTATTTCGTTACATATTTTTAAAAGATGAGGACTCACAAGAACACCCATATGCCACAACCACACTTCGGTTTCGTATTTCTTAATAATGCTCCTGATCCAATGGACACACGAAACTTCGCAAAGGAAAGTTGCAGAGGCTGCGTCGAAAGCCCGGAGGTCAGTGGGACAGCGCAGTGGTGGGGAGGGGAGCAGAGAGGCTGACCGTGCAGGGTCGCGAGTCACTCCGCGTCTCGGGGGAGGGGTCTGGGTCGCGACGCGGCGCGCTTGCGGATGAGAATACGGCGCCGCAAGTCACACACAGGATTTCCTCTGAAAACGCATTTTGTGGAACTGATTTTGCACGTCCAGGAAATTTGATTATTTTTAAGTCGGTTATAACGTCTCTGAAGTTCCGCATGTCCCAACGAGAAAGAAAATTACCACGTTTCTTTCCTTTGCCCTTTTTCAACTGTGAACCGCACATCTCAAGCAAATCAAAGATGACGGCGGGAGCAGGTGAGGCAGGCGGCATGTCCGGAGGCGCAGGCGGCGACGGACCAGGACGAGAACGTTGCCGCAGCGTTCCTGGACCCCGGGACTTGGGCAGCCACGTCCGGGACACACCTTCGCGGGCACAGAGCCATCCAGAAGGTCAGGCCTGTCTCCGGCTGTGCAAGGGGCCAAGGCGCTAAGTTGGCGCAAAAGCTTCACTTTTTTTTTTCTTTTTAAAAAAGCTTTTTCAATTTCATCACGCTTCCGTTTCCCCCAAGAGTCGATGTGGGGGTTGTCGGCCTTCAGGCCACCACGTCACGGGGGCCTGCGTTGGTGGCACACTGGTGAGGCCGCGCGTCCGGCGGGGCCGGCAGGGCCGGAGGCTGGTCCCCTGGGCGCGGAACCTCAGACTTCTGCAGAAGCCTCTCTCCGGCCGCCCGGGGTGCCGGCGCTTGTCCTTGTGCAGGGACTCAGAAACGCACACCCAGTCGGGCGCCATTCAAAGGCTCTCCCGGAGACGAGGGTGACCGCAGGGCCTGAGAGGTGTCGGGGACCAGACCAGAGCGTGCGGGCAAGCCGTGACAGGAGACCCTGCCGTACCCACTGGGTGGGCAGGTCTGCAGGCCGAACATGGGCACACTGAGGGCTGCGATGCGGGCAGCCTGGAGGGGTCGGTCCCGCCCGCCGTGTCTTCCTGGCCGTGACCACAGGGACCTCGCCCAGTGTGAGACCTTCAGCGGCCACCCCGGTGTATTGGGGTGGGGGTGGCGCTTTGGGCGAGGGCCACGGACCCCGACGAGGAGCCAGCGGTGCAGGAGCCTGGTGGATGGAGAGCCCGTGGCCCCCGCCATCGGCATCCCCACTCGCCGAGCCCCTGGGCCACGTGGCACCTTGTGTGTGTGTGGGGGGTTCAGCATGAGGGTGTTGGGGTACAGAAGAGCCAGTCCCGGGAGAGTGACGGGGCCGTGCTGGGCTGCCGGGGGCAGGGCGACCGGGGAGGTTCTGTCTTCGAGGAGACAGCCACAGGGCGCGGTGGCGCGTCACCTGGGCCTCTGGACTCGGCCACCAGGGCCACGCGCCCTGTTTGTGCTTATGCTCAGGAGGTCGCGTTGGCAGGCCACCACGCCACGGGTGGGCTGGGGGGAGCCACTTTCAGAGCCCCGAGGGCAAGTGACGGGACGCACCACACCGAGGGCGCACAGAGCCCGGGCGCGGAAGGCCAGAGGCCGCCGGGTCTGTGCTGGCCGCGGGGTGGCGGCGAGGACGGCTCCGGCAGGGCCGCCGCCAGCGGCGTTGTCACCCGCTGTCGGCCGCCCTCCGCTGCACACACGCAGCTGCCCCCGGGGACGCGCCGTGGTCCCCGGCCCTGGGCACGGGGTGCGGCTCCACGGCCGAGGTGCCGCCCTGATGCAGTCCCGTCCAGGGAGGACGTTTTGTTGGAGTTTGGCCCCTGCCGGCTCCACCTTCCTCGATGTCACTCGCTTGGTCTTTCAGGTCATCGGGTTCAGACTCACCAACATGCTCCGGGCAAGGATTTCCCAAAGGGTCACGAGGCGAGCGTTCGGGGTGTGTCAGTGTGCGGATGGGAGTGTTTCGAGGGTCCTCATCGTTTTGGGGTAACGAGCCGCATGGCGATGCGAACACGGCTGACCCTGGAGCGGCGTGGGGCTTCGGGGCGCACTGTCCCCCGCGGCGGGGAGCCTGCGTGTCCTGCATGTCCAGCTGCTGGCCCCGCCCCCACAGCTCGCAGCGCTGCCCCTGTGGGGACCTGTGCGGTTCGGCCCGGGCTGTCTGGGGACCGGCTGTACCCACAATCTGGTTTTCAAGACGACTCCCCAAGCACGAGCTCTTTCAAAAGCAGCTACTTCCCTAGTTGTTAAAAATGAGAAAATCACCTTTGCCTTAGGACAGATCGCCACGTCCTTACGCATAGCACTGACGGCCAGTGTGAGAGCGGCCACACGTGAGTCACACGCACCGTTTCGTGAAAGAAAGGCGTGCCCCGCCCCGTGGCACACGACAGCTGCCTACGTGACTTCCCGTCGGTTCCCCAGCAAACTGCCACGGTCTGAGTTTCTGGAAGATTCCGCGATGTATCATTCGTCCTCTCCTGACAGTTGTACAGTCTCAGCACTGCCGACGCTTCAGGCCAGAGGACTCTTTGCTGTGGGTCCGTCCCGTGCAGCGACCCTGGCCACCGCCCACCAGCAGGCCAGCAGCACCCTTGCCCCACGTGTGAAAAGAGAAAATGTCTCCAGAACTGGCAAATCCCCCCAAAGCTGAGAACAGTCGCAGGAGGGCGGGGAACTTCGCCTGTCTCGTGCGCTCGCAGAGCGAGGCCTAGCGCACAGTAGGCACTCGGGAGCTACCGAGGTGGATGGATGCACGAACGCTATTTTAGCCATTTGTATTACGCTAGGGAAAGCGAGCGTTTTCCCCTGCTTCAGGGCTTTGGTCTTTGTGGTAAGGATCTCAAACGGAGCTCATGAGCGTGCCGAGTGCAGTGAAGTCTGTCGGGTGCTGGGCCACGTGTTGTCGGAAGGTCCGCCTGGGGGGCCCGTGTCTTCGCGTTCCGGAGGGACACGCGCCCTGGCAGCCGGCGTCCGAAGGCTGGGCGCGCGTGAGGGTGGACGACAGACGCCTGTCCTCGGCGACAGCAGGTGTAGGCCCGCCCGCTTTCCAAATAACCTTTCTGATTAATCTCTTTTTACGACTTTGTCCGATTAGTCGTTTTCATCCAAACAAAGCCCGAGCGTTTCACGTCTCTTCCGTCCGCGGTGCTTTGCACGTCTCCGCAAGCCAGGTGTCCGTTCTCTGAGGCTCGTCGTCATCGACGCTGGGTCACGTCGCCAGCAAGCGCGCCTTCCGGAGGGACAGACACGGGCCCCGACTCCGCTGGGCGCCGTGGGCGGAGTGACGCCTCACGCGGCTCACGCCCGAGGACGGTCCTCCTCGTCGACGCACGAGGCCCCCTTCCACACGGACGACACCTACTTTCATTGGATTAAAACAAAATGACGGACGTTTTACTATTTCGATCCCGCGTCAAGGTGGCGTGTAACCCACCCGGGAGAATCACGGGGCTCATGCACGTGGGTCGCAGCCAGCCTCCCCGGCCTCAGGTTTGTGGCCGAGACCGCCAGACCCCACCTCCTGCCCCTGCCCCGGCGCAGGTGGGAGGCTGCGGTCCCCGGCCGCCGTCACCTCTGGCCAGCGGAGTGTGACGAGCGTTGACTCGCAGCCATTCTGAGCCGAGGCGGTTAAGGGCCAGTGTCCCTTCCCCCTGTGGGCACGGCCGGAGGCCTGCACCCCAGACGCGTCGCTGAGGGGACTCCCCCATCGCAGAGGAGCTGCCAGGGAGGAGCCCAGTCCCCCTCTGATCCTGACATTCCTGCGTGTCGCCGTGACCGGCCTTGTGGGTGGGTGTTCCAGCAGCCGGCACGACACGCGGGTTGTCTGTTAGCCCCCCAGGGCTCCCCAGTGCAGCCCTCGGTCGGTCATGGACTCCGGGCTGCAGAAGGCGGAGCGGCGCGAGGCACCTCACCCTGACGGGACTGAGGCGCGTCGTGGGGCCGTGGCCACTCGGCCCTGCTGCAGCCCCCGGGGGGACTCAGAGCGGAATTTCTCCGAGCTCCAGGAACCGTGCGACGTCCCCCACCTGGCGCCTGTCCTCTCCTCCTCTCTGTGACACTCCGCGTCTGGTCACGGTCGTGTCCAACGCCCAGTGCATGGCCATGTCCAGGAACCGCGTCACGCGCATGGTTCCAACACAGGTGATTCTGACTTCCCACCTGTATCCCAGGGTCACCATACTTTCTTGCTAATAAATAAAAACAAATCCCTGTTTTAATGCTTCTTGAACCTCCTAAAGAGTCGTTTTGTCGGTAAAGAAGCCGATGGGAATGTTTCAGAATACGTAGACTTTCACTGTTACCATTTGTCACGTTTTCCAGGTAGATCGTGAACTCCGGAGTTTGTGACACGTCTTCTAGATTTTCGGAAGCTCTCCCAATTACATTTAATGAATAGTTTTTGGTCGATTGATTAATAAAGATGTTAGTATCCGTGTCGATGTAAAAGCGTTGAAGTTGAAATGGAATTGGGTGAGACAAATGGAAAAGGGACATTATCATACCGAACAGTGATTGTGCATGAACTACGGGCGTATTTATATTTATAGGGAGCGCCTGGCTTCTGCCGCAAACATATTTCTCTGTGTCCATTCAAATGATCTCAACATTGCCATCTTTTTTTGTAAGAACTATTTCATGTCTCACGTGTAGATACTGAGAAGCATAGGAACTTATTATTTGGACAGAAAGACAGTGTTTGCAAATTTCTTAAAAGCCTTTCAACGAAGTAAAAGGACAAAAGGTAGTGAGATAGCACACACGACATTTTTTATTAATATCAGACTTATTTAGGTGGATTTTCCCCTGGTGCAACTATTGAGTTTACCGCGGCTGCAGAGAGACAGATACTGAGACGCCGCATTGTGACTTTTCCGCTGACGGCAGTGATGGATTACAGGTCACTGTGAGCGAAGATACGGTGCTGGCCGATGGGTATCTGGCGGTCAGGTGGGAAGGCAGCGGTGCCCGAGGACAGACACAAGCGCTGCGGGGCGTGGCCGCACTTCCTCAGACATCTGTGACGGTCCCCTGGGACGGCTTTGAAAAATCGCTGTGGCTCTGGGTTCTTATTAACTAGTGACAACTCAAAGAGCTGTCTGCGGCTTCGGAAAGATATATTATGTTTGAAAGTGTGGTTTTCATGGGTGAACTGCCAGAAAACAAATAGACATGACTGTGTGTGTGTGTGTGTGTAACTTGTTTATTTCTGAACAAATGTGTGTTCGAATTCACCTGTATAAAGTACTTTCTCGTACATGACAATATGATGTATCCGGAGGTATGTAAAATTCAGGGATAAAGTATTAACCGTATATAATACAGTATATAAAGTATTAAATTATATAGCGTAGATCAGAAGCATTCTTCGGTGGGAAAAAAAGAAAGTAAGCCTTTGTTAAAATTTCACAGTGCCTCTCTCTTTGTGAAGCCTTATCAAAGTTCCAAATCCTTTCTCCAGCATGTGTGACACTCTTCAAAAATACACTCCTCGGAGATCAAAATTCTAAACTTCAGATGAGGTTAAATACATTTTATAATTCTTCCTGCAGCTGTTGGAGCTATAATGGAGTAAAACGAGAATTGCTTTTTAGGGCGTATTTCTCAACAGAGTAGTTTTGAAAATGAAACCAAATCTTCATGCCCCACTTGACATTGGAATTTAAAGTTATTTTTACAGGCTCCACTGCAGTCGCTATGTGAAACGTTAAAAGAGGTATTAGAATATACTAAGAGTTAAAACAATTTTCTGCCGACATCTTGTTCGGTAGGTAAGAAAGAGGGATACAAATTACATCTTGCTATTACCTTTCATGTTTTTTTTTTTTTTTTTTTTTTTATAGTTATGCTTTAACCAAAAAACACATTTTCTGTGCAGGATATTTCCTCCCTTTTAATTATAGCCAGACTCGCTGCCTCGGCGGGTAGGGCTTTCATTCACTTGAAAGTGGGTTTGCTGTAAGCAGGCGTGGTGGGAGCAGAGCCTGCAAGGATGGAGTTGCATTTTCTCGGAAACGCAGTGGTATCTAAGTCCAGTCGTGACGCAGTCCCTGGAACACGGAGGTTCTGAAAACGTTCAGGGGTCCCTACCCCGGGACAGAGGTGCTTCCGATCTCGCACCGTGACTGCGAAGTCACTGAAGGCGGACGGAGAGAAGGGCTCCCGGTGGCCAGTGAAGCCCCCGAGAGACGGGAGGGGCAGGGGTGTGAGTGGGGGCAGGGCTGGGCCCGCGAAGGCCTGTGCCCTGGCCGCTGGGCTTCCTCCTGGCCCCCCAAGGGGTCTGGGTCCCTGGGGGCCTGGTTCCCGGGGAGCCCTGGCAAGGCCCCGGTCCTAAAGGGAGGAGTCCGGCCTGCTCCTCAGCCGGAGGACCGAAGGGTTTAGGCTCATTTACAGTGACGACTGTGGAATGTCAGTTCCCCAGTCCTTCCGGAAGTCTTAAAATGAGAGCCTTTCTCAGAGGCCCGAGACGGTGGACGTCTCGATGGTGATCCTGGAGGCAGCGAAGCGTGGCGGCTCTCAGCAAATTTCGGGGGACCCTTTCAGGGCGAGGCGCAGGGTCCAGGTGCTGGGCTTCCCATAGTCGGAAAGTGGCCAGAGGCCCAGTCATTACTGTGGAGGAATTCCGAGGGGCAGGGGACCCTGCTTCGGGGGCCCCTAGTAGAAAGCCCTCCACTGGCACGGTGGAGGGACAGCAAGGAAGAAGCGAAAATGACTGAAACCCAAGAGCGCGTGGCTGGCCCCTCGTGACCGCGGGAGGCGACTGCGGGGCCGGGAGCGGGAAACGCTCCCTGCGCCAAGCCTGCCTGCCGCGCCACCGCCTCGCGGGTCTGGATCACGGTCAGCGCGGGGGGCAGAGCCTTGCGCCCGCGCCTCCCGCGGGATGTCTGCAGCGCCGCTCCGCCCGCCGTGGTCGTGGGTCCCAGGGGAGAGAGGGGCGTCCCGGGGGGCCCCGACCCCGAACGGCTGGGCGGTGGCTGCTTCCAGCCTGCGACCCCCCCCAAACCCGCGGCCGCAGGGCGGGGACAGCGAGGCGGGGCGAGCCAGCCGCGCCCGTCACACTGTCTAGGTGCCTGGACGCCAGGAGCGGCGGGCGCCCCGCGCGCCCCACGGCCCTCGGCCCGGGACCGTCCGCCGCCCGGGCGCGCGATGCGAGCCGCTCTGGGGCTGGCAGCTGTCCTGGTGGTGGCCATGCGAGCCCGCATCGCTCCCCTCGGGGTGAGCCGGCTCTTGCGTCCGGTGCCCGCGGCGGGGACCAGAGGTTCCGCTTTTGCCGCTCACTCGCTCACTCATTCGAGAAGCACCTGTTAAACCCCCGCTGGGCGCCAGGCTCCGGCGGCTCTTCCTTCTCCCCCGGCGACGGGTCCTTCTCTGGTCGGGACGTCCAGCTCTGGTAAGGTGGCCGTGCCCGGCCAGAGCTCAGCGGGACAGAATATTTTCTAGGTAGAGCAAACCGCACTGGTTAGCAGTCGGGCCCAGTGCATGAACGTCCGCCTCAGGGAGGGGTCGTTTTCACAGCTTCCTTCTCCGGTCTGCGACGCCCTGGCATTACTCACTATCCTCAGCCCCGTGTCGGTGAGAGATGATCGGAAGCAGAGTGGCTTAAAACAACAGGAACGGGTCCTCTCATGCTTCAGGGGCCGAAGTTCGGGCGTCGGCGAGGCCTCCGGGGAGGGCTCCCGCGTGGCCTCTCCCAGGCTTCCGACGGGGGCCGTCCCCCTCGGCGCCCCCTGGCCGCGGCCGCCTCACTCACGTCTCTGCGCCATCATCACACGGCCTCTTCTGCCCGCGTTTGCCACTGTCTCTGTGCCCAAAGCTTGTCCTTTCCCTTGCGAAGATGCCAGTGGCTGGATTAGGGTCTACTTCAGGCCACTGTGACCTCATGCCGATGACATCTGCGAAGATTCTATTTCTTCCGATAAGGTCACATTTAGCAGGACTGAGGAACAGGACCTGAACATCTTTTTAGAAGACACGGTTCAACTCACAACGGTCCCTTCACACACACACACACACACACACACACACACACACACACACACACTGATGTTATCCCCAATAAAAGTAGCACGGAAGTGGGGGTTCAGGGGGAGCCTGAAGTTCAACAGGAGAAGAAATAACATTGCTTTGACCCTTGGTCCTTTCAGCTTCTCCAGGGAGCAGATGGGACAAGTCTTGAGAAAGATCAAAGACCCCGGGCCCGGGGGGCAGAGCGCAGAGCACTCTGGACACCAGGCGGGTCATAAATCACTTCCACTCCTTTTAAGTCGCTCCGCTGCCGTTTCTTCTCTCCTACCACGCTCTCTTCTGGCCTCTGCTCTCTCCCCTAAACCCTCCATTTTCCCTCCGGTCTCTGTCATCCTCTTTCTTTGAGCCCAGAAGCGGAGAAGAAATATATTACGTGATCAAAGACCTTCCAAGGATACTTGCATACTCCTCATTAGGGTATAAGTAAGTGCTTTATGAAAATGTATCTTTTATGAAGGAAACAACCTAAATCCAGCATTCTGATGGCAAATCATAGAGCAGGGTTTATAAGTTTCTTTAGGCTTGAACCAATTTTCTCAAATCCTCCTCTCCGTCTTGTTAATTCTCCGTGGCACATGGGAGCTGTATACAACACCTTGTGTATCACTATATAGACATAAAACAAATGAAGAAAGTAGGAACGGGCATCTTAACATTTCCCGAAAAGCCGACTCCTGCTATGGGATAATCTGCTCTGATTTCCGTGAGACGTTTGTTCATTCCTCTCACAGGTATTTATAAACTACACAACCAGAAACAAAAGATTTTGCCAGAATTTGTGGATGATGCACAAGTAAAGAAGACACGGTCCCTACTTTCAAGACGAGTCCTGTTTGGTGGGAGAGAAACTTAGATGTAAACAGTTCTGATGTAAGGCAAAGCGGGGTAAACGCTGCAGCAGGGGTTCGAAGTGTTGGGGAGCATTCGGGGAAAGGGAGCAGAGGTGTGGGCAGGGCAGGGCGGGGTGCGTTCCGGGAGAACACCCCACTGTGGGGTGTGTGGAGGGCGGTGGAGTGGAAAACAAGGCTGAAGAGAAGATTAAGGATCAAAAGTGAAAGATTCTCCTTTGAATTCTAGGTCGAAGAGCTTGGACTTCATTCCGTTTGAAGGAGAGTCATCAGAGCGTCTCCTCGGAGTGCCGGAAGGCGGGTCCAGACACCACTGGGTGGCCCAGGAGAAGGGGGCGGGGACCTGGACTGGTGGGGGCAGAGACGGGACCGGGGTCCCTCGAGCCGGCCTCAGGAGGGCGGCGGCTCCGCGGTGCCACGGTGTGTGGCGACTCAGCAGGTGTGGCCCGGGAGACGCCCCAAGGCCAGGCCCCCTTTAACAGTGATGTTGGTGGCTGCACTGGTTAGAGATGCCTGGCGATGTCCCGGGCTGCTCGATTCCTGCGTCCCTCCACGGCCGCGTTCCGGGGTCCCCGCAGCACCCCTGGGAGCATGGATGTAGCTTTTGTCGCTGGCAGCGGGTCTGCGTCCTCGGTCCAGAGCTGCCGCCTCCGATCACGTCCCCACCTCCCCGGACCGTCCTCGGCTTCACCTCCTCGTCTCAAGTCCCAGGCCCCTTGGTCGTTGGACCCCTCTCCGGGCCCAGACTACCCCCTCCATCCCCTTGTCCCCCCACCTGCTGGTCGGTCCCCAGACCAGGTGGTTGCCCCCTGCCCCCCACCTCCTTTATTTCTTCCGTTGACGGAGGAGTAGATTCAGAGAGACAGGCCGTGACCAGCCCGGTCCGTACTGTGGAAATACTGTCCGCATGGAGTAGGTTTACTGCATCAGAGGGACTTAGAGACAAAAGCGTTAGCATTTACTAAACATAACCTAGAGCAGGCCAAAGCTGAACGAGGAGACAGTGGGATCTTGAAAGACGTAGGGATTCCAGGGGGAGAGGCGTCTGCCCCCGTCTGTCCCCCCCGGAGCCCACTTTAGAGAGTTATTTGTGGATCGCAGGAAGTCTTGCCGTGGAGGGTTTTACATGTGTAGTGGGTCGCTGAGAGGCCGGTGAATATATGGACGTGAGGGTATTATAATCTTAACATTCGGATGGGACAGTGACAGCCCCGCGGCAGGCCGGGAAGCTGGAGAAAGACGTCGCCTGCTGGGCTTCGGTCCTAGCCTTTTAGGAGGCATTCCTGGTTTTATTTTCGTCGAAGGTGATTTCCCCACGGTGATGAGCACCCAGCAGTGGGACCGGGGTTTCCAGGACGCCTTCCACCTCTCACTGGCGAGGCGTCCCAGGGAGCATCCTCGGCTGTCTGCCGAAGCCATGTCCACAGGGGCTTTGGCTTTTTGGGGGAAGCAGCCCGAATGACACCCTAACACGGTGTCGGCTCTCGATACCGCCTGCGGGATGAGGAGCGGCAGGGTGTCCGTCGGTCCCGGAGCTGCGAGAGGCCGGGTCCGCGGACACTCCTGGTGCCGATTCTCTCCGAGACCCGCGTCGAAAGGATCACAGGGGATCGTAAATAACC
The DNA here is from genome assembly GCF_014176215.1 of Rousettus aegyptiacus. Lineage (NCBI taxonomy): Eukaryota > Metazoa > Chordata > Mammalia > Chiroptera > Pteropodidae > Rousettus > Rousettus aegyptiacus. The sequence goes on from NW_023416286.1 coordinate 533,971, forward strand.
TCGGCGGCTTTCATCTTCCCTCCCTGTCCCTTGAACGTTTTTAGTTCCTGGGTGTGGAGAATAAGAATGGAAACAAGTCTTAATGGATGTTTTGTTTGAATTTCTGAGGCAGCCTCAAAGAGAGGCTTTATTTTTAAATTATATCTTTGAAATCTTAGTTCAAGCCAACTCTTGGCGTTTAAATGGCAAACTTATCAAAGCGTGTTTATGTTATTACAGTTGACGACTTGGTATCAGTACAAAATACCTTAAATTTTTGAATCGACTGTAACACTGATAATTTTGTCTAGGCATCAGTGGTGCCATGCCATTATTTAACTTATCCGATTTTTTTTTTTCGTTTGACTCTTCTTCCACTATAGCAGTGTTTTTTACTAGATTTCAAATAAGATCGTGGCCCTGTCCTGTCGTCTTAAAGCCGGTGTTAATCCAGTTTCTACGCCCAGTAGCAAGATCCACGGTCACGTACGGCCTTTAAACCATAGGTGGCGCTAGAACAAGGCGTCTCGTCCGTTTTCAGCCCGACAGAAACGTTACTAGGCGGGTGGGAAAGAGGAGACGTTCAAAGTGCTCGAAGACCAGGAATTCAGCTGTGATGACGCAGGTGCGTCGGCCGCCGCGGGAGACAGGAGTGGTCCTCGAGCAGGAAGACGCTTCAGGACAGGAACGGCGCTGCCCCGCCCTCGAGGGGGGCTCGCCTGATGGGGAAGGCAGTGAAAACCAGCCCGCTTAGAAAATCTGCCTGGTTTCCCCAGTCCTTCAGAATGGAGGAAACCAAAGATTGTATTTGTGCATCCAAGGAGACCAAAGATTGTATTTGTGCATCCGTCTGTAACACTGGGAGGAGTGTGGGGAAGGAAACGACGGGAGAAATTTAGGGATAGAATAATATTGAATGCCCTGGGCATTTGAAACTTCAAAAAAAAAAAAAAAACAGGTGCAATGTACTTTCCTTTTCTTCCCGAAAACTACAGAACGTGTGATGACCACACCGATGCCTGAGCGAATGCCCTCCGATGAGGACGAAGAATTGACTGCGATTATCACAAGATGTTTGCAGCGAGTTTATAGCTCTGCGTTTGCAGAGCCAGCGCCTGCGAGACTTCACCTTCGTTACACTCCACGTAAGAGGCACCACGGTCTGGGTGTTGGTCACCACATTGACGCCAACCACGGTCAAAGGCGTCTCTCTACATCAGCTAAATTTAATTTTATAACATCACTGAGAAACCCAATCTCTATTGAGGGTTTTCTTTAAACGAACAGTTTATTAAAATCTGAGCATGAAAATTAATGGACTTACTGTGTCTGGGTCTCCTTTTTCTTATAGGTTATCTGTAAGGGCTCGATTATTTTTTGGAGGGATTGGAAATCCTTTCTACTTATTTTTTTTTTAATCAAAACATAATGTCCTTATTTTGTGTTATGGCATATCGCAGGTGTCGTCCCTTTTAAGACTGAGTAATAATAGTCCATCGTATGTATACGTCACATTTTGTTCATTCACTCAGCCATCGATGCACATTTTCGCTGTTGTGAACAGCGCTGCTGTGAACTTGGGGGTGCCGATGTCTCTTCCAGACTCTGCTGCAGCTCTTTGGGTTGAATACCCAGAAATGGAATTGCTGGATCCTATGGTGATTCAATTTTTAATTTTGGATACTCCTCCACATTGTTTTCTGTTTACTGCACCATTTTACATTTCCACCAACTACGCATAAGGGCTCCAATTTCTCCACCTCCTCATCAACACTTATTTTCCATTTTTTTTTAAATAGTAGTCATCCTAATGGGCGTGAGGTGTATCTCATTGTAGTTTTAATTCGCATCTCCCCAATGATTAGTGATGTCGAGCATCTTTTCACGTGCTTATTGGTCATTTGTATCTTTTTCTTGGGAAAATGTCTATTCGAGTCCTTTGCCTACATTTGAATTAAATTGTTATTTTTGTTTGTTTGAGTTTGGGTTTTAGGACTTTTCTATATATTCCAGATGTTAATTCCTTATGAGATATATGATTTGAAAATATTTTCTCCCATCCGCGCAGTACCTTTTTATTGTGTCTTTGGATGCACGGAATTTCTCAGGAAGTCCTCTGGGTCTGTTTTCACTTTCATCACCTGTGCTTTTGGTATCCCGTGTTGTTTTCTAAAGGTTTTCTTTTTTCGGCCTCTGCCGGAGCCAGCCGGCTAAAGTCGATCAGTACCTGAAAGAGAGGGGTGAAGCCTAAGAAAAAAGAAGAAGATAGGAAAGCGCTTCGGGAGGGTATACAGTCACTGCCGCAGCCCCGAGTGTATTTAGCGCAGCCTTTATATAAGTTTTTGGATACAATAGCAGAGTAAGATAGCAAAGCACAGATATAATAGCAAAGCACAGAGTACAATGGCAAAGCACAATGTACATTACTATAGGAATGCTGACATTTACATAAGTTCCTATATATCCTTCCCTCAGGGTGGAACATCCTTTTCTGGGCTGTAAAACATTCCACTATCTTAAAAGGGTTTCTTTATGATGCAAGTCTCCCCACCAGGGTCAGTAATGTTTAAGTTAACATCTTGCTTCCTTGAACCATTGTTAAGCAGTCTCAGCAGCTGCTTCCTGGCTATCAGCTACGTGACTTCTTCAGTGTCTCTTAATGGCTCCCGACAGGCCTCACAGTTAGGTCTGGGATCCGTGCTGAGTTCGTCTTGGTTCGTGGTGCGCGGTCCCAGCACCGTGAGCCGGGCAGGTGGTCCTTTCCCGCTGGATGGTCGTGGCCCCTTGTCAAACACCGTCTGGCTGTGCGCGTGAGGGTTGTACCTTGCCTCCGTTCTGTCCCGCTGGTCCACAGGTCTGTCTTCTTGACAGCACCACAGTGCTTTGATTAAGTCTTGAAATCGGGAAGTGTGAACCTCCTAGTTTTGGTCTTCTTTTTCAAGACTTTTTAGCAGTAATTCAGGGCCCTTTGAGATTTCACATGAATTTTAGGGCAGGCTTTCCTATTTTCGTAAAAAATGTCATAGAGGTTTTGAGAGGAATGGCCTTGATTCTGTAGATCACATCAGGTAGTAGCGACATCTTAATAATGTCCAGTCTCTCAGCCCTTGAATGCGGGGGGCGGGGGGTCCTGTTTATTCGTGTCTGCCAATGTCCAGCACTGCTTTGCAGTTTTCATCGTACAAGTCTCTCACTCCCGTAGTTAATTCCTAAGTATTTTATTTTTTGATGGCATTGTGAATGGAATTGGCTTTCGTAATTTTCTTTTTGGATCGTTCATTGTTCATATATAGAACTGCTTTTCGTATGGCGAGCGTGCATCCCGTTACTTTGCCGAGTTCATTTATTAGTGCTACAGTATTTTTCGTGTGCAGAATCCTTAGGGCTTTTTGCACGTAAGACCGTATCATCTGCAAACCAGACTATCGACTTCTTCCTTCCCAGCTCAGATGCCTTTCCTTTCTTTCCCTTGCCTGAGGGCTCCGGCCAGAGTGTCACCACTACGACCTTGAGCAGAAGTGGAGACGTGGGCCTCACTCCTGACCTCAGGGCAAACGCTCTAGAGTTTCGCCACCGGGCACGATGCCCGTTTTATTTTATTTCTCTCTCATACGTGGCTTCTCTCCCTAGCTCGTCGAGTGTTTTTATCACGAAGGGTGTCACATGCTGTCAAACGCCTTTTCTGCACCTGTGGAGGCGACCGTGTGCGGCCCCGTCCCTCTCTGTGCGCCGAGCTCCATCCGGCGACCTGCATATGTTGAGCTGGCCTCGTGTTCCCGGAATTCGTCACCCTTGGTCGTGGCGTGGGATCCGTGGGATCCATCTAACGCGCTGCCACCTGCTGTCTGCTGGTATGGCGGGGACCGTTTCTGCATCATTGTCCATAAGGGATATTGGTCTGTAGCTTTCCCTTCTCGTAGTGTCTTTGTGTGGCTTTGCTATGCTGGCCTCATAGAATGAGTCAGAAAGTATTTTGTCTTCAATACTTTGGAAATGTTTGAGAAGGATCAACATTAGTTCTTCTTTAAAGTTTGGTAGAATTTGCCCACGAAAACATCAGGTCCACGGCTTTGTTGAGAGATTTTTGATTACTGATTCAATCTCCTTACTAGTTACAGGAATATTCATATTTTTTTTCTTTGTGATTTAGTCATGCTAAATTTCGTGATCTAGAAATTTGTTTGTTTCATCTAGGTTATACAACCTGTTGGCACACAGTTGTTCATAAAACCCTTATAATCCTTTTTTCCCCCATAGAATTGGCAGTAATGATACCACTTTCGATTCTGATTTTAGTAATTTGAGCCTTTTTTCTTAGTCCGTCTACCTAAAGTTTGTCAATTTTGTTCATTTTTTTGAAGAACCATCATTTGGTTTCATTGTTTTTTTCCCCCTATGTTTTTCTGTTTTCTATTTTGTTTATATTCTGATCTTTATTTTTTTTTTCTTTCTGATGATTTTGGTTAGTTTATTCTTATTTTCCTAGTTTCCTGAGTTGTAAAGTTGATTTAAGACCTTCCTTTCTCTCTTTTCCTCAGTGTTGGTGTTTATAGCTATAAGACGCCCTGTTAGCCGGGTGGTCCCATGTCCCACAAGTCTCGGTGTGTAGCATTTTCATTTCAATTCATTTCTAACTTTTCCAATTTCCATTGTGATTTCTTTTTTGGGGTCATCGAGGGTTTAAAAGGTGTGTTGTTTATTTTCCACGGTTTTGTCACTTTTCCAGTTTTCCTTTCGTTACTGATTTCTAACTTCGTTGTGGTCAGAGAAGCTATTTTGGGGGATATCTCTCTTTTAAAATGTGTGGCCTAACGCGGTTGTCTTAGCAAACGCCCCATGTGCACGTGAGAAGCCGGTGTGTGCTGTCGAGGGGCGGAGGGCTCTGCCCGAGTCTGTCGGACGTGGGTGGCGAGTCGCGTTATGTCCTCCGGTTCCGGCCCCTCTTCCGTCCGGTGGTTCTGTTTGTCGTCGTGAGCGGGGGATTGAGGCCTCCGACTCTCACCGTGGAGGTGTGTTATTTCTGCTTTCGATTCTATCAGCTTTGCTTCCTATATTTTGATGATTTGTCATTAGTTGTACAAGTGTTTGTAATTGTTGTATCTTAATTAAAATGTCCTTCTTTGTCTGTTGTAAGCTTTTTCGATTTAAAGTCTGTTTTGTCTGATGTTAGTACAGTCGCCCTGTTCTCTTTTGGTTACCGTTTGCATGGAATATCTTTTTTCCATTCTTTCGCTTTGAACTGGTTTGTGTCTATATATCCTAAATTTATACCAGTTTAACTTCAATAACATGCAAACACTCCGCTTTTGACAGCTCTGTCCTCATCCCTTTTTTGTCGTCAAAGTCACAAAATTACATCTTTATAGTTTACGTTGTATACCCCAAAACATAAACTAATAATTCTTTTAAATACCTCAGTGTATTAAATGAACAACTGTTAGTTTTTATTTATACGTACTTTATTTTTAACAATCCATTATTGCTTGCTAACTTTTGTGATTCCATTCGAACATTAGATACGTAAGTGTTCCATAGTCTATGGGTGGTGATTTAAATATCTGGTGAAATAAATATCCTGAGCGTTTGACCCATTGTTTGCTGTTTCTGCTGACTCTTATTCGTGGCGATTTATCGTCTCGGTCTTGGTTTTGTGATTTCTGATTGGGAGCTCCTGTTCAGTTGATCTTAATATGTGGAAAACTCGAGGATGTTTGTTTTTCTGGAAGCAGGGATTTCAGTGGACTCTCGAAGCGTTTGGTTAAACCCTGGAGTGTCTACTTCGGCTCCTCCGCTCCCGCTGACTGGGTGGACACTGATGTCCTCTGTCAGGCAGTGCGGCCGACACCTCTCTGTGAGGTCCCTGCTCGTTTTCCTCCTCGTAAGTTCACGTTGCAGACGAGTCAGGACAGGTGAGGCCACCTGTGAACAAACGACTCCAAAAATCTCAGTGGTTTCAAACGTGAAAGTTGATATTCCACGTCAGGTCTGCCACGGGTCAGAGTGCATACTGTCCCTGAGCGCCTGCCCTTGGCGCCGTGACCAAGCAGCCAGAGGACTTCAGTCTTGTTCCGCTGTCTCCGTGTGAGGCCACTGCCTTTCCAGGTAGAGGGGAGAGAGCGCGCAGAGAGAAGGGCCTGAGACCTTCCTCCCACCAACGCGAGGTGACCCTCGTGGTCCAGTGTGGCCGTGTGCCTCCCCCAGCTGTGGGGGCCTGGAGGATAGGCGTCCACGTGCCCAAGGGGAAAGGACCTGGACGTCGGCGAGTCCTCGAGCGACTGCCACACCCTGTCTCCTGAGGCCTGCGGTGCCGCAGAAATGGCGTTTTGTGCAGAGTGCGCTTGTCCTGCAGCTAGAGGGCCTCTTGGAAGGTTCCAGGTTGTTCTGTGCGCTGAGACAGGAGGGCCGCTAAGGGTCACGAATCCTACTGTGAGCGCTCGAAAACTCAGGTGACTAGTTTTGATGAAGTGTAGGGAATAATGAGATATTGCCCAATTTTATCTATAATTGTATTTCTTAAACATAACGGACTAGACTATAATGGGTATGAGTTTGGAGAGAAGTCACGCAGAGAAGTGTGTATAAATGAAAAGGAAGATATTTGAAAAAGTATAGGTCCAAGAGGACGGAGAAAAGTAAGTGATTTGGGGAAAACGTTATGAGACACACACGCTACATCACCGACCCCTGGAAGCGGCCGAGCACTTTCTGGTTCCTCCTTGACAAGTGGGATAATGGCGCTCAGCGAAACAGTCGGTTCTAGAAAGTTTGGGGTGCATGACATTTGTGGAAGGGTTCTTTTTAATTCCTATTGGAATTATTAATTTGTTACTTCTTTTATTGATGGCTTCCTTTTCAACATGGTGTTATAACATGGAAGTTGATATATGTTTTTGTCTCTAGGCTCTGAAATGAGCTGAATTAAGAAGCATAATAAAACATGTCAAGATTAACAATGTTAATTGATGTCTTTTACGCCAAACTCTAGGAAGATTTATTAGGATCTCTGTCTCTAAGTCTTATGTGAATTACAGAGTTTTGCATAATTGCTATGTATGCAGCTGGAAGAAACAATTTAAACAGGAAAGAAATCTATTACGTCACAACAGCATTAAGGAAACAAATATAGAATTACTAGTGTTTAAATCTATTTTCAGTATTTTAAAATTATATGTTGCATGAAAATGCTAAACTTGAAGAAGCTTATTGAGGCTCTAGTTTCTTTGAGCAGCTGCCAAGGGCTAATGATTATAATTAGCATTATTATTGTTAATAATAATAATTAATAGTAAAGTCTATCTTAAAATGTGATGCTTTTAAAAATGATACCGAAGATGACAAGGTGTATGTGTTTTTCCCTCAATAAAGTTTTAGATTGTAAAACTATGTCGCAGTTATTGTTTCCTGTAAAACACATTCTATTTTAAATGGGTTATTTCCCGTAGTCAGTTAAAGAAAATACCTGTGACGCATTCACCAAACTCTTTTGGGGAAGGAGGTGCTATCTGAATAGAGAGAAATATATTATTTCCCTGATATCTGTACGAGCGCCAAAGGGAAAGACTCGTGTGTTCATTAGACACAGTCGTGCGAATGTTTGAATTCGCTGGATGTTAATTTTATCTTTGAATGGCTGTTTCGCCTCAACATTTTAAGATACTTTTTTTTTTTCCAAGATAAATTTTGGTATGGGATTCTGCAAATTTCTCACCGGTCCACAAGAAGTTTTTCCCTAGAACGGAAGCGCGGTGCACAGTGATCACCAGTGATGCCACACACCTGGCACCTGAGATGCCCACGCACCGTCCCAGCGCCTGAGGAGGTGACCGAACGAGCCCGCGGCTCAGCGTCTGGGCGAGGTTCGCTTTAGGGGGCGAAGACACCTACGAAATAATTCATTAACTCTAATTTTACAAAGGAAATAAAATGGACCCGGACACTGGAAGTGTTTTTGGGGGATCTAGCGATGTAAGCCAAGTCTACCGACTCCTACTTAAGTACCCGCTTCTAGGTAAAGCCCGTCATCTCGGGCTTTAATAATTTCGCATGCTAAATCCAGAGCAGCAAAGACGCAGGTGCCTGTCGGGTAGGTGACGGTCCTTACCCCAGTCCTGAGCCTCGTTTCCGACCTTCCACCCCTTCCTTTCCCTCACCGTCATTCCTGATGGATTCTTGTATACGGCGCACCCAGTGTCTCTAATGGGAGGCGACCAGAGGACGAAGCTTCTGCTTTTGATCAACAATAAAAAAAAAAAAAAATAGCAATATAAAAATGAACGCTCTCCATGTGCATGAAAATGTCTTTGGAAATGTTTTACTCATGAGGGCCCTGTTGGAAAGCAGGGAGACCGATTCCACGGGCTGTGCTCACCTGCCTGGTGGCAGTATCTTGGGGCTGGCCTACAGCTCACACCTCCATGTCAGTTCAGGGGTGGCCTGGCCTCCCTGCGCCGGACCGAATGCGCCGCCTCACGCTGGCCATGGCCCTGTCTCCAGCCCCGGGTGGACGCGGTCCTGCAGGGTCCCGCCCTGGGCCAGGATAGCTGCCTTCCCTAGTGCGGTCTCACACCCCGTGGCGGCAGCAGCAGTGCGGAGACTTGGGGATGTCTGTGGCTGCGGCAGCGGTGACAGCAGTGTGCCATGGCGGTGACAGCCGTCATGACAGCAGTGTGCCGCGGGGAAAGGCCCGCCTTGCATCGGGGAAGCAGCACAGACGTCACCAGTGGTGGAATGGTGGGCAAACCGTGACCAAGACGTGGGACAGCAAAGGGCCAGGGTGACCGGAGGGAGACCCAGCTTCCGTGTGGCCGACAACGCCAGGGCCGAGCCCCGGGCTGTGCGGATGGCTTCCTTCAGTCCTTGGATCTAGACGGATGAGAGCTCAGGTGACCCCGCGGGTCGCCTCGGTGGCCTCTGCATTGGTTGGGGTAAATGAGGCTCCGGTGGGCACTCGGCGGAAGGGAGCGGCCAGGCGTCTCTGTCCCGGGGCCAGCCCTGCCAGGCCCACTGCGGGTCCGGCTTCCGCCCAGGGACCCGGGGTCCAAACAGCACCCCCTTTAGTTCACCACGTTGTTGAGCCCCGCCCCCCTCGCCTCCCTCGCGGATCCGGTGGCCTCCATAACACCTGCGCCTGATGTAAGTGCCTGAGCCGCCACCACCTGACTTTTCCCCCAAACCTGAGTTAGAACACGCCTTCCCTCCCCTGGGATTGGGGCTCACCTGAGGAAACAAGCCGGCGGGGAGCAAGGCGATGCCTCGCCACGTGCGTCTGGTCACAGGGACGGGCGACTGCTAAGCCCCAGCTGCGGGGTCCCGCGCGGAGACCTGGGTTCCACGATCCTGGAGTCGGCTGGTTCTGATGAGCCGGCGGGGCGGGGACACAACTCCACTCCACGTCGCGGCCTCGAAGCGCAGTCGCCAGCGGTCCCCAGCACCGCCCGGAACCATGTGAGATGCGCCTTCCGGGGTCCCGCCCAGGCCCGCCGAATCGGGCTGTGGACGCAGGGCCCGGCGGCCTCCCCGGGCCCTCCAGGGGAGTCTGGGGGCCACCGGGCTGGGCGCTGCCCCTGGCCGGTTTCCCCGCGCCCCCAGCGCCCCCCGGTGCGGCTCTGCGCGCTCGGTGCCGCGCGCACGCGCTGCTGGCTCGGCCGTCGCGGCGGCCGCCCCCGGGGGCCGCAGCCGGACACGGCGGAACCGACGCGGGCACCGGGGCGCCACCCCCCCCCCCCCCGCCCCCCCGGCCACGCGCGGCCAGCGCTGCCCCCGCCCCCTCAGCGCGTGCGCGCCTCGCCGCGCCACTGGGCTGCGCTACAAGGCGCCGGGGGGGAGGGGGGGCGCCCTCTCGCTGGCGCGTGTCCCCCGCGTGAGCACAGCGCCGCCGCCACCCCGACGACAGCGACCCCAACGTTGTCTCCTGCCGGGATTTCTTTGTCACGCACCGAGGACAGAACGAGCGCACGTGCTTGACGGAGGCCAGGACCAGGCCTATCAGCCGCGCGACGCAAGGCGACGGTGGGGCGAGGTCCCCAAGGCGCAGCACCTCCGTCTGCAGCCGGCGCAAGAGGCGCGGGGCCATCAGCCCGGCGGGGGCTCACGGGCCTTGGGGACGCACAGGAGGGGCGCGTGCGGGCCAGGCCTCTGATCGCACAGCACACGCACGACACTCGGTGCCCTGGCCCAGGAGGACAAGCGTCCGCCTGAGCCTGCAAAGCCGGGTGCTGCTGCGCTTCGGGGCGCCCGGGGCCTGGAGAGCCCTGCGCTCGGGGCGGCGGCGCGCGGCGCCCAGCAGAGGGCGCCTGAGCCCTTCGCCGCCTCCACCCGCAGCTCGCTTCCCTCCTCGGCGCCCCCGGAGCAAACAGAAGAGCTGGACTTGCGCTTGGCCCTCTGCGGGGCTGGTTCCGTGGAGCCCTGACAGTTCTGTTACATTCCAAGCGGTTGCAATTTTTTCCACGGGGACTTCGGGATATCAGATTTGGACGCCAGGGGAACGCGGGCCGAGCCTCGTCTAACAATACCCTGTGGTATGTGGGCCCCAAGCTGCCGGGATGACCTGTACCAACATTCCCTTCATTAGCGCCCACCAGCGAGACCTGTCAGTGAGGCAACACCCTCCCGAATGTGTTCCTGCACGTTCGAAGGCGTTTGCGCATAACACGGAAAACAAGGACTGGATCCACTCAAAACCCCGGAGGGAGTGAGCGATGTGTTTTCTTACCATTCGGCTGCAGCCGACGGAGGCAGTGCCAGTGACAGGTTCAGGCGTAAGGAACGGGACACTTTCAGGCGGCAGCCAGCCGGGGACAGGAAAAGGGCCGTCTGTCCCACAGCGGAGGAGGGCGCAGGGAGACGAGCTCGGGAACTCCTCCAAGCGGCCAAACGCGCGTGGGGGAGGGGCCTGGACACTGGAAATCCGCGGGGTCCGCACTGCGCGTGGAGTGGACAGAGAGGAAACGGCCCCGCGGACGAGAGAGCAAAGCGCACGCTCGGGTTTAGTGACAGCAGAAGAAAGGGCGTGCGACGCAGGCCTTCGCTGTGCCCCGTGGCCGGTCCCCACCCCCCCACCCCCCGGCACGGGCGTGAGGACGCCATTTCCAGAGCGGATTTACGCAATTCTCAGCTTTCCTGGGAAATAAGTGCCCCCTCCGCAGCTTTTTGCCCCTAAGTGACGTGACACGGTCCAGGTCAGGCTTCGCACCCTGGACAGCTTCCCGCAAAGGCGGGCGACGGGAACCCCTCTGGGGGCGACACTTTGGCTCGCTCTGCTCGCAGACTGGCTTTCTCTGCGAGAAGGAGAGCCGCCCCGGGGAAGCCCCTCTCTCCGCCGCTCCGTCGAGTCCAGCGTCCAGAGTCCCCTCCGCGGGCCGCGGCTGCAGACGCGGTGCTCCAGCCCGGGACGTGCCCCGGCGTCCCCATGGCCGATCATGCGGACAGGCCGGCCCGTGGGAAGGCCGCTGCTGCGGACGTAGTCACGGGGCCGGGGATGGGAGGGCGGGCCGCGCCGCTCTGAGTGCGCCCTGTCTTGTCTTTATCTGGGGGTAATTGGACTTGAGAGGGCAGGGCCTCTAATGAGCTGCTTCTGTCCCCTAATGGACGGGGCCTGGGAATTAGGGCGGCCCCTGCTGCTCCACTTGAGGACAGCCAGTCCCTTCAGGAAGCCGGTGGCCCCGCTAATGGCAACAATTACAGAATAGCCTTTTCAACAGGACCGTGTGCATCAGTTAGAGACTAATCTCATTGAGCCACAACAGCCCTGTGACAATGTCCATTCAACGACCAGGACTTCGGCGTTGTTGGCCAGAAGTGGTTTGCATGTCTCCAGAGAAAGCCACAATAGACACAGTGTGACACTGACCTCTCCCCCTCCGCAGAGACAAACCGAGAGGCGAGGAGGGGGAGGGACAGGCCTTCCCTCGGAACCTGCCTTCTGCAGAGGTGGCGCAAGTGCGGGGCGCCCCACGTGACAAGCGCGGGGCAGACAGGAACACGCGCCCTCCCCCGCCTCCGCCCGCAGAGGTACCTGCGACCAGCAACGGGCAACGAGGGGCGGAAGCCGATGCCTGTCCCCGTGCTGAGAATCCGCAGGGACCGTAGGACTCGCTTTGTGTGACTATCACGGCCCAGGTTCCTGTCATAGATTTTAACCACACGAGAGTGACAAAGCGGGGGCTCCCGGGGGACAGCACCATGCTCCAAGGTCACATGGCTTGGCCATACTCACTCTGTTGGAGTGTCAGCCTTGCCGGGGCGCGGCGGCAGCGGCTAGGGCTGGACCCGGAGGGAGGGAGGAGGCGAGGCTCCCCACGGCCCGAGGAGAACCGCTCCGGCTTAGCCTCTAAACGATTCGGTTGCTTTGTTTTTACTGGGCTTAACACGCGAGCACATCAGGCGTGACAGGCACATGCTACGGCTCCTGGCCTCGGAGTTGAATGAATTACAAAATATTTTTAAATATGAAAAATCACGCAAGGAGAAAATCTAAGATAGCAACACGCCTCCTGGGTGGATTCAGAGATAAGCCAGCCTTTTCCGTCACTGTAGCTTCGAATACATTTTAGCTTTTTCGTTTCTTTTTCTCCTTTGAATTTGTATGTGTGTGACAGACAGCTGCTCGGGTGTCATCTAAAAACCGTGGAGATGAGAGGAAACGACAGCTACGTTTCGTGTCCAGGGTTTGAGAAGTCCTTGCCGTCCCTTCAGGCTGACGCCTGTGTCTCAGCCGTACGGGGCGGGGGTTGGGGCACAAAAAGGCCCGTAAAGCACAGTTTCGCAGGGAGGTGAGCCCTTATTCGGTCAGACGAGGAGCCAGGGCAGGGAGGGGCCTGCCGAGGGGCTCGCTCAGGTGTGTGGGCATCGTGCCCGGTCAGGTCGGCTCCTGTGCAGCTCGCTGTCCTCTGCGCCAGTCATTTCAGGGACTTGACTGAAACGAGGTTTTCTGGTGAAGGCTTGGCTCCTTTCCACTGCAGAATTAGCGAGGGCAAACCGCGCACGGAGCACCTATTTGGGGTCTGACGGGCACGTTGTGCTTTGCCGCTTGTCAAAGCTTTGCTGTCTTTTCGAGGCACTTTTATCCACTGAGAGTTGATGAAATCAGGCCATTGGGGGAGTTCCCGAAACCCCCAAGGAACTCATTGCTGCCGTTGTTGTTGTCATCCAAGCAGAGTGGGGTTTGGCCAGAGACGGGGCGATCTCTAAATCAGAAGTAGATGTAGGGTGCAAAGTCGCTTCCTTGTGATCGTTGGGTCGGGAAGCACATTCCTTGCTTTGAAAACTCAAACGAATGCTTTCCTTTGGAGCGAGAACAGAAAGAACCCGCCGGGCCCGGAAGGCAGCCCCGTCCTGCTGTGGGACTGGACCCATCGCCCCGGGGGACCCGTGTGCCGTGACAGGGACAGGGACAGGGCCGGCCCCTGGTCCACACAGCAGCCAGTGCCAGCTGCCGCCAGGTCAGGCGCTGGCAGCAACGTGCCGAGTCACGGAGGAAAACAAGCAGGTACCAGTCTCTGCACACTCGTCGGGAGATGCGTGCGTTTTTAAACTTAGCGCATTTCTGCTGCTCCATAAATGTATAATAATAACCATCATCACATTTTTTATTAGACACTGCGCATTTACGAGCGAGCTTGGTGGTCTCTCTGGGCCTCTGCCAAGGTCTAGCGCAGCCTCGGAGCTGTTCAGATTCCTCTAAGAGGGTTTTTTTTTTTTTTTTTCCTTCCTGCGTCCTCTAAGGAACAACAACAGCAACCATTCCTACACTCGCGGGAAAGTGAAGGAGCCAGCCCCCCCCCCCCCCCCCGGCTTTTCAAAGCCAAAAGCATCCTCCTAGAAACCTCTGTGCTCTGTAACAGAAGTCGAGCAGAAAATCGCCGCTCGCAAAGGGCAAGAAAAAAACGCCGCGCCGTTTGCCGTTTGCCCCCAGACGGGTTTCTGATCCGCTGTCCACGTTCACCGACCCGTGTGCCACGCGGCGGGCTTCCTTGTCAACAATGGCCGAGCGGGGGCTCCGCACGAACACGGCGTGCGGCCGTCAGAAGCCAGGGATGAACGATGGTCGAGGGCCCAGTCTGCGGTGCCGACCCGGCTGACGCACAGCAAATACCTGCGCCGGCGGGGAGTGTTCTGGAAGGCAGTCGCACCAGTCGTTTTACAGAGCTTGACAACGTCCCCCCGGTATCTGAGCGGACGGCCATGCCATGTTACCACGTCATTGTGTCACTGCACATCCTGACGGCCCGAACGACAGCGGCCAGGAGAGGGGAATTTAGTTGGAGGGGGGGGTAACCTTCTTATCTGATACCCCTCGCCCTGGAACACAGCAAGGTGAGGCCGGTCGCTCATCCAGCCCCCCAAGACCTCTCCGCTGAGCCCCGGAGATGCACCAGCCCCTCCCGGGATCTCGGACACGGTGCCCACCAGTACAGACCAGCACAGAGCCGTGGCAGAGCTCACACTCCGGAGGCGTCGGGAGCAGACCCTCCTGGCGAGAAAATGCAGAGAAAATCCAAACTTGTGCCGTGTGAGGTTGGAGGGCGAGGCAGACCCGCAAGAAGGCGGTCGGTGCGACCTGGCACCAGACGACGGTGGAGACTGGACCTCGTCGTGCAGAGGACAGCGCCAGGGCCACCCCCGGACGCGGCGCCAGGCCCAACGCTGGGATCTGACTCCCGAGGCGCGGGAAGTGGCCGCGGTCCCCGCCGACGCCACCGCGAGCTCGGGGGAAGCTTTCTTTGCTGTCGTCCAAGCCCAGACGGCGGTGACAGCCTTTGACGTGAACAGGGCGTCGCCCAGGGCGGCGCGGAGCAGTGGGTCTCCGCACGCGCAGCGGGGCGAGGCGGCGGCCGCGCGGGGGGCTGGTCCCCGCGCCGGGGACGCCGTCTGCGCGCCACGCGCACGTTCACCGGGTTTTCAGGACAAGCGGGCAGCGTCTCCACGCGTCGCCCCCGGGAGGCGTGTTTCGGGGTTCCTACGCCGCTTCCACCTCTGGAGAGCTAGGCGGGTGGCGGGGGAGCCGGGGGTCAGCGCGAAGGTCGGCACAGGTCAAGGTCGGGGCCTGGAGGCTGCCACCCCCGGCCGCCCCCCCCACCCCGCCGCCCTGAGGGCGGGGACTGGGCCCTGCGGGGCGCTGGACCCCGGTGTCGCGCGCTCAGCGGCGCTGACCGGAGCGGGGCGCCTTACGCGGGCGGGGAACGGCGGTCTGGGGACCTGCGGCGCCCGGGGCGGCCGTCCGCGCCCCTCCAGGGCCCCGCGGTGACCGGGGAGGGGCGGACGTCAGGGGGACCAGCGCCGGGTCGGAAGGGTGTCACCGCGGCGTCGTCGGCAAGACCGACAGGCGAACGTCCGCCCCCAGCGGGCAGTTGTTGGCTTCTGGTCCCGTAAAAAGTTTGCAGGGGGTCCCGCGTCCCGGGCGAGGGGGTGGCCCACGGCGTGGCGCTGATTTCCAGCAAGCGAGCCACGCGGCGATGCGTGCGGCGCGTCCCCGTTTAAAGGCACGTGCGCGGGGACTTGGGGGGCCAGGGGGCGTGGCAGGGCGCCCCGGCGCGGGGAGAGGCCCTTGCTGCCCCTTGGCGCCTCCGAAGCCCGCAGGTTGCAGCACGTGGTGTGCGTGGCATGCGCACCGCACGGGGACACTAGGAAGGGAGCCTGACGCCTGTCCTGTTGAGCAGCCGGGAACGCGCAGATGCGCAGATTCAATACTCATTACTTATTGACCGGCGATCGGCTCATCCATTCCTCCTTGGGACCCGAAGCGAAACCGATCGCGGGAGGGAGCGACCACCCTTTACCAGTAAGAAGTCCCCGTCTTCCGGGCCCGGAAGCCCTGGAAGGCCCGAAGGCCCTCTGGACTTGTGTGTGGATGGGGAGGCCCCAGTTCAGACGGGCTTCTGTCTCCTCACCCCAGGAGTCCCCTGCTGCGGGGTCCTGGCCGCGGGCACCGGGATGGGCAGGTTTCTTAGGCGCTCACGACTTGGTGACCAGACGGTTGCAGCTGGTGTGAGGACCGCCGACCAGAGGCTCAGGCTGGGTCGCCCTGGGGAGCTTTGCAAAAGTGCACGCGGGTGGGGGTCTGCGCGGACCAGTTTACTCTGCGTGTTTGTGGGTGCAGCCTGCTCCCGGCTGCTCACCGCGGTCATCCGCGGTCATCCGCGGCGGAGAAACACCGGAGAAAAGCAGACAAGGGTGTGGGAAGCATCGGAAAGGCCACTGCCAGCCGAAGGAGCCGCAGGCTACACAGCTCCGCGGTTCCGCCACCTGGAGTCGCTTGGGGTAGGTGTTCAGAATGCGCGTGTTTGGGTCCCATCCCAGGCACGTTGAATTGGAACGTCTGTGGGTGAATCTCTGGGATCCCTGGCAACTCCCACGTAAGCTCTGGGGCCCCTGGAGCATAGACCCGGCTCAGCAGGCGGGAAGCTGTTGACCCGGCAAAGCTGGGCCTTGGACACGTGATTGAATTACGTTTTAAGAAAATTTAATCCATCCACCTTCCCAGCAGAGGTTTTGTATTTCGGTGACTGATTCTGCCAAACTAAAGACAAATTTCTGATTCTGTCGATTACTGTAGCCATAATAATGCTGTAGCTTCGGAGTCTGTGTCTACGTGGTACCTTTTACCCAAGGATCTTCATGTATTTTGCAGACATCCTTCTCATCATGGTTTTGACGGAGTTTGTAAATATTATTGTCCTCACTTTAAATAAATCTGCGATTCATAGTTAAAAGTCACATCCTGGAAATAACAACCAGTATTTCTGCAGACTTCGCTGCAGTTCTCACGCACACCAAATGGCACAAGAAGAAC
This sequence comes from Rousettus aegyptiacus, assembly GCF_014176215.1. Lineage (NCBI taxonomy): Eukaryota > Metazoa > Chordata > Mammalia > Chiroptera > Pteropodidae > Rousettus > Rousettus aegyptiacus. The sequence continues at coordinate 550,739 of NW_023416286.1, forward strand.
ATTTTTGTCATTGATATCAGGGGTGGCAATCAAATCTTTGAGTGCTGTTAACAGTATTATAAATTTATAACTGGATCCTGAAAGTCTGGTTCCAGAAATCAAGTTTAGATCAATATTCTAATCGTTCTATTTTTTTTTGTGATAAACTTTAGAAGTCATGTTAATAAGACTTTCTCTGATACAAAGATTCATTTTAGAGGTGGAAAAAAAGTTGTGAAAATACTGTTTCTGAAATTGTAGGGCCCTTTTTCTTTTTGAATCATAATTTATGAGTCCAGTTTCTGTTTTTGCATTATGCTTTGGGCACATCTAAGTAAAGCAAGTCAAAAGTTTGTGTAGATGTCTAGATCAGCATTCCCATCAGCACAGGAGGGAAATCCTAGCGGTAAGGCTGAGGTGGGTCCCGAGGAACTATATTTTTGTCACTCCCCCCATAATCCTGAGGCAAAGGCGGGACCAAGACCTATTTCTGGGGTGTCCTGTGATGGCGACAACACACTGTGTAATCTTGACTTCAACAAAAAATGGGAATTGTGAAACATTATTTCGCCAAAATAGTTTTGTACTTTTTCCTTTCATTTTGGTGGTCACCATCGAACCCCAGTGTGACATTCAGATGCTTATTATTTTAGTGTCTGAAATCAAGGCTCTGCCAACAATTTAAGATAAATCTAACTCACTGTCTTATTTTTCTCTGTCGCTCTTTGCAGGGTTTGCGTGAGACGATCTCAACATCCTCTTCCAATTGTACGATTCCATCTCGCGGCTCTGGCGAGTGAGTACCTGAGCTAAACAGGTTGAAATGTCCAGGCCTGGATGAGTTATAGCTCCAGGCACTCCAAGAATTCACGCGTATAATGGCAGTGCCTGGTCAACTATATTTGAGAAACCTTTCCACGACACTAAACCATCTGCAGCTGCACTAAAAAATAATGGTTTATATATATCGGTATGTGGTTGACTCAGTCTTTTTAACCAATTCTCTGTTATTGACCATTTAATTTATTTCGAGTTTTTCTTCACTTTTCCTGTGTCTTTTTTTTTTTCCTTCAACAGGTGTCATGGTTAATTTTATGTGTCAATTTATGTGCCAGATATTTGGCCAGAGGTTGTTCTGGGTGTTTCCGTGATGGTGGTTTTGGATGAGGCTCAGGTTTACATCAGTCGGCTGAGTAAAAAGCAGGTTGCCCTCCATAAGGAGGGTGAGCCTCACCCAATCAGTGGAAGGCCCACGGAGCATGGACGTCTGACTCTGCCCCACGCTGGAGAGAAGTCTATGCCCGATGGCTGTCCACCTAGGACACTGGCACTTCCTGGTTCTGCAGCGCCTTATGGCCTTCGGCCTTGAACTGGGGCATTGGCTCTGCGGGTCGTGGACTTGCCGACTTCCACACTCACAGGAGCCGGCTCCTTGTAATAAATGACTTTATATATATATAAATGAATCTCTCTATGTGCACACACACACACATCTACACATAGAGGACATATTGGTTCTGTGTCTCTGGAGAACCCTGATTAATACAAGGGACAATGAAAAACACCCAATTTTTACTGTGTTTTTGACCTTTCTTTTTATTTCCTCAATAACCAATATATTGGATTGTTAGCAGAAAAATATATGTCTTGTTACTTGTAAATCAGATTCACTGGGCATGAGGATGCTTCAGCTCCAGCCCAGAAAACGGCCCTTTACTCCTCTTTTGAGATGACATAAGGTTTGAAAGGAGCAGGTGATACTTGCTGTGAGTTCAGTAAAAGAATCGGTGAACCCCGTGCAGCGTTGGTGGTGTGCACAGCTGCCTTCCAAGAATCAGTGGAAACTGAATAAATCACTTGAATTACACTGTTTAAAAAATAACGTAAATTAAGTTTCACAATAAATGAACGATGGTGTAGACACGTCTTACATGTGACTACATTTAAAGTTGTAATAGTTGAACTATAGTCAGGAACAATAACTCTCCCTCGGAACACTAGACCTTTCAGCCGTTTGAAAAGTAGGCATATTTTCTTCGCCTTGCCCTCCCCAAATCACTGAAAACTCTGACAGGATTTTAAAGGGCAGTGTTGGCACGGTCGGCACCCTAAAGGGTGAGAAAGTTTAACAATCTTATTTTCTTCATAGACCCCGTTTTCGCGGAACTTGATTGGAATCCATGGCGGAATTCTTGCTAGCACGGTCCAGGCCGCGGCCCTTGACCTTGGCCCCACCTACATTCCGGGTCGAGTAATTCTCTGTCGTGTGGTCTCCTGTCTGGTGCGTTGGAGGGCGTTGAGTAGCAGATGCCGGTCACGCCCCCCACACAATGGTGGCTCCCAAAGCTGTCTCCAGACATTGCCTGAAGTCCCCTGGGGGCAGAACCGCCCCAGGTGAGAACCACCGGTGATTAGATCCGCGTGGCCTGAGTTAGGCTGGTTCTCTAGACCATGAAGGAGCCATAGCCTAAAATAAACTTCAGGAAATAAGAGCGGTCCTGATGAAAATAACCGTAAGGGAGGCGACTATCACAAAACGTTGGAGACCACACGCGGGGACCCCCAGCCGCCGCCTTCTTACCCTTGACAGTTGACCCTGTGCTTGGTGGGAAGTGGAGTTCGCTTAACATCCACTTTTCTGAGGCCTCCCTCCCTCCTTCCTTCCCTCCCTGTCTGTCTGTCTGTCTCGGTTCTGACCAGGATTAAGGCAACAGCCTACCCAGGATAAGAATGCCGCCCTCTGGAGAGAGCTTCTGAGGCTCAGTGAGTGAAGTCCCATCCGCCGAGCACCGGGGCAGGCTGGCCTCGGGAGGCGGGCAGTGTTTCCTGGGCACACGGTTTTGGGGGCTCTGACGTGAGCTGAGCTCCTGTGGCTTTACGTGAACTAGGAAGTCGGAGAAAAGAAGAGCAATGCCGAGCGAGCCCGAGGGTCGTGTTCACTTGGCCAGTCTACAGACCCCGGTTCCTCGGTCACGCGGCCGCCCCGGTGTGGCTCCCAGGCCTTTCGCAGAGGTGGGCGAGGCCTCCGATCAGAGGACGCTAAGTGAAGGTTAAAGGTTACCCGAGGCAAGCTGCTGGGCCCGACCCGACCAATGTCACCGACTAGAGCAGGACCGAGGTTTCTGAGCTGGAGGACGTCACGCCCGCCCAGCAGCGCCAGCTCCTGCCTCGGAGTTTCTGCCCTTGGCCTGCCCTACAGATCTTGAACTTGGCCTGCTGCCCCCATGGCCCCTTGCTGTGAATCCCACCGCCCCTCCCCTACCCCTTCTCTGTTTCCCCATAAGCCTTAATGAGCACAGCAACGGGGCTCAGGTGGAGGAACCCTGCAGTCCTCGCCGAAGGATGTCGCGAGGACAGGACTCTGTCTGGTCTGCTTTGTGTCCTTCCGGAGTCCGGCACATGGCTCTCGACAGATGAGGGGTCGGAAGAGATGATTAGTAGCGATCGCCCCAAACTGCTCTGCAGTCTATAAGACCGTTTTTGAACGTCTCTGCCCGGCCCAACTCCTGACGGAGCCAGCGCACGCGCCCCTCCCCCCGTCCGTCTAAGAGGAGGAAAGGGTCCTGCTCGCCAGGGCCACGTGGCGGCATTGCCCGCTCTGCCGCTTCCACGCCTGTCTGACCTTCAGGCAACATCTAGACGTGCAAAGAAGCCAGCAAGCATGAGCGACAAAGAGAAAAAAAGCAGGAGCAGACCAAACTGTGAAATCCTGGCGTTAACAGGTAAGAACTCTAAAATGAAATCCAAGAGAGCACGTAAGTATATACACACACACACACTCTCTATATGTCGAGAGAGAGAGAGAGAGAGAGAGAAGGAGAGAGAGAGAGAGAGAGAGAGAGAGAGAGAGAGAGAGAGAGAGAATATGGAAAATTTCGCCAGAGGACGGAATCTATTAAAAAAATCAAACAGACATTCTAGAGCTGAAAAACTGCTGTCTGAAACCAAGAGCTTAGAATGGAGTGAATCAGAAGAGATTAATAGAAAACACTCAAAATGAAAGACGAAGAGAATAGCTAATAGAAAACAGAACAAAACAAAAACGTCTAGTAACGTACACGTAACTGCAGTCCCAGACGACGAGAAAAGAGAGACTGGGGGAGAAGCAATGTTTAAAAACAGGACCAAGAATGTCCCCAAACCAGAGGACATCAGCGATAGATTTAAGGAGCTCAGGGTACGCCTGGCAGAATCAGCACACGCAAAACTATATCTTGGGGCAACGTGTTGGAGCTGCTGAAAAGTCAAAGACGAAAAGGAAAAATCTTGAAAGCATCCCGAGGTGAAAGACACATCACGTGCGAAGTCGCGACACTACGATTTAGAGACGACTTCCCAGGGGAAATGACAGACGCGCTAAGACAGCGAAAGGAAATGCCAGCTTCGGGACGGTGGGACGGAGGAGTGACCGTCAGCCAGGGAGCCCACGCCCAATGAGGCATCGTAAAGGGCGGAGGCGAAATAAACGTATTTTCTGACACAAGCAGAGGGAGTTTGCGCCCAGGAGGAAAAAAACAAATGCAGACAGAAGGACAGTGTTTCCAGGTGAAAACAGGAAAACGTAGGTGGAAACAGAGAAAAGAAAAGGGCAGACAGGTGCCCAGCCGTGCGACTTTGGTCCGGTGTCTTCCCCCCTCTCGGCCTCGGCTTCCTCAGCCGTGGGGCACGCAGGGACGATGAGGTCTACTTCGCGAGATAATGAAGTTTAAAAAAATAATGGGTGTGACGTTCTTTGTCTGTAGCGGGTGTTCGATAAGCGTTGCTGTTTATGCCCCATGGATGTTCTAAACGTAGAGAAATAGGCAAGGAAAGGGAACTTAGAGGCACGTGGGACGGGCGCGGCCAGGGACGGACCGGGATTCCGAGGGCAGAGAGAGGAAGAGGCCGGAGGAGCCTGACGCCGGCGCATTTTCAGAGTTCGTGCGCCTGGGCCGCGTGCAGGAAGGTGGCCCCCGATCGCGGCGCGTCCTGCAATCCTCAGGATCTTTGCATCACGCCCTCTACTTCCATTCCCTTCAAAAGAGAAGGCGTGCTTACTTAAAAAATTAAACCCCGTCTTTGTTTTTGTAAATAAACGCTACGTCGATGTGGTTCGAAAAGGGAAGACAGTGTATGGTGTGGAAGCTGCCCCCCACACCCCGGCCCCTGGGCCCCGGCCACACGAGTTCTTTCCCAGAAGCCAGCCGAAGCTGTCGTATTTGATTCTCACGTGTATTTCCAGAGATTTTATGTATAAAATGTTTCCCTCTTGGACACGAATGGTGGCATGACATGATCGTTGCTCCGAAGTGTGTTTTTCCCTTAACCGTATTCTCCGGGGAGCGGACCCCAGCGGCTCGGGCACAGAGGGCCTCCCCGATTCCTCCCCTTTAAGATCCCAGTTTACGGCTTTGTGACAGTTCGTGTGACCAGTCATTCTCGACGGACACAGGGGCTGCTTCCCACGTTTTGCTACCGCGAAGAAAGCCACGGCGAGGAATCTTCGGCACGTGTGTGCGTAAATAGTTAAATACTTAAGTTTCCAGAAGAAAGATTGCTGAGCCAAAGGATCCACGTACGTACAATTTTATTAGGTATCACCAAGGCACCTGTCATCACGGCCGTATTGGCTTCATCTCCACGGCCACGTGTGAAAATGCCTCAATTCCCCAAACTCAAACACGGCACTTCGCATTGTTCTTTAATATTTGTCAAATTTATAGGTACAAAACGGTATGTCAGCGTGGTTTCGTTTTGCATTTCTTTTATTACGAACGGAGTTGAGCATAGTTGCTAATATTTACGGACCCTTTGTATTTCCTTTCCTGTAAACTGTTTTATTCTATCGTAGGCATTTTTTTTTCTTTCATCACTTTAAATATTTCATTCCACTCATCTTTGCTCGCATGGTTTTTTCAAGAGGATTCTAATGTAATTCTAACCTCTGTTCCTCTATAGATAAGTTTTTTACTTAACGTATTTACGTATTTATGTACGTACGTACGTGTGTATGTACATGTGTATGTATGTATGTATCTCTCTGGGCTTCTCCAAGATTTTCTCTTTGTTTTTAATGGTCTCTACCGTAGGCATGGAAACGATATGTTGAATATGACACACAGTGTAGGTTTTTTGGTATTTACCCTATTTAGTATTTTCTGAGCTTCCTGGATCTTGGAACTTTTGGGAAATTCTCAACCGTTGTTGCTTCGGAGATCTCCGCGTTCTCCCTCTCGTCTTCCGGCGGTCCCTGTAGATGCGCGGCAGTCACCCTCTGAGTTATTATCCCGCAGTTCTCAGGTATTACGCTCCATTTCTTCTTTTTTTTCCCATTTTTTTGGCCTCTGCGTTTCAGTGTGCGGAGTTTCCGCTGACCTGCGTTCGCGCTCACTGGCTCTCCCCTCGGCCGTGTCCGGCCCACGGGTGCGCCCACCGGGGGCGGCCCCCATTCCCGCTTTCGGCGCCTAGCATTTCCAGTAGAGTCGTGCCCTCGGTCTCCGACGCTTCGCGTCCGACGCCCGTCTGTCTTTGCCATGTTGTCTGCTTTTTCCTTGTAGCCTCGGCACGTTCATCGTGGTCGTTTCGAACTCCTGGTGCGGTCGTCCCTCAAATCTCTGCCATGCCGAGTCTGGTTCTGACACTTGCTTTTTCTCTTTCTACTTGTTTTTGTGAGTTTTTTTTTTTTTTTTTCACCTGTTGGTATGCCTTGTGATTTTTTTTTTTTTGTTTTGAAAGCCGGATGCGATGTGCCAGGTGAAAACTGCGGAGCAGCTGGGCCTTCAGCGGACGGCTTTACCTTAAGGTTGCTAGGTGTTGGGCTGTTCTTGCCGATTTTGCCATTCGCAGCGGCCGCGGCGTCGGGGGCTGCGATTCCTTTTGGGTTTCTTGCTCTTGTCTCCCCTCTTGGGCTTCCTCACATGGCGTCTGAACCCTGCAGCTCTTGCAGCCCTAATGCTTGTTTTCCTACAGGAGCCCAAAGGACGTGGCGGGGAGGCGTGGGGGCAGGGCGAGTGTCCTGTGGCCTTGGGACTCTGTCGCAGTCCTTTGGCAAGGCCGAGCTGGGCGGTTCCCCCATCCGCATTGCGTGACAGAGGGACCCGAGCTGGTCCTTCCCTCCCCGCGGGCGGCTTGGGTGCGGGTGAAATAGTTCGTCTTGAGGGCAGGCTTTGCTGAGGGAAACGGAGCTCCCAGCCCGTTTCAGAATGGGGACATTGCCCCTCCTGCTGGAGGACGCGGGGTGGGGTTTTCCAGGTTTTCTCGGTGAGAGCCCGGCAGGGCTCCTGGGGGTGAACCCCAGGAAAGCACAGGCCCTCCTAAGACGAGCCTTTTCTGAATTTTTAACTCTCAGCTTGTCCACACCGAGCCCCCTTAATTCGTCAATTACAGTCTAAAGTGTTCCCGCTGCTTCCGGTTCAGCGGAGGGCGTCTGCTCCGGGACGCTGTGGTTCTCTGTGTCAGTCTGTCTGTCTGCCCGTCTGTCTGTGTCTCCCGTCTTCAGGGCAGTGGTTGGTCCCGTGACCTCGATTCTTCGATGGGCCGGAGTCGCGGGCTTTGCTTGTTCCCCCTTTTGCTTGGTGTGCGGACGGGAGTGACGACTTCCAAACTGGATACCAGAAGCTGTGCTTTTCTTGTCGGTTGGTGGGAGCCCCCTATAAATTAGGGAAGCTAGTCCTCGGTCTTGACATGAGATGCACATTTTTCTATTTTGTCAGGTGCCTTCTGAATCTGTGTCCCGCCCACCGCCCCACGCAGTTAAAATATTTTGTGTGTGGCTGAATCACCATCATTCTCTTTGAGGCACTTGAATTCGATGCCGCAGTGACAGGCAGACCTTCTTTTACTGTGCTTTGCTCTACTGCACGTCTCAGATATTGCAATTTTTACAAATCGAAGGTGAGACCCTCCATCCGAAGGCTCAGATGATGGTTGGTGTTTTTTTGTTGTTGTTGCTGTTTTTTTTTTTTTAGCAATAAAATATTTTAAAATTAAGGTATATATATATATATTTTTTTAAGACACAATGCTATTGCACACATAATGGAGTGTGGTGTAGTGTCAACGTAACTTTTATGTGCACTGGGAAACCGAAAAGCTCATGACGCTCACACTACGGTGATGCTCGCTTTTCTGTGGTGGTCTGTGCCCCAACCCACAGTGTCTCCGAGGCATCCCTGTGCTAAGGCCGCCACAACTCGGATCATAAAAAAGTTCTTCCATTGTTTCTCTTAGTACTGGTCATGGTTTATTTTTTATATTTAAGTACTTGCTCCATTTGGGTCTTATTTTTGTGTCCGGCGTGAAGGAAAGATACTCCTTTTTCCCCCGGTTGTCTATTCAGCTGTTTCAAAACTATTTCCTCAACACTTCGTTTACCCACCAATGATGGATCATCATGGGTTATGTTCCAATATACCTTAGCGACTATTGCCATAATTTTTATTGTTTTACCATATTGGCTCTACTTATATGCTAACAATGAATAATTCACATGACAATACTACTCGGTTTTAATTAGTATAGCTTTAAAATATTTTAAAATATTGTGTGGCTAGTTACCCCTTTATTTTTCTTATACATTTCAAATATTTTTTGTCAATTTAAATTTAATTTTCTATATTAACTTTAGCGTTAGTTTTTCTAATAAAAATGTTGGTGTTTTTATCGTGATCATGTTTTTAGGTTTATTCAGGAATGATTGCATATTTATGTAAGCTTCAATGGTATTGAATTCTTTGAATTGAATTCTTTAAAATCTAAGAACATCGTATGCCTTTCTTGTTTATTTGAATGTTCTTTCATGTCCCTAGAGAGCCTGAAACATATTTCTTCACAGAGATCTTGCCCATTTTTGTTAATTTTATTTCTAAGGATCTCATCTTCGTCTGCTTTTTCCTCCTGTTGTAACTGGGATCTTTATTCCTTCGCTATGTCTCTGAACTGGTTGTTTATGTGTGTGTATAAGCTACTTATGTCTATTTCATGGAAACATGCTACTTACAGACATTTGAAAGTATATGCCTATTATGACAGAGGGCAGTGCCACACAGCGGGGGTCCGAGGTCACCGAACGGGCTCCATCATTGATTAGCACGGTGTCGACAGGCACCTTGCTCCTTATAAGCCCGTTTTCTCCTGTGTCAAATGGATGATGGCAGCGCCCACCTCATGAGGCAGTTCTGAGGAGTGAAAAGATAGAGCACAAAGGCACCTGGCGGAGTTTCCGGAGCACGTAAGCAGTGAGTAAATGCCGGCCACGGCAGTTCTGTGTCCTTACCGTCCAGCGCCCGGAGGTCACACCACGGACAGATGCCCACCTTCCCAACTGCTCCTCTGTACCCCACACCCTCACAGTTCCCAAACAAAGGCCCCACACTGGGGGCTGTAGAGTGTGTGTATGTGTGTGAGGATGGGGAGACAGAGGTGGAGGATAGTGGCCCAGGGACACCTTGCCAGTTGTAGGAAGAAGTAAAAGGACTCAGTGACGATCTGCATTTGGGGGGCGGGGAATCGAGGGGCAGACGCGTGTAAAGGAACAAAGACGTGGAGGTGAACAGAGCACTTTTTTCCAATGGTCCCCTTACGGTCATAGGGGCTCGAGAGCTTGCAGGCTGTTTCCACATATGTGTATCATAAACCCCTCTCGGCAGCAGCTCCCTGGAGTCCCCAAGTGGGTGGGGGTTGGGGAGCCGGGCCTGGAACCCTGACCTCTGCCCTCTGCCCTCTGCTGGTGCCCAGTTCTTCTTCATGTCTCTCTTGACTTCCCTTGTCCTTTATTCCCATCTGGGCCTAAGTACTAAACTGTCAGCAGAAAAGACAGATGACAGACAGGAGGAAGAGGAAACGAGAAAGATTAAAATATTTTGAGAAGCCATAGCCCAAGAGAGCTTTGGCCTTGAAATCAGGACTAGAATCTGCCCAATACCCCATGGGCAGAAATCCCTGGGGAGCTATATTAGGACTAGCACAGTAATAGCCTCCCTGCCTTAGGTGTCTGCTGTGTGCTGCCTGTTTTATGTGCATTTTTCCTTTTGTGCCTAACAACAGTCTTCCAAGCAGGTGTTATTAGGCCAATGACACCACCTGTCTCTAGAAAGCCAGGCCTGGGTCCTCCTGCAGCCTAACCTCTACGGCTAATTGAAGAACACTTGTAAAACACAGCACAGGCCCGGACACAGGGACTCATCCTGGAGGAGCTGGGAGGCGACCCAGAAGGAGTCGGCCACAGCCAGTGGGGCAAGTTCCGGAAAAAAAAAACGTGATGCGATAGAGGAAGGACCTTGCTTCTGTGACTGTCAGAGCAGACAGAAGCAGGGAGGGAAACCGGACCCGCAGGTTCCCGGGGCAAGGAAGCATCTCGACCTTCCTGCAGCCTGGGAGGCCGATGAACCAGGGAGGAGGCGGAGGGCAGTGGGAGCGAGGAGCCCGGAGGAGGCTGCCTCTGGGTGGGGGAGCGCTCCATCAGCTACTTAGCCCTCTCTCCCATTGCTGAATCGCTTTTTAAAGTGACAGTCACGAGGCTTCAGGATTCGGAAGCGGAAATGGTCTTTGCTCATTGGCTGACAGTCTGAATCCGGCCCGAGGTGGGAGACAGCTGGGGGAAGTCGGCCCAGTCTTGCCTCCAGCGGGAACGGGAACGTCCACGTGCCGCCGGTCTCCCCCTCCCCGTCCCTCTCACCGCCTGCCTCCCTTTCTTCAGCGGGTTTTATATAAAAGTAACCAACCCGGCTGGCTTGCTGTACCCAAGGGGTCCAGAAACGCCCCTGCTTAACCCAGCGCTGCTGGCTGCCCCCCGGGGTGAATGCGAGCTACTTGGGTGGTTCTCTGAGAAGTGACACTTCCTCCCCAGCTTCTTGTGTCTGCCACCGAGCAGCTGACATTCCATCCCACCGTGGATGTGGCGGCGGGAGAGGCCATGGGGCAGGGCGCTGGCGCCTCACCAGCACGTGGGCAGGACGCAAGGAGCCCGCGCCGGACACCCGGTGACCCGGGACTGCGACAAATGGGTGTGGGATGGGAAGGAGGGAGGGTCACCTGGTCCTTGTCCTTCCTCCTCAAGCGGCTGGAGCACGCTGTCCACATGGGGGGAGAGTGAGGTCGCCCCAGGTCGCCGGAGCGATCTGCAAATTCATCGTTGCCCTTCATCTTTTCCCCTTCCGTCCCAAGTGGGGGGCGGCCCTGCTTTGCCTCGCCAGCTCGGGGCTGCCTGCTAAGGCGGCCCCGACTCGTCCCTGAGCAAGGCTCCGATGCCCTTGCCGGCCGCAGGGGTCCAGTCTTGGCCCGGACATCGCTCCTCACCGCGCGTCCCGCAGTCGCCGGCTGTGCGCAAGTCTGGCCAACTTTCGCCATCCTGACCCGATACTCGGGCCATGTCTATGACAATGTGAACAAAGAGGAGCAGGGAGAAGGGCCCGCGGGCGGCTGCGGGGCGAGTGTGAGTGTGGGTGTGTGTGCGCGCACGCGTGTGGCGGGCGACCCCCGCGGGGACCCCTCGCAGAGCGCGCGGCCGCGGGCTTTGCGCCGAGCCCGGCCCCGCAGGGCCCCTGGCGGCCCGAGGCGGCGGCTTTGTCCCGGCCTCGGCGGGGCGCAGAGGCCGCGGTCCGCGAGCAGAAACCTGAGCCCGACCCTGGAGCCCAGGCTTCCCCGTGTGGCTCCGCGAGGCTGAGCGAGGAGCCCCCCACTCGGCCGGCGCTCGCGGCCTTCGGCCGTGGAGGGGACGCTGGAGTCGCCGCCTCTCCGTGCCCGAGCTCGCCCTGAGTAGTGTGGTCTGGGCACAGGGGGAGCCACTGGAGCGCTCTCCGCCTTCTCTCCGAGGACGCGCGCGGGTCCAACTCGGGGACGCAGGCGGGTCTCGGGCGCCCCCCAGCCGCCTGCGCCGCGCGTGCGGGACCGAACAGCGCCCACGAGAGATGCCCCGCAGAAAGCCGGACAACACCGACCCGCAGGCCACACCTGCCTCTGTGTGTGTGTGTGTGTGTGTGTGCGTGCGCGCGCGCGCGCGACAGTCAGAGGGGTTGGGGTCGCGTCCCCCGTCTCACCTGCGGTACAGTTTGCGCTTGCGTTTGTGTGCCAGAGGAACGAAGGACAAACTGCCATGTTCTCTTAGTGCCATTAAAGCGGCCCCCTTCCCTCCGACTCTCTTAACTAAGTTGTGTTTTCCATGCAACGTTCGAGTCCATGCGAAACTATTTTCTCTTTCCAGTCTGAGCCTCCATCACTGGACCGAGCCAGATTTCAGAGTCCCAGCTCCAATTCCGCAGGGCTTCGGGACTTGGGTCTCCCGCCTCTGTTGGGGCATCTCTCCCTCTGTAAAGCGGGGTTCCCGGGTCGTCCCCGGAGGTCGCCCCCGACTGGCTGCGGTGGCCTGCCGCAGCGCCGCGCGGAGAGTGGGCGGGCGCTAGGACCGCGGGGCGCGCGGGCGGCGCGGCGCTACCTTAAACCCGGCCCAATGCCGCTGCTGCGCCACTCTGCGCGCCGGCGGGGCTGCGCAGGACGAGCGCTCCGCCCGCCACCAGGCTGGAGCCGGCGCGGCAACACCTGTTCGCGGCCGCAGGGCGCACGCGAGCCCCGGACGCCGCTCCCTCGCTCGCCGCTCGCCGCCGGTGCTGAGCCAATGGACCTCGGCCGAGCCGCTGCACAACCCTGGATCCCAGCTTTGGACGCCTAAAGTTTTCTTCTTCTTTTCATTATTATTACTGATTTTTTTTTTTTGGAGGGGGGCCCGGGAGGGGAGATTCGCCGCCGCCACCAACGTGAGATTTTTTTTTCCCCCCCGCTGGAAGGATTCCTGCTGATGTCTGCAGAGTCGGTCAGAGTAAAAACGGCGCATGCCTTCCCGGAGTCAGGACCCGTGGATTCTGACGTAGCCCGTGCATCTTAAAAATCCTGTAATAACGCCTAGGCATTGAAGTTGCCATGGTCATTCCGATCTGGAACCAAATGGAGAAACTACGGATTTTTTCCCTGATGACGGCCAGCTGGGATGAAGACCTTCCTGTCTGCTAGGAGCTGGGGCTCTCTATAGAGATACATAGATATGTTTATCAGCATGTCAGTGTGTGAGTATAAAGCGCTGGTTTCTTAGACTATTAGTGGTTTGACCTTGAACCTGTGCCAGTGAAACAGCAGATTACTTTTATTTATGCATTTCATGGATTGAAGAAAAGAACATTTTTTTCTCTCTCTCTCTCTCTCTCTCTCTCTGCAGCCGCAGTAAGGGAGGGGAGTTGGATATACCTCGCCTAATATCTCCCGGGTTGGCATCATCATTGCTGTTTATCCCGTGCCCCAGCAGCCCAGCCTTCTGATGGCTCCCTTAGGTGAAGTTGGAAACTATTTCGGTGTGCAGGATGCAGTACCGTTTGGGAATGTGCCCGTGCTGCCGGTGGACAGCCCCGTCTTGTTAAGTGACCACCTGGGTCAGTCTGAAGCGGGGGGACTTCCCCGGGGACCGGCGGTCACGGACTTGGATCATTTAAAGGGGATTCTCAGGCGGAGGCAGCTCTACTGCAGGACTGGATTTCACTTGGAAATCTTCCCCAACGGTACTATCCAGGGAACCAGGAAGGACCACAGCCGCTTCGGTAGGTACAACGTTAACCCTCTAGTGTCCGTGGGTGACATGTTGGGGTTATAACTACTATAAAGGGGGGGGGGCGCGGCTTTGCGGAAGGGGTCTTTTCCTCTCAGTGTCTCTGTCTGGCCAGCTTAAAAAAAAAAAAAAAAAAGCCTCCGGAATTGAGTCCTGCTGTTGGCACTGATGCAAGTCTACATCGAAAGACCTTTCTTCTTCTTTTTCCCTTTCTTTTTCTTTTCTTTTTTTCTTTTTCTTTCTTTTTTTTTTTTTTTTAAAGGAGGGCATGATTTATAATACAACTCAAGTCCCTCGTTCTTTTGCATCAGATACAGGGCAAGATGGGGTTTAGGAAGTTTTCTTTTGAAAGGACTGATTCCACGAGTTTAAAGCTTTAATGATTAACTGCTGAGAACTTAAAAATGCATTTTCCGGAAGGCGGTGTTTGTTACCACCTTGTGCCCCAAAGAAGTTTTTGCCCCTTCGCTTTCCCTCCGCCAAGAATCCTGCTTGAATTGTAAATGAAGCCTGAGGTGGGTCCCCACGGTGAGGGCCTGAACCCCCTTGAGTGGTGGACCAGAGTCGCATTTTGGACGTGGGAGGGGGCAGGCTGCTCTCTGGGGGTGCCTGTCCTTTCAGGTCATCAAGTTGTTAACAGCACTCTAATTTTCATAGTGTGCAGCCTGCATGGGTCCCTGGGTGGCTCTCTGGTGTGAGTGTGTGCGCGCGTGCAAAAGCTGCGAGCTAATTCTAAAGGGCATTCAATTCCTAGGAGGGTACTTGTGACTCAGCATGGAGGCTGCAGCCCCGAGGGCTGGTGACCATACCCTTTCATGCCTGCACACACGTGCCGGCTGGGCCACCGTGAGCTCTGCAGCACGGGCTCAGCCAGCACACTCTTGGTGGGGGACTCTGTTTTTTTTTTTTTTTTTTCTTTCCTCCTTCCACAAAAAAGAACAAGAAAAAAAAAAAAAAGAAATAGAAAGCGCCAGTTTGGGCAACCAGACTGTTGGAAGGAGTTAACTTCTGAACGGACCCACCTGACAACATTTAAAATGGGTCGTAAAAAACAGTCCCGCGGTGAATTTCTCCCTCCCGCTTCCATGCCAGATGTTGACCACAATCTAAACTATCTGTTTGGGTTCGCGGGGCTGTGGACGAGGCCAGAAGGCGCGGAGGAGGCAGGCCTGAGAGGGGTGGCCGAGCGTTTCCTCCCGTTGCCCCCCACCGAGCCTCAGCCCCAAACTGAGCCCACTGTGCAAATATTCCTGCCTAGCTTAAAATAAATAAATAAACCGGTGGCTCTTGGCTTTGCAATGATTCGGGAGAAGCACACCATCCCCACCCCACCCCGACCCCCCAAAGTGCTTGCTGCACAGCGAAGACTAAACTTTACTACGGTGCAGCCATGGGGTGGCTTCGGGGCCGCCACCGCGCCCAGCGTTCGCACCGGGACGCGGGTGGTGGGCGCCCTGGGTGGGATCGCTGGTGTCGGGGTCGCAGCAGCCTCCCGGGCGTCGCGGCCGCGCCGGCAGGGGCGAGAGGCGTGGGCCGGGGCCTCCGGGCGCCGGGCGGCCGAGCCGGGTCCTCGCGCTCCGGGCTGGCAGGTGCCGGCTCCGCAGCCCCGGCCCGCGGCGCTCTCGGTGGCCTCCTGGCCAGCTCCGCGCGGTCCTAACGCGCTCCGTGTCCGGCTCCCTCTCCCCGGCTGGTGCGTCCCGCGGTCCTGCGTGACTCCTGACTCGTGTCCCGGGCTACGGGCGGGGGCTGGCGCGCTGATGGCCGCGTCTGGGAATCAGGTTTCTTGGCCCAAGTTGAGCCCCTTCGTTTCTCTTTGTGTGTGTGGGTCCGGGGGGCTGACGGCCGCCGCCCCGCTGCTCGGTGGTTTTCGGTGTGGGAACCGCTGGAGGCGCGCGCCGCGGCGGGTGACTTGGTGGCGGGGACCGAGGACGGGCCCGAGGTCGGACCCTGATCCCCCCCGTCCCATCCTGGACCCTCCTCTCTCCTTCGGAAGCGCACAGCCGGGGCTCGGGGAGTCGCTGCGCTCCGCGGTGCCCGGGAGGTGGGTCGGGCTCCGGCCCCGCAAGGCCGAGCCGCAGGGGAGGGGGTGGGGGACAAAGGCCGGCGGAGGCGGGCGCAGGGGCGGCGAGCTATTGTTAACCGCTATCCCGGAGCCCAGCCCGCGGCCCGCTTCCAGCTCCCGGGGTGGGCCGGCCTGTCGGCGCGGGGAGCCCGGCAGGGCAGGGCAGGGCCAGGGCCCACCTCATTGTGTGAACCGCCCCAGCCCGGCCTTGGCCGGACCCCCGGAGCCGCGGTGCAGCACGCCCGGGCCCGGCGTGGGGCGACTGTGGGTGTGCCAGCGCGGCCCCTCCAC
This sequence comes from Rousettus aegyptiacus, assembly GCF_014176215.1. Lineage (NCBI taxonomy): Eukaryota > Metazoa > Chordata > Mammalia > Chiroptera > Pteropodidae > Rousettus > Rousettus aegyptiacus. Next base: position 566,638 of record NW_023416286.1, read on the forward strand.
CCCCGAGCTGTTTGTTATTGTTATTTTAATGCGGTCACCTGTAGGGCAGGACGTGTGCTGCGCGCAGTCGGGTCGTGAGGGCTCCGGGAGCAGCCGCGGGCAGAGCGAGGATGCGGGCAGGGGAGGTGGGACCGCGGACGAGGACCGCTGGCACCGCGGCTGAATAAAGACCATAAAACAACAACAAAAAGCCAGACCTCGTCACTCCCCACCCCCAATCCTGGAGGTTGGAGAAAGGTGTCGCCAAGGAAGTGACATCTCTACTGCTCAGACTCGCTTGGCACTGCCGGCCGGGTTGGTAGGGGCGGTGTGGGCGGGAGGGCCGGCAGCGGAGGCCGCGGCCCGGGGCGAGGGCAGCGGCGCGGGGCCGGGAGCGCGAGGGTCGGCCGGGAGCCGGCGGCGGGGGCAGGGCGCGCCTGGCGCTCCGCGGTGCCACTCTCCCTGGCTGGGATGTGGCTGAGTGGGTGGCTGTGCGCAGTGGGGGTGGGGAAGGAGGGTTATTTAAGTCTTTCATCCGGCTGCAGTGAGAACGGCCCCCGGGGTGACAGCCGTGCTGCGGTCTCCCGCTGCTACCGCTGCGGCAGGTCCCAATATTAGCAACCTCTGCAGCGCGGTGCGCGCGCCGGGCGCCTCCTGCCCTCGCTGCGCGGCCCCGCCCGGAGGAGCCCGGCGGCGCTAGGACCCGGCGCGCGCGCGGGCGGGCGGGGCCGGGGGCTGCGGCAGCGCGTCACACCTGGCGCCCCGCTCCCCGCGGCCGCCTCACCTCTGCCACCGCCCCCAGCGCCCCTCTGGGGACAGCGTGCTCCCCCCTCAGGCTCTCCTCCCCGTCCCTAGGAAGAGCAGCTGTAGGGTAGGGCCGGGCACGTCTAAATATAGAAGGTGCATTTTCCACCTGAAATGAACGGCCAGAGGAAGCGCGCTGGAGAAGTGACCCCCGCCCCCACCCCCACGCCGCCGCAGGTGACTGCGGCTGCGGCCGAGTCTGGCGGTGACACAGCAGCGGCAGTGCAGGGGACGTGGGGGCGGGGATCTCACTGTCATCCCAGCAGGAGCTGCGGCGCTGACAACTTAGGTGGGACCTTGAGGGAGCCCTGTGTCTTTCCCTTTGGGGGCGGTGGTGTGGAGAAAAGGAACTGGGGATTGGGTCTCGGGGGTACAGGCCGGGGCAGCGAGACGTTTCGTTTCATATCCTTTTTTTCCTCTTTAAAGCACTTGATAGACAAAAAAGTGAGCAGACCATTGACTAAGAAAATGGTCGTGTGGAGGAATAAAGCCAGCGCCCGGCATGACCGCACCGCCGTTTACTGGCACCCGCAGCCGGGCGGGTGCCCTGGCCTCGGTGGAAAGGTGGCCTGCTTCTCTGCTGTGCCTTCTGGCCTGGAGTGGCGGCCTGCAAGGACCTCAGATGAGAGCTGCAGTGGGGGTGCGGGGCCAGGGGGCCAGGTGGAAGTCACACCAGTGGGGAGAAGCATGATGGTGTGGTTTTGTTTTTGTTTTTTGTTTTGTTTTGTTTTTTAAAGGAGGTGAAAACAATCTTATTTGCAAAGTTTTGCGCTTTAAAAACTGCTGTGGGCCTCTGGCCCTTGGGCGTCTGTCTCACTGAGGGGTGGCCGCTGGGCAAGGCCAGGCCAGGCTCCTGCACGGCCACTGCGGTTATGACCTGAAGGTTCGTCATTTCCTGAGAGGCTCAGATTGGCTGGAGTAGCTGGGATGCAGGCTCTGGGGTGAGGGTTGGGGCAGCTGAGGGGCATGGGATCCCCTGGGGAGCTCGGGGGGGGGGGGGAGGTTCTATTCTCACCATGTCACGCCTCTCCAGCCCACAGTGCTGAGTGTTGGGGGCTCGTAGGCCGAGGGCTGCTGACCACCAGCCAGAGCGGGCGGGCGGGAGGCGGCTGCTGCCCCGCCGCCTCCCAGGGCTGGCCTTGTCGCGGCCTTGCGGGCGAGGCCCAGTGCAGGCGGCTCTCTGGAGTGGGCGGCTTTCTGTCACTGCTCTGTGTGAACAGAGCACTGGGCTGACCACTAAAACCTAGTGAGTCTGGAGTGACGGGTGACAGTCTGTGGTGGTCACGTTCCCGATGTGGCCTCTGGGCTTGACTTGGCCTCTTGTGGACCAGGGATGACCTTAGACCGTCAGGCCCCATGGGAGCAAGTGCCCTAGTCCTCGTCGGGACTCTGGCTGCATGGAAGGAGATCACCCCACGATGCCGGGCACTGACCCTGCGCCCCGCATGTCACCCCCGCAGCACCTGTTACGGAAGCGAGGCTGCCAGCGTGGGACACATGTGAGGGCCACAGTTGCAACCCCACCATGAACCCCACTGCCGCTTCCTGTCTTCTCCTCGTCCCTTCCTCTCCTGTGGGCCAGTAGCATTTAAGTGCCCCCACCCGGCCCCCTGTCACCAAAGGGCCCCTCCTCCATGCTGCACACTCGTGGAGTGGACAGTATGGGGAGTGGGCTCGAGCTGGGCTCTGGCCTCAGGCCCAGCACCAGGCCACTTGGCCTGGCCGAGGTTACAGAGTCCGCAGCAGGAGCGGCCGCGTTCCAGCTGGGGCCAGGGCTGTGCATGTTGGTCTTGCTGCAGGTGGCGAGGCCTTTCTGTCCTGGGGGAATGGCAGTGACTCAAGTGTCCTGTGCTGTCCTTGCCCTCAGTCACTGAGGTGACCTCCTGCAAAACTGGGACGTTCTTTTGAGGTCCCTACTTTTCGAGGAACCGCGGGGGCGTGGATGGTGTTTGAGGGGGACGAAGCCTCTGCACCTGGGGTCACTCGATGAGTCGTTCTCTCTCAGGCGGCGGGCCCCTCGCGGCCTGTCTCAGGCACCGCTTCTTTCTGACTCTTCTGACTGGTCCCCAAGTGGCCCCCTCTCCGCGCACGCAGCACATTGTTGTCACATCCGTCTGTTTGTCCTTTCTGACACCAGGGAGGCCTTTGAGGGTGCAGGGCCCAGGCTGTCCCTTATTCGTCTATATGCCTCAGATAGCACAGTGCTTGGCTTATAATGGTCACTCAACAATGGTTTGTTGATTGAATAAGCCCGTGCGGTGAATGACAGTTCTTTCGGAGCGTGAAAGCTGTCTTAACACTTTCATTTCCAAAGTGTACAGCCGTCGCTTTGGAACGTAACAGAAAATGTGTGCTACGTGCACAACCAAAATCGGGGCCAAGAGCCCACGTGCCTGCCCTCCCGAGAGCTGCACTAGCGCGTGCAGTACCGGCGGCTCACCTGTGAGTTCTTCGCTTCCCTCGCTCCTTGTCCCGCCTACGGGGTCTGTGGAGTCCGACCTCGTCACCAGTCATGGAAAGGCTACATCCAAATGGCGCAGCAATCACGGCTCGTGACAGCAGTGACGCCAGCGCTGAGACGCTTGCGGTAGTTGAGGAGGTAGGCTTTGGAGTCTGGTTGCTTGGGGCCAGTTATTTATCACCTGGGGACAAACATCTTCATCCCCGGCTGTAAACTGCAGCTTGGAGTATGGGGGTGCCAGTGGTTCTGAGGGCCGAGAGAGAGGCGGCCTCTCATCTAGCATAGGTTAGGGCTCAGGCGTTCTAACCACACCATCGTCACTGCCGTTCCTGACTTTCTGCAGACCGGCCGGTCAGATGGCTCTGCGAGGTCACGTGCACTGTTCCTCGTCGGGCCTGACGGTCAGCATTGGCTCATAGTCATGACTGGCCCTCGTGGGGAGGGCGACAGAACGGTTGTCGGATCCCCCTCGGAAGGCGCTCACGCCTTGCCCCGCGGACGTAGTCTGCCTAACCGCCCGGACCTCCGAGGGGCAGTGCACCTCCTGTCCGTCACTTGGTGACAGCTGGGCCTTGACCAACTCCTGGAACCGACGTCAGCGTAGCTGTGACCCATCTTCTGGTGTATTTTCAGGTAGCTAAGAAGAGAGCCGCACGGATGTGACTCCTCGTGGCAATTAACTGCCACGAGTTTAATTATTTTGAGTCCTAAGAGTTAGACATGGCACAATGAAACAAACCGATTGCATCGGTAAGGGCGGCATGAGCCTCGTGGAAAGGCTGCCATGTTTATCTTTCCACTCACTTTGTGAGGTAGGAAAGGCTGGGAAAAAACTCGCTTATTTTTGATGTACCTTCCATTACAGATTATCAGATCCAAAATGTCATTTGTAACTTCTCTGTATTTTTCCACACGATGTTTCACATTCTATAAAAATAAATAGTTCTGCAGGTCCAGATAGATATTCGGTGAACTGTAAACACAAGGTAATTTTTTTGCATTTTGTATAAAACAATCGGGAGTACCCCTTTATAAGAAGTGTCCCTTTTTTTTTCACCCTTCGCTTTATTGATGTAGTTCGTGTCTTCTTTTGTTTTTAAATTAAATGTATTGGGGCGACACTGGTGGACAGGTTTTGTGCGCTTCGAGCATGCAGTTCTGTATTGTCCCGGGTGCTCCCCGTCCCAAGGCCAGTCTCCTTCGTCACATCTTGCTTCCTTGGAGCACCGTGTGCCGTGTGAGAGCTGCAACCTTGTTTGAAAATCCACATGAGAGCTTTTTTACCCGTATTTAAAATATTTCTCTTCCTAGACTCTAAAATGTAAGTAACATTTTCGATACTAGAAACGTTTGTAAAACGAGAACTCAGTGTCTGGTATGCATTAATGCAAGATCTGCACGAGGCCTGGCACTTCAGAACGAGGTCGAGGAGGTGCCTCGGCATGAGTCACGTTAGCATTGTCCCAAACATCCTGCTGGGTGGTCACGGTAAAACAGCGATGCAGTTGGAGCTGCCTTTGCAGGGGCCATAAGACCCTGGGCGTACGGCCAGCTCAGGTGTTGTCATTCCCTGCGAGGTAACCAAGCCGAAGGAAGGAAATGGAAGGCAATTCTGTCGACGTGTTTTTGGGATACAGTATTCCGTGGCTATCTCAAAGTAAGAGCATTTCTGTAACGAGAAGTTTTTCCGGAATATCGTGTTATCTTAATTGCTTAACTATCTGTGTGAGACTTAGATAAGGAGAGCAAAAATCGATACCGTGTTTAAGCAGAAAGGTTTGGGGTGAGGGTAGGCTGTCTCAGTTTCCAGACGGGGCTGGGTACCTTCGGCATGAACCCCTCAGATCTTTGCTTAGCACCTCACACTCTTGTTTCAAGGGACGTAAGACTGTTCTCTGCATAGACTTTCCCCCCGATCTATGCCCAGATACAGATCCTAAACAGAAAGTGAAACTGGAAGTTGTTCTTTTCAAATTATTCTCTTTCAGGTCAGTTAGGATATGTGCTCTGTTTATCTATCACATTCCTTCTTAGCAACCCTAGGTTAATACCAGCCTTTCATTTTGGACCGCGTGTTTCGTGTCGTGCTGACACGTCCTCAAGGCGTGTGAGAGTGTTGGGGCTGGCAGCCGGGCTCGCCATCCTCCCGGAATGTCCCGGTGATGCTCTGTGCTCTGACCTGTCCTCTCTCTTCTGCCCCTTGTCTCCTAGGCATTCTGGAATTTATCAGTATAGCCGTGGGCCTGGTCAGCATCCGAGGCGTGGACAGTGGCCTCTACCTCGGGATGAACGAGAAGGGGGAGCTGTTCGGATCGGTAAGTGCCCTGGACCCCGCCCGCGTGCCGCACATGGGGGCCGAACCGTGCTTTCTCTCCATTATAAATCGCCAGAGATCGAAACCGAGGCCATTTGGAAGGAGAGTGCGAGTTCTTGCTTTTTGAGGCAAAGTATTTCGTTTTTATTAATAGATATCAGGCCTGGATCTTCACTAGACCAGCTTCTGAGAAAATGCTTTATTCAGATGCCAAACCGTGTTCATTATCAAGTGCATAAAAAATTCACAAGTGTGAAAAATCCCATCTTCTTGTATTGAATGGGAGCTATTTTTGCAACGAGCTGAAATTATCTGCTCCCAAGCTTTGCTAAGCATTGTAATTAAAACTAGAAATAGAGCTTGCGGGGAGTAGAAGCCCTGCGAGCGACATGAGATTTTCATTATGTAGCTGGAGAAGGGAGATGGGGTTGATTGTCGGATGTTCTTGCACGTGAAGACGAACATAAACACTCCGCGACTGTTGGCAAGTGTTCTGAGTTCCTTTCTTCTCTCTCGCTTCCCATCTCCACTGTCGGAAGCTGCTCGGGGGCAGGGCAGTGAAGTCCTTCGGGTGCCTACTGGGTGCCAGGCACTTTTCTAGGTGCTTGGGGACAGAGAGGACGCCCTTGCTTCTGCTCTAGGAGGTGGGGACCCACGCTGGATCTCCGTGTCTTTGCACTGCTGCCAGCTCGGTTTCTAAAGCAGTGCACGCGCCGTTTCTGCTAAGCGTGTGGACGTGAATAGTAGGTCATTAGTTTCTATGCACTGACTCGAGTTTTCGACACAAACCTGGTCGTGAAATCGACCTTGAGTTTTTCGTTCCCATGCCTGGTGGTCATGTGGGAATCGGATCCGTGTTCTCTGCAGCATGAGCGCTTTGATTAGAGTGTACGAAAAATCGAAAATTAAAGGAAGCACAGGATGGGAGAAGCTCCAGAGTCTTCTGTGGACAGAAATGAAGGAATGAGGGGCACATTCGTAGAGAAGTTTTTCCAGAAAAACGCGCTCCCTTCCTAGCCATATACTAGTGTGCACACGTGTGCATGTGTGTGAGCGTGTGCATGCACATGTGTTCACACGTGTGCACGTGTGCATGCATACGCAAGGATCAAGCTTTTCTCAAAAAACTCTGGGTGACAACAAGTTACGGCCCAGGTGTCTTGACTGTATCACTCACCATTTGTAATGACACATAATAAAAGGGTGTTTTTTCTGCCTCGGTAAAACTTGAATCTAGATAGATTGATTTTGTTAGTTATTCGAGTCCTTTTTAAAAGGCACTTCCTCGACGGAATAGATTATTTTACAATATGGTTTTAAGCATGAGATCAAGTTTAGCTTTTTAAACACGGTTCTCAGTTTTCGTAACGCTACTCATTTCCTAAGTTATTTTTGTCAACACTTTAAGTGCAGCGACGCAAGGTGTAAGGAGGCTCTTCAGTTTTTACACATAAAGCGACGTCCTTCTTTGTCACCCCGTCGAGTTCTTTTCACGTTTAGGTAAGCGACGTGGGTTCGAGTCAGTCACGGCTGCACGCAGTGAGGTGCCGCCATGTGCGGGACGTAGCCCGACCTTCGGAGGGCAGAGGGCATGGACTGCGGCTTATCACCGTGGCCTCCGGACCCTTCCGATCACATACCGCCACCGAGAGCACGTTTCTGGGTTTGGATTTCAGCCGCGTGTATTAAATTACTCAGCAGTCGTGAATATGAGATGCAGCTCACACGTTATGTTGTTTTATGCGGCACGTGTTAAGGCGGACGTTTTTAAAGGGTGTGATCAGTGAGGGAAGAGATGGAGGCCGTGCTGTCTCCTCCCCGCCCTGCGGACCCCCGTGCACCCCCAGAGCCCTGCCCACACAGGGGGGACTGGCTTTCAGGTGCAATGGCCACGTGGCAGCCCCCGTGGTTTGCTGGTTGACGGCAGCAGGTGGGACTTTGCGTTTGGCAAAGGAGCCTTCTGTGGCTGTCCCGGCTCAGTCTTGTCTGTCCCTCTGGGTTCTCTCGCGCCTCTGCTCATCCAGCTGCCTCCAGCCGGTGTGGCCCCGTCTGTGGCCCCGGCCGGGGACGTAGCTCGGGCTCAGGCCCTGAGTGACGGTCCGCTTGGAAAGGCAGCAGGGGCAGAGAGTTGCAGAGCACTGTCGAGGCAGGTTTTCTGTGACACCGGCTGCTTGGAGCCCACGGAGGGTGGGGCGGGGGCGGACACACGGCCAGCTGACAGCCCCTGTCACAAGGTGCCCGCCATACGGTGGCAACAGTGCCAGGAATGGCGAGAATGGCCCCTGGCCCTCTGCGTGACGGGCGCGTGCCTTCCGAGTGTGCTCTCAGGCGCCTGTGTCGTGGGCCCGTGCGGCTGGGGGCACGTCCCACGCCCTGGTTCCTGGCGGGGAGGTGTCCGGAGCCGTCTCTGGGTGTCGCCCTGGGGCCCCGTCTCAGTCCATGCCCACACAAGTGGCAGAGTCCTCTCCGGGACCCCGAGATGTGGTCCCTCCTGGGCCCTGGCCTCTCCCGGAGCTTGCGGTGGCCGGTCCCTGGCACGCGGCCTCGGCTCAGCGCTGTGGCGCCCCCTCCCGCCCGGGAGCCGCGCGGCCAGGTTTGCCCCTCTGCCTGGCGCCCTGTCCCCTCCCCGGGATGGGGTGGGGGGCGGGCGCGGTCCCGTCTATGAAGCCCTCGCCGCACCCCGCGGCCCGGTTTTTCCGGCTGGCGCGTCCGGTCCTCCCTCCGGTCACTCGGCAGCGTGCGCCATGGCCGATCGCGCGTCCGTGCCCCCTGGCGCGGCCGAAGGGCGCCGCGCACAGCCGCGGCCCTCGTGCGTGGGCGCGGCCCCAGCGACACCTGCGCGGCCGGAGCAGGTGCGGCGCTGCGAGACACCTGCGCGGCCGGAGCAGGTGCGGCGCTGCGATTTCTCTGCTTCGCCCAACGGCTCAGGCGCGGCCCTCGCTGTGCCCCGCGCGTGGTCAGTGCGCGCTCAGGGCCGCGGGGCGGCAGCACCCCCATCCCCCCAACCCCCCCCCCCCCGTGCTGAAGGGTCAGTGGCGTGTGGTCCTGGGGCGTCCAGCCCACAGCCCAGGGGGACCTGGGGGCCTGGTTTCTCGCCCTGCGTCCACCTCCGGCCAGGGGCCGCCCCGTCCTCCTCCTCCGTGGCACGGGGAGCGCGACCTCGCTGTCTGCGCTGTCCCTTACCGCTTGGCGTCGAGAGTTCCCGGTTTGGGCTTTTCAGCTTCACTCACGAGTCTCAACTGCCCGACCCGTCACGCTCGTGTGCACGAGACGCCGGTGCCGTGTGCGCGTGGCCGCCTGCGTGTGGGGCTGGGCGGTGGGCTCTCCGGCAGCCAGGTGCTCGCCCTCTGTGCCTGCAGCAGGTGCGGGAGGAGTGACGGTGACGTCCGCGGCCCTCTGTGGCCAGGGGCCACGTTTGCCATTGGGATGGGGAGTGACCCAGATAGCGCGTTTCGCTGTGAGGAAACTCGAGGAGGAGAGAAACAGGATTCTGGAGCTTAGAGAGTTTTTACCTGTGACGTCGTGTGGAGGTCACTGAACTCACGTGGAGAAGTTTTGGTTCTAAATATTGAGGACCCCAGGAAAAGACCGACCTCGTTAAGAAAGACGATGAATAGGAGATTTGGAGAAAAATCAGTCACGTGTGTAAAGCAAATGAATGTGTAAATGTAGCAGAAATTAATTTAAGATGTGGTTTGGAAACTGGAGATTGCTTCTTTTTTCAACTATGTGGTTCTTTTGTTTCCACATTTACCTTGGGGATAGATCTAAAAGGTCAGAGGTGAATGAGAGACTGTTCCTTCAGAAAGATACATGTGTGGGGTTCTAACGTGGAAGTGTGACATGAGCTGTGTTGCTAATGTGTATCGAGATGTGATTCAAGAACAACCTCAGTCCTTCTGGCTCTGGGGGGGTTTGATTCCTGGGCCGTGTGTCAGTCCAGCCATACATCCATCCACTCGTTCACACGTTTACACCTACTGTGTGCCCAGCACTGTGCTGAGTGCAACAGGGACCTCAGACCTGGTAGGAGAAGTATGCCGGCAAATAATCTAGTGCGCTGTGAAATGCACCAAGTCTAAACGATCACAGAACATCAGAGGCATGAGGAAGCGTCTCGGGGGCCTAGAACAGCGTTTAAATAACTGCTTCGGGAAACTGGGCAGTGACGTTTGTTTGCCCCGGGTCTTGAGGGATGAATAGGAGCCTTAGATATGGAAGAGCGGACAACTCAGGCCACGTGAGCCTTCGCTGTGAAGGTCAGGGTCTCCTGCCTGGCGAAGTTTGGAGAGGGAGTTAGATCTCTCTGTCTGTCTCTTTCATGCACTTGTGTGCATGCGTGTGCACACACACGTGCGTACTAGGCCAGAGGATTAAAGTATTAGAGTATTAATTTATAGTTGTCAATTTTGTTCTTATCAGAGAGAAGGTAAGTGAGGCTCAGATAATTACTTTTAGGGTCTTAATCTAAATTATCCGAGCGTTACCGAGATACTTCAGGCCGTGAAGAGTAATTGACTGTGATAAATGTCTCATTAAAGTGGAGTGCCCCGAGGAAGTGGATTTCCCTCTGCCACTTGCGTTTAGTGAAAGCCGCCTGAGCATTTCATCAAGGGCGGTAGCAGTCGCTGAACCTGGGGACAGCCAGAGCGGGAGCTGCGGGGCTCCTGCCCCATGTGGGCTCCCTCGCGCTCCCCTGGTCCTGCCCCGGCGTTCCCGCCGGTCGTCCCCAAGAGGTCACGCTTCTGGGGTCGGCATCGGTCCTGAGCATCTTTCCGATCTGAGCGGTGCACACGCGTGTGGCCGGTCGGCACGTGGTGTCCACCCGCCCAGCCCCTAGCCTGTGGCGACCGGCCCATGCAGTCTGGCCGGACTGGACTTTCACAGTTGGTGCAGTGCCCCGTGTCCCCACGGGGTTATCCCGCTTAGCTGCTGGGAGTGAAGGCGAGAGTGGCGGGTGGCTCGCTCGGGGCCGGGGCTGGTGGGCGAAGCCCGGGGGGGGGCTCCAGCGGCCCCCCTGCCGGGCCAGCCTGTCCTGAGGCAGGTGCTGGTGGGTCCGGCGTTGCCAGTGGCTGTGTCCGAGGCCGTGAGCCGTGGGGTGGGGCCCTGGGGGATGGCCCGTCCAGACCCTCAGAGGAGAGGAGGCGTCCCAGACCCCCGAGCCCATGTCGATGTGAACAGCTGGGTCACGGCATTGGAGCACGTACGAACACGGACTCCTCACGCCTCGTGATGGCTGTGATGCAGGATTATTTAAACCAGAACGCACACCAAACTGTGAGACCGGCCAAGTCCCCATTGATGCGATGGGTTTAGTAGGTGGCCGCTGGGGTCCGGCCGAGGCTGAGCTGCCGCTTCACTCGGGGACTCAGTGTCCCCTGAGCTCAGGGCTCCTGTGCCCAGGGCCTCAGGGGCTGTCCTGCCCACACGTCTTCCTCTGAGGGTGACAGAGAGACCGGGTGACCTGCCGTCTGCTGCTCACTGATGCCGCGTGCCGTCGCCCTTGACGGCGAAGGGCCGGCGCCTAGCACGGAAGCGGTCTTAGCCACAGCCGCGTGTGGGCGGCAGTCTAGGCTGTCGGTGGTCGGTCACCAGAACGGCCTCAAAGCGACCCCTCACCTTTTCCATGACATGAGACAGCGTGAGACGTCCCTGCAGAAAGCTGCCGGCCGCCCGTGTCAGGTCCTTTGTCTTCCCGGGGCCCTGTGGCTGTGGCGGGAGGCTGCACCGGGGGTGACATCCTGGCTACGGCCAGCGGGGAGGCCGCCTGCCCCTGTCCAGTGTCCCGCAGTGGCCGCCTGGACCAGCAAGCCCGGTGTCTGTGGAGCGGGGCGCCGCGGCGCACGGCGGGTCCCAGGCGGGTCCCATGCCATGTGGCCATTTGTCACGGTTCGTGTCAGCGCAGGTGACGTCGGTGGCCGTTGCAGCATGTCTGGTGTGTGGGGTCTCCACGGAATGTAAGTCACCCGCAGTGAAGGAAGAGGGCTGCTCGCCGACGGCCCTGGGTCACGTGCACGCACTGCCGGCCCGCGACCCCTGAGGGCCACGGAAATTCCCGGGGGAGGAGGCGTAGGGCGGCGCCTCTGGAGGGCGTCTTCTGCCGCGTTGCCGGCTTTGTTCAGACAGTGTCCTTGTTTTAGAGACGTGGCGCGTGACCGTTTGGTGGCTTGGGACTTACTCAGAGTTGCACGGACAGTAAATGACAAGTTATGACTTCAACATAGGTGAATTAGTAAACCATGCAAAACGTGCACGTATAGGACGGGTCATCTAGTTTTGTGAATAAAAAAATGTGTGCGTATGCATATATATATTTCATTGGAATTAACCGTGGGTTGCAGCAGGATTTTAGCGTTTCTCTCCCAGATATGGCTTTGGAACTTTTTTTTTTCTTCTGGTAGCCTACGTTTTATTTAGTGCTCCATTTAGGGGTCCTTGGCCTTTATCCTGCTGGCCGTTAGCGAGTGGAAAATCACCTTTTTAAAAACGTACTGTTGACTTATTTTAGTTACGTGTCCGTCATTTAGCGGGTGGCTACATTTGTGGATTGTCTGGGGCGTGTTCAACATGTCCTTGTCGGTAATGGCCGGAGTCACCGGACACGTGTCTCACAGGCTCTGCCAAGGACTCGGTTTGGGTTGCTTGCAGCTTGGGAGGTGGCTGCTGTCCCCTGTGATGGGACGACGGCGTTCTGGGCACCTGGTAACATGGGGTCCGAGAGCAGACCTTCGTCCCGATGGGCGTGGCCACACATGATCCGGACTCTCGTGGGCCCTGCTCTGGGTCGTCATGGTCCCTGCTTCTCACGCTGACCCCGGGGGCAGGGGGTGGGGTGCTGGAGGAGAGCTCGAGAGAGTGGCAGCTATGGACCTCACAGGCGTCCTTGTGGTGGGACCTCACGGGCCCCTGGTTCCGGTGCCCTGGCAGAATCCCACGTCGCAGGGGTGAGCTCTGCGGAGCTGGGGACGGGGGCACAGTGGTTTCCCGTGGGACCGCCAGTCTGTACATCAGTGTCCTGCAGGCTATTGGCGCTTAATCAGCATTGACCATGTGACCGCTGTCGGTAGGGTCCCAAGTCACCTCTTGGCTTTGCTGTAGAAAGAAGACCAGGAAGACCTGACGACTCAGGTGTCTGAGGCTGGGATGGTGGGCGCAGAGACCAGGGGCAGGGAGCACCCCCGGGCTCCGTGCTCCCTGGGGCTGGCGTGTAAGGCTCCTTTCCTGATGAAAGGTGTCAGAGGTAAAAAAAAAAGACGTGAGGACAAAAACTCCTGGGAAGTCATTAACGTTTTAACATGAGCTGGGTGATACAGCGGTTCGTTTGCGGCATTTCACTTACGAAGTTTGCTGACCCCGTGGGCTCCGGCTCCCCTAGACCCAGGCCTCGCCGCACCCATGACACCTGGTGACTTTGCACGCTGGGGACTGAGGACGAGCAGTAGAAAACGGCTCCCCGCCTCCCTGCCCTCCGGCTTCTCCTGCCGCTCTCTGACCCCCGTGACCTTCCTCACCGCATCGCCCCTTCTGCGGGACAGACTGCTGGTCACACACAGCCCCGGGCCGCTGGAGCGACCGCGGGAGCCCATCTCGTGGGCCGGTTTTCCATCGCGGAGCTGCTGGCGCCTCTGAAGGGACGGGTCCCCACGAGCTCCTCCGGGGACCGCTGCGGGGCGGCCTGTCCATCTGTGCCCCGCGCCTCCCCGCGAGCATGCGCGCTCGCGGCGCGTCCAGGCGCCTCGGGAGCTGCGGGAACCGCAGTCGGGCTTGGCGTTTGCAGCTCGCGCGTCCGCTGCGCGTCTCGCTAAAGTTCGCTCGCGGCGCCTTCGCGGCCGTCTGCAGGCGCGCGCGGGCCCGCGGCTCCGGGACCTGTTCCGTGCCGGATTTTGCTGCACGTTTTTGTGGTTTTGCGGGCGCTATTGCTGTTCGAAAGGCCCCCAGGCGTCGTGCCGCGCGGCTCCGCGTGCGGGAGCCTGGGCCGTGCACGTGTGTGCGGGGCGGACGCGCTGTGGGCCGCGAGTGCGCGTGGATGGACCAGCGACAGTGACTGAACAGGTGTGTGCTGGTCGTCCGACAAAGATGCCATGGCCGGACGCCTGTCCCGTCTTCCCCGGTCCTGCGTCCGCGGGCTCCCGGGAGCAGAGCCGGCGTGAGTAACGGGAGCCGACTGGACGCGCGAACCGGGGCGCCCCCTCCCCCGCCCTGGCGCTGGTGCCAGAACTTGCAGCTTTGCTGGGGACTCGGACGTGCACCCCAAGGATTATAATTTGGTATGACAGACGTGATAATGCGGTTATTATACACAAAAAGGGGCTGGAGGGGCTGGGGAACGGGGCTGGGTTCTAGGGCTGGGTTCTAGGGCTGGGCGAGATCGTCATCCCTGTGAGAGAACCTGTCATTCATGCGGGGGCAGGGCGGAGCAGGCAGGCGTTCCCGCATGAAAAGGCTCCGGTGGGGGCGGCTTGGCTGCAGGGTTTGGGAATGCGGGGCTGCGACCTGTCTCCTGATTCTATTATGTGTGCCGCTCCCCGCCCCCCACGTTCTGCCTGGGCCCCTCCCAGCTGCTGCCGGAGGCCCTCCTGCTGACGTGGGGTGGGGGGTCCGCACCGTCGCCGTTAGCCTTCCGGGCGGTGCTGGCCTGGGAGGTGCCCTGGAGCCCCGTGGCACAGCTTCCGCAGTGTCCTGGCCGCCTCACCCCTCCCCAGCTCCCCCGGGGCCAGGGACCGCCCTGCACTTGTGCAGAGTCACCGTTTGCCAGTCTGTCGGCCTGGTGGCCTCAACAGCATCCGACAGGCACCAAGGACAGTGTCCGTGCTCCTGACACCCTGCGGCTGAGGACCCAAGGCCGGCCGGGCGCTGGTGGGTCGCACCCAGGACGTCCTCCTTCGTCCTCGCTAACTGCCGTGGATCCCGATGTTCGGTGTCCCCTCCTCTCTGAATCTCATTTCTGTGCCATTGAGACGCCTCATGGAAGTCCCCAACGCGGTTTGCTTCTCCTTTGTCACCGAGTGCTCAAAGCTCAATGCGGAATTCCACGCACCGACTTGCCAAGGTCACACCAAGGACGCCTGCTCCCCAGGGCACGTCCCGTGTCCACCGAGCCATCATGGAGTGGCGTGGCCCATTTAGCTGCCGTGCCGCACTGCGCCCGCTCACGTAGCATGCTTCCTGGGTGACAGTGGCAGCCATGGGGGGGGGGTGCTGTCCTGTGCAGCCTCTGGTCCTCCGAACTGGTGGGGAAAGGCACAGAAATGGCATTTCATGCATATGTGAATTTGGAGAAAAAGGTTTATGATGTAGTCTTTGAAAATAAACAAAAACTTCCCTTCGGGTCAGAACAGGGCTCCCCTCGAATGCTCTTTAAAGTGTTCACCGCAAAACCTTACGTGTCGAGATTGATTTAATGTACGTTTTCATCTTAAATAAGGCGCATTGGGGTGACGGCGTGACTGTCAGGCGGACAGCTTCTCACACGACGTCTGCGCACTCTCGTGTGCTGTCCGCAGGAAGACAATGTCCTCCCATCACAGTGCGCGTGAGACCCTTCCCCCGCGTGGGGCAGCTCATGACCCAGGGTTTGTCGGTCACGCAGACATTCACTAACGGGCCATGTTTATGGAGGCCAGCGCTGGGGAGAGGACAGTGGCAGGCCCCAAACGCAAGGACACCTTCCGGGGACGGGGGTGGCCCCAACGGTGTCCCAGGGAGGACAGAGCAGGGCTGCCTTCTTCTCTGTCCTTCCTGCCTTGCGAGCCGCCTCGCTCCCTCAGGGCCATTCCCACGGGCTGCCCCGCCCTCACTCAGTGGGCGACCCAGCAGCGTGTCTTGCATGGGGTCTCTCCCTGCCTTCCGCCTCGGCGGCGGTTTCTTTTGCCAGTTCCTGTTTGCCGTGTCCTTCCAGAGTTATGGCGGGTGGCTCTGCTCTCCCCATCTCCATGTGGCAAGACCGAGTCCCTGGCATCTCAGACTGAGGGAGGCCGTAGAGGTTTCCCAGTCCACATCTCTCGTTTTCCAGAGCAGGGGATGGAGGCCCGGGGCTGTCGGACCACTCGGGCTCGGGCGCAGGCGGTGTGCGTGTGGTTGGAAGCATGGTGCTCCTTTGCTTCAGCGGATGCGGGAGCCGTCTAGTGCTTCAGAAACTGTCTTTGGGCTTCCACCGTTGTCTGTTGTCGGTTGTCTGTCGTATGCGCCACTCCTCCCGTTTCTCGGATTGCATTTCCACAAACCGAGGCTCGAGTTTAACCTGCTTTGTCTGTGTAGAAAATCTTGGGCCCATTTCCCTTTTTCGGTCCCACTGCCTTCAGCATAACTGATGATTATCACGGGAACAAAGCAGCTGGGGCCGACTGTCGTCACATAGCACCTTTTTTTGGTCCCTCATTTCCTTAACTTCACGTCTCAGCCTCTTAACTTTCCAGTTTCCTCCACTGTCAACCCGATTCTCCAGAGGCATTCTGCTCGGTTTTTACGTGGGGTGATGTTTAGTTTGAAGTTTTTCAGCCTTTGCATGTCTTTGCCGTGCATTTTAAGTGGTCGCCGGATGACGGAGCATGCTTATCAGAACATCGCCTGTAGTAAGATAGGTTACCTGTGATTTCTTATTAACTCGGTGCCCTAAGACCCTAAGAGAAATCTTGTAACTTTTTCCTGTAGGGTTCTCTGTGGCAGAATGAAACATGCATCGTCTGCGCGTGGACACAAGTGAAACTGTTTCATTCTGTGAACACAGAACTTCTCAAATCTGGCTTCCGTTACCCCCCGGGGAGCGCTTTCTTTGCCCCACGGGACTGCAGCTGAGGTGTCTGAGCTCCGTTCAGCCAAGCACATTTGTCTCCAGGCAGCTTCTTAGGAAGGCCCCCAGGTTGTGGCGTGTCCTGTGTGGGGTCCGGCAGCTGCCGTCCTTGGCAGCAGTGGTGCCTGAGGCCGATGAGCACACGTCAGTTCAGACCGACAGGAGCCGCTTCCGTAGGGAAGGTGTTTTCGTTGGTCGATCTGGTTGGTTGGTTGGTTCAGTGGGGGAGGAGTGGAGACAAGAGGAATTCTTAATTTCCTGTATATTTCGATGAGACAAAATGAAAACTTTGCTGCCTACTTGCCTCATTGAATCAGACACAACTGATTCAGTTGTCCCCGGTTCCGGCGGCCGCCCTGCTGGCCAGGGGCATGGATCTGAAGCAGGCCTGTCTGGGACAGTGGGGATTTTCAAGCGGTTTCGAGAAGTGGGGCTTGAGGTGAGCTGATGGGGGGCGGGGCCAGGGATGGAGGAGCCAATGGGTGGCCCCTGAGTAAACAAGCGGCAGCACCGCCCACCCCCGCGGAGTCGCTGTCCGTCTACCAGGGGACCTCCCCCAGGAGAGCTGGGTTAAAAGACCCGGCTTCTTGCTAACGGTCCTCCCGTGCCTGTGATCACCGCCACAGCGCGAAGGCGGGAGAGAGCGCGGGCTCGGGAAGGGGTGGCGAAGGGAGCGTTGAACACCACGACCGACCGGATGGGAACGGCGGGGCGTCGCATCGCTAACTCCCGTCGCATCCGGGGACGCGGCAGGCCTGCCCGTGTCTGGGGGGCGCTGACCTCGGGGCGCCGTCCGCCCCGGCCCTGCGCGGGTTTGCGGCCAGCCCCCGGGTCAGATCGGCGTGGCCGCTGCACACTGAGGTTACAGCCGCGGGTTTACACCTCCGCACAGATGTGGAGACTGTTTCAGAACGGCGGGGTGATGGGAGTTTCCACGGTTTCAGCAAGCACCGTTGAGTCTCGGATTTGAAGAATCCTGATTTCGGGTTTTAAACGGCTGTCATGTGAATTGGGCGTTAATGAAGGCCATGTGCAGTAGGCATTTGCCGAGCGACTAATATTTTAAATTGTCGTCCACATGACTTTATGTCTTACAGCGTTTCTAAACACGCTCTGGGGCGTACTGTAATTTTCACATTATTATCTCATACTTTGGTTTTAATAGGATTGGTAAAAGTTTTGAAGTTTTAATTTCAGTTTTTTTCCCACTGCTCAGAATTTGATGATATAAAATGAAAAGTGGTTTCTACAGTCACTAACATTCACCAGATTTTGTTCCAAAGCACAGGCTTCAGCAGACTTTTGAATTAAATCCACATTCTCCACCCACGCCTAGTGGTATTATCCAGCAGTTCAAAGATAGGTACACCATAAACAGCTCCAGTTAAATCATCTAAAAAAAAATTAAAACATGGAAATACAATAAAACAAGAATTGATCACTTTATAGCGGAATACTCTATAAACTGTCTGCATTGGACACATGTGCTGAGTTTTAAAACATCTGAGTTCTGTAATCGTGAAGTGTACAGTTTATTTGAAGGCAGAAACTCTTTTTCCCTTCTGCATATACGTACATATACATACATATATAAATATATATATATATGAATACAGGTTAATATTTTTTTGCTGTTTCGGTTACATTCATTTACTTTTTAATTTAGAAAAATCACAAGTGCATAACAAATTATTCACCTCAACTAAGTGTTTTACCACTGGGTACCAAAGCGTGACTGTAAAATGATTAATTCTGTAAATTTTGTTACTTTATCGATCCCGAACAGGACAAAGAAATTATTCAAAGGTGTATGCATGACGTAGAGAAGGAACGGAGTCTTTCATTTTTAATGATCGTTAGCCTTTTAAGGTGCGTACGCTCACCTGCGTGGCACTCTGCCAGGTGCGTGGCAGGTGCCGGAGCTGCAGGGTGGCCGTGGTCTGCAGTGTCGTGGCTGCACGGTCTCATTTAACTCACCGCCTGGAGGTACCGGCCTCCATGCATGAGGCAATTACAGAACACGCCCGCTTTCGATTGTCCTGTTTTAAGGAGAAATTCGCTCTGTCTTCTGGGTCGCCTGGAGAGTTAGTAATGCGACGTGTGTTCAGACGATGCCGAGGCAGCCGCCTGCCAGGGGACGGGTGTTGTCACTGAGCAGTGAACACACCACTTTGGTTTTTTGGCTTGTTCAACTTTAAAAAAATTTTTCCCCCCTCATATACGGGAAAAAGAAACCCCACAACATGTACAGCGAGACTCTTTCTTAAAGCCTGAAAGCAGACGTGTTTCATTGTTCGGCGGAGCCCTCCGGCTCCGGTAGACTCTTCCCATCCCCACGCACTCCTCCTGCAGAGTGGGGGTTCTGCAAAGCTGCGTGTCGAGGTGAAGAAGGAAGAGCGTGTGATGTCAGGTACGGGGGGGGGGCGCACCCCAGCCTGTCCTCTGTATGGCCTCCAGCCCCGTTGGGGATGGACACCTGGGGCCGCTCGGGGAATAGGACAGGCCCCCTGAACGTTCAGTGACTTCATTATGTGACGGCTCCGGTGGCCTGCGGGGTGCAAATCAGCTCACAGCTGGGCCTCGCTCCCCCTGCAGGGCACAGCCTCTGCGGGCACCCTGATGGGTGTCGTGCGGCCGAGGGCAGCACGGGGGACTGCTCCCTCCCTGTCCCGTTCGTCCCCGCACGCCCAGCGCCGCTGCCCAGCTCTCCCGTCCGTCTTGTCCTTGCCAGACGCGCTGGTTTAAGTTTCTGTTTCCCCGCGTCTGCTCACTTGGCAGAAGCATGTCCGATGAGGTGGCGCTTTGTTGCAGAGCCATCCAGTGCTTTCCGAGCGCCTGAGGGGCCCTTGTGGGGGTCCGGGTGAGTTCGAGGAGGAGGCAGCCTTGCGTTGGGCTGTAGATTTTGTCACCCCCCGACTTGCTCCACCGCGCGAGTGGGAGGGGCTGGGTCCTGCCCAGCTGTCTGTCTCTCTGTGTCCTAAGCTGCATTTTCAGGTGTGTGCCCATAAACAGGATGTCTCTGTTTTAGTGACGGATAGTTCAGCATCTGTCGTCTGGGTCTGAATGACAGAATCGGAGGCATATCCAATGCCCCGATGAGTTCTGCTGTTTTAACTCTGTATGGACGTGTATTTGTTATTTGGTTTTCTTATTTATGTAAAGTGCCAGGTGGGCGAGAGCAAGGGGAAGATTTTGAAAAGCCGTTTCAGTGTTTACTGGTTAAAGTGCCACCTACCTGGGAAGGCATCGGTGTAAAAGCGTCAGTTGAGCAGAGAGGAGGGCAGAGGCCCTCGATCTGCTGCCTCGTTCCTCCAGGGGCCAGGCGAGCCGCTCCCGGGCATGCCAGGAGCACCCTCAGCCCCGGGATGCCATGCGCTCATTGTTCCTGGTCACCCTGCCTGCCCAGGACACCGCGGCTGCCTGAGCGCCAGCTCCTGGGACTCAGGCGGGGGGGCGAGTGCGCTCACTTATGCCAACGTGGGACCTTTCTGCTTTGGGGATGCAGGAATCAGCACAGCTTTCTTCTGTGTGCCTGAGAATGTGGCTTTTTACGGTGTGTGTGTGGGGTGGGGGGGCGGCTCATCCATCGGTGTTGAGGGCCAAAGGGGGCCTAGAATGTTTGTGTTTAATTTTCCATACTCAGGAAGTCTCGGTGGTGACAGAAGGCATTGTCTCTTAAAATGTGGACCCAGGATTATCTGCAGCCGAACCGCCACGGGCCCGTTACACGTGCACAGCTCCAGACCTCCTGGATGGGAATTTTAAAGGGTTGGGGGTTGGAAATCTGCATTTTAAAAAAGCATCGGAGGTGATTCTTGTGCATCCTGACATTCAGAAACCGCGCTGACAGAGTAGTAAGCCCGCGCCATGGCTCCGGAGGGCAGGTGACATCTGACGTCCCTGGTAATGTCACTGATGTCAGTCGGTCTACACAGTGAGTAACTTATGAAAACAAGAGAGGAGATGACGCAGTTACCTGAACCGGTGGCTCCAGCCAGGGCCGCCCCTGCCCGGATGGTCACCGTTTTAAGCGCTGTGGTGAACATGAGGCCAAATCCGGTTAGCTGTCTTTCGCCCGCCTGACTCATTCCGATAATTGGCATGCAGAAAAGTCTGACTTGGGGACATTTGGAATCTTTTGTGCTTTAGTCATTCTGAATAGAAAAATTAGAACGTGTTAAATTTGGAGAGTTAAGCAGTTTTTGCAGAGTGTGTTAAAATGGTTAACATGGGTTAAAATCTCTTTTTCTCGCCAGAGTTATATTTTGTAGCCATTGACTTTTGCTTTAAATACAGAAAGTAGCTAATTTTGCAAAATACTTACTTGCTCCTTTTTTTTTTTTTCTAAACAGGAAAAACTAACCCAAGAGTGTGTATTCAGAGAACAGTTTGAAGAAAACTGGTATAACACGTACTCTTCGAATCTATATAAACACGTGGACACTGGAAGGCGATACTACGTTGCGTTAAATAAAGACGGGACCCCCAGAGAAGGGACGAGGACTAAGCGGCACCAGAAATTCACACATTTTTTACCCAGACCAGTGGACCCTGACAAAGTCCCCGAACTGTATAAGGATATTCTAAGCCAAAGTTGACAGGGACAGTTTCTTCACTTGAGCCCTTAAAAAAAGCAACCACTACAAAGGTTCCGTGAGGTGGGTTCTTATCGACTAGCGGTGTCATCACATCAGCTCCACTGTTGCCAGACTTTGTCGCATGCATCACGTAGGACGGGAACGCGCTGGCTTTGTTCTTCTGTGCCCGTGGCCTGTCCCCCGGGGCTGGCCCGCGCCCACTGGCTTGGTTTACCGTGAGAAGACAAGACTGAGCTGGGGGCGGGGTGTGTGGGCGGAGGAGCCGGGTCGGGGGGAGCTGCCGACGGGACAAAGCAGAGAGGACGACGGCCTGATGCATGCTGGGAAATAGACACGCTTTCACACGTCCGGTCCATTCTCCTTCATCCCGGGTCAGCACCGCTGCCGCCCTCCGGCTCGGCGGGACCTTGGCTGGTGGCCGGCGCGAGGGCGCGCGCTGCGTTTTCAGAGGCTCGGAGGGTGCGGTCTGACTTGAGAGACTTTTTCGGTTCATTCTCGCTGGTGCCATCCCAGTGAATGGAAAGCAAAGACCTCTTAGTAAAAAACAAAAAACAAAAAAAAACAAAAAAACAAAAAAAAGTTAAATTTATTTATAGAAATTCCAAAGGCAACATTTTATTTATTTTATATATTTATTTATTATATAGAGTTTATTTTTAATGAAATATGTACAGGCCAGATAGGCATTTTGGAAGCTTTAGGCTCTGTAAGCATTAAATGGCAAAGTCCGCTACCAACCTGTGGTAAATTCATGCAAGTAGATATCACTTTGCATGGACACAAGAAATCCTAATGACCCTCTGGTGTACTGAAGGCGACAATCTCCTTTGTGCCCGTGTTATTGTAAACTCATGCACATCGCTCACGACACTGAGTTTTCACTCTTCAGACTGCCTGTCCCATAGCTTCTCCCAGAGGATTAAAGATAAGCTGGGTCTCAAACTTTTACTCTGTGTCTGTGCTGTTTCCTCCCTCATAAGTGACTCACGCCATCATCGTAAGTAACTTCACGGTTGGAAATGCAAGGGTTGGTGTCTATCCTATTGTGAAAGTCTATCGCAGACTATACCAAAGCCAGGCTGTTATTGTAGCTGCTCCCCGGAACAGCAGAACGGACACCAGACGTTGTGCTGAATTAGAATTCTCAAAAAAGGAAGAAAACAAAACAAAACAAAAAAAACAAAAACAAAAAACAAAGCTGATGTAACACAGTTTTTTTTTTTTTTTTTTTTTTTTTTAAGGGACAAGGATCAGGTTAGTAGGATCATTCTTGTAAACTTTTTATTTGTGCACTTGGTTATCAAATGTGAAATTATACAAGCACCATAGGGGTCATTGTAACAGCTTTTGTAGGAAATTGCCTTTGGTGTGAACTGTCGTATCGCGTGGTAGTAGAGCCCGAGTAAAACTTGCAAATGACACTAAATAAATCATCAATAATGACAATGAGGGGGAAAGTATTATACTTGTTGACTGTGTTTTGTCTTTAAAAAGGTCTTCACAAGTGCTCAGTTTTTTTTTAGAGGTTACTATATAAAATATCTATTATAAGGCTTTTATAACATTTTATGCTGAAAAGCATAAGAATACATATTTCTTTAGTAGCAATAATTTTGCAACTTGCCCTTGGGCAAGAGAGACTATTTCTTACTATATATTAGGGAGAAAAGAGCCAAATTCTTAAAGCAATATTTAAGAGCAGGAATTTATAACAAATTCTCATACCACATAGAACACCTTCTAGCCGGTTATGTTGGGAAATTGCAAGTGATGGTTAAACAAATGTGTTGAGATTTATGTAGCTAATTTTAAAATTTAATATTCCAACTTTGTTTTGCTTTGATGCACGTTCTCTATGAAAAATAAAGGTATGTCACTGGTGAGTTAGAGCTGTTTTGAAGTACAAGCGCACGACTTATTGCCATGAACACACGTGGCCTCCTGAGGTCCAAGCTGGAGCACACAGCAGAGTCCACCTGCTGATGTGCGTTTAGGAAAAACTAAGTCTACATTTGGAATTAAGACATATTTTGGGGGAAGGGGGCTGAAGCAATGTAAAATAGTTGATTTATGATAAAGGTCAGAATGTTCTCTTTACCTCTTTCTTTTCTTTCTCTCTTTTTTTTTTTTTTACGTTCTAAACAGAAACTGCATTTAATTCCAAGATGTAATATTCTTATTTATTATTTAACCCTTTGCTGCTGCTAAAATGTGCACATATTCAGGCTTTAGTTTTTCTAAAAGGCATTTAATATTTTTGGCTGAAAAACATTAAACGTCTGACCACAGGGAAGAATCAAATTTCTAGGAGGTCATAGGTACACTATTTAGCACTGAGAAAAAGTTGATTTTAGGAGATAGCCCAAAGTAATCTTAAAGTAGCAGGAGGTGCTAATCGGCCTAAAAGAAAACAATTTGTGAAAAAAAAAAACAAAACTAAAATGTCCATGCATTCCTAGAAAATGCTACTTTAATGTCTACTTTTGGAGTTATTTTGTTTTGGTAACTTTTTAAAAAAAAAAACAACAAAAAAACCAAAAAATGAAATGTCACATGCTTTTGGCAATTGATACAATAAACTGTAATGGTCTGTAAATAAATAAATATCGACTTATGCAATTTATGTAAATAAGCATCTGGGAGAGTAGATGGCTCCAGGGTTCGGTGGGCGTTGTCTTGTGGGGCAGCAGGGTGATGACCCCGACTGAGCTCATGGGTTTGCATTGGTTCTTGTCCTAAGAGCCCCAGAGCCCCAATGGCAGCCCCGAGTTACTGTGGAATGGGTGGTCCCAGTTTTCACAAACAGATGCTCAGACAGCCTACCTGCTATGTTGTTAGTGCCAACACTTGCACCTTGGTCAAAGACTTAACAGACACGATTGAGCCCCCCTCCCATCTGCCGTGTGAATCTCCCAGGCAGCACTGAAGGACATGCCAGGCCCTGTTGTGCAGATAAATGAATGGCTTCGGTTCACCGTGTTTTCGTTCTGTTTCATCTCATTCATTAACACAACTTTGTGTGATTTCCTTGATAACCTGCAATTGTATGTAAATACACACAGGATTATGTAATTTGTGTAAATACATAATTACAGACTTTCGAAAACTGGTATTTTTTACTCGATGTCCATTTTGGAGCTGCTTCGAATTATGTGCCTACATGAACCAGTGGAATTTAAAAAAACATGCCGTCCTTGCTCTTATAGCTGTCGTGTGTGTGTGTGTGTGTGCACGCGCTTATGTTAAGGGGAGGTGGGAGTTGGAGGGGGAGCAACAAACACATCCAGGTGTCTTCTTTTCTATAAGCATTAGATGGGGAAGCGGGTCACCTTCTGGGACAGAGGTCTGTGGACTTGCAGCGAGCAAAGTGCAGTGTGTATGTGCACGTCTACACGGATGGCTGAATGGACAAAGGCATATTGTTTGAGGTCAAATTCTGTTTGCTGCATCATTTGACCTTGAAATGTGCCAAATTTAGATTCACTGTTTGTGATCACTTGCACGAAAGAGCAATGAAATGGTAGGGGTGGGGGAATACGCCAGATGGATTCAAAAGATGTTAGCCACCAAACCCCTCTCAAGGGTATGTGTGTGTACGTGTGTTAGACACGTTATATAATACCCACGTGTGTCCATAGGCATTGCACATTTTATTAAAAAGATTTTTTTGCACCTCAATTATTTTGAGTTCTGGTGGAGTTTCTGAGAACAAACTGTGGTGTTGGAACATAATACCTTGGCTTCACCATGAAAAATTTAAAAGCGTGTTCCTTGAGCCTCAAAACACAATTTAGAACATACACTATCTAGGTTTAATTTTATTTTACTTTATTATTTTGATTTTGATCCCAACCCCTCCTGTTTAGCTATCATCAATTCGTTCTCTGTATAAGTCTGTTTATGTTTTGTTCATTCATTTATTTTATTTTTTTTTAAGATTTTACATATAAATGAGATCACATGATGTTTGTCTTTCTCTGTCTGACATTTCATTTAGCATAATGCCCTCTAGGTCCATCAATGTTGTTGCATATGGTAAGATTTCATTCTTTTTTATTGACGAATAATATTCCAATGTATATATGTACCATGTCTTCTATCTATTCATCCATCAATGGCCACTTAGGTTGCTGACATTATCTTGGCTATTGTGAGTAATGCTTCAATGAACATAGGGTGCATATATCTTTTCAAGTTAGTGTTTTGCATTTCTTTGGATAAATACCCAGAAGTAGAATTGCTAGGTCATAAGGTAATTCTATTTTTAATTTTTTTAGGAACTGCCATATTTTTTTCCTTGGTGGCTGCACCAATTTGCAATCCCACCAGCAGTGCACAAGGATTCTTTTCTCTACATTCTTACCAGCACTTGTTTGTTGATAGCCATTCTGACAGGATGAGGTGACACCTCATTGTGGTTTTAATTTGCATTTCCCTGATGATTAGTGACTGAGCATTTTTTCACATGTCTATTGGCATCTGTATGTCTTCTGCGGAGAAATGTTTATTCAGATCCTCTGCCCATTTTTAAATTTTTTTTTTTTTTGGTATTGTATGAGTTCTTTATATATTTTGGATATTAAGCCTTATTGGATGTATCATTTGCAAATATGTCTTTTGATGAGCATTTAATTCATTCACATTAAAGTAACTATTGATAAGCATGTACCTATTGCCGTTTTGTTAATTCTTTTTAGTTTTTGTTACAGTTGTCCTCTATTCCTTTCTCCTCTTGATTTCTTCCCTTGTGGTTTAGTGTTTTTCTTTATTGGTTTTTTTTTTTTTTTGGGGGGTCCTTTCTCTTTGTTCTTTGTATATCTTTTGTAGGTTTTTTTGGTTTGCGGTTACCATGAGGTTTAGAAATATCATTAAAGAAAATTTATAGCAGTCTATTTTAAGATGATAGGCATTTAAGTTTGAATACATTTTATAAGGACCACACTTTTACTACCCCCTCCATGCTTTGTGTTATTGATGTCATATTTTATATCTTTTTGTGTTGTGTATCTCCTAACTACTTATTGTAGTTTGAGTTGAGATTGATACTTTAACTGTTATAGTAGCTTTTTAAGTGTCTGATTTGCTGTAGTTAGCGACTATTTGGCTTTACCTGTGAGGTTCTTCCCTTTCTCATATTTTCCTATTTATGTTTATGGCCTACTCTTTCTGCTTAAAGACCCTTTAACATTTCTCGTAAAGCTGGTTTAATGGTGATGAACTCCTTTACTTTTTACTTGTTCCAGAAACTCTTTCTTTTAATTCTGAATGATAACCCATTGGGTAAATAAATTATTCTAGGTCATAGGGTCTTTTTTTTTTTTTTTTTCCAGCACTTTAAAGATGTCCCGCCATCCTAGCTGTAAAGTTGCTGCTGAGAACTCAGCTGATAGCCTTATGGGAGTTTCTTTGTATATAGCTCATTTCTTTCCTCTTGTTTCTTTCAAGATTGTCTCTGTTTAATTTTTGTCACTTTAATTACAGTATGTCTTGGTGTGTGTCTCTTTGGGTTGATCTTGTTTGCAACAATCTGTGCTTCCTGGACCAGGATGTCTGCTTCCTTTCCCAGGTTAGAATCCTTTTCAGCCATTATTTCTTGGTATAATAATTTTGATCCTTTCTCTATTTCTTCTCCTTCTGAGATCCCTATAATGTGAATGTTCGAGCGCTTGATGTCATCCCAGGGGTCCTTGAACTCGCCTCCTTTTTTAAAGCTCCTTTTTCTTTCTGCTGTTCTGATTGGTTGAGTACCACTTGTCTGTCTTCCAGGTTGCTGATCTGTTGTTCTGTGTTAGCTAATCTGCTATTGATTCCTTCTCATGTGTTTTTCATTTCAGTTATTGTATTCTTCAGCTCTGCTTGGTTCTTCCTCATACTTTTCTTTAAGTTCTCCCTAAGTTCCTCTGTTTTGCTCTTGAGCTTGTGAGCATCTTTATGAACATTTATTTGGACTCTTAATCAGGCAAATTACTTATTTTTGTTTCCTTAGGTTTTTTTTTTTTTTTCCCCCCGGGTTGTTTCTTCATTAGAAAAATGATCTTCTGTGTTTTCATTTTGTTTGACTTTCCATGTGTTCGTACGAATTAGATAAAATAGCTGCCTCTTCCAGTCTTGAAAACATGGCCTTACGTAGAAGCAGGCT
Organism: Rousettus aegyptiacus; assembly: GCF_014176215.1. Taxonomy (NCBI): domain Eukaryota; kingdom Metazoa; phylum Chordata; class Mammalia; order Chiroptera; family Pteropodidae; genus Rousettus; species Rousettus aegyptiacus. The sequence continues at coordinate 593,722 of NW_023416286.1, forward strand.
CTGTGTGGACTGGGTATGCAGGTGGTTTTGGGCTGGCCGGTAGGAGCTGAGCAGGAGACTAAGGCATTCAGGGCACAGGCCCACCAAGCAGGACCAGTCCCAGGTGGGGAGGCCCAGTGCGCAAAGTAATGCCCTGTTCACTGGCCTGCTCCCTTTGTTCCAGTGAAATGAGCTCAGGCGCTGTGTCCAGGACTGTGCTGCGCTGATCCTGCAGGCCAGGGACCCTGGATAGCTTGTCCCACCCCACTCTATAGAGGGGGACGTGAACAGTGGCGCTCATTGTCCTCGCCACCGCTGGAGTTCCCGCTACTCCTGGAGAGCTCCCGTGGGGTCCCGGCCATGTCTATACGGCCTCCCTCTGGTTTGGTGTGCCACAAATTACCCGTGTAAAAGAGGCCGGCGCGTAGGCTCCACGTGCTCAGTGGTTTCCGGAGGCCGCTGGGAGTCAGGAGGCACTTCCGGCGCCCGGAGCCCCGCAGCCACTTCCGGTGCTCCGAGGCCGGCAGCCACTTCCGGTGCTCCGAGGCCGGCAGGCACTTCCGGCGCCTGAGGCGCTCCCCGCCGCTCGCGCGTCTCTGGCGGCAAGGCCTGGCGTGTGAGGTGGCTGACGCCCGCGGTCCCCGCTGCCTCTGTGAGGAGGCCGACGGCTCCGGGCAGGTAACGTCCCGGCTGCCGACCCTGCGGGTAGCCAGAGGCCCCGGCAGGAGCGATCGCGCGCCCCGGCCCCGTTCCGCCCCCCTCTTTCAGGCGTGTGTGTGTGTGGGGGGGGGGGGCGGCACGTGCGCGTGTTGCGTTCGCCCGGGGCGCGGCGGGGCGGCGTCCCCGCAGCGTCCCCTTGGCCTTGGCCGCCCGCGTCCTGGACGGCCCGACGCCGCGGTTCGAAGCCGGCGCTTCGAGTGTAGATGTGGGCCGCGGGGGGCCCGGAGGGCGCCGGAGGCCTCCGCCGTTTCGCTCAGGGGTCCGATCACATTGCTGCTTTGAACCCCGAAGTCCTCGCGCCGCGTGTCACCCTGTGCCGCGGAAACGTTTTTCCGACTCGCTTGTGGTTTAAAGCGCGCGAGGGCACGGGCGGGCGCCGCGTCGCGCCGTAGCGCCTGCCGCGCGCTTCCCCGTCCCCTGCGGCGAGCCTTCAGCCGGCGGCGTCCGTGGCTTCGGCTGCGATTCCCGTGGCGACTGGCGGACGCCGCCGGGAGCGTTTGCTCCCCGGGTCTGCAGAGACGGGCGCGTGACAGGACCTTCGGAGCCGCCGGAACCCGAGGCAGGACAGGCGCGTGACGCTCCCTCCGTCACCTGGCGTCCCATGAGGGGTTCCGTCTGGGGACACGTTGGCGCCGTGAGTGACTCTGGTACGTGGGCGCACGGTTAGGACTCGGGCCGTTTCTCCTGCCGATCTGCTCAGAAGAAGCGGCGTTAGACTTCGCCGTGACTCGCGTTTCTCCCTCCTGCGTGCTTCCCGGGCGGGAAGGCCGAGCCCCCTGCCCTCCTGCAGAGCGGCCATTTGCTTCCAGGAGCTCGGTGTTATTTTAAATGTAGGTCACCACGGGGCAGAGCTGTAGTAACAGTGCTTCCTGTTGAGGCACATGCGTTAGCCCGCCTGAAATGGAGTGCGACCACATCCAGCCCATACCCATGAGCCGTGGCCCCGTTCTGTGCCCCACATGGTCCAAACGCATTCCCAAGTGCACCAGTGCCTCGAAGGAGCCCAAATGCCTCTCAGCTGAGTTGTTCTGTGTCCCAATTAGCTGGTTGCTCCTGACACTTGGGCTGTATTCTTCCCCCCCAAATAGAATATCAGATTACAGGAAAAGATAAAAATGAAATAGAAATAATAAATGTTGTAGTTTAGAAAAATAAAAGTTATTTTTTGTAGTCATGGGTCACTTCTTGTGCTTTTTTGTTTAAAAAAACCCAAACCTTTTAAAATTGGTCAACTATTAAGTTTTATTCTTAGATAAACCCATGATATTTAACGTGTCTATATAATACCCCTAGGTGATTTAGAACCTGACCGACATTCAGGTGAAGGGAATGTTTCATTGAAACTCATTCGTTTATTCAGCGTACAGTTATTGATATATACCATATTTCAGGGACTATGAAAGTAGGAACAGAATTATTCAAATTTGTCTTTTATACCCAGTATGAGTGTATATTGACCCACTTGACTTCTGCCTACCCCTTGTGAAAGTGTCATGAACTAATTATCATAAGCTTTTCTTCTTGTCATCTTTATACAAAATATTACTTCTTTCTAAAGAAGAGGACAGGGATTGGTTTCAAGTAGGTATTTGACATAATGGACGAGTGTCGTTTGGAGATCTTTTGGTCTCATTCAACTAGGTGCTTAAAATTGTTCCGAAAGGAATTCCTCTTTGGTTTGACTTTGAATTGAAAAGTGTCTCTGAAACATAAAACATGCTTGAAGTCAGTATGATGTAATTTAGCATAACTTTTGGGGATGTTTTATAATGATTAGTCTGTATTTTTAGTTCAGAACAGTAAAGTTTCACAATCCCTGTGCGACTGTTTTTATCTCAGCAACATGTGATGGCTCGTCATGAGGCTGTCTTATTTGGGAACCACACCCAGTGGTTCACACTTGGGGAGCTGAATTAAGAGCACCCGATGAGTTTGAGCCACTTATAAAGACATTTAATTCGTCTCCGCTCTCTAGAAAGAGCTGTGTGCCGGTCGGTATGCGAGGATGAGGAAGCCACCTGAGGACAGAAAGAGAACCAACCTGGTGAGGGGTCCTGGTAGCTTAGCTGGAGCTTTCAAAGGGCTGGTTCCAGAGCAGGAACCCTCCAGACTCACAGAGCCTGGGGGTGTGTGGCCTCGGTCATGGAGAAGTCAGCTTTAAACTAATGACTGTTCCAGTCCTGCCCATCATTTTAGAAGAAACACCCAAAAAGGGGTCAAACTATTTTCAAGTAGATATAACTGCATCTCAGAACAAAGCTCAATATTTGTGGGAATAAAAAGTATCCAGCACCCAGCACGATAAAATATACAATATTTGGCATCCAGTCAAAAATCACCAGACATGTAAAGAAGCAGGAAAATGCGACCTATAATGAGAAAAAAATCGTTCACTTTAGTCTGACCCAGAACTGACAAAGATGTTAGAATGAGCAGAAAAATACATTGAAACAGTTGTTATAACTATTCCATGTTTTAAAAAAGTTTGAGACGTGGAAGATACAAAAAAAATAGTCAAGTTTGACTTCTAGATATGAAAAATCCAGTGTTTGAGATAAAAAATTGGTTGGATGGGATTAATGGCAGTGTAGACATTGCAAAAGAGAAGATGCATGCATTCAGAATTTTAGCAATAGAAACTAAAATGGAAGACAGAAAAAGAATTAAAAAAAAACTGAACAGAGCATCATCAAGCTGTGGGACGGCTTCAGGACTAAACATCTGTGGGGTTGGGGTTCCCCAAAGGGAGGAGACAAAAAGTGTTTGAATAAACAATGGCCACAAATATTTGAAATTTGACAAAAACGGTAAAAACAGATGCTCAATGAACCTACAGCATAAGAAAAAATATTACACAGGGCACATCCTAGTCATATCGCTGACAACCAGTGATAAGAAAAAATCTTAAAAGCAGCCAGTTAAGGGTGATAGCAAACTTCTGGTCAGAAGCAGTGTGAGCAAGAAGACACTGTTTAAAGTGTGGTACAAAATTTATGCAAATACATAAAACCAATGTACAGTATACAAAAATTAATAGTATTTTGACATTATTCTTAATGGACAATCAGATATCGAAAGAAAATATTTTAATAGGATAAAAATATTTAGGGATAAATATGAAAAAAGGTGAATGTTCAAGGTGAACACACTGCAAACGATAAAACACAGCTGAGATAAGTTAAAGGAGGCCCGAGTAAGTGGTGAGGTATGTGCTGTCACGGTGCAGATTTTGTGCATATTGATGTCATCGAAGGCACTCCAAATAAAAATCTTGTAGGCTTTTTTTTTTTTTAAAGAAATTAACGAACTACTTTTAAGGTTCATATAGAAATATGGAGGATCTGGAATAGCCTAAACAGTTCTTAAAAGGAACAAAGTTAGACAACTGAAATTCAATTTCAAGCCTTACAGGACTTCAGTTAAGACTGGAATTGGCATAGAGATAGACAAATAGGTCAGTGGAGCAGAATACAGTCCATAAATAGACCTGCACATAAGTAGACCCCTAATTAATAAATTATATTTGTTACTTTCTATTTTATAATGGAAAACAAAGACCCAGAAAGAAAATGTAATTAACGACAGAATCACTAAAAAGAGATTTGCCATACTAAACTTATTATTTTTATCTCTATACTTTAAAAAAATTAACACTTTTCAGAGCAGTTTCAGTTGAGGGGAGAGTTCAGAGAGTTCCCACACACCCCCTTTTGCACGCGCACAGCCTCCCCGCTATCGGCATTCCCCATCAGAGCTGTATATTTGTTACAGTTGATGAACTTACCTGGACATCGTAATCACCCGAAGTGCATAATTATGGTTCACTCTCGGTGTTGTACATTTTATGGATTTGGACAAATGTATAATGACATGTACCTGCCATTAGGATGCCATATAGAGTATTCTCGCTGCCCTAAAAATCCTCTGTGGTATTTTCTCCCCTCAAATACCTAGCCACTGCTGATCTTTTTATATCTTTGTAGTTTTTGCTTTTATAGGATGTCATATACGTGTAATTACACTGTATGTAGCCTTTTCTGATTGGCGTCTTCCCCTTAGTGATACACACTTAAGGTCCCTCCATGTCTTTTCATGGCTCGTAACTGATTTCTTTTTCATGTTGAGTCATCCCTTGTCTGGATGGCCCACAGTTCATTTTTCCATCCACCTAAGACCAGGACGTCTTAGTGGCTTCCGGGTTGGCAATTATGAATAAACCTACAAATATCTACATGTAGGTTTTTGTGTGAACATAAGTTTTCAACTCCTTTGGGTAAATACGAAGGCGTGCAATTACTAGATCACATGGTAAGAATATTTAATTTTATAAGAAATTTTCAAGCTGTCTTCTGAAGTGGCTGCACGGTTTGCATCCCTGTGGCTCTGTGTGCTCACCAGCACAACGTCTTAACTTTTGATAAAGACACAAAGGGAATTCAGTGGAGAGAGAACAGCCTTTCAACCAGTGGCATGGGATAATTGGCTATCTATTTGCAAACATTCACACCTTGTGCCATATACGGGAATTAACTCAAAATGGATTAAAGACCTAAATGTCAAACCAAAAACTATAATAGTTTTAGAATTAAACACAAGAGAAGGTATCTGTGATTTTGGGTGAAGATTTCTCAAGTATAACATCAAAAGAACACAATCTCTTTCTAAGATACCATTAAGAGAATGAAAAGGAAAGCCACAGAGCAGAGCATATTTGCATATTTGCAAATAATGTCCAGACACATGTGCAGGGACTTATAATATCCAAATGTATGAAGAACTCTCAGAACTTAAGAAAATGGGCAAAATGAAGAGCAGATGCTGCACTAAGAATATACAAAAGGTCAGTAAGTACATGAAGAGATCTCAACATCTTTGCTCACTAGGGAAATGTAAAGTAAAACCTCAAAGAGATACCACCACACACCTGTTAAAACAGCTAAAATTCTAAAAACTCGACCATTGAGGGTGTTGGTGAGGACTTGGAGGAACTGGAACTCTCACACGCAGCTGGTATGAGTGTAAAATTGTTCACCTCCTTTGGGAAATATTTTGGCGGTTTCTTAAAGTGATAGACATATGTCCACGATAAATACAGCCATTCCACTCACAATAGAAGTAGAAGCATGTGTTCATACAAAGCCACATTCAGCTTTTCAAATAATAGCCACAGACCAGGAAAAACGCAAGCGTATGTTACAGGTGAATGAATTAACCATGGTATGTCTGTACAGTGTACCAGGAATAAAATAAAAGTAAATAAGTTACGTGAAACATGCTGCAATGTGGACGAAGCTCAGAATAATTGTGCTGATGGAAGAAGCTGGACAAGCAGGAGCACATGCCGTGTGTTTCATTTAAATAAAGTTCCAAAACATGAACAGAAAGTGATAGAAAGTAGGTCAGTGGTTGCCAGTTTAGGAGTTGGACAGGCAGAGTGGGGAGGCAGATCGCCAAGGGGCCCGAGGGGACTTTGGGGGCATGGGTGTGTTAATGATCCTGATTTACTTGTGACTCATCAAATTAAACACTTGTGCAGTTTATTTTGTGCCAATTGTACTACCACGAAAAGTGTAAAACGATTGTTTGAGATGATTATAAACCGTATCACTCTTTCTGAGCTGTCACATGGAGGAAGTGACGTAGCGGATGCCGGCGTGATCCCGGCAGTGAGCCCATGCGTGAGCCAGCGCCCAGGACTCGTGCTTTTCCACCAAGGAAGAGCTCCTCAGTTTTGGCAGAGAGCAGGCAAACGGGGCCATCAGAGGGAGGGACATGAATAGGGTATTCGTCCTTGGCCACTGTCTCCTAAAACTCAGGTCTATAGACTGGAGTCATCGGCCAGAGAGGCAGAGGAGTCTGGGGACAGGAGAGCACTTCCTGACAGGTCATGGCTGAGCCCTCCAACCTGATCCTAAGCTGCACCTTCCTGTGGGGACAGCACACTTCGTAGGAGAGAGTGGCTTGATGGACAGCATGCGACAGAGATGCAGAAGCCAAACAAGGCAGCGGGGACACCGAGATGTGCACGCAGTGTCATATAGAATACCTTCTGGCGTGCTTTGTCATGATTAGGTCTATATTTTTAGTTCAGAACAGGAGTTAAGTTTCAGAATTCCTGTTTGGCTGTTTTTATCTCAGAAACACGTGACCGCTTGTCACGAGGCTAAATTGGGAGCCACACTCAATGGTTCCGAGCACACTCTGGGGGCTGTATTCAGGGCTCCATGACAAATGTCTGAACAGATTATAAGGCCATTTGATTCGTTACCACTCTCTAGAAAGGGCCGAGCATTTGCAGCAAATGCCAGAATGCAGACAATGCTGTGAAGTTCGCGGGGGACTCGGGGAGGGCGTTAACAGCCTGTGACCCAGTGACGGGGCAGCGGGCCATGCACGTGAGACACGACGCGGAGGCCGAGCCCGCGGCATTGTGGAGTAAGGGCTGGAAACCAGCCACGGGAAGGGGAGGGCGGCCAGGCACGGCCGGCTCGCTTTTTGTTTCCTTCCCCAGAACGTGAGCTTTTCATAGATCTGCAGAGGTTCGTCTCAATAGAAACCAGGCCACCTCGCGGCCTGCAGTGGTGCGTGGTGCTGCGCCCGCACCGGATGTGAGCTGTGCCGCTCGAGTATCTGAAAGGGGGCCGAGCCCTTTGAAACAGCCGTGCACTGCGGCGTTAGTTCACAGTGGGTAGTCCTAGCTCCCAGAGAACATTTATGTGTATTTTCTGTTGGGATAGAAGAGAGATGAGGCTGATCGATGTTTTGGGACAGTGGCCGTTAGCCTAGTGTCGCCTCGTAACATTATTAAATATCCATTTTTCACCAAGCCAGCTAGCACAGTGTTTAAAAGTAAAGACTTTGCCCCCAGGTGGCCTGAGCTTGAACCCTGTGCCCACCACTGCGTGTCCCGTGCAGCCTGGAACAAAGCCTCACGCGTCTGTAAGCTTTAGCCTGGTCCGGCCCCTGCCCCTGTGAGGGTCGCTGTCAGGGCTGAATCCATGAAGACCTGTGAGGCCCTGGGAGCCGTGGCTGGCCCACAGGACGCGCTCGTCGGGTTTCCTGCACGCCTTGCCTTTGAGTCCTTACGATCAGGCAGGAAGGGCCGGGCCTGGTTTCGTGGGTGAGCCACGGTCTGCACCCTGTGTGCCTGGGCTTGGGCGTCCAGTCTGGCTGGTTCTGCTCCCGCACGCTGGGTCGCAGTGCGTGAGGGCTGCTGTCCGCCAGGTGTCCGTGTTTGGAAGCCCCACCTGGCGTTTTCCTCACGTCGGAGTGGACTTCCGTGGGGTCGTCCTGCCTGCGCCTCGGCCGTCCCGGCGAGCAGTCCAGAATGTCCTCTGCGAGCTCCGTGTCCCTGGAGTGCGAGCAGGAGCAGGCAGCACCTCCCTCACCCAGCATCGCCACACTCCAGAGGGGGGCGTGGCGACGCGGTGGCTTCATGGTCTTGAACTGGAGACGAGTCAAAGCTGGAGAAGTGAGGTGACTCGGTCGGGCTCAGTTTCCACGGGGAGTGAGCAACGGTCCACCTTAGGAGACAGACAATCGGATTTCACTGAGCGTCCCCTGCCGTTCCGTCTTCTGGGTCCACTTACCCTTCACCTCGTGTGGAGGGACCTGGCCAGGTGGGTGGTCCGGAATCCTGAGACGCGGCCTGCCAGGTCGAACAGGTGCCTGAGCCGGCGGGCGAAGACCAGCTGTCAGTCTAGGTCCATTCTTCCCTCTGCCCATCCAGACCAGCCAGGGCTGCACTTCCCAAGCCCCCTGGCAGCCAGGTTGAGCAGGTTAATTTCTGGATGTGGAGTGCAGGCAGGAAAGATGGGTCGCTTTTGCAGGCTGGGCCTGAAACCTCACACGTGCACTGCCCCGTCTTTCCGCTGCCCATGAGTTGGAACACGTGTGATCTTGAGACGACATGTAGACGAGCTCAGGGCCCTGGAGGCTGTGGGACGGCGGGGATCGGAGAAAGAACTGAGTCCCTGCCAGACCCTGCGGAGCAGCGTCCAGCCCACCGCCCCTGGGCTGTCGAGTAGAGTAGCCAAGGACGCTGTGGACACTATTGTGAGATCTCGACTTCATCTTTGCCTTTGTCCTCACACAGGGTCCTTACGCCCTTTAGCCACGTCTTTCACAGCAGGGTTCTGTCACCTTAAACGAGGAACAGGTTCCAATGGCAGAAACAGAAATGAACTCGTAAGCACTCACTTGCATTCATCGAGCGAGAAGAATTTGTTCCACAGAAAACGACTTTGCAGTCGTTGGTAATTCCATTGCTTATTTTCCACTGCAGAATTACACCTTTGAATAAAGCTACCTCGTTAGTGACTGCTTGCCAGGTACGTTGTTATGCATTCGCTCTGCTTTGGAATTCGGTGGTTTATTGCTAGAGACCACACCTGCCTTTTATAGAGGACTTTTGAAACCGGTCCAGAGATTATCTAGAGGAGACTAAAAATATGTATACAGGACTGCGGCGCGAGGGAAAGTGTGCTGGAGGAAGGGTAGATGGTCGTGTCAGGATCGCGGCTACCTGTGCCCAGTAAACAGTCAGCCGAGAGGAGTCAGGAACTGTTGTACCAAGTTCAGAAGACACAGGCCCACAGTGTCCCACGTCTGTGATGCAGCAGGAAGCAAGCCAGCGACGCTTTCCACTTCGCGCAGCAGGACGGTGACTGACTTGCCGCCGTGTGTCCACCTACTAACCTGTGTGGGGTTGGCAGAAGGGGCCATGGATGGTGACACTCGCTGGGAAGTAGGGACGCCTTGCGAGGAGAGGGCTTTGGGGCTAGCTGGGCCCCATGGGGCAAGCAGTGTTGCAGGCGACGGAGGCGGCGCGAGGGGGCAGGGGGCGTGGACGTCAGGCCGTCCAGGGCCGCCTCACCCCTCCCCACACGCCCAGCCGAGGCCCTTGTCGCCATTCGGACATGCCGCCACAGCCCATTGTGTGCCCGCCTGCAGCCCTGCCCTGGAACGTGCCAGATTTAGGAGGGCGATAGATAGGCACGGCGCACGCGATGCAGCACCCAGCATGGTCTGAGGTGCACCTCGTCTCCCAGCACAGTATCGTGTCCGCTCAGAAAAAGCGACGACAGTGGGCGGACGGAGAGCCCCGTGGAGCTCCAGATCGGTGCGGGTCGGGTTTTGCGGCCCTACAGTCAGGCGGGGTCCGAGTTTGTCTCCCAGAGTGTTAAACTTGCTGTTCTGAAGTGCCTTGTGCACGCTCAGGACCACGGCACCGCCCGGCCCCCCCATGCTGGGAGCTGCCTGCCCCCTCGGCCTGCAGGACGGCCCGGTTCAGCTTCTGGCTCGGTCCCCTGGCTGCCAGTGCCTCCCGGGCGGGGCTGGAGTGGGGACGCTCGCTTCTGCTCTGCTCTCTGCGCCAGCGCCCCACATGCCAAGGGCTCCCGGCCACCGTTTTCTCAACTTCCAGCCTCCGTTCACGCTGTTCCCTCCGCCTGCAGTGCCCTGCTCCCCTGCCCGCCACACGGAGACTTGCTTCCCCACTCCGCCGCCTGCCCCAGGGTCTCTACGCACAGGACTGTCCCTGGCGGCTGGGACAGTTTGTTTCTGTGCCCTGGCGGGGAGAGCTGGATGTGTGGCCCTGGCCCTGGCTGTCTCCGGGACGCAGGTCGTGTTTCATTATGGCTGTTGACAGACACTGGGATTCCAGGGACGACTCCAGGCTTCAAAGCTGCCTCTTTCAGAAGCCCGTTTATGCATCCGGAGCGTCTAGACTTTGCCTCCGACGTTCATAGTGACCACTCGTAGTGCTGGCCGACCCGACACAGAAACCCAGGCCTGCCACAGCCTTGCGGAGCAGCGCCCTGGAGTCCGTGCCCCAGCCAGTCAGAGGGACCTGGGGGCGGTGGGTGGCCTGCTAGGCTCAGCCCGGCCCGCTGCTTGCCTGAGACGGTTATGTAACATCCCAGAGCCTCTGTCCCCTGGTCCCCTCGCTGGTGAAGAAGGTAACGTACTGAATGACATCTGCTGAGCCCGTCCCCTGGCTTGGCTGGGGGATGAATCGAGTCGCCTGGGGCGTGTCCCCTCAGCTCATCTGCGGGACCGTGCTGAGCGAGATCTGCCGTCTGGCTTCTGTACCTCAGTGCATGGACCACAGCGAGGCGTGAGCGGTGGAGCACGTGGGCGAGGGTCACGCGGGGGCCGGCGCCCCACGAGGGCAGTGGGCTGTGCACGCGCAGCACGCGGGAGGGCTGGGAGCAGCCTGTGAATTATTTACCTTTTTGTTAATAGAGTAGAGTGGCTTCAAGGTCGTCCATGTGGTAGTGGCCCTCGTTCAGTTGCATTCTGACAGGCACTTCCTACGGCAGAAAGAAAGGAATGGTCAGTGTGCTGGAAACTGCACGAACCTGGCTGTCCACGTGAACCGCCTGGGAAAATGAAGTTAAGAGTCACTGAAATGTGAGACTTTTAATGGCCCTTCGGCAACAGAGCATCCGCACCGTGCGGCTCCCCAGGGAGCCTGCTGGGTCTTCGGCACTTCGTTACTACCGCGACTCCACGTTGTTTGGGTGACCGAGGTTTTATTTCATTCTACTTCTTTGCAATTTGGTCAATGGCTCAGTCTTGCATTGAGCCAATATTTATAGGACAATGACGCTGAGGTGGGCACCGCCTCGGGTGCCGGGGTCAACAGCGAGCATGACGAATGCGCTTCCACTCTGAGCTTCCAGTCTGCTGGGGAGGGAGCAGCGCCAACAGCGAGTGATGTCAGCAGGGGTGGCAGAGCCTGGGGGGGGAGGGGACTAGAAACCATCACGACTTGGAGCGGTACGACTTCCTCCTGCTGGACTGAAACATTACCCCTCGGTATCTGTAATCTCTCTCTCTCTCTCAAAGAATCCTGATACAAGTTTCCCAACATTCTTCACAAATTGTCCTTTTGTTCCTCTCGCCCTCATTACCGGGGCTGTGCCTCCTCGTACCAGCTCAGTAACTCCCGGGCGTCCACCGCCTCCGTTATTTATAGGCTGCTATGCTCCCCTCGCTCCTCTCCCGTCGCCACCCAGACGCGCTGCACGTAGTTAGTTATTTCGATCTTTCCTAGCAAATCAATTCTCCCAGCCTCCCCGTCATTTTTATTACTCTGCTCTGAACTCCCTTGAGGTGCCCAGAGTTCGGTGCCGTTTTCCAGGTGGGGTTGGAGAGAGGCTGCCCAGGTGGGACGCACCGCTGCTCTTTGCCGAAGGGCGGGTTGCGAGGTTGGGAGCAGTGGCCGCCCCCTGCTGTGGCAGCTCCATGACTCAGACCGGATTCCCGGACACCTCGCGCCGCCCGGGCCTCAGTGCCTTCCCGCTGGGCAGAGCGGGTCTTGCTCTTCCTACAGCGATTTCACGGACTTCCAGCTCTCGGTCAGGGATGGGCAGCCAGAGTCGGAGGAAGGGAGACGGGGAGCAGAGCACTGAATCCCATGTGACGTGTGGCAGTGGCCCCGACTGCCGTGGGGGTCCTCTTTGTCTCTGCTCCAGGCTTGTCACCCTTCCATGCACTGAAAAAACCGAGGCTCGGAGCCGGGGCTGAGCACGGGCAGGCCGCCGGCCAGAGGGGCCCAGCCCGACCGCAGCCTTTGCTCTGGGTGCCAGCGGCTACTGAGCGGGCCGCTGAGGACAGCACAGGGATGGAGTGGTGGCCTGCTGTCGCACTCGGGCAGCAGGCCGCACTGCCCCATCCTGACAGACGGTGTCCTGGGAGGACCGCCCAGGTCGCAGGATGGAGAGTGGGGGCTGCATTCCTGAGGCGAGGTCACCACGCCCCTACCCCAGCTGCAGCGTAGCCCGGAAGGCAGGCCCTGGCAGCGGATCCTCTAGATGGTGATTGTGGGGGCCGCTGCAGCCAGCCTCTGAGGACGTTTCTAGCAGGATGGTGCTCGAGGTGGAGCCTCACGGCCAGTCGGTCGCTGTCTGCGGTCGCACCACTTCCTGACACCTCACTCTTGTTTTCCCTCCTCTTTTTAGGTCAAAGTTCAGATGGAGTAACCCATTCCTCCTCATGCTGATGTCAGCCGTGATCAGGCGTACGTGGGCCGTGGTGCAGGAGGTGTCTTTTGTGTGCATAAGAGGGGCATCATCTTTTCGGAAGACGTAAAGTCTCTTTTGAAGCCATTGTCACATCGGGAAACACTGTTTGGCTTGCACTGTCACCGTCTGGTCTGCCAGCTCCTCACAGGCCTCTCGGCGCCTCAACCCAGTGTCGTGGAAAACATGATGGCCACTGCGGTCACACGGATCTCGAGCCCAGATGGTGCCGTTCATCAGGTTTGTAAGATTGGGGAAGTCATTTAATTTATTCGGTCCTAATTTTTCTCAACTTTAAGTTGGAATTTTTGTCAATGAGCTCTTTTGAGGTGTAAAATAATGTGTTTAACATGGTGCTTGATGTCCGAGCGGGTCCTTCCCAAATGTTGGTGTCGCTTCTGCTCATTTCTGCTGGTTCTCTTTGATAAGTAGGTGGTTTGCCAGATGACCCACATGTCAGTGACTACTCCTAAGTCATCTCCTGTGTGTTAGGAGCTGTGCAGTGTCTACAACCATCACCACCATCGTTACGACGACCGCCACCCCGTCACCTCCACCGTCACCACCGCGTGGCACCAGCATCACTGCCATCAGCGGCACCACCACCCTCGTCACCGCCAGCACCACCAGCTGCATTGTTGCCACCGCCACCACCACCACCACCGCCACCACCAGCCTCACCACCTCCGTCATCACTTACGGAGCACTCGTGCGCCAGGAACCATGCCCGGCACTTCACGGACGTGCTCTCGTTCAGTCTTCATGATCGGCCTTTGAAGTAGGTACTGTTGTTATGCCAGTTTGGAAAATGAGCGTCTGATGCTTAGAGAGGTGACGAACTTTTTCAAGGTCATACAGAATGAGGGAGATAAAAGAAAGAAACATGAGCCGCGAGCCCTGCGCTGCGGACGTGGGTGATCTGCCGGGAAGCACGGTCAACGATGTGCAGACGAGTGACCTTGAGCAGACATCCGTGTGAGTGCCAAGCTGCATGGTCCAGGCCAGAAACGCGGCAGATGTTCAGGGAACAGGGACTGACGAAGGTCGCTGTGTGTCAGGTTCTTCTGCTGCATGGCGCTGACGTGTACTCGCGGTGGACGCGCGGGGGAGGCAGGATCTCAGGCAGGCCCGCAGCGCGCGCGGGACTCCAGGACGAGGTGACAGAAACCCGGTGAACAGAAACCGAGTGAACCGCCCCTCAGAAGCCGGGCGCTGGACCCCAGGCCGCTCCAGGGACTGGGCAGGCTGTGGCCTGGCCGCACAGGGTCCCCTGGGTCCCCACTGTTAACACAACTGCCGCACTCGCAGAGGTTCCCCCTCCTGTGAGTCTTCTCCCTCCCTGTCCCTCCCTCCCCCTCCCTCCCCTCCCCCTCCCCTTCCCCTCCCCCCCTCCTCCTCTCTCCCTCCCCCCTTCCCCCCCTCCCTCCCCCTCCCTCCCCCCCCCCTCCTCTCCTTCCCTCCCCCTCTCCCTCCCCCCTCCTCACCCTCCTCCCTCTCCCCCTCCCTCCCCTCCTTCCCCTCCCTCCCCCTCCCCTCCCTCCCCCCCCTTCCCCTCCCCGTCCCCCCTCCCTCTCTCCCTCCCTCCCTCCCCTTCCTCCCTCCCTCTCCCTCCCTTCCCTCACCCTCCTCTCCTCCTCCTTCCCTCCCTCCCTCTCCACCTCTTTCTCCCTCCTCCTCTCCTCCCCTCTCCTCCCTCTCCCTCCCCTTCCCTCACCTTCTCCCTCCCCCTCGCCCTTCCTTCCTCCCTCTACCCCCTCCCTCACCCTCTCTTCCTTCCCCCCTTCTCCCTCTCCCCCTTCCCTCTTCTCTTCCTCTCTCCTCCCCAACTCTCCTGTTCAGCTTTCCAAAGGGCAGGCCCTCATTGGTCTGCCGACGCCTCATCACCCTTGTTTAAGCACACCTTTTGTACCTAGCAAGGTCACAGGCCACTGCCAGCCTGCATTAGGTGCTTGCACGAGTCCAGATGGCTTCGGCTGAAGGGTGGTCGTCATATGGAACATAGTCACCTATGCAGAAGGAGCCCCTCGGAGCAGCTGTGTCCCAGGGTTGGGCACATAGAGGTTTCCATCCCAGGGGAGTGCCAGGTGAGGCAGGCACCTTGACTGGCCTCTTGGCTGCAGCTGGGGAAGCCCCTGAAGGTGTGGGACTTGCTGGGCAGGAGTTTTAAAAGGCATGACCCAGGCAGTCCACACAGGATGGGTTGGGATTAGCGTCTGGTAGCAGAGGACACAGGAGGGGGACAGTGGGACCGGGGTCAGAGGCCTTACAAGGCAGGCCGGAATGCCTGCTCAACACTCATGAGACGCTAAGGAGCCACTGGGGGTTTTGGAGTGCAAGGGCCACGCGAAAGCCGTGCTCAGGACCCCGCGTGGCAGAGCTGGGGAGCACCGGGTGGAGCGGGCGAGGCGGAGTCACCGTCGGGAGGTGGCCCCGCTCACCTAGAAATGCGGCAAATGGGAACCGGAATTCCTTCTCGGAGAGCCTTTCGCTCCCGCGCTCAGGCCCGTTAGGGCTCCTGGGCCTCTCGCAGCCTTGGGCGGCTGACGTGTTCATGTGACACTGTCAGATGACCTGCACGATCCACTTCGCACGACAGCAAAAGACCTATTTGAATAAACTGAAACCACGGAGGACCTTGGTAAGGAGTCGCAGGTTGTTTTGAAACTGGTCATTTCGTTTACTGACGTCACCTGCTTGCTAAATTCCCGAACTGACACTCCGTCCCTCTGCCGTCACATTCCTCTCCTCTACCCAGGTTCAGTTCTTACCTTTTCCAAGGGCTCCCGTGCCCGTGTTTGCAGGAGCCTCCTCCGTGTCCACTCTGGTTTTTATGTGTCCTTACGCTCTGCCGCCGAAACAGCCCCAGGTGGCCCGCTGGCCCCAGTGGCCCGTCCAGAAGACCCGGTGCGGAACACGTGCGTTTCACAAGCTTTTCTTCAAGAAAAGCTCTTTGCCGTCTCCGAAAGCTTCCTCAGACTTTGAAATCTGATTGACAGCACATACCAGTGACGCTTTTGCCTCCTGTGGACTAGCACGAATCCTTTCTCTGTTGCGTTTTGAACTCATTCACCATATTGCGTAAAACGGGAGACGCCGTCGGGGGAAGGCCCCCCACTACTTAATGCGTGCCGCCGGGCGAAGTGAGGCACACGTGGACCTCTGCTGGGCACTAAATTTGCAGACAGCGAACATGTTCTTACCCCCAGCTGCCTCTCACCTGCCCGCCCACCACCCCTATTCAGCTAATCACGCAATTCCTTTAACACCTTCCCAGCCGCCTTCACTGGGGCAACTGTAACAAAACCCCGTGGACTGGGGGCTTAAACAGCAAACGTATTTCTCACAGCTCTCGAGGCTGGGAGTCCATGGTCAAGGTGGCTGCAGTCAGGGGTCTGGTGAGGGCCGCCCCCTAGTTTACAGACTTCCGTGGGATTGTCACACGGCGGAGGGGGTGGAGGAAGCGAGCTCTCCAATCTCTCCTCATGGGGGCACCACTCTGATGGCCAGGGGGCCACCCTCACGACCATGTCACCTCCCGGAGACCCCGCTTTCAAACACCATCCTGTCGGGGCTCAGGTTTCAACACACAAGTTTTGGGAGGACACGGATGGAGCCTGAGACACCAGTGCTGTGGCCCCTGCCTCCGTGGGCCTGCATCCCCGTTTGCCCGGGCCCTAGGGCCCGCCCGTCACTCGTCTCCTCGTCTCTCTCTCCACACCGACACCACGTACCTTTCTAAAATTAAAACCTCATCATGTCAGTTTTCGATTTCGTAATTTTTTTTTTTCTACCTGGAATGTCCTCTTTTCCTTCTTTGTTTGGCAAAGACCCAGCTCTCATGTCAGCTTTGGGACTTCTTTTGTGACACCGTGGGTAGCTTTTTGTCGCTGTGTCCTTTTGGGCTCCCATTAACACTTTGTCCAGAAATGAGACCCAGGGTCTGGTGCTGGGCCGGGATGAAATCAGGGCACATGCCTGCTCGGTGCTGGTCGAGGTGAGAGCGGGCGGGGTCGGCGCACAGCCTGACGCGGAGGGTTCCGGTGGCTCCTGCAGACCAGAGGCACGGCTCCCGGGACACTCCGCGTGAGCACAGAGGTCCGCAGGTCTTAGGCGGTCGGGACAGGCCCAGGCCTGGGTGGAGAGGCCGATGGGATTAGTCTCTCACTCACTCCTCAGTCCCCTGAATCAGTCATCTCTGTGTCTAAGGCAGGAGATAGCAGGCTATAGCCCGCAGGTCAAGGGTGTGTGCTGACTGCTTTTGTAAATAAAGTTTTACTGGGAAACAGACCTACTCTTTTATTTACATGCTGTCCGTGTTGTTCTCACGTCACAGCGACCGGCCGCAGCAAGGGCCTGTGAGGGGCCCCAAGGCCTGCGGGGCCCAGGCTCATGTACCGCCTGGCCCTTTGCAGAAATGTTTGCTGACTTCAGCCTAAGACATCTTGGAGGCACCACCGGTGCCTGACACTTTGAGCAGTTGCTTCTTGTCTCCACTAAAAACAGTAAAAGATGAAATGCTAAATGAATAATTATAGATTGAAAGTAGCACGTAAAAGAAAAAATAGAAAAAATAGTAAATGCAAAGGACCAGTTAAAAAAAAACAACAAACCCAAGGTCCGAGCCAAGGTCTCTGTCTGAAGTGATCCCTTTGAACGTGCCTGGAAGAATGCCGTCTGTGTGCGGTGACAGGTGACAGCGGGCACAGCGGCCAAGATCAGAGGAGGAGCCAGGGTAGCACGACCTTCGGTGCCTCAGGGGGAGGCTCGTTTTTCAGCTTACAGAGACCAAGTCCTCCCCATTCTCCCCTTCCTGTCCCCTGTCCCTCCCTCCCTGCTCCCACCGTCCTCCCCGTGCAGGAGCCTCGCGTCCAGCCCCGATGTGGGACACGCTCTCCCCCTTCCCGTCTGTGCTCACCCTCAGCGCTAAACTGTGCTTAGGAACCCTAAGACATGCAATTGGGGGACAGAGACTGGACAAGAGGCCCATCTTTTCAGAGATGTGCAAACCTCCCGTCCAGCCAGCTGAAGGCTGAGCGGTGCCCGAGAGAACATATGTCACCCAGGAGAGAAGCGGGCAGGTTCGCGCGGAAGTGACCTCTGGCTCCCCGCAGGCCCAGTCTCAGGGCGGCCTGGCGCCTCGAGGCGACATTTCTGTCTTCTGTCCCAGCTCCTTTCTTCGCTATTTATGTTCAGATGTCCTCTTGGCCACCCTCTCTGGTGAGGTGGTAGTGCGGGCTCAGGTAAGCGGCTCAGAGGCACAGGACCAGCCCCTGGGTAATCTGCCAGCGTGGCTCGCGTCCAGCAGGGCCATATGTCGTGTAAATCTAACCTAGACCCTCTGCCAAGCCGAGCTATTCTTACTGTTGTTCAGAGACAGGTTCCAAAAGGAAAACGGAGGAGAGTTTGTGGCACTTGGGTGCACAGAGGCCATGCCCAAGTCGGAAATCTGGAAACGTGCTCCTGGGCAGATGTAGTGAGATGGCCCGCTGAGCACGTGGGCGGCGCCAGGCCCGTCTGTGCCCAGGGGCCGGTGGGGCCGGGACCAGCAGAGGGGACGCCTTGGACGAAGTGCGGGAGTTGGTGCGATTGCTTGGTCCCCGGCGTGGGGGTGATGTGGCTCTGAGACGTGACGTCGAGATGGCCCTGCCAGCTGGTGCCGCAGACGGCCGCCCAGCTCAGCTGTGCAGAGCCTGCCCCCAGAACCGCCCCTCCCTGCCGTCCCCAGCCACAGGCGGGGACCCCTGCACGCACCCTGGGCTGTGTGTTCCCGTGTGGGTGACCCCAGTCACAGGCAGGGACCCCTGTACGCACCCTGGGCCGTGTGTTCCCGTGTGGGTGACCCCAGTCACAGGCGGGGACCCCTGCAGGCACCCTGGGCCGTGTGTTCCCGTGTGGGTGACCCCAGCCACAGGCGGGGACCCCTGCAGACACCCTGGGCCGTGTGTTTCCGTGGGTGATTCTCCTCTGCAGTTCGTTGAACGGGTTGTATCGTGGCCCGCTCTGTTCAGCACGGGAGGGCCAGCGATCTGGGTGTAACGCTGGCGGTATGCGCACGCGTGTGCACATATGCGCGTGTTGTCTGTGTGCCTGTGTGCACGTGTTCGTGTGCAGGTCTTGTGCGCGAGCCTGTGTGCGTGTGTGCGTGTGTGTGTATGCGTTTCCGTAAATCCGTGAGAGTACGTGACGCTGGGACTTAGAGGAAGTGTGCTGTTGGGGCTCTGTGGAGGTGCGATCCGAGGCCGGAGCCGGGTCCTCGGAGAGGGGTAGGCTTTCTGGAGGAGCAGCGCAGGCACCTGCAGCGGGAGGGGGTGGAGGGGGAGGGAGCAGACGCGGCGGGAGAGCGACGTGCAGTGTAGCAGGTGCAGTGACCGCGAGGTGGTCGGGGTGGCAGAAAACCGGAAGTGACAGCAGCGTCAACAAGACAGAAACACATGGTCGCTGGTCCTGGGGGCTGCTACGGCCTCCCCGCGCCAGGGTGCCAGGCTCCTTATTTCTCGGTGTTCCCTTCAGATCACAGCCCAGAACGGTGGCATCAAGCTCCTGACCTCAGATGCGTTGTCTCCGAGAGAAGGTCGTAGACTGCATTGCGCAGGGCTGGGCTCATTCCACTGGCCGGACTCCGTCGCGTGGCCGCAGGACCCTGCGAAACACACTCGTGAGTCCAGGTGTCCGCGTCCCTGGCAAACCGGGTGGCGGGGGGGGGTCCGTCGTCATAGGAGGAGGGGAGGACGGATGCCGAAGGACAGCTGGTGGCATCTGCCCGTGTCCGCGGGGCCTTGAATGCTGGATGGAGAGAACACGAAGCCTCAGGGGCTGCAGGAAACCGTGAGGCTCGGAGAAGGGAGCTGGGCGAGGAGGACGTCGGGGACCGTGACCTGTCGGCCGCGCGGCAGCACTGCGTGCGTGGGCAGCCGGTGCCGGCGGTGGGCCAGGGCGCGCTGCAGAGACCACGAGCAGAGCTGCTGGGCTGAGAGGAGAGCGAAGAGGGCTGGAGGGGGCGGGCTTCGCGCCTGGACGCGCGGGCGGGGGCGGCTCTCCAGCCCGGGACCAGCTGGAGGGGACGCCGCGGGAGAGGGCCGCGATGGCTCGCCCACCGAGCTCGCACAGCGCTGGGGGCAGAGGTCACATTCGAGCAGAATGTGCAGAGCAACCGTGTTCATCGCTGTGAAGGTGTCGGGGTGCAGAGGCGGCGGGCGCCCCATGGTTGGGCTCGCTCCAGAGTCCTGCCCTGGTGCAACCAGCCAGGAGGGAGCAGACTTCTCTCGGGAGGAAGGCGCTTCCGTGTCCCACGTGGACTAAGTGCCAGCTTCTTTAAACGCGTCGCCTCCGTGGGTCCTGTGCGGAGGCTGGTCACTGGCTCAGAGGGGCTCCCACGGCAGCAAAGCTGAGTCGGGGTGGGGTGGCGGGCCGTGCCGTCGCTGTCCTCATGCACGGCCAGCTCCGCTGTCCCCGGGGCTCAGGCCCGCGTCCTCCGGCCCTGGGGCCTCCGTGCATGAGGCTGCAGTCCTGCTGTGTCGGCAAGGAACCCTTCTCCTCTGTGCCGGCCAACGGCTACGTCGTGCGCTAAGTGTGTTCAGAACGGTTGAAACACGCTACCTGTTACGGGGAAGAAACCACGTGTTTTGAGGCTGTTTGTATCATTCAGTACATAGAAGGTCTCGCCTCGTCCCAATCACACTAACACCTCCTCGGGCTCAGTTTATCTCTGAACCTCGTGTGCCACATTGTCGCGATGAGAAACGGGAGGGTCCGTGTGGCGAGGCCGGTCAGTCAGCGGACTGGATCTATTTCCTGAGCCGTTCACCCCAGGCCGGAGCCTCAGTCCTGTCCTGGAGGAGGGACGACAGAGGCATGGGCTCAGTGCCTGCTCAGAAAGTGCTCGAAGCTCGGGAGGCGCCCGGTTCGTGTGAGAGTGAGCCACGGTTCTCGCAGCGGCCACAGGCAGGACGGTCGTGCGCTGCCCCACCTACCCGGTGTCCCCCCCCCCCCGCCCCCCGTGCTCGGACGCGCGCCCCGTCTCCGCGCTTTTTCTCTCTCAGGCCGTCTCCTGGGTTGGGTGGGTCCCTGCACCCACGACCCCTCCCCGCAGACAGCTTCCCAGGAGAGAGGCCAGCTGGGTTACAGCACTGCTGACGGGGGAGGGGCTGGGGGCTGAAGCAGGTCTCTGTCACAGCAGCTGCCCCGGGGGCGTTCGCGACCGACCCCTCTGATTTGTGTGTCTTCCTGAGCAGCTTGTGCGCGGCAGTGACGTGGGCGCTGGGTACAGCCCTGGAGTGAGCCAGCCCCACGCTGAGCGCTCGTGGGAGGCCGGTGACCCGGTCGGCGCCCGTGTCCTGGAGGCCGCTTGTGTCCCGGGACCCACTGAGAGCTGCCAGCCCCTTCCTGTGTGGCAGCCGCCCCCGGAGCAGCTGGGCGGAGTGCATGCGTGCAGCCCGGTGGCCCTGCCAGCGGTGCCCGGCTGAGGACCTTGACGGGTGGCACCATGTCCTGGGAGACAAAAACACCAGCTTGCAGTTTTAATTAAAAGGCAGCGAGTGGGCTCTCGGGCCGAACCGCTGTTAATCTCAGTGCGGGTTTGGGTCACCGTCGAGACGCCGGTCACACTAACTGATCGGGGAGACAGACACACGGCTGCACCCGCCTTGGGCTTCCCGGGTGGTGGGGGACACTCAGGACAAGGGCTGCACGAAAGGACATGGGGAGGAACACAGGACTCCCGTTAGGACCACGCCGCCCACCGTCCCCAGGCGAGGATGCACAGTTCGGTGGAGGGAGGCGTGTGGGACAGTCCTGTCAGGCCACGGGGCACGGTGGGGCCGACCACGCAGTAAGTTGCCTGTGTGGCAGCAGATGACACGGCCCCGTCTGCTTGCTCGGCACAGCTCTGAGGGTCCTAGCAGTTCAGCTGGCTCGTAAAGTGAATTAACTCTGCTCAAGTAGGTTGTTCTGCATTGAAAAGTTATTTAAAGCCTTTAAAAAGTTGCATTATTGGAGCCTGTTATTGGTTTGCATTACTTCGCTAGGAGGCACACACGTTGTTTATTGCAAAGATGTTGAGTCCCGGATTTAATCCTCTGAATGACGAATGACAGGGCCATCTCCGCCGAGGACCCTCCCAACCCTGATGCTCACAGCGATGTGCGCCTGGGCCAGCAGTGGGCTCAGCAGCTGGCACTCCCAGACGGGCATGCGCCGGGCCCCCAGGCCTTCCAGTGGGGGGTCTGCGTCTGCGCTTCCAAGACTCCCCAGGACGCCCAATGGTTTGTGGGCTCCTGGCTGAGGAGCTTCGGAAGTGGGGCGAGAGCGATGGGGATGTTTGGAGAAGAGGAGCCGGCCCCGTCCTGGTCCTCTGGTGAGGGCTGCCCCGTGCCAGCCGTCGTAGCGCTAGAGGTCCTTGAGCAGAGGGCAGTACGCTGGGCGCCGGTCGGGGCGGAGCCCGGGGGCGGCGTGGGCAGCCCGACCCGCAGCAGCCACGCCTCCGTCTCCGCCTCACAGCGAGCGGAACTCCCACCTCTGTGGCTGAGATTAGGGGACAGGGAGCTCGAGGGACCCCCACGCTCTAGCCGTCTGCCGGTCACTGCGCCGTGTTCCGAGTCCAGCCCCGGCACAGAGCGTGCCAGCCTCCACCAGGGTGTGTGCTGGTGGGGCTCTCCCCTCCAGACCCCAGAACCGGAGAAGAGGGGTGCAGGGTTGTACCCCGTCATCAGGGCGGTGGGTGAGGTGAGGGGTGGGGAGTCCCGGAGTGCAGGACTCGCCTGTTCCCCTGCGGCCGACTTCACACCGCCCACTGCCTTTGAAGGGCCCCGAACCTGCGGCCACTGGGCATTGCCCGTCGGCCAGCCAGGCGCGCCTGGTGCCGTGTGCTGACTGTGCCGCGCTGGCGCCCCTGCGGCCTGCGCCACGCACCCCTCGTGGTGGGCTTAGTCCCTGGTCCTGCACACAGCCGCACGCTCTGTGCCGGGTGACGGCTCCCCGAAGCTGGCCTTGCAGGGCTGGACCTGCACGTCCACTGAGCACAGGATCTGTGAGCCCGTTGGGGCTGGGGCCGGCATCGGGACTCGCCCTTCTCCTGCGACCCGTGTTTGGGGGCTGGCGGCTGAGGTCATTTCACGCAGGACAGGGCAGGCCCTGAAGCGAGGGGCTGGAGGCCTGGCCAGGCGAGGACTGGCCCTCAGGCCAGCAGCTGCCCAGGTCCTGCGGCGGGCCGGGAGGAAAGCCGCTGTGCTCGGGGCGGAGGCGGAGGGTGGCTGCGGGCGGAGTGACAGAAGGGGCCAGGTGCAGGAGGCAGCAGCTGCGCCGCAGCAGTGTTTACCCGTGGGAGGCGTTGGGACCACATCCTGGGGGTGGGGAGCCACCCGCCTCCCTCGCGCACGCCATGGCCAGAAGCTCCTCGGAGCAGGGAGGTGGTGACGTAGATGTGGCCGCTGCTCGTGGAACCCTCGTCTGGGCGTCTCAAACCTGCGGTGCTTGCGCAGCGCATCCGCACCCAGCTGGCCGGGCTCCTCCACCTTCCTGCAGGACGCGGCCGTCTGTCCCCACCCCCACCTCGGCCCCGTGGCCTCTGAGTCCAGGCACGTGAGGCCTCGGGGAGGCCGACAGCCCTGTCCTCTGGCTTGCCCTCGGCCTCGGCGCTCTCTGTAACAACAGCGTGACCATCGATCATTGTCTTGGGTGAACGGGCTGCGGTCTTCCAGCGAGGCCACACTCACGGAGGCGCTGGGTGGCTCTGGGCTGTCGCTGTCCTCCTCCCATGCTCTGAGCTCCTGCCCCTCCCCCCCAGCCGCCCTCGCTCGCTGTGGAGCAAGGCGACAGCTCCCGGGTCACTCGGATGCCCACAGCTCGACAAGGTGTTTGCCCGACACACGGCAGGCAGAGATGACACGCTTTCTAAGAGGACTCGCTCACGTGGATCATTCACCTTCTGCGTGTTTGCCTGACCACAGCGGCTCAGCGCCCCGGGCCGCCCAGCGGCAGGCGAGCAGGGTGCAGGGGGCGGGCCGATGCCGCAGAGGTGCCCGTAGCTCCCGTGCATCTGACAGCTGCCTGCGTGTGTGACATGCACAGCGGCCGCGCCGAGCTCTGCGGGGCAGAGAGCGCACACCCGCTCTGCTCGCCTGCAGCCCAGCACGGGGCAGGGGCGGACGAGAGCTGGGTGAGCAGCCCGAGACCCCGGGGGCCGGGCGCTGAGCCCGCGTCTCCGGTCGCTGAGCGTCGCTGTCCGCCAGCAGCCACCGTCCCGCACGCACGCCCGCCAGGGAGATGCACATCTGCGGGGTTGTGTAACTGGCTTTCATCTCGCGCCCGACAGAAAGTGGGTCATTGAAAAGCGGGAACGGGCCAGGCGATGGCTCTGCCCAGCAAGGACGTGCGGCCAGTCCCGTTGTGTTCCGATGCCGGAGGCCACGGGGCCGTGACGTGCACGGCCCCGTCCAGAGCCTGAGACGCGACCCTGCGGGGAGGCCTTGGCCCCCCGTCTGACGAGCCCGGCTTGATTTTCATGACGGATGGTGCGCTGAGCGGGCACGGTGACGACACCCACGGCGGCCTCGGCGGGAGCTGCCCAGGGCCCGGCAGCCTCCGTTCCGTGTGAACTTCGCAAGCGTCTGGCCCGTGCGGTTTTGATGAGAAAGCAGGCAAGCCCCGGCCCTCTGCAGCTCCCTGCTTCTTGGTTGCGACGGGCGATTTTCTGTTCTAGTCCAGCTTCTTCCTCCCTGGCAGTGTGCTCGCTGGGCTCTGCTAGCTGGGGAGGAGGGAGGCCCCAAGGAATCTTTTTCTGAAAAGCAGCAATGCTGTTTTACTTTGGTGTGCGTGGGTAAGTCATATTGTATTTCATGGGGGCATTTAATAAAGCTTTTCAATAAAGAGCAGTTTTAAGTAGGGGGTTGAGAGTAAAGTGAATCTATGTCCAAGACCCAGCTGTCCCGCTCCCGTCCCCAAGGAGACACACTCGTGCTTCAGTTTATCGAGAGGTCTTCCCAGGGCACGCTCTGTGGCCATGAGGTTGTTTTGACCTTGATTCGTTGATAGCAGAGGAAAGTGTTGACGCATATGTTTATTAGGATTCAAGTTATAGGGTCACGTGGCAGGATGGTGCCAAGTGCCACAGCTCCCAAAGTCAAGTTCACAGCAGCCAGGGTGGTAACAGCCAAGGAATAGCTCGCGTGGGTCGCACGTTGGTGGAGTGCCGGAGCTCTCCACCCATCGCCTCGCTCAACCTGCCACCACGCCCGCGGCATGGCCGAGGGCTGCGACCCGTGCACCCCACATCACGTCACATGTCGTGTTGACGCCACAGCGCGCAGGACGTCCGCCCCTGACGGCGCCACTGTGCACACAGATGGCGGGGTCCCTCGCTGGTCTGGGAGACCGAGATGCACAGTGACAGAGACCTCTGCCTCTGGCTTCAGTCTCGCGGCAGAAATACGACGTCTGTCCTCAAGGATGCTCCGCGGCCCTGCCTCCAGCAACCGAGCTGTGCTCACTGCGGGGACGCTGAGCTGGAAAACCCGCTCGGGAGCCATCGTGGCTCGAATCGCGCTCCCCAACAAGATGTCGCAGTTCTGACCGCTGGTACATGTGAAAAGTGGCCTTGTCGGAAGTTGGATCTTTGAGGACGAGGTCATGCTGTGTGTGTGTGTGTGGGGGGGGCTAATACGAGGACTGGGATCCCATGAGAAGAGGGACATTTGGAGACACAGACACGCAGAGAGAAAAAGCCAGGTGACCATGCAGAGACGCAGAGGGAAGAGGGCCAGCTGGAGGTGGAGTGCAGATGGGCGGAGCGGCTGCAAGCCAAGGTCGGGTCTCAGCAGAGGCGGGAGGGCCGTGCCCAGGGCCGTCAGAGGGAGCATGGCCCTGCGCGAGTCGCCTTGGACGCTGGGCCCCGAGCTGTGAGACGGTCACTCTGTTCGCGGTGCTTTGTCACGGTGGCCCGAGCAAATGCGCACGGGGCCTGGTTTAGAATCTAGACCTAAGGCCCCACGTGTGTGGATTCTGACTCATGGGTCCGGCTCACGAAAGCGTGTTTTAGATCAGCAGCCGGTGAGGCAGGTGGGCAGGCGTGGTCCGAGTGAACCCTTACCCAAGGGTGAACCAGGTCACGTCGCATCCCTTGTCCTCCAGCGTCACAGCTGCGGAATGTCCCATAAGTTATTTCATAGAATGAAAAGACGCTTCTCGGTCACTGTAAATGATAACGGAAAAGAGAGGAATGTGTGCCACTGGTTTTCTGAGAGAGTGTGAAGGGCAAGCTGCGGGAGAGGCCTTGCTCCCCGGGCGCCTGTCTGTGCCCGCGGGCGAGCATTTGGCCTCATACCTCCTGTCTTTATTACTTTCTGCGCCTTTAACATTCTGATGTCTGCGCAGCAGAGGATACAACCCAGTGGAGCTGGGAATGTTTTCACATGACCCCAGTGTGCCGGTGGCAGGAGGCGGGGCCTTAGGAAGGTGACCAGGCTCAGACGGGCCACTAGGGTGGAGCCCCGTGGAGGGAGAGCTCAGAGGCCCCTCTGGGCCCGGAGGCTGTACGTAGCCTGGCGAGGGCTCCCACCAAGGCCTGGCCCTGCGGGTGCTGTGCTCTCTGGGGTGGAAGGGAGGGTTACTGTCTGCGGTTTGAACCCCTCTGGGGCCGTCATGGCCACCGGAGCCAACTGAGATGTGACGGCTTATTAAATTTTTTATAATTGTTAAAAAAAATGTTTTTTGACAGTAGCTATTCTAATGAGTGCGAAATAGCATCTCTCCGTGGTTTTTATTTGCCTTCTTCAGATAATTAATGATGCTGAGTACATTTTTTATATGCTCATTAACTGTTTATATATTATTTTGGGGGAAATGTTTGTTCAAGTCCTTTGCTCATTTTTAAATCAGGTTATTTGATTTATTGTTGAGTCATAGGAGTTCTTCATATATCCTAGATATTAACCCTTTATCAAATATATGATTTGCAAATGTATTCTCCTATTCTGGGAGGTTTATGATGACCGATTCAGTCTTTTTACTAGTAATTGGTCTGTTCAGAGTTTCCTCGTGACTCAGCCTTTGTGGGGTACATGCTTCTCGTAGGGCAGCTGATTGATTTGTTCACAGTAGTCCCTCATGATTTTTAGTGTGTGTGTGTGATCAAATGTAACGTCCCCTCTTAACGTTTCTCAACTTAGTTGAGACTTCTCTCTTCTTTTCTTAGTGGGTCTAGCTGTCAGTTTTATTCATCTTTACAAAAAACAAACCCACCTCTTAGTCTCCCTGATCTTTCCCACTGGATTTCTATTTCCGCCCTGATCTCAGTTCCTTCCTTCCTTCCCCTGACTCGGGCTCCGTGCGGTCTCCCTCGTCTCGGTCCTTGAGCCGTAGCCGGGTGTGGGATCTCTCTTGCGTCTCCGCGTGCACTGCCGTGAATGTCCCTCTCACAACGGCCTTTGCCGCGCCCATACGTTTGGTCTGTCGTACTTCCATTTTCATTGGTCTCAAGATGTTTTTTGATTTCCTCTTTGACCCATCGGTTGTTTAGGAGCATGTTGTTTAGTCCGCACATATTTGTGAATTTTCCAGTTCTCTTCTCGTAATTGATTTCTATTTTCATCCTGCTGTGGTCGGAAAAGGTGCTTGATGAGATTCGACTCCTGGAGCACACGCTCCATCCCCGGGGATGCTGTGTTGAGCTGTGTCGAGCGGAACACGTGTTCTCTCGCTCTTTGCCGAAGCGCTATGTGACGTCTACTAAGTCCGTCCAGCCTAACGTGTAATCGAAGTCCAGTGTCTCCTTATGGATTTTCTGTCCGGATGATCTACCTGTTGGTCAAAGTGGGGTGCCACGGTCCCCTACATTTATTGTATTGCTGTCTGGTCCTCCCCTTAGGTCCGTTAACATTTGCTTTATATTCGTAGGTGCTGCTGTGTTGGGAGCATAAATATTCACCTGTTAAATCCTCTTGTTAAATTGACTCTTTTACCATCGTGTAAAAGACAACCTCCTTTGTCTTTTTGTACAGTTTTGTTTTAAAGTCTCTTTTGTCCGATACGAGAATAGCTACCCCCGCTTTCCTTTGGTTTCCATTTGCATGCGCGCATCTCTCCATCATTCCCTCCAGTCGGCGTGTGCGCTTACCTCTGAACTGAGGCTCCCATAGGCAGCGTACGTGGTTCTCCTGGCCGCACAACTGACGTCGCATTTGCAGACTTCTTGGGCCCAGCAAGAAACGTTTCCTCTGACAGCAGACAGTTCCGAGGTGGCTTGGGGTGCTGCCGAAGCACACAAACCGGGAGATTGGCACTGGCTGCTTTTTCCAGTTGAGCTCCAGGGAGCCTGCGAGATGCCGCGGCTGAGGCAGCCATGTCCCCGACATGCTTGAGTGCTCTTATTCTCTGGGCACACGGAGCCAGCCACGGTGCCTCCGCACACCTCGTCGCCCTGAGGGGCAGAGTCGCCGTGGATATTACCTCGACATGCCTTCCAGTGTTGGATTTGTCCCTCGCTTCTCTGCCTGAAATTTCTCCCCCACCAGCCTCGCGGATGACCCTTGAGGATTCATTTGCTCATGTCTTGAAAGCTTATCGTGTCCTCACATGTTATATTGTCATCTTAAGCCAGGCAGGAGACAGCTTGGCTCTTCACAAAGCAGCTGCAAGGCCCCTCGTCCCCGTGTCCGAGGGGCGGGGAGGTACGGCAGGCGCGCACAGGAACGAGGGTCGACAGGGCTGGAGTCTAGTTTTTGGTCGATGGTGAATATCCTGTGTGACCCTCCAAGGTTATCTTACATTTCCGGGCTTCTGTTCTCCCGTTTAAAGGGAAAGTTAGTGGTGGGAAATGCTAGCATCTTTCACGCGCTGAGCGTCCACTCGGAGCCGGGCTCCGCGCGGAGCGTGTTACGCGCACTGCCGATCCACAGCCCCCCTTCCCGAAGCTCAGTGGTTTTCCTTCCCCCTTTACGGCTGGAGAAACGGACGCCCCGCGAGTGAAGCAGCGCGCTTACCCGCGCCGTGACGGGGCTGGCCTCGGAACGGGTCGGCCCCTGAAGCCGCGTGACAGTGTCCCGCGAGTGTCCAGTGGCGCACGGTCTGCAGACGCCGAGCTCTTGTGCTTGGCAGCGCTGCAGCGTCAGAGGCACACGGCACGAGACCGGAACGACCCCGCGCTGTTCGTTCGGGGCCCGAAGCGCTGCGTGCCCTCAGCACCCGGCTTGCAGGCCAGGCCCGTTTCGGTACCAGTCTCTGTTCCTCCTAGAATTCCCGGGAGCTGTTCGCTGGACGTTCACATTTCATCCTACACGTGTTTTAATCTCTTTTTCTCTTCCCGTGCTGCATTCTGTATAACATCCTCAGGTTCATGCTCCGTTTACTAGCTCTTCCTTCAGCTTCGTCTAATCACGTGTTAAACTTATCCACGGAGGTGTCTTAAATTTCGTCAGTTAGACCTTTTATTGCTGTAAGCTCCATTTATTCTTTAAGCCTGCCCATTTCTTCTTTAAAATAGCATCTTGTATGTTTCTTATGTTCTTGATTATGTCTTATTTATAATGTTATTCTTTTCCAGTCTTGATACAATATTGCTGTTGTCAGAAGTTCTTCAGAATCGGATCCGGCATTTATTTTGTCGGCCGGCTGCCCTCGGTGGCAGTTTCTTCAGCTGCCTGTGTGAACTGGGCTTTGGGACTCAGACCCCTCCAGAGAAGTTCTGCACTGGTTTGCCAGGCGACCCAAGGCTTCACTCTGTCTGACGTCCGAGTGATCTGGTTGGAGTCCCCAGAAGGGACTTAGTTTTGAAGCCCGGTCAGAGCTCGGGCAGCCTGGCAGGCCGTCTCTCCGCCTGTGCTGGGGGCGACTCGTACCCTGTCATTGCTTCCCCGAGTTTCTTTTCAGAGTCGTGTCTCACGCGAGAGCCTCGGTGTCACCTCCTGGCCCGTCTGGGTGACTGAGGGTGCTCCTCCCTCCCCTCCCTTGGGTTGTCGCTGGGCGACTCATGCAGTCGTCACTCTGGTTTGCAGTTTCCGCTTCATTTCTGGCCTTTGGGGGTTCCCTTTTGATAAGAACCTAGACAGGCGTTTAAAAGGAATCTCTTATTTGTTTGGTATCTTAAATTGCTTCATAGTGGAGACATTTCCAGGTTATTAAATCACTAATATTGTTGGAAATGGACGTTCTCTCTTCATTAGCTGTAAATATCATAATAGTTCTTTAAGGCAGTGTGGCTGTCACCAGCTGGCAAATGACAGAGTCTTTGAGGGAGGTTTAGCAAACCGCCCACTGCAGCGAAGGGCCCAGGTCTGTCCCGCTTGGCCCGTGACCCCACACATGCGGCCGGGACCCGGCTGGAGCCAGCACCGGGTGGGGAGGGTGCGGTCTTCTCGGGGCCATGCTTCCTGGGACGGGTCTGAGCCTAGTCCTTCGGGGCCGTGGAACTGGGGCACCAGCAGCGTGCCATCGGTGACAGACAGAACATGCTGGGAGAGAGGAGCTGTGTCCACGGTCCCTCGTGGGCCTCGCCCGGTTTCCATCGGATGCTCTGGTGTGTGGCCGCACCACCCCGAACGCGCCTGGCAGCAGAACTTCTGACAACAGAAATATTGTATCAAGACTTGAATAAAATTCGCAGAGGCGCAGGGCGGCGGCCCCTCTCAAGTCGTTGATCGGGCACCCCTGTCTGCTGAGAAGGAGGGCGCAGGTGCACGTGGCAGCGCCCTGAGGCGTGCCACGCCACGGGGAAGTCTGGCTGAAGGCGGCCTCCGCAAACAGGCGGTGGCCACGGCGAAGACGGTCAGGGCCGGCTGCTGTGAGCGAGGCTCCCTCCCCTGAGACAGACCCTCACCCGTCAGTCCGCAGCTCCGGTCAGGGCGCTCGAACCCGGGGCGCTGCGCACGGATCCCCCGTCTCCGTTTTCAGCACCGTCTCTTCCTCCTGTTCGTTTCCGCAGCCTCGACCCCGACGGCATGGCAGCCGGGAGGAGGCACGTTCACTCGGCAGCGGGAGAGTCTGGCCTTCCAGGCGGGGTGGCGGGCGGGCGCCCACGCTTGGCTTCCCCCCCTCGCAGCGTCACTAAATGGGCGGTGACGAGGACCCTGAACTAGCACGAACCCCCAGGTCAGAGGAAAGGCCGGGGAGACAGCGCGAGTCGGGGGCTCTGCAGAGCTGGCCGAGAGTTCGGAACGCAGTTAACGAGCACACAGAAACGCGCGTGAGCAAACGAAGCATCGACTCCGGGGAAGGCGGATTCCGTGTCGGGAGGGAGGGTCACCGCTCACAGCCTGGGGCTCACAGCGGGGTCCTGACTGTGGTCAGACATCAGTGAGACTGTCACCGAGCTGGGAAGACGGTGGAAGGAAGCGTGTGTGCACGTGTGTGCGTGTATGCGGGGCCTGAGCATCGACGGATAGCACTAACGTGGAGAAAGGCAGAAGCAGCAGGCGATGCGTGTTGTCCGGAGACACGGACGCGAACACGGACGTAATCGGGAGGCCTGAGCGCGGCCGCCCCAGGGAGCGAGGGAGTCGTTGCTCTTTTTTTGGCCAGCCTCCGGAAGGATGTGACGTTGACTGA
Organism: Rousettus aegyptiacus; assembly: GCF_014176215.1. NCBI lineage: Eukaryota > Metazoa > Chordata > Mammalia > Chiroptera > Pteropodidae > Rousettus > Rousettus aegyptiacus. The sequence continues at coordinate 624,978 of NW_023416286.1, forward strand.
GCATGTGTAATTCTGATCAGAATCAAACAAAACAAAAACCGACACCTGATTTCATAACAGAATGTATTTTATTTTCGGAAAGAAAATTATGTGCCTCTGAGCCTTACCGAAAACCAGAGTATCTAATGGATGAGATTGGACGCGTTCGGGGGGTGTGGCCGTAGACCAGAGTGTCCGATGGAAACCGGGTGAGGCCCTCAAGGGACAGTGGACCCCGGCCTGGCCGTACCGCATCTGGCCGCTGCCCGGCTGGGGGACCGCAGCCACTACTTGCCGGAGTGGGTCCTGTGGGCCGGCGTCCCTCTCCCCTACCAGGCTGGCTGCTGCTGCGCGCCCTGCTTTGTTTTGGCTGGACTGGGGGGCTGGGGGGTTGGGGGGTGCAGACGGCTGTGCGGCCGCATGCTGGGTGCCGTTGGCCGGCATAGTGGTTTTTAGATCCGCAGCTCCGCACACACCGGGCCCAACATCGCCCTGCACGAGGCCTCCCTGTCGCCGCCAGGATGGCCCGGAGGGTTCCCGCAGCGACCGGCCTCCCCGGCCCCAGGGCCCCTGAGCAGGTGGCCTCTGCCCTCAGTTCCCATGCAGGAGCCTCTGCGTGGCCTGGCGTGGGCTGCCGCGTGTTTACCCGCCGCCTGCGACCAGAGCGCAGCAGCCCACGCCAGCCGTTCCCGCGTCTTCTGTTCTTTTTTGCGACCTACTCAAAACTGAATGTGCCAACTCTCTAAACCTGAACCTCAACCGGCGCTTTCACTGGGTGACTCACAGGCCTCCCGGTGGCCTGGAGCGGCAGGCGTGTGCCCGCCATCAGCTCGTGCAGCGCGGTCCAGCTACAGCCTCCCCCGGCTGACGGGGCCGTGGCCTCAGGGCAGTTCCCTGCCAACCGTGCCATGCACCGCAGAGGCACGTGTGCCTAGGAGTGTGCACCTTTGCCAGAAGAGTCCCCTTCCTGAGACCCCGTGGAAGGTCCTCCCCCGAGGGAACCCACCCCCGAGGTGCTTCCTTACCTACCCTCTTGATCCGGCTCTGCTGGCGTCAGAACCGTGAGCACGCTCGTTTCTCCAGTGACGGTGGGGCCTCCACGGCAGACTTTTTTTTTTTTTTTTTTAAAGTTTTTTCTTCTTCCCGGAATGACAGCCCTGTTGTAGGCACCTAGTGGGCTCTGGGGAAAAACCGGATACAATAGTTTTCTTTACTGAAACGGATACAATAGTTTTCTCTTCTGAAATAGTTACAATAGTTTCTTTGTAGACAACTTAAGCAGATAAAGATGTTAATTACTTTTAGGGTGGTGAATTTCCCAACGTGACACCTATTTAAAGGTTCTAGGTGAGAAAGTTGTTATATGTCACCCTCGTCACCGCTTAGCATTTAATGACATCAGTTGGTTGGAGTCTGCTCCTTGCAGGCCGGGAACCCGGAGAGGACCTCATTCACGCTTCACTCCGTCTGGTGGGAGGACGAGCAGTTAAACCATAGTCCGCGTTTGGAGCCCAGAGTTGGAAGCTCCAAGATGAGGGGCTACCTTCCCTCTTTATGGTAGTTCTAAACCTCGCCAGCCCTACGAATAAGACAGCTTTTGTCTTTAATGCCTTATAGTGTGGATATTGGATTTCCTTACAATGCAAAGGAATTTATAACTGTTGTCTGATTTCAGGCAAATATTCTAATGCTGTCCACTCCTAGCCACTATCAAAAGCCAGTACTTATTTAATGATGTTAAAATTTCTTTGTTTTGCTGTTTGCCTTGGTTTCACATTCCTGCCTAGTCATTGATTTCCTTAAAGGCTGGAGATGCTGTGTGGCCAGTGGTGGCACTTGGGTTTTTTCTTTTCCTTTTCGCTCCTTATCTATCAGCTACCCTCTAACGGCTTTACAGATGAGAATTTATTTAATTTTTGTAGCTCCTAGGGGGCAGGTGTGTGGCAATACCCCCGTCTTACAGACGAGGAGACGCAGGCACAGAGACATTCAGTCATTTGCATGTGCCACTGGTGAGTGGTATGGCCGGGAGGTCTGGCTCCAGGACCCGTGCTCTTAGCCAGTATGTCGTGTTACAGCTCAGAAGCCTTTTTTGCTGCTGCTGACTTAAATTTTAACATTACGGGGCAGGGGAGGGAGAAAAATACTCTCCTCCATCCCGCTCTCTAATCAGAGCCGGAATACACGTTCGGAATTACGCAACTTTTGATGAGGACACTCGTGGAATTCAGCCTACAGTAAACATGGACTTGATTTCCAGCTCTTTGCAGAATGCAAACAAGCTCCGTACTTGTTTGTCTTGGGCTTATGTCTTGGCACGCTCTCCGAGATGGCCAGATGAGACCTGAGACGTTGCCGAGTAGTTTAATTGATTGGCTATAAAATTAAGAGAGTCTTTCTTCAGAGCCTTTTATCTTTCTTTCTATCTCTCTGGTTGAGTGGGGATTGGAAGCTGGACTGATGCGCGAAAAACAGGAGGCAGGGAAGAGTCGTGGCTGCGGCTGCGTCCCGCTCGGAACGGGGCTACGGGGTTGCGTAACCGACGGAGGGGCCAGGGTCAGAGGGAGGGAGGATGAAAGAGAAATGCTAAATCGAGTTTGTTTGGAAATATTCACGAGATCTGCACATTTTTTCCCCAAGCACCTAAGAACCAGAATTACGATATCAAAACTTAGATGAAGCAACTGCGGTTTTCTTTACTTTTTCTTTTTTAGGAAAATGGACCCTGAGAATATTTATAATTTTGTTGGCATATTTCTGAATATTTATTTGTGGAGATAGTAACTGTGATACGATACTAAATAGAAAAGGACATGGTTTGAAATAACATGTTGTTTAATTATGAGGGTGACATCCTCGAAAGTATTTAAAAAACACATTTTCTAACTTCAGATGATCTTCATTATAGTTGTGAAAGCAGTTCTGACTGTTCTGCTGGTGGGGGGCAGCCGGGGTGGAGAACCAGCGGACAGCTTTAGGGTGGAACCGATCGACCCTCTGTAAAAAGTCTGACTGAATCTCAGCTTGGACTTCGGGCTGTGGGACCGGGCGCTGGCGAGGCAGGCCCCCGAGGTGGGGCGCGGCGTGGCCGCAGCGTCCAGCGGGGCAGGAGGGCCAGGAGCGGGCGTCTTCGCGTAGGTTTCGTCACGGACAGGAGGCTTTGAATTAACTTGGCGTTCTCTTTCTGGTCGGGTGGCGGGGAGGCGCCGCTGCCGTGAGCCGCAGAGGCGCGCTCCCCACACGGCGTGAACCCGTGGCGTCTTCCAGCTGCTCGCGTGTCGCTGGACCCTGGGCAATCTGGAGAGGTAGCGGCAGGACCGGGTGCCAAGAGCTCGAGGCGGGGTGGGGCGGGGGGTGCGGGGCGTCGACTGTCACAGGCGGGGACGCACACTCACACACCCCGCACGGGGCCCGCGCTCTCCTCGCAGGGGAGGCGCCACCTTTCCCGGATGTTCTCCCCCCGGCCCGCCGGGGTTCCTGGACCCCCACTCCCTCCTGGGGCAGCTCCTGGTCTTGAGGAAGGTTCCGTTCAGAGACAGAGCGTGGAGTTTGAGGGTGGGAACATCCGAGTGGCCCGAGCAAGCTGTCCTGTCCGGGCCTCTGGATCCTCACCTGCAGAGAGGCTCAGGAGGCTGGCTCGCGGGGTGACGGAGGGCGGGCTCGCCAGCGGGCACGGCCCGGGCACTGTGGAGTCCACCGGGCCCCCACCGCCCTGCCCCAGCACCCCTGAGGCGGCTCCTCGTCAGCCCGCGGGCCTCGGGCGCAGGGGGTTGGTCTCCTCACGGAGACAAGCGCTGTCACGGCGCGGGGGCCGCCTCGACCTTCCTGGTGTCCTCTCTTCCTTCGCTCTCACCTCCCAGATGCCGCCCCCCTCCCCTTAGGAGTCCCTGTGTTAACGGCCAAAGGCAGTTTCACATGAATCAGACCTGAGGGGGAGGGGCTGACCTCCTTGGCGCGTCTCCAGGCCGTGCCCCGGGGGACCATGTCCCCCTGGTGCAGCAGGAGCTGCTTGCTGGCTGGTCTCCGCAATCCCAGGCCGCAGGGGCACTCGTGGGGGGAGGCTGCCTGTGGAGGTGACACAGGGAGCTGGGACAGAGCCAGCAGGTCCTGTGGCTTCTGTTGCGGGGAGAAGGGGGAGGGTGGCCCTGGGCACCAGCCTCTCTGCCCTCCGCAGGGACAGCTCTGTGCAGACAGCTGGGAACACGTCCCCAGAGGCACTGTCTGCGGTGGCCGCGGCAGGGGCCGTGTCCTGTGAGCTGCACAGCGTGGGCCACTTCGTGACCTCCAGAGCGTGGGTGGCAGGGCTTGGTAGAGGCAGGAGCAGGAGCGGGGGAGGGGCCGGGCCCTGTGGAGCCACCGAGGTCCCGGACACTCCTTGGGACTCGTTGAGAGGGGACGCGTCTGAGGAGGAATCCGGTGCGTGGCGGCCAGGAAACCCAGGCTGCGTCTGTGTGCCGATCTGTGTGGAGACCAGTGACAAAAGGGGACCGACAGGCGGCTGGCCGAGGTGATAGATGTGAACACATAACCCGGGAACTCAGAAAATTGGGGGAAAAAAACACAAAACAAAACAACAAAAAAAACAAAGACAGGAATGATATATTTAGTAGAAAAATGCAAGCCAGACTTCAGAGCCGGAAATCCACTTAGACCTGTGGCCTGAGGGCAGGGCGCTTGTCTGCAGACAGGGTGGGGTGCAGCGGGGCGCCGAGCAGATGGCCGCGGGGAGCAGACGCGTGCCAACCGCAGGGCCGTTCATGTCGCGGCAGGCTCGGGGCTGCCGGGCTGGAGGCTGGGCGCTGTGTGTGTGGCGTGCATGGTGCGGGCACGCGTGTGGCATGCACGTGTGGCACGCGTACATGCGTGTGGTGTATATGTGCACGCACACATGTAGTTTGCGGTAGGTGCACACATATGGTGCATGCATGTACATGAGTGCACATGTGTGGTCCATGTGACGCGTGCATGTGCCGCATGCACACACACGTGTAGTGTATATGTGCATGCATGCATGTAGTTTGTGATATGTGTGTGCAGGTGTGGCGCATGCATGTACACGTGTGCATGTGTGGCATGCATGCATGTGTGCAGGGTGTGTGTGCATGTGTGTGTGTACACACACGTGTGCACCTGGGCACATGCTCGGTGGCAGGTGTGGCACCAGGCCTGGACCAGCAGACTGAGGTGTCGGGACCGGAAGGGTGCCTGGTGGCCGCCCCAATCCCAGGAGCAGAGAAGAGCGCTTCCGGTGGCTGAGGCGGGGTGTGGGGACCACCGTCCCCTGTCCTTGCTGTGCCCACGTCATTGGTGCGAGGGCATCTGTCCCAGCCAGGGCGGGGCAGGGCCGTGCAGACTCACTGCCTGGCACGTGGGCGGTCGTCTTGGGCTCTGCGAGGAGAGGCGGCCGGTGGCCATGCCGGACCGCACAGGCCAAGTCCATCGGCCCTGTGTGTGTGTGCGGCCTACGTGGGGAGGACTGGACTTCATCCCGACGCCCTGAGCACGCGCCCGCATCGGCTGAGGGTCCTGGGTGCAGCCTGAAAGCCACCGGCCGGACAGAGAGATGCGGTGTGGGCAGCCCCGGGCTGAAAAGGGTGGGCTCTTCCCTGCAGAAGGCTGGCTGATGGCTGCTTCAAGACAAGCGCCCCCAGCATGCCTTCACGCCATGCCCTCCCCCAGCACGGGGGCGGGCCGGCCAGCAGCCCCCGTGTCCCTGGCTGCGCTCACGGGGGTCCCTGCCGCGGGGCTTGCTCTGGCTCCCAGACTGTCACCCCCGCACGATGACAGCACCCCCTTAGCCCGTGGGCTGGCCCGGACCTCCTGCTCAGCACGTAAAACCCCCCCTCACTACGTCCTCCTCCTTTGGAAAATGCACGTGGGTGGAACAGGGGAACCAGCAATGAACGCTGAGCCGTGTGGCCCGTGCAGGCCAGCGGGGTGGCTGGTGCCCGTGTCCTGCCCTGCAGCCCGGGGCTCCAGGGAGGGGCTGGGCGGGCAGGCGGGGGCCGGCAGGCACCCACCGCTCTCTGGTCACAGCGTGAGGCACGCAGGTGTCCTGAGCGGTCAGGCTCGCTCGCCCGGCTGCCAGGAGCCGTGCGTTGCCCCCGCCACCTGCCGCCGCGTGCCACACACGCCAGAGGCCTCGCACAGCTCGTGGGGAGCTCGGCGCCCAAAGTCCAGAAAAACGTACCAGGAAGGAGGGTCCCCGCTTCCTCCCTGAGACGTAACCATAGACCCGAAGGTCCTCGCGGGCGCCGCGGGGTGCGTGGGGGGCGAGTGCCTCCTCCCGCAGCCTGTGTGGGCCGCCCGGCGCGGCTCCGTGCTTTCCACAGGCCAACTGCTAACGTCCAAGGAAAAACGCCGGACCTGCTTCCTGGTCTCCCGGCACACATGCCGGGCACGGCTTGGTCGAGCAGTGACTCCCGCCAGGCAGGCGAGCAGAATCCCCGTCCTCTTCTCCGCGAACCTGGTAGGAGCGGGGAGGCGGTTAGGGGGGCTGTTAACTGCGCTGACCTTGGGGCGGCTCCTCCCTTTGACGCACTTGAACTGAATGACATCTGCGGAGGACATGTGTGTCCAGGGCCCGGCGCCGTTCTCCTCGGGGACGGGAACACACGCCGCCCTTCACGACTCGGAGCGGAAGTCAGAGCCCGCGGCGCCGGGAGCGCGCGCTGCCCTCCGGCCGCCCTTCCTTTCCTCTCCAGTTCGTTTCTTCTTTCTCTTCGAGAGTCACGCGGAGGGCTGCCCTCCTTCAAACGCGCCGTCTTCCTCATCGCGCCCCGTCTGCCCTGAGCCTGGGAGGACAGGGACCGCGCGTGACTTTCCTGCGATTAGTGACGCATGCAGAGTGCCCGGCACACGGTAGCATGGGGGACACATTTGTTGTATGAACGTGCAAGGGACCGGCTGGGGCACTTGGTGGCACCCGGAATGGCAGCCTCTTCCTGTGCGGCCTGGCCCTCGCTGGGGACCCTCCACCCTGCGGGTGAATGGAGACTTGGGACTCCAGAGTCCAGAGGGAGCCGATGTCCTCTTGGGGCCCCCCAAGGTCAAACTGTCTTTTGAAAGGAGAACCTTTCCTCTGAGGCCCGGCAGAAGACATGCCAATGCAAACCTGGTGGCCCGTCCGTCACTGGTTAAAGAAGCTCGGTGGTCATGGCTATGTGAGGGCAGCCGCGGAGCCTACGCCCCGCTGCCCTGGTACAGGCCGTGTCCCCGCGGCCGTGTCCCTGCCGCCGTGCCGGGGCCACCGGCGGCACCACCCGACCGCCCTGAAGGCGGCTGTTCTTTTCCTCCCCGTCGTCCGTGAGCTCGCGTTTCTCACCGTCTTTTGGGTCTCGAGCGGAAGGCATCCATGGACACCGTCGGACAGCGAGGCGCCCTCGCCCGGCGAGGCCAGTCACTAGCGCGTCCCCCGTGGGTGCTGCGCGGTGTTTCCAGCGGCCGGGAGCCCCGTTCTGGTTCCGGTTCCGCTGGGCCGGCAGGCCGGACGTGGAGGGGGCTCCTCGCTGTAACTGGTCCCCTGGAAGCCCCTCTGCGCTTGCGCTTACTGCCCTGAGTTGGGGGGAAGAATCTTAGGGATTGAAGGGGCGCGAGAGGCACTTTGTTGATGCAAAATTTTTGCGGCGTTTGAAAACATCCCCTCGGTGGGGTGAGCGCTTTCTGCGGCCCGAGCCCCACGCCCCGCGCCCCGCGCTGCTGGGGTTCGGAGCAGCCTCGCGCGCCCGGCTCATGTCCTGTGAGGCTCGCCTGGTCCGTTACTGCCCCGAGGTGTGTGTGCCGTGGTGTGCCGGAGCGACGTGTCACCGGACATCCGGGTTCCCGTGGTGACGCTCAGCCCGCGATGGCACGAGTCGGGAGTCGGGTTCCAGTCTACACCGAAAGGCCGGAGCAGCAGAGGGGAGCGGCTCGGAAGGGGTTCGAGAGGATGTGAGCCTTTCCCGCAGCCGCGGAGTCGGTGTGTGGGGACAGTGCTCGGAGCCCCCGGGGTCTGGCTGTCCCGTGGACACGACACTCGGCACGGCACAGGGGCGGCGTCCTCGCCCAGCGTGGAGGGAGGGACAGGGAGGCCTCGCCCGGCCCTGGTCGGTCACTGTCTCTGACGGACGTGGAGGTGAAGGGTGGCGGGAGGGGCGTCCAGCAGCCAGGGTGGCGGTGTGACCCCACAGCCAGCGGACCACGCCCGGGACCGTGGAGCCACAGCCTCAACCACAGCCCTGGAACTAAACACTTCCCCGTGAACGTCATTCGACCCATCAGCAGCTCGTCCTGTGAACCCTTCCCCCCCACCCCCATCCCCCGCCAGACCGCGGTTCACCTCCCTCCCCCGAGGTCACACATCTGAGCGCACCGTGTGTTTACAGCTCAGTCTCTAAATATTATGCTGCACAAGATAAACCAGCACTCCCCGCAGAAGCGCTCTGCCGGGGCTGGGGACGTGCAGGGGGAGGCTGGGGCACCTCGCCGTGTGGGGCGGGGGGCGGGCGCTCGTGGGACGGAGGACACCCCAGAAGGGCGGGCAGGTCGCAGCTGTGGCTGGCGCAACGAGCGCCGGCAGGATGGGGCTGTGATCTGTGGCCTCGTGTGAGCACCCCCACGTCCACGGGGATGGGGACAACGGAGAGCCCTCGTCAGTGCGGAGCACAGTCACAGGGCGGCATTGGAAAGTCACCAGCCACGCCGGGCAGGGCGAAGCTCGCCAGTGGCGGTGTCACCACGATGGGAAGCTGGTGGCTGGGAGCTCGAAGAGCGTGTCCACGTGGCCTCCACGTCCCTCCCACTGACCACCTGTCGCCACACAGGCAGCAACGGTGGCTTCGCAGCGCCGGGACCCGGGGCCCCCTCGCTCGCCAGGCGACCCAGGTTCCGCGTCCCGTCGCGGCTCCGTCGAACACCCTGCGGCTCCCGCAGCGATGCACGCCGGGCGCCTCGCACCCCACGTTTCTGCCCCAGATGCGTGACCCAAATCTAGTTCAAATCAAGGGACCGCTGGCTAGAAATCTTCAAAGTGCCAGGAAAGATGGAGGACCTTTCTAGATTAAAGGAGATTAAAGAGGCAGGACAACTGAATGCAACACATGGTCCTGGATCGAATTTTGGACCTAAATTCAGGGCTAAAACTGACGTACAGGACGTTTAGGGGAGAGTGGGCGAGATCTAAATACGACGGCACATTAGATGGCCCCGTCTGATCACAGACGCCTCGTCTGAACTTTCGCGGATTGTGGAAGAGGAGAATGTTCTCGTCTTCGCTGTCTCTCTCAGCATGATAAATGCTCTCCAGGCCCATCCGTGTGGTGGCAAATGGCGAGATTTCGCTTTTTGACGGCCGAGTGAGATTCCGCTGTGCAGCGTCCCGCCCCGTCTTCACCCCGTCGTCCGTCACAGGGTCTGCTCCCTTGCGCGCGGCTCCCGCCTCACCAACCTCGGTTCCCATTCGCAGCGTCAGCGCGGACAGCGGCCGGCAGGGCTTGCGGAGGCAGAGCCGAGTCCCTGAGTCCCTGCCGGGGCTGCGTCCTGCCTCTGTCCTCCAGGTCGGGGCCACCCTCCCTCTCCTGCGTCCCTGTGCTGCTGTTCGCGCTCCGTGCTGCTCACGGCTGTTTCCGTGCGCACGTGTGTTCCCTGTGCGTGGGTCCCTGCACGTGTGTTCCTGTGTCGTGTCCCCGTGTGTTCCCCGCACGTGTGTTTCCGTGTGTTCCCATGTGTGTCCCCATGTGTGTCCCTGTGTGTTCCCCGCACGTGTGTCCAGTGCGAGCTCTCGGGTCAGCAGGTGTGTGTCCGCCTTCTTTTTCCTTAATCTGCCTGGGCCAGTACTGTGTCTTCTACTTGACCCCGTGATTCCGGGGTGAAGCGGATGGGCCCACGTGAGGCCTGGGCCACCCTAGGTGTGGGTCGACGCTTACGACACTGCGGGGTGAGTGGGGTCTTGTGTTGGCGTCATTTGTGCCCCCCACTTTAAAACACTCGGTTTTCTGGGGAAAATTGAAGACTCCATAAAAACTTTAAGGCTGTGCAGAAAAAGTCAGTGGCTGTCCACCGGATGACCAGATAGTCAAAGGCAGGGACCTTCGTCCTGCCTGCTCAGGGCCCTGTCAGTGGGGCCTGTCACATTCGCTTTGAATTAGTTAAAAGTGCGTTGACCGGGACACAAAGGACAAGGGCGCACCCCAAAACGAGGCCCGACCGAGCAGCGTGGAGCACACCCTGCCACAAACCCCAGCCCGCGGACACCCCCGCCGGCCCCTCCACGTGCTGGGACCCCTCGGGGGCTTTCAGGAGGGTTCTCCCCTGTCCGGCATGTGCGGGGGACACCCCCGCCGGCCCCTCCACGTGCTGGGACCCCTCGGGGGCTTTCAGGAGGGTTCTCCCCTGTCCGGCATGTGCGGGAATCCTCCGGTCTTGTTCTCACTTCCTGCGGCCAGTCCCGTTCCATCCTCGGCTGTAATTGCCGGGTATTAAAGCCTTTGTGAGCCGACGTGTTAGGAAACAAAGTTGCATCGTGTGAATATTCTCATCCTGGGGTTTTTCTTTTCCGTGACGCAGTGAGAAGTCTCTCTTTTACCTCCTGTCAAGTCTCTAAAGGGATTTTCGCAGCCAATTTGGGATAACAAAGGCGTGCGTACTGCGAGGCAGCTCTTCCTTTCAGGAATATGTGTGTATTTCGGTAGCGTCTATTTAAATTTGCCGAACCGAATGAAGGTTCCCACACGGTGGTTTTCGGAGAGCTCGCCGCCCCCCTCGGCATTGTGCCCACACCCAGCATGTCGCGGGCAGCAGGCGGCCCAGCCTCCCCGCAGGAAGCAGCCCCCGGGACAAGGGTGGACGAGCTGCGAGGTCAGCGGTTAGCATGCTGCCCGGGGAAGCGCAGGCCGCCGGTCCGAAGATCGTCCGTCCTCTGTGAAGGTGGCGCGGGCAGCGGAGGGTGGAGGCTGCTCAGTGTTTTGCGTGGCCGTGACTGACAGACGCCCGCTGAGGTGCGAGGCTGCCCGCTGCGCCCCCGGACCCCAGGGCCCGTGGCGCCGGCCATCCGTCTCCGCGTCCGCCTCGAGGGCAGCGGTGTGCTCGCTGCTCCGCAGCGTCTCACTCGCCCGCTTTGCCGCTTTCGCTTCGTGTCCCCGGGCACACCCCCTTCCCTGGGGCCCCCACCCCTCCCTCTTAGGTCACTTGCCTTTTAAAGGAAATGATTCTTTCCTCGTGTGATGGTCCATTCTGTGTGTCGCCTTGGCTCGCCCTCGGTGCCCAGTCGTCGGTCAGAAACCAGTCCATGAAGGTGTTTCGTGGTGTGTTGACAGCCACAGTCGGGGGCTTCAAGTAAAGGAGATTATCGTGGGTGGGCCTCATCCAATCAGTCGAAGGCCCCGAGGGCGAAACCTCGGGCTCCCTGGGGAAGGATCGTTGCCTCGGACTGCTGTGCCGCCCTGGCCGAGTCTCCCGCTGCCCCGCAGGTCCCAGGCCGGCCCCTGACCTCGGGCCCGTGCGGCCCGTGCTCCAGCCGAGTTCCAGCCCCCGCGCCTGTCTCTGCGTCTGTCCATGTCTCCTGCTCATTTTCTTTCCCCGGGGAGCCCTGACCGATACCCGGCATCTCAGGGGTCTAGGCACGCAGCCCCGCTCAGGGTGACGGCGCAGCGGGAAGTGCGTTTCCACTCGTCTGGGGCGTGCTGACTGTGAGGACATGTCTTCAGACTCGCAGTCACCAGCGTACGTGCTCCCCAGGTGGATCAGACGCTTCTCCCGCTGCCCCGCTGGCCCGCTCACCTGCGCAGGCCTGACCGCCCGCTCCGCAGCGACTGTCCCCAGGGCCGGCAACGGCAGAGTGCTCCCTGTTACCGCCTTTCCTGGCCCTGGGCTGGAGACCTGGGCCGGCGCTCTTGGACGTGGGGTGATGGGGGGCCCTATGAGGACCTGTGGCTGTCCTGCTGCTCTGCCCACCGGCTATGCCGAGAGCTGGACGCTCCCCCGGGCCCACCCTCTACACACACGTCTCGGCGAGCATGAGCCAGGTGTGGTTTGCCAGGTGTGCAGCCTCGAGTGGCAATGTCACTTTGTGCAGGCAGCCTGACCAGGGGGACTTCCTGCACAAGAGGCCAGCAGGGAGCTAAAGGACCGGCCAGCGGAGGTGACCTTGAGCTCAGAGGCGACGTAGGTGAAGGTCACACGGAGGTGCTCAGAGTTGACGGGCCCCCTGAAGGAGCCGGCTCGCGGGCTCTGCCCGCTCTCCTGGGCACAGATGGAGCCAGGCCCTGTGTCTTAGACCGTCACTGTCCCCCCTGGGACAGGACGCGGAGACTCACTGCTCCCAGCGGCCTGCAGGGGCACCTGGGGCAAAGCGGCCCCACGTAGAGCAAGGTCAACGCCAGCAGGTGCGTTCCCGCGCCCTCCTTCCCGGCGGCCTGTGCCGTGCGGCAGGGGCCCGGGCGAGACCCTCGGGCGCAGCCGCGCGGCGGCCTCTGCCCGCCCGCCTGCCTCACCGTCGTGTCTCTTCTCCCCTCCGCCGGCTGTGGGCGGCCGCGCTCCGCACCTCCTTTGCCGTTGCGTTCTCTGCGTTTTCTTTCGTTGGCCTGCGTTTCCCGAACAACTGGGAGGCTGAGCGAGACCCTTGAATTCCCGTCTGGAGCAGCGTGTGCCGACGTGGCGGGCGCCGTTTGAGAAATGGGGTCTTGCCGGGCCTGGGGGGGTTTGGGGGCGGGCCAGCCTTGTCTTCAGATGCCAGCCCCACACCATGCTGGCCGCGTGACCTGGGACACACGAGTTCCTCAGCTCTTCGGTTTCCTTCCTTGTGAAACAGGACAAGCGGAGTCTGTCAGTCATGAGACTGGCTAGAACACACGCGAAGGGCAGGTGCGTAGCTGCTGGACCCCGTGACCGCCAATTATCGGAGACCGCTTTGCGTCTTCCAGGTGAGAAAAACGAATCTGCATGATGTCGGTCCTTAAGAATTTTTTTTATTTATTCCTCCTCTTTTCCTTCTTTCTTTGATTTCATAATGATAGGTGATAGAAAGCGAATATTCTTCTAGTACCGTCATATGATTTAGGCTCAGGAGAAAAAAATCTTTTGGAACTTGAAATAAAATTAAATTTAGGGGTCTTCACCATTTGTGAGTGTCACCATGGTGACGAGCAAAGCGTGGTCACCATGACGACCTTTATCAACTCTCTCCGTCTGAGATTATTACCATATAAAATTAGATATGGCTCCGCTATGAAGACTGAGCGTGAGTAAGTTGTATGGTCTCGATGACAGTGCCTGCCTGTCACGGTGTCGTCCCCAGAGTGCTGCCCCGTGGTAAGCTGAGCCCTGCTCGGTCCTCACGGAGCCAGCCTTTGGCTCTGCCCCCTGAGTGGCAGCGCGTTCTCGGGTGGCGCTGTTCCTGGTTTCCGCTTTGGGCTCCTGCCTCCTTCAGCTGCCTCGGTGCCACCTCCTGCTCCCATTGGGGGTGCTCCGTGAGTCGGGGGCGCTCCGTGAGTCCCCATGCCTTTATAGAGAGTAGACTAAACAGCTTTATAACCACTCCCACACGTAGTGGGCAGCAATAACTTTATTTCAGATAATTATTTTTGAAAAGAGATGATGATTCTTCTGTAACGTGCTGAGATGCGCCTCGTCATTCATAAAACGAATCTGTATTGAGAAGTAAGTGGTTTCGAATTACGACAGGCCACGAGCTTATCCACCCTGTGTGGAGTTTCTGCGGTGTGTGTCAACGTGGAGGCTCCCAAGGTCACTTACAGGAAACCATAGGATTTTCGGGAGCAGGACGGTCCCTGGGGGCAGGGACACTCTTTCAGCCCGGGGGAGCGTTAGCTGTGTTGATGGAGGGGCCGGGCAGGAGAGGACATGACAGAGGTCAAGGAGACGGGAGGGCACCGTGAGCCAGGCGAGTCGCGGACCCCGACCACTGTCGGGTGTCGCCGAGAACGTAGCTCGTGTCCAGAGTAACCCCCATTCCGAGTTCAGGGGGAAGCTCGGGGCGCCCTAGAGCGCACACGCTTGTAGTACATTTCAGATCGCAACGGGCATCTCTTCGAGGACATGTTTTCACACGTTGGTGGCGCTCAGAAGACGCCGTGTCCACGTGGAGAAGCCTGGCTTGCCCGTCTGGAGGGCAAGGTGACTTGCAAACCCGGTGCTGCCCAGCAGGACGGCGGGGGGGGGGGTTGCCCCGCGGTCACGCAGGCAGCCCTGCAGGCCGCGACCTGACTGCTGGGCTCTTCTTGCGGGCAAGACGCCTCCTGTGCTGAATCAGGCGCCTGCGCAGCTCCGGGGACGTGGCGCCCGGGCCGGACCTGGTCCTTCACGTCTGGGGATTGTTGTCCCTGGGAAAAACGTCGACCTCCTTCCTGAGAAAAAATTCTTCGCAAATCTCTCTGGATGTTGAAATGGCTCTACAGAGTCACATTTCGGTGCTTAAAGTGTAAACTCGCTGGGAACATGTGGCCTCCTTTTCCCGTAGGTCACGGGAGGTTTTGCCTCAGAGGGAAGCGCATGGCTGACCCGCTGTGGGTCGGCGGTGAAGGCGGTCGCCATGGCGGCCTCGGTCAGGCGGGCGGGGGCTGCCGGTGAAGCGGGAGAGTGGCCCGAGCCCCTCTGTCCCTCCGTGGACGCCGGAGCCAGCCGGTGTGAACCTCTGCTGACGGTTCTCTTTGAGAAGATAAGACCAAGCTATTAAAAGTTCCAATCATAGGATTTATTATGGAAATGAATGTTGGCTGCTCGCTCGTTAGCCCCTTGCTCGTCCATCATCGCCTGCTTTTACGGGCTGATAAGAGAGGTTTACAGCCGGGTATGTGAGCAGAGCTTCTGAGCTGCGGGGAGATACCGGGCACACTGCAGGACGGGACAGGCCCTGCGCGCGGTGTTCTTGGCGTTGCGGTCGGTGTTATTTGTGAACCACGTGTTTCTCTAGGGCCGGTCCTGGGAAATAATCACGGCACGTGAATTAACGGAGTCCAGACGAACTCGGCGTTCCTCGGCGGATAAAAACACGCGCTCGACTTGCATTTAGGGCACGAGGTTTGCTGGAAATTTCGTGGAATCTTCTCGACTCCCAGGCGAGACATGGGGTGAAAGGGTGACGGGCGAAGTCCCCCTCCGTGTCCTGCATGGCTCTTTGGACTGGATCCTCTTTTCAGTACCCGCGGGAGGCCTTTAGGGAGGCCGCTTACCTTGGCTTCGCAAGCCAGGAGACCGAGGCTGTGGAGGCGAGGGCGCCGGTCCCCTGCCGCCCGCCGTGGGGGCGCCTCGCGGCCGAGTCCCTGGTCTACCAGATCTGCAAGCTTCCCCTACTCGCCCCTCCGGGGCTGACGGGACGGGAGATGCACGAGCTGGAGGGCCGGGGACCAGTCCTCTCTTTACATTGAAAACATTTCAGAGAAAGCCAGAGACTTAAAAGACACCCCTCCATCGTGTGAGCCCCGGGGAAGGCACAAAGCGGCCGAACGCGGGAAACCTGGCCTCGTGCCCGTCCGTGGCGGCCTCGGCCGAACTGGGGGCGTGATGATGCCCCTGCGGCAGTGGTGACAGAGCAGCATCACACACATTCACACACACACACACGCACATGGACACACGCACACGCGAGACGAGGAACGACAATATGCGTGAAATAACAAAGTGGGTAAGACTGGAACTAAGGCCCGGCCCTCCGTCCACGGGCGCTGACGGTCAGCGTGCATGGGACAGGCCCTGCTGGCGCCCGGGGGATCGTGAGGCCACTGACCCCCGAGGAGGCCGGCGCGCTTGTCCTCGTGTGCGCGTGCTGCCCGGTGGCAGTCGGTGCTCCCCTTGGGCACGTCTCTGAGCCCCGTTTCCAGGAGCCGCGGTGAACACGTGTGGGGCGACGTGTCGGGAGCGTGAGCATTTGTGGGTTTCTACCAGTGACGCTCCGACCTCAGCGGGACCCCCATGGGGAGAGGAAGTGCGTCAGGACGTTCCGCGGGAATAAACAGCCCCAGACTCCGGCCGCCACCCCGGCTTATTTCAGTCCGTGTCGCTGCAGAGCAGCTGTCCCGTGGGGCCGTGGGGAGGGCCGATCTCATCTTCCCGTGGGAGCCTCCCCTCTCCCGGCTCCCGGGGAGAGAGCGCGAGCCTGGCCTGCAGGTCCCGTGGGCCTGGCCGGAACTGCCCCGGGCCTTGCCCGCCCCATCGCGTTGGAAGGAGAGGCTTTTGAGCAGGAGAGTCGGGTGTCGGTGGCACCAGTGATTTCCACCACATCCGAGAAACGGGACGAGCGTTACTCGAGTGTTTCGGGTTGGTGACTCCCCACTGAACCGACCCTTTAGCACTTTCCAAGGCATTTGGGGAAGGACGAGGCAGAGTCCTCATCCTCCGAGAGCTTAGCGCTTTCTGCGAAGGCCACTTGGAAGAGTTTAGCAGCAGTATGAGCACCGATGTCAGAACTTCTAGCTGATTTTTCAGACAGTTTCAGAGCACTTTTCAGAAAGACGGATGGGAGAGGAGGGCAGGATGGTCCTTGCAGGGGGCGCTGAGAGTACACGTGGTGGACCTTCCGAGGGAGCTGGGGGGCAGGGAGAGAGGTCGAGCCCGCTTTTCTGGGGATGTCACTGTCTCGGGGGACGGCCCTCAGGTTAGAACACGTCGGTGGGAATTCTCGCTCTGTTTTCCCCGAACTTGCTCTGTGATGTCGTGTAAATTGATTCAGCCTCTGGGCCTGGTCTGCTTGTCTGAAGTGGGTGGTGGGCAGTGTACTCGCCCCCAAGGTCCTTCTGAGGACGCAGCGAGGTGACACACCCTTAGTGCGTGGACCGTCCCGGACGCAGCCCAGGGAGCCCGGTGCCAGCGCCCTGCTGCTCCGGGCGGGGCGGACGGCTGGCCCACAGGTCACGGAGCAGTTTGCACTTGGCTTTGCGCAGAGAGAAACCCTGGCCCAAGGAGTTATTTCTTAGAATCTGCCAAAATTCTGCATCGTGGGGAGACCTCCGCCTCCCCGCCTGTGTGCTGACCGCGGGACAGTCTGGTTCCATCAGCGTCACCTGGAATGGTGCGCACAGGTGTGCGGACGCCCTCCCGGGAGCAGCTCGCCCCCCCCCCCCCCGTCCCCCGCAGGCCTCTGCCCCTCGGCTGGCCGCGGCCTCGCCACCCGGCCCCCGCGGTGCTGCTTCCCGTCGCCGTGCCGTGTGCCTGCCCCCTGCGGCTCGCACAGAGAGGGACCGCGTGGCCGCTGCCCTGCAGGCAGCCCCCGCCTCGTGTCAGGGCCCGGCCGTTCCCAGTCCGTCTTTAGAACCCTTTGTCTCAATGGAATGAGAGAAAGTAAAAATAGCACAAGCAGGCATCTCAGAGGCGCCTTAAATTAGCCTTCGCCCATTTTTCTTCTTATGCCGTGAACATCTTTAGCTTCTATAGAGGGAAAAAGAAAAGTAAATTCCTGGCAGCCGTCGGTCCTATTTATACTCAGCGGCATGTTGTATTTCTATAGAAATCGCTCGGGAGGCTGGAAGAGCCTGTTTTCATGGAAATCCAGCCCTTTTTTGTGGTTATCGACTGTCTTTCTGCACATTCTGTCGTCAGCTAGGGGAGCAGGGACGGAGGGACATGTGTGCTCCACGCGGATCCCAGAGGCAGGTGCCGGGCTCTGCGTACCCCACGACCCACCCCCGCCCCCCGCGGTATCCTCAGAAAAACGACAGGGCTCAGGCGTCAACAGAGGCGGCCCCGGGAAGCCCCCGCGTGCCATGGGGGCTTTGAGAGGGGATGTGCCCTCCGCAGCCCTGGGGGGCACAGGGCTGCCCCACCAACGGGGGGCGCACCCCTGCCCAGCACCGCCGCCGCTGGCCCTGAGCCCCGCAAGGTTTCAAAGGTCACCGCTCTGCCTCCTCGTGGAGATGTCTCCCTCCCCACCCCCGTTCACTCAGCGATCACGCTTTGGGACGACATTGGCTCGCCATACTGAGTGAACACTCTGCTCGTTAAAACGGCCATGAGCGTTTATGTCAGGCAGAGGAAGGGAACCGGGGTACAAGGCCACACCTGTCACCGTTTGGACGGTTATAAAATGCAAGCTGTGCAGAAACCCCACGTGGTCGCGGGCCGCCGGGATCTGCGTCCACGTGGCAGGCGGGCAGTGACTCCTGAGGGCGGGAGTGTGAGCTGTGTCCCCGGCCGCTGGGCACTGTCCCCGGGCCCACACCCACTTGTTTGGTGGTCGCGGCTGCCACCCCAGGACCGTCACCGCTGGCACCCCCGTGGTGTCCTGCAAGGGGCAGCTGCAGGGTCCCCGCCCCCCGTCACTGAGACGCAGTGGACATGCGTCGCCGTGCGAGTTCATGGTGCGGGGCGTGTCCGTGCGCTGTGATGTCGTTAGCGCAGCAGGGGCAGGTCTCGCCGTCTCCCCAGGAAGGTGAGGAGGAGGAGGGGCGACGTTCTCTCTGGGGTGGGCGCTCAGGGTCTGCCCCCTTAACAGCCCCTCCCACGTCACACGGCACGCTGGCTGCGGCCCCCGCGCTGTGCACTGCGTCCCCAGGACTGACCCGTCCGTGGAGCCGGCGCCTCGATCCCCCGCCCCCCTCCCCCGCCCCGCCTCCGGTGACCACGGGTCTGATCTCTTTCCTGTGAGTCGTTTTCGAGGTCCCACGTGTCCACGAGGCCGCGCGGTATCTGTCCCTGTCTGACTGACTCATCTCGCCGAGCATGGCGCCTCCGAGGTCCGTCCACGTCGTCGCAAGCGTTAGGGTCCCCTGTTTTAACGGCCGAGTGGCGTTCTGCCGTGCGCTCCTACCATGGCCTCTCCATGCGGGCGCCTTCTGGGGGCGCCCGGCCGCCCCCGTGTCCTGCCCGTCACGAATCACGCTGCCGCGAACTCGGCGCACACGTGACCTTCGAGTTAGCGTCCCAGCCTCCTCTGGGTGAACACCCGGAACTGCGGTGGCGGGGTCACGGGGTAGTCGCGCTTTTAACTTTTCGAGGGGGCTCCGGACTGTCTTCCATGGCCGCTGCTCCAGTTCTCAGTGCCACCGGCAGAGCCCGCGTCCTCGCCGGCACTTGCTGTGGCTCGTCTTTGCGACGGTCGTCATCTGACAGGGGCGAGGCGCTGTCTCTTCGTGCTTTGGACTTGCGTCTCCCTGATGATTAGTGACGTCGAGCATCTTTTCAGGAACCTGTCGGCCATTTGCATCTCTCCCATCTCCTTCGGAGAAATGTCTGTTCGGGTTGTTTGCCCATTTTTCAACTGGGTTATTCCCCGTTTTGCTACTGAGTCGTATGAGTTCTTCATCTATCTTGGGTTTAACCCCTTGTCAGATGGGTGGTTCACAAATAGACCTCCCCATCCTGGAGGCCGCCTTTTCGTTTCGTGGACGGCTTTGCTGTGCGGAAGCTTTTCAGCTTGATTCAGTCCTGCTCGTTTATGTTTGATTTCGTTGCTCTGGGTGTCGTATTCCAAAAATCACCGCCAAGACTGGGCAGGAGCGTGATTCCTATGGTTTTTCTAGTTTCGTGGTTTCGTGTCTCACGTTTAAGTCTCTAATCCATTTTGAGTTATTTTTTACTAGTGCCGTAAGATAGGAATCTGGTTTCATTTTTTAAAATGTGACAATGCAGTTTCGGCAGGTATTTTCACCGGGGATATTGGCCTGTAGTGGTCTTTTCCAGTACTGTTCTTATCTGGCCTTCGTATCAGCATAATGCTGGCCTTGCAAAGTGAGTTTGGGGATATTCTTGCCTTGATTTTTTGGGACGAGTTTGAGAGAATTGGTGCTATTCTTCTTTGAATGTTTGGTAAAATTCACCACTGAAGCCCTCTGGTTCTACGCTTTTCTTTTTTTGACAGATTTTTGATTACTGAGTCAATCTCAGTACAGGTAATTGGCCTGTTCAGGTGTTTTTATTTCTTTGTGATTCAGTCTTAGTAAGTTGGATATTTCCAAGGATTTTCCCATTTCTTCCAGGTTGTCTAGTTTGTTGGCATACAGATGTTCATAGTAGCCCATTACGATCATTTGACTTTTTCTGATATCAGGGATAATGTCTCCTTTTTCATTTAAAATTTCATGGATTTATGGCCCTCACCCCATCCCCGCTGCCCCCTCGGTTAGTCTAGCTAAGGGTTTGTCAGTTTTGTTTATCTTTTCACAAAACCAATTCATAGTTTGTTTAATCTTTTTCTCTTCTCTACTTCATTTCTTCCCTCTCCAATCTTTATTATTTTCCTTCTTCTGCTAACTTTGGGCTCAGCTTGTGCTCCTGTTTCTAGTTCCTTAAGGCAAAGAATTCGGTGGTTCGGGATCTTTCTTGCCTTTTAACGTGGTGTTTTTTGCTATGAACTTTCCTCGTAGAACTGCTTTTGCTGCATCCCACTGCGTTTCCCTTTTCACCTGTCTCAAGAAGTTTTTATCTCCACCGATTTCATGCTCATGTGGTTGAGGAGACACTCGGTGTGATGTGAGTCTTCTTGCATTTAAGTTGGGACAGCCTGGGTCGCCATCGTGGCGGGAGGCCGTCTTAAGACCCTCTGACTCTGTGCCTCTGCACCTATGACCGCCTGTTGCTTACAAGCTGCTGCTTACTGAACACCACCCTGTGCCAGGGGCGTAACGTTTCACATTTAATTCCCACCACGGCCCCAAGGGACAGGAATAAGGGCCGTCACCGAGCGAGTGCCAGGCACGGGGACCGCTGTGGATTATTCCACTTTATGCTTGACATAATCACGAAAGGCAGGTGCAATCCATTATCCTACTGTCCCGCAGTCGAAAAAACTGAGGCTCAGCAAGACTAAGCAACTGGACCAAAATCACACAGTTAGAAAATTAGAAAATTGAAATATGAACCCAAACTCAAGGGACCCCAAACCCCAGGCTTTCCCACTGCTCCCCGTGGTGCAGTGAAAACAGGAAGTTCTTTTTCAGCACGGTTGGTTAGTTTCTACTTCCCTCTTTGGCTGTAGAGATGCTATTGTAAGTGCTTTAGAAATGAGTCACATTTTGTTAAAAGAATGAGAGTTTTAGGGATGTTCTTACACCTTTATTTATCTTGCCTAATATTTTTTTGTTAAAACAATTTCATGCCAATTGATCACTTTCTTCTCATAACTTGCGATGTTATTTTCAAAGCATCCTGTAAGTTATTCAAAAGTTAATGATTCTAGTGAAGTCAAGAAATACATCTGCTTAAAGGGAATGGTCTGTTATCAAAGATTTTGCAATTCTTATCTGAAGTGTTCGCAATTCGGATGATAAAATTCCCCCTTTTACTAATAAAAATGTTCAGGCAAAGTATTACATTTAATCGTATTTCATGTACAAAAGCAACTGGAAGCTTGAACTTGCGTAGCGGATATCATTTTAGGTTTTTTTTTTTGCTCTTCATCGTGGTTAAAATCAATTCAGTAGCTATCTACCTATCTCAGACTCCCCGAGTCTCGGTTCCTTACGTTGTTCCCAGAACTATCAGTATCGGGGTGCTCAAGGTAAGAGTGTGCGGAGGTGTTGGGCAGAGGTCTGACCTACCTCTGGACAAGTTCTTGGTCCCTTTACTATCCAGCCTGAAAGGGGGCATTGCCTCTGTCAGAGGCCATGCCCATGATCCCAAATTCCCCTCCTGCCGTCTCTGGTTTCTCCTCTGTCCCACCCCCAAACCGTTGCCATGGGGGCGGGTGGAGGGGGAAGCTTGTAGAGTCACTGCGGTTGACCCTGGGGTCAGAGGAAGAGCTCGTCACTTCAATAGTACGTTCCCAAAGGAGCGTGTGTGTTTTAAGAAAGTGCTGCTTCCTAAAAGGAAGTACAGGTAATATGTGGGGTCATTAAAAAATATATTGACATGTGTCTCTAACAAAGTAAAGATAGAAAGGGAAAAAGCATTAAAAATGTATTCTGTGCCTTTCTCCTGGATCTTTATTTTGACATAGTTTCTATTGGTATTAAACGGCTTTTGAATACATTTAGAAACTGATTATGGAAAAGAAGAACGAACAAAGTTTCGGGAAAAAAACTAGCGCGGTGCCGACATCACCAGGCATGAACGTCTGTTCTCTCGTTTGCTCCGCCAACCACGTTAAAATATTTGATGTCCCTTTAAAAAGAGGACTGTTCTGTGGGTTTGCTGATAACTTCAATGACTGATGTTTTACTTCGACCTTGAAGTAAACGAATGTCTTGCTGTCACCTACCTCTGATGTCGGGTGTTCTCCACAGGGTCAGCAGGCAAGAGGCTGAACGATCTGTCGGGCTTGAAATGGGTTCGGGAGCAGCACGGGCTCCGGCGAGCGGGAACCGTGTCGCGGGCTTGGCGCCCGCGGGCCTGGCGCGCTCCCCGTCTCTCCGGTTTCCCTCACGTCATCTCATCGCCTTCCGCGCCCAGCGCCTCCCCACAGGGAAGGGACCCCGAGCATCCGGACGACGAAAGAGGGTACAGTTCACGTTTCCATATTTTTGTTCTGGTTTTGTCTTTTAGCTACATTTAAATTTCACAAGCTTATTTGAAAGACAGTTCCACACACTGGATCCTGCTTTCTAGTCACAGTCTTTCCAAGTATTATTTTGAGAATCTCAGGAAAGTCCGTTTGAACCTTTTAAGTAAATGTCCTGATGCCCGTGGGGAAGGAGCGCTCTGCGGCTCCGTGACGAGCGTGCGCGCGAGGCTGCCAGGCCCGGGCGCGGCTGTGGCTGAGCCGGAGCGGGCGCCCGTCCCCGCCGGCCACGGGGCCGTTTCTGAGGGGTGGCGACTTCTGCTCTTCCCGCGTCCCCTCACCGCCGCCCGGCCCCAGGGTTCACTGGCGGAGGCGGAAGGCCCCGCTGTCCTTCAGGGTGGCCTCGGTTCCAGGGGACACGTGGTTCCGTGGAAGGGAGATGACGGGATGTGAACATCGTGTCTGGAGATGAGCCTCCATGTCACGGAGTCGGGTCGCTTGCACTGACGGCGTTGCATTCGTGACATGACAGGACGTCATGTCCCCGGCATGACTTACACTTGGTTATGTTCCTACGGGAGCCGTGGGGCGGGAGACCTGAGTCCATGTGGCCTGCGTTCAGGGACAGAGGCCGTGGGGTCGTGGGTGAGGGGGTCACCTGCCCTGACCCTCCCTGGGGTGGCTGCTTTTCTAGCGTCCTGCCACGCAGCGAGTTCCTCATTTTCGCCACATGGTCGTTGAGCTCCTTCTCCTTCTCACCTCCCTGGTCGTCCCCGGGCTGGGCTGGGGGGCTGGGGGAGCGTGGCCCAGCACGGGGGACCTCTCTCCGGCCCCCGTGTTTATGAATAAGCAGCGAGAGCCATGCCATGCCATTCGGTTAGTGCCCCCTTGTGCAGGACGTGATGACAGGCTCTCCGATGGATGAACGAGCGAGGCACGCGGCTCTTGCAAGGTGGGCAGACCGAGTATGAAGGGAAAGCCACGCCGTGTCCCCGGAGAAGGCTACGAAGGTGTCAGTGTTCAGAAGCTGGAGAACCAGCCGGGGGCCCGGGGGCACCCAAGCAGGCTTCCTGGAGGAGGGGCCCGAGGCGAGCCGGGTCCGCGGTGGAGCCGGGCGGAGGGACGCGTTCCCCGGGGACAGGGAAGGGTGGCCGCCGCAAGCAGACCGCTGCCGCGGTGGTGTCGTGCGGCAGGGGCCCGGGTTCCGTGGTCAGGAGGCCAGAGGCCCAGCCCGGCCTCAGCGCCGCGCCAGGTATGGCCTTGCGACCTTGGCTTCAGTCCCCGTCACGTGGGGCACGAGGAGACGCGGGGAGGGTGCGGAGGCCCGATTCTGCACGGCGTTGTTGCGTTACAGAGGCGGCGGGCGGTCAGCGTCTGCCGGGCAAGGGGGCGCAGGCCCGGGCTGGGCCGTGGGCGCCGCGCACCGGTCGCACGGTCTCACTTCGCTTCCTCAGCATCTCGCCCGTTTCCTCCTCGACGCCCAGGCCCGGCCCTCCTGGTGTCCGCAGCAGCGAGGAAGGGCCCTGCGGAGGCATGGTGCACCAACACCAGGCCAGAGGGGGGCGAAAAGGAGCGAACTCGCCATCCCCGCCGCTGCCCGGAAGGGGTCAGGTGCTCGCGGCCCACCCCAGCATAGCCCCGAGCAAACCGAGCGTCTGGCAGCGTGAGCGGCTGCCGACGAGAGGGTCTGGCTGTGCTTCCCTCCCTCCGAGGGCTGAGGCCGGGCAGCCCCAGGGCCGCGTGGGATGCGAGGGCTGCAGAGCCACCTGGCACGGGCACCTGAGCTCGCCGAGTCGCCTGCCACCTGGGGCGCAATTCGAGACGCCGCGCCTCTGACTGCTGAGCCCCCTGCTCCGCCCGGCGGGGTGACCTGAGCGAGGTCCCGCCGGGAGCACGGTAGGGCCAGCGTGTGACCGGGTCTGGGTTTCGGGGGCGGGGACGGGCAGGCAGCCAGGCTCCTGGAATGCGTGCGCTCTGCCCGGCGGGCCAGCCGCGGGGCACCAAGCTCCCTGGCCCTGGCCTCCCGGGCTCATTCGCTGCGTGACGGCCCTGGGGCCCAGCTCGTCCTTGGGGGTGTGCTGGCAGGACCCCCAGTGTCACCACCCTGCCTCTGGGGCGCCTGCTGGAGCCCTTGCCGGCTCCGGGAGCCCCACAGGTCAGGGACCCGCAGGCAGGGCGGGAACGAGGCCTGCGACGTGTGTCCCGTGGGCGGCCCCCGGCGACACGGGTCGGGCAGCGGCATGTTCCCGCCTGCACCGGCCATGCCTGGGTGGGACTGTGCCGAGCTCTGCGGCCGTGTCGCGACTTACAGAGGGGGCGAGCTCTCTGCACTCCAGCGTGTTTAACATTGGCGGAGGGGAGCTGCTGAAGCGCAGGCCTCGGGGTGCACCGAACGGGAGCCAGATTCTCGGGGGGCCGTTGCGTCTGGAATCCGTGGGAGAGAGAAAAGGTGCTTTCTCATTCAGGGTCACCGGGCTCGCCTCGGGGCGGCCCGGACTACACAAGTGGAATTAAGAGTGGGACCCACGTCGCGAACATATTTACGACAGAACTTTCCACTAAGCAGCCTTTGCCAGAGGCGGTGACTCCGAGGCAGGCAGTTCGCCGGCGTCCTGGTGGGTCTGGGAGCGAGGCTCCTCCGCACTGTCGTGGTCGGCACGCCCGTAGCCGGGCTAGGCCGGCAGGGGCCACTGTGGCCGAGCGAGCGCCGGTGCTTCCCAGGGGTGCAGGGGGCCCAGCTGCTCGTCGATGCCCTGTCTCCCTGAGGGGCCCCCTCGGAATGGGACACTTAGACCTGCCTTCGGGTGGCCTCAGAGCTGAGGAAGCAGGTGTTTGACATCCTTTTCCCCAAAGTTCTCCAAAAAAAAAAAAAATTGGTCACAGCTGATCATTACTTTTTAAAAGGTTGCGAGAGTCCACGGTCACTAACATATTTGGACTGTCGCCCGCTACTCGGAGTGAGTCCCCGTCTCTGGCCTGAGCCTCCCTGGAAGGACCTGAAGATGCAGAGTCTCAGGTCCCACCGGGGCCAGCGAGTCTGAGTTGCCTGCCAGATCCTGGGGTCTGCGGAAAGCAGAGCTGGAGTCAGTGGCCCCGTGGTCTCGTCGTCTCCTGAATCTGAAGTGCTCTCCCCTGTCCCCCCCATCCCGCCGCGACCCCCGTCCGTTCGCACTGACCTGCATTTGGCCAGACCACTCTGGGGACCCCTTGGTTTCCGCCCCATGCAGCGTGCCAGGTGGTTTGACGCTGGGGCCTTCCTGTTGTCCGCCGTCATGAGAATGCGTGCCCCAAGCCCGTGTGACAGTTGGCGGCGTGTCTGGACAGAACGCCGGGTCAGGGGGGCCTCCTCGCAGGCCGCAGGGGCCTGGGGCGGGGAGGGGCCTGTAGGCCGGCACCGTGGGGCTCGAGGGAGGAAGCAGCCTCCGCCTCGGACGCGGGGCCCACACATGCACCATCGGTGATGACTGGTCGCCAAGTGACTCTGCCGGGGAACTGGAGGCCGTGCGGGTGGCCAGGCTGCCCCGGCCCGGTGCCGGGGAAGGAGCGCGTGAGATGCGGCCCGGCTGGCGTCACAGCCACGTCCCCGCCGCAGACCCCGCTTCTCAGGAACCGGAGGTCGCAGGGCGGCGACCCCTCTGCGGTGCTTGCTGTGTGCCAGGCGGTTCTGAGTGTTCCATGGGCCGGTTTGCTCCCTGGTCACATGACCGCTGGTGCGCCACCCCCTGTGCAGATGCGCGGAGAGACGGAGGGCCGGGAGCCCTAGTGCGTCTCATGGAATTGAGCCATCTTAGCCGTCTCCCCGCGCACAGTTCGGTGGCAGTGAGCGAGTGCGTTTGCATGTTCTGCCGTCACCGCCACCATTCGTGCCCAGAACTTTCAGCTCCCCAGATGGAGCCTCTGTCCCCACTGACCACCAGTGCCCCTCCCCCTCCCCCAAACCTCCCACCCACTTCCTGTCCCTCTGAATCGGCCACTCCGGGCCTCGTCTAAGGGGAGTCACACGGCACCCGTCCTTTCCCCGGGGGCTCATGTCACTGAGCGCGGTGTCCTCCGAGCCGAGTCTCCGTGGCCCCCGCTTCTCCAGGGGCGGCCCGGAGGGCCTGGCTGACGTCTAACTGTCCAGCGTGGACCGAGGAAGCTGCAAGGGTGAATTGTCCGTGGCTGTCACTCAGCCGCAGAAACGTCAGCTTTGGGGCCTCTGATGGAAGCCGAGTCGGAGGAAGTCGCGCTCTCAGTTCTGGACCACCTGTGGCACGGAGAGCCGCGTGGCTGTGCTGCGGACGCCCAGACGCCCTTGGCACGCCGGGGCACTCGCCGTGTCTTTGTGGTGGTAAAACACACATGACGTAACCTTTACCGTTTTAACCATGTTTAAGCGCGCAGTTCCGTGGGGTCAGGCACATTCACAGTTGTGCGGCCGTCACCACTGTCCACCCCAGAGCTTCCTTTCCATCGTCCCAAACCGAGGCTCTGTCCGCATCGAACGCCAGCTCCCCCGCCGCTGCCCCTGCCCTCGACACCATCATCCCACTGTCTCTGCGAATGTGACTCCCCTAGGGACCTCGCATAAGTGGAATCACATGGTGTTTGTCGTTTCGTTTCCAGCTTATTTCACTGAGCGCGATTTCCTCAAGGTTCGTGGGCGATGTAGCCTATGTTAGACGCTCCTTCACTTTCAGTGCTAATGTTATGATGAAGTTATAACACTTTACGTGACATGTAACAAATAGAATACATGTAATGCGTAACATCGCACCGTTTGTTTACCCGTTCATCAGTGGGTGGATGCGGGGCTCGCTCTGAACGATGCTGCCGAGAACCTGGGGTTCGAACATCTGTCAGGGTCTCCGTTTCCCCTTCGGGGAGCTGCGCACCTGGAGGCGGGTTCTGGGTCACGTAGTGACCAGCACAACACCCCTGAAGCGCCTCCGCGCTGTTCCCGCAGCAGAGTGCACGGGGGGCCATTGCACGGTCCCGCACATGCGCCTCCCATGCCTCTAGCAACAGCTGCCTGTGGCCCGGGGAGGTGGAACAGGGCCTGGGCCGGCTCCCCGCTGATGGCGAGGGGCACCGGGCGCCCTGTGTCTGCCTCAGCGGCGTCCTCCGCCCGTTTGAGTCGGGCTGTTTGATTTCTGTCATCGTTGGTCGTTAGGCCCTTGGCCTTTGCGTGCCCAAGGGAGTGAGGACCTTCCTGTCAGGGCGTCCCCTGCCGTCCACGGGTGCCGTGCCACGTGGCTGGCGCTCGGCCGTTCCCGCGGCAAGGCCGCTGGCAGCCCCATGCAGAGGGCTGGCCACTGCCTTGTTGCCGAATCACCTGGAGTTGACCAGGGGAATTATGGGGCCTTGGGGGGCAAATTGCCCCCACGTTAATCAGCAGGAACACTCTGCTGGGAAAGCCTTCACCCACACCCCACGCGGTGGCCCTCTGGGTCCCAGCGCCAGGAGGGGCACGGTGGCCGGGAGCAGGACCCTGGCCCCGGGGCCCTTCGGGCGAGAGCCTCCTTTCTTCTGGTTTAACGTTTCTTTGCAACTGGACCGCACATGCTCGGGCTCGTGAGCAGCCGCTGTCAGCCTGCTCCTGGTGCCGCGCAGTGGACCTTGGCTCCACGCGCTCTCTAAACACAGATAGTCTCCATGGCAACGCAGGCTCGCGACTCCCACCCGTGCACTTGCACCTCGCTCGGAGAAACGGCGGCACGCTGCGGAGCTGAAACCGCACACCGCGGGAGTGCTTGCACCCCCACGGCCTCGCCAGCTCCCGAGAAGCGCTGGGCGCTGTCCCCCGCTGTCAGCCGTCCTTGGGAAAAGGGGCTGTTTGGCCAGGCCCTCGACTTGTGCCGGAAAATAGGGTCTTGTGTGTAGCACCGTGTAAGGAATGACTGATGGGTTTCTAGGTGGTCGGGGTCAGCAGGCTTTCTAAGCAGGGAATGTCGTCAGGACACGGAGCGCCGGACAGCACGGAGCTTCCCGCGCCCCTTCACGGGGCCGAGCGCGGCCAGCACCGTCCCGGGCACCACCACCCCGACATGGAGCGCGCACGGGCCCGCCGCTCGGTGCCTCCTCCTTCTGTCTTCGCATCCGAGGCACGCGCAGCGCCTTCTTGTGCCTTCAGAAGTCTCGTGCTCTCCCATCACTCCCTTGGCCTTGTAAACCAGCCTTTCGGTGCCTGGTCAGCAGGACACAGCCACCAGGATTCAGGTCCTGCAGCTTCTGGGGCCCCCGGGGGACGGGGGAGCAAAGCTAAAGACGCGCAGGCTGCGGGACGGCGGTCGCCAGTGCGCTCGGCCCCGGCCGCCCCCGTCGGCGGTGCTTCCCAGTGTCTGGTCCACGCACGGACAGACTCCACGTGTGGCGGCCCGTTCTCTGCGGCCGATGGGTGCAGCTCAGCTGCGTCCGTCACGGGGCTCGCTGTCCCCTGAGCACCGACGCTCTGGTGGGCGGGGAGGAAGGACCCTCTCCCATTTGACCGTTTTCTTTTGCACTAAGAGCAGTCGTAAACCCCACTCACCCCAAATAGCTGCTGAGCGAGCAGCAGGAGGAGCAGTGAGGACGGGCCTGCGTGCCCCGTGACGCACGCTCCCCGCACCGCGTCTGGACGCCTGCGCGCCCCAAACTCATGCGCCCCAAACTCACGTGCCGACCTGGGATGGCCCACCTGGGCGCCGTCCCCCTGCCGGGACAGCCGTGTTTCACGGACGAGACGGAGCCTGGGCTCCAAGGACGGCGGGCTGCGCTTCTGCAGGCGGTGCCCAGAGATGGCGCGACTGAGGACATCTATTTAGCCCGGCGGATGGTCACCTGCCTTCCGCACCCTCCGCATGTGACTTAATGATCGCTCTGTAAGCCTAAGTCCCGTGAGGGGAGAAATACGCCCGCTGGCCGTCTCCTTACGCACCGCGTGACCACCAGGGAGGCGCGCAGGACGGGGACATGGTGCCGCCCCTGCCGTCGTGTCGGAGGAGACGGCGCTCGCCACGCCCGCGCGGCAGCCTCTCTCGGAGCGGGAGCAGCGCACGCGATGCCTCTGCTTGCTCGCGTGCGGGCTCAGAGCGGCTGGGGCGCTGCGTGGAGGCGGGACCCGGGCGGGCTGTGACGGACGTGGGGGACTCGGAGGAGGGCTGAGGGATGGTCCGAGAATCCCCTGGTCCGCGGGCCTCGCTGCGAAGTAGTCGCCCCTTGCTTGGTTCCGTGTTCTGGACAGCCCGGGGTGCAGGGCGGCCCAGGGACCCTGCCGTCTCTGGGTTCCGTCCCTATTGTCGCACGTGGCAGCCAAGGACAGTAGGTCTTCAGGCCTCGCGTTTGCACGCGCTCGCCCGCCTCGGGGAACGAGCCGCCCGGGAGGCTGGTGACGGGGGGTGGTCCTCGCTGTCAGGTCACAGGCGGCTGCTTCGGGTCCGTTCCCGGTGTCTCTGGAAGAGTGACGCCAACTCCCCTTGTAAATGTCCCTGATTTTTTGTCCTTGTGGGACGTGAATCGTGCATAGCCCCTGTGAGACCCCACGTGAGCGGCACGAGGGAAGTCGCTGTCGACCGGGGTGCCGGCCCCGCGTCTCCGGCACCCGGTACCTGGCACACAGTAGGAGCTCGCCAGCGGGGTCACCCGTGTCCGGCTTCCGTCACCCCGCCCGCCCTCTTCCTGTGGCTCCGCGATGGTTTGCTGTCTGCAGTTTGTTCTTCTCCACGTGGATGGGTGTGCTCGCAGCCAGAGTGAACCCCAGAAACGCAGAGTCGGGCTCGGCTCCCTCCACCGAGGGCGAGCGCGTCCTTGGTGACGCGGGTGCCGCTCCCTGTGCCCAGAGTGTGTGACCTGTCCCATGACGCCCGAGGGCCTCCGCAGCGGCCTGATGCTCCCACGGCTGCGTGCCCCTGCTCCCCGCCTTTCGGCCGGGAGAACGTGCTCGTCCCGGACCCACCCCAGGCGGCTTCCGGATCAGAACCTCCCAGCTGCTGGGCGGTTCCTTCTGGCGTCCTCTGAAAGGCAGGAGCGGGCGGGCAGCGCCGGGCGCCTCCTCTCCACGACTCCGCTCGCCTTCCTCACTCGCGAGGTGACTGCCGGGAGGGCCTGGAGCGGCAGTCCCGTCACCTATACGGCGTCCGTCACTTAACACACACCTTTGACAAGTGAACGGATATGAGGAAGTTCCTCTTATGGGTCTGGCCCGCATCTTAGGAATTTACTCATTGGCTTATTTCAGGAGCGCCGGCTCCTCTCCGAAGTTGGAGCCCAGGCTTCTGGGGCAGAGACGGCACCTTGTCATCCTCTGAGTGCCACTTCATGCCGATTGCGCTGAACACTAGAGAGAGCCAGCCCTGGGAACACACGTTTTGTTGTGCGAAAGTAATTTTTGACTTACTATCATATTGTTCGAAAAATACCGAGAAATGTAATTTCCACATAATCTCGTGGAAAATGTGATTTCTATCAACATACCTGCAAACCTTCTTTTCAGAGGATGTCCCTTTCACATTAGTTCACAAAATTCCAACTAGGTTTTGAAAGCTTTGTCTTTGAAACATATTTATTCAATTAGTTAAAAAAATTTTTTTTAACGCCAGTTCCTAATCGTTTTTCTAAAACATGAATTAGAGGGTCACTAAAGGTCGTCGTAATCTAAATTGAGATTTCACGTTTTGGAATTGTGACCGGTTGGAGAAGATTGACGAGCACACCCGCCATTGAGAATCCCAGTAAACCCAAGAGAATCATTGGAACTGGAACTTTGTTGAAATCATTTAGGCCAGTGGCTCTTGCAGCGTGGACCCTGACCAGACACATCGGTGTCACCTGGGCTCCAATTGGACATGTGGATTCTCAGGCGCGTCTCAGACCTAGAGGACAGGAGCTGGGGGCGAGGCGTGGCCATTGGAGTGTGACAAGCCCTCAGGGGTTTCTGACAGCCCTAAGGTCTGAAATCCAGTCTGCGAAGCTTCCCCCGGACCCGGCGCTGCGTGGCTGGGGCCCCTGGAGGCCCGGGCTCGGCGGGGCAGCCTGGGCTCAGCACCCCCAGCCCTGCAGTCGAGGCGGGGCTCTCCTCTCTGTCCCTCACGTCCTGCCACTCCTCAGTGAAATGAGGATAGATGCAGGAGAAACCGAATCTCGCACCACGAGGCCGCTGGCCGTCCACACGCGCAGTGACTCCGACACCCAAAACTCAGGCGCTGCGCTGCATGTGGTGTTGCTGGTCCTTCCCGACAGCAGCGGCCGCTGGCCTCCGCAGCCCGGTGCTGACCTCAGGCCTCTCACCCGACGCCGACGTTCAGGCTCACGGCCAGCACCTCCATTTGAGGTCTGTGGTGAGTGGCGGGAGGGCCGCTGGGGACCGTGTCAGACTTCGGCCAGTCACGCATCTCTGGACGAGCCCCCCGTGTCCCCACCCCCCAATGCCGGTCCCGCGAGGTCTGGGCTCAGTGCGGGTGTTGGGGTCGTGCTCACTGTCACCCAGACCCAGGCTGGTGCAGCCCTGGTGGGGGCGTCTGCCTGTTGTCCCACTGCCTCTAACCCGGTAGCGAGGCCGGGGGCAGCTGCCACCCACATGGCCGGAAGCCGACACCCGTTGGAGTCACAGACAGAGGGCTGCCCAGCTGCGTGGCCCTTCTGGGGAGGCCTGGGCAGGAGGCCGTGTGCTCTCTGGCCGGCGGTACTCTGCCGTCCTCACTGCAGGTGGGTGCTTACTGGCCGGAGGCTTCGCTTCAGCATGATGGCGACGTGAAGGACACAAAGCAAGAGCCGGCGGGCGGCGCCTCCTCGCGGCCCATCCTCTGGAGGGCTGGGCACCCCGGTGTTTCCCCTGAGAGGCTGTCCTCACCTCCAGTGTGTCTGCGGGCGCCGGCCTGGTGTCCCTGCTCCCACGCCTCCCCCTGTGCGTTTCCGTCCACTCAAGGTGCAGCGGCCTGTCCCAGGCGGGTCCCTCCTCCGGCCTCCAGTGCCTCAGGGACACTCCAGCCCGGGTCACTGGCTCCTTCGACACCCGAGGTCTGCAGACTCTGGAGATGCAGCGTTGGCGGACTGAGTGTCGCTCGCATCCGGTGTCTGACCCCTGATGGTGACGGGCCACATC
The DNA here is from genome assembly GCF_014176215.1 of Rousettus aegyptiacus. Classification (NCBI taxonomy): domain Eukaryota; kingdom Metazoa; phylum Chordata; class Mammalia; order Chiroptera; family Pteropodidae; genus Rousettus; species Rousettus aegyptiacus. The sequence continues at coordinate 657,374 of NW_023416286.1, forward strand.
CACGTGGGTTGCCAGCAGGGGCCGGTCTCTGACAGCAGGGTCTCCCCCCACCCCCCCGCCCCCCGGCTCCTACTTGGCCTGCGTTTGGTGTCCCACGTCATATAAAGTGTCTTTTACATCAGGGACAAAGGCCCGGTGTCTTGTTTGTCTAGTCCAAGTGCTGGACAAACAGGCACCGCCACCTCCCCTTGACCCGCCTCCCCGCCCTGTTTGAACACGGGAGACCCCAGAGGGGCCCCAGCGGGAGCGTCTGTCAGCGTGTGTCCCCCGATGGGAGAGGCCTTGAGTCCTGCCTGTTTACAGTTCAGAGGTCTCCCCACGGAGAGCCAGGGCGAGGGCCCCGGTGGGAAACGGCTGACCGCCTCCGCACGCGAGCACGGACTATCTAAAACGTTTCAAAACAGCGATATCCAGAGGTTTTATTACCGACATAGAATTAAGCAACAAATTCTTGGGACTCTCCATAAATCAAAAATTACCGCCCCCGGCAAAATAAAAATGCCTGGCCGCGTTTCGGGGAGTGAAGTTATTAATTCATCGAAATGACGTGCTGCCTGTACCTGTTTTCGGGAGGTGGTTTTTTCCTGCTCCATCTGGGACGGCCAGCTCATCCCCTCCTTCCCGCTGTGGAATTTGCAGCACACTGTAAAAGGCCCATTCCAGCTCTATCACGAGGAATGGAATTTGAGGAGTTCACAGTTATTTCAGCCCTCTAAACTTAAAAAAAAAGCACACACACATTTTAATAAGAGAAAGTATTCTGTCATTAGGAGAATTTTTTTAAAAATCCGAAAATTGTAATCCAGTGGACATTTACCAGTCTCCCTGAGTTCTCGTCTGTGATCTATGCACCTGCCCGGGCCGGGCAGTCGGTTCTGTGCGCTCGGTTCCCTGGGCTGTGGAAGGGAGCGAAGCTGACGGCCGAGCTGCCGCTGCTCCCCTACCCCGGCCGTGTACTCAGCACCTCAGTTCCTTTAACGCAGGCTTTAAAGGCACCACAGCAGACGGAGACGAAGGACTCGTACTGACCCCGAAGCTTGGAGTTTTACGATACTATCACGATTTTTATGTGCGGTGCTTCCGGAGAGATTGTGACAACACAGATCGTTTTTGTCGTCTTTTTGCCCTGTGTGTGTGTGTGTGTGTGTGTGTGTGTGTGTGTTCTCTCTAGTGGACAGCGGATATCTGCAGGGCACCGAATGGCTTTAAATGCCTCCCAGGGTATTTGCCCTTTGGATGCCGTTTCATAGGAAATACTTTTTAAACCACGCCTTATAGTTGCAGTATTTTCCAAGCGAATGAATATTACAATTTCAGTCCTATTTTTATCCAACAAGTAAAGTGTAAAGGTGCGACCGTCCTCTAAGGTAAATGGACAGTGTTACCCTCTGGGACTCCGTAAATGCTGGGCTCCGGCGAAGGGCCGGTGGGCGGTGCCGAGGGCGACGGGGACACTGTGCCCTGCCTGGCGAAGAGGTCGGGGTGATGCCAGCCTTCAACACAGTCCTCGGCAGCAGCGTGTAAATCAAAAAGGAAACACTTCTTAGTTCCAAATGGCAAAGCTCCGATGGTCTTCCGTCATCTCCCCTGTGCGTTTTAAGAAAATATTCAACTATCAAGCTATGTCAGGAGTTGCCCTTTTGATGTTTTGGGGCCACACCTCGCCTTGCTCTGCGTTTGTTCAGACCCCCGGCCTCGGTGGCGGGCGGGATCTGGGCCAAGCCGGCAGGGACACACGTTCTTGAGGACGGTGGCCTGGGTCGGAGGCCCCCAGCGGACACCCCCCCTCCCCGCCCCTGTGTGGCCGCGGGCACCTGGGCCACGCCGAGCCTCACGCCCGCAGCGTCTTTGTACTGCGAATGCCGCTGCCTCGAGGCCGGCGGACCCTTACGAAGCACATGCGCGGTGACGTCGATGCGCACACGTGTCGCGGGCGTCAGCACACCTGCACAGGTGAGGGCCCCGGGCGCGCAGACGCGTCTTCCCCCGAGGCCCGGCTCTTCGCCGCGGCTGGCGGGTGGGCGCTGCATTTCCCTTCGCGTTTGCTCTGATTCCATCAGAGTTTTGATATTCCTGCCTTTTCACTCTTTCAGAATCAGTTTTCTTATTTTTTTCTTGCTAAAGTTATAAGGTTACAAAATGTTAATTATGAAAATAAAATTAGAGCTTGAAATACTTAAACATCTCTCTGTAAATGGATAACCTGGTGGAGAAAGACGCCGTATTCGCTTTCCAGCTCTGACCATTACCGTGAGCACGTGCGGTCCGCGCGAGGAGGACCCCACGCGGGACCCCACGCGCGGCCGAGGCGTGTCCCCTGAGGCCGGCCAGGCTGGAGCCGCTCGTAAGTGGCCGGGCGGCGGGAGCTGCTCGCTAGCCGGCGACGACCTCGCCCGCACGTGGACGCGGTTCAGCCCCCTCGAGGTCCATGCGCGAGGCCCGCGTTAGCGCACCTGCGCCGGCGCCCCCGAGGCCTCCGGGGGCGCGCCCGCCCCGTGGCAGGTGCGCGTCGCGGAACGGCGGCCGGCGCAGCCACGCGCCCCTGGCGAGGCCGGCGCCTCCCAGAGTTCACGGCGGAGTTTGCCGCGGGTTAAATTTTTTCCACATATTTGTTAAAAAAACAGGTTTCAGAAGCTAAGTGAGATTGGAGGAGGAAGTGAATCCAGCCACAAAGCACTGCCCAGATGGAAACGGAACTTCGAGTCGGGGCGAGACGCGGCCAGAGCCCTTCTCCCCGCGTCTGCCCTGCAGGGAGAGCCGGCGCTTCCAAGGGCGGCTTTGCCAGAATCGTGGCATCCGTCGGGAGGAAGCGCCACGGAGCATGCGTGAACTCGTGCCCCAGACAGGGGCGAGGGTGCCCGCCACAGGGACCTTCCAGCCGAGGGTCTGAGTTCCTTGTGACCGGAAGTGGTTCTTTACCGGGGCGTCTGGGGCTTGGGGACGCCGAGCCCCTTTTGTCCCGGACGCTGGCTGGTTTTCCCTTGCCGTCTGCGGCGCGTGTATTTGGATGCCGCAGTGAGAACGTGCTGAGTTTAGACTCTTTCCCCCCTGTGCCTTTTGTGGGAAAGGCGATCTCTGCAGTTGTGTCAATAAACACGGTTTATGGAGTAAAGGTATTTCCTGCTCGGTTTGCTGGTCAATCCCCCCGATTTCTGGGGAAGAGCCGCAGGGCGGCCGAGGCAGCCAGGGCCCAGGTCTCAGGAGCGCTGTGACTTTCTCTGCCCCGGGGGGTCCCGGCTTTCGCCTCCTGATTCAGAGACCTCTCTCGGTCACGCCAAACACACCCTTTAACTCAGGACGTCACAACGAAGGCGGAAGCACGCACTGCCGGCCCGCATCAGTCCCCAGAGCACGGCAGCCATACCTGCTGCATTTGGGTCACCACCCGGACCATTCTCTTTAAGGACTTTGGGGACCCTCGGCCAAGGAACTGGCCCTGCGTGGCTTGCTCGGAGGCCCTGCTCCCTCTGACCTGCCGGACCGTCCCTGCCCTGTGTCGCATGCTGTCGGTGCCCCGCGGACCTGCCTTCCTACCGAGCGTCCACCAGGAGCCCGGTCACTGTCGGGCGCCCTGTGAGGCTGGGAGCAGCAGACGAGACGTGGTCCCTGATCCCAGGAGCTCCGACTGGTGGGGTCAGATCCGGGCCATGCTCCCACTGCACAGGGCACCGTGTGGCTGCCACAGGGCTGCATGCAGAGCACCCAGCAGGGCCACTGAGAGAGCCAGGGCGTCACAGGGCTGTGGCAGCATACGGCACTCTACCCACGGCGGGGGGCGGGGGGCCGGGCGGTGCTTTCAGCTCTGCACTGCGCCGGAGGAAGTGCATGCTTCTCGGTTCGTAAACTGCTGCAGAAAACAAGGCCTTCGTCCAACTATTAATAAAAAGAGATTCGGGGAGAAAATAATAGCCAGGAGGCTAGTGAGAGGCACGAAAGGAAAACCGTCATCCCCAGGTCACGGCGTCGGCCTCCGAGGCTGCGTGGACGCGTCACCCTGGTAGCACGAGAAGTTCACGGAGAACGTTTTCATGACGGCGTGTTCTCCGTGAGGCTCACACCGCAGATGGGGCATCGCGTCCTGCCTGTCATCGGCAGGTGCTCAAAAAAAACGCTTACGGCCAGACTCTTTGATGGTCGGCCTTACGTGCGTGTGGGACGTTCGAGGGTCCCCACGGCGAGGGCAGACGGGGCTGCTCGCACCCACTAAGACTGCGCTTGACACGGTGGCTCTGGCAGAAGGTCACCACTCGAGTGTTTCAAAGCTGCTCTCTGGCTTCCAGGCTGACTGGAAAGTGCTACTAGCTCTTTATTCCTTTGCTTCGTAGGTACAAAAAACCCACAACATAATACCAAAACTGCTCGCATCCAACCCTGCCTTTCCATGGACAGAGGTTTTGCCTGAACAGCGGTCTGTGGAACTGGTTCAGTATTTTGAAAACATACGCATTAAACTCTTGAGCAAAAGTGGATTAGAACCTTGTGCGTTTGTTGGAAGAGCCACGATTCTCTCACCATCGTACGACTGTGTGATTCCTCTACGGTTTTGGTCAGTCCCCCCCCTCCCCCCGCGCGGCTGCTACTGACCACACGCATTGCATCATTCTTGACATGCCGCTGTTTTAACGCTCCGATCTCTGGCATTGCTTTTCAAGAATTTTTTTTCTAATTTCTCTCTCTGGAGTTGTGTGGAGAGTTCCACGCCTTTCTGTCCCATTAGGGAGACCTTCAGACCTTCTCCGCAGTGTCCTAGATCCATGTGTTTCATTTGGTGTTTTATTGATCTTAAAAAAAAAAAAAATAAAACTCCTGGCGTCTGCTGTCGCTGGTTTAGCTGCTTGAATTAAGTCTTTCTAAGTTGATTATTTTTTCCACGAGGGAGGGTCGCAGCGTGTGAGCCTGATAACACTCACCAGGCCGTGCTGGAGTGTGTCTCAAGCATTTTTTCATCTTGTCCACTTTTAATAATTAACAGTGGAGCATTTATGACGTGAGGAGATTTCGTTTTTTGAAAACATCGACTTGATTAAAAGGTGATGTTTATTTAATCTGTTCGTCGCTGACTCTGAGGGGAGCAACCGCAAACCCCTATCCAATGATTTTAAAAATTCAAAAAGAGAGAATAATTAAATGGGCATGATGCCTAGAAGCCAAGAGATTTACTCCGGCGGCCAGCTCAATACCCAGGTCTGAGGCAGAGCGAGAATCCGGGTGGGGACAGACCCGGGCGCCATCTCTGCCCCGTGTCCGGGGTCGCTGGCTGCAGCGGTGGCTGCTGGCGGAGTGCGGGGCTCGGCCCTCCCTGTGCACGGCCTCGGTGACCATGGCCACATCACATGACTGCCAGGGTCCTTGGCTGTCACGTGAGGAAAACGTCCCCAACGTGCGGAGGAGGCGCGCTGGCACGGCGGCAGCCCCGAGCCCCTCCTCTCTGCAAGGAGGGTTCTCACGGCTCTCCCCTTGCCTTTGTTTCGTATCAGCTCCTCGAGGACCCGGGCTGTGTCGGGTTTGCTTCGTGCCTTCTGCGCTTCCGAGCGGCGTAAGCGGTCCGTGACCATTTGTCGAATGACTGTGTGGTTCCACGCAAAACGACTGTTCTACCGTTTCGCTGCCCCTGATGGGAATTGTAAGACTTGCCACCTGGGACCGGCCGACTCACTGCGTCTGGGCGCAGGAGTGTGTTGCGTTATAGGGCCGAGCCTCGCGAGGTCGCAGGCAGGAGCTCGACGCTGTCCTAGGCCTGGGCCGTGGGCGTGTCTGAGGCTGACCGGTGTGAGTCATGTCCCTAAGAGGGAGCAGAGCCGTCTGTCGAGGGCCCGCAGTCCTCACAAAGGGGGTTCGAGAAAGTGCGTGACTTTCCCACCGGCCAGAGACCGGCGAGACCCTTGGAGGAGAAGCCCGGGGGGGGGGGGGCGGGGAGCGTGTGCGGCCAGGGTGGCCGTTCACGGCGCTGGGCACGCCTGTCACTGCCGCGGCTTCGTGTCCATGGCCCCGCACAGCTTCCCTCCAGCTGCTGACATGTCATGGTAATCACACTGAGTTTCGCACACGCTCTGTGTTCCTGCGGAAAGGGCGCTCAGATCGACAGAAGTGCGGCCCTCACGGGCGTCGACCGAGCCTCGGCGTCTTCAGCGGACCCCACGGGCCGCTGTCGCTGCAGTAGCTTGGCTCGAGCCCGGCCGCCCGGGCGCGCTCTGCCCGGCTCGCCTTGCAGCCGCCCTCTGCGGCCATGACCGCCCCTCTGTCTTCTCGCTGTCTTCCGCAGTCCATGGTAAGATCTGGTAAGTCGCCGCGTCACACGAAGATCAAGGACATGTTTTTTATTACTGAGCGTATAAGTAACAAGCCTCAAACGCTGTGGAGAAGGTTCTCGTGAGCACTGGGAAATGGACCCTTCGTGACTGCCAGGCGGGCGGAGAGACCAGCGTCTCACTGTCTGAGGTTGGGTTGTGCCTTTGCCAAGACTTGGCGGCGAGCATCCCGCCGGCTGTGGGGAGGGCTGATTCTGGGGGTCCTGGGGTGCCCCCTCGGGCACCCACGACTTCAACGTTGGGGAGACTTGGGCTGCAGTAACAGGTCCACAACCCTTGGGCTGGTGCCCCTACCTCTCAGGAGAAGACCTTGTGCTTTAAATACAGGTCCTCGAAGACGCGTCACCCAGAAGCCGTCTGGTTTCCGAGCGACGCTGCCCGGGGCCTGTTTAGCTACAGGGAGGAGCAGCATGGAAAGGAAGCTCCGGTCTGTCGAGGCGTGGCTGGGTGGCCGTGCGTCGACGAAGGAAGCGAGGGGCAGGCGAAAGCGATGAGCAGGAAGGAAGTGGGGGTCGCTCACGGGGGCACGGTACCCACGTTCACTCGGACTTTGTTTCATTTTCGTCTTCAAAGCTGTTTTTTCATGCAATAAGATGAAAATGGGCAGTGTAGTTCTCGAGCTCAGCCAGTCGAGGGGAATGGCATCTGTGACCCCCGGTCCCCGTGTGCCGCGACTTCCCAGGCCGCTCCCTCAGGCCCCGGCGCGTCCTTGCACGGAGCTGCCCTCCAGGGCGCCAGCGTGCAGGACGTGAGCGGAAGTGACCCCCGTTTTCTGAGCCGCGCTCCATGACTTCCTCCTCGTCATGGCTCTGCTTCTCCTTCTGCGTCTCTGTCCCCGCGCCCTCGTCTGCCCTTCTGCGTCTCTGTCTCCTGGTGAATTCTTGGCGTGTCCAGCACTGGCCCCCAGCTGTGCCCTCGCAAGCTAGAAACCACTTAAGTACCTTTAAGAAAAATTTTTTTTGAGCTCACCGATTTTCATAAGGGCCCTTTTCACAGAGGAGAAATACCGGAGGGTCGTCACTTACTAAGCCACTGATTCGCCCTCGGCACGTGAGCCAGCGCTCGTGTTTGTGGCCGAGACAGGGCCACAGACCATTATTCGGGCTGTGCAGACCAGGCCGCCTCAAGTTTGTGGGGTTCGTCTACACACATAGGTGTCGCTGTCCTGCTAACATTCGGCACACCTGTGGGAGGGAAGTGTCCCGAGGTGGAACCCGGGTCCTGTCCTCCTGCTCTGACCTCGCCTCTGCTTCCGTTAAAGTCCACACTTGAGTGAGCGTCTCAAGTTCGCCTCCACCCGAGGGAGCTCCTGTCTGCCCCTCGGCCACGGCGGTGTGCGGCGAGCACTCGCTGGCCTGGCCGGTTGCTCGCAGGGCATTTGCTAAGACTCAGATCTGGGGGACTTTGTGAATTAGAGCCCCCAATAACCCTTGACACCCGAGCCCACCTTTTACTTAATAAGCCTGCAGATAAGTCTAGATTCACGTTTGATAAAAGCCAGTTTATGATGATACAGATCCTCCCTCCAACAAACTAATTTGTTGAGACCATAAGCATGCATGTTTCTTTCAATTCGTAAATAATAGTATAAATCATTGCTGTTGTTTTAAACTGGTCACCAAGAATCCTACATTTCTATAGGTGATTTCAATCAGGGTTGAATAAGGTCCAGGTGGGATCTATCTCTGGGATGCAGGGTTGGTTTGATGTACGCCAATGAATCAGTGTGACACGGCACATCACGTAGAGTGGACGATAAAGACGACCACACGGTCATCTCAACAGATGCGGGCAAAGCATCCATTCGTGTTAGAGGACTCTCAACAAAATTGGCGTAAAAGGAGCCTCCCCAACACGACAGAGGCCGTTTATGAAGCTCCCATGGCCAGCACTAACATCCGTCGTCACTCTGAGGTTTGGTGCCACACGAGGACGCCCACACTTCTGCTCGGCAAAGTATCGGAGGTACCAGCACACGCAGTCAGACAAGAAAAAAGCCATCTACATCAGACAGGAAGAAGCAAGATGATCTCTGTCTGCAGGTGACATAATTCTACATGTAGGAAAACTCTAAAGCCTCCACCAAAAAACGCTGTTGGAGCTAACCGATAAATTTAGAAAAGCAGCAGAATACAAAATCGACGTAGAAGTTAGTTGCGTTTCTTTGACACCAACGACGATCTACCTGAAAAGGAAATCAAGAAACAATCCCATTTACAACATCAAAAAGAACAAAACACTCAGGGATAAATTTAATCAGTAAGCGACAGGTCTGCACAGCGAACACCGTCAGGCAGCGTGAGAGAAACCGGAGAAGACGCAGACGAGTGGACAGGCGGCCGTGCCCATGGACTGGAAGAGTGACGTGCGTAAAACGTCCATGCCACCCAAAGCCAAATGTAGATTTAATGTAATCTGTAAAAAAAAGGAAGAAAACCCAAGACAACTCAAAAAATTAGCAAAGAGGACAAGCAGATGGCCGACAGGCACGTGAAAACGTGCTCAGCATTGCTAATCGCCCGTGAGGGGACAGTGAGATGTCCCCTCACGGCTGTTAGAATGCAAGACCAGTGTCGGTGAGGACGTGGAGAAAGGGACCCCCGCGTGCTGTTGGTGGGGGTGTGGACTGGTGCAGCCACTGTGGGACCCGTGTGGCGGGTCCTCAGAAAACTACAGCTAGAACCTCCATGGGGCCCAGCAGTTCCGCTCCTGGGGTCGGCGTCTTGCAGAGGCACCTGCAGCCTGCGTTCACTGCAGCAGTCACAGCAGCTGAGACAGGGACGCGACCCGAGTGTCCACCGATGGAGGAGTGGATGAAGAAACTATGGGGCACACACACTGGGCTGTGACTCAGCCTGAGAAAAGGCGATCTCGTCGTTTGCGGCCACGCCGAAGGGCCTGGAGAACCTGCCGCTCCGTGAATAAAACAGAAACCAGGGAGACACGGCGTGGGCTCGCGGGCGGAGCGGCACAAGCTGAGCACATGCAAGCGGGGGGTGGACGGCGGCCGCGGGAGGCGGGGGCGTTGGTCAGAGGGTGCAGAGTCGCCATCGCGTCGGATGACGAGTCTGGAGACGGCGTGGACAGACCGCGTGGACAGACCGCATGGACAGACGGCGTGGACAGACCGCGTGGACAGACCACGTGGACAGACCGCGTGGTGGCGTCCGTGGCCGACGCTGAAGGCCTGCGCGGAGACGCGGCTCCGGGCGCTGTTGCCACACAGTAAGCGGCCCCCCTGCCAGGGCGTGTGCTCAGCCGCTTCGCTGCGGGTGTGCACCCTGGGGCGTCGCGCGTACCCCTGAGGCGGACTCGGTTTCCATTAAAAGCGTGAGGAGACGTTGACCGTCGCCGACAGAAGAAACGCGCGAGGACCCGATTCGCCACGCGCCCTGCTCTGCGTGTCCTCGCGCCGCGTTCGGGGTCACGGGAGGTCGCGGCGTCCTGTGGCGGCCGATGGCGCCGCGCACTGCTGGGCGAGGCAGCGGGGGCCGGGGGAGCAGAGCGGGTCTGTGTGTGGCTGGCGTGTGCTAGCGTGCGCGGCAGGTGCCACACGTGCCCCAGCGTGTGTCCAGCGAGGTGGCCGGGAGGGGCGGTGGGCGGTCCCGCGCGTGTGCAGAGGACAGCGGGGCCGGCAGTGGCTGGCAGAGGCAGGTTCGCACCCCCACCCCGGCCGAGAGCCGCCCCCCAGCCCTCCCAGGTGGCCACTCGGTGGCGGTGGGGTGGCACCTTCCAAGCGCGCCGGCCTGCGCCCGTCCGCCCCTGGCCGCTTTCAGCCCCTTCGTCCTACTTCACCGACTCAGGCGAAAACAACATTGGACAAGGAATTGAACGCAGGATCGGCTGAGTCCGTTTTCAGCTTTTAAAGGCAAGGTGGATTCTTTCTCCGTGAGACCATATCCCCAGCCTCCAGAACAAGGGTCTTCGCGCGCGGCGTCCCTCCGGGAGGCAGAGAGCCTCAGGCGGGGATGCGGGGGTGTGGCAGGCGGCCGCCCAGGGGGGCCCCTCCCCACCCAGAGAGGGGAGACCTCCTACGGTTAGGGGCTGGCCCAGGTTTGCGGACTGCCGCTTGGCAAGGCAGAGTTAAAAATGTGTTTATTAATAATGGAGCTAGCTGTGCGGCAAAGTGGATGTTGAAATAGACCAGAACCGGAGCACAGGCCACCAGCAGAGAGCCGTAAAAACCAAAGTTACAAAACAGCGCGCGCGCTCTGCCCGCTGGGCCGTGCCGGCCCCGGGGTCGGGCCCTCAGCCCGGGCCTCGCCTCCGGCGGGGGTTCGCTGCACCCCACGCGCCTGCCTGCGTCCTCTCCCCGGCCGGGCCAGGCCCGGCAGAGGGGTTGTTTCTCAGTGTCCGTTTCATAATGTTTATTTCCTACCATGCGCGTGGGGACTGGCTGCCTTCGAGTTTTTCTAGACGAGATACAGGCTTCCTCCTGACAAGATGCACTTCCTGGAGGAGGACGCGGGGCAGGCGGGGCCGGGCGGGGACAGAGCCCGACAGGCGTCCTTTGCGCTTTCTGTGGCCTTCTTGTCTCAGGGACCTCAGAAGGCCCTGCCCAACCCCAGACACCTGACCCCTTTTCTCTGCAAGAGACCACAGAACCTCTCTGAAGACTGTCCAGACTCTGGCACCCCCCAAATCCTCGTTCTTCATCCTGAGAGGCACTTCGTTCAGTGCAGACTCAAGACGAGGTCGCTGAGAACCAGCCGATGCCACCCGCCCGGCCCCAGGCTCCCGCAGAGGCGGGTGGCGGCCCCCTCGCCGAGCTGGGCACGGCCCCGACGTGTGTCCACGGCCCGCGGGGCAGACGTGTGGGCATGCCAGGAGCCTGGCAGAAGGTAAAGATTCAGCTCTCATGTCAGCGTGACTCCAGGACGTGTCCCACCTCCTGCCACTGGCCGTGCCCGCAGGACGCCGTGGCATTGCTAACGCTCCAGCCACGGCACGTGCAGAGCCTTGCGTGTGCGATGCCGCCTCGGCCGATGGTTTGACCGGAGAGCGAGCATCATGAAGAAAACGCTGTTAACAGAACAGCGCGGCTCACGGGCCTTCCTCCCCACGACGGCGCTGGGGGCCTCGGGCGCCCTGCTCCCTGCCGTGAAGCCGGCCCCGGCCGCAGGGCCCCCCCCAGGCGGCAGCGGCAGCCAGCGGCCATGACGTCGAGTGCAGGGCCTTCCTGAGTACGGCAGCTCGTTGCCCTCGGCCCCCTGAAGGGCCGTCCCCAGGAGAAGCCTGGAGAACCGCAGGGGTGGCGAAGGGAGGGACTCCGGCAGGGACTGAGACCTGGGCCGGGCACGGGGCGGGTCACGCGGTTCAGACCCCACCCACGGTGCTAGCTTTTTAGCAGAAAAAGTGAGAAGAGAAAAAGGAATAACAATTTTCCTGTGTTTTTTTCTTTTTTATGGCAGCTATAAATGTCTTCATAAATAGGGCACCTGTTCAAAGGAATTTTTTCTCGTATGTCATGCTAGAGTAATGAAGCCAATGGAAAAACCGAGAAAGAATAAAATTCCAAGAGTCGATTCTGATTCTTTCGGGGAGGAGGCTGGAAAGGCTGCGATGTCTCAGACTTTAACCCCTTGCGGGTTTGCCACTCCCGGGAGCCCTCTCCTCCTCATCCTGACAGACACTGGGAGCCCACGAGCCCTCAGGGAACAGCTGGGGTCCCTGGACCGGCACCTGTGCCTCAGCGGCCTGAGAGGCCTGTGGTGGGGGGCGGGGGGGGGGCATTGGGCGGTGGAGGGATGGCCCCCGAGGCTTCCCAAGAGCAACGCTCCTGGGCTAGGTAATTGGAGCCTCGAAGTTTGTATTCTAAGTTTATATTTATTGATTTAGCTCGGTTCTTTGGAGAACTACAGAAAAACCCTTTTATAATCCAGATTTCGAGAAAATATGTTGCTGCTCCTAAGCCAGTAGGGTCTTCCCCCCCCCCCCCCCCCGCCCCCGCAGTTGGGCAGGGTCTCTCCACCCCTCCAGCCCCCCCTCCAGCCCCGTCTGTGGGAGGAGCAGGATCTGTGTGACGACCTGGGTTACTTTTTCTGCCTAGTCTCAGTGGTAGAAAGCTTAGACTTAAGTTATATGCTCAATTTCCGTAATGAAAGTAATAATTATAACAGCTAACATTTTCTGAGAGCTTACTAGGCCTCTTTTGAGATGCTAAGTAAACACTTTGCATTTAATCCTTTCATTTAATCCTCTTTACTGCCCTATGAAGTAGCCATCCATCTCATTCTTTTTTTTTTTTTAAATCATTTAGGTTTTTTTGGCCATAAAATCTTTTTCTTTTGTACTTTATTTAGTTATAGCGTGATTCTCCCTTCACCAAAGAGAAGCTGAGGTTGGTGGAGACAGCTGGGTCATGGCAGCTGGCTGGCGTGGGGCCTGGGTTCGAGTCCAGGTGCCTGTCGGCCCCGTGCTCAGGTGCCGCCCCATGGCCCCCCACAGCCCAGCAGGTCGTCCTGGACACGCCCCACTTCAGAGCTGGCCCCGTTGTCCTCCTGCAGGTCGATGGTAAGGGCTCGGCTGTCGCGGGGGCTGCAGGCTTGCCTCGCAGCCGATGCGACATAAATAATGAAGAGAAACAGGGTAGCTGCTGCTAACCCACAAATCCAGTGGCGTCAGCCCCAGGACCTTCCATCCTTCAAGGACTCGTCCCCCCTCAGTGTGGATTTCCACATGGGCCTCAGCTCCCCCTTCCTACGTGTCCATGGTCGTTTAGGATTCTTTTAAAAAAAACAATTTTGAACGATGAAGCATTTCGATCGTGAAATGTAAGTATCTTAATAGGCGTCACCACCGTCCACATGACATAGATGTGAATTTACACACGTAACATTTCAGATTTCTCACTAAAAATAAATAAAGCGCAGAGCCAAATTCACAGCCGCCATCCGCCTCCCTCTTCTCTTGCTTTCCCGGAGGAATGTCCACCCAGAAATCGCCGCTAAGCCCCGGCACGCCGTGTGCCACGCACGTTTGGGCTTCCCACACTAGCGCCCGTCCGCGCACACGCATGTCACCTGCGGGCTTCAGAACGCGCGTGAGTGACGCCGCGTGGCCTTCCGCCGGGCGCCGGGCCTCGGCGACGGCTCTCGCCGTAGAGACGTTTCAGCGTCGCTGCCTTCACGGCGGGTGGCCGGCCCTTCGCGTGTTGTCGGACACGTGCTCGCGCGCTACGGCGTCGTAAAGATGCTCTCTGACGCATTCGCGCGGTCGGCTCTCGCGCTTTAATCCGTTTGAAGACGGTCCCGGCACGCACGCTGGGTCCTTGCCGCGAGCGCAGACGGGGGACAGACGGCGGGGAAGGCTGCCGCGCGCGGTCGTAACTTCCTCGGGCCTCCTGACGTCGACATCCGTCATGAACCTGCGCGCGACCTGCCCCCAGACCTCCTGGGGTCTGTGTTTAATGACTAAGTGCTTCACTTCCGGGGGTTCGCGTTGGGCCCTCGGAGCGTTGCCGGTTCGTGGGTTATGGTCACAGACGCCCTTCGACGTCCCGGTCTGCCTAACGACGCCCGCGTTGGTCTCCGTGGGCTCGCCTCCCCGCCCGCGGTCCCCGAGCCTCTGCCCCTCTCTCGGCCGCGTGCACACCTGTGACGGCCGCGTCCTTCTGCCGTGATCTCTGCGGCTGCGGGTCGGAGCTCATCTCCAGCCCTCGAGCTGTCGTCACCCCGTCGGGTTAGAGGCCGAGGGCCAGTCCCTGCAATGTGGTTTTCTGGCCGTTTTTCTGAGCAGTCCCGGAGATGGGCGGGAGTAACCGTAACGTTGTTCCTGGTCTGTTGGTGGGTTGACTTAAACTTCAGACACTAATGACTTGAAGTCTGGGGGTTTATGATCTGAGATGCATGTTTTCCTTTTCCTCCAAGAGCCCAGGACAAGACTGGCAGAATCCCGGTCCTCATGGGCGGGGCCGTGGCCGTCTGTTTGCGGGGAAGTGTCCTCAGAGGGTCTGAGCTCTGTGGACTCCCCACCCGGAATGAGACCAGTCAGTGCCTTATTGCCCACAGTTGTGTGGGCGCGAAAGCCCCAACACCATCCCCCTTCTGCTGGCCCCCAGGCCCCAGAGCCAGCTTGGGCAAGGCCAGTTGTCTCTTTACTCTTGGGGCCTTGAGTTTCCTCTGTCTTTCTTGCAAGGCCAGCCGTCACACGATAGACCATTCTCACCGTTTAATCTACCATTCCGAGCTTCTCGTGGGGAGATGATTTTTGGATTGTTGGTCTCCTGGTCCTCTAGAACGGGGAGCCTGAAGCCCTTTCACGGGTGTTCAGTAGGCTCCCCGGCCATCGGGGGCGGTTCCCAGGACTTCCTGGGGTCCAGGCTCTGCTGGGAGACACCTCCCTGGCTTGGGGCCCCACTGACTCTCTCAGAACGGGAGCAGCTGAAACCTCACCCCTCTGCTGATGCTGCTGCTCTCCTTTGCAATCTGCCCTGAAGATGTGAAGACATCACTCCCCCTTCACACCTCTCCAGCCTCAAGTCAGCTCCTGTCACCTGGCATTTCTTTCAATGATAAGCCTCCTTTATTTTGATTCCATTATAAAAACACTCCCTTCTGATAATCAGACCAAACCTGCTTTTCCGGCCAGGCCCGTCCCTGGTCCCTGTGATCGCTGGAGCGCTCCTTGTTCGGGTCAGGCTTTCTAGGCACAGGCCCTTGAAGTGTGTCTTTCACTTTGGGTTCGGGTCCTCTCGTCAGGCGGTTTCTCGACACCGGCTCAAGACCGAGGCGTGTTTTCTTCTTAACAAAGGCGCGTGCGCACTGACTACGCGCTGAGCACCTACTGCGTGCAGCGTGCTTTCCGCCATGCTTGGGATGTGCCAGCGAACACAACGAGCCTCTTCCTGTGGTTGCGCATGAGGGGATGCCTCCTGCTGAGCCGGGGCAGCAGGTCCGGCCCCGACAGTGCGTGGACCTGGGCTGGGCCCCTCCGAGCTCAGGGCCGGAGGGCGGGGGTGGGGGGTTACTCAGTGAGCGCAGGCCTCCCCGGGCCCTGTGCCCAGGCAATGGGGTACGGGAAGCCCATGGCCAGAGACCACCGGAAGCCCGGCCCGTGCAGCGCACGGGAGGTGACTGCAGTTCAGGGCCTCCGTTGGTGGCCTCCCGGCCCGCGGGTGTGCCCAGTAAGCCGTGGTCGGTGTCTTAATGCCTCATGGCCTTTGTAGAGAAGGAGCCTCTTTGTCCCACGAGGGACCCGGGCTCTGTTGCCCGGTACCGAGGGCCCCAGCAGCCAGCCTGCTTCCCAGGGCGCCGGTCGGTCTGCCGGCCCGCGGCTGCCCCGCGGCTGTGCTGGCTGAAGTCCAGCCTCTCGGGAGACGCCACGAGCCACGTGGACCCGCGTGACCCGCACCCGCCTGCCGTGCCCGTACGTCGCCGTTTCCCAAACGCTGGTCCGGACCCACTTCTCGAGGTGCCCAGGCCGCACACCCAGAGCGGGTGGTTCAGGGGGCCGGTGCGCACATTCCCGTCGTCACCCGGGTTTGGATCCACAGAACGATGGGGAGAAAGTCGGGGGTGGGGGAAGAGAGGAAAACGCTCTGAACGCGGGGCTCCCGCGCGTCTCACCCACGGCCTCTCACCCACGTGGATGGCCCAGCCCCACCCAGTGCAGCCGGAGGGGACAGCGGCCCCGTCCCCCGCACGGCCAGTCTGGAGGGGCGGGCCAGCGCACGCCTCTCCCTGGGAGCAGTGAGCGAAGGGGAGAAGGGCCCTGCGTGTTGTCCCAACAGAGGCAGGTGCATGTGTGTTGGGGTGCACGTCCCCCCGCAGACCGACACCCCGACACGGCCTTAGAGCCAGAGAGCCAGCGTTTGCTTGACCATCTCCTGCCCTTTCCACTGGGTCCTGTGTGATTCTTGCTTCCTCGTGCGCTGCGCACACACGAGTGACATGCACAGCGACCGAAGGAAGGCCTGTCCCCCCCCAGTGGAAGTGAGGAAGCAGTGCTCACACCTGCCCTCAGGTGAAGGGCTTACCTGTAGTGTCCTCAGAGCGAGTCCCGTGCTCTCGCTGTTGAAGGAAGTTACCGAGTTTTACTTACCCGTCGCCTCATACTCAGCTCGTCTCTCCTGTGTCTTAATGCCTCATGGCCTTTGTAGAGAAGGAGGTTGAGCCCCTGGGACAGGTTGTCGGTGACAGGCCTTACAAGGAAACAGACTTCCTGCTCAGCTCAAAACAAACACCTTTCCTCCTCATTTCATCGTAACAGGACGTCCAGCAACAACGAATGCTTTTCGGTGTTCACTGTTTTTAGTTTGGCACGTTTAAATAGTGTTGCAAGCCTAACCCCTGCTTTGAGGTTTGCGACGTGGGTGCCGGTGGCAGGGATGGGGCTGGCGAAGGGCACAGAGCGCACATCAGGCCTCCCGGGGAGGCTCCCCCGGCGGGGCAGAGACGCAGGCTCTGCCACGTCCTCAGCTGGCCAGTGGCCGGCGGGGTTCCAGCCCAGGGCCCCCCGATGCCAGAGGGGGCGGTGGCCGGAGGGACGTGGGAGCCTGGGCCGGGCCTGGCGTTGGAGCTGCGCCCAGGCTCGAGAGCGAGCCGGCCTCCCGCCGTGTCCCGCCTCGGCGACAGATCTGCTGTCGGGCGTGTTGGGTTTCACGACTCCAAACTCGCGAAGCCTCGGCGGCGGCTCGCCCGCGTTCGGGCCGACGCCACGACGTGTCGCCTGCAGTTTCGGGTAATGTTACGGGAGTGAAACCAGGAGACGCGCTGAGATCTCCCCGGAGCACACACAGCCCCGAGAACAGTATAGCTTTTCCATGAGGTCATCGGAACGCTGCCGTGATTCCTGGCTGACACGCGGCCTCGGAGCGGCCCGATCTGGGCACGCCGCGCACTCGTTCAAGTTCATCCAAGTCTGGAAGTCTCCGCTGGGAGAACCGCGCACTTTAGGGGAATTTTCAACATTGTTTCATTTTCCTCTTCTCCAAGTGTCTCCAGCCCCCTCCGGCCTCCGACACGCGCTGCCAGCGGCTGAGGTTTACACGCGTTCTTGGGAGCACGTTAATTTATTCCGAAAGCAACGCCCGGCAGAGCTGCCCGGCCCCGTCTCCCAAGCCGTGTGTTACTCTCCGCGTTCTGCTTGTCATTTTAACTCCGTGGAGTTACACGGAGCTCTGCGTTTTCCTTGAGCTTCACATTTGTTTGCATCTCCGTTCCTCCTGATTATGAATCGGAGGGGAGGTTCTCGCTTTTCTGTTTATCTTGCTACTTAGATAACCTACTGAAGGAAAATTGAAAATGCCACTGAGCAGCACTGTGCTAATCGGTTAGCCAAGACAAGCACCTCGAACCTGCAGCACAAAGCTCTAGTCATGTCACACACTCTGTCTGGGCCTGAGGTGTGTGGTCAGCGACACAAAATCGCATTATGCCGGGAGGGGACGATTGATGGCCAGCCTCGGCTCGGGGAGGGGAGGGAGAGCGAATGTCTCTGAAAACCGAGCCAACAAGACTCGAAGACCGTGGGGCGATTTCTCCGCCTCCCTTAAGAATAACGGTAGAAACGACGATGCTGGAAGCTAAGTTTGCCGTGGCCCGCTGAGAAACGAGGGCTGGCGTTATCGCGCCCGCTTCCCAGAGACGGTTTGCAGAAGGCGGTTTTATGAAGCATTCCTGAACACCCTCCAGCTCCGAAATATGCAGCGCGAACCCTCCTGGGAAAGCACAGCGCTTGCCCGTGTTCTCTGCGGTGCCAGGCCCACCGCGGGGCAGGTGGGGCTTCCACGTCGGAATGCGGTCAGTTGGCAAGGAAAGGCAGACGGCGGGAGCGTCCAGCAAACCCGCCCATCGGGGATCCTGTCCTTTCTGGTCCCGGGATTCCTGGGGACCCCAGAGAGCCTTCGTTGACGTCCTTTGTACTGGTTAACATTTGCCACTTTGCAAAATGACACTGAGAGGAATTTAAGCCACGAGGACATGTCGCGTGAGCCATCAGAGCAGAGCTGCCGGCTCGGGCACGGTCACCAGGTCGCACTTGGAGGACTGCTGTTTGGCGTTGTGGTCCAACACTTACCAGGACCTTGTAGGGGCTTCATAAGCAACAGGTGGTGACTCCAAGGACGGCTGCTGCCTGCAGCTCAAATTGTCACAGCAGCCCACCCTCTCCGTGTCTCCGGGGAGGTCTGTGTCTCCTCAGCCCCCAGAGCCCGCGTTTCCTAGGCGACCCTGGGCCTGGCGGTGAGTAGTGAGGGTGCAGAGCGTGGGGCCCGCCTGGCGCCGGGCAGCACTGCAGCCCTCCGGCCGGGACAAGGCTGTGGAGCGGACACCCGCCTTCGCGCAGGCCACCCCGCCTTCCCTGGGGGTCCTGCTGACCACTGTGGCACGGGACAGGGGGTCTCCCCGGGAAGACGGGCAGAGACGGAGAGAGGCGCTAAATTCCGCTCCCTGCGTCCCCAGTGGAGCTCGTCCCCGGCGAGTGTCGACCTTCGAACGCCTGCACCCAGAGGAGGGAGCTCCGTGGGCCCCTGGGCCCTGGCGTGTGTGGCTCTGTGTCCCTAGGCTCACTTTGCGCGTGAGCAAGGGTGACCGCACCACCTGAGGGTGGCAGCGAAGTGCCTCCCCCGGGGAGTCCCGGGCCGTACCCCAGACCCACTCCGCTCCTGTTTCACGACGGCCACGCGTGGCTCTGCTGCGGGGGGCGGGGGTGGGGGGGTGGGGGGGGACAGGGACAGGGTTGGCAGGGCTCTGTCCTGTCAGTTGCGGGCGTTCCTCCCTGTCTGCGTTTTACGTCCCAGAGCTCAGGGGCCGGGTCCCCCGGCTGCAACCGCCAGCCCCGGTGTCCCCAAGTCCGGTCAGCCCCCCAACCTGGGCCCTGGCCGCCACATAGCGCCCAGCTGCGACTGCCAGCCCCGGTGTCCCCAAGTCCGGTCGGCCCGAAGCCCGGCTGGGGAAAGCTCACGCGGACACACGGGCGGCTGGGGGGACGGTCCTGGCGGCGGGCGTCCTGCACGGCAGAGACACCTCTCTGCTTCAGCGCAGGCGTGGGTGACTGAAACGGGCCTTTGCCCCGCGTGAGCCTGCACGACCAGACACGCAGGCCCGCTGTGGCCTGCAGCCCCCGGGGGGCGGGCGTGCGGAGGCCTGTGGGTCCTGTCGCCGGGGGGTTTCCCGCCAGTCACCCCCCCGGAACCCCAGTGCGGAGGAAACAAAGGCCACCTGTGACGGGCGTTCCAGGGCGGTGCGCGGGCCTGGGCGAGGGAACCTGATAGCTCTTCTCTCTCTCCTGAAATGAGGCGATGTGGAGTGACAGGCTTGACAGGGGGACGCCGATGACACCGCACTCAGCACCTCCTGGGGACAAAGCCGAATCTGAGACTCCACAGGTCGGCGGCTCTGCATGAAAGAGGCGATTGTGACCTGGGGGGCCCGGACCTGAGCCCCCAGTGCCTGGCCGGGGTGCGCGGGCCGCAGACACTGGAGCCAGCTGAGGCTCTGTGCTCGGGCGTCGTGGGAGCAGCCGCAGTCGGCCAGGCCGCCCTGGCTTCGCGGCACTTGGGTTCTGAGACGTGGGGGGCGGGGCTCCCTCTGCTGCACAGCGGCCAGCCTCCCGCAGACGCCCGGCGGCAGGGGCGGAAGGGACCGCACCTGGCCAGAGCGCGACTTCGGTCCCTGCTGGGAGGGACAGGGCAGAGGGACACAGGACTTCCGGGGCCTGAGGGGTGGTGGGCAGGCGGGCCGGGGTCGGGCCCTGCGAGGCTGGTCTGCGGGAGGCTGCAGGGCGGGAGGGCGCCACATCGGCTTGGTGTGACCAGTGCGTGTTTAGAAATCAGGTTTAGGAAACCGCAGCCCGGGCCCCACCTCCTGGGCCTCAGCACTGTGCTCAGCTTGCTGTGTGGACAGACCTGCCTTGGGAAAGGTTGGGCTCCGGCGGTTGTGGGGTCAGAGCCCTCAACCCTAAGGCGGTCACGGCACCGCCTCCCAGGGCCGCGGGTGGGCGGAGTGGGGCGATGTGGCGAGCCCTGCTCAGTGGCTGTCCTTCAGGGAACCCGGGCGGTGGGCAACACGGTGGGGCCCGGGGTTTCAGAGGAACCAGGGGCTTCCGTTCTGTGCCTGTTGAATTGGGGACACCCTGGGAGACATTTTATGAGGCATGAAAGTCAAAGTCAGGACAAAGAGCGGTGGCGGAGGGACCAGTCTGCAGAGGCTCCGCCCACCTGGCGTCCTGCTCGCTGAGCGTGGGGCTGGGGCGGCTGCACCCCCAGCAGCGCCTGCCCCGCCGTCCCACACGCGTGCGCCGTGGACGCGGCGTGCTCCGCAGACATGCGTGCACCATGGACGCGGCGTGCACCATGAGGCCCAGCGTGCACCGCAGACACGTGTGCACCACGGACATGGTGTGCACCATGAGGCCCAGCGTGCACCACAGACACGCGTGCACCACGGACATGGTGTGCACCATGAGGCCCAGCGTGCACCGCGGACATGGCGTGCTCCGCAGACACGTCAAGGCTCCGCGGCCTTGATATGCGCCATGAGGCCTGGCGCCTACGCGCTCCACTGCGCGATGCCCTCGGTGACTCTCATATGTGCCGCCTAGCCGTGCCCCTTGGGGCTCGGCTCACCCTCTGGTGACTGTCCCTTCCACGGTAGGGTGCGGCTCCGACCAGTCAGCGCCCCCCACCGCGTCTTCTATCCGATCTGTGTTCGGCATCGGACCTCCTGCCACCAGTCACTTCGCCAGTTCAGTCACTCGCCCAGGACACCTTCCCTGAGCGCATGCGCCGTGTCGGTGGGGGCTAGTCGCCCGGATGCAGCCCACACGGGACCCGCCGTGTGCTCTGGGGTACCCGGGGACAGACCCGCCACCCCGGCCCTGCCGCCTCTGCCACTGGGCTCGCTTGGTCGCCAGGGGCAGAGCAGGCTACTCAGGAGGCACTTTGGCCAACATCCCCCGGGGGCCACGTCCGGTGACTCTCGGATCGGCCGCCAAGATGACACAGGCTCTCTCGAGGTCGCGGAAAGAGGCCTTCGCGCCGTGGCGCGGCCTCATACGAGTCACAGCACGTGCGTGGCACTGCCAGGGGGCCCTGCCCGCGCCTCGCTGTGGTGGGAGCGCGGTGCCCTGCCCCCGCCCAGGCGTGGCCGTGTCGAAGCTGCAGTCGCGCAAAAGCCCGAGGCACGCCGCCGCGTTCTTGGGTGTCTTTCGGCGCGCGGAGGCCAGGCCTTGGCCCAGACGCTGTTTCGCGCGCGGCGCTTCGGGGCTGCAACGCTGCTCCTGCGTGCTCTCATTTGTTCGCAGTGACTCGTGGTGACTCTCAGAGGCGACTCCAACGCCCCAGGCCGTCAGGCCTGTGAGTGCGAGAGCGCAGATAGTCCTGGAGAACATGCCCGGCGTCCTTTTACGGCATGGAAGGGGGTCCCCGTGCCCGCGTATATTAAAGTGCACACCTGCCTTCAATAAGCCCGCACCAGCATGTGTAAGGGACCCGCGTGCCAAATCCGTGTCGTAAAGCAGTAATAGAAAGAGCAGACGCGTTTGCGAGCGAGCGGAGCCGAGGAGCTCGCTGGAGACGTGTGGGCTGCAGGTGGTCACGCAGCCGGCGACCTGCCGGAGACGGTCTGCCTGGCCGCCACGGCCTCGGGCTTCCCGTCAGAGCCACGGCCACGGCCGTCGCGAGTCCTAGGTCGCCACGTGCCTGCACCACCGGGAGAAGCTCCGGGGCCACCGACAGTGACGCCCGCTCTTCCTGCCATCACGAGAAACCGGACGGACGCCCCCAGCCGACACGGCCCAGCCGGATGATCCGCTTCCCTCGTTAAGAAAACCGTCGCACTCTGCGGACGCCTGCGCATCGCCGTCCCCCACCTGCCCCAGCCGCGCTGGAGGGGAGGGGTTCACGGTGCGCGCCACTTTCTGGTCACTCGGCAAGCAGTCGGGCCCACGCCGTGTCTGCCCGTGTGTGGCTGTGCGTGCGCGCACACGTGCGTGTGCACGTGTCTATTTACTTGTATGACCTTAGGGTCCGAGCGACCCAGCCCTCCGGAAAAATAGATTCACGGATGATCCGTGGTTTTCTGGGACCAGGAGAGGTGGACGCAGAGGGGTCAGCATGCAGGAGCTCGTTCTGGCGGCCAGGCCTCGTCAGGGCGGCTGGGAGACCCCGCGGACACGGGACATGCGCGGACCAGGGCAGTGCGCCGGGGCGGCCGTTGCACACGTGTCGCCCGCAGTCACCTCGCGGGTCGGACTCGGTGCGCCTGCGCTGTGCGGGTCCGCCCTTCCTCCGCTGCAGGCTGGCGGCCGGGCGCGGAGGCCGGAGCGGGGCGCAGAGGCAGCAGCCCGGGTCAGGCCGGCCAGGCCCCCGGTGCTGGCGGCACCCCCAGAACCAGGCCGGGGGACGGGCCTCCCTGCTCCCAACCACGCCCTTCACCCCGCCCCTCGACCCCATTGGCTCCCCGAGGGACCCCAGACGCGTGCCTTGTTCCTCGGAGTGGGTGGCCGTGTACAGCCACGGAGTCTGCCTTCCGTCCGGGTCTGGTCCCGTGGAGACACGGCTGGGGTGGCCGCACCTGATGCCACACGCGGGGTTCGGATGGTGGCGCTGGCCCTTGTGCACCGAGTCTCCTCCACACGGCTCCGAGTCACAGATGGAACCGCTCCCCGGTGCCTAGAGGCGCGAGTTGGGCCGATGAAGGAAAACGCTTTGGTTTCCCCGGCGGACAACAAGGTGCCTTCCCATGATTCCAAGCTATTGACTGACACTTCGAATCTCTCCAAGAGAGTGTGTCCTTCACCTCGAGAGACCGGAGACAGTGCCTCAGGCCGCCCATGTGCTCAGCGGCTGCTCCCCAGGTGTAATGCGTGGTGAGCTGTGTCAGCCACTGTTAAAACGAGCCACCATGAGTGGGACAGAGAGAGGCTCCCGAAGCCTCGAAGCTGGCACGCGTCCCCTGGAGGACTCTGTGCTGGCCCAAGCACCGTACTGGAGGGAGACCCGTCCTGAGTCTGTGCCCTGGGTCAAGGAGAATGACCGGTGGCAGCTTCGTCATCTTTGTTAGTTATTAAGGACCCCGTGAGTCCACGATAATGATGAGGTCAGTGGCCCTGCTGTCTTCCAACTGTCGTTTTTAATTCACGTGGTGACTAGGGACAAGGACTTGGTCCCAGGCTCAGCAGAAGGGTCCACTCTCAAACGGCCTGGCTGCCGCTGCCGTCACTGGCCCACACTGGCGTGGCCCACTGCCTGGGCAGGTGGGGGGGGGGCAGCGGCGTGAAGGTGAGTTGTGATTTGTGATTTATCAGCACTGACACCTTTGTACGGCTCGGCCTCGGCACGGCTCCTGGTGACAGTACCATTTGTGAGTGAATTCCGTGACTAATTATAGGCTAAGCACCTCTGATGCATCGGGCGTGATTCCGTGAGCGAAGCGAAGTCCTCGTCCTCGGGGGGCCTTGCGTCCCAGAGGGGCTGTGTAAAACGCACGAGCAGGCCCGACGTCGGGGAGCAGTGCTCGCTGCAGGGAAGGATCGAGAAGGGTGAGGGGTGGCGAGCGCTGGACGGGGCCGCACAGGGCTCCTTCGCCTGGGGACTTAGGGACGGCGTTTCTGCTAGGGGGCGTTTGAGGGGGGCGGGAAGGGGGCCGGCGTGCAGACACCTGAGGGCAGGGCTGGTGCGAGCGGCGTTGGGTGGCGTGGGCGGGCGGGCAGGTCGCCGTGACGCTGTCGGCGTCTCCCCACGCTGGGTCCTGACACCGTAGAGCGAAGTCGGGAGGCCGGTCTCGCTCCCCGGGAGGGACGGTGGCCCTGTGGTCTCTGGTCCGGGCACTGGCATCGCGGCGCTGACCTTCGTGAGGCGGGGACAAGGACAGAGCAGTGCACGTGTGTTTGGTTTCGGACACATTAGGGCTGAGACGCGGTGACAGGGGTGGCCCCTGAGGAGGCGCTCGGCTCTCTGGGCATCAAAGACACGTCAGCAAGTCTGCTCACACCTGCTGCGTGTTCGAGGCAGGAGGTAGGGCCAAGGGTGGGAAACAGGGCTGGAGTGCTCTTGCCAACGTTCCGGAACCTTCCTAGCTTTCCCACCATCTTCTTTCCAAATCCCAGAGGTTTCCCCAGACACCCCACACTTTGGCCACAAAGGGGCAGAGGGCAGAGGTGTTCTGGGGAGGGAGGTCAAAGAGCCTGCAGAAGGAGACCCCAGACCCCAGAGTAACTGTTCGGAGACACGTTTCTGGGGGCCGGGAGGAAGGGG
Source organism: Rousettus aegyptiacus (assembly GCF_014176215.1). Taxonomy (NCBI): domain Eukaryota; kingdom Metazoa; phylum Chordata; class Mammalia; order Chiroptera; family Pteropodidae; genus Rousettus; species Rousettus aegyptiacus. The sequence continues at coordinate 681,878 of NW_023416286.1, forward strand.
ATCGGGGGCTCTGCACGACCTCGGAGGCGGGAGCATCGTCGTCTGTCGTTCCCACAGCGACGGGCGTTGAAGAGAAGCCACCAGCCAGTCAGCGACTTTGGGCTGATCTCACGACCGAAAGCGTGAGTCAGAATACGCCTTTCCGTCACGTGCGTGCCCAGGCCGTCTGCAGTTGGGCGCAGTTCTAAACTTTTCTCCCAGCTGGGTTTCAGCTGGCCCTGCGTGAACATAGTGACACCAACGAGCAAGGCGACGGGAGGCTGAGGACGCACTCGCCAGACACCACGTCTGGATCAGTGGCCTGAGGTCTCAGTTCCATCTTCCCAGCAAGACGTCGGTGGCGTCGGCTTTGGGGAAGGGCGCCGGGATCTCAACGTGATGGAAGAGTCTGGGGACAAGCAGGCTCAGGCCGCAGCAGCAGAGCTGCGGCTGCTCACGCCGAAGGTGGTGGGAGTTTCATCTGCGTGAGCAGGGAAGCCCAGGGGTGCAGGAGTGACGGTCCCTCACGGGTGTAGTACGGGTAGGACTGAAAACGTGAAGAGGACGAGCAGACTACGGCACTGCCCCCCCCCCCAACCAAGGTGAAGAAAGCGCATTTGAAAGCCAGCTTTTTCAAAACAGGAATCCAGAGAATTTTCCAGATTGTTGAAGTCCCCTGCTGCGACCCCACGACTCATGATGTTGCCAGGCAGCTCTGGTGACAGGTTGTTTTCACTCTGAAGTGGGGAAGGGCTTTGCATAGTGTGGAAGGACCACATCGCCGCCAGCCAGCTTTGAATCGGCACAGGCCTCGTTGCACAGAATCGAGACCCGAGAGAGAAAATGCGAAAGGTGCGAAACACGGGCAGGTTTTAGCCCCACGCACGCCCGCAGAGCCACGTTCCAGTGTGGGTTCTTGCGGACTTGTGGTCTGTCTGGGGAGGACCTGGGGAGGACCTGGGGCGGAGTCGGGTCCCGCACGGGGCGGGGATGGGGTGGCCAGTGGAGGGCCGCGGGCCGCCATCGGCCTCGCCGGTGTCCTCTGCCCTTGGAGCCTGGGCATGTGCTCCCGTGTGCATTCGGACGGGACTCCGTGGCGAAGGCCAGGAGTGTCTGATTGAAGAGGCAGGCCGGGGCGGGATCCTTTCCAGTTGCGACGGCAGCATGCTCCTGACGTATCTTTGTGTCTAGATAATGTGGAAACAGTGAGTAATGCAGGCGAGAGCATTCCACCGGCCGAGTGGGGAGTGCCGGGTTGGTAGGAAAGAGACCTCATAAGATTTTCCTATTTGCCTTTAAAGAAAGAATCTGTCTATAAACGCAGAAGGTATAGCTCTCCAGATGTTTTTAAACAATTGGTTACGTATTAAAAATGTAAGCTACTGTTTTGGTCTTTGAAATGGGAAATAAATGATTTCTGATTGTTTCTGAAGCCGCAGCAGGACTGACATATGCTTTCAATGACCACGGTCGAGCAGGCTTTACGCTCTCGCCATAAATTGTTGCAGATTGGGATCGCGTCGTCTGACAGAGGTAAAGACGCACCCGGGGCTGTGCTCCGTGCCGGGCCCCACATCGCCAGGCCTGAGATTCCACGCCGAAGTTTCTAGTCTTGCCCCCAAGTCTGAGAGAAGCCCCACTGGCCAGGAAGGAGCGGCGGAGAGCCGGGCGAAGGGTGCGGCGTGGACCACCTGGAGCGTGACGCCGCCCGGCCAAGGGCGTTGCGCTGTCCGCAGGGCCCAGCCAGGCCGACCCCCTCGCCCCCCACGTCCCGGCAGGGCCGGGGATGCCGCCCTCCTCCTCATCCTCCTTCTCCTCCCCGCGTTTCGGGCTCTTTCCTTGGCTCCCAGACACGAATCCAGAGTCAGTGGTTGTCATGTTAAGTGGCTTTGCCCTAAGAAAAGCGTTTTTCTTCTCTTTAATTTTTGGCTTTTACAGCGCTCAGAAATGGAACCCCAAATTCCCTAATGCCCTAGACACAGCCAAAAACTGTAATTATTTTTTTAATCGCTACATAAATCTCTGGAGCATTTTCCCGTCTGTTTTAGCGGGCCAGTTAAATAGTTGCTATTTTTTCTCTCGTTCCTATTTGATAAAAAAGTAAGTAAATAACCTAAATTTAAATAGCTGCAATCCCGGAAAATACTAATATCTATCAATCATCTCTACTCACAAATAAAAGATATATAAATTAGGCAGCTTTAAGGGAAGAATGAAATAAGTGCTATCTCGTTTGATTAGCGACAAAATCCATAAAAGCCTAGGGCAAATTAGAATCAAGTTTTAAGGAATTTATTTCATTTTTCCAATTACATAAAAATTCAAAACAGACCCATCCGCTTCATGGATTCGGTTTTCATATGGTCGAGATGCAGCGGGTGTTTCGGAGCGGAGGCCGGGGGCACCCCGAGGCACTCTGATGAGATTTCCCGACCAGGAGACTCCCCGGGCGGCCCACCTCCAGGCCCCTGGCGCTCCGGTTCCAGGCGCAGACCGTCTGGAACAAATGACTTCACCAGGAGTGCTGTCTCCGCCGCGCCGCCGGCTGCTGGCTCGCGAGTGCCGGGTCCCTTGCAGGTGCCTGTGGGTTTCTGAAAGGGCCGTGTTGGGACACTTAAGTGTGGGTGTGAGGTGTGACTGGCAGGAGCACTTCCTGTGCATACACAGACATAACACACACATGCACGTGCACACATGCACATGCGCGTGAGCCACACACTACAGGCATACACAAACACCCACCACACATGTGCACACACGCATAGGCACACACCGCACACACCAGCACACACCACGCATGTGTGCACACACATACACACACATAGGCACACACCGCACATGCACACGCCGCACACACCAGCATACACCACACGTGCATATGCACACATGCACACACATGCACAGGCACATACTACACACACACATGCACACGTGCACAGGCACATACCACACGTGCACATACAGTGCACACCAGCACACAAAACACACACGCACATGCACACATAAGCCACACACATTACAATGTGTGCACACATGAAACAACACATAATATCACATGCACACACATGTTCACATGTGTACACATACCACACAGGTGCACTCACATAAACACACCCACACACAGACACGCACAGCTGCCTTGTTTCTCATACCGCCTGCCGGTCCGCGGCACCCATCCTTCTCCTCGTGTTGTTGGGGGACATCCGATGCTCTGGTCCGCGTCCCAGACGAGGCCTGCGTGCCCCCGGCCCTCGGGCAGCCCTCCCGGGTCTCAGGGACGGGGGCCTCCGGCGCGGAGACGCCCGCCAGCGCAGGAGGTGCGCGGAGGCGGCCGCGGCCGGGTGAAATCCGCGTCTGAGCGAGCAGGCGATGTCCCGGGGTGACGTCCCGGGGTCCCGGCCTGCGCTCGCTCAGTCGCCTTTGCCCTTTGTGGGCTGCCTGAGCCTGGAACGCTGATCGCCGCGTCTCCTCCCCTCGTCGCTCCCATGACTTCTCCGCCCGTCTTCGCTGGAGGTCGCCGCGGAGACCGCGCCTGTTTCCTGTGCCTTCCTCCGGCCGTCGGGAGACCTCCTGGTGCCCCACTCCGGGGCCGCCTGAGGGGCGCAGGTGCCTGACCACGTGCCCCGCGGGGGCTGGGCCGCTGGGCTGTGACTGCGGGCCGGGCTCTCGGTCCTGCTGGCTCTGAGATGACAGTAGCACGAGGGCAACTGGCCTCGAGCCTGTGGCCCGCAGGGGAGGGGCCCTTGTTAGGGGCGCTGGAGCCTGAGACAGAGGGGGGGTTCGGCCAAGGGTGGCGCCCTCGCCCACGCAGACCCTGCCCCCGACGCTGCAGCCCCCTGTGGCCCCTGCGCGTGGGCAGGGGCGTCCCCGCAGCACCTACCCCCTCGTAGGGGTGGGCGCGCTGCAGGCGGGTGCCGGCTGTGAAGCTCCGGGCGCGGGCACCTGCGTGGTGTCTGCTCCGTGCCGCAGCCAGCTGGGGGCGGGCGCCTCCCTTGGGGTGCAGAGCGGCCGCGCCTGCCCCCCCTCACTGCAGGGCAGCTCGCAACAGCAGGGTCCCGGATGCCTCGTGCTGAGGGGACCCTGAGGGGACACGGGGCGTCTGGCTCAGGCCTCCTGCTGGCACGCGGAGTGCGCGGTGTAGGTGTCAGCGAGTGAGCGGCCAGCTCGGCCTTCGGACAGGGCCTGTCGTCGAGGCTGGTCCCCCGGTGCTGCCAGTGTCGGGTCATGAGCAGCCACTGGCCGTGGTGCTGGGGCCAGCAAACCGGCGAGCGGGGGCAGCGGCTACTCTGTCGAGGACGAGCTGGGGGCAGGACTGGCGGCAGCACCAGGAGAGTCGCCCTCGCTGCCTCATGTGGCGTCTCGGGTCGTGCAGGGCGCAGGGTGCGACTCTGACAAACAAGAGGCAAAGGGCGAGACCGGGGAAGTGGGGGCGATGGCTGGGCGTCCCCTCCAGGCACAGGGGCAGGACGTGGGGCGCTGGCTGGGGAGCAGACGCCCCGAGCAGCCGCCAGGGCCGGGGCGCCCGGATCCTCATGCTTTCTGGCCGGTGTCCAGTGCGGGGTCCGGTCCCGCCGGTGAGGGCGGGGGAGGCGGGGGAGGGGAGAGCCGCTCTGTGCCTGGTGGCCTCTGTCCCCCTCGTTGTGGCTGCAGGGCCCTGCATTAGAGGCTGGTATGGGGGGAACGTTTGGGGCGCATGGAGCTCACCAGGAAAGGGTGTCAGCAGGGTCCCTGAGGGCGGCCCGCATTCCCTGGGGACAGTGGTGTCCACTAAACCCCAGCGGCCTGTGTAGTAGGCATCTCCTTGCCGCAGGGACTTTCGCTGGGCCTGTGACACCCAGCCCGGGGCTCATTCGCAGGGCTGTGGGCGCCTTCGGGCCGACACTCGTGGTCGTGCGCGCGTTGCAGAAGCAGGTGTGGCGTGGGGGCGGCTGGCGCGACCCCAGGGGGGCGCGGAGCAGACCCTGACGTTTTCGGTCTGTCTGTCTGTGTTCACTGCAGTCACGGGGGACAGAGAGCCTGGCAAACGGAAGTCAGCTGGGGGCGGGCGCGAGGGGTCCCTGGGGAGATGCCGCGCTGACCGCGAGCCACGCTTGCTCAGGCGCTCGGCGTCGGGATGCCTTTCTCAGAAAGTCGAGCGATCCACGCCTCAAGGGAGATCAGAAGCCACCGTTGGTTTTCCACGCGGACCCGCGGGGGCGGGTCTGGGGCTGGTGAGGGCAATGTGCCTTTTCAGTGAACAGGTGTCGCCTTCAGAGTTTCCAGAGTCTGCGGAACTGGTGGGAGGCGCCGGGCTGCCAGGCAGCCCAATGGCTCAGCTCAGAGTCACGTGTGCTTCAGGGCCAGCGGCAGCGTCGCCGAAGGGCCGGGTGCTAACACTCGGCCGCGTGTGGCCTCTGCTTCTCTTGCCTCTGGCCCTCGGCTGAGATCGTGGGATGATGGCTGGTCCCTGAGGCCTGCCGGGTGAGGGACGCCTCCGTACCATGAACAGATGCGTTCGGTTTTCCCTTCCCAGGTGAGCGTGCACAGGTGCAGGTAAGGTTATCCACGTATGCATCTCACACAGGTCATCTTCACTTTTAGGGTTTATGTACGTTTGACCTGGGCAAAACCTGCCCAAATCGATCTGTGAAGTGCAGGAAGAAAGAGAAGCAAGCGCGCCATCGTCAGGGTCGTTGACGGGGCGAGGGGCGGGGGGCGGGGTGAGGCATGCTTGTCTCAGTCCTGGGATGAGGTTTTCGAGGCGCCCGCGTCACAGGCCAGCACAAGGAAGAAGGAGCAAGGGCAGGAAAAGTCACCCGGGGATCAGATGGGGGCTCAGGTTGGCCCAGGCCCTCCGGTCCCCATGCCTGTTGAGGAGGCAGCCACAAGCTGTGTCCCGAAGGAATCCCTGGGTTGCGTTCAGGCATGGTGACACTGGGCGCCATCTGAAATGCCCACCGCAAGCATGTCTGTCACAGCGTCAGGGGAGGCGCCGAGATGCCGCGCTGGGCAGGGTGGGGTCTAACTGGGATCGCCCTGGAAACACATGGGGCCAGGGCCTTCCGTTAGCCGCCAGGCCGGCCACCAGCCCTCCCCGGCAGCCTGGCGGGAGGAGCAGACACTCCTGTGCGTCCTCTGTGTCCTCTTCGCTGGCCTCTCCCTCCGCCCGCCCTGTCCCTGAGCTGCTCTTTGAGGTCCGGAGTGTTGTTCCAAGGAAGGATGACCCTTTCCTTGACTTTCACTGACAACTTCTGGTTTTAGAAGTCTGCGCCCCGTGTTCATGTTATGTAAAAACACTTTAAAAATGTTATAAAGAAACCCACCATTTCGCCTCTTCCCCGAGTCTTTAGCCACAGCGCAGAGGTGGTGGGCCCGGGTGAACTCAGACCCCGCCTGCACTTAGCGGGGCAGCTAGCAGTGTTCGTTGTCGTGCCGACGTGCAGGGGGGACAGGCTTCTGCGTCCCGGGGGAGCAGCGCGGAAGTGGAAGGAAGCAGCGTGGCGCGTGTTCGGGAGAATGACGAGGTCGCCGGACCTCACGGACGCGCCCTAAGCCTGTCAGCGACCGCTCGCCCCCCGGCGCTTTGAGATGGCTGGCGGGCTCGCTGTCTCCTTGTCTTCCAACGCTGAGAAACCCTGAAAGTCTTCAGGGCTTCAAGCAGCTCTGACGTCTCCTTTTTTTTTTTTTTTTAAGAACATTTTTTGTCTCTGACACCTTAAATGCTGTGCTGGTGGGTAAGGTGCAGGCCCACCCACTGTCCCATGGCCCTCACCGGGACCTGGGGCTTGGATGTGGAAAGCCTCCTGGACCCTGAGGCAGCTCCAGGCCGAGGGCCACCCTCCACGTTCTGCCTGCGGCCACAGAAGGGGGCTGGGCGTCACCGGGGCCAGGTGTCACCGGAGCCATGCTGCGGTGCGGCCAGTCCATACCTGCATCCTCTGGGGTGGTCCCGGAGCTGGCAAGTGATGCGAGCCCTTGGACCCCCCAGACCCACCGGATCAGGAGCTCAGGGCTGGACTCCAGGTCCGGGGTGGAGGGGGAGCACCGCCTCCCCCCCCCCCCCCAGGGACACCGGGGCCTGTGGTTGCACCTCCAGACCGCGCTGATTCTCACGCTCATCTTGTGGGCACCGAGCGCTCGCAGGGGCCTCGCCACAGTGCGGCTTTATTCCGTAGGCCCCGGGGCTCCACAGTCCGCTTTGCTGGCCCGCCCCCGGCGCCGCCGGCCTGGGGACCCACGGACTGCCCTCGGAGCGGCTGGGTTCTGAAGTGTCCCTGGCCCTGGAAATGTGCGTCTTGCACCGTAAGTGCATAAAGGGGCTCGCGCACGGGTCCCACGTGGCTGTGGCTGCACAAGTCCAGGCCTGAGGGGCTTCCTTCTCGAGTCGACCCCGTGACCCGCGCGTGCCCAGTGCAAGGCCTGGGGCCAGGGTGTCGTGGTTGCAGTCCGAGTTCTCTCTGACTCTGGTAGGCGCCTAATTCATGCTACGGCGAGGACAGACGGGGTCTCTGCCACGGCCCCCCAGGGCCCGCGCCCGAGCAGCCAGGCGGCCTCACTCCGTCCGTTCTTTTTCTAGAGAAAGAAGGCGTTGGGGTCGGAGAAAGGCACGGCCCGCGGGCCCCCAAGGGGGCAGCCGGGGCTCAGTGCCCGAGTCCCCTGAGGACATCGTCGCTGCTGTCACACCTGGCTCTCCGCTCTGCTCGGAGGCACCTTGTAATCAAGCCGCGTTTATCAGCGGCCCCCGTGCGCCCAGCGCCAGCCCGCTCCCCCCGTCTGTGTAGCTGCAGCTGAGGCAGAAGTGCCCCTCCCGGGGCGGGGCGGGACGGCACAGGGACGCACGCAGGCCCAGCTGCGCCCCGCTGTGCCGAGCGCATGCGCGGACGCCGTCCTCGCCCCCCGCGGCAGCTGCCCGCGCGCCCCCGCCTGGCATCTCCGGCGCCTCGCCCTTTCCTTGAGACGAGTTGGCCCTGTACTCCCCCGACAGCCTCAGTCACTCGCTTATGCTTTCCCCGCTAGCTGGTTAGGGGCGCATGGCAGTCCCTGCCCGCGAGAGGCTGGCGACCCGTGGTGCTTTCTCGTAGCCGCCCTTCTGCTGGATGACATGTGGGCATTGTCCCCCCACCTTTTGTAAACCTCAGGGCATGGGCGAATCAACTGCATGGGGGGGCGAGGTCCCTGCGGGGCGCCGTGAGGGTCCTCGGAGGCCGCAGAAGTCAGCGTGGTTGAGCCGAGTCCTTGAGGCTCGGTCCGGGCCAGCCCCAACCCCCTTCTGGCCAGCTGCAGCCTCGCTCAGCTAGTGTCGGGGAGGGAGGGTGGGGGGATATGCTGCTGGCCCCCCACAGGGGCTCCCCTGGGGCCCCTGCCTTCTTGCGACCTATCTGAGCGACAGCTTAGTCACGTGGGGGTGCAGGCTTCTGGACCTTCTGTCAGAATGTTGATTTCCCTGCACACAGCCTGTGCTGTCAGCATCTCCTGAGATCTTGAAAAAAAATGAAAAGGGACCATGTAAAAGTTGCCTCCTAATCTCTAGGGCGGCAGCGTGTTTGATTCCACAAGGGGACTGGTAACCAATTCCCTTAGGAGGAGCGGGGACTGACCCTCCACCCGGCGGACCGCGGCGGGCATTCCGTTCCCTGAGCGGCCCAGCAAGGGGAGTAGGGCCTTCCCGAGTTCACCCGCCTGAGCGCCGTGCAGGGTGTCGAGTTGCAGGCCCCCCGCCGCTGAAACACGAGCTGGGCGGCCTGTGACAGACGCAGCAGGCGTGACTTGTCAGCTCACTCAGCCCCCGGCCGGCTCGACCTCGGCAGAGACAATGGCCGCCCTCACCTGTTGCACATACTTCGGGTAATGCGTCTGGAACGCCCCGGCATCCGAGCTCTGGAGCGGAGGGGAGTTCGGTTTCACAAGGAGAAAGCGGCCGGCCGGCCGCCCAGCGCTCAGACCAGTCCGCGTTCTGATCCGCGGAACTGTTTTTGAAAACGTGATACGTGGCTTTCATTCCTTTGTGAACACGCGCTATTAAATTTACGGCCCGACTTGGGCCGGCTGCGCTTAACGCATGGGGACTTGGTGGCCTGGAACCTCCCTGCGCAGTTGCAGACCTTCGTCTCGCATGAGTGCACGCTCTCCCTGCCCACCCCCATCGTTCTGATCTTTACAAAGTGACAAGTGCCGGTGCCTGTCCTTGGCCACGCCTGGCACACCCCCCACCGTGGAGCTCTGAGCAGAGAGAACAAAGCCGGCCCGCGGCAGGCGCCCTCTGTGGCACAGGCGCCCGGCGCTTCGGCGAGCTCGCGGGGGCAGAGCCAAGGGCAGGCCTGGGACAAAGGCCCTAGAGCTGAGGCCTCGCATGGCGTCCCTGTCTGCCAGGCCGGGCCCGCCTCCAAGGCCCGCTCCTGTTCCTCTGAGCTGCTCTGTTCCCACCCCGGGCCCTGAACTGAAAAAAAAGAAAAAAGGAAACGGCCCAAAATTTTTCCCCAAGAAATGTTGGATGGACGTCAGTGACCCTCCCTTCCCTCGCGCCCTGAGGACGGCCATTGTTCTGGGCCCCTGGCCGAGACTTCCAGGAAGGGGACTGGCCATGTCTCTGGGCGGGGTCTCCATCCTCGCTGAGTTCAGGCCGTAAGGGCACGTGACTTGCTGTACCTCAGTTTCTCTCCTGAGTGTGCTGAAGTCTTGACTCAAGGTCAAGAAGTGTAGACCTGTGGCGAGTGCCAGCCGTGAAGAGGTGACTCCGCTGGCCCCGTGTCCGCTCACAGCCCCCCGAGGGCCTCGGCCTGGTCCCTGCCCCGTGCCCGACCCTTCTGTGTGGCCAAGCTGTTAGTCCACCTCTATTCAAGCACACGCACTCTGGGCTTGTCTCAGACAGGTGCTCGGACGCCTGTCACCACTCTGCTGTCCGTCCAACACAGTGGAACTTAGGACAGTGTCACAAAGAGGTGGCTTTTATTTTCCCTGAGGATGCTCGAGTTTAAGGCATAAGCCAGGTTTTTTTTTTTTTTCTTTTTTTCCTTTAAAGAACCGTCAGCGAAACACCTTTCCTGCCCTTGCTCACACATAGTGACAGTTCTTTGACCACGCATTTCCGCAGGTGACGGTTGGCTTGGTCTGAGCGTAGGTTAGAAACGGGGTCACAGTGACCCCCGAGTGTAGCGCTGCTGCCCATGCCACAGGCCGCCTCCCCCCCCCGCTCGCACACAGCTCTGGAGAGGCCTTCCCTGGGCTTGAGTCTGGGGGTCCCTTTGCCTGTGGGACGCCCCTCCCCTCACTCTGCGGTCCTCTCTGTGGGCCGTGTGGGTGGGTCGTTCTTGGGGAGGGTTCTGCTGCTTCGGCCGGAGATCAGGTGACAGGCTTCCGAGGAAGAGCAACGGGCTGCTCCCCGCGCACCCCCACTCGCCCCTAAGCGGGGCCCTCTGACTGCGACAGTGCCCTGCTGTCTCGAGAGCAGGGAAGCGTGTCTCCAGGGTGCAGCCTCGGTGGGCGGTGGCTCCCAGGCGCCTTCCATGGCTTTTCAGAGTTTTCCTGTATTCTGGAGAGTTCAGCTTTCTTGAAAGACAAGGTTGGTGTTTCTGAAGCCGTCACAGCACAAGGAGCTGGGCCCGCGGTGGTTGCCCGGCGGCCGGCGTCTGTCCCTGCCCTGCCCTCTCGGCCCTGAGGCCCTCCCGGCTGCGGGGTGCAGACGCCGGGTGCCGGGACGTGCATTCCCGGCAGAGGCCGCGGGGGTGGCCCGTGGAGCGCCCGCTCCCTGGCTGGCCCCCTCGTTGGCCTGGGGACAGGCCGACAGTCTGTGGCTGCTTTGCTGGACGCCTCTGTGTTTTGACTTGCTTTCGGTGGCACAGACTTCGCTGGCTCTGGGTGTCAGGTTTCCGTGCAGGCCTCTGACGGGCATGCCGACTCAGAGTGCAAGTCCACAGGGAGGCCTTGCCGGGTCCGGCCCTCCTGGCCCTCCAGCTGGAGGAGGGGCCACCGGGACGCCCAGCAGGGCTGGCCGAGCCAAGTGTCCCCCCCGGTCTGGGGAAGGCTGGGGCAAGCTGGGGGGAAGGGGGGAAAGCTGGGTTTGTTTGTGGGAGGCGCCCGCAGGGTGGCTCTGGGGTGGTGAGTCCCGGTTCCAGGCCCAGGAAACGGGCACATGGGAGCCGGGAATCCCAGTCGCAGCCTCCAGGGCCAGTGACCCTAACAGCCAGGGAGCAGGGTCCCCTCGAGTGGCCTGAGGATACGGGCTCCGTGAAGCTGGGAGAGAGGGGAGGGGGCCAGGGGAGAGCGTCTTTCTGGAACTGTGTCGGGGACAGCCAGATGCAGGGCCCCTGACCCCGGGTCCTCATCAGCCAGCCTCGAGGCGAGCCACGAGCGAGCGGGCACGGGCCCTGGGGGCGGGGATGAGGGGGGGCGGCGAGCCAGGAGCGAGCAGGCGCGGGCCCTGGGCGGGGCCGTCGTCCGCGTCTGCGCTCGTGGCCCTCATGTACAGTTGCCCCTCGTGGGCCGGGAGGAAGGATGGAGCTCAGGAAGCGCCCTGTGCCAGGGGTGCTGCCCAGGTGTGTTCCGAGTGTGCCGCCCCCGCGCCCCCGGCCTCTGCCCGGCCGCCGCTCCTCCTTCCCCTGGGGGCTGTGCACGGGCCGTCCCTGGTCATGAGCACATGGCTTCTGCTCTTCAGACCACAGTGTCCCTGGCTTACCTCCCGGGTCTCGGCCTCCACGTCTCCTCCTCTGGGGACTGGGCACTCATCCTTGGTGCCCCGGCCTGGGGAAAGTGGCCCAGCTCAGGTTCCCATAGCAACCTGAGCTCCCGATGAGAGCCAGCCTCTGGCTGACTCTGCGTCATGCCCCCGACTTCCCCTCTGGCCCGTCAGACTCACCACGGAAGGGACCCCAGGACGGTGACTGGTGCTTGCTAGGTTTTCATCCAGATCGTGCTGGACGACTGAACGCAAGTCCCAGACCGGCCCCCTGTCCTCTGTAGACTCACGTCGTGCCCGGGACATCTCGGAGGAGAGGGGCCTTGTGGCTACACGTTCTCGTGGCAGTCGCTGCCGTGTCACGAGCACGTGCTGAGCGCAGGACACGGCGCAGGGGCCTCTGTCCACGGCACGCGTCAGACGGTGCTGCAGGTGCGTGCTTCCGGGTCTCGTGCCGCGTCCCGGGCTGGCGCACCTTCTCTCCCAGCGAAACGGAGGCGCCGCGGTCCGGGCCCCAGCCCCGCGTGTCAGACCAGGCTCGCCAGGTCACGCTGCGGCAGGACAGCCAAAGCGGCTTAAAGCGAAACGGTCTTCGTTTTCGTCCCCACGTTGACTCTGTCCCAGGTAGCTGGGACACTCGGGGACCCAGGACGACAGCGCAGCCCCCAGTCCCAATGGCGACGGCTCCAGGCAGATGGGGTGGGAGCCGTGGGGCGTGTCCCACTTCAGCCACTTCTTACCACCGCTCCTGGCTGTTTCCAAAAGCAGAGGACGAGACAGGCTCGTCCTCTCTGCGTCCGGGGATCTCGTCGCACCGCATCACGTCCTCACGGGTGCCGGCTCCACGGGGCGCCCGGTGGGGCACGACGCGGTGTCGCCACAGGGTCCCCGAGGTCGTGGTCGTCCTGGTTGGCCGCAGCCTTGCTCGTCCAGTGCGGGCCGGGGATCGCTGGGCGGGTGCCGGTGTGCACGGCTCCCGTCGCCGACACCCACGTCACTCACGACGGGTCCTGAGCTGCAGCGAAGCGAGGGCTTCCGGGGACCCTGTGCCCAGTGCCGTGGGCCCGGCGCTGGCAGCTCCCTGGTCTCCCCGGGACGGGGCCTGCAGGCCCAGGGGTCGGCAGAGATGGGGGCATGTTTAATTCCCTGGGGCATCTTATCTGCTTTTGCTCGGATATTTTGAATGCCGACAGTTTTTACACTGATTTAGTAGTTAGTCGGTCACACTGCTGGCGGTGAGTGCCTGGCACGTGCCCGGAGTTACCGCACAGAGACGGCCAAGCCACCTTTTCTGCCCTCGAGGACGTCACACGCTAGTGCAGCATTAGAGGACAAATGGACAAAGGGGGTGATTTAGAGGCTCTCGTTATTTTTTTTCCAGCAGCAGTGTAAACCCGGGGGGCTGTGTACCAAGTAAAGCATTCCTGGACTCTTCTCCTGCCCCCCAGCTGCATAAATACGTGGGACGCCCTCCCGAGTTCATCCGTGTGGCCAGAGGCTCCCGCTCCGTGGACGCCTGGCCAGGGGCTGCCTGGGCACCCCGACGCCTCCCCGAGCGCCTGGGACGGGGCCCGCGCGAGGCCATCCAGAAATCGGGCGTCCTCGCTGGAGCCACACACAGCGACAACATCGGCCGAATACGCCGGCACCACGGTGCTGTGCTGCGGCCCTGCGTTCCTACAGCCCCACGGCACCGCGGGGTCACACGCCGTGGGGCTGCCGTTCTGCCCGCCATGGGACCGTGGTCCTTCAGCACGCAGTGCGTGGCGCTATGGCACGTGGCACTATAGCGCCACAGTGTCACACTACGGCAATGCGGACGCTGGAAAGGTGGCCCCTGGTGCTCGGGGGTGGTTTCGCTGCACGCGTGCTATACGTAGGCGTGTTCTGAATACGCCCGTGAAAGTGAGTCTGTTCATTGCGTGTGTGCGTGTGTGTGTGTGTGTGTGTGCGCGCGTGTGTGCACGCACACGCACGCTGAGGTCACTGAGATGAAACTCATTTGACACGGTCCATTTAGTGAGGAAAGCGGGCCTGGGGGAGCTGGTGCCCTCCAACGACCAGACGCGCCTGAGCCTTCAGACGTGGCCCACGCTACATCCCACCACACTGCGGGTTTGCCGCGGCGTCGGGCCCCCCGCGGCCTCGCAGGCAGGCAGCGGCCCTTGCCACTCGGCGGACCATTTGTATGGATAGCTCACTCTAATTTTAGCTTCAGCAAACAAACAAACAATCTGTGGTGACATCTAAAAATTGTCCTTAAAGTTCAGCTTAGGAGCAGCTTAAAAGTTTTGTCCACGAGGTATGCACAGCCGACCTGGATATGATGCCTCATAAAAGAAACAGCTCTGAGGAACGAAATTTAGCATGTGTGTGTATGTTGTCTCGGGGACCTCGTACCGTCAGCTGAGCCCACCGCAGCGGAGGCAGGCCGGCCTCCCCTCTTCGGGGTCACTTGGGGAGACGGTTATGCTGGGAAGTGGGCTGTACCCCGCGAGCGTTGGTGGGTTGTCGCGTTTTCCCCACGGCCCTCAGGTAGAGTGTTAGTTACCGACGGGGACAGATGCACCCGAGGCCAAGGCCAGGCCCTCACCGCTTTGGACGGGGCTGGACTGATAAGGGGCCTCTTTTCTCAGAAGAATGCCTCACTGTTTGGGAGTTCGCAGCCCGCTCGGAGGGATTAGACGGGGAATAATAAATCACCCTTTCTCTGGCTCTAGGGTATCTGCTAAAAAGATCAGCACTCATGGATATCGAGTTCTCCTCGTTTCGACAGCCGAGGAGAAGCACCCTGTGTCGGGGACGGTGTCGCCACGCCCTCAGCTCAGAGGTGGCTTCTGCCGCTCAGAGCAGGGCTGAACGGAAGAGGGGGACCCCGCCTGTGCCGCCCCCTGGAACCCAGAGCGTTCCTGCACCCCCTCCCTTCTCTGCTTTCCAGAGGCGTGTGTGGTGCGCCTGGGGACCCAGGGGATGGGGCTCAGGAAGACAGACGTCCACACGCGGTGATGGGCCTGGCACCCGGCCCCCGGCCCCACGCCCCATGGCCTGGCGAAGCTCAGGCTCCACGCGGACGGTCGTGGGCCGGTTCGGATGGGCTGGCGTGTGGCAAGGCTCGGTGAGAGTGTCCAGCCTCGCCCAGACGCACATGGGTCTGTGGCTGCCTCTCCAGGCGGCCTTCACATCCCCAGGGTTGAGGATGCTGCTCCCAGCGCACGGCCTGCCCAGGCCCAGACGGCGCCAGAGGCGCAGGCGTTCAGGTTTTGGGGATCCTACTGAAAACACTCGACGGCCCCATCACAAAGGCGAGCATTTCCGCTGAGCACGGGAGTGGAGCCGGACGGAGCGACGCGCAGGAGTCGGGAAGCCCGGCGAGCGGGTCCTGGCCGCGGCGCCCGCCCTGCCCCCCCCCGAACATCAGCTGCGGCTTCGGTCTCGGCGTGGAGACCTCTCATGACGAGATCTGAGTGGGACCCCGGTGCGCCGAGGTAGGTCCGTGCCCAGCCCTTTGGCAAATGCACGGACACATCGGCCGAATCAGCGGGGACCCCGCCAGACGGTTCTTCCCTGTATGTTTGCCTCACTTTACCTGTTTCTTTTCACCCCAAACAGATAAGCCATTAACCTCAAAGTCAATTTGGCAAGGAAAGGCTTGGCGGGCACCCTGAGAACAGGTGCCAATGCTTCCTGGGAGGGCGGCCCGTGGCGGGCACATCTCCTCACGCTGCCCCGCCCGCCCACCCGGGACCCCATCTGTGCCATGAAACTGGCTCTAATCGCCGTCACGTGTTTTGAGGACAGACCAATCAGGGACGAGGGATGGGGACTCCTGTCTAAATAAGTCAGCTCACCTCCGGCTCAGGGGGCAGGCTGTCCCCTTCCAGCAAGGACCAGCGATTGGGTTTTCCCTGCCGGAGCTGAACCCCGACTCACTGTGGGGTGGGAGCTGAACCCTGACTCGCTGTGGGGCGGGAGCAGCCGGAGTGGCTGGGAGCAGAGCCGCCTTGCAGCCACATTCAGCCCTGCCGTATCGCGCCTGAGCTGTTGGCGCTGAATAAAGTTCCTTCTTCGCCGCCCCCAAGTTGGCGGTTCCTGCTGGCGCTGAGTGGGCACCGACAACCGCCAATGACCCTGACGGTTTTGCCGGTTTTCCAGATGAGCTGTGCTGCTGCCGATGAACTCGAAGTTCTCCCTGGGGAGACTGCGGAACACCCTCTCTGCCCCTCGGGACTTTTCCCTGGTATCTATTAACTGTGCTCCAGCAGGGCTGGCTTGGGAGAGTTCAAGGTCGTTTCCAAGTGGGTATTTGCAGAGCACGCAGGAGGCAGGGGAAAGGAAAAGCGTGCGATGGGGTGCCCTGTCCTCGCTTAGGAACAGAGCAGAAGGCCGGAGACCGCCTCCGGCCCCATGGCCGTGGGCGTCCTGTCGGGAGGGCCTCCGCTGACCCTCGGCGCCCCGGCCGCCATCGTCCCAGCGTTCCGGGAACACGGATCTGTGGAGTTGGGACCACGCCTGGACCTGAACGCCCGTGGCACGGTGGGGTCTCAGAGAGGTCGAGTCTGGTTCTTCGCAAAGAAGGACAGAGGTGGCTGTGTTAAGGTTGGGCGGGGCTCTCGGGGAGGTGGACGGCACTGCCTTCCGCACCAGGGCCCTGGGGGCACCATCGCGGGAGCGGCGCCGGCTGCACCGTGCTGCGCCGGCAGGGTCCGGTCCCGCACGTGCCCTCGCGCGTTTGTGGCATCTGCGCTCACCCCCCACTCAGGCTTTTTGTGAGGACCAGAGGAGATGGCGGGCGCGAGGCCCCGGGGACCCGCAGGAATGTGCCCAGTCGTTGCCGGGAGTTAAGCTCCGCCAGGGTGTAACGGCTGCTCAGGTCGTCCGCGTCCCGCACGGGCCGCGACAGCGTCCGCCAGAGCTGTCGCTTCCGACGGCAGCGGTCCCCTGAGGCGGCCTGAGGCGTTGTCCCCTGACCCGGTGACCACCTCGCCTGTGTGTGAGCTGCCGACCTCTGGCTCGGGGGGTGAGCCTCAGGCAGCGAGGCTGGAGGCGGGGACCGCCGGGAAAGACCACGGCTCTCACCCATGATCCTCTCCCCACGCGTGGAGGGGGCAGCGTCGCTGGGGGGGGCACTTCGCAGGCCTCAGTATCCTGTCCATTTTAGTCAGATGTCTCGCTGGCTTCAGTGTGCGCCTCGAGTGCCCCCTGCTCCCCTGAGAATTCTTACGGACGCGTTTACAGACGAGCGCCCCGCAGGTGGGCTCTTTGACAGGGTGCGTTCTGCCGTTTTAGGGGACAGTAAGGTTGTGCCATGCAGAGCTCGTTGGGGTTTAGTGAATGTCGAGGGGAGAAAAGGGTGTAAAGATCGAAGACACTGGCCTTGCAGCGTGGTTAGTGCCCGGCGCCCCCGGTACATGTTCATCCGGGCGCAGCGGCCCGAAGCTGGGGTGCAGGGAGCGACCCGGGGCCCGGGAACGGCCAGCAACGGCTCTGTCCCTCGTGGCCCGGGCTGTCGGCACACGCGGTCAATGCCGTCTCCGGCTGCGTCCCTGTGACACGTGAGCCTGTGGCACTCCACACGCGGAAGCGTGCAGAGTGGGAGCGCACGCTGCACC
Organism: Rousettus aegyptiacus; assembly: GCF_014176215.1. NCBI lineage: Eukaryota > Metazoa > Chordata > Mammalia > Chiroptera > Pteropodidae > Rousettus > Rousettus aegyptiacus. Next base: position 699,116 of record NW_023416286.1, read on the forward strand.
TCGCTGCCTGCGGCGGGCCTTGCCCCCGGGGCTGCCGGGGCTGCCGGCACTACGCTGTGGCCACCCGGGCCCCTACCCCCCCGCCCCCGGACTACGTCGTGCACCCCGCCCCGAGACTGCGCCGTGGACCCCCAGGACTGCGTCGTGGCCCCGCCGGGCCTCATGCTCCGCGGCCGCACGGCCCGCGATGACGGGAAGCAACAGGACAATGCACATGCTGCGCGCATGCGCACACGAGACGGAGGGTGCGCGCACCGGGCGTGCACTGGGTGCGGCTGGGTGCTCTGTCCTCTGTGCCTGAGACCCCTCGAGGCGGGCCACTGTGAGCCCACCCCGCAGACAAGGAGACTGCGCTCAGAGCGCCTCTAAGGTCCCAGCCGGTGGGCGGCAAAGCCGCTGAGTCGGCGCCACGGACCGCGTCCGGCCCCACGTGGCGCGAGACGGCGGTGCCGCAGGTCGGGGTGCCGCCGGCCGGAGCCTCCCCGGGCTTCGTTTTCCCTCCTTAACCGGAAGTCCGGGGACGAGCGTGCTCCGGGGTTTGCTCGGCTGCGGGACAATGTCTGGGCTCTGGGTCGGTGTCCCTGTGACTCTGGTGGCAAACGCTTCCCTCCTGTGACGGCGGCGAAACGCAGGCTGGAAGGCCGGCCAGGGGCACGGCCTCGCGCGTCCCTCGTTTTTGAGTCAGAGGGAAAGAAGCGCCTCCCCCGGGAGGGCTCCCCGGAAGACCCGGCCCGGGCTGGCCACGTGTCCGCGCCTGGCTGAGGTGGGCTGGGGGCTCGCGAGCCGCGGGAGGGGGCGATGCTGACCCAGCGCGGGGCGGATCCCCGGCCGTCACCGCATTTGGGGCGTGCTTGGTGAGCCCCTGGTTGGACCCCCGTTTCCTCCCAGGGAGACTCGCACATGTCCCCAGAGGCCCTTTCTAGCGCAGGGCTTCTCGGTGACCTGCAGGCTCGGCTCAGGGCCTCTCCTCCTCCCGGAGGCCGGAGGGCGCGAGCTGTGGCCCGGAGGACGGCGTGAGCACCCACTGAGGCAGGACGGCGAGGGGTGGAGCGGGCGCAGGCGACTCGGGGCGGAGGGCACCCCGAATTCGCCTTTCCCTCCCCCTCTTTTCCACCCCCCTTTGCGGCCTGTGCCTGTGACTTTGTTTATTCTGTTTGTTGGTCTTGGTCATTTTTGCTTTCGGTTTTACATCTCGCATGGAAGTGAAATCACGAGCGTCTCGACTTTTCCTGACTTATTTCACGCAGCGCGATCCTCGCAAGATCCGTCCGCGTTACTGCAATGCCAGCGGCCCGCCGTTCCTGCGGCCGAGCAGCGCTCCGCAGCCCGTCGCAAAGGAGGCGGTGACTCGCCGCCATCCACGCGGCAGCAGGCAAGCTGGGGCCCGGCCGAGAGGTCCCCAGCGGGCAGCCTCCCCTGGGGGCCCACTGCGGCCACTCCTGGACGGGCTGGCTCACTGGCCACGCCGGCCCGGGAGGCAACAGCGGGCGGAGGCTGTGGCCCTGAGCTCTTCTGCCCGCGCACAGCCGGAGTCGCGTGGCCCAAAGCCCCTGAGCAGCTGGGGGTGGCCGGACGCTTGGAGCAGTGCCCCGAGGCGTGAGCGCGGATGATGGGGTGGGGGGGCTGCCACGCCGCGAGAGCAGTCTCCTCGTGTCCCCAAGTCCCCGGGCGGGGTGCGTGGGGTCTGCAGCGTTTGCAGAAGGAAAGAGCAGATTTAGTCAGTTGTCACCTTTGGCCCACTCCCTGGCCACCTGCTGACTTCAAGAAAAATTTGTCTGAAGACGAGGATTAATGTAATGGCCGATTCCATTACTTCTGTGTGTTTCGGGGGAAATCTGATCACTCTGCCTCACAGTCCTTCTCACCTGCTCTGAAAAGCAAACTGAATTCTTTGAAAGAAAACGCAGTCCAGACCAGAACACACACAGCACTGGCCTCTGCGCCCGGCTCCAGGCGGCCGGGGCTCCCCGGGCGCGGACGCTTCTCTGCTCAACGTTTACACCGCGCGGTTTGTTCCACCAGGGTCCGGTGTCAGGCGCTGGCGGAGCCCAGAAGTGTCAGGCTGCTGGCCCGCGTCTGACGCCCGAGCACGCGGCCTCCAGCGAGAACTCCCTCCGCGGTCTGCCGCTGGGGTCCGGGGCGCTGACCGCGAGTCAGCTGGACGTTCTGGCATCGCTGTTGCTGCCCGTGCCCGGCGGGCGGTGGGCTCTGCGCCCCCCGGGGGCTCACCCCTGCCTCAGGCCGCTGGCCCCCGCCGCCGCCCCGCCTCCTGCTGGGGCTCAGGCCCCACCGCTGGAGCTCAGCAGACCAGAGGTGCCAGATAGCTGCTCCCTACCTCCCAGCACCTTTTCTTTTTTATAGCCCTTTGTCCAAATTCTCTTTGTTTTAGCTTCTTTAAAAGCACGTACAGCACGTAGTCGATGCCCTTGGCTCCATAAACTTCTAGTTGCAGGGTTTTGGAATGAATGGGACGAGCACGTTCCGTTTCGCAGTGGCACACGCTGCGGCCTGGGAGGCTCCAGGCAACACGTGTGAGGACCCAGGCGGGGGTGGTGGGGCAGAGGGCCCGTGGCCCTCAGCCCAGAGCCAGGACCAGCCCCCGCCCAGCCAGAGCCCGGAGCCAGGCGCCAGCAGCCAGGCCCTCCTTGCCTCCAGCTCTCTGCTCCGATACGGCCTTCAGGGTGGCTTCTGCACCCACAGCCCCTGTCCCACGAAGAACGCCCAGTGCTTCTTGTGAGTGGGACTGGTTTCCTCCTCCCCGCGATGGGAGGGGCCTCAGGAGAGGGCCCCGGTCGCCCGCGGCTGTGCTCAGGGACAGGACGGGCCTGGCCCCTGTCCCCGCACCGTGCTGGCTCCTGCTGGCCCTGAGGGGCATGCTGCACACTGTGATCCGCTCAGGGGCCATCCTGTCTCCCTGATGGTCTCCCCGGGCCACGTGGGGGTGTGCAGAAGAGGGGAACCCACGCGGGGAGCGTGGGCTGCTATGAGACGGGAGGTGGGCAAGATGGGGGGGAGGGTGTGTCTGGGTGTGTGTGGTGCGTGTCTGAGCGTGTGGTGTGCACGTGTCTGGGTGTGCAGTCAGTGTGTGAGGGCGTGGGGGGCCCCGGGACGGCCGGGGAGCCAGGAGCTCATGACCCTGCCCCCGCCACGCCTTCTGCTGACCAGAGGCGAGTGGACAGCCGCCTCTGCGGGTGATGAATGGCATTAGGCTTTAGGGACACCTAGGGAGGGTCCTTGGAACCCCGGACTGAAAGAGGCAGCTGGGGCTTTGCCCTTCTCCACGGCCAGCACCCCCATAATGCTTTGCTCCCTCACTTTGAGCCCCTGCCCCAAAGAAAGGAGCGCACTTCCCGCCAGGCGCCCTGGGCACAAACCTGGGAGTGGGAGCCGCCCTGCCAGAGCCCAGCCTGAGTCCCCGTGGCGAGGCCTCCGCCCTGCAGAGCCGTGTCCCATGTCCTCGCGGGTCTCCGCAGCCCGCTGTGGGTCACCCCGTGCCGCCCCGCATCTGAGTGCTGGCGCTGCACCCCTGCAGGCCGGTCCCCCCGCCCCGGCCATCAGAGGGGCTCGGCGCTCACATCTGGGCGACTTCCCTCCTTTTGGCCACGGTCACTTGTGGCAGTTGCTTCTCCCACTATTGTTTAAAAAGAGTGAAATCTGGTTGGTCTGTGGGGCGCAGAGCGCGCTGTGGCCGCTCTGCCGGGGGCTGGCTCTGTGCCCACGGCCGCCCTGTGCCCGTCATGACCCTGAGCCGCGCCCGCCCCGCGCCCGCGTCGCCTGGCACAGCCACTGGCCTGGCCGTTCGCTGCGGCGGCGTGGGCTCATGTGCGTTTCCGTGAGCAGACCCAGCCCTGCCTTCCGGCCCGGACTGAGCTTGGCCCTAGGAGCTGGGGTTCAGCCGGCCACGGCCCAGACGTAGGGGCGAGGGGAGCCTGACCCCAGGAAGTTGACGTGATGCCATTTTTAGGTCCCAGTGCGGTGGGGGTGGCCCCAGGGCCTGGAGCCACAGAAGGTGAGCGTGGAGACAGCGGTCGAATCCCACGGATTAGTGGGATGGAGAGGGGAGAAAGATGAGAGGCAGGGGATTAGCGGAGAAGACGTGTCAGCCTGCCGGAGAGGCCCGGGCCTATGGAATGCGCTCCTGTGAAAAATAACTGCATTTTGATGTCTCTCCCGGGCTTTTCATGGTGAGACAGCTGCAGGGGAGAGAGAAACGCGGGGCGGGGGCTGCGGGGGCCACGGGGGGGGCCCGGGGCGACCCGCCCCCCCTGCCCGGGGAGGACCCCGGGGGCGAACCGCCCGTCTGCTGGGATTGGCACCACTTGCTGCCTTGCTGTCAGCACCTGGGGCCTGCCTTCTGGTGGCACTTTGCGGGAAGGATGACCACGTGGGGAGGGGTCGTGACACCCCCACCACAAACCAGCCAACTCGAGTGGGAAGTTCTAACATCTTCTGAACACATCATTAGCTTGTGTAGTTGTGCCCCTTATATCAAGGAAGGAAGGAGGAGTGTGCGGGCACACATATGCGTGCGCATGCCCACACGCCCCACACGTGCACTCATGCACACACACGCATACACATGCATGCACGCACTTACACACTGATTCGCCCATGCACATACACATGCACCCATGTACCCATGCACACGCACACACACCTATGCACACGTGCATACACTCATGCGTGCACTCACACGCACATGCACACACATACATGCACACAGGTACACACCCTTGCACGCACAGCCATGCACACATGCACACATACCCCCCCACCACACACATGCACACACATGTGCACACGCACATTCCACAGAAGGTTTGGAAAGCATGGCGTTCGGCTTTGTCCTGGGCGCTGTGAACACACTCAGTAAGAGCCGACGCTCGCAAACAAAGGGAGTTCGCTCGGATGCCTGTGCACGGGAAGCGGTGCTCGCTGGCCGCCAGGGAGCTCCGCCTTCGCACAGTTAATCTGAGGCGCTTCCGTCCCAGGCACTCCGATCTCCACTTTGTAGAGACTTGCTCCTGCTGTTTGGACAGGTGAAAGCACCAGCCACACAGTTCTGCTAAAATAATAGCTCGTTTCTGTGAGGGGAGAGGCTTGTTGGCATGTATCAGTTACTCCGAATGTCTATTTTGATGGCTTTTTATTTATAGACCCCGGCATATTTTCATTCGTAAGGCCTCTCAGTTGCTTTTGGAGGAGAGAGATTTAGAAAAACAATGAATGACGGGCACAGCCACGGACGACCAAGTCTAAATTAAATAGCCTGTGCTTGATCTTGCCATCTTATTTTTAAAAAAGCGAACTTAGCATTTAATATCTTGCAAGGTCCAAGCCAGAAATAATTCCATAATCCTAACGGCTCACTCCTCTTTAAGCCTTCAAACAGCTCTTTAAATACACCTGCCTCTTCCTAGCTTTTAGCTTTCCTTCATGTTTCTATATGCGTTTGACTGGGAGTCTGTTTCATGCACACCCCTTTCCTTCTAAATTCTCCTTAAGGCTCATCTCTTTCGGGAAGTCCTTTTAGGGCCGATGGTCAAACCACATTCGTGCTTTTGTCCGGGGCACTCCCGGCTCTGTCTTCCTCCTTTTATTCCGCACGAGGAGGACTGCATGGAAGTGGGCGTGCCCTCTACCCGAAATGTAAAACATGGGTTTTCAAAAGACCGCAGAAAACCACCCGTGGGGTGCGGACGGGATAGCTAGGGGCCGGAAGTCATTTGCATGTTGTGCTTCTCTCGGTGACTGTGATCATCGGTCACTACAAGTGTCACCTTGGTGTCCGGGAGTGAGCCCCACCGAAGGCGCTCCAGGCCTAAAACCTTGCGAGAAACATTTCTCCGGGAGCCCGCTCCCAGCTCCTGTTCCCGGGGTGCAATTAGATTTGTCTGTGATGTTGGAGGCTGTCGCAGCTTGTGCTGTGGTTACAGCTAGGGCGGGCTTCAGGCAGAACTGCGGAGCTGCAAAGTGCCCCGCTGCAGCCCCGTCCTCGGTGGCCGAGACCCCGCTGCAGGGGCCACTGAGCTAGGCAGTATCCAGGCTGCTTCATCCCACGTCCTCCGTGGAGCTTGTGTTCGATTGATTGTTCATTCAGCAGATCTGCTTCCTGGAGCACAGGGGTGGCCGGATGTCACAGAGGGGGCCACTGACCCCAGGCAGCAGGCGGGAGGTAGCGGTGTCTCTGAGTGGCGCTCACGGTCGGCCCTCCCGCCGGTGGCCCCCGCCCAGCCCGCGAGTGGACTCTGCAGGTCCGAGCCGGGCATGTGCCGGGCCGACTGTGAGCTTGCGATGACAGTCCAGTGCCTGCAGCCGTGCCATTCAAGGGTCATCTGTGTCACGCTGCCTTCCTCCCCCGGCACCCCACACCTTTCCCTCATCAGGTCCGAATCAAGGCCCGTCATGCACTCGGCGAGGCAGTGGGCTTTGGGACATGCCGATCAGATAAAATCTTTGTCGTATGAATACTGAGACGCTAAGTAATTGACCTCGGTCGTCTCTGGTCCGTTTTGGGCAGCGTCTTAGGTTAACGAACTCAGCTTCCCACACCGCCGACGTGCACGATGCTGTGCCGCTTCTCTAATAATCTGGTTTGGGAGGCGGCACCAGCATCGTGCCCAGCGACACGCGAGGCTTCGTCACGTTCGGCACCAACTTCCGTTTCTCCTAACCGGTCGTTATGGCTGCTTTTGATAGCACTTGACTTTCTCTGAGTTTTGAAAACTCGGAAGTTAACTTCTTAACATTTACTAGCTCATTCCCTGTTTCTTTATCTCTGTCTGTCTTTCTTACCCATTTCTCTCTCTCTGTCTCGGCCTCTCTACTCACCCCCCACCCCCCGGCCCTCATTAGCTAAGTTTCTTTTGATCCCTTGAACAATTTAGATCAAGCGACTTCTAAATGGGACCCATTCGGCTCCTCTGGTGGCTGTGCGAGGGGACTTCCGAGGACAGCGCACGCGCACACGCCACCCCCGCCCGTGAGCATGGTGCACGGTGAACCCGCTGTCGCCTGGCAGGAGTTTCCGCAGGCGCCCCCTGGGACCTCTGCGCTCAGCGTGTGACGAGCGTGGTCTGGCGGCCGGCGAGCCCGGTGGCGGGAACCGTGACATCCGCACGTCTGAGCTCCACGCCCCGCGGGCACACTGGAAAGCGGCTGCTCGAATGTCACCGACACGGGGTTTTGGGGTGCTTTGATCACACCGTCGTTGGAAGGGCTGGAGAGGCAGGCTCCAGGCCACAACTCCGCAGTGACTCTCGGGCTGAGCTGGGGAGTGTGTGGGCGACCTGTGGCCGGGTCTCGGGGTGCCCAGAGCTTCCCGGGAGCAGGCCGGGGCAGCCAGAGGGACCGGGGGGGGGGGGGGCCCAGCCGGTTCTGAAACACGAATGCATGTTGTGTTCTTCTCGCCCTTTCGGCACTGGACGGAGCCTGGCGCAGACCTGTCATTCCCCACAACAATTTCTGGGTACGATTTCGCAGAAAAAAACTCTCGCTTTGGTTTCTCATGAGACCTCGCGGTGTCAAGAACTGGAAGAGATTTTGTGGTCTGGTTTTGTTTTCACAGAAAGACCAGAAAACCTCTGGGACGCACACCGAACGTGTGCTTTGGCTTTGCCACACAGCTGCCCACAGCCACAGGGCTGTCCAGCCTGCAAACTCGCGCCGAGAAACGGCCGGGGCGCCGTCCAGTTCCGAAGCCGCCCCGAGGGGCGCGGGGCCTTCGGGCGGCGGCCTGCTCGCCGGCGGCCGCATGCCCCTGCTTAGTCACGAGGCCTGGAGCGTGACTCACCTCTAATTCCATGTTTCTTGAAAGGTTTCTCGGGTCTTCATCTTTAAGTATCTCATCCGTAATTCCATATCATGCTTTTATTGCACTTATATTTTGGGTTAAACGTGCCTTGCAAATGGCTTAGCCACCTGGGGCAGCTTCTCTACCCCAAGGGCTGTAAGGTCTGATCAGAACGGTGCCTTCCGGAAAACCAACAGGAGATGCCGGTCTTGTTGCCTCCTTCGGCCTGGATGCTGCGGCCCGAGCCAGCGTCCGGGCATGGCATTTTCTGAGGGTTTTAAACAGGTCTTACTTACCATTTGCCCACAGGACGTTTTTCTTCCCTCCTCATATAATTATCCTATTTGTTGGAACCAAGACATGTTGAGACATCACGGGGCTTGTTTCTCCACAGGCCAGCGGGAAGTGGGATGGAGCAGTGACCTAAAATCAAGGGGTGGGTTCAGTCCCAAGCCTGGAATTTATGGATTTGGGAATCGGTCAGCGTCGTCGCACAGGACAGCTGAGGGGCCGATCGGCCATCTGGACGTTTGGCGTCCGTGGACTCTTCGCGGGTCCGAAGCTGTCTTACCCTCCCCTGGAGGGGTGTTGAGCGGCCTTTTTGCACACGGTTATTTGAATAATTATTCAAATTAAATATTTAATAATGAAATTATGCACAGCAGGTGGTGCATAATAGGCCCCCAAGAAATGGTGGCCCAAAGGGACCTCGGGCGTCCCAGGAGCTGTGGCAGAGGCCGGCGAGAACCACGGGGCCGTGTGTGTTTCTCCAGGTGATGAGGAGCAGAAAGGCCTGTTCGCCCAAGAAAATCCTCAAACACAATTAGCGATCAGTTGAACCGGGGGGCCGGATTCCATTTCGGCCGGTTCCTTCTGAGGAGAGGGACGCCGGGTTTCTTTGAAGCGTCAGTTTTATTTGTCTGGGTCCTGGCTCTGGGACTTACCAAGTGTCTGAGTTTAGACAGGTTACTGACCCCTCCCAGCCGCTGGTGCTGAGCGCGGGGTGCAGAAATGCAAAGCCCGCGCGTCAGGCGCTGTCCACCGCCACACGCACGGGCGAAGATTTATGACGCTGTTATCACTGCTTTTCCTGAAGGTCAGGTTTGAGAGCCCCTTTGGGGGGCTGCTGGGGGTTGTTTACACAGCCCGGCTCTGTTGTTTTCATTCCTGAGTCTGGCAGCGCCTGGTGGTCCTGGTACCGGGGTCCGGGCTTTGTGTGGGCAGCTCGCTGCCCTCTGCCCTGGAGCAGCGGGACCAGACCTCCCCCTGGCCCACCGCTTGGGGAAACATGGACGGGGAGGGGGGGGGAATCGTGGCTGGGTCCCCGCAAAGCCCCCTGGCTCCTGGAGACACAGCCTGGGGATCCCCCTCACAGGGGGTGAAGAATCGGCTTCACCGCAGAGCTGAGAGTACACCCAAAGCAGGGTCCCCACTGGTCCGGAGGGGCCTCTGCCGGCACCCGCGCCCACCCGTGCTGGGCCTGCAGTGTAGGCGGGAGCCGCCTTGCAGCACGTCCTGCCCCGTGAACACCGGGATCGGCCAGATTCCTTGGTTGTCAGTACCTGGAAAATTCCAGAGTGTCTTCGGGGCGTCCCTCCAGCGATGGAGTCTGGGGCGTGGTGAGGGGGATGGTGGCGGATCTGGGGCGCTCACCCAGGGGCCACGCTTCACAATCCGCACAGGGACTTTTTGAAAGGACACATCTGGCCTTGGTTCTGCAGACCCTGATTGGCGGGCGGAGGGGTGGATGCGCACTGAGGCCACCGGTGGGGGGGACGCTCGGTTCTGTCTCGCGGTGAGCAATGGCCTTCGCACGTGCGGGGGGCCCGCGCTGGCGCAGGTGCGTGCCGACTGGTTTCTGGCTGCCGGGACAGGGCCGCGCCGCCTGCGGAGCCGGGTGGTCCGTTGCTCTCTTGGGTTTCCGGGCCCCACCGACAGGGCCTGGGCTGCTGGCTCTGGGGTTTCACAAGAGTCCCCTTCCCACCCCCCACTCCCACCCCCCGCCGTGAACTCTGTGGTCCCCAGTCCCCAGACGATGATGCCACTATGACCAGGTTTCTGGGGACCCACGGGCCTGCAGGGCCTTCCAGTGGCATTCCCCAGGGGTCCGGACGGCGCGGGGCACACGCTGAGCTCCGGGACATGTTGTGACCTCAGAAATGCCACCTCATGGGAGTTGGCGGGAAGAAGCCCCCCAGGCCACCCCCTAATTCCCGTGGCCCTACCCGCCCCCTGCCAGTGGCTTAAGTGCAAACCTGCCTACCTGGAGGTGGGCGGGGCCTGCCACTGGAGGTCCCGGATGGAGGGGCAGGGGGCGGGGCCTTTGCTCACCATTGCCTTTTGGACAGTGAAACCCGGCCCCGTGCATGTCCGAGCACACGGTGAGGACAGCTGCAGGGCCTGCGACCCCTGCCCACCCGGCCCACGGAGGCCAGAAGCCAGGGCTGGAGGTCGGGGACCCCAGCAGGGCCTGCCCCGCCCCCCACCAGCTGGTGAGCACACGGCCAGCGCCCTGTGCCGTCACAGAGGACGCTGACTACTGCCAGGACAGCCACGGTCGCAGCGTGGCAGACGGACCCCGCTGATAGCACGGAAGCCGCGGCCCTACGAACTCCGGCCGGAGCCTGGTGGCGCTGTGACGCGCGGCCCTGACCGCGCAGCGGCTCCGCGGGGCGCGGCGCATGCGCAGGGCAGCGCGCGGCCGGCCTGCTCCCCCGAGCACGCGTGGGGCCGGCGGGCGGCGCACCCGCACCCCCAGGGGGCGAAGGAGCCGGGCCGCGGGCGCCCGCGAGGTCCAGCCCTCCGAAGGACGCGCGATTAAAAAGCCGCAGCAGCTCCCGGGTGCGTGACACAGTTCACGGGAGGAATGCGGTTTCGTTTCTTTTTCTTTAACAGAAAAGAACTTTAAAGTAGGTTATCTTTAGAATAAAAAGGTCAACTCGAGGCAGAAGCAGTAACTTCTAATTTCTCTAATTTTACTCCACAAATGGACGGCCGTGAAAATACCACTCCTGTGTCAAACAGGTGTGCGAAGCGCACAGTTTCGCAAGCGTCCCTTCGTGGGCCGTGCTCCGTCCCCCGGTTCCTCCGGTTTCCCGGGGAGCCCAGGCCCTCCCTCGGCCTGGCGTGACAGGCTCCGCTTGGTCGCGTGCCGCGTGCGGCCGTCGGTGCGCCCTCCAGGGACACAGCGCTGGCCGCACGCGTCCGCGTGCCAGCCGCCCGCACGCGCCGCCACGCCGGCCCCAGGGGCCGCTCGCGCCCCGCCGCCCGGCCCGGCACCGCCCCCTGCCGGTCCGGGCGGACGTTGCCACGCGCCTTGGCCGGCGGCGGGCGGGGCGGGCGGCCTGGCGCACTCGCTGGCGAAGGGTGTGGCGCTTACAGTCGCGGGGGACCTGGCGCATGGCACGTGCTCACCGCCGTGCGAAACACGGACACCGCAGGTGACGGTGTGGCAGACGGAGTCCTGAAGCCCGGACGCCGGTAACGCCGAGGCGTCCATCGCTGTCGGCGGCAGCGTTCGCACCGATCTCGCCGTTTCTAACATAAACCGCGTCGGGGCGGTGTCTGAGGGTTTGCAAGGAGCAGTAAAGTCCAAGCAGACGTTCAGTTTACTTAAAGCTTATGCGTGTCAGCGCCTACCTAAATAAAAAAGAGGAGAATAAACTGACAGTGATTAATATCAATATGATTTGTTTTGCTTATTCTCTGAAGTAGTAACTTGAGCCTTTTTGTTTAAAGCAGGCGGAGAAGTGGAGCAAGGACGCACAGAGGCCCCTCAGCCTCGTCCTCACTCGTTTCTTCGCCGTTATGGGGGGAATTCGATTTTCTGTGGTGTTACACGTGCAAACACTCATTTTCTTTATTCGGCATGAAAAAATGGGATTGAGGTTTGGATATGTCAGGGAAGAGAACCATCTGATTTCACAGTAGTCATCTGCGCGAGGTCACGTGGGGGGGGGGGGCAGTGCTGGGCTCCCAGTGGCTCCTGGCGCAGACTGTGGGGTCCGCCCTTTCTCCATGAAAGTGGTCGTGAGAGCAGGTTTGGTGGCGGCCGTTTAATTCTGCCTCTGCTGTGGGGCTGGGGGCCTGGGGCGGGCGCGCTGGCCCTGAGCGAGGTGCCAGGGACCTGCCCAGACGTCCCCGAGGCCGTCTCCCCGCTCAGCAGCGCCCTGTGCCCGCCTCTCGCTCCCGCCATCGGGGCGCGTGTTCCAAGCATCGCCCGGTGTGGCCCTTCCCCTGCACTGCACCGTGGGCTCCGGGAACCCCACGAACCCCAGCGTCGTCCGTGAAACCGTGTCCGGGTGGCAGGGCCGGTGTCGGGCTGCAGACATGGGCTGTCCCAGGGCGAGCTCCCAGGGGGCAAGGGAGCACAGGTGGCTCTGGCTGTGAAGGACGTGACGGCTCCCGCCGGGTGTCTGAGCCTTGTGTGGCAGCAACCGTTGGCGGGGGGCCTGGGCCTGTCCTGTCTTTGAGTGCTGGCCAACGGTGAGAATGCAGAACGGGCTCCCTGGGCACGCGGAGCGGGGCCCTGGCCCTCGGCCCCGTAGGGCTGTGACCCTTTGCTTCTTCTGTGCCCAAAGGGCACTGCAAGGCCTCATCTTCTCACGTGCCGGTGGCTCCTCGGGATGGCTCCACGAAGCAGGCCTGAGAAACGGGTCTGGTCTGGAACGCTGCCCGCGCCCTGCAGCAGGCGCGGTGGCCTCTGGGCCGCGGCCAGCCTCCTGCTCTGGCAAGCCTGGTGGCATCAGGACGGCCGAGCTCACCTGCTCTCGTGCTGCCCACAGCTGCGGTCCCCGTCAGAGTCCCTGTCACAGCCGCAGTCCCTGTCACAGCCATGTTCCCCGTCACAGCAGTGGCCGCAGTGACAACGGGGACACTGGCTCGTGAGGCCTAGACGGCTCCCTCTGCAGCCCCGCCGGGAGACGCCCTCCTGCCCGCTCCAGTGGGAACATGACGGGAGCCACGCCCGTTGTCCACCGTTGGCTGATGGCCCCACCAAGAGACTAAACATAAAGCGTGACCTTAATATTAACAGCAGGTTTTATTAAGCTTAACATGGCCAAATACTGTGGTTTTGTCAATAATTGGTATAAACATTAACGAGGCGAGTGCGTCCTTTCCCTCACGTGGACACTTCGCAGCCCTTGGCCGCCTGAAGGAGATTCGGTCATTTGGCACCTTCTGGCCTCGTCACCCTTCTCAGCACTTGTCATCTCGATTCTGGGAAGAAAGGGCCTTCTTCGGAGTGAAGCCGGTGGAGAGTCCCGGGGGGTCTGCCACGTCTGCCGAGGTTCTCTGTGCCCCGCAAAGGGATGACCACGTTCGATCGGACCCACGACTTCTGCCGCTTCCGCGTTGTGCCAGGCAGAGTCGACGAGCGACTGCCATCTCGATACACAGGAAGGAGAGAAAAGACATTTATATTTGCAGACACTTATATTTGTTTTAAATTATTTTTAAAGTGGGAAAAATTCATCTTTATTTTATTTGCCTAAAAAAAAAAAAAAAAAAGGAAATCACTCTAAAACTCAGCATTGGTTTGAACAGACAAATAATAATGGTAACCAAAACCATTTCCATCCGGGAAATGAGGGGCAGGGAGCGAGAATTCGTGCATAAACGACAGAGTTTTCGGTGCTGTGCATTGGGGTCTGTCAGGGTCCTGGACAGCTGTCCTGTTTGTGAGTTTACAGGTGTGTGCTCTCCGGGGTCCCAGGTCCCAAGTCCCATCGGTCACCAACGGCGTAGAAGAACGAAACTAATGCAGCTTAATACTCAGAAATTAATATTTAAGAGCCGAGGGCCGGAACAGAGTTTCAATGCGGTACCAATACACGGGGCTCTCGTCTTTCTTTGGGGTCCTGTGTATTGTGTCCTCATCCCACCCTGCAGGGTTCATGAGCTGCGGCGGTGGCATGGGTCAGACTGGATTAAGTGGCATCTGAAGGGGCGAGGTGAGGGCCGGGGATAAAGCACGAGCCGCGCAGCTCCGAGCCATGGCGCCCGTAGGTCTCGGCTGACCGTCCGGGCGGGACAGGTGGACACGAGCCGCCGCGCCGTGCTGGAGCAGTGCCCGGGCCTACCACGAACTGCACAGAGGTGGCGAGCCGGTCACTCTCCGCATCCTAATTCCTCTGCCGTGAAACCGGGACCCTCACGTGTCACCTGCTTACGTGACGGGCCATCGTGAGGCCCCACAGTGAACGTGATAAGGAGACGTCGTCATGACTTCCAAGAAGCGATACCCCTCCGGCGCTCGGGAGGGTGACGGGTTTCTGTTCTCTGTCCACATCTGGATCCCCGAAGGTGACCCACGTGCCAGGAAAGTGGGTAGCTTTTCCGGTGGGTTGTGGCCCACCGAGAGGAAAAGGTGCAGCAAGAGAAAACCGATTTCATTAAAGAAGGGCCGGGAAGCCGTCACTTGGCAAACCGATTTTACTCTTGGTTTCTTTAGCTCTGAGCCGCTTGGCCTGTCCCAGGAAAAGAGGCCTCAGAGAGGGTTCAGAGAGCGTACAGGGCGTCCTGGGGCGCGTGACAAAAATCCGGAGACTTCGTGTAATCCTGCTAGTGCACCTGGCTTCGGAGAGCCCGGCAGTCTGTCCAGCGCGAAGTCTGATCAACTGCTGAACAAAGAAGAAAGGAAGATTTGGAAAGGATCGCGGTGGAGAGCACAGAAAAATCCTTATTTTCTCGCCAGAGTTTTTATCTGAAAGTAGGGGGAAAGCAGGGTTTAGAGTGTCTGTTTGTGAAACGAGGAAGCTTTTGGCTCCGACATCGGTTTCGCAGGGGAGTCTAACTTCTCAGCGTTTGTTCTGTTGGGCCTCGGCATTCTCCTGGTGCTGGAAGGATCTCAGCAATAAAAACATTGTAACAGGCCCTGCTATGCAGTTGTGAAATGGCATGTACACAACATTCATCCAGGAACATTTCTTAAAGCAGATCACGGGGCGACGAGGGGATGACTCATTCTGAGTCTGGAAGTTTGAAACGTAGGCAGCTGCTGGCCGGGTGGGGCGGGCGACGGCCAGTGTGAGGTCTCGGCCGGCCGGCGACGTCCCTGCCTCCCGGAGGACGTGGGCGTGGGTTTGCCCGCCGGACGGCTATGCCCTGGACGGGGCGACGGGAGAGAAGGGGCTGTTAGCGGCACTGGCGGTGGCTTGCCTGGCTTGCTTGTTCTGCCCCTTCCCCCTCCAGGCTGGGGCAGAGTCCCCGGATTTAGATGTGCTATGGCCCCTCAGAACGTTCCACAAGTGGCCTGTGTGTCCACCCAGAGAGTCGCGTGGGGCTGGAGGCACCTTCACCCCAGAGCCGGTGTGACTCCTTGCGTCCTTCACAATGCCTCCCCCCCCACCCCCGGACACCCGCCTTTTAGGTCCTGGTCTCCTGGCTGCCGTCAGGTGAGCTCGGCCTTCACGGCGCGTGCGTTTCCAGCGCGGACCCCTTCGCCCGCGGCAGAGGCGCAGGTGCGTGACGGAGAGGACAGGGATTCTCTGTCACTTACGAGCTATGCAGTTTTGAGCCGTTCCCCTCCCACCCCCCGCTGTGGGCCTCAGCCTTGCTCCGCGATGTCACCAGGGCAGACCACCACGTGACGATTGGTGCCGTGCGGGAGGGGACGTGTTGACTGGGCACCCACCCCGCACGTGGGCGCGGGCCGTGTTTTCTCTTGCCACGAGTGAGCCTCAGCTTCGTCATCTGCAAGGTGTGCAAATCACGCCCACCTCACAGGGGCGTGCGGAGCAACATGCTCGGCGGCTCCGGCCATGTTTCTCCAAGCAGCCAAGGGACTAGGGGACCTTCCGGGGGGCCCCGGTCCTGGCGTTTCTCGCCTGATAAAGGCTGCATCACGGCGCCCGCTGACCGGGAGACCGAGCGCTCTGCTGGGGCCTGCGTGCGATCCTCTCAGTCTGAATCTTCTGGAACAAGAGAAGTAAGTCATCGATTATCTTTAAGTCCTGACTCGCCCAAGCAAAGTGCTGGGTGTCACACGATACCATCCTCGCTAAAGCCAAGTATAGAAACAGGTGAGGTCCCCAAGGAGAGGGACGCTCCCCAACGTCTGCCCCCGGCCTTTGAGGGGCCTCTTCCTGAGCAGTGCACACGGGGCTGGAGAGTGACGTGCCACCCCCGTAAGCTCTGCAGCCGGCATCGCTGCCGAAATCCCCTGCTCTCGGCTGACGGGATCTTGGTGGCTGACGGCTCAGTTGTGGTGACCAGGGGGCGGTGGAGATGGACGTGGCCTGGCGGGCTGGCGGTCTGAACTCCCGGTGCGGCTTCTAATGGAATGCAAATTGCTTGGTTACTTAACCCATTCACCGGTATGGGGGTGACCACGGAGGCGGGTGGCGAAGGGACCCGGCACGTTTCCGTGGAGCCCCCCGTCAGCCCCCGTCAGCCCCGTGTACCCGCTGCCCAAGGGCTCGGGCCGAGGGGCACGAGGGCGTCTGCACCACAGGGGGGAGGCGTGAGAGCCCCGCTCAGCCGTCTCCTCCTCCTCGGAGGGTCAGGAAACAGGTGTGGCCAGAGCCTCCCGCTACCAGCGCCACTGACACCTGCTGAGCCCCGTCGAGTCGAAGGCGCCGGGCTGAGATGAAGACGAGAAACAGGCGCGGACTCTGCGGGCGCGCCCCGGGGACGCGTGCAGCCAGCTACGCTGGCGGGACAGAGACCCCGCTGGAGAGCAACCGAAGGCGCCGGGGGCCACGCGGCCGCCGCCCCCTGGGCTGCTGCAGGCATGCCAGTGCCCGACGGGGCACTGGAACTTTTCTTGTTCCAGAAGATTCAGGGGAGGCGGGGTGCGCTGTGGCCGGGCGTGTCTCGGGGCGATCGTGGTGGCTGCGGAGGACGCGTGGGCCGCGGCAGGGCCGGCTCGCACGCGCCTGCGGCGGTGGGAGGTGGCGGGCTGTGCAGGGCTGGCTGCCCTGCGGCTGACGCACCTGCAGACGTGGCTGCGGTCCCCGGGCCAGCGGGACCGCTACGGGACTCCGGAGGTCCTCTGCGCTCACCGGCCCACGCGCTCGCCCTTCTCCGAGAGTCACGCAGGAGTGCCCTCCCCCCCGTGCAGCGGGCGCCTGGCCTGGGGCCCACAGGACGCAGCAATGTCGGGCGCCTGTCCAGAGGGACGGGGCAGGCACGGCGCTTACGCTCAGAAGTGCAGGCCTTTCGGTCTGGGCTCTGCAGAAAAAGCAGGGAACAGGGCTCAAGGGGAAAAGCCCGGGGAAGGTCCAGGATGGCTGTGGGTGCAGTGACGGGCTCCGGGCGTGTGCGCCGGCGCTCCGAGGTGCCCGCGGCCTCTGCGTGCACGTCTGCGGCCGCTCAGCGGGTTTGGGGCGCCGCGTGTGGACGGCGGAGGGCGCGGGAGACGCGTGTGGGAGTCTCGCCAATGGCCCCGATGGCCTTGTCCCGCGGGGACAGCCTGCCACACGGCTCCGGGGCCATCAGAGTCCCCCACACTGAGGGATGCTTCGTGCGGCGCCTCGCGGAACGCGGCCTTTGCCGGTCACATCTAACGCCACATCCCCGCGGTCCTCCACGTCTCCTGCGGTTTGTGCCGAAGTCACAATCCGGTAAAAGTGGATTTCAAAGTGTAAGATCCACATTCGAGTCATGGAAGAGACGGTGTAGGTCTGCGCCCACGTTCGACGAGCCAGCCCCTCTGCCCCTCTGGCCTCCCCGTCCCCCTGGCCCTCGCTCCGCCCCGCGACGCTGATCATTTAAAAAGACCCTGCAACCTCTCTGCACTGCAGGGGCCACTCGGGACTGCTCGGCACTTTCTTCACGACGTGCTGTTCGCCGTGGAGAATGAGCCTTGCATTTGCCTCCCGCGGCCCCTGCCCCTCAGCCTGTGTCCGAGGTGGCAGAAGCCCCAGAAGGACCCTCCTGAGCTCCCCACTCCCCACTGAGGTCCCCCCGCCCCCAGGCATTGCGACAGAGGGCGGGGCCGCTGGTTCTGGGCCCCTGGGACCAGAGCCCACAGCTTGGGTTCTGGCCGGCGTGGAGCGGCCGCCCCGCTTTGGGGCGGAGGAAAGGGCCGTGACCGTGTGGACGGGCGCCTTGTGCCGCGTCCCTCGCCCTTCTGTTCTCACGCAGCCCGCGCGAGGAGCGTTTCCATGAGGAACCGAAGCTTCAGAGCGCGTGCTGGGCGAGCTATTCGGAGTTCGCGCCAGGAGCCAGCGTTTCCTGGAGGAGACCGCTGGGAAGCTGGGAAGTCGATTTGGGTTCCGGGATGAAAACGGCTGATGTCCTCACGGATGAACCGCCGTCTCTACCCCCAGGGAGCGTCCAGGGCTCACGTCCCTCCAGGTGGAGTGTGGTGTCACGGGGAGGCCCGGTGGTCCCCCTGGAAGGACAGTGTGGGCCTCGGACCCAGCAGGAGGCTTCGTGGTGGGTCGCGAAACTGGACACTGGACACCAAGACCACGCGCCCCGGCGGGGTCACTCGCGCCAGCCCCGTGCCGTGCGTCCTTAGCTGGGTTACAGTGTCAGCCCCCCGGGCCGGGCCCGAAACCGGCCAGTCAGGCGGGCACTGCTGAGGCCGTCCCAAGGAAGGTGACCTTCCCAGGCTCGCTCTGACTGAGGGTTGGTCCTGCACAGCTCGGAGCCCCCTTCTGCCCATGAGGCCGGACGCTGTGGCTCACGAGTCGTTGACTAACGCCAGAGCCCTTTACAATTTACTCTGGCGAATGGTGCTTCGCAACAGTGAGGATGTTCTCAATGGTCCCGGTTGGGTGGGCTTCATGTCATCTGTGGGGAGTGGGGAGAGGCCAGGGATGCTGGTACGTACCCCCTGGGGAGCAGGCCAGCCGTCTAAAGTGACCGCAGCATCAAAGTTGAGAGGCTCTGTTCACCTAACCGGCTTGATTTATGGAATTCAGCCGGTGGAGGGTCCCAGGGGCCTGGGCTGTTCCTCGCTGGGGTCTTTCAGCTGCTGCTGCAGAAGCCCCACCTGCCTCTCTGCTGAGGCGGGCGGTGGGGAGTGGGCTGGCTGGACGGAGGGCCTGAGGCCAGCTGGCTCCGGGGCGGGACAGGCCTGGGCCAGAGTCAGGCGGGAGGCGGTGCGAGAGGCCCGGCTTGGAAGGCCAGGCTCCCGGGGCCACCCACCGTTTCGGAAGACCCAGCCCGAGGTCGCGGGGTCGGCCACATTCCATCTTACCCGCCCGCAGCACCCGCCCAGCGGGCTGCGGGCGGTTCCTGCTCTCAGCGCGGCCCGGGCCCCGCTCTCAGCCGCCGCCGCCCTCCCCAAGTGTTCGCGTCGCCTGCTCCCCGCGACCTGCACGTTTCTGCTTAAGAGGCAGAAAAACCTGCCTGATCTCAGAATAGTCTTCACCCTTCACACCTTCATTGCATTATTTACGTTCCGCAGCTCCCTCTGAGGCTCGGAACTGTCACTTGCTGCTTGACGTCTGCCTCTCGCCGGCAGGAAAGTGTCACAGAGCAGAGGGTCGGCCTTGGTGGCGCGGTTCTGTGTCACAAACCGTGGTTCGTGCTCGACCGTCTGTTTTCCGAACCAAAGGATGAAAACGTATGAGTGTGCGAGTGTATGTGTGTGTGTGTGTGTGTGTGTGTCCGAGCATGCGCCTGCGAGACCCCTGACTTGCACAATCCCTGGGCATGGCGAGCAAAACCTTGGAAGGTCATTTGTCCCTTGAACCTGTGGGCTCGTGGGCGTCACAGGTGCTCGGGCGTCGGGGGTGACGGAGCTCGGAGGGCAGCGGGGAGCTGCCGCCTCAGCCCGGCCAGGCTCTCTTTGTCTGCTCGGCTGTGAGCGCTGCACTCGGCGGCGTTACATACTTGGAGTTTAACAACAACACAAAAAATCCACTCAGACCATCTGTTTCAGGGACAATAAATAAACAGAAAATATAAAATTAAAAATAATTAGGAAGACGGCGCATTGGGCGATTCGTTACCCGCTCAGCAAGGGGAGGGGGCAGCAGTGTTAGGCTCGGAGCACGTCGGCTATTCCTAATTGATCAAAATACCCTGATGTTTATAGCAAACGAGAGAGTGACTCAGAGCGAAATGAAGTCAGCGAAATGCCAGAAGTTTTTACATCCAAAACAGAGACACGGCCCATATGTTCAGAAATACTTTTGTCCTTAGGAAATGTTCGTGAAAAAAAAAAACAAAAAACGGGTAGGCAGCTCCTCAAAAACAGACTCGACTAATAGTAACAGATTCGGCTCAGATACCAGAAGCGCTTTTCCAGCACGACCGCGTTCCCGTTTATTTGCCGACGGCTCCGCCGGCGTGGGGGAGGAACCATGCAGACTCCAGGGCCGGGTGCGTCCCCGGCTCGTTCGCTTTACGTGCAGACTTTGAAAAAGCCGAAGGATTTTCAGAAGGGTTTCCGTGGCATCGTCCGCAGATCGCCGTGGCGCATAAACGTGGCCCGTGGGCGTGCCACCGTCTCGCGAGATGCGGGACGCGACCACGTGTGCCTGAGCAGGCCTCACTCGAGAGCGCACGTGGCCGCCAATGCCTGGCCTCAGCGTGGCGGGGGCGTGGGCAGGGCTCACACGCAGTCCCCACGGACACAGCCCGCCCACGCAGCGTGGGCCGGTGCCGTGGTTCAGGTGGAGCAGGTGTGTCACAGTTGGGAAGTGTCGCAGGGCAGCCCGTCCCAGCCCCTCCTGGCAGCCGAGAGGGTGTGGCTGCCCTGGCCACCAGGCGCTTCCGTGTGGCGGGAACAGTGACCGGGAGGACAGGGGTAACCCGCACCCCCCCACCCTCCTTCCGTCCCATCCGCTGGCGAAACGGTCGCACTGGTGGAGTTTCCCCCGAAAGGCCGTCCTCGGAGGGCTCGGGACGGACGTGCCAGGCCACTACGAGTGGCCGACTCCTCGCCACGCAGACGCGGGGAGGTCGGATCTGTTGTGCGAGTGTCGCAGCTGATGGGTTTAAGGGCCTCGGGCAAGCGCGTGGCAGGATGATGCCTGGGAGGCAGACCGGGCTTGGGGGGTGCCCGCCTGTCGCCTGCGGGGTCACCGCCCAGGGAGGGGGGTCTCCGGCCGAGGTCCCAGGTCCGTCACCACGCAGAGTTAGGGCGTCACGCTGGCGGCAGATGGGACCTGGAGCTCAGAGCCCCCTGTCACCCTGCTGCAGATGCTGGTGGCAGAGGCTGAAACCCCCATGCGGCCAGAGGTTACCAGTGCACCCTGGGCCCTGTGGGGACGTCGCCTCAGTAAAGATGGGGATATGGCCCTCTTGCTCTGTGAGTTGCCACTGGGACCAACTGTCCCCGCCTGAGAACGTGCCCAGGGCCTAGCCAGGGACGGCAGACCGCAGAGCGGGCCAGCCCTGCTCACCCCACTGGTGTCGGGGGGACAGAGGGACAGGAGCAGTGGCCTCAGCACCCGAAGGACAGGCCGAGTCCTCGGAAGGCCCCTGACGTAGCGCATGCAGGGCGATGGACTGTCCCCACCGGGCTCCGCAGATGGGCTGGGGCGGGGACCCGCGGCCGCCTGCAAGGTCCTCGGGCGTCTGACGGGGCTTCCGGTGACTCTTGACCGGTCAGCATGGTGGGGACGCCTGGAGGAGACCGGCCGGTGGCCGCGGTGGCCGAGCAGTCATTGAGGCCATGTCAGAGCCGACTGTGGAGAGGGAAACGGGGCTTCCGTGTCGGCTGCGGGGCGGCTGGTCCCCGTCGAGGTCAGCTGCGGGCCCCTCCGGGCGGGCTCACGCCCAGCCAGCACCCTGGTGACCCAGACCCACTCTGGCTCAAAGGCCACAGGGGACGGCGTGCCAGCACACGGCCGTCTGCGTGGCCCTCTGTGCCTCACGCACAGCGGCACCCGCAGCGGGAGCCCGCGGGCCACCCTGGTGTGGAGGCGGCTGGGAATCCTCAGCGGGTCACTTACAGGACACCTGAGGTGTACGTGACCTGCCTCTACTGCGGCCCAGGCGGACCACAGCCCCGGCCCGCGGCCCATGCCCACGCTGGCGGCCACACCACTGCACCTGCGCCGGGCGGGTAACAGGCAAGGGCTCTGGGGGATTCGCCTGCCGCTCGACCCCCCACCCCCAGTGCTCGTCCTCCTCTAAAACACACTGCTGGGGTGCCCGCAGCCCCCTCCGCCCGCACCCCCGGGCTGCGCGCTGCCCGCCCGCAGGGCCTCCACGGCTTCTGGAGGCTCGGTGACCGGGCATTCTCGCCGGCCCACGCTGTTGCCCGCCGCTTGACGCTGAGTCGCCTTGCCCTGCGTTTAACCGGAACGGTCCCTTCCGTGGTGGCTGTGGCGCCCAGCTCGGCTCTGCCCTCCTGCCGTTTTTGTGGTTGGCACCCAGTTCCACCGCCTCTTACCCGCGCGGGTCGACGCGAGCCTCCCCGCCCGCCGCACGCTGAGCCCGGGCCAGGCGGGACAAGCGTTGTAGGAATTTTCCGCCTGTGGAAACTGAGGCGCGGAGGGGCTAAGAGAGGACTCGAATTCACGCCTCTGTTTGGGAGTGTTCTGGAGTGACTTTTGGAGCTGCGTCTGCTGCTTCTTCAGGGGGTCCGGCCTGCAGACGCTGGTGGAGTGTGCGGCTAGGCTAGGGGCCTCGGGCCCGGCGCCCCGCCGCGCCCTCCGGGGTAATTTGTTGGAGCTGGCGTTAACCCCTTAACAGACACCGCTCCTGACGCCAGTGGGCACCCACCTTTCATCTCCCCTTCCCCTCCTCATCCGTCACAAACGTCTCTGGGAG
The DNA here is from genome assembly GCF_014176215.1 of Rousettus aegyptiacus. NCBI lineage: Eukaryota > Metazoa > Chordata > Mammalia > Chiroptera > Pteropodidae > Rousettus > Rousettus aegyptiacus. Next base: position 721,590 of record NW_023416286.1, read on the forward strand.
AAGAGCTCACAGTGGCAGCGGGGGCTTAATGGCTAATTGAAAAATCATGGGCTGTTAAAGCTCAGAGAGGCTTTCAGAAAGATTGATGGGGGCCCGTGCGCCCGGAGCGCCTTCTGCAGCTCTGTCTCCGACCCTCCCTCTCCCTCGCTCCCTCTCCCCCTGGCTCGCCGAGGCGCAGTAATTTTCCGTTCTTTGCAGTTGTAAACTTTGGCGATAATCAGGCCTGGGACGCTTTCGGCTTTTTTTTTTTCCCCCTAAGGTGGAACTGTGGCTGTAATTCATCCTCCATCGTGGGACGTGCACCTTCTTTTCCCTGAGTGGCACGGAGGCTCTTTTAAACAATGAAGTGTCACGCCGTGGATGTGGCCGGTAACGTCATCGACACCCAATAAATAAAACAGCAACATCTTACGTTTTACCCAGCGCTTCGGCACCCCGTTTCCCCCGAGCCAGCGCGTGGGTCAGCGCTTCTGAAATAAAGCCCAAACATCAGCTATGGGCGGGGATTTATTTTTTAAATTAAATCTATTGGGGTGCCATTGGTTCCTAGAATTATACAGGTTTCATACAGGTTTCACGCATACAATTCTGTGACGCATCATCTCGGGTGCTCACCACCCAAAGTCAAGACTCCGTCCGTCACCATCTGCGTGACCCCCTCCCCCTCTCCCCGCCTCCCCCTCCCTTCCCTCCGGCCACCACTGATCTGAGTTCATGAGATTGTGTTTGTCCGTTTGTTGCTCCTGGTTTTATCTCCCGCGTGGGAGGGCCGTCGCGTGGCTCTCGACTCGCTCCGCCTGCCGCGTTCCGCTCGGCGCGACTGACTGCGGCCAGACCCGCCCCGCGGTTGCCGGCGGCGCTGCCGTTTCGCCACCTCTTGCGGCTGGCGCTTTCCTGCTCACGGTCACACCGTTGGGGACAGCACCCCAGGGCGTCCTCTGCTTCCAGCTCATCCAGGGACGTAGGTCTCGGACTCGAGCTCCATGAAGCAGCAGCGTGTCCAAAACACGAGCACACGGATGTGTCTGTCGTGGTCGATGTCGCTAAAGGAGAACGTCAGAAACAAAAAATCAGATCAACAAAGAGCCCCCCTGACCGACAATCAATGCGTTTTTCACGAAAGAAACAGAGTTTCGACATGACTACTTGAAACCCTAGGCCCCTAACCTGTTGATGGAGGTCTTTTTAAATAGACTACACTTGGCATTACGAAAAGCTCGCCAGATTTTTCTTGCTTTATCCTGGGCTCATGTTATTTTATTTTTTCATCTTATTTTATAAACTTTGGACAAAGGAGAGAGACCAAAATACACGATAGATTAAATATGTCTAGGTAAAAATAGGAGAAAAATGCCTACCAAAATTAGATTATAACATTGCTCTATCTGGCTGGTGGAGCAGGAGAGATGGTTTTAATTTTCCTGCTTATGTGGCGTATTCTAAAGGTTGGGAAAGGTATTTGATATTATCATGAGTAACAGAATTTTACACAGTTACGTCTTCAGGTCAGATTTTTCGGGGGGAGGGGCGCCTCGGCTGTTTCTGCCTTTAGCCGAGGGCGGCAGTTGGTTCCCTGCTACACCGCGACTGGGCTGGCAGGTCTTTGTCTTTGCCCTGCTGCCCTAGTGGCTGCCACCCCCACTCCGGCCCCTCCTGCCTCGGGGCCCTGCTTCCCCGTGGGGCTTTCTCTGCTCCTCCCACGACCGGCTGCCTGTACCTTTGTTCACGCGGCCTTGCGACATGCCCTCTGCGGGGTGGCCTGCCTCCTCCCATTCCATCTCCGGCTCAGCTTGCAGGAAAAGGAAGCTTGGCCAGGGCCCGGAGCGAACACGGCTTTCGTCAGGCACCCCCGCGGAGGTCGGCTGCCCCCAGGACGGGCGCCCAGCTCCGAGCCAGCTGGCCGGGTGTTGGGACAGTGTGCCCTGTGGCAGGCGCCTCTCACGGGTTACAGCCTTTACTGCTCTTGGAGACGTGTGGGTATGGGATACATTGAGCTTACGTGAGCCTCTGAGGTCGCGCGCATGGGCCGACCTTCCCCTCTGTACCTCTGGGGCTCGGGGTTCTCGGCAGCGAGCGCTCGGGGTGCACCCGGAGCATCGGGGCCGCGCGCCGTTCCTGCACACGCGCTGCGGCCTTGCGGGAGGCGAGCAGCTCGCGGCGCCAGCAGGCGGCGGGCGCGCTGCGCGTGTGCGCTGACGCGTGATTGTCGCCGGCCGCAGGGCTCACCGCCGTGGCGCCCGAGGGCTCTGGTGCCGGTGCCGGGGGCCCCGCGGAAGCAGCGTTTGCCTCTTTGCTGGCTCCTCACACCTTCGTCTAGGGGTTGCTGCCCGAGAACGTGTGTGCGCTGGTGCGGCCAGTCTCCAAGTGCGTCCGCAAGGCCAGCAGCGCCGCCGGGCAGCGAGGGCCCGGGCGCCCGGCGACCTCGTGGGCTGGGACGGCAGCGCGCGCTCCGGGGCGGGCCCCCCACTGCCTCCGGTGCCAAGGCGGGGAGGGCGCACGGCACACGGTTCCGCCCCAGATGCGTCCTGATGCTGAGCTGCGTTCAAACGAGTTCGCGACGCGCATACCCACACGGAGAAAGCCCCCAGATTCGGTTCCTTTAATGATTTTCTCTTTTCAATATCGAAGAACCCCGGTCTCCATAAAGAGCCACTGTCGCTGTTTTCTTTTTAAAAATACATACACACACCTTGGAATAGATGGTAATTCTAGAAAATCTTATTTTCTTCCCGTCCCTGACGTGTTCGAGACTGTCTCCGTTTTGAGGCCATCGGCCTTGGTTTTTTGCAGAGCGCGACGCCGTGATTTAGTGGGACCGTGTGAGGCATCGCTTCGCGTCAGCCCGAGGCTCACACGCAGGCAGAGAGCCACGCCCCCAGAGTCCAAGGCCGTTGACAGCAAGTGTAACGCCGGCTCTTGCCTTTCCAAGGTCACGCCCCAACCTTGCGTGCGAGCTCCATCCGTAACTGCATTTAGGAAAAATAAGCCACATCCTTTATTTCAAACACTCTGAGACTTTTGAAAACCTGTATTTACACCCACGAACTCCTGGTAAGTACGAAAAGGGACCGAGGACGGCCAGATGGCTGTTAAATGGCAGCGTGGCCGCCTGTGCTTTCCTCGTGAACATGGGCCTCTGGCACGTGGCCGCCTGGGGTCAGGCCCCACTGGCGCTTCCGAAACGGGGCAGCTAAGTCACCTGCCTCAGCGTGTTTGGCTGCTCCGGGGAAAACGCCACTGACTGGGCTCATGAGCGAGTCTGGGGGCTGGGAGCCCGGGACCTCGGCACTGGCGGGTTGGTGACTGCGAGGCGACTTCTTGGTTCGCGGTGGCGGTCTTTTCTGTGTCACCGCGAGGTGGGCGCGCTCTCCTCCTCTGTCACCCCCCAGGGCCCCGCGCCTGACCCATCGCAGGGCGGTGATGTTTCAGCATGCCAGTTTGGGGGCCAGGAAGTCTGGAGCGAGGAGCGATGAGCCCGGAGTTCTGGGTTCCCTTGCTTAGAAGTGGGGACACCCACCATGCAGATTCTCGGGGGACTGCAGGGCGGCGGGGTCTGGAACAGCTCTGAAGTCGCAAAGCTCACGCTCACGGTCCCTGAAGCAGCAGCCAATGGTCACGCCCGCATCCGACCGCGGACCCTGCAGCTCCTGCCTCCCCTCCTGACCTTCCCCCGGTGAGCGGTGAGCGCAGGCCCAGGCGCCGCCCCCTGCCGCCCCGCCCCCCCCCACCGCGCTGCCTCGGGCGTCACCCCGCTGCCCGCCACAGCGGTCGTCGCCCACCGAGGCGGGAGGGACGGATGGAGCCGCAGCAGCCTGGCCTGCACTTGTCCGCGCGTTCGGTGCCAGGCGAGCAGGGCCGGGTGGCCACGACCGGTGGGAGGAGTTGTCCGGTCTTCCTTTCCCCGCCCCCACGGGAAAGCCCGGGCGGGTAAAAGCGAAGGTCAACATGCAGGTGGCACCGTCACCTGCTCTGCTCTCCTGAGCTGAGGCCCCCGGGCCCAGTCGGGGAAGACGCCACCTCGCGCCGACCAGCGAGCATGCCTGTGGGCGCACACGAGCCCGGAGCGCCCGCCGCAGGCCGCCGTGGTGTGGCTGCAGGGACGCAGGGCGGCCCGCGAGGGGGCACCTCCGGGAGTCCGTAGGCGAGAGGCCAGCCTTTGCGGGGACGCGCATGTGCACGTGCCCGGCCCGGCGCGTCACCCCGTGCGCCCCGCCCCGTGCGTCCTGCGCAGACTCCCCGCGGGACGCCCGCGGTCCCTTCTACAGCGTGTCCGGAGGCCCGTATGGACATAATCTCTGTCTGTCACTACGGTTAAGACAATGCTTTGCACACAGTTGGCACTTAATAACATTTGATCGTTCTAGAATAATTACAAATATTTGTCGGGCTCCATGCCTACTCGTCTTATAAATTCTGGTGTGAGAATAATGATTTTTGATGCTCGCCTCCATCTCAGATTCCTCCTTCGATGTCCACTAGTCCAGCTTGGACCCCCAGCACAGCCTCACTCCACACACGGGCAGTGAGGGGGTGCATGCCCCCCATTTTGACCTCCACCCGTTTCCTAGTGGCCCCCAATTCTGAGTCCCTCTGTCAGCTCCACCAGGCACCGCCACGTGCATCGCCTGGAGCCACGTGCCCCCCACGCCTTGCATGCTCGGCCAGAGCTGTGGTCGTCCCAACGAAGTGACCCAACGCCCCCCGGCCTGGGAGTTACTCTGGGTCCCCTCCCCTCCCAAGTTCTCCGTGCTGTGTCTCCCAAGTAGCTTGTGAATCTACCCCTTCTTCCCCGTCCTCTGTTCTTCTAAGCACGGAATGCGTTGCGGGTTTTCCAGTGTGAGATTGCTTAAAGTCTCCAGGACCGGGTCACCGGCCTCGCGTCTCTGCGCCGGCCCACGCCCTTGCTCGCGGCCACCGTCACGCCTCTCCCTGAGCGCACACACCCCCCACCTCCGTCTTCCACACGTGGGTGCCCTCCACACTTAAGTCCAGCCGGCACAGTTCTGCGGACACACACGAGATCTGACTCGGCACTGCGGGACCGTAACAGCAACGCTTTACACGTCCGAGGTGGCACGGGTTTGTTGTCACATGGTTGTGTTTACACGGCCATCTCTTCACTAGGCGCAGAGGGAGGACCGGCCTAATTGTCGTCATATGCCTGGCATAGTTCCTTGCTAAAAATAGGAACTCTGTAAATAGTCAATGACTGAGTTTCGCCATGGGGCTTTCTGACCTTCGGTTATTGGTGGGAAAGAGATTCCGGCCGCGGAGCAGTGAGAGATGATGTCATGTGTTCTCTGCCCCTTGTGAACACGTGTGCGGCTGACCGTGGTGTGCGTGTGTGTTCGTGCAGTCACACTCTGTCCCGTTAATCATTCGGAGCCTTCTCAGGGCAGGTCGTGGGTGAGGCCCACGGCTCTCAAAGCAAACGTGCAGCCCGAGATAGTCAGCGCCTTCCGTGGCCAGCGTAGATCTCGGTTTTCCGCAGAAGTGGAGAGACGAGTGAGCTGCGGGGGACTCAGCCGCAAGAGGCCGCTTACTGCGCTTCAGGCGGCGCCCCCTCCCTGGGGGGCGGGGAGCATGCAGCTCGCGCGCTTATTCCCCAGAGCGCGGGGTGCGGGGTGCCACTTCCAGCGGGGCAGGGTGCACGGAGGCACACACGTGCTCTGCGGGAAAGAATTCCGTTTGGTCAGGACACCGCCAAGGACGTGTTGTGCCGCCGAGCAGAGTTCTTCCCGGGGCGAGTGCGAGGTGCTGAGACCTCTGCCCGCGAGGCCGGACTCCAAGGCTGCGCGCGCTCCGCGCATCTGACGCACGCGCGCTCGCATGCGGTGGCCCGGCCCGGACCGTGGGGGGCCTGCAGCCGCCAGCAGGGCTTCCTGCCGTGCAGCCCTGGCGCCCAGGAAGGGGAAACTGGGGTACCGGGACTAGCCGTGGTCCCCCGCTCTCTGCAGGCGATGGCTTCAGTTTTGAGCTCCGTTTCGAGGCACAGCCGTGGGGGCCAGATGGCGTCATCCAGCCCCACCTGCCAGGTGAGGCAGCCGAGGCCCGAGCGGGAGGCACAGCTGGGCCTTTGCACGAGTGGTCTCTGTGTGGCAGGCGAGCACCTCTGCCGACTGGACCTGTAGGGGACGAAGAGTGCGTGCGCGCCTGTGTGCATGCGCGTGTACGTGTGCATGCGTGTGCTTGGTGTGGTGCGGGAGGCGGGGACAAGGGAAGGAACGTGCCCCTATTCCCCGCCCCCCAGGGAGAGTCCCACGCCTGGTCTGGGGTGGCGGCCTCCTTGGTGGGGCTGGGGACAGGGGGCAGGGGGACGGGGACAGGCCTTCCTGCAGCGGGGAGCTCACGCCCAGCCCCCGACGTCACACGCGGGACGCGTTTGGACTCGCCTGTTCCTGTAACGAGAACATCACGCTTCCCACGGGCAGTGACTTCTGAATCCAGGCAGCTCTTTCGTTGTTCGTTTAGCCTAAAGTGTCCCACCCTCGAAAGATGTTACTCTGTTTCCCTGTTTAATAGCAGCAAAATGCATCGACGTGCTCGTATGTAGACACAAGGGTGTCAGAAGCGCTTCTGAAGCATCTTTCTTTCGAGCTGTGTTTAAGGGTGGGGTGCAGAAGGGGCTCCGGGTTGCGTTTGGTCTTCCTTGCTCCTGGCGCGGCGGCGAGGGGCCCCGGACCTCCCGTGCTGGACAGATGGTCACAGTCTCTTATCACAGCGCCCTGTAATGCGCGTCACGGCCACATCGGGGTCACCAGGAGAGGTTTTTAGAGGCTGATTTGAGCTCTCAAATGGCATTCAGCCCGTGGAGCGAGGTTGTGTTCTGACACACATTCCATTTTCGGCTTTCGCTGTTGGCATGTAAGTTGCGATGCTGGGTCGTCACCTTCACGGTCGCGGTCACGGTCACGGTCACCATGGGGTCAGAGGCGCCGGAGTGCTCAGAGTTGAGTCGCCGCCTTCTGTGCGAACCGTGAGACCGCGCATGCGTGAGCGGGGGCCGCGCAGGGTTTCAGCTGCTGGCCTCAGGAACAGGGACCGAGGAAAGGGACCCCGCCTGCGAAAGGGACCAGAGTGACGTCGTTTTCATTGGAGGTGACGGATCGAGCACTTCAGGGGTTCAGTCTGCGCGGAGACCGGGCGCGCTCTGCAGCCGTTGTGCGTGTGTGTGTGTGGGGGGGGGGCGTGCATGTGGGGGGCGTGGCACTTTTCCCGTGTTCGCATTCTGCGGTTCTGTTCCCTCCCGAGCGCTTACGAGGTCAGGAGAAACACCTGTGAGGCCGCGGGGACGGCGAAGGCCGAAGCGAGAGCCACGACACGACGGGACTTATTTATGAGAACCCCCCATAGTGAGGGTCATTGCATCACCTAGAATCACGGAGCGGTGCCTGCAAAAGGGCCACGTCGATACTGTGGGGAGATCCGATTATCCGCGGTTACAGCCCCCCTCCCCATCGCGCACAGAAGCAATGCTATCGCACTGGAACGGACACCGGGAGCCACCACGGAGCCGGGGGCGAGAGCGCAGGGGACGAAGAATCACGTCTGGACAACAGACTCCGACTCTGGACCGCGCGACCCGGACTCAGGCTGGCGACGGTCGGCGGGCGTCCCGGGTCCCTTAATGCCGGCGGCGTTTCCACCGCTGTGCGCTCAGCTGAGCCCTCGGCTGCCCCGCTGCGAGGTGGCGCCGCGGGTCCGCTTCCGAGCGCGGCTGGGGCAGCGAGCCCAGGGCGCACTTGCTAGCGACCCTCACTGCGCACGCTCCGCTGGGGCATGTGGAGTCGTTTCCGTGGGCTTTGGCCTCAGGGACTGTCACGCCTCTGTGTCTAAGTCCTTCCTCCTTCTGACTGGATGTCCACGTCTGGAGAACAACGGTTACAGACGTGACAGATTCCCAGAAAGCTCCCATCTTACCCCGCCCCCCCCCCACACTCTGGGGAGTGGGCTGTAATTCTGATCCCTCCGCAGGCACGCAGGCCTATCCCCCCCACCCCCCTTCTCCATGACTCTCTCCCCCAGGAACCATGCATGTGTCAAAAACATTGGAAAGAAAGGGACCAAAACATGAAAAATAGTGTATTTAGTGGTGACATTATGGTAACTTTTACTTTTTATGTTTTCCTGTTGTTTTTTTTTAAAATAATCTACGATAAACCAGTTAATCAATTATCAGAACATATAACTGAAATAGTTCTGGAGACGTAGAAATCCGTAAACCGCAGGACTACATATATAACGCTGAAAGGGGCATCGGGTCAGCGAGCGCACGGCGAGGCGCTGGGAACCGCAGCCGCAGGAAACCGGCCCGGCTCAGAATTAGACGTCTGTGGTTCAGGGCTGTTTTTGCTTTTTTTGGCAGACCTTTGGGAGTCTGTTTACCTGGGTTCACGCGCTGAGGCCTTTCCCGCAGGCTTGAAAGGCCCGCCGTCCGCCCCCGATGCTCGGCGGTCCCGGTAAAGCCGGCCAGGTGGGCGTGTTCCTGCGCCCGGCCCGGCTCCCGCAGAGTCAGAGTTCACGGGTGCCACCTGTGGGCCCCTGCGGGTGGCTCTGGGCACAGGCAGGGCGGGTCACACTGAAACCCGGAGCTGGCTCGACGCCCTGTGGCTGAACCAGGTCACAGAATATCAAGCCCTGTGTGGAGGGCGGAGACCTTCCACGTGGCCCTGCCCGGGGTCCCTGACAGCCAGCGGGTGGCAGGTGCTCACTCTGAGACGGGCAGCGCCCCAGGGCTCACGCCGAATGCCAGCCGAGGGGCACTGGCCGCGGAAGCGCCCGCATGGGGTGGAAGGCATTGTGAGGCCGGGGTGCGCAGAGGAAGGGCCGGACCTGGTTTCGCGGGGCAGGCGACGCGGTGACGTCTGAACAGTAGAGGGAGAGGAAGGGCTGGGCGGGGACCTTGCCAGGAAGCCTCCGGTCTCCCTTCAGGAGAGAGTGGGAGGGGGAGGGGGAGGGGGGCTCCTTCAGAGTGGAGGGCTATGCAGGAACCCAAGGACCTCAGGCAGGCGACTGACCGGGACACACCACTGCACGGGACAGTTTGGGGTTAGGACGCCAGCTGGGTTCTTCTGGGATGGCCGTCCCCAACCTTTGTGGCACCAGGGACCGGTGCTCCTGTGAGAATCTAACGCCTGAGGACCTGGGGCGGAGCCGAGGCGGTGATGCTGGCGCCGGGCAGCGGCTGCAGACACAGATGGAGCTTCCCTCGCCCACGACTCACCTCCCGCTGGACGGCCCAGCTCCTAACAGGCCACGGAGGGCACCGGTCCACAGCCTGCGGGTTGGGGACCCCTGTCCTGGGAGACCTGTGAGAAGGCCCGAGGGTCGTAACCCCGCGTCAGCCACTGACCACCACAGACCTGTCTCCTTCCCCCCTCGTCGCTGGCGTTGGGCCTTTTCCGGTGTCGGCTGCACCCCTTCCCCAGGCGCGGCTCGGCAGGCCCCTCAGGAGCTAAACGTTCTCCCACCGCCCGGCACCCAGGGTGGCCGGCGCACCCCAGTCAGGGGGGTTCTGGGGATTAAAAACAGTTTCCTTTTGAACTCACTGTATCAGAAAGTAAAGGATTTTAAAAACTATACCAAGGTGAATAATGCAACGGAAACAGAGGCCTCGTGGCAACTGTGGGATAAAAGTCAGGCTCGCCGATCACAGGCTCCCACGCCACCCCTCACTCCGCCGAATGTGGGGCAGCTTGTTTCCTGATGTGTATTTTTGCAAATTGATCAGATTTATTGTCCTGTGCACTCATCTTTGGCGTTTCATTTTTAAATGAAGCATCATTTAGCTTCGCTTCCGTTGCACTTGTTTTTGTAATTAGCCGCTCGTGCAGAGCGAGCCGGCGCCCGCCCCGCTGTCTGCGGTGAAGACAGCGGCGCTGAGCGCACCTGCCTCTGCGGATGAGGCTGCGAACGTGTCTCCAAAACCGGGCAGCCAGCGGTGGGGGCCCTGCCGACTCCCCTCGCAGCTGTGGGTCTCGGCCGGCATCCTCCGCAAGCACCCGAGGACAGGGGCGGGCTGCGTGGACGCTGGCGTCTGGGCTCCGACATGGGGCCTGCAGCACCGAGCACTCAGCACGTTTCCACCGGCCGCATGGATGGAATGAACAGGCAGCTTTGCACGGCGTCGAGAATATTGCCAGAAAACTTAACTTTTGCGTTTGTTTATTCTAGGACGATTGGGCCATGATTACGTAGATGTGGCCACCATATCCGACTCTTCAGTCCAGGGCGTGGGGTTTGAACTCCCCACCTCTGGCGGTGCAGGCGGAAGGACGGGACGAGGGCAGATGCGCACGGCCTCGGGGTCGACCCCGCGGCTTCTTACATGTCTAACGCTTTATTTCTTCCCACAGAAGAAAAAGATCCATGGAAAAGAGACAGAGCTGGTTCTTGGTTCCTGCTGGAAAAAACATCACGCAGCGCGCTGGCCGGGGGCCACCATTTCCAGTGGAAACAGTGACTCGTGCGTCCACGGCCTATCGTAAAAGCTGGCGAAACACGCGTAAAAAAACCCCTTGCGTCTGGTTTGGGATTGATCTTTGCTACCGAGTCTGTCTGTCTGCATTTCTGACTCTGGTTGGCCGTTCACCCAGGCGTGGGGGGCTACCTCGAAGGGAAAAAAGAATTATTGGGGGGGAAAAAGAACCATACAGAATGAGGTTTTCTTTCGCCATCATGATGGCTTATTTTTAAAAAATCCTTTTCCAAACAAGGTGGCAATAGAAAAAGTAAGCGTGGAGCCTGCAGCGGTGACTTGCAGGTGGCAGGGTGTGGGGCGCCGCCTGGCCCTCCTCACGGCGGGGGTCGCGAGAGGAGGGTTCGGTGCGATGTGGGCAGAGGCCGTGGGAAGCGAGTGCGCAGAGCCCGCGCGCCTGCGGCTCGGCACCGTCGAGGACACAGTTGACCCTTTCTCTGCGTCCCTTCGCGAAGCCCCCAGATAAAGCCGACGCTGGGAGAAGCGTCACTCTGTGTGAGAAATGGGTCTGGTTTTCCTTTGCTGAAAAACCGCTGTGCGATTCTCCGTTCTCTCGGCCCCGTCGCCATGGGTGCCGGGGCCGACGGCTGCGCAGAAGCGGCCTCCTCGCCCACCTGGTCCCGGCCACCCCGAGTGTTCCTGGTCCTGCCTGTTTTCGTTTAGTCGGTGGCATTTTCTGGTCAGCTGCTGCGCGTCCTTTGCGGAAGGAAGAGATCTATCGCGACACGTGCCTGAGTGTGGCCTTCGAGAACGGTTGCCTTGTGCCGCACGGGTGTTGGAATCCGTGATGCAATCAATGCTCGTATTTCCCGGTTCGAATGCGTGTGGTGTGCGTCTTAACGCCTGGGTCAAGCCGCCGTCACGCTCGCCTGGACCACGAAGCGCATCTCGTAGCCGGTAAAAGGTTCTGATCTTGATCCTGGAAGCACGGTCAGATGAGTTGGACAGATGTACACCCCACGCGGCCACGAGGAGGATGGAGGACTCCCGCTTCGCCCCGAACATCTTTCTTCTGCGCCTTTGCTCCTGCGTCCGGCCAGTCTCACAAAACTGCTGGGCTGCTTTACGTCGCGGTGCGTTCACTCGGCGTCTTCAGAATTTCGCGTAAATAGAATCACGCAGGTTCCGTTTCTTTTGCTCAGCATCGTGTTTTCTGAGGCTCCCCTGTCTTGCGGTGTGTGCCAGGAGTTCATTTCTTTATGCTGCTGCATAGTATTCTGCTGTGTGGACGGACACGCCATCCTCCATACACCATAATTCACCTGTTTTGGACACATGTGCTTCTACTTTGGAGCTAGTACGAATAAAGCTGCTAAGAATATTTGTGGGTAAGTCTCCGTGTGAGCAGATGTTTTACTTTTCTTGGGAAAATACTTAGGAGGGGGATTAAGTCACTTTGAAAGAAATCGAAGTACTGTTTCCAGAAGTTACCGCACCATTTACATTCCCACCAGCAAAGTGGGGTCTTTCCAGTGGGTCCCTGTCCTCGCCAACTCACAGTTTTGGTAATGTTTTTAGAAGTTTGGTTATTTTAGTGGATGTGTAGTGCTGTCATGATTTAGTTTGCATATTCCGCGTGATTAACAAAGCTGATTTTTTTAATGGGCTTTCAGCCATTTGTGTATCTTTTATCTGTTAGACTCTGCCTGTTTTGAAAATTGGATTATTTGTGTCCTTTTTAAAAATGTGCCCCCTACATTCTGGAAATAAGTCCTTTGTCAGATATATGTTGGCGGTATTCTCTCTCCGGCTTCTCTATTCATTTTCTTAATGGTATCTTTTATGGAGAAAAAGATTTAATTTCAAAGAAGACTAAATTATGATTTTTTTTCTTATAGTCAGACTTCCTCAGTGCCCACAAAGGCGTATATTAAAAAAAAAAACAGTTTTGATTTTTATAATAATCTCATATTTGAAAAGAACGTGTCCCTACTCAGAGAACCAAGGATCATTTTTGATTATCGGCATTAAGAGACACAGTTATCGAAGTGCGTTTTAAAGATGTTTCAATTCTTAAGCAAAGACACATGTCTTCCAGCGAAACCGAGACAGTTCGCCCTGCTCAGGTCACGTGACGTCACGCGGCGTCACACACTCCGACTTCCTCCCGACTGCGCCCGCACGGCGCCAGGGTTCCCCAGAGGTGTGGCGCACTCTCGGGAAAGACTCTTACACCGGCTTCTCGTTTTGGTGGCATTTTGCAGTCGGCAAGCACACAGACACAGTGTTCTTTTGTGGACAGCTCTCTGTTTCCATCTCTCTTTGTGTCTCTTTCAACTTCTGTTCATTTTCTACCTTACTTTGAAAGTTATTATTAAAGCGTGTGTGTGTCTGTGTGTGTGTACACTAGACAAATGCTACTTTGTTTTAGAGTTTTTTTGCTGCTAAATTTTTTGCTGTTTCATCATCCAATCGATCTGAGTTATCTACTGCTAAATTAAGTTTCTCTCAAGGGACTTATCTTTAAGATAGTATTTCTCCCAACTAATCTTTGAATCTCTTTTAGGTTCTTTTTTTAAAGGAAAATGTTTTCCAGGCCAAAGAGTTTGTCACAGAGTGATTTAAAACTTTTTCCTGATACGGAGATCATTTTGGCACAAATAAACAAAGGCGAAAAGCAATCAACTCATAGAATTCCAGCCATCGATTCACATTATAGAAGTGAGTCTGCAGAATTTCTCCTGCTGCGGTACGTGGCAGCGGGTGCACCTGTGCCTTCGCAGAGGCAAGGGTGACGCTGGGCGGCGTGAGCCCAGCCCCAAGTGCCTGCGCTCAGACTCTGCGCTGCTCCCCCGGCCGTGGGGCGTGGGTGACACCCTGAGCCCCAGTGCCCCAGTCTGCTAAAGTACACACGATGATTGACCACGTCCCTGTGGCTCTAAACTGCCATCTGTCTCCGATCACAGCAAATCTCTTGGAGATGTTAGGCGTTAGCCGGTCAGTCTTAATTCTGGAGACACGGGGTTTGTCGTTTAGAAATAGACTTGCTGACCGGACTGCGCCAAATCAGTGCGAACGGAGAGGGCGTCGTTTCCACCTCTGATCGTGATTTCTGTAGTTGTGGGACGCTTAAGTCGAACGTTAAATTAATTTCATAAAACATTTTACAGCACACAGTGTTTCCTTTTTTAAAAAAAATCTCTAGGCTCTTTCTAAAGCAATTTCAAACTTTCGCTTTTAGTAACTGAGGATGTTCAATAGCGATAGAAATTTGTGGGTAATAGTTACACAAAGAGGGTAGATTAGAAATGTGCCCAACTTCCTGATTAAAATGTATTTTATACACGTGGGAAAAGACAGCGTTCGGCGACACGCCCTTGTCACCGCCGGTCCTTCGTCGTCATGTGAACGAGGAGCTCCCTCGCCGTGGGCGGACGCTGGAGAAGCGAGGACCACGCGGTGGCCCGTTTTGTTTATACACCGGAGGACACTCTCATTGTTGCAGGTGTTATATGCGTTACGTTTCTGTTCTTAAATTTTAACATCTGTGCTTGAAATTAGCCTAAGGTTAGTCAATAGCTATATTGCTTAGTAGGATATTAAACCGTCAAAGGTCCTACAACCCATTGAGCCATTTCTGCGTTTAGAATTATTTTTCCCTAGTGTTTTAGTTCTTATTTAAAAAAAAAAAATTTGTACCAAATTGTCATGAATGAGATTTGACCGTAAATTTGGTAATGTCACCATTTCTTCTTGAATATCAATCTTCTCTTCTGGTTTCAGTTTTGTTTTTCGTGACTACATTCTTACGTAGGTCTGAAACAGTTTGGGGTTTTGTTTATCTACAATTGTCTTACTTACTCCCTTTTCTGGAATAATTGCTTAGCTGGGTTCAGAATCCTAGGCTGTAGTTATTTCTCTCAGCCCTTCAAAGACACTTTTTCCGTTACTTTGTGTCTTTTCCTTCTGCTGTTGTGAGGTTGGCTGTCAGCACAATTGCCATTTCTTTGTAGGTAGTCTGCTCTCTCTTTGATTACTTTTACGCTTGCTTCTTTGTATTTGATGTCTGTACACGTGTTACAATATGTCTAGCGGTGGATTTATTTATCCTGCTTTCAGTCTCCCGTGACTTCTTAAACTGAGAATTTTATGATTTTCTTCAGTTTTGGAGATGTTTTATCCATATCTTTGAATATTTTTCCCTTGCAATTCTCTTTCTAGTCTGTACTTGGACAAATCTTATGAGAAATCGTAGGTTTTGTAGCCTCAGACTCAGTTTATGTTTCTAGCATGTCGTTTTTGTTAAATATTGACAGATGGAAAAATACAAATGTCGTGAATTATGGAGAATAGATACCATGTGCATCCGTGTACCTAGCGCCCGGCTTCAGGTATAGAGACGACAATCGTCTTTGCAGGGCCTCGTCAGCCTCTCATTAACCCCTGCCCCAGGCCAGGTAACTCCCGCCAGGCATGTGTAGCATTCCCATGCTTTCCTTTAGAACAGTACCAAAAACACTTAGAGCATGGCTTGATTTTTTTAAGGTTTTGACCTTTATGTATGTGAAATCGCATGTAAGTGTTCTGTGACTTGGCTTTTCTGCTCAGCATTAAGTGTAATCCGTAATTTCGCTTGCGCAGTCGTAAGTTCTCTCGTGTTTCCCGTCTCTGGACATTGTCTTCCGTTCCATTGTCTATTTGTTCATTTTTTCACCGGTGCCATGGTGTGTTGGTTACTGTTGCTTTATTCTGAGCGCTGAAGTTAGATAGCATCGGTTCTCCGACTTGGTTCTCCTTTAATAAAGTGTTGGCTCTTTCGGAGCTCCTGCTTCTCCATATAAACTTTAGAAGCAATTTGCCAGTGTCCAGCAAATAACTCGCTGGAATTTTTATTGGGATCGCATTGAATCTGTAGACCAAATTGGGAAGAACTGACATCTCGACGATATTGTCTCATCTGCGAACATAGAATGTCTCTCCATTTATTTCGTTCTGTTTTTATTTCATTCATCAGAGTTTTGTAGTTTTCCTCATACAGATCCTGTACGAGTTTGTTAGATTGCACTTAAGTATTTCATTTTTAGGGTGCTGATGTAGCCGGCATTGTGTTTCAAATTTGAAGTTCCAGTTGTTTATTTCTGGCATATAGGACTTTTATAGACTAACCTCGCATCCTGCAACCATGTTATAATTGCTGTAACATTGGTTCCAGGAGGTTTTCCTGTATCGATTCTTTCAGATTTTCTACATAGACGAAATCATGTCATCTGCGAACACTTTTATTTTTTCCTTCCCTATATGTATTTATTTTATTTTCTTGACTTATTACATTCGCTAGAGCCTCTAACAAGACGGTGAAGAGCGGTGAGAGGGAGCATCTTGCCTTGCATCGGCTCTTGTGGGAGAGTCGAATTTCTTACCAGGAAGTGTGATGTCGGCTGTGGGGTTGTGTGGATAACCTCTGCCACGTTGTGGGAGTTCTCTTCTGTCCCTAATTCAGAGTCTTTACCATGAATGGGAGTTGGATTTTGTCAGATGCTCAATCTGTATCTGTCGATGTGATCACATGACTTTTCTTTTCTCAGCCTGTTGGTGTGAAAGATTAAGTTAATTGATTTTTGAATTTTGAACCAGCCTTGCACACCTGGGATGAATCCCACTTAGTCATGGTGTGTAATTTATTTTTGTGCATTGTTTAATTCAACTTGCTAATATTTTGTTGGGCGTTTTAGCATCTATGTGCATGAGAGGTTATTGGTTTGTAGGTTGCTTTTCTCATTGTGCCTTACACTTACATACACTCACACACACACCCTGTCTCACACACTCACGTAGACTTTGTTTTTGATATTAGGATAATGGAAGGGGTGAACCCGGAGGAACGTGGGTGTCATTGCACGCCCACTCACACCCACAATCACACGTACTCAAGCACAGACACCTATACTTACATACACTCACACACACTCAGTCTCACATACTCTCACAGACTCACACTCAACACGCACATTCACACATATATTGGCACACACATAGTCACAGACACATGCTCACATACTCTGACTTAACACACACTCACTCACACGCTCACACACTGTCACACACACTCGCACACGCTCACACACTCACATTAACGCACTTAGTCTCACACAGTCACACACTCAATCACACATACACTCAACACACGGTCAGAGACACATACAGACACACACACACAGACTCACACTCACACAGTCATTCTCACACACTCACACACTCGTGTAAACCCGACCGTCCCCCAGAACCCCAGAGAGCAGCCCTCGCGCCCACGGGCCACCCGCCCGCGCCGGCCTCCGGAAACACCTGCGGCCTCCGCGGCCCGCGCGGCCGGCCCTGCACCCTGAGCCGCTTCCTCTGTCTCCAAGGCTGTCAGACCTAATTACAGGCCTGGGGGACGCGAGGCCAGCTGCGCCTCGGCCACGGCCCCAGCCGCCGTGACGGTGCAGAGCGTGGGCACCAGGAGCCCGGTGCCTGCGCGGCCCGAAACAGGCCGGCGGTCGGCTGGCAGCCCCGGGGACGGCTCCGCGGGGCGCGTGTGGTGCCCAGCCGGGCGGGGCGCGTCGGGCCCTCGCCGTCCGGCAGGCGTGACCGGGCCGGACGCACCGCCTCGTGGTCTTTGCGTTCTCTCGCCTTGGGGCAAGCTTCCTTTTTTTACTAAATCTGTCTTAAAATTGTCAGGAGTTTCTGCCTCTGTTTTGGTTTTGCTTTGAAAGTTTCCCACAGTTTCCTGTTGAGCTGTCTCGTTGGCCGAGCTCAGCGCTGGCTGTAATTACTGGGAGGCTTGCGATGAGAGCTGCAAACCGAAGCTGACATTAAAGGCACTCTGCGCCCGATGACCCCGGAGACAGCCGGTCACACGCGGGCCCGGAGCTGCCCCGCGCCGTGTCCCCGCCAAGCCACCGGGGCGGCTTCCGGTTCCGAGGCAGCAGCAGAGCTGGGCGCTCGCTGGGCGAGGGGCCACTGCTTGGGGCCGCGGCTGCAGGCCGAGGCGGGACGCACTGCGCCTCCGGTCTGCGGAGAGCCGGCGGGCCGGGCCCCGACTACGCTTTCCAATCGGGCCTCTGCCGTCGGAGGGAGCGGCGGGGGGTCCGGCCGGGACCCTGAGAAGCGGCTGCTGTCATCCTCGCCCGTCAGCCGCCGGAAGCTCATGATGGCACCTCGGTCTCTCCCCCACTGCCTCTGAGCGGCCGCCAGGTGGACGGCCCACGGGCCACGCGCGCCGGGGAGCGGCCGAGCGTCTTTTGCTCCCGCTGCCGAGTCCAGGAGTGTAGGTGTGTCGAGCTGGGAGGATCCGCACACCTGGCCCAACATCGGGTCACAAGCATCGTCACAAGTGAAACGCACCGGCTCCCGCAGGAGACGGGGCGGGCTGCCCCTCCTCCGGCCTCTGGCTTCGCCGCCTCTTGCCAACGTGGTCTGTGTCCGTGGCCGGCGTGGACGGCCCAGGCCCGGCAGAGGG
Source organism: Rousettus aegyptiacus (assembly GCF_014176215.1). Lineage (NCBI taxonomy): Eukaryota > Metazoa > Chordata > Mammalia > Chiroptera > Pteropodidae > Rousettus > Rousettus aegyptiacus. Next base: position 739,505 of record NW_023416286.1, read on the forward strand.
TCGGCGTGGTGATGTTCACGGTGAAGACACACGGCGTCTTACGTCTGGACAGTGACTTCAGACTCTGAGTTACAGAGAAGTGGGTGTCAGAGCGTACGACTTAGCTTTTCCTTAGGATTCTCTCCTTTCCTTAGGATTCTGTCCTGAGCTGTCGCTCACACTTTATTCAATGGCCGCAAGGGCGTGGGAATGGGGAGCTCGCGCCGCGGTGGCCGTGGTCACGTGTGCCAGGCGCTCGTGGGGGGCGGGCGTGGGGACACGGCGCTCAGCCTCCCTGCTCGTTTTCCGGGTGGGCGTTGTTACTGTTTCATGTTTGGGGACACTGAGTTGGAAGGTCACCCACCTGGCGGAGCGGCCAGAACTCGGATTCTGACCTGGAGGTGCCCACGGCCCGCGTGGCTTGTCCTGCCCTCTGGCTTGGCCTTGGGGGCACCGTCGTGCAGCCGTTGGGACCGCGGACAGTGCAGGCTTCCGTGGCGAGTGTGGGAACCGGCCGCGTGAACCCTGAACTCTGTCTGGAGGGGGCCTGGCCCGCTAGCCTGGAACCACCAGGTCGGAGCGGAAGTTGGGGCGAAGTGGCTCACTGGTCGCGGGGTCACCCAGGTAGTGGCCGACACCAGGCTCGCCTCTTAGTGGAATTCTAGCGGTCGGTTCCGACGCTGTGGACGGACTGTCCACGCCCCGGCTCCAGCGCCCTCTCCACCTGGGTTTGCCGGCCCCCCCACCCCGGCGGGGGACCGCGTCTCCGGTACAGCAGCATGCAGCCCCCGCGGGGGACCCCCCGCAGCCCCCGCGTGCCTCGCCGGAGCCACCGAGGGAGCAGGGCGTGACCGCCAGGTGTGCCCGCTCAGCGCTCGCTGGCCGTGTGGCCCGGGGCCCGACGCGCCCCAGAACCAGCTCGCCCATCACCTCCGCCCCCCGGGGGTGCAGGTGAAGCGTCGGGGTGCGTGCCGTCTGCCGTGCCCTCCGCTCTGGGCCCGGCCGCTGGACGCGCCGAACGAGCAGGCCTTCCGGACAGGGCCCCTGCCCTCTGCGGCGTGACCTCCACACACGCCGCAGACGCTGGTGCCCGTCCCCGAAGCTGGGAGTGCTCACACGCACGCCGGCGCGGACGGAACCAACCTGCACACATTAGGCACGTTGCTTGCGGCGTGCGGAGCCCACCTGCCGCGCCCACCACCCCCCAGCGCCCGCGGTTCACGGTCCGGGGGGCCCTGTCACCTCGGCTCCCCGGCTTTGCCCACGGAAAGGTAGATGGCGGGTCGTGAGTGCGAGGCCGGACTCTGACGCGGGGCCCACACCTGTCCCCGCGGCCCAGCGCGAGCACATCGCGTCACGGCAGCCTCCCGCGGCGCGGGGCCGTTGTCACGGACTCCCCAGCTCCCCGTCTGCCTCGAGTCGCACAGCCCGCCTGCTGGGAGGGGCCAGGCTGAGCTCCTGCGCCGGCCCCCACAGAGGGCCAGTCCGCATTTGTCTGTGGAGAAAGCAGGTGGCCCTGGGCCTGACCGCGGGTGGCCCCGGGGGGCTACAGGTGTGAGCAGCTGGGGGGTCGGGGCCGTAGGCCGGGCCTAGGAAGCGTCTCTCACCTGCTCACCCTGAGCACTCTGGCTTCGGGTCCCCCAAATCTGTGGTCCCTTCCTCAGGTCCCCTACAAAGAGAGGCCCTACCGATTCCGGCCGCCTTACCCGCGTCGGTGCGGTCGCTAACCGAGACTCGCGGTTACGCACGGTCCAGCTCTTCGACGAGGCGCGTCTGTGATCTTCTAGATCATGGAAAACAGCCGTTAGAGGCAGACGGTGCGAGCAGGCTGGGACGCGGGGCGCTCACCCCCCCGAGGCGCCGGCCCCCGCGGTCCCGCGTGAGGACACGCGGCAGGTGCGACGCCCCCACACCCCGCGGCCTGACGCGCCCCCCGCACGGGGCCGGCTGCGCTGCGCCTTCGCCCCGGGGGACGCCCCTCGTCAGCGCGGCCCGTCCTCCCGCGGGGTCTGCACCAAGCGGGTTCCTGGCAGTGGTGTCTCCATCGCCGCCGAGAGCGTCAAACCCTAGCCCGCGTGGCGTTCCTGCGCGTGACGGCACGCGGACGTGGGCAGCCGGCTGCGCGTCTGTTCTCTGAACGGGAGGACGGTTAAGCGGATTCCTGAGCGTGGCCCAGCGAACCGCCCGTGGGTCAGGCCTTTCGGACGGTGCCCCGCGTCCTTCGAAACCGAGTGCGACTCCAACAAGGCGCTGGAGTTGCCGTGTGACGGGGCACTGTCACCCTTAACTTCGAGGCTGCTCGGATTAGCTGAATACGTTGCCTTCAGGGGGAAAAAAAAAACACCTACTTAAGTTCATCCCCCAGAAAGGACAAACAATGGGCGAATCAAAAGGCTCTTTCGGGTTCGTAAACCAATATCAAAGAATGCAGCGATCCGCCCCAGCCTTACAGGCTCCCTCGCTTTGATCACTAATTGACGTGTGACTCCTCGGCTCGGCGTCACTGGGGGAGGACCCGACAGCACAAAGCGCGGCAGGTACCTGACAGTTCCTCACAATGGGCCGGGAGACAGGTGTTCATTCCTGCGAGAGCTTTGAAGCTAAAAATAAAGTAAAACAAAATTCAAATTAAAGGACGTCGCCGAGCACGTAGTAATCATCTTAAGACAGGCGCTTAGGGTCCTGCTCCCCGCAGATGGCGGGGGCGGGCTGCTCGGCGTTGCAGGCGGGCCGACCTGGCTGGTCAGGAATGCAGAAAATGGGCAAAGTAAACCCCGGGAAGTCACTGCAGATCAGTCCTCAGAGACTGCGTCTCAACGGTGTCATTATCAGATTAATCCTAGAGCTCCAGTCTAAGCTGGAATTATTTGGATGACAGAAATCAAAAGGAAAGCTTTCGCAAACCACCTCGCCTCAGAGCGAGAGAAACGCACCAGGGCTGGGATGCGGGTGATGTTGGCCACGCCCCTCAAACCCCCGCGAGCGCGGGCGCTCCGTGGAGACCGCGGTCACGTGCGGCCCGGGCCGTCCGATCTGCAGGCGGCGCTGGAGAAAGCAGACGTCCGGTTCCGAACGCGTTGCAGGGGCACCGCGCACTTCCCGGCAGCGTTTCCGGTCGCCGTGATGACACATGTTACTGGGTAGGTCCCGCGACATCGAAGACGGAGCCGGCTCTCGGCTCCCCAGGGGCTCCCTGTGTCTCCCCGTTGGCAGTCGTCGGGGCCGGGGTTCGAATGGGAGGGACACCGAGCGGTGCACAGCACGGGGCCGGAGCCGGGGCGGGAGGGGCGCGGAGGAAAGAGCTCGCCGCAGGGGAGTCCCGGAGGCCCTCCAGGGCGAGGGCTGCTGTCCCCGAAGCACCCACCGAGGACAAGCTGTGTGGAGCAGGAGCACGCTGGCCAGCGATCGGGGCGGCCGGGGCCTGCGGCGGGCAGCGCCGGCCTCACGGGGGGCCCGCCGAGCGGCTCGTGCACCCCTGGCTCTGGCTCTGGCTCAGGGCACGGCTCAGGGGAAGCCTTGGAGCAGGAGGCCGGAGGGTCCTGCGGGACCTCGGCGCGGCCGCTGGGACCGCGTGTGACACGTGCCGACGAGGGAGGTGCTCTCGGCAGGCGGCGCGGCTCCCCGCTGTGGACGGTCCGTGCGTGCCTCGCGAGCAGGGGGGCCGGGTGGGGGCGGCATGCTGGCGAGGCCCGCGCCGGAGAGGACAGCGGGCGGCCGGGGCGCCGCCGTGACGGCGACCGTGACTGACCATGCGGAGGCCGCGCACCCCGCCCAGCACCGGCCGGCCCTTCGGAGGGATGCACGGAGAAGCAGTTCCCTCCCCTCCCACCAGGAGCCGCCGCCCCTCTCAGAGTGTCCCCCGCTCCCGCCAGCGCCCGGGCGCCCGGGCGGGTGGCCCGTCCCCGCCCCCTCCGTCCCCTCTCGCTTCCCGGTCGCCTCTCGCCCGGCCGCCAGGGCCCACAGTCAGGCCTCGGGGAGCCCAGGTCACACGCGTGGCAGTGCCGGGCTGGCCCGTGCCGCCCCGCGTGGAGCCCGCTGCGTGGCGAGGCCGTGGCCGGGGGGACGCGGGTTTGCCGTGGGCTCCCCTGACGTCATCTCAGTGCCGGGAGCTGGCTGCAGGGGCCCGTGGGTGACTTCGCTGTCCGAAGCCGGAAGCCCCGAAGCCACTGTTGTTGCCGAGGCCGGTTCCGGCCCGTCCAGGGCCTGGACTCTCATGCCCTACAGGGTGAGGCCGGCCGTGGAGTCACGTAGAGTCTGGCTGTTCGCAAACCCTGTGTGGACTTTTCTGAGGGGTGGATGCGGCCGCCAGGCCACGTCTCCGACGTGCGGCCTTGTGAGTCGCCGGCTGAGGCCCTCGGGAGACGCAGGCTGGCAGTGGCTGATCTCCGTGTTCCCTCGGGCAGCCACGCCACTGTCACGCCTTTCGAGCGCTGCGTAAGGCGGAGTTTGTGCGACAGTGTCCCCCACGAGAACAACGTCATCGCCTCGCACGCGGGGGCCTTTTCTGTCTGGGAGAAGCATCTGAAACGCGGCTGCACAGAATGCGACCTCGTGGGCTCTGGACCGTCACACCACGCACCTGAACTCCGCCTCTGCCCCCGAGCCCGGGGGCCGGTAAACCAGGACCCGCGGACCAAGCCCGGCGGCCTCTCCGCGTGAGTGTTGGGGAGGGGGCCATGCCCGCTCACGGCGCGTGGCCTATGGCCCCGTGACAGCAGAGCTCAGGACCCAGGACGGAGGCCGAGAGGCCCGAGGAGCCTCGTCGGCCGCTCCGTGGTCCCCTCCAGACCGACTCCACCGGCCACGGGCCCAGCTCTCGAGCCCTTTCCCCCAGGTGCGAGTCTGAAAGGACAGGAACGTGGCCAGGCTCCCGATGGCGCTGCTTATAAAACACCGGGCGCCCGGCCACTCGGCGTCCAGCGTGAGGCTTGCCGGTCGGGGCGCTGGTGACACCACGCTGCTCCGCCCTGCTGTGGTCCCCGAGGACGAGGCAGCCCCGCGCTGCGTGGCGGGGGGCACGGGGCCCGGGGACGCGCCCGGTGCACGGTGACGCCGTGGCCGGCCGGGGCCTGACGTTCCCGGGAGGCAGCGTGCGTGGGGGACGGACCCGGGGCACAGCCCCGCGTGACCGCCCGCCCCGGCCGAGCCGCCTCCTGGGCTGCAGGGGGGGACCGCCCCGCACTCGCCTCGGGGGACAGGCCGAGCGGCCGTGGGACGACGACGGCCGAGTCGCCCGCGAGCTGTGAGTTTTCAACAGCTGACGTCACCTTTCCCCTTTCCTTCGCCTAAATAACAGCGTCCACAACGGGGCCGGGTGCCCCCGCCCCCCGCCGAGTCTCGCCTGCCCACTGGTCGGTGATGCCAGACTCCTGCCGGTCAGAGCCTGCCCCCCGGAGCCCCAGCAATGCCAGAGGGGCCCCTTCGTCAATGCTCCTGGTACCCGACACGTTCAAAGCGGTTAGCACGCTAGAACCCGCGCGACGAGCCACGTCTCCTCTTTCCCCGCCAGTCCTCGAACGCCCCCCGCCGTCCGCCGACTCCCGCGGTCCTCTCGCGCCCCTGCAGGGCCGAGGACGCTCACGGCCCGGGCCGAGTCATGCGTCACGGGCCGCGAGCGCTGGCATGAGCCCTGAGCTGCTGGGACCTGCCCTCCTCGGCTGAGAGACGAGGTCGAGACGGACGGCCCTGAGTGAGTCCTACGTGATGAGCGCGGGAGGCGGAAACGTGTCCGCCTGTGCCCGCCGGCTGCGTGGGAGGCGGAAGCATGTCCGCCCGTGTCTGCCCGTGTCCGCCCATGTCCACCAGCCGCGCGGGAGGCGCGTCACCGGCCTCCGTCGTTGCTGTGGGCGAAAGTCCGCGTGCTGTTGCATGTTTCTCACGAGTCGAGCGTCTGTTTCCGTGAGCTCGGCACTGTTGTGACGAGCAGGAATTCTGCACCGTGCAGGGAAGGACAGTGGCCAGACACCGGCGAGCCCGCCGGACCTGCTGGCCGCCGACCCGCTTCTTAAAGGAACCGCTCACCCCGCCGCAGGCGGCCCGACCCTAACACAGGTGCCTGTCCCAGCAGAACCCGGCCTCACACCCGCAGGCGGCATGTGACCTCCCAGCCCGGGCTGCCCTGTCTCAGATGACATCGTGACTCACTCTGCAGGACCAGGCTCTGCGGCCTGGGCTGAATGCAGGATTTGCACCAGGCTCACCAGACTCAGCACATTTCCCTGCCCAGTGCGGCTGGTTCCTCCCTCCTCCCTCCCTCCCTCCCTCCCTTCTCTCTCTCTCTCTCTCTCTCTCTCTCTCTCTCTCTCTCTCTCTCTCTCTGTCTCTCTCTCTCTCTCTCTCTCTCTTTCTCTCTCTCTCTTTCTCTTTCTTTTTTGAGAAAGCTGAATGTAATTAAATCTATCAGTGGCATTTCAAATAAAAAGTACCTGGAAAGGTAGGCTTATAAACATTTGGCCATCAGTCAAGAAGACGCCAGTCCTGTGCTGAAAACCCAAGGAAAATGAAAGGCCCGCAGTGCGCCGTGTGGACTCAACGGCGGGTCACGGGGCAGAGGAGGAACAATGGGGCCTCTTGTTTCGCACAAACGTCCCAGTGGCGAGGGTATGAACTCGGAGGCGGCGCGCGACCGGGCCGCCCCAGTTCGGACCTGTGTCCGGCTGCGGACGTGACGGGCGGCGAGGCCCTGGCCCGGGTGCTGTGGCTCTCAGTCAGCTGTGCACGCGGAGCCTGACCGCTCGCCTCGGGAGGCCGTGGTCACCTGCTCGCGCTCCGACCCCCATCCTGCTCAGAAAGCCGTCCCGCGTGTCCTGCGGACGGAGGGAGCGGAGGGCGTCCTCGTCCCTGAACTCTCGACAATTCTGGGGAGCTGACCCCGGCCGTCGGGCGTCTCCGCCTTCGGGCTTGGTCTGTGGTTCTATTTTCGCTGGGATCGCCCGGTACCGGGCCTTTCGGACAGGCCTACTTCGTGTCTGAAACGGGTCGCCGGCTGCCTCCATGGTCTGGCCGTGGTTGTGGGGTGCCGGGGACGCTCGGCACCCCGTCTCGGCGCTGCCTGGGTCTTCTCGTGGCTCTGTGGCCGTCAGCGACCCTCCCAGAGCCCTGATGTTTCCTGCATGTTGTCATGTGGGTCCTTGGGGTGCAGGACGGAGGAGGCGAAGGTGTGGTTTGGAGTCCGTGACGTTGGCGACGAGGGGCCCGGGGCGGTCTGTGGAGGAGGTCGTCCCGGAGGGGGTCTGGGAACAAGCACGGGGGAGGCGAAGGGCCCCCGGGAGAAACGGGGCTCACGTCCCCGTCCTGCACTGCGCGGCCGCAGCGCCTGGGGCCGGCCGGCGCTCGGCTGTGGGCGCCGGGGGATGTGCCCGCACACAGACGCCCTCTGCTCCGTGAGGCAGCGTGTCCCCCGTGCGGGGCGGGCCGTGGTGCTCGTCTGGTTCGGGCTCCAGCTCTGCTCGGCCGCCGTGCTGTGCCGCGAGCCCCCGGCCACCGTGGGCTCCGAAGGCGCGCACGTCTGTGATGTCCGTGTTGGCGGCGACGGGGGTCTGCGTGGAGGACCTCTGGTTCTCGGAGCTCGGCCGCAGGGCCAGGGTCCACGTGGGACAAGCCACCCTCCCAGGAGTGGGGGCCCACGGCGCTCATGGGCAGCGGCCGGGGGCGACGCCGCCTTCACGGGGCACGCGGGCCGCAGGCCCCTGCAGGGCCGTCGCCTCGGGGGAGGGGGCCGGCAGTGGGGACAGCGACACGATCTGCCACGGCGTGTCTGCCCTCCTGTGGCACCTTGCTCAGCCGTGGAGACACCCCGAGCAAGCTCGGCTTTGGGGCTCAGCAGCGCTGCCGCCCGAGGCCCACACAGCCTCCCGAGGCTCCTGGCCGCTGACTCGCGGTGACTCCTGGCCCGCAGGCCGGGGTTCATGGGCGTCCCCCCGGAGATGTGCTGGGGGGGGTCCGCGTCTGAGGTCCCCCAGCGTCAGCCCCCCTCGGCACAGCCCCCGTCACCCCTCTGTGGACTGCCGCACGCTGCAGGGCCTCTGCGGCCCCCTTCCCCGGCCGTGTCCCCGACATGCAGGGGCCCGCGGCCGCCGCCCTGGTCCCCCTGAAGCGTGCCGGGCTGTGCCGGGGCCCCACGCCGACTCTCGCCTCGGTTGCTGGCTGTCCCTGTGCCTGCCCGCGGCCTTCCGGAGCCAGCCCCGCCCGGCCGCTCCCCAGCGGGGCCGCGACCCTGTGAGGACGCCTCCCGCGCCCCGCCCCCTCCCGCCAGGCACCCTCTGTGCAGCGTCCCCGCGTTTGCGGTCGATGTGAAGGTCTCGCACGGTGTTTTTAATTAACTCCCCCAGGAGCAGTATTTGGGGCCACCGTTTCCTGCCACACGGACACACTGGTCTCAGGCTTTTTTCACAGTCCCTTCTCCCACTTGCCGCCCCCCCCCCCCAAAACCAGGGGAGGAAACCCCGGAGCGAAGCGACACCTGCGGTGGGGGCCGGTCTGCGGCGTGGCTCTCCGGGGCGGAGCCGGGTCAGCCGCGGGCCCCGCCGGGGGTCGAAGGCCATCTTCCCACGGTGCTACCAGCCGACTCCCCGAGGACGCTCAGCGACCAGGCTCCTGGGGAACATCGTCCGGGCACGGTCCAGCCCAGGCTGCCTGGCGTCCGCAGGGCAGACGCGTCGGGGGACCCGCGTGAGGGACGGGGCGCCTGGGGCTGCGGCAGCAGGTGCCGGGTGGGAAGGAGCGCGCGGCGGGGCCCGCGGGCAGCAGCAGAGCGCAGACGGCTCCGGAGCGGACCTGACGCGGGGCCCGAGCCCGCGGGAGCAGCGCGGCTCCGGGCGTCGGCGGCGTCCGCGTGGCAGGCCCGGAAGCACAGGCCCGACTGCCCTCCGGGACCTCGGGGGTTAACGCGGCTGCTGTTTGCAACAGGCTCTGATTCCTGAGCCTCTGGGGTAGAAGCTGGAACATAAACAGAGCCTCGCTATCTCGTGCCTATCAATCTAAGTGCGTGCGCGCGGTCAGCCAGGAGGCCCGGGCAGGGCTCGGCCAGGGAGGTGGCGGGAGGCACCGCCGAAGGGGCCACGGAGGGCGGAGCCACGCTCCCCGCCCAGAGGGACGCCGTGCCCGCGGCAGGGAGCCCTGTGGGGAGAGCCTCGCGGGCAGGTGGGAGGGGACCATCCGGCACAGCTGCCCGGGGCCCGACGGGTGGCTCCGGGGGCGCTCCGGAACTTCGGGCCCAGGGACATGTCCTTCCCTGTCCCCAGGTCAGTTGGTTTTGGACCTGAAACATTTATTTTCTTCTCCTTTGAAAACAAACTTTACATCATCTACCCGCCTCTCGAAGACGTTTGTGCTGAAGGCCTGCTTCCAGGCCAGTGGCATGACTCACATGGCACATGTTAACAAAACTCTCTCGACACAATTTCACAAGTGAAGTAAGCCTCTCGCGCCGGGCCAGCCCCGCGAAAAGCCACTGCCTCGTGTCACCGGGACGCAGCCGGATTGATTGATGGCATGCGCCTGCAGATGTCTGGATAACCATCCGTGTGCAAATGCCGTAGCAACGTGGAGATGAACGTTACCGCCAAGTGAACATTTATGTCCTGAGCTCAGGTTCGGGTCTTTAAAATCCGTTTCCAGAGCATCCGCGAGCATGACGGCGAGGCCTCGTGGCTCCGTCCCAGCTGGACGCGGCTCGAGATGTTTCGGTCTCCCTCCGTTTCAAGCGAGAGCATCGGCGCTCGGTGCGAGGCCGGGCCCGCTGGAACGCCGCCAGCCGGGAGCGGCCTTCTCCCCGCGACGCGCTTCAGATGCCGCGCAGGAGGGGAGCACCCTCTCCCGCCCCCCCCCCCCGTGCCTTTTGATGACGGCTTTAAAAACTGTGAAAACAGGGAGAGCCGAGTGTGTGGTCCTTGGCGATTTCGTAACAGCCCATGCGGGAGACGGAGGGGGTGGTTTGCTGGAAAAAATGATTAGCTTTTCTTTACGATGACAGAAAACAGTTGCGATTGGAGAGGGCGGGGGTCCGGCCGCCCGCCCCCCTGGCCGACGGCTGGGCCTTCCAGGCGGTGCTCTCCGCGACGGCCTCGGAGGGGCACGCCCGAGGCCCCCTGGGCAGAGCCCCTGACCCGGGCCGCGGGGCGCCAGCGCGGTGAGCGGGGAGGGTGCCCATGCTCCCCAGGCGCATCTGCTCCATCCTGGACGCAGCGAGCCGGTGTCTGGGACGGCGAGCGGGCTGCCCACCATGCTCGCAGTGACAGCGGTGGCCGCCGTTTCCCGGGCCTGCCGTGGCCAGCCCCTCTCTGGACACGCGGCCTGTCATGACACTAGTTTTCACCGACCAATTGTCTCGCTCGTGCCGAGGAACCGTTCTGACCTTTCATAAAGGTTTTCCCAGGGCTGGCGTCTGCCACGTCATTTCGGGCCCCTTGTTGAGCATGGTGCCAAGGAGGGGCAGGCCACCCAGGCGCCCGGCAGCTCGCGGCCATGAGGGGGTCACGCCAGAAGGTACGTCACGTCATGGTGGCCACGTCGGGCCGGAGCTGTGCGCAGGGTCGCGACGGCTGTCATGGGTCTGGGGACACGTGCGGGACCCTGCGTGCGAGCTGGCCCGGCAGGACCCGGCGACAAGCAGGGGTCGGGCCGTGCCGGGGGCTGTGCCCCGGGTCCTCCTGTCGCAGGCACCCCGGCTCCATCCGGCTGCTCGGCCTCCCGCAGGAAAGGCCTCCTTCCGCTGCAGAATGCATGGCCGCTTGTTGCTTCGTTCCCCAAAAGTGGACGACTCCCCAGGCCGGGCGCTCGGCCCTAGAGCCTCTGAACTCCCTCCCGGTGGACAGGCTCCCGAGAGGGGAGCTCAGGGCTCACTGCAGGCACCTGTCACCTGGGCTGCCGTCATCACGGCTCAGGTCAGAGGACCCCACAGGCCCTTCGTGCCCTGGGAACACAGCAGGTCACACATCGTCCCCCAGCCAGTCTGGGACCCGCGGCCCTTCGCGAGGAGACCCCTGGCCGCCTCTAGCCGTGATGGAGAGAGGGCAGCGTGGTGACCGGGGTCCGAGGGGACACCGCACGCGCACAGCGGCCGAGACGAGGACCGTCCTCGTGGGACGTGCCCTGGGCGCCCCCCAGGCAGCGTAGCGCGGTCACGAAGCCTGTGTCCCTGAGCCCGACGCTTCGCACGGCAGGACTCACAGCCGGGGCTGGAGCGAGGAGAGGGTGTTGACGGAGAGCAGCCGACCGAGGGGCTGGGGCCCGGGGCCCCACAGCTGTCCTGCCCGCTGGGGCCGGGCGCGGGGGGGCTCAGGGCTCCGGGGCAGGCGCGCGGCGTTCCAGTGGGCGGTTCAGCTGGCGGACCGGGGAGCCGGCGTCTGCGGAGGGGAGTCAGCACCCGCTGCGCCTGGACAGCGCCCTCAAGCCCACGGGGCCACCCTCTGGCGCGTCCCAGGCACGACCCAGGCACGACCCAGGCACGACCTGGGCACGTCCCGGGCATGTCCCAGGCATGACCCAGGCGTGACCCAGGCGCGTCCCAGGCGTGTCCCAGGCATGACCCCGGCGTGTCCCAGGCGTGTCCCAGGCGTGTCCCAGGCGTGACCCCGGCGTGTCCCAGGCGCAACCCAGGCGTGTCCCAGGCGTGACCCAGGCGTGTCCCAGGCGTGTCCCAGGCGTGACCCCGGCGTGTCCCAGGCGTGTCCCAGGCGTGCAGGCGCCTGCGCCCTTTAGCTGGGCCGTCCCAGGCGGGAGGCAGAGAAGGTGCGGATCACACGGGCACAGAGAGCGTGAATCGTGGGTCAGTGTTACTAAAAACGACCAAAATCTCGCTTCCTAGCAAGAACTTCCAAACATGTTCCCAGGCTGAGAGTCTGTGGTCAACTCTGGAACATTGCTCGTTATCTGGAAATGCAGAGGCACCGCGTGGGGGGCCCAGGCAGAGGCGGGCGGGGCCTGGGCCCCAGCCTCATGGCCCCCAGCAGCGGGGGAGGGTGCGGGCCGAGGTCGGCAACCCCGGTCGCCCGTGCCTAGAGCCTCGCTCACCAGGGCAGGGCGGAGCCCGCGGGGCCCCCCAGCTTAACGTCCGCCCAGGTGTCCCGCGGGGACACCCCGCGTCTGACTTCGTGGCTGCGGAAGTGATTTTCAGGTTCGCGTGGGCGACGCTGGTGTGTCAGAGACCCTCGCGCATACGGCCGGCGGTGTGGCGCGGGCCGCGACGTGTCCTCCAGCCCGTGCCCCTCCGCCTCAGGGACGTGGCGCCCTCAGACAGCACGGCCGCAGTCCCCCAAGCTCTGCCGTCTACGGGCACCGTCGTCCCTCAGCGATGGCCACGCGACGTCCACCGCGTGCGGGGCGCTGGCGTCGGCCGGGCGGCAGCCCCGGGGCCCGGCAGGCGATGGGGACAGGGCCGCGTGGTCACGCACACACGTGTCAGCTTTCCGTCGTGATCTGCCGGGGAGGGGTCCCCGCCTGGGCCGGCACGGCGACAGTACGGGAACGCTCTGGCCGGAGCGGGGTCGGGGGCCCCCATGCCCTCGCCGCTCCCCGGGCTCCGTGTGGCGGGAGCTGGGGGGTGCGAACCCCCGATCTAGGAACAGCCACGGGCTGTGCCGGGCAGCGCCGGGAGCCGGTGGACGACGTGATGGCCGCGGGGCCGGGCGGGCGCGGGCGGCGGCGCCAGCAGCCGAAAGCTGGTTCGGCTGCGTGTTCCCCCGGTCCGTGCCCCTCACGGGACAGGCGTGGTGGACATGCCCATGGTGGCACCCCGCCCGGCACTGAGGAGACCGAGGGAGCGCACGCCTCGGCGTGGTCCACGACCTGGGCAGTGTCTGGCCCTGGGGATCGCCTCCGCCCCACGCGGGGCGCGGCCGGCCCTGCGGACGCATCGAGGAGCCCGGGACTTAGCGTCCAGGCTCAGCGGCCAGCAGCGTCCCCGAGCCCGGCTCACACCGTCCCCCTGCCCCGCGTCCTGGTGGCCGCGTGTCTCGCCCGGGTCCCGGCGGCAAGGCCAGCAGCCCTCCACGCGGCGTGACTCTCGGTGTGGCTCCTCGGAGGTCTGTCTCCCTGGGGCTCACGGCCGAGGACCCCAAATGAAGGGACACGTAACGTCAGACGTCCAGCCTCGCCGTGTGTCTGTGGGTTCAGGCCCTTCACCCGAACGCCGCCTTGTTTCGATGGGTTGTAGATATTCGTAACCTTCAGGACACACACCTGGTGTCAGCGAGTGTGCTGCACAGGTCGGTTCTGTGCGTGTGTGTGCATGTGTGTGTGCAGGTGTGTGTGCATGTGTGCGTTGTGTGTGTGTGCGTATGTGCGGCTCTATGCATTTGCACATGTGCATGTGTGTGTGCGTGTGCACACGTGCTTGTGCGTGCATGTGTGTGCATCTGTGTGTGTGCACGTGTGCTTGTGTGTGCATGTGCGCGTGTGTACACGTGTGCTTGTGTGTGCATGTGTGTGCGTCTGTGTGTGTGCACGTGTGCTTGTGTGTGCATGTGCGTGCGTGTGTGTAGGGGGTCTGGAGTAAGAGAGGAGGCGAACGCACAGGGAGAAGCCGCAGGTGGTGACACTTTCCTTACGGTTGACGAGGGCTCAGGGAGCCAGGTGTGTGAAGCAGACCCGCCCTGTGGCAGGGAGCAGCAGAGCAGCCAGGAGCGGAGACCCGGAAACTCGGAGAGACGCCCGGGCCCGGGCTGCCCTCTCCCCTGCGCTGTGTCTAGTGCGGGGCAGGGGTGACGGCCAGGGTGACTCGCTCCCTTTAGAAACTGCCATGGGGCCGACGTCAGAGGGCGACATCCCGGCTGCCTTCGCAGCGGTGACGCAACCCTGAACGCAGACGAAACCCTTCCTGAGATCGCCTGGAGCTAGTGTGCAAACCCCAAGGCCTCCGGCCCTCTGGGAGCCTCTGTTTGTCATTCTAACAACAGCCCCATAAGTCAGTCACGGCCCCAGGTGTCCCCGGCCCTGCACCCAGGGACAAGTTTCCTCGTCGGGCAGAGCCATCGGAACCAAGCAGGAGGGTCGGTGGCCAGGTGGTGACGTCGCGGCCAGAGGCGGGGTGGTGGGGAGTCCGAGCCTGGGCCGTGGGGTCGCAGGGCCCCGGCGCCCGTGCCGCGCCCTCTGCGCTGAGGCCCCGCCTCCCGTCCCGGGAGGTCCCCGCTGCCGGCGTGTGACGGGCCACCGCTCTGTTCCGTCACAGCCCTGCCCCGTCACAGCGCAAGGAGCCACCGCGGGGCGGCGGGGTGGGGGAGGGGGCTGCAGTTTGCCGGTTCTTGGTGAAGAATGATCTGGTTCCTGCGAGATGCCTGCAGGGTGAATTCACGGGCAAAGGTCGACGCCAGCCCTGCGCTTTCCCGTGGGGGGCAGGGGGTGTTTTTAAGACGTTCAAAAATGACTTTTTCCTCTAGAGAATGAATCGATGCTTTTGGCTCACCCTTTTGGGGTTACGGAGGTGCCCCTGCTTCGCCTGACACAGTCCCCGGAGGCTGTCCGTACGCAAGAGGAGCCCTCACCGCCGAGGACACAGCGGGGCGCCCGGTCCGCGCACGTCCACTGCTCGTGGGCTTCGCGACCGGCCTGCAGTGGACGCGCGACGGACGTGCTCTCCCGGCTCCACGCAGCGAGGCCGCCGGGGCCGATGTGCGCCGTTTGCCGGGGTCCGGGCTCGGGTTCACTGTTCGGCCAGCGTCGTATCCCGTGAAGGACCCCAGAGCCCGTCTCCTGGGATCAGCCGGGCCGGGCGTGTGCCGACCTCGGTGCTGGGCGTGCGGCGTCCGGGGCCAGCGTCTGTGAGGCCAAGGAGCTGCAACACACGGCCGTCACCGGGCAGGGATGCCGCGGTGCCTCGGGGACCTCGTGTCTGTCCCCCGTCGGGCCGTTCGCGTGGGAACACGGGGAGACCGGCTTGCCCTGCGGAGACGCGGTCAGGTTGTCCCGTAGCTGGAACCTCACGGCGACTGGTCCTCGGGGCCGCGTCACGGAACTCAGGGGCCCGTCACCGACGTCACGACAGCGTGTGGTGACGTGGTCGTTCAGATCCACCGAAGCCACTCGCTCCGGCCCGAGGCGATGCGCTTGCCACTGTGGCTGCAGCTCTTTCCAGAAACTTCTGCACCTTTCCTGCAAGTGACCGGGCACATCCCCTGCATGCTGGTCACCGCAGAACGTCTTGTGAGTCACGTGCCGGCCGACCTCTCAGCCTGTGCCCCGGGGAGGAGCCGCCCCAACATGGGCCCCCGGGGCCTCATCACACGCTCTTCCCGCAGAGGGCGGTCCCCGAGACGGGGGCGAGGTGCAGAGGGGGGTGGGGGTGGCCGTGTGCCCTCTGCGAGAGTCCCCACGTCCCCCCTGTCCCCCCTGTTCCCCCGTCCCCCTCTGTCCCCTCCTGTCTCCCTCTGTCCCATGTCCCGTGTCCCGTGTCCTGTGTCCCATGTCCTGTGTTTCGTGTCCCGTGTCCCCCTCTGTCCAGTGTCCCGCTCTGTCCCGTGTCCCATGTCCCATGTTTCATGTCCCGTGTCCCATGTCCCGTGTCTTGTGTCCCATGTTTCATGTCCCGTGTCCTGTGCCCCATGCCCCAGCACACCTGCCCCCAGCAGAGGACGCGCCTGCGCCTCCAGTTCTCTGGGTTGACCGTCCTATGGCTCAGGGCGGAGTGGCCTTCGTGCGGCGTTTCTTTGTCCAGGGTCCGGCGTGGGGGGTCTGGGGAGAGGGCCCCCCACTGTCCCAGGAGCCCAGATCGTCCTCCTTGGGACCAGACAGCCCCCGGAGCCACGAACGCCCACACCGCTGGGTGCAGGCCTGAGGAGGGTCGGGGGCAGTTGGCGCCCCCATGGGACGGCGCCCGCGCGCCTGCTTCCCAGGGGACAGTGCCATGCTGAGCGGCCATGACAGGTGACGCACCGGGGTGGGCCGGTTCCGTGAAAACCGACGCTGGCCGTGGCGCCTGGCACGGTGACTCCCGGCATGGTGGTGACGCCGAGCACCGTGAGCACCCACCTCACTCCCCAGGGCGCGGGAGCTGCCACTGCCCGGTCGCCGTGGTGGGAAGGCTCAGCGCTCGGGGGGTGTCTGGGAGCAGGGCCGACGGGGGGACCTCCGTGACGGGTGGACCCCTGCCTCGCCCACGCCGGAGGCCGCGGGGCAGCTGAGGCCAGCTCTTCTCACCACGTTGTCGCGTTTAGCTCTCGCCGCGGCTTCCGGCCTGTGATTGATTCTCCCCTACCTTTGGTGGATCGGGCGACTTCGCAGGGAGGCTGCGAGGCTGTGCCCGTGCGGCGGGCTGTGGGCTGCCCGTTTGCATCGTGCGTCTAAGGCCGCGGTCCGCTTCGCATTAGTTTCCGTTAGAGGTATAAGGTCTGTGTCTGGACACGGGATTTTCCTCTTTTCTTCGGCATGCGAATGTCCGGTTTTTCCAGCGCTATTTTCTGAAAAGACAGCCCGGGAGCGGCGGAGTGGCCTTCCCTCCCCGACGCCGGCCTGCTGCCCGGCCCGCCGCCAGGCCACACTCTCGGTCGCCCCGGGCTCACGGCCGGTCCGGGCGCTGGCTGGCGTCGGCCCCCAGCTCCGCGCCTCCGCGTGCCGCGTTTGCCCTTCCGGTCTTCGCCTCGCCGGGCGGCAGCCCGTCCGCTGGGTCCCACGAGGCGGCTGGCCTGCGATCGCGGTTTCGTGGGACCGGTGAGGACCCGACGCCTCGACAGCATCGAGCCGTGCTGCCCACACGCGCGGAGCGTCTCTGTTTGTGGAGTTCTTCGGTGCCTTTCGTCGGAGCTGTGTGGACCCCGTACGTCCGTATTTGGTTAGATTTAGGTCTAAGCATCTCCTTTTCCGATGGCGATGTCAATGGTATTGTGTTTTTAATGTCAAATTCTGATTGTTTGTTACCAGAAAAGAACGTTTTTTTTCTTTTAGGCGTTAACCTTGTGTCCTGCGACCTTGCTGTAGCACGGGAGTTTCATTTTCGTTTTTTTTTGTTTCGGTCAGATGTTTGGCGACTTCTACACAGTCGTGTCCTCTGAGGACAAGGAGCTTTGTCACCTCACCGCGCGGCCCCGGGTGCCCCGGCACAGGCGTGGGGTGGGGGCACACCTTCGCCTCGCTCGTCACCTTCGGGGCAGAGCATCCGCTTTCCAGTCAAGAGTGATGGTCGCCGAGTCTCTTGTGGACTTTTCTTTTTTTAACCACGTCGGGGAAGTTCCGGTCCGTTCCTGGACCGCAGAGATTGTTTATTGCGAATGGCGCCGTCGGGTCTGTCGGTGCCACCGTGAGCTCTTTCTTCCGTGGGCTGCTGCTGTGACGGGTCACGCCGACTGATTCTCGTGACGTCGGACCCGCCCTCCACGCCTGGACCGCGTCCCACCCGGTCACGGCCTGAAAACGCATGTCCACCACATGGCGCTTCTACCGTAAAGTCCCGCCTGGGCCCGGGGGTCCCCGACTTGGGGACTCATGCAGGACTTTGCCGCCGGCGCTGGGGCAGAACTTGCGACGGGCTGCCTGCCGAGCGAAGGTCCGGAGGGCACGACTGCCCTTTACGCCTTCTTCTCCTGTCGCCGTTCAACGCTCTAACGTTCTCCTCGTTTTGCTCTCCATCTCCAACGCTTAGCTCCGGGCTTGACTCACAAGCATCCACGGACCTCCGTGGGGAACAAAACAATCAAGTGCCAAAGACAGAGCGTCCCCGAGATAGCCAGCGGCTCGCTCAAGTATCGCGATGGCGCAAACCCACGCCGACGGTGACGCGCGGGAAGGGCCCCATTTGTTTTCAGTGACATTTTAAATTAAAAAGCTGGTGGACTTTATCGGTCAGGCGGCAGCAGATGGCCGACCCCAGGGCCCCTCGGGGCTGAGCGGGGCTGTGCCGTGCGTCTGGGCCTCTGGAGATGGACCGGGGGTGGGGGGGTCTGCCGCTCTGTACGCAGCTGCCAAAGAGACGTCCGGCCGCTCCCGAGCCCCCGCCTGGGCCCGGAGGCCAGCGTCGCCGCGTCCGCTCCCAGCCCGGCCCCTCCCGCTTCGGCCGCAGCAGACGCAGTGAAGGTGTCCGTGCAGGTGCGGTCGGGCGGGGGGAGCCTCAGGTAACGGGCGCATCAGGGCGGGAGTGACGATGGGGGGGGGGGGGCCCTTTCCCTCCGGTCGCCTGAGATCCGCTCGGGCCACTTCATCCTCTGTGATGGCGACGCCCCAGGGCGAGGCCTCTGACCTTGCTGGGCGTTGGGCGAAGATGCTCGCCGTGAAGCCAAGGCCACGGCCACGTCTCCGGAGCGCCTGTTCCCCCTGCGTGACTCGGGCACGGCTTCCTGTCCCAAACCGGGGCAGCTCCCGGACCCTATGGGGACCCGGGGCGCATCACGGTGGCCACGGCCCACGTCGAGTCATGACGGTGAGGTGTCCCCCACAGGGCCCGAGGCTCCGAGCAGTGAGGCCACATCCGTGGGGGACGCTGGAGGGAACCAGAGCGGTCCCCGCCCACACGCCGTCGCATCCAGCCCCCGAGCTCCGCCGTGACACCTGAGGCTCCGGCCTGTGACCAGGCGCCTGGCTGCACCTGGCTGTGCCCGGCTCTGGGTCCGGCCGGCCTCCCCTGCCCGCACTCCTCAGGCCCTGGGCCACCGCATGTGGCAGCGTCGGGGACTGGACTGTCGCACGGGGACACTCTTCTCCCCCTGGTGTGTTGGGGGGTGCCTGAGGGATCACCCACATGCGGCGGTACCAGGGGTCGGTGGCTGTGCCCTCCGGGCCGAGGCCCCTGGGCGTGGCCCTGGCACGTGGCCGGGACGGAGGGAGGGCGGGCTCCGGGGCTCAGCCACGACCTCGTCCACGGAGGACAGCGTCGTCCCTTCGCCGCGGCCAGGTGCGAGGTTGGGGACCGTCCCAGAGACGCCTCAGACCAACTTACCATGAAGCAGGTGGAAAAGGCCGCACCGTTCACCCCGCACGAAGGCGACACGTCACGGGCTGCAAACTGCCCAGCGCTCACGTCGGGCGTGGCCGGGGACGCCCGGTTCCGCGACAGCCCAGGTGGCCAGCCCAGCTTCGCCGCTGCAGACTCCCTCCCCGCCACCCGCACTCTGGCGTGTCCCCGGGGTCCCTGGGCACCCGCGTCTGACCAGCGAGCTCGACGCCCTAAGCGGAGACTGCCGCCCGCCGTGGGCGATGCTTGCGGCGAAATCCGCGACTGAAGCCCGGGCCCGGCGCGGTTAGGCCTCGCGTGTTCAGGCACGTTCGCCGTAGGCGGGCAGAGTCCTGCCATGTCCGCGGTCGCCGAAGACCAGTTCGGCCCCAACACTCCCTCTCCTTCTCCGGAGCCGCAGAGGAGAGTCGGAGGCTCGGCCCTGGTTCAAGGGCTCCGTGTCCGTCGTGTGACTTAGAAACGACCTCAGTCCTGCTCCGGCCCCCAAAGCCGAGACCCGAGAGGAAAGGAAGCCTCATGGTGGCCCTCCAGCCTGGACCCTCCCTGGTGGGCTCCTCGAGCCGCCAGACCGGCAGAGACCTTGCACGCCGCCCCGCCGTGGAGAGCGGTCAGGCGGGGGGCAGCTGGGAAGGGGCGCAGGGGGAGGACGCTGTGCTCAAACGGGGCCCGGGGGCCGTGGTGCTATGTGTCGTCACAGCCACTTCTGTGGGAGCCGCAGGAGCCGGCCCAACCACGTGTGCGTCTGTGTGTGCGGGAGTGCACGTGTGCACACGTGTGCGCTGCACTGCACGTGTGTGCATGCGTGTGTGTGTGTTGGTGAAGGGGCCTAATGAAAACCTCGGGGTAAAAGACGACGCTCACTCATCTCCTTACAGGTATTGGGTAAAAAAGTGTCAGAAATCGAGCACAGCTGTTTGCCTCGTGTTTGAAAAGTCAGATGCGTCCGCAGAGCGGAGAGGGCCGGAGCCGGCGGGGCCGGCGGTCAGTGGTCTGCCGAGCGAGACCCAGTGTGAGGGTCCCGGGGCCCCCGGTGCCCGCTGAGCTGGGGGAGGCCGGGACCCAGTCTGCCGGGCCGTGTCCTCGTCCCGCGGGCCTTACAGGGGGCCACGTCGGTGGCTGGGGATGGGGCCGGCCGCCCGCGCTCCCTGCCAGGCCCCTTCCGTCCCAGCGACCGGGAGTTTGGGAACACGCCATGCTTATTGCATTTCCCCGCTTTCCTAGAAGAGCAACCTGATCTCTCTGTGCTTCTCTGGATGAATCCCGGGGCATCATCTCATGCCGCCCGACAGGCCGCCCCGCCTGCACCCAGGGCACGGCGTGGGTGTCAGGCCGGCAGGCACACGCGGCCGGAGCACGCCCTGCAGGCCCCACAGCACGGCCGAACGCTGCGCCGGCGTCAGGCCCGGTGGCGGGAGACACTGGGTTACCGCCTGCTGGTCTGACCGGTAGAGTCTAAACACTTACTTTAAATAAAAGACACATAAAACGGAGCCCGTTTGGGTCACCTTTGATCTGCAAGTGGCGCCCAACGTGACAGATTTTCCTGGGCCTCACCTCCACCAAGCTGGTGGGCTATGCTCGTGTTTTTGTAAAACACGACTGTTTTTTTCGTCCCTTGAGATGAGAAGCAAGGCCCATGAAGGCGTTTCGACGCGAGTCTTTTTAAAGCCCCTGTGGCTTGCCGAAGTCCCCGAACTTGCACAGCAGCTCTGAGGACGGCCTCAGCCGGGCACCTCATCCACCCGCGGTCCACGAGGCGCCTGGGGGCCCGCGAAGCCAGGTCCGGCAGACGCTGCTGCGGTCAGCGCCCTGTCTCTGCTGGCCGGAGGCCGATCCGGTGTCCCCTGCCGGCAGGGGTGGCGGGTCTGTATCTCCGTCTCGCTGCCGAGGGCTCCCCGAGGAACGCACGTCTTCGCGGGCCGCACCCCGGGTTTGTCCTGGAGAGCACGGCGCTGCTCTGCAAGTGTCTCCAAAAAGTACACGCGACACAGACACTTGCGAATTACGTAAGCGTGAAACGTTCGCACGTGCAGAGCCGGGCACACGCGTAACGCCGGGAGCACGTGCTCGGTCCTGGAGCGGCGGCCGTCCGCGGAGAGCGAGGACCGCGACGCAGGACGGAGCCGGGCGCGGCGTGCGTTGGCCCCGGGCGCCCTGACGGGTCGTCGCAGGCCCATCCGCGTGCTCAGACCGCCGGGGCCTGGCCTTCCCCACGGCACGTCCGGGGCCAGGCCGGGCGCCATCCCACGGGGCCTCGCAGCCCGCGGTGCAGAGAGCCCGTGTCCCGCTCTGTCCGGGTCCCAGCACCCCGTGTACCTTTCATAAGCGCAGGACACAGGGCGGGTTCTCAGGTGGCGGGTTCTGCTCCATCCTTTGAGGGTCTGGCCTAGAAAGTCCGCCGACAGAGAGGACCGACGACAAGACAGCTACCCGAGAGTCCCGTAACTCGTCCCTTCGGAAGCCGTCGGGGCCGTCGGGACGCCTTTCTTAACGAGAACGGACGGACGTGTTGAAAAACAAGCCGCGCCACAGAAATGCCGGGTCGAGCTCCGCCCCGAGGCCCGTGCAGCGTTTCCACGGGCTTCCGCACGAGCCAGCGACTGGCTCTTTCCCCTGATCTGCATCTCGCTGCGTTTGACGCGGCAGCCCCTCCTCCTCGGTCACTCCTGAGTGTATCGGGCTGCGTCCGTCGTAATGAGGGTCAGACGGGACGGGACGTCCTGGGCACCCAGTCTGGCGTCGTGTGGAGCCCACACGGCTGGCTGAGGCAGGTGGGGGACCGGCGGGGCCCCGGTCCGTCACGGCTGCGGTGGCCTCCTAATCGCTTGTGACATGGGGCCGCCTTTTGATCTTGGCCGTGTTCGCCTAATTATTTAATCCCGCACAACATAAGAACAGGTCTAGCCACGTACCACGCGCGGAGGTCCAGCGTGGGTGCCGAGCAGGGCCGCTGAGGGGGCCCGGGCGGGGGCGGGGCGGGCAGGAAGCGGCCCACGGCCTCCCCCTGTGGGGACTCTGCCAGGGCGTCTCCTGTTCGCTCCGAGTCACCCCTGGGGCTGCGAGCTCTCTGCAGCATCCCCGCAGTGCCAGTGACCTGTGGCGGGGCCTTCGGCCTGGGGAAGGCAGGAAGTTGGACACCTGTCGCCTGCGCCTTTCTTTCTTAGTCAGCAGTACTCGCATTTAATTTCGTTTAGCTCACGTGTCAGTCGGACGTCAGCCGACCCCCAGGGGCTTGCTGGTGCGTCCGCCTGTCACTTGTGTGGACCCCGTGTCTGCTGAGCCAACGAGTGGGCGCGTGAATTGTCACGCCCGCGCACATGTGGAATTGCGTTCGTCTTTCATCGTAGCTAACGGCCTGTGCGTGAATCCTGAGGCCCCGGCGAGAAACGCAGCAGAGAGGCCGCGGCTCCGCTCGGCCGCTGCAGACGCCTGCGAAGGCTCCGGCCGGCACCGCCGAGGCCTGCGGGGCCGGGCGGCGAGCGCGTGCTCCGACCTGCAAGGAGCCCGCACTGCCTTCCGGGGGCGCTGCAGCCCCTGCGCCCCCAGCGGCGACCCACGAACGTCCCGGGTCCCCGCCAGCGTGGCGGCCTCGGGGTTCAGACAGCGGCCGCTCTACCAGGGCGAGCGGCATCTCGTTGCTCCACCCGCGTTTCCTTGACGACCCGGGGTGCGGCCATCTTCCAGGCGCTCACCCGCCCTCCGACAGGTGCCCGTTAAGGCCCATGGCCGCTTTTTAATCAGTCTGCGTCCTTGTCAGGTTTCCAGAGCCTGTGTGTGTTTCAGATCCGGCGTGTGTTCGGCGAACGCCCTCGAGGTGGCACGTCCTGTCACCCTCTTGGCATTTTCTCTTGCCGGAG
Source organism: Rousettus aegyptiacus (assembly GCF_014176215.1). NCBI lineage: Eukaryota > Metazoa > Chordata > Mammalia > Chiroptera > Pteropodidae > Rousettus > Rousettus aegyptiacus. The sequence goes on from NW_023416286.1 coordinate 762,215, forward strand.
AAGTTCTTCATGTTAGTGAAATCCAGCTTTCCAGTGATTTCTTTCATGGGCCACCTAGGTGTCCTCCCGTATCGTCTTCCGTGGGTTCTCCAGGCTCGCCTCCGCATCCGGGCCAGTCCGTTCTGAGCTGTCATCTGTGACAGGCGTGAGGTGTGCGTGGGGACCACTCGCATGCGTGGGGGGGTCCAGTCGCTTCGGCCCGTGAGCTGAGAGGACCGTCTTTGCCCGTCTGTCAGGGTCAGCGCACCGTGTGTGCGGGGCTGCGTCTGGCCTCTCTGGTCTGTGGTTCCGTTTATCTGCTCACCAGTCCCACGGTCTTGGTCACTGCAGCTCCATGGTCATTCCAGGAGGATTTTTCTGGAACTCATTCCGCAAGTAGACAAAGAAAGAAGCTCAGGGATGATTCATGTGCATTTTCGCCAGTTTTGGTGAGTCCTGTGTTCCAGCCTCCACATGTCACGCGGACCCAGACTATCTGATGCTAAGCCTCGAAAACGGGGAGCCGCACATTCTCGGGTGGACGGGAAGTTATTTTCTTAGAAATCCAAGGAGCAAACTCAGCTGTCGAGCTGCTTTTGGAAGGAATGCAACGGGTCCTAGGAATGTGGTGACTGCGTTTCTAGCCATGTCTGACTGCTGCTGCGACACCTGCCCTAAGCTGAGGGGAGCATCGGAGCCCCGGGAGCCATCCGCTCTGCCGGCCCTCGCTCGAGGGCGGAAGCTGGAACGCACTCGGATTCCTGCTGCTAGGGACGCGTGAGGCACCGAGCGCACCCCACACCCCTGAGATCGGACACCCTGCGAGTCATTTCACTGCTCGGCGTGATGGGCGTCTGGGAGGCGGGACCTTCTGCCCTGCGACCTGGACACAGACGTAAAGCCCGCCACGTGCGGGGAGCCAGGACCGTCCCTCGCAGACGGCAGAGGGGCCTCCCGTGTCAGAACGATGCGGGGCTGGGTTCGCCTGCCTGCACGCCTGAGCCTTTGCACACGTGTCTTTGTTTCGGGCACGTGGCTCTCATGTTCCAAGGGTGAGTGTAGGGGCCGTGGACACACTGATTTAACGGTTTGAATCTCAGAAACTCACAGGCGGGAGGAAGGGGCCATTCTAACTCACTTAAATGGTTTCTGTCATGCTGGGGAAATGCACGTCACAGTCCTGACCTGTGGTGGGAGGGGTGGAGACTACTAAGCACCTAAACCCGACTGCACCCACAGAAGCACAGGGGGGCCAGGCCCTTGTGCCCGCCTTGGGGAGGAGCCTGTCCCGGCTCCGAGGCCCCCCTTCTTGGTAGAGGCCCCATGGGAAGCAGAGTGCCAGCCTCACCCCACAGAGGGGTTCACAGGAGAGTCACCACATGGCTCTGCGGGTGCCCAAAGCAGCCTCCCTGGCCATCGCTGAGTTCCGGGACGTCACCACGCAAGCGCCGGGCCAAAGCGGTGAGGCCGTGGGCCACGGACCGGCGGGGACAGGATGGGGACCGGCGGGGACAGGACGGGATCAGGGAGGGACAGGACAGGGACAGGACAGGGATGGGGACGGGGTGGGCGCGCTCGCGCCCACGCTCTCAGGATGCAGCCGGCAGCTGGTGGGGAAACCAAGGCTGCGCAGCCTGGCAGGCCCCGCCTCCCGAGGGGACCGAGCTATGGCTGCGGCCAGGGGACAGCAGCGGCCGCAGGCACGCGGTACAGGAGCGCGTGGAAAGGGCCGGAAACCGTGGGGTCCTGGAGCGCATGCGCCACGGCTGCGGGGAGGGCGGGCGTCGCTGCGCGGGAGGGAGGTGTCCCCGTGCGCGTCCCCGGCCCCGTCCCGTCCGCGTCCCCGTCCGCGTCCCCGTCCGCGTCCCCGTCCCCGTCCGCGTCCCCGTCCCCGTCCGCGTCCCCGTCCCCGTCCGCGTCCCCCCCCGTCCGCGTCCCCGGCCCTGTCCGCGTCCCCGTGCACATCCCCGTCCCCGTCCCCGTCCGCGTCCCCGTCCCCGTCCCCGTCCGCATCCCCGTCCGCGTCCTCGCCCGCTCGCCCTGTGCAGTGGCTGCCAGGGACACGGCCGCTTTGGCATCAGGCTGGCTCCTGAGATCGGCGGAGGACATCACAATGGAGCGCAACAACGATGACAGCGACCTGGGCTCCGGGTCGCGGGAGCCACGCCTCGCTTTCCCGCACGTCGGGAAGGAGCCCCTCCTCCTGCCGCAGAGAAGGCGCCCAGGGTCCATGCGACCCTGGGACACTGCGCCCTTGAGGATGAGGAGGCGCGGCGGAGTGGGGGAGGTGGAAGGAGGGTCCCCCATCTCGACGGCTCCCCACGTGGGGGTCGGGGTGGCAACGTGCGGGAACCGCCGCGAAACACGTCTCCACGCGGATGGCGCGACACCTGGGCGCGTCCTCCGTGTGGTCGGCCCGGGTCAGCTCAGCGTCTGGGGACTTCCCTGGGTGCCCGGGGCAGAGTTCGATGGCAGTCAGCGTCTCCCGGAGGACAACTCGGCCGCAGATGGAACGTCACCTCTGCAGCGAGTACACACGGTGGTCACGCTGCGGGGCCAGCAGACTTGGGGACGGGTCACCGAGCCCCACACTCCCTCGCTGGCCTGTCTTTTGTCCCCGGTTGTCCCTAGGTGGCTCCGGGCACAGAACGCCAGCCAGTGATTTGTTTCCACCCTGTTCTGCTGATTTTTCTCGGCCCAGGTCTGGAGACCACCTTGAGGGGTGACAGGGTAATTCAATTTCCGGTCCCCTGCCACTGCTGGTCCCGCCTGGAGACTGCCCACAAGGCACCAATTAGGGGCAAGCAGAGGCCAAAGGAAGCGGGCGTTTGCTACTCTGTTGCATGTGTGCGTTTGACATGTAGTTTGAACTTCAACCTGGCCTGTGCTCCTCCGGGAGCTTTTAAAAAGAAACAAACTTCATCTCATTACCATCAGATACAATGCTGGGGGAAATGGGCTGGAAGAATCCCGAATCTGCTCCGAGCCCTATTTTGCACTTACAAAGAGGAGGGCACATTCTTTACGCTGCGCCGTTCGGCTCCTCTGCTTAACAGTCTAATTAGAGAGGCGGCAGCCTGTTCCCTTTGTGGACGCCGAGACAGCGGGCGCAGCAAATCCAATTAGACAGCTGTCCCCGCAGACCTGCGCTGCCCTCCGGCCAGGTTCTAATGAAGGCCCGCCACGCCGCCCCTCCCCGCGCCCCGGAGGCGCGCTCTGCCCGCAAACTGGGCCGGACGACAGTGGCAGTACGTCCGGGGCCGTCCTGCGGCTGCGGTGGCGGTAGCTGGCGTTACCTGGCGTTACCTGCCGCCCCTCGGCCCGCAGCCCCGCCCCCGGGAGGCAGGGCAGGTCAGACACCCGCTGACAGGTGGCCCCGCCGCGGGACCTTGGGCTTCACTTTCCTGGGTGTCACCTTCTGCCCCCAGGGGGGTATTTAATCTGAAACAGACCGAGGGCTGCGCACGGGGCCGTGTGCCCCCGCTTCCCGCCGCGTGCGGCTTACGGCGGGGTCCCCGCGCGCAGCAGATGGCGCCCGGCCTTCGTCGGCCGTCCGGCGCTCGAGGCGTCCCACGAGGCTGCTGTGGCTATCTGCCGCAGTTCATTAAAAGGAGAGCTAGGAAAGGGACTGCTACGTGGGCCGAGGGACGTGCGGCCAGTCCGCAGAGAAGGGCCTGGGAGGCCGCTTGCACGGGGCCTCTGAGGCATCACCCCGCCCGACTCCCTGGGCGGCGGGTCGTCGCTGGGGCTCCGCGTTCAAAAGGCTCGTTGTCACGAGCCTCCAAAGGGAGAAGTTCCGTGTGAAAAATCGGAGCAAGGTGTCTGAGAGGAAAGCTCCATTTTCATCCGTAGAAACATCCACCCGGAGTTGAAGTCGGGCCTTATCAGAGCGGAAGACCCGAAGGATTTAAATTCGGGGGGAAGGCGAGGGGCGCAGAGTGTTCATCAAGAGCCGAGTGCTGGCGGGACCCAGGTGTTTCTCGGGTTGCCCTGTTCACAGGACCCCTGGAACCACTGTGTTCTGCGTGCGAGGAGCTGAGTCACTATACATCCCGCAAACTGAGCCAGAATAGTTTCGCCGCCTGCAGTCATGACAGGCGTGGGACTTACTGCATAATAATCATGTTCTTGTTTACGAATTATCCATTTTAACAGGAAGAATCAGCTGTAGAAAGGAGCGTGCGCTGTTCTGCACCCCTGGCCAACCCCGGAGGCAGCTCCGGTCGGCAGACGGCTCGTCCGAACCCACTGTCAGTGCAGTGCCCACGGGCTGGCTTCTCTCGCTACGACGAACCGTCGCGTGACAAAACTGAAACAGGGTTGTAAAAATGAAAGGTCCGAGGAGCGCCCTACGACAGCTCGGGGGGCCCAGTGCAGGCTCCGTGAAGGCGGCCCCGCCCCGCGGGCCACGCGTGGAGCCGTCGTGAGCACCAGCGGCTCTGCCGGTCGCGGCTGCAGCTTCCCCCGCATCAGCCCAGGAACGCGTGGAGCGGCTGCTGCCCCCCGGGTCACACGGAAGCCCCCGGGTCACGCCGAAGCCCCCCGGGTCACGCCGAAGCCCCCGGGGTCACGCCGAAGCCCCCGGGTCACGCCGAAGCCCCCCGGGTCACGCCAAAGCCCCCGGGTCACGCCGAAGCCCCCGGGTCACGCTGAAGCCCCCACGCCGAAGCCCCCGGGTCATGCCGACGCCCTCGCTCGCTCGGTTTCGTTAGGGGGCCGTCTCGGGGAACACGGAGGTAAGCGAGCCCTTACGGCCATGTTGTGGTTGTGTGGTCGGGATCGTTTCTCTCTCTCTCGTTCTTACCGACCGGTAGTTCTCATTTCTCTCAACCTGGCCCCTAGCAGGTCGCTCACACTGAAATTCTACTTCAGAGCGCGCGTCCCGCGTGATAAAAATATAGTGTCGAATGGTCTCTCAGCGGCTTAATTAGCATGAGGTTTATCATCCTTTTGAGCCCCACATTTTAAAAAACTCTTGTCTGCATGTGGTTTCGAGAGAACTCTTGCATGCCTGCCACTTGGGAGCTTGTCACTTGCATGTCACAGGAAGGAAACAGAATCAGGCTACCGTGAGCGTGTGGGTGGGCTACGTGAACCGTGGAGAGTAAACCAAGGCTTGCGATGAAGGCAGAAATGTTTCTGGTCTGTTTCCTCTCATCTGCTTCTACCTGTCTTCACTCATCCACCTGTCCTTCTCTGCCTCCATCTGTCCATCTGTCCATCTGTATAAAGACATCTGAAGAGCTGGCTGGGTTTTGTGATACGTGGTAAGCCTTACAGACCTCGATGATATCAATGTGTGTGTTGCCTGATCTTGACTGGAACAGTCCGAGTATCCACCTGCAGCAGTATCTGGACAGGTGCTTTTAGCAGGACCTGAATCACACACGCAGAGGAGCCAAAGGACTAGCCAAGGAAACTACGGCGACGGGTGCGATCGGGCGGCTGTTGACGTCCGCGCGCTTGGCGTTAGCGGACAGTCTGTGAAAACCCTGACCAGGGTTTGGAGAAGGAGTCGGTTTCCTCCCAGCCGGCGCCTTGGGTGGTCCTGTGTCTGCCCAGGGTGCTTTCCTCCCTCTGGGACATGGCCCTTGTGTTTCTCCCCGAAGGGTGTGGCCACCGCGTCTCCCCCCATGTGACCGCCGTGTGTCCTCCCCGCCACCCCCGGACATGACGGCCACGTGTCTCCCCCAGGATGTGACCTCTGCTGTCTCCCCGGGCTGTGACCACGTTTCAAGCCCTGGAGCGCTTTGCGGACGCCCTCTCATTTCTCGAAGCTCCCTCGAGTTCCAAAGCTTTGTCACCATTGTGCCTTGGAAATGGCCCGTCCTGTGCGCACCGGTCGTCACCCGGCACCCTCCCCCCCCGAGCTGCTGCATGGCGCCGCCCCTCCCCCACGCCGTGCGTGGCACGGGCTGCCTCTCCTCCCCAGCTCCTCGCTGTCCCGAGACGTGGGAGGAGGGTCACCTGCCCCTTCCCCCGCCTGCTTCCTCGGCTCCCTGCGGGGTCTGACACCCTGCGGCGCCTAATGCCCCATGGGGTCTGACGCCCCGCGGGCGTGGGCGCTGACGCAGCGAGCAGCTCTCCCCAGCGGCTGCCGAAGGGCCTGGGCGCAGTGAGCCGGACGCCGTCACCTCCCGTCTGGCTGGGGGCTGCCTGGCCGCGCCCCTCGGCCCTGCCTGCTCCCTGGCCCTGTGTCCCACCCGCTCCACCAGCTTCCAGCTTTCCCTCTGGAGCGCCGGCCGCACTCCGCTTGGCTTCTGCGCTCAGCCAGGCTGTGCCCCCTTGTCCCCCGGCCAGCACCCCTCTGCGCTGTCTCTCTCCTGCCTCGAGAGGATTCACTGGCATCGGTTTCCGCTGGGCTGTGCGTTTCATTTGCAGCGCGGTGCAAACGCATGTCCCGTCTTCCGGCTCATCCGCTCCTTCCCGGCACACCGTCTGGTTCCCACTGCTCATCCTCGCCCCACCCTCTCCCTGGAGGCCTCCCGCGTGGACCCGGTGGCGTGTTCCTGCGTGGACCCCAGGGCACGTCCCCACCGGCCAGAGCCGGCAAACCCGCTGCCGGTGGGGAGCTGCTGGGGGCACGGGGTGTGTAGGGCACTGACGGCCACAGTGCCCCAGGCACCGACCCTGAGCCTCGAGCTGCTGGGACAGGTTGCTAATTTGATTTCCTGCATGTGAACAGCCTGGCTGGGCTTTGAAGCTCTCAGGAAAGGTATGAGCGGTTTCGAATTGCAATAACTCAGCTCTGAGCATGAGGCTAATTTATCTTTTTTTTCCCTAATAAATCAGTTAAACAGAAGTTAATTAAAGTGTAAAGAATGGGCGGCATTGTGGCCGAGAGCCTCGGCGAAGGGGTCTGGCGTCCCCGGGGTGACAACCGGTCTTCCCTGGGTGCACCAGGCGGGCGGCAGGGGCGGCTCGCCTTCACCAAACGTGGGCGAGCCAGAACCCCAACAACGGCCGCTTTGACCGCAGGGAGCCGGGACGGCTCTCTGCAGTCCGGCTGCCCCACGAGGCACTGGGTGGGGGCTGGCAGGGGGCCACCGCAGGGCGCCCGAGACTACGTCTTCCGCCGTAGCCCTGCGGCGAGGACGGCACCACGGCGGCACCGACACGGCCAGCTGTGCGAAGGCCTCGGCCCCGACGCCGGCCACGTGGAGGCGAGCACGCCGCGGGCCGGGAGGGCGGCGCGGCCCCAAAGCCCAGCCTCCGAGTGTCTCCAACAGGCCTGTGTGTGTGCCAGTGTGTGCACACCCACAGGTGTGTGCATGTGCACGTCCGTGGGTGTGCAAGTCAATGCATGCACACCCACAGGCATGTGCGTGTGTGTCGTCAGTGACTGCACCCACAGGCATATGTGTGCGTGTGCATATCCGTGAGTGTGTGCACACCACAGGCATTGCGTGCATGCACATGTGTTTGTGCGTGTGTGTGTGTGCACCCGATGGCGGGGGCTGGAAGCGGAGGGCAGGGAGGGGACGGCAGGCCTGGCACCGGCACAGGGCGCGGAGGGCACCCGGGCTCCAAGGAAACGGTCCGGTGCGGCTGCCCACAAATCTGAATTTCACTTTTCACTGCCAGAGTTTCTATCATTCACGATCCAAGTTTACAGAAAACAAGATTCTCTTTTAACAGAAAGGTATTCCTTTTAAGTGTCTTCAAGCCATTGATATCTCAGAACCAATTAGTCTAAAGAAAACCTTCTTTATACCATCAAGCTGAAAACGTCAGCCCGACGGAGAAAGTGAGGTTGTGTAGCTCTTCAAGCGTGAACTCTGGACTCCTGCATTCTTCAGGAGTGAGATCCCTTTAAAAGGACCTCTTAAGGTATCCTAAACTTATTTATGGATCTGAAAATCCATCCGTAAAAGCAGACACTTTTTGAAAGATTTATCCTTCGCTATGAAATTTAGTGCAGCTGGACGAAAGCGGAGCCCCAGGCACCGGAGGCCTCCGACGCCCCGAGCAGCCGCAGCGCTTTACCCCAGCGAGGCGAGCAGCTCAGAACTCTGCGGGGCCGGCTCGTCAGCCCCACCACACAGACGAGGACAGTGGATTCGGGGTGAGCGTGTGCTGGGCCAGGAGGCCACGCAGCGGCCCCGACCCCCGCCGGCCGCCCTGCGCCTGGGGGACTCCCCATGGAAAGTGGAGCGGCCTCTGAGCGTCCCGCCGGGCACCCCCAGAGAACGCCGACCCTTCTGGGGAGCCAGGTCCTCAGTTAGAAAGCTGCCTTTCCTGTTGAGAATCCGAATGTCACCATGAATGTGAGGGGAGGGGCTGGGTTCCATCCCCTACTCTGGAATCCAGGTTGAAAGAGGTCACCCAGCATCCCTGTGACAGTTGACCACGCCCTGCAGCCTCAGGGCAGGCCGTCCCCCAGTGCGCGTCTGGAGACCTGTGCCTCTGCGGCCAGCGCCTGTCCCAAGGACGAATGTCCCGGCCCCAGCCCCCAGCCCGCGGCCACCTTCTCCACCCCGCCTTCCTCATCTCTGAAATGGAGATAAAACAAAAGAAGGGAAAACAGTCTGTGGTGTGGCGTTTAAACAAACAGGGAGGTTACCCGCAAGGCTGGTTTCCATCACTGGAGGCCGCAGGGGCTCCCACAGCTGCGGGCAATCACACACGGCCGAGCACGGGACTCGCACACGCGAACCAGACACGCTCCGACGCCGGGGGCCTCCGCCGCGGTGGACAGGCCCTCGCCAGCACGCCTCCGGGAGCAGAGCGTGGCCTTCGTTTCCCTTTCTCTGGCGGCCACCGTGGTTACTAGAGCTGAGACAGTTCCCGGAGACGCTGACTCTGCACTGGGGTCAGCGGGGCCGCAGCCCAGCAGGACGGGCGTGGACAGAACCTCAGGCTAGTGGGGTGCCGCTCATGGCGGAATGGGCTTCCCCAAATGCAGAGCTCACGGGCCCTGAGCTGTGGCGTCTGCCGGCTGCCACCCCATGAGCGCCCCACCGCGGCTGACGCCAGCGTGCCCACAGCCGCCGCTCCGCCCGTGAGGCTGGGCGCGGGCACTAACGACCGCTTTGTACGCGGTGTCAGCCAGCTCGCGACTCTGCTGCTGACCTCGTGACAGCTACAGGAGACGCCCGTGCACCACTGTGGACAGGACGGTGGCTATAAACCTGCACACACAGTATCACCTGCTGGAGCTCGCTCGTGCCCTCCGTGATCTGTACCTGCCCATTTTCCATCTTTCTGGTACCTACACCTATCCATCCATCCATCCATCTGCTCACCTACTGACCGACCTCCCTGCCTGCCTCGGTCTCACCGTCCGTGGCCGCAAAACTCAGCGTGGAACAGATGATCGTGAGGGTTTCGGCTATGGTTTCCTGTGACTGTACATCCGCGACACCTGCCTCCCGGCACAGCCCAGGAAGTCTGCTGCTGTGTGAATGGAGCCCGTGCCTGTCTTTGCCTTTGGCGCGTTCATCGCCTCTCAGATCGCCAGCTATGTGCTTCTTTGGTGTCTTTCCCCCAGAGGCCGAGCGCCCGGTGGGCGGGCTTTGTGTCGTGCACTGCTGACCCCTGGTGCCCAAAACGGGGCCCGGCTGAGGCTTGGTGGCCAACAGGTGTGTCAGTGACGCAGTCCCGACTCTTCCCCATCAGCTGATGGAAGCTGGGCCTTCGGGGACGGCGTGCCTTTCCTGACGGCCTGAGGCTGCAGCGCGGACCACGGCGCCCAGACCTCGCAGTCCTGCTGCCGCTGGCACGTCTCGTAAAGCCCACGGCCCGCGAAGCTCGCTGGAAACTGCAACCTGCAGAAACGGGGGCAATGCAGAGCTGCGGCCTGCCTGCCCGGCTGCAGCCGCTCGCTGCAGGACCCCCTCTCACTCTGGCCTCTTTGGGGAAGGTAGGCTGGTGATTGGGTCAACGGTGCTGGCGTACCCCTCAGCGGGGAGGAGTGCGAGGTCACCCGTGCGGTTTCCGCTGCGGAAGCCCTTCTCCCGAGCCCACGGCCATGGGGGGACCTGCTTCCGCCCCCCACCCCGGCCCGCCACGTCAGCAGCGCTGGTGCCAGGGACCACATTAGGTGCCAGGCACAGTGATGGGTGACATGGGGCCAGGCCTCAGGATGTGCAACCTTCAGGGGTGACCGACACGGGTCGTGACGACGCGGGGGGTGGGGGGGCATGCACAGTGGTAGCAGAGGACGGCTCCAGGGCTGTGGGGTCCGGTGGGGGCTCCACACAGACAGCGGCAGAGGCAACCGACTCGGGCCCTCACTAGTCCGTGAGCCCGAGGCTTCTCCTATCCCGGACAGCAGTGCGTGGGGCAGCGAAGGCCCTGCCCGCCCCGCTCCAGGGGGTCTGCGGAAGCCGGGTTCTCTACGACTCCAGCCCATTCCCCCTGGTTGTGCAGCAGATGGCAGCGCGTGTGGCCCTGAACGCCTCGCGCCCCTTGACGACCGGCAGGCACGCCCGGTGGCCGTGTCGAGACTGCTGCCTTGCGCTGTCGGCAACGACTCAGAACTCGTGTCCCCAGTGGGGGGCTGCAGTGGCTCATGGGCACACCTCGGCTTGATAGAGGAGTATCAGATGGACACGCGACGACTGAGTCAGCAGCACATGTCATTGGTCACGGTGAAACCATTGTGAGCGTGGGGTCACGACACCACGTCACCGATTTTACACATTAGGGAGGTCCGTAGGTCCCGAGCCACGCATACGTGAGGGCCGGCTCGACAGGGACCTCGCCTGGGTCAGTGTGGACTTGTCAGAGTGGGAGTCAAGCATCGAGCATCTTGGGACGCGTCGTCACCGAGCAGCTTCCTCTCTGGATGCGAATCCACCAAAAACGGCCCGCGAAGCTCACAGTGGTTTTGTGCCTCCGAAGCCATGAGTCGCCTCAGGCGGCGGGTAGCAGGAGAACGGGTGGTGTGCCAGCCCCCCGATAGTGGGTAGAAGTGGCGGTGTGGGACGGCTGCCCCGGGCTTCGCCTGTCGACCTGGGGGTGGGCGGGGGGGCAAGGGCCACGCCACACTGGGGTCTCACTCGGTATCTGTGTGGTGCAGGCAGCCGGCGCTCCAAGGTCAAACACAGCAGCCCCCTCGTTCACAGAACCTCAGCGCCAGATGGCCCCCCCATCGGCCCTGCACACCGCCTGCCCAGGTGACAGGGGGCCCTTCCCCGGGTGCTGGCATCCCAGTCTCAGTGAGGAGGCTGAGGAGCCCGATTCCAGTGGTTTCTGCACTAACATGTTAGCTGGGCACTAGCTGGCCCTGCTCTCTGAAGTCTGGGGGTCCTGCCTCCCTCCCAGGCTGGTGGAAGGAGACTCGCCGGTGGCCTCTGCTGACCTCGGGCCAGGAGGCCCAGCAAGGAACAGACTGTAACCGGCTGATTAGGCCGCTCTGTCTTCCTCTTCCTCCTTTGGCCTGACCATTGTTTCTGCCCGAGGCTCCGTTTGTGTGTGAAGATGTGAACAGTTTTGAAGAGAAGGCTTCAGAGCTGCAGGAGTTCCCAGTCCGCGAGTGGTTCCCAGGAGCTGGTTTATACCTTCCAGTTTCTCGCCCTCGTCACCTGCCTTCTCCAGGGACAAAGGGGTCCAGGGAGGCTCAGCTGGGAGAGGCCCCTCAGGTGAGGCCCTCGTGTGCCGTTCTGCCTTGATGAATCCCCTCAGAAGCTCCCTGGTTCCGTTCTGCCTGTCCCCATCCCACCCACACCACGACACACAGGATGCCCTAGCCAGGGGACCCTCACGCAGCAACTCTTGGGGTATGGAGGTCCCAGCACCTTAAAATGCTTTCTCCTCGAGGCACGTTCTTACTGCACTAAGTGGGGCTTGTCACAAGATCCTCAATTTAGGAATTGGAAGAAGCTTTACAAAAATAAAAATAAAAAGATTGTCGGCAAATCATCTAGCGTTAATCTCCTAGGGCTTTGACAAACCCCAACCTAAATCGTGGTAACTGAGGTGGGCTAGATTGCTTTCACCTGCAAATATGAGAAACTTGGTACATGTCAGAAAGCCCAGTGGTGACTTAGGGGTTTTCTGTTCCTAGGCCAGAGCTCAAGGAAGAGCGTGTTTATGTGTGTGGGTGTCCTGGTTTGATACATCTGTGACCTCCATTTCCTCATACATATGTGGCCCTGGACCGTGTCACTGCCCTGTGGGTGAGGGCTTTGCAGTGCTGTAAGATGATGACTCAGTGCCTAGGGTCACAGGAGAAGGCGCCAGGGAACCCCTCTTGCCGTCACAGAATCAAAGCCACACCTGAGTTTGCCATTCCCTCTGTCCCCAGGAGGCAGGAGCAGAGGGCACCCCGCCTCTTCCCCCATGACCCCCACTCAGTGCAGAAGGGCACACTCACAAGGTTTGCTATTCCTGCAGAAAAACAATGCTGCAGCTGTGGGCTGAGGCCCCAGGGTCCCTTGCAAACCAATCCACAATTTCGCAAACTGAAAGAGAAAACAGCTTCTTACAAAAGTTTGGGCACACTGAAAATGAGATCCATTTATACATTTCATTATGCTACATTTAGAATTCCGCCATCTGAAAAATAAGCTCCGGGAACAGCGAATGCATATACACGTACATGTAACATGCCATTACAAATGGTGTGGCCTTTCCATGCCTCCTGGTCCCCTCCTGCCACCGGGACCAATCTGTTTTCCCACCCCTGCACACTGCGGCAGAGTGCAGACAGTGCTGGCTCCTGTTTCGCCGTCCCCACTAGCCTGTGCTAACCGCCCCCCCCCCCACAAAGGAATATATCTGTCGAAGGCCCCCTCGTGGTCACCTGGCCCCAAAACCATCCTCGGGTCCAGCAGCCGATGTCCACAGAGGCCTGGGCGGCTCTCTGGCTTCAGGGACAAGCCTCACTGAGCCGCCACCGCCTGTCTGTCCCTGCGGCTGAGAGCACCATGGCGCAGCAGCCCTGGACCCCCAGACCCGTGGGCTGGAGACCCGCCTGCGCCCGGGGCCAGTGCGGGCTGGGCAGCTGTCCACTCACCTGCACCTGCACCTGCACCGACCAGGCAGAGCGCTCCAGACCGGCCGATAGCGACGGCGCTGTGCGGCCGCAGCGCGCTGCGCATTCGGGCCCCGCGCGCACGGACGCGGACCAATCGGGGAGGGGCTGCGCGCGCCTCTCCGCGCAGGTCGGCTTCGCCTCCGCCTCCAGGGGGCGCCCTCGCGGGTCCTTTCTGGTTCCCCGGTTCCCCGAAGACTGCATCGTGGGTGTCGCCTGATCCCACTGGGTCTCCCCCATTTTCGCCGGGTCTCACCAGATCTCGCCTGCGGGCACCGGTTCTCGCGAGGTGTCTCCGGGTTGCGCCTGGTTTCACCTGATCTCACCTGGTCTCGCCTGATCTCACCCAGTCTTGCCTCGTCTCACCCGGTCCCGCCTGGTCTCATGTGGTCTCGCCTCATCTCGCCCGGTCTCTCCCGGTCTCGCCTGTTCTCGCGAGGTCTCTCCGGGTTGCGCCTGGTCGTGCCTGGTCTCACCTGGTCTCGTGTCATCTCGCCTCGTCTCGCCTGGTCTCGCCTCGTCTCGCCTCGTCTCGCCTTGTCTCGCCCGGTCTCGCCTGTTCTCGCGAGGTCTCTCTGAGTTGCGCCTGGTCTCGCTTCGTCTCACCCGGTCTCGCCTGGTCTCGCCCGGTCTCGCCTCATCTCATCCAGTCTCGCCCAGTCTCGCCTATTCTCGCGAGGTCTTTTCGGGTTGCGCCTGGTCGCGCCTGGTCGCGCCTGGTCTCACCGGGTCTCGCCTCATCTCGCCTCGTCTCACCCGGTCTCGCCTCATCTCGTCCAGTCTCGCCCGGTCTCGCTTGTTCTCGCGAGGTCTCTCCGGGTTGCGCCTGGTCTCACCTGGTCTCGCGTCATTTCACCGGGTCTTGCCTGGTCTCGCCTGATCTCGCCTCGTCTCACCCGGTCTCGCCTCATCTCGCCTCGTCTCGCCTTTTCGCCCGGTCTCGCCTGTTCTCGTGAGGTGTCTCCGGGTTGCGCCTGGTCGCGCCTCGTCTCGCCTCGTCTCGCCTCGTCTCGCCTCGTCTCGCCCGGTCTAGCCTCGTCTCGCGAGGTCTCTCCGGGTTGCGCCTGGTCTCGCCCGGTCTCGCCTGGTCTCCCGTCATCTCACCGGGTCTCGCCCGGTCTTGCGCGCCTCTGGGAGCCGGCGCTGTCTCGTCGCTCCTGCCTTGCAAGGGCCTCCCGCCTGACGGGGAGGAAGACGCCTCTGGTGAGCGGGCGTGTGGCGAGGACCCCCAAGGAGTGAGAGAAAAGGGGAGGCGACGACGAGGCCAGCGCTCACGCTGGGACGGCCACCACGCGCTGCGCCAGGGCAGGCCGTTACCCCGCGTCCGACCGCGCATGTCACGGGCAAGGCCCCCGGAAGCCGGTCGCGGTTGACGGTGAACGTGGGTGCTGGCCCTGAGGTGCTGCGTGCACCGGTCACGTCGACACCCACCGCGACGGGGTGAAGTCGGCCGTGGGCGGCCTCGCGCGCTAGGCGCTTGTGGGGCGTTTGACGGAGGCGCCGCGTTTGCCCCTGGAAACGAAGCCGTGTGTCAGGAGAACAGCAGCGATCGTGGCCGTGAAACCGATGTGCGGCCAGACACGCCGCGCCCACCCCCGGGGCCACCCCAGTCGCCACGCGGCCGCCCGGAGGGGCCTGGCTCTTCTCGCGGAGAAGGCTGATGAAAGTCGGGGTAACCCAGTAGCGCAGGGTGTCAGCGTTCTTTAGCAGGTGGCCCTGGCTCAGACCGTTTACGTAACCGGGAACACCGCGGGCACGTGTGGAGCGGACGGCCCACCCGGAGCCCCCAACCGCAAAGCCTGTTCTCGTGCCCCGTGGGACACGTTGTAACAAGTCTTCACATACTTGCAACATAGTTACACAGTATAGAAATCGCAAAAGCTCTCCATGGCCACCGATTCCTAGAAGTGAGAGTGAATTTCGTGTCTTCGGTTTGAACGACAACTTCGTGGCACTTCTCACGTGTCCAGTCGGTTTGGCTTTCACTGAAGGACAGGATCGTTGAAAGTGCTGTGTCGGAATCATCCCACCGGCTGGCATCGGGTCAGAAAACTGTGGCGACCGAGATGTGTGAACGTGGCCCACGCCGACGTGCAGAGTTGCGTAAGTGACCTTCTCTAGTTTTATTAGCTTGGGGAGAATTTGGAGAATGTGATAATTGCCACTGAATACTGGAACTAATATTTAAATAATGCCGAAACAGCAAAAATGGAACAAAACCGTCTCTGTCACTGTCCTTGCGGTCGTCGTCAAAAGGAGTGTGTGTGCTCGTCAGAGGGAGCTGGGCCGCAGGGCTGCGGAGCGGGGCCGGCAGCCTCGCGGGCTCCCCGCTGCAGAATTTACGGGGCGCCGTGGTGGGACTGCCGCTCTCTCCCACGGGGCAGCCTCGCCTTGGGCCAGGGCCTCAGAGTTCTCTCTGTCATGCGCTGCCACGAGTGTCTCCCACCAGGCGAGGTGTCGGCTCATTCCCGTTTTTTTGTTGTTGTTTGTTTGTTTGTTTTCTTGTGGTAGCTCGATCCACGGTGAGCTCACTCGAAAGCCTGGGAGGGGCCGAATGGCCAGATGGATGGATGGATGGATGGATGGATGGATGGGTGGATGGGTGGGTGGATGGGTGGATGGGTGGATGGGTGGGTGGATGGGTGGATGGGTGGGTGGGTGGATGGGTGGGTGGATGAATGAATAAAAAGTTCCGCGTCGCATTTGTTCACACGGCTGTGGGCAGAAGCTCGTCGCAAGTCTGCGCGGTGCAGGACTCCGCCCGGGCCCAGCGCCTTCTCTCTGCCTCCCCCCGTCACGCGCTTGCTGCAGTGGGAGGTCACGGTGGGACGGTGACATTGGTGGCGACTGAATCCATATCCCCTCTAGCAGCTGTGCCCCTAGCACTTCTCCCGGGTTGGGTTTCTGCTTTCAGTTTCAGCAATTTCTGCTCTTTATTGTTTTCTCCCCTCTGCTACTTTAGGGTTTATTTCGATCATCTTTTTTTTTCTAGGTTCTTGATGTAGGGATTATATTAGTTGTTTGGAAGTTTTCCTCTTACCTAACATAAATGTTTCGTGCCATGATGTTTCCTCTCAGCACTGCTTTAGCTGTGGCCCACAGATCTTATTTTCATCCAGTTCCGTGTATTTCTCCATTTTACTTGAGGTTTCCTCTGGGACCCACAGATCAATAAAAGTTTGTTGTTTAATTTTCAGATATGTGGAGGTTGTGCTCTTATTTGTTATTGATTTCTACTTTGATTACACTGTGGTCATAGAACACACTCTGTGTGACCTCAATTTTTTCTTTAATTTGTTGAGATGTGTTTAATAGCCCAGGATATGGTCTGTCTTGGTATATGTTCTGTGAGTGCATGTAAAGAAGGCGTCTGAGTGGAATGTTCTAGAAATGAATCAGGTCCTACAGATTGATGAATAGTCGAGTTTGTATAGATGTTTGCTGATTTTCCCCCTAGTTTTTTGTAAGTTGCTGGGAGAGAGATGTCGAAGTCTCCAGCCTTATTGTGAGTTTGCCTGTTTCCGTCAGCGTTTGCTTCGCTCCTTCGGCAGCTCTGTAGTTTGGTGCGTACAGATTTCGGCTCGCTGCGATTTGGAGGATCGACCCTTTTCTTATTACGTGATGTCCCTCTCTGCCTCTGGTAATTGTCACCCCTGATTTTTTTTGGTGGACGATTGTATAACATATTTTCCCCAAACTTTTACTTGCACTCTACCCATGTCATGATATTTGAATTCAGTTTCTCATAGACAAAATATAATCATGTTTTCAAATTCACTCTCCCAGTCTCTGTCACTGAATCGGTGTATTTGAATTATTTACAGTTAGTGTAATTATTGATACGTTAAGGCTTAAACTTGGCATTTTATTTTTGTTTTCTCTTTGTTCCCACTGTTTTTAGCTTCTCTGTTTTCTTCTTCATGGCTTCCTTGGGTTACCTGAACATTTTTTAGATTTTCATTTTGATGTTTCTGTAGTGTTTCTGATTATCTCTTTGTATTGCTTTTTCTGTAGTTGCTGCACAAATTTTGTATATACTTAACCGATCACAGTCTATTGGTGTTGACATTTTACCATTTCAAGTGGAGTGTAGAAATCTTACTTTTCTTTATGTTTTTTACAGCCCCCATTTATTTATTTATTTAGAACCACATATATTTAGAACCACATCAGAAAGTGCTATAATTTGTTCTTCAACCCTCACACATTAATTTAGAAACTTAAGAGGAGGAATAAAATATATTTGCCTGTATTTTTACTCTTGTTTTTTTCTTTCTTCCCAGTGTTCTAAGATTCCTTTTATGCTAACTTTTCTGTTTAGAGAATTTTCTTTAGGTATTTTTTAAAGGTAGGTCTGTGGATGACAAACTTTATTAGTTTTCCTTTACCTGAGAATGTCTTGATTTCCCATTCATTCCTGAAGGATTTTTTTTTTTTTTTTTGCTGGACATAGAATTTGCAGCTGATATTTCTCTTCCAGCCCCCGAAAGGTGTGTTGCTTGCTTCTGGCCTTCATGATTTTTTATGAGGAGTCAGCTGTCGTCCAAATTATTTTTTCCTATAAGTAATATATTGTTTCTTTCTTGCTTTTTAACAGATTTTTAAATTTGTCTTCAGTTTTCGGAAATTCAATTATACTGTGTTTCGGGTAGATTTCTTTGGGTTTATTCCTTTAGTGTTCTCTGAGATTCTCAAATCTATAGGTTGAAAGTCTTTTCCTAAATTTGGGGAGCTGCTACCATTATTTCATTGAACACTTTTAAAACCACCCTCTTTCCCCTTTTCTTCAAAGGTTCCAATAACAAAAATGCTAGCTCTTTTGATAGCCCCGCAGATCCTGGAGTTCATTTGTGTGTGTGTGTGTGTGTGTGTGTGTGTGTGTGTGTGTGTGTGTCTGTTTTCTCTCTGCTCTTAAAATTGGATAATTTATGTTGTTTCATCTTCCAGCTCATTGATTCTTCTCTATTTTCTTCATTCTGCTACTGAGCTCACCCACTGGGTTTTTATTTGTTATTGTACTTCTCGGTTCTATAATTTCCATCGGGTTCTTCTTTTTACCTTTTATTTATTTGCTGAGAATTTCTGTTTTTCCCATTATTTCAAACACGTTCATAATAGCTCATCGAAGCCTTTTTATGATGGCTGTTTAAAATCTTTGTCAGATTTGTGTTTGCTCCCGTCGTCTTTTTATTGACACTGAGATTCTCCTTGTTCTTTGTATGGATGGCATGTGATTTTTCCATTGAAACCAGGCCATTTTAGGTGTTATTTTATAATACTGTGAATCTCATTTAAGCTGGTTTTACTTGGATTTCTCTGACATCTTCTGGCAAGAAAATGGGGAGCGGGTTGCCCCGTTATTGCCCAGTGGGACAGGAGCCCAGCCCCTTGGCCTCCATTGATCCCCAAGGCGATGAGGGCTCCTTGTCACTGCTGGGAGCAATGGGGGCTCTGGCTTCCCAGGAGGCCCCTGGGAGAGGGGGACAGGAACCCTCGGTGCTCTGTGCCTGACCTCCACTGACTCCAGTCACTGAGCGGTGGCAAGCCCGGCTGTCTGCTAGGCCTCCCGTGAGGCCACCACAGCAGGGGTGGAGAACGGCCTTGTCACTGATGGAGCAGGCGAGGGTCCAGGGTCCCCGCAGGGTCTCCGTGACATGGCAGTGGGGGCCTCGTCACCACTCACAGGCATGCAGGCCCTGCGCTCTGCCTTCCCTGACGCACCCCAGTCGGGGGCCGGGATGCTTCACTTTAGCTGGATGAGGTCACGGCCTCAGTCCGCAGCCTGCCTCGCCCGGCGTGGACACCGGTGGGGCCGTGGGCTTCCGCTGGCCGGAGTAAAGCGGTTATTGTCCGGAACCTGTCCTGATTCACTGCTCCTTTACTGGCGCGTTGGCTGGAGAGAGGGGACCTTTGCTGGGGCCGATTTCTGTCTGCACGTGTGGCTTTGGGGTCGTCAGCCTGCGGCATGTACAAGAGACAAAGCGAAGCCCGCCGAGAATCATGGTGTGCATTCCTTTGGCTCTGTGGTCACTAAGCAGTGTGACTTTTCCACCTTTCGGAGGCTCCTTGTACTTGTTTCATATGAAACACCCAGGGTTTTAGTTGTGTTTTGTGTGCGCATCCGGGGTTCGGGTCGCGTTCCGTGGGACCTGCCCGGGGTTTGGGTCGTGCTCGGCAGGAGGAACGAGGAAGAGCGTGTCTAGTCCACCCCCAAGAAGGAGGCGTCTGAGCTTGTGATTAGTCAGCAGGGACAGCCCCTCGGTGCATGGCAGGTGGCCGTGTTGCTGTGGCACGGGGGGGCAGCCCCCCGGGACAGCGCCCTGTGGGTCCTGCACACCTCTGTGCCTCCGTGAGCGTTCCCTCGGCGGGGGGGTTTGGGGGGGCAGGGCTCAGGGCCTCTTCCCACGTGGGGCTATGGGGTGAGCCCTTGGCTCCGGCCGGGGCCACCTCCTGCTGTGGCCTGCGCTGCGGGGACAGCTGCTCGGGGCTGGGTGTCCGTGTACCGCCATGGGCGTCTGTCTCTGGCTGTGAGCGGGGCTCACAGGTCTCTGCACAGGATGCTCGGCCGCGCTTGGCCGTGTTTATTTTGAAATGTCATTTCCAGTCACACCTGACGTTTTTCACTGGCCTGCCGTCATGGCTTTCTGGGCCACAGTTTTAGTGGCCAAGCGTAAACATGTCAGCTCCAGATGGGAGGTTGTGGCGGCCACCGGGGCAGGTCACCGTCTCAGCTGCGTAAGCACCGCACCTGCTGCCGTGTAGGCACTGGCTCACGGCCAGCGGCTGTGAAGAAAGCACCTGTTCGGTGGTGTGGTGCGGCAAGGCCACCAGATGTCAAGGACAGTGGGGTCTCAGAGAGTAAATGCCACGTGGAGCCGAGATGCTCCTAGAGGAATGCTCCCTGAGCCGCTGTGCGGAGCGTCCCAAGTGCGGGCCGACCGCGCTGAGGCCGGCACGCGCTGCGTCCAGAATCGTGGTGACGATCGCAGAGACGTCCAGTCGCAGAGAGATGCAGGACAAGTGGCCTTGTCCACTTGAACGCCGAGTGTCGGTGCCAGGCCGCTGCGTCCTGCTCGCTGGCCACCCCCCCCCCCCGCGTTGTGACGGGAAGCCGTGGGGTCAGCAGTGACGGGCCAGCGCTGTCAGCGGCCGCGCGCCTCGCGCCCGTCTTGGTCAAGTAGCTGGGAGAAGCCGCCAGCTCACCGAGCACGGGGCGCCCCTGGGGACCGGGTTAGCGTCGCCGCGATGTCCCGTTACTGATGACGCGTGCCGTGCTCCTGTCGGGCTCCCCGGGACGTCACTCGCCTCCCCACGCCCCCCCATTCTTGGGAAGCACACCCGGCCCTGCCCCGCGTGCCGGCTGGCCGGGGAGAGGTGCTCTGCAGACCGTTCAAATGCGTCCCTTATCCCTGACCCGAGTTTGAGCTTCACCATGTAATTAAAGAACTTTCCAGATTCTCTCCCAAGTAAGGTAGGAGTTTACTCCTTTAAAAGCCAAGCTGGGGCACTGGGGACGCGCTGGAGCCCAGGTCCCTTGTGGATGTCGCACCGCGTCCTCACGCGTTAGCCCGAGGCCAGCGGACCCGCCACTGCCGGCTCGGAAGGCAGGACCGTCCCACGTCACCGCATCGGCTTCCCGGTCCACACCGTTGGGTCCTGGCAGTTCAGGCCCGGCTGCCTCCAAGGGACGGAGCACTCAGGGCCATGTCCACTGAGGCATCACGAGGGGCGGCCCCGCTCATCAGCAGGTGGCGGAGGTGACATGCACCGAGACTGCTGTGCCCGGGACCCAAAGAGGTGCAGCAAAACCGTGGCCATCGCGAGCCAGCGACGTCCTTCAGGGAGCACGCAGCTCGCTAAGTGCTCATTTAGAAAGCGCTGCCGCCGTGTGTCCAGGCCGAGCCGGCCCTGGAGGAGTCGCGGGAGGAGTCGCGGGGAACCCCGCCTGTGTTCGGCAGACAGACGGAGTGAGGCATGGAACCGTTACCCGGACATTCGAGTCGCTGATGTGTCTTTACCTGAATGTGACGGGAGGAGCCCCTTGGTGGGCGTGGATGAGCCCAGTCGTCTTCCGAATCGACCCGATTCTCATCTTGTTGCTTTATTTTTACATGATGTATAGGACATGACTTTTAGCCAAATAAATAAGACATTATCATCATTTCTGGCTACAGTTTACTAAGTCGACAGTAAAAACTGCGTCAGGGCTGGTCGAAGGGGCTGCTGCTGAGCCTCACCGGCCCCCACCTCAGACTCCACGGTCCCCGCTTGGACGCGGCCGGTGTTTCCCCCCGGACCGACTTCCGTCGTCTCTTGGAGTTTGCTGCTCGGTTGTCTTTCAGTATCGGTGATGTATTTGCAGGTAACGTCTCCAGTTCTTCCCGTGGCAGTCATGCGCATGCTGATCGCTTTCATCCACTTACTGTAGGGGGTGAAACCCACCGAGGGCGATCGAGCGATGCGGCTGCCGCACATGCCGACGTCACTTCCGGCCCCTCTCCCATCCCAGGAGAGCGTCCTCACTGTCTCCGTGGCGTCCAGCAGGGACCAGGACAGGCGGGTCATCAGGGAAACTGGCCCGGGGCGGCCCGGCCTCACCAGCAGGAGGGTTTGTGAACGCCTGCCCCGTGATTCTCTTCGCCGAGGGCTTGGCACAGCGCGGGCTTCTCCCTTGTCGTGGAGACAGGAGCAGATCCCTGGGGCACCAGGCCCTGGTAGCCACCGCTGGGCCCGGGGCCTGGACGGGCAGCCAGCAGGGCACTCGCTGTGGGTGGGTGGCTTAGCGGCGTCTCTCATGCCCTAACAGAAGGAGGGGGAGCCCCAGTGACCAGACTGAGCCTCTCTTCACCTTGAATGGCACCCAGAAGGCAGGTATGGCCTCGAGGGCACTGGGGGGAGCTGCCGGGCACCCCAGGTGCTCGGGGGTGTGCAGACCGCAGTGTCCGGTGCCGGGGGGGCTCTGTATTAGAGTAGACACAGGGGCAAGTGGCTCCCTGAGGCCCTCGAGCACAGCCAGTGAGTCTGAGCGCCTCCAACGGGACCTGCTGGCCGTGGGGGGAGGGAGGCCTGGTCGGGCGCCATGACAACGTCGACCGCGCAGTCATAAACCACGCACACCTCCTTCTCACAGCCTGGGAGCCGGGCATCACATCTGGTCCTCGGCCAGCGCCTCCCTGCATGTCCTCACGTGGTGGGAGGGGCTGAGGACCCCCCGAGAGCACTCGTCCCCCACAACCCGAGCCCTACCTGCCAACACCATCGTCGTGGGGGTGGGGCTTCAGCCTGCGGCTCACAGCACAGCGATCACACGTGTGCACCTAACACTCGACTCACGCGGGGGCACAGGGCGTGTGATGGCATTTACCTGAAGTCACTGGCAGAGAAGGTTCTACCAAAGCAAATACGTTTTCCCTAAACGCCGGTGCTGCAAACGCTCGGCCAGTGTCTTCACGCCACCGCACTGGGGGAGACAGCGTGCGTTTCAGCCTGGCCCTGGGAGCTGGCCCGGGACGATGATGACATGGAGTGGCTTCCGCGGGGAGAAGGCAGCCGGGCGTGAAACCGAGTGCATTTCCTTTACCGCAGGGCCGAGGTGTTGGCCCGACGCCTGCCTCCAGACCAAAATTAGGGAAAATCACGTCAGACTCACCATCGGAAAGAGGAGCACGAGACGTGAGGACGAGCATCGAAAATGCTGTCATGTGACACTTAGCAATCGTATTAGTCTCCCCTTCTTCCTCCTTAAACCCTGCGACTACCAGTAACTGTGCTGTACCCCCGAAAACCAGCGAAGCCTCTACCCGGCCCCCGCCCCTCCACCCTGCAGACGAGCGCCCGGGTTCCCCGAGACAGCGCTGCACACGGAGACGTGGACAACTCAGCTTCCTCCTCACTCCCGGCCCAAACCAGACCCCCCCCCCCATTTCCCGGCCTTCCCCAGCGTCCTGTGAGAAACCCCTTCTCTCCCGCTGTGCTCCCCTCGATCTCCACGCGTCCCCTGGGACCCCTGCTCCGGGAGCTCCTCCTCGTTTCTGAACTAGGCTCTGATTAGGTCCCTTCTCTTCTCTTCCTCGTTCAGTGTCGTCCCTTTATTCAACAGAGGTTACTGAGCATCCACTAAGCTTTTTTATTCTGTAATAAAAAATAGCGGTTCCTCCTTCACAGATTCAAAAAAATCACGTATGTTTTAAGTTAGGAAAATATGGACATGAAGGAAGGATAAAATACTAACACAAAAATCACAAGCGGCCCCACTCCCCCCCGAAGGCCCGTCGTCGTTTGACGTGCGGCCAGCTGCGTGCGCGTCCTGCAGACGGAGGGTGACACGGAGCACGACTCCTGTGGGTGCCGCTCCCTCTCACGAGTGTTTCTGTGAGGCGTGTTCTGCACGCGCCTGGGGAGCCCGCGAAAGCACAGCGAGCGACAGCCGCACGGTGCTCCACGCCACCCGCATCGCGGCCGACGCCCCGCGTGGCCCGGCCAGGGGCGCCGCAGCCGGCCCATCGCTGGGAGCAGGAGCCCCTCGTCTCGTGGCTCCGTGTCGGTGACCGAGGTCACTGCGGAAGCGGTGCGGGAACCTGGCAGGTAGGGCCGTGGGTGACCCACAGTGGACTGCCAGCTGCCCGCTGTCCGGGACAGGTGCGTTTACATCGTGAGAAATGAGAGTTATGGGGTGAAGCCGCGGAGATGCGGGGTTCGCCCGTTGTGCTGACTGGGACAGAAACTGGTGCCTTAGAGCACGTGCCATGCGACGACAGCCTTGGGGACCAGGCACGAGGCAGCGGAAGACCTGATGTTGGGGGCCGGGCAGGCGGAGGCGGGAGCTTCAGGGTCCAGCCCGGTGGCGTGGATGGTCTCCGGGGACGTGCACGACGGCCAGCCCGCCTGCAGCTCCGCGGAGGAGGCCGGCACGCGGGACGCTGACCAGACGCGCTGGCTGGGCGCGGACCGCCCACGCTGGCCACTGACGACAGCGGTCGCTCGTCCTCCCGCAGCTCTGAACCCTGGGAGTCCGAAATCGGGGCGCGGCCTCCGAGGCGCGGGGAAGGACCGTCCGCCATGCCTGTCGACTCGCCTGCCGCCCTCCGGCTTCTGCCTGTGTCACCACAGGCCCGCCGTCCCTCTGTGTATGGTCCCCGTCACCAGATGGCCGCCGTCTCCTGAGGACGCCGGCCACCGTCTCCAGGGCTGCTGTGGCGCTCGGCCTCGCCACAGCTCACCTTCCCCTGCGAGGACCGGGTTCCACATGTGGCCACGGCCGCAGGTCCTGGGGGCTCGGACGTCGGCGTGTCGTCCCGGGGACACAGCGACGTGCACGTGGACGCACAGCTCCCAGGAGACGGGGCGGGGCGGGCTCGTTTGCAGGCGCAGATGGACGGCCGCAGGAGCCGATGGGGTGGGGGCGGGGAGGGCAGAACTGCAGTCGCACCCGGCGACCGCTGGTGGGCGCTGTGCCGAGGAGCAGGCTCTGCCCGCAGAGCGTGGAACTGTCCGTGTCCCTGACCAAGCTGGGGCCAGAGAACAGGGACCGGGCCCCATGTGTCAGTGGCCGCGCCCCCCGCGCGCCTCCCCAGCCTCTGCCGCGCGTTCACGCCAGCCGCTCCGCGCCCTGCCGTGCAGCAGGGCAGCGCCCCCGGACCCCGCTCCGCACCCCGCGCAGCCGCTCGGGTTCCGGGTGGGGGGCTGGGCCTCGGCCAGCGCGTGTGCCCGAGACGCCCCCGGGGCCCGGGCCTCTGGACGCGTCAGGTTCCACTGTACAAAGCCTGCTCCCCCGCGACCTTCCACCTTCGTTCCTAAATGTGCGACTGGGGCTCGTGACAGGCTGTCGATATGTCGCCTTCCAGAAAGAATATTTCCATCTTCAGTGATTTCTATTCTAATAGTATCGTATTTTTACCCCATTGCAAAACTTTGCCAAATGGACAGAAGAAAAAAAGTCCTGTGTCGGGTACGCTGTGGCCGCGCAGCTGTGTGTGGCATCCCCTCCCACCCCCTTCTGAACCGGACAGCGCAGCTCCCAGCCCGCTAGGCAGAGGAAAGGGCCCCTTGCGACGGCCTCCAGCAGCTCCCTAGTCATCACGCCCGAGGGGCGTGCTCGGCCCCTTGTCCTGCCGTGCCCGTCGGCAGCTCTTCTCCGTACTCCCTTCTTTCCTGGCTTCCGGTTTTGTGGCTTTACTATTATTAACTACCATGGTCAATATCTGTGCCCATCTCTTCCAAGTCCCTTGCCTCGGTCTCCCTCCTGCGCCTCGTCCCCGCCCGCTGGAGTCCCGCGGTGCCCGCTGCCCTTGGCCCCCACGTTCCCCACCTCCACGTGTTCCCACCCTGCCGCCGTGTGCTGATGGCGTCCACGCCTGCGGTCAGCCTGGCCTCCCGCAGAGCCCGTGTCAGGCTGCTGCAGGCCCGTCCCGACCGGATGACCCTCAGGGACCTCAAACTAAACAGCTGAGCTCGCCATTTCTTTCCATTTCTTTCTCCTTCAAGCCTTTGCTTCCGTCGTTTCCGACATAAATGGTTCCTCCAGTCCTCGCTCGTCCCCAGCTGTGGGGGTCACGCGACCTTCCTATTCATGTTCGCTTCCTTCGAGTCCCGCCCCCATCGCGTGGCCCAAGCCTCGGTGGTCGTCACGCGGGGCACAGAGCCTCCTTCGCGGTTTGCCGTGGTTTGTTTCTCCCCGGTGTCCCGTGACTGCGATCTCTGATGAGCTGCGAGCGGTGGGTCTTAAACGTAGCGTGGCGCTGTCACCGTCCTGAAGGCCCGCTCGCTCCGTCAGCACGCTGGACAGCGCCCAGCGCGCTCCGCAGGTGGGGGGGCGCTGTCGGGGTTGACAGCGCACCCGCCACCCACAGGGCCTGGCGGGGAGCGCCCGGCGGGGGTTCAGCAGGGTTCCCGGAGCTGCATTCCGCATGTGCTTTCTTGTCGGGATGGAAGTCCATGCTTTTTGTCGTTGTGATTATTATCGTTCATTACAAACTCATTCGGCGAAGCTCACTCCCCAGTCATGGTGCGGTGGCGACTTCCCTGACCCCGTATTCCTCCTCCACGTTAATTCCCTACCTTTGCATCTGCCATTGCCCAGATCACACGCCACTGTGATTATGTTTAAGCTGCTTGTCACTTCGCCGCTCCCGCTAGACTGAGCAGTGACCTTGCCTCCTGAGCACGCGGCGCGGCCTGGCACGCGCTCGGCAAGCTTGCTTAAGTGACAGAAGCCGAAGGCGAGCCAGCTCAGAGGCCCGTCCACTGATGGGCACGTGGAGCTTTCTCTCCTGCAGGCCTCGCGAGGCCGTAGAACCCCAGTGTGTGCTCAGTTCCCAGACCAGAGTAACTCGTCAGATGTGTGAGAAGGGGACGTGGAGCCAGTTGTCAGCGACCTCTGCACGGCGGGCACGGTGGGGGGCAGCGGGACACGTGGGGGACGCCGCACAGGCCGTCGGACGGCAGCAGTCAGGGACACTGAGTCACGGAGCGGTCTCATTCCCTTGCCAGAGGCGGCCGTGTCGGGGGTGAGGAAGCAGGGTTGGAATTCAAGCAGTCTCGTGCTGGAGCTTTGTCCTTATCTGCCACACTGCACGGCCACCTAAGGCTGCCGCAGAAGTCTGAAGGAGGGGCCGAGCTCGCGAAGGGATGGGGGGCTGAGCGAGCACGGGGCGGTGTGGGTGGTGGGGGGCTCTGGAAGGCTCCCAGCAACCCCTCCCGGCGACCCCTCCCGGCGGCCCCAGCTGCACTCGCCGTGCCCGTGAACTTGCTTCTGACAGAGGAAGCGTTGGATGTCGGTTCCGAGGGGAGGTCGCAAAAGACCGAGCCCCTCTCCCTCCTTGCCCACCCCGTGCTTGCTCTGGCGGAGAGGGACTGCGGCACGCAGGTTGCGGGCCACGGGCCACCAGCCTGTGCGGCCGAGTCCTGGCTACCGTTGTGGAGACGCTTGGGAGCCGATTCTGCCCCCGCTGAGCGCGGGGGTGACCCTGGCCTTGGCAGACGCCGTGGCAGCAGCCTTGTGAGAAGCCCTGAGCCGAGGGCGCCTGCGTTCCAGACTCTGGAGCGCAGGACGTGTGAGGTGACAAGCGTGTGTCCTCTGGGCTCATCTGCCACACCACGAGAGGTGACTGACACAGGGCGAGAGAGCAACACAGTCTGCCAGCATTTCTGAAGTTTCACTGTGACGCCTAGTGAAGGAAATTCTCATTCTCTCCGGATGTCTTTTAATACAGGTGTGTTAAAACACCAGATTTTAACTTTTATGGGCGTTTGTTAGACCAACAGTAGTTTTCTTAAATACATTCATTCATTCCTGGTATATTTCTGTATACAAAAATTATAAGTGCATATCGAAATGACCAAGAAATGATGTACATGTCGATTGATGATGAAGGAATGAGAATCGTGCTTAAATTAAACCCCGGGTTTGGTAGGAACCAGGGCTAATGAAAGCGCTGTTTCTCGACGTCTCCTGTGTTGCCGTCTCCTGGGGAACAGGGACACCCCAGACTCCTCCGCACACACAGCGGCGGCTCCTCCCGCGGAGCTGGCTCGTGGCGCCTGCGTGCGACTTGACTCAGCTGCCGGCTCTGCAGTGCAGTCGGTCACCCGGTCACTGTAGCGCTCCACCCTCCTCCATCCCTCCGTTTTAAATGGCCTGGGGGTGGGGGGGCCCGGAATGCTCCTCTTCTCGGGGTAGAGACGCATCCGAGCAGCTGCTCCGTCGCAGTCCGACGTGGCGGCCGGTGTTGCGTCTGCCTCAGCCGCACGGGGGGCAAACTTGCTCGCAGCCCAGGGAGCCTCACCGAGGCCCTGGCCACCACGGCCGCACAGACAGGCGTCCTTGGAGGGCACGGGTCACAGCCCACATCCCTGGGAGCTGCAGCCATGGAAGTTGGGGTCCTCGGCGGGCACGGGTCACATTCACGGAGTAAACCCTTTTTCTGTGGCCTTAAAAGGGCTTTTATAGATGCAGTCATTACATTTTTAGTTTAATCATTTTCACATGTGGAAAAATGATGATCTCTACAGATACGCGATGGTTATCCCCACTGCGGAGAAATTTAGTGCTTTCTGTTGCTCGGGCTTAATGGAGGTTTAGGTTTCACGCGGGGAATATACCAAAGATAAAATTTAATGATGCGTTGAACCTCAGAGGTGGGCTGTCATCGTAAGTCACACAGCAAAGCTCTGAGTGATGAGACTGGCCGTCTCCTCGCTGGAAGAAAAATATAAAAAGACAAATTTAAAATAATGGCAGTACCATAAATTTTTATTTCTGTGTACTTTTCTCTGTCCCCGAGTGTCACAGAAGAGCTTTCACTCACTCTGCAGTGTGGCCCGTAAGTCTATATTTAACGCTAGAAATGACAGCAGCCAGTGGTGTCCTGTTAACCTCGGGTTTGACCAGATAAGCCTTTTTCCCTCTTTACACATCAGGGACACGAGCAGATGGAGGGGAGCGACCTGCGTCTTCCCCTGCGCTCTGCCCGCAGGGCGGCGCTCCAGACAGCCCGCGCGCCCGGCGGAAACGTCCTTCCCCTCGTCCGGGCCCCACGTCGCCGAGCTTTCCTGGCTGTGGCGTCCGGGCTGCCCTTCCGCGTCCACGCCGCCCGCCGGGCTTGTCCGTCCTGCGTCCACCCCCCCACCCCCCAGCAGTTTGCCGGGCGACTGTTTAGAACGAGACTAAGGAGGGAGCGTTGGGTGGTGGTGGAGATCGTCTCCCCCCTCCCGTCTGAAGCGGTGGCCACTGGTCGTGCGTGGCCACCTGTCGCTTGAAATGTGGCTGCTGCAACCGAGTTTCCGATTTCGCTGCATTTTAGTTACCACGGAAACAGTCCCGCGCGGCCACAGTGCGCGGCGCGGCGCAGGCAGTCAAGCTGCGACGCGCTCCCTTCCGACGCTTCGCCCCTCTCGGCATCGGGCGCTCCGCGTCCCCTGGCACCACTCCCTTCTGGTCAGCGCTCCCTATGTGCCAGGCTCCGTGCAGAGGTCATCGGCACAGGGACTCCCCTGGCTCTGGCGTTCGTGTGTGTTCTTGAGCTCTGATTGGCTGCTGGGCCTCGTGGGGGACCGCTTTGACCCGAGTGACCCGAGGACGCCCGCGGGCAGCGCTGGGACCCCCCCCCAGAAACCCGCCCGTGGCCGCGGCGTCCTCCGAGTCTGTTCCTTCACAGCCAGACGTGGCCGCCGGCGTCGGCGGGGACGTGTTAATAATGGGACCTCTGTCTCTGCTCTGTCTTTTCCTCAAATTCTCTTTGAGATTTTACATAAAAGGGGTGAAATTTCCTTCTCCTGGAGTAAGAACCTCGTATGGTAGTGTCTGTTGCATTGTGACAGGTTCTCTGCAAACCAAATCCTCATTCCTAAATACAAAAAGTCACTGTTGAAAGCATTTTTCTTGAAAATGTTCAGGTATTAGAGTAACAACTGCATAAATTTTTCAGGACATTTCTGCCTGATTGGATCAAGATCAAATTTATTAAAATATGTCTGACCCAATTAAGTAAATTGTGACATAATGTAAAGCCCGAAACACCCACCGATGGTAGTAACTTCTGTCAGCATCTGACATCTGCACTTAACTGGAAGCAGACGCTGCGAGGAACGGCCCATCGCTGTGCATTTACACGTGACATCATGTTTTGATGTTTGCTTTTTAATTGTAACATCATGTAATGCAGCTTTTAAACATGCATATGTGGTAAGTGTCAAAGCCCGAATTAAAATTCTGTTCCCAAAGCTCTCTGTCACATTTCCAGAGATCCTGTCTCCTACGCACATTCGATGGGGACCTGCGGGTTCAGATGGCGGAGGGCGGCGATCCAGGTGGTGATCGGGTGGTGTTCCAGGCGGCGTACCAGGCGGTGATCCGGGCGGTGATCCAGGCGGTGATCAGCAGCTCACGGGCACATAGGCGGCGCCATGCTTTGCTGTGGACAAGATGGCGCGTCACCATTGCACGTGGTTCTTGTTGACCCGGGATGGGGTGGAGGGGGCTGGTGGTTCCCACCTCTTGGTGCCGGTCCCTTGGTTGACATATGAGGAATTGGGGCTTTGACCACGGGAGAACTGAGAGCACCCCAGGTCTCCTTCTTTTTGATTGAAACGTGACTGTGCATGGAGGTAGGAGAGAAAAACTTTTAGACCTTCTATGAAGAAAAGTCCTTGTTCTTCAGGTATAAGTTGCAGCAAAAGTCCCTGCCTTTCTTGAGGCAGAATTGAATGACAGGCCCGTGCAGGGCCCTGAACGCACGAAACGTTTTATTCACGTCTTTTTCAAGTTTCGTAAAGCTCCCAAAGAACCCAGCAGTGAGCAGCGGGCGCAGACGAGGGACCTGGGGCCTCGTCACCGCGCCTCTTCCTGGACTTCCGATGGACCCCGCTGGTCACACCCGGGGGTGCCGGAGCCAGTGCCCCCTCCCAGCACCCCGCCCGAGCCCAGGGCTCTGAAACACCCCATCTCAACTGCCCGTATGGCTCTGTATGGCTCGGGGAATCCGTTTCCTTCCTTTTGCCCCTTTATCCCCTTCCCCGCCCCCCCATAGCCCAGCCCAGCTATTCTGCGGAGCAGCAGCCAGAACTCTCCACGCGGCTGCCTCAGCGCGAGGCGTTAGGCGTTTGTCGGACGCTCCGTCACTCATCCGTGACAATGCAGCGAACGCCAAACGTGTGCCCGCGGCTCTTCTGAATTAAAAACGCCCCCCGCCCCCGGAGCAGTCGAGGTCCCCACACGTCGCCCCCTGACCTTCCCGGAAAGAACAGGGAAGGAGGCAAGAGGGTGGACACTGTCCTCGGCTTGGGGGCTCTGCGTCTCCCTCTGTCCTGGAGGAACCAGGAGTCACCTGTGCCTCGAACGTCATCTGTCACTGCAAGCCGAAACCTCAGGTCATCCAAGTGGTTTGCTTCTCTGGGGGAGGCTTTGTCATTCAGCACCTTGCCACACCGGGGACAGAAGTACAGGATTTCAGGTGTACCCTCCGACGCACAAAACTGGTGTCCACGTTGTCACGACATCCTCACGGGTCTGCACCGCGTGGAAACTGACGTCCGCCATCCTGGGCGAGTGCAGGGTCTGCTCGCCAGCCTGCGGCGAGTCAGGGGTGTTCTCCTGGCCCACTCGAACACCAGCGTCCCCCCACTGCGGCCTCCCGGCTGACCCAGGGTCTGGACGCGGCTCTGAGCGAGCATGTTCGCTGCCACGTTGGCTAGGGGACGGAAGGACAGCATTTCGGATGAGAACAGCTTGGGGACAGGAAGACCCAGCGTTCAGGGCGCAAACAGCTGGAGGACTTGACCCCGGCAGCGTGTAATCGGGGCTGTTACAGGGTCGCGTACCCCGCTGTCCCCACGCACTCCTCCTCATGGCTCCGCGTCCCCGAAGGACTCCCCCGTCACTCACACTGGCATCCCAGTGACTCAGCTGCCTTCCCTGGGGGTTTGTAGTACAGCCTTTTTCAAATGACGCCCCAAAATATTGAGACCCAAAGAGATGGAAGTATGACTGTGAGGTTCTGGGCCTCATAAAGAGGGCGCTCCGGGGCGAGGATCCTGTGTCAACGCCCCCCAAGCTGTGCCCCGGGGTCGAGCTGTTCCTGGGGCACACCTTGTGAACTGTGGGGTGCACCCAAACGCGTCATGGGGCTGGTGCCCCCTGCTGGAATCAGGCCACGCACTTGCACCTTTTGGGGCACTGTGCCAGCAGCCCTGTTAAGGCTCGGCCTCGACTAGAACCCCAAGGGGCCGGGGGCCGCTGCAGACAGGTACAGCAAAGATCCAGGGCTGTCAGGGGAGTGGTTGAGCTGGGGGCCGCCTGGCACCGGGGGCAGCTGGGCTCACGTTTGCACCTGGCACGATGTGTGAGCAGCAGAAGTCGCGAGGCCTCCTGGTCCCCGTGCCTGCGTGTGGTGCACCCGAGGTGCGAAGACCCGCAGAAAACGGCGAGGCAGCCCGTGACCCTGAGCTGGAGACCAGGGTGGAGTCGGCCGATGCTTCGGGCTGGGGGGCCGGCGGCCGGGACTGTGGATTCTCACGGGAGAGCCACCACCGAGCCGCTGGTCAGACAGTCAGACACCGCAGGGGCCGTGGCCTGCGGGGCAGGCCGGACCCACAGCAGACACCGGGGGTGCGGCTGCCTTGGGGGACCCTGCGCCCTGCCTGCCGCGCCTCAGACGGACTGCACGATGCCCACCCCAGACACCCAGATGTTGCCCAGGAGAGGGGCTGGGGGACACAGAAGTCACCGAAGGAAGCCTTCACGTCCTTGGATCAGACGGAGGTCACCAGGCCGTGACACCGGGTCAGCCCGAGAACCAAAGGAGCGGCAGCGTCTCCACGCAGCCCACCTCGCTGCCCGCGTCGTGACCTTTTCCCGGGGCGCAAACCTTTACCCCAGAATGCCGGATTTCCTCTGACGGCCCGGTTGTTCTGAGCGTTACCAGGGACAAGAGCGCTGCTTTGATCCTGACACCCTCACCCCGGGGACAGGGCGCAGGGCGGAGGGCGGTGGAGAAAACAAAAACATTAAAACATATTATAAATCCACAGTGATAAGTATTGTTAAATCAGAGAAACAGCATAGACATTTCAGAAATAAAATCTTGCTGTTTTTAGTACATTTCTCGTTAAATTTACTTTGAGACATTTTATGTTTTGTGCTGATGTCATAAGTTGTGTCTTCCTATGTATATTCCCTACAAAAGCAAATATGTGTTTAATATAAACTTGACAAATTTTAAGAAGCTGACAAAGACTCTAACTCTCAGAAGATCCAGAAACAAATATCATTCGTTAAATTGCCTAACACCTACATAACGTGTTTTCTTCCTAATTTTCTGGCTTCTTGTTCTTTGCCTTGTCATGGGACAAACATGTTGAAAAACGAGTTTCTTGAGGCGCAGCCGCGGCGCCCCCAGTGGCCGAGTCTCATCTCTTCCCACGGCTCGTTACGGTCCGTCAGGCGCACGCCACAGCTCCTGTCACACCGCGGTCGTCTCTGTGTCTCGGCCACTGTGAATAACGCTGCTGCGAACATCGGGGTGCACACGCCCCTGAGGATACATGCTTTCAAGTTTGTCCGTTTGTTCGTTTGTTTGTGTTTTGCATAACTATCCAGAAGAGGGATTGCTGGGTCACATGGTAATCATGCTGGTGTTTTGAGGAGCGTCCACACTGCTTTCCGTCGTGGCTGCACCAGTTTACATCCTCACCCGCAGGGCCCGAGGGCGCCTTCCCCACAGCCTCTCCGACACGTCTCATTGCTCGTCCTGTTGACGGCAGCCGTGCGAGCCGGCGCAAGGTGGCATCTCATCGTGGTGTTGATCTGCATTTCCCTAACGGCTAGTCAGCTGAGCACCTTTTCACGTGTCCGTTGGCCATCTGCATGTCTTCTTGGGAGAAGTCTGTTCAGGTGCTCTGCCCATTTTTTAATTGTTTGGTTTTGTACTATTGAGTTTGTGTGAGTTCTTTGTACAGGTTGGAGGCGTCGTTTGCAAATGTCGGACGGCCGCCTCTTTTTCTTGTTGATGGTGTCTTCTGCTGTGCAGAAGCTGTTTGTTTTGATGTAGCCTCACTCGTTCAGTCTTGTTTCTACCTCCCTTGTCTTTGAGGTCAAATTCACAAATCCTCTCTAACGCCAAGGCCCGTGAGTTTAGTTCCTAAGTTTTCTTCTGTGCTCTTTCCTGTTTCGGGTCTGTGTTCAGGTCTCTGATCCATGTTTAGTTCATTTTGCCGTATGGTGACAGATAGCAGTCTAGTCTCGTTCTTTTTCATGTGGCTTTCCAATTTCCCCAGCACCACTTGTTGAATCTTGAGATCATCACGCTGAGCGAAATAAGCCAGGCAGAAAAAGTAGAAAATCACATGATGTCGCTTATATGTGGGATAGAAACCGAAAAGCAACAAATGACGAACAGAGACTCACGTCCTGGACTATAGAGCAGTGGTCACCAGAGCAAGCGGGGGAGTGGGAAGCGGGGAGGTCGACGGGGCAAAGGGGGTCAAACGTGTGGCGCCAGAAGGAAATCTAACTGGGAGGTGAACGCACAGTGTAGACACGTGTACGCCTCACTGTTCAAGTTCACTGGATCTCGTTGACCACTGTCACCGTAATCAATGAACAGCAGGTAGCGCGCTTGCCTCCACGGTGCGTGACTCTCGCTCGGCCACCACCGCCGTCGTCACGCGCCGTCGGCCCGGCTCCCCGCGTCTCACGCAGTCCCCGTTCGTTGCCCGGGGACAGGGTCGCCTGCTTCCAGCCGGCCTTCTGGGACAGCTCGAGGAAGCCAATGCTGTTTACATCATCTTTTTCCTTCTGTTTTTGTCACTAATATTTTAGGAACGAAATAAGCGCGTGTAGTGGATGGATGGTGTTGCCCCCCAGACACACGGCTCCAGGGTGAATAAAACCCTCTTCTGTATCAGTTCTCACGGCGAAGGGCTCGAGCGCCTTTTGGAACATTTCCCCCTATGTAACCATCTTGAGCGGCGTCTGATGACCTTTCTCTTCCACTAAGTGGCTGAGGCTGAGGACTTTTGTGCAGGGGAGTGTGGTCTCGGATGGGGCTCCGGTGCGTCTCCGTGGGAAGTCCCTGCCCTGGGCCGCCGTCCTTGTGGCCCACGTCAGGTGCGTGACGCTTTGTGAAGCCGAGAGACAGAGAGAGAGTGGGATGAAACACGGGATGGTTGTTCTGAAGATGCCATCGAAACGCCGCCACCATCAGGTCTCTGGTCGTGGGGCTGGTCCCCACGCAAACGACTCCGCAGGTCGAGTAAGTCCCCTTTCTGCTCGTGGGTGGTATTCTGGGAATCACCGTCACGTTCCAAGGTGTCTCTCCTTTGCTTCGCAAGCTCATGAGTGTGACAGCAACGAACACACCCCTTTCTTTCCAAGTCTTAGAAAGAACACGGGGTTGGTGAGCGACGGGGAAGCCGATGAAAAGCGCACCTGTTCAGAGAGGCGGCGGTGAGCATCCTCGCTTGTCGTGCGGCGGTGAGTTACTCGTGCAGAGTCTATGCCACGTGCTCACCAATCGTGTCTCTCCTCCTGGGCGCTCGGCCGAGCCCTCATTCAGTGTCCTGAGCGAGCCACGCGAGTGAGCTCTGGACAGTGAATGTGACCAATCACCGGGCACGTCACCTCTGGGGCTGGCCTCCCCCACGACCTCCTCTGCTCTCCGCTTGCTCAGGGGATGGCCAGATGCCGCAGGTCTGGTGGAGGACTGACAGAGGGTCCTTCAGGTGCCCCAGGTCCGGGGACGGCAGGACCACAGGCGGAAGCAGCCTGCATGCCTGAGCCGTCATGCTGGAAGCTGAGGACGGCGTTCCAACTGGGCATCTGCTCAGGAGGTTTGAGGATGAAAACCCCTCACCTCGTCAGGCCGCCGTGACACTGGGCTGCTCGCTACAGGGGTTGGACAGTACAAAACCAGCGGTGTCTTTTCGATACTCGAAATGTTTATAAGAATGGGTCAATTTTAGGAAGAAGTCGGAGCTACGTCTCAGGTGGAGTGAATGAAATGCTGAGTTATGTGCGTCTGTGTGGTTTTATGAAATCCGAGGCTCCCAGTATTATGGATTTTCTTTGTTGGAAATTGCTCGTCAACTTTGAAAAGGCAGAGACGCAGGTTCCGGCTCGACGCTCGCATGAAGCCGTCAGTGTGTCTGCACACTGCCGCGTCAGAGTGGCAGGAGGTGCATGGCAAGGCCCCGGCTGCATGATCGAATCAGTCGTGTCCGGGCAGGCTGTGCACTGGCCCGGGCGCCTGTTCCGCTGCCAGAGTCGCTGCCCGAAGGAGTCGCTTCGCCCTCCCCAGCTCTGTGGCCACAACCTCAGCCCACCCGGCAGGGGCACAGCGATCACCTGAACGGATTTTCAAAGCCAAA
Source organism: Rousettus aegyptiacus (assembly GCF_014176215.1). Classification (NCBI taxonomy): domain Eukaryota; kingdom Metazoa; phylum Chordata; class Mammalia; order Chiroptera; family Pteropodidae; genus Rousettus; species Rousettus aegyptiacus. Next base: position 798,033 of record NW_023416286.1, read on the forward strand.
CATGCTGATGAAGTTCTCGAATGTTCCAGCACCCGCCCCACCCCTGCAACAGCAGCGCAGAACCCGGAAAGTAGCAAGCGAACCCTGCCCTAGCCAGGCCCCTGTCCTGCTTACCGACCTGGCTCACCACGATATTTTCCTTGTCTCTAAACTGGATTAGCGCCGTGGCCCTGAAGCCCCATCCCTAAGTCCGAGGTCACCGAACGGCAGTGTCGGCCCCGATGCCAGCCGCCAGCCGCCACCTGCTGCAGCCCTCGGACGCTCCCCGGAGGTCCTGCCGCCGGCCGTCTGTGGCCTGGACGCCTGCCCGGTGCTGAGTCACACGTCCCTAGTGCTGTGCTATTCACATCTTCCTAAAGGTGTGTGTGCATGCATGTACATATGTGCTGTGTGTACTTGTACACGCACACATACACACGTGCATGGATACACGTGCATGTACACACATGTACAGTGCACTGTACACATGTACTATCTGCGCACATGCTACACATGCACTGTGTGTGCATGCACGTGTGTACTGTACATGCACTTTATGTACGCATGTACACATGATGCATGTGCGCACACACGGTGCGCCGCGGTGAGGCAGAACCCAGAAGGGACATTGCTAGGCTTTCCGGGTCCTGGAACCGTGAGCAGAACGGGCAGCAGCGAAGCCGGTGGGGCGAGGGTCCCCAGCCTCCCGCTGAGACACGCGGGGCGGGCCTGCCGGGAACAGAGCGCCCAGCACCACGCCGCTGGGCGGGCGCCTCGCTGTGCCGGGGCTCTGCCGCCGGCCCGCGGGAAGCCAGTGGGCGTGAAGCAAAGCCTGTGAAGTGAAGCCGACGTGCGCCACACGCTCCGTGCCACCAGGAGCCTGGCGTCCGGGGACGGACAGCACCCTCAAGCAGTCCTGGGGACAGACGTCTGCAGGGATACATTACGGTGCTTGGTCAGGGCCACGCAGCAGCGTCCTCTGCATGAAGCCCCCGGGAACCAGCCCCCCTCCCCACAGGCCCCCAGCACTGCGGCCCAGGACCTCTGGGGTGCCTGGCACGTGGGGACCCCCCGGGTGATGGCCCGCCGCCGTTGGCTGTGAGCTGCTGGGCCTGGGTCCCTGCTGCCCTTCGTTCCCTTCCGAGACCCCCGAGGTTCTTCTGAGCCAGCACCCCGTCCCCCCACGGCCGCAGAGTCACTGCGCAGGAAAGCAGGGCCTTCTCTGCACCAGGCCCCCACTGGCGACTGTTACCTCCTTCCCAGTCTCTCGATATTTAAAAAACGCTGCAGTGACTTCCGGGCGTATGTTGCGAATGAGGAACTAAATCAGTAGCTTGAATTTCTACAAGCAGAAGTGCCGGATCACAGAGATCGTTGCGTTTTGAATTTCAGTGGCTACACGTACGTGTGCGCTGCATTTTTCTCTTCCCAGGGACAGAGCGCGATCGCCTTGTTGAGTCTGGCTCGTCTGAGGAAAGCGCCCGTTGCAGCGCCGTAAACGCGCGTCTTTCGGTAAAAGGCCGTGGTGGTTCTTTTGTGTCTTTAAGCCTTTCGTGTGTTTCTCTTTTGAGACTCGTGGACCGTATGTCGTCTGCTGGTTTCTTTTCTCATTAACTGACCCTTCACTGATGGTGTTCTGTGCCATACAGAGTTTTTAAAAATATTTTAACGGATTAGAATTTATCTTTATATTTTTCAATGGTTTCTGAATTTGTGGCATACTTATAGAAGCTTCCCCATCAAGATCATAAAAACTTCTCCCGACTTGCTTCGGCACTTCCATGGTTTGTGTTCAGCTGCTCAGAGGTTAGTCTGGAGTTCCTTCTGACGTAGGCATGGCCACGGTCTGCACCATTAGACAGTGGCTCCTTCGTTACGTTTTATGACTTTCATTAGGTCTAGGTTCCAGATTCTTTCTTTTGTTTCCAGTGGGAGACTGTTTTAGGTTCCGCGGCTAGTTCCATGTGGAGGACGCCCCCTTATCCACGGGGGACACGTTCCAGGGCCCCAGTGGATGCCTGAACCCGCAGACAGTGCCGGCCCCGCGTCCACATCTTCCTATGCTCACCCACTCGCCAGGAGGAGGGGCGACCTGAACACACACCCTGCAAGACCGCGACAGGGGGCCTGGTCACCAAGAAGCTGCCAAGTGACCAACGGTCGGGGAGACACGGACACAGGAATCGTTCACGGCCCGGACGGGATGTGGTGGTCTGGCGCGAGATTTCATCGCGACGCTCAGAAGAGCAGGCAGTTTCAAACCCGAGCATCGCTCATTTCTGGAATTGTCCATTTACTATTTCAGAGCGAGGCTGACCGGGACTGTGCAGAAAGCACTGTGGGCGGGGACTCCCGTCGCTTAGCGCTGGCGGGCCGGCCTCCTCATCCTTTCCAGAACATTCCTGCGAGGTTCCGTGAGGTTCTTCTCTGAGCCCACGGACCAGTGGCTCAGCAGGGGCTGCATTCTGTGTGTCCCCCGCAGAGCCCAGATCACTCGGACCCTGGTGATGAAACACTGCGCCCTGGTCCTCATGAGCCAGGCCCCGGGTGGTGAACGACCGTGGCACCCACGGTCAGGTGGGGAGGCTCAGGGTGGCAGCCGGCGCAGGTAGGAGGGCTCTGCCAGGCTTTGGGCAGCTCACTGGTGCCGGCGCTCAGGCCATCGAGGTCCCCAGGGACACGGTTGTCGTCATGGACACACGCAGTCCCGGCGAGTGAGGAAAACGCGGGCGGCTCACATCGCCCCCAGCACAGAGCGGAGGGCGGAGACCAGGGGCCGCCTGGCGAAAGCCGGGTTCACACTCACAGTTCACGTGGGGACCCGTCTGTTCACAAAATTGTTTCCAGACGTGACTATGTTCACCGGCCGATGTGCTTTACAATCACAAAGGGCTCGGTCTTCCGTCACCGGTCACGCTGCTGGCCGGCAGTTGGACAAAAACTAATGCATTTGGTCTTCTCCAAACGATCCTTCGGTTTACTGCCGTTTGCTCCTCCTTAAAGGCGGGGAGCGGCCCGCTCACGCGGCCCCGGGGGCCCAGGCGGGCACAGCCGCCGTGCGCGGCCTCCGCCGCTTCGCTCCCGCCGCCCCGGCGATGCGGCCCGCCTTCATGGGGTGCTCACCCTTCCTGTTTTTCTTCTCGTGCGACTGTCACCGAGTCGGCTGATCCTAGAGCCGCGAGGACCGACAGCACCGTCATGCAGAAAACTCACCCTCAACGTGCACCGGCATGACTTCTGGTAAACGCAGGGCCCGCGCGGGGCCCTCCGCGTATTTCACGTCATTCCGCCTACAAACCCATGAGAGAGAGATGTCCCTCCTTCCGAGCTGGGAGAAAGGAGTCCCGGGGCTGGGAGGGCCGCTCTGTGGCCGTCACAGCTGGAGGGCACCTCACGCTGCCTCCTCTTCCCCACACTCTGCACACGACGGCCATCCCTCGAGTGCTCCCGGGGCTCTCCCACCTGGGGACTTCACGTGGACTCTCCCCTCTGCCCCAGCGCTCCGCAGAAAAACTTGCCCACACATGGCCCCTGAAAACACCCCTTAAGACTTCCCTCCATCCTGGGGGCCGCCAGCCAGCCCAGCCCTGAGGTGTCAGCACCGCCCCAGGGAGTGTCCTGCACACTCCCGCCCTGTCCCCCACCCCCCGTGGGAGGAAACACGACTCCACGCAGCACAGGTGTGGTCGCACCCTCTGCCCCGGCACCTAGAACGCCACCGGGACGGTGTCCAGGAGGACTCGGTGCACGTGCAGGCGGCTGCCGCCCACGCGCCAAGACAGAGTCCAGCGAGGAGGACAATCCAGAGCATGGTCTCTGCCCTCAGGACTGTGACCCGGCCCGCCCCGCGTCCCATCGGAGAAGGCACACGAGACCCGAGTCAGATCAAGACGGGCTAGAGTTAGCAGCTACTAAAAGTAAGTATCGGCGTACAAATTTGGATGTTAGCAAATCCGTCCCAGATCTTTCAGCTGATTTTATGCATACTCAAACCCTCAAAACATGCTGCCTTAAAAAAATACCGCGTATCAAGGGCTTAACTGCAGAGCTTGGAAGAACGCCGGGCCTGCGCTTTGAAGCCTTTCTTGATTTAGAAAAACATGATTCAGTGAGAAGCCTGGGGAGCCTTAAGGGGAGGGGCAGCGGTCTCTGGGCGTCTCCTCGGAGCAGGCCTTGCCACGTGCACATCTGATGGTATGCGGGGTCCCACCTCTCACCTCCCACAGATGACAACACACGTCTGCAGAGCAGACGGGAGGCCGTAGCAGGCCACGGACGCTCACGGCCACTCGGCGTCCTTGGACCGCGCTGGTGGCCCTGAAGTTCTGTCTGTGTCGTCTTAACACAAGAACTTGTGTGAAACGGGTCGTCGGTCTCACCACATCCCTCACGAATCAGCGTGTCAGGAGCAAATACACAATAAAGGCACCGGCCACCAGTCTCGCGGACACTGCGCGCTCCCAGGTCTCCGTGGCCAGAGTCTCGCAAGGAGTCATGAAGTCACCCGCGTCCGGAGCCTTCCAGATGGGCCATCACTGTGGCCACACAGTCACGTGGCCTGGATGTCCGGGTTTGGAAATGGAGACCGGGGTCCCAGGAGCTCCAGGCCCGTGACTCTCGGAGCCACATAGATGGGGCTCTGTGCTCAACACCCACCGGCGCACGGGCGGGGGCGGGGAGACGCCTAGGCACGCCGGAAGGCCGCGGTCCTCGCGCATGCTCTCAGCAGCCCCTGGGCGGGGCCCACGCCCTGTAAGGCGGGGGCGGGGGATGCTGAGAAAAAGAAGTCTGTGCGTTTTCTTTTCGTTCAAGCAGATGCTTTAACGCCCCTACCCCTTCCCCCCGGCCCGCCCCCTCCCCTCCACCTCCTCGCTTCGCAGGTGTCTCTGTGGGATGAGAACACACGCGCTTCCTTCTCAAGGTGACAGAGCTGGTAGCCTCGGGCCAGCGGGCAGGCAGGGACGACCCTGAGGAGGGCGGCCCGGGCCACTGGCCCCGCGGAGCTGCCCTCCTCTACTTCGCGGACGGCTTGTTCATTGTGGGTCTTTGTGTCAACCTCGATTTTTTAAAATGTCGCACCAGGGCACGGTGTCCCCTGCCGACCGAGTGTATTGGCACCGCTGACATTCGGCGCTGCAGGCGGTGCGCCCTGTCTCAGCCAGGACTCGGAAATTAAACTCAGCCATCTGTAAACGTCTGTAAGAAGCTCCTGGGGGCGGGGACGAGGGGAGAGAAAACCCAGGTCTCCGCAAACTGTCTTGGGGCCTAGGGAAGCGGGGCGGCGGCGCTGCAGGTGACCCTCCGGCCAGCGGGCAGCGCTGCAGGTGACCCTCCGGCCAGCGGGCAGCCACCTGCCGCCGTGCAGCACCTTCCGGAGCCCTGCACCCTCCGTGCTCTTGACCGCGAGTCGCCAGTGACTGTGGAGCAACGCGGTCATTCCAGCTCGCGTCCCACCGAGAGGCTCCTCCTGCCCGGGGACCGATGTCCTCATCACCTTTGCGTTTCCGTGTCACCCAGCGTTTTCCAAGCGCCTCGTTACCGCTCAGACTCACACCTGGACTTGACTTCGCCACGTTCGTTTTAGAAACACGTGCGATTTGCCCCGAGCTGCTTTGCTGCCGTCTGGTGAACTCGGGGGCGTCAGCGGCGCCGTCCCCTGAGTCACACTTAGCGAGTCATCCGAGGCTGGGTCCTGGACGGTCGTCCTCTTCACATTGGCATGGGGGGGGGTGATTATCTAGCCGAGGGGTTCTGACGACTCCCCTTCCCCGGATCCACTGTCACGATCGATGCCAGAAAAAAAGGGGTGTCTCGAGGCCCAAGTCCCGACGTCATCATAATCTGTCTTATTTCAGAGAATTCCTGGGAGTCGCCCAGGGATGTCTGTCTGGGATTTCGGTCACCGTCCCCAAGGCCCCTGCCTCTGAAGCTTTAAATTTTATAAGTATTTTTAAACATTTTTTAAATAAATAAAATGATGGGTTTTTAAACATGGTTCTAAGACGTAGACCCCCCCCACGTGTCCCCAGATGTGGTGCACCAGGAAACCCCGCCACACGCCCTTGACCTTCGTCTGAACTCCCCTCCCCCCACCCGGCGGCCGCATTTTGCTCCCCTAACGTCACCACATTATGACTGCGCTCCCTGGCAACTGTGTCATTGGCGATTAGTAAAACACTGAAACAGTGACATCATGTCTATAAAATAATCACAAAAAAACTGCTGACTATTAGTGACCATGGCTCAGAATGGAATCTGGCCACGCTAGTGGGGCGGGGTCCCTGGATGAGTCCCCACCCATCCCGTTCCCTAGGTGTGCGCCCCCCCCCCCCCGGTGCGCCGGCCCCTGCGCCCACCCCACCCCCCTCCAGTGCTCGGGTCCCTGGCCCTATCTCGTCCCCGAGGATTTTGCAGCGACAAGCCCTGAGAAGTCTCCATCACCTGACTGCCCTGGTCTCTGTCGCCGGTCCCCTCTGGCCGCTGGGGTCCACCCGAGGAGCAGGGCGGGGCCGTACGAGCGTGGCGAGAGTGCGCAGGCGTCACGCAGGCGTTGCCCAGGCGAGCGCCGGCAAGTCTGTCCCGCGGCTTGGGCCGGACGCCTCGCTGGCCCGGGACCTCCGGCGAGGGCGCGCAAGGCGCGGGCGCGGCGCTCGCGCTCTGTGGTTGCTGGCTCGCTCGTAGTGCCGCCGTGGCTGGCACTCACGCCCAGCCCGCGGCTCATGGGGGTGGCGCGCAGCCCCCGCGGGGCCCCGCGTCTGTCCTGGGCACCCCCTCCTTGTTATCTCACAGGGAGCCATTCATCTGTTCCCATGTAAATTTCCAAAAAGACGGGGATCCCCGCGCTGCCCCGGCCGATTTCCTACGCACGGGACACACCGTTTGTGGGGACGAGTGAGTGAGTCAGTGGGTGTTCTTCGGAATATATTATTTGGAAAAAAATAGAGTTTGGGGCCACCGCTGACCTCCGGCGTGCCTGTGCGTGAAGCCGCCCTCGACGCACCTGCGCTGCGGTTCTGAGCACCAGTTCGGCCCGAGCATCCCCAGAGGGCTCGAGACGCTGGCTCTGGACGCGGGCTCCGGTCGCAGGGGACGTCATGACTCCGCAAGCGTTCACATCCGGGGCTCTGGCCACCGAGGCCTTGGAGCGCCCCGATTTCCACGAAGCTGGCAGACGGAGAGGCTCCAGAATGAGCCCGAGACAGGACCCAGATGGGCGGGCTTTCAGCAAGTCCCCCCCCACACACACATCCCCACCTGCGGTGGCCCTGGCACACACCTCCGCCCCCACACCCCCACCCGCGGTGGACCCGCCGCACACCCCCACCTGCAGTGGCCCACCACCCAAGATTCTCCCCCAACCCACCCCGTGAAGCCCGGAGAGGCCTCCCCCATCTTCGCTTCCCCTCAGCCGGACTGCTCATGACCTTTGGGAGCCTCGGATGGTGAAAAGAGTGCACGAAGGGGTAAAAAACGCACATTTTTGGGTACGTTGCCTTCGGAGGCACATGAAAATCCTCTTGAATGCCGTTGTCTTTTTCTCATTGAAAACATCAAGTCTGTTTTCTATATAAACAGGCATTTTCTTTTATCTTGGTAATATTGTTTTACATTCCAACCTTATGGGTTAAATATTTTATTTGTCTCAAAGTCATTTTTTTTTGCCGTGGCCCGATTATTTGAAACAATCTCGCTCGTGTTGGAAGAGGACTGTTGGTGACCTTTCTTTCACCTGAGGAGGAAAACAAGCCGGCAAACGGCGTTTTTCTCCCGTGTCATTCGCAGCGCTGGTGGCACCGGCTTTCGTGGGTCAGGCCTGGCCTGCGGTTGGCAGGGAGTGTGGGGCTCACTGTCCCCATCCCATGTGGCATCCGCATCGTGGCTCTTGCCCGGGCCACCAGCTCGAGGGGGGGAAAGCGGCTTCGGCAGGCGGAGGCGGGGACAGCGGTGCTGTGTCACCTCCTCAGCGGAGGAGAGCGAGGCCTGCAGGCCGCCGCGCCCGTGACCGGTGCCTCCAGATCGGGCTTATCCGTGCGGAGCGAGGTGGCCGCAGGGGCCCCGAGTCTCCTGCTGTGCCCCCATGCCGCTGCTCATCACGCAGGCGTGTCCCCACGACCCGGCTCTGCCCCTCGTGTCTCAGCCGCTGGAGACGGGGTTGGCGGGAGTGTCGCGGAGGTCAAGACCGATTCACTGCCCGAGGCGCTTCCTGTCTCTGCTTTGTCTGCAGGATCATCCTCCAGAACCAGCCCCTCACCTGCCCTCCCGGCCCTGGTGCTTTGTGCAAGCCAGAACCTGACCTGGGGGAAGAGGGGGCGGGGTTCTCTGCAGGCCCCCACCCCCACAGTGGGAGAATGGGGTTCTCTGCAGGCTGCCCACAGTGGGAGAACGGGGTTCCCTGCAGGCCCCCGGCAGAGGGCCAGCATACACCCTCCTCGTACCTCTGAGCCAGGGCCCATCGCCTCCACCCAGCAGCCAGTCTCCCCGGTTTCCAACAGCTGGGTGCTCTGCGCCATCCCTGGGTGGCCCCCTGGGAATTCCTCGCGGACCCCAGCGTGGATGCAGCTGCTGGCCCTCCCCGCAGTCAGTGGCATTAGAAGCACACACCCACGCGTGTCTTTCCGGCCACATGGGGTAGGGGGCCCGGGCTGCCGCTCACGTCTGAAGCGTAGCCCGGGCCACGGTTCCCGCTCATGTCACGTGCGCCTCTGCACCGCATGGCCCGCGCCCGTCCAACCCAAGGACACGCCCACAGACCTCACGTGTGGCCGTGAAGCAGCGGTGACCTAACGAGAGTGGAGCGAGGCCGACTCGCCGGGGCGGAGACCTGCCACGGGTGCGGAGGCCGCGCCTCCGAGGTACGTCTGGAGAGGGCTCAGACCTGGACATGTTTGGAAAACCGTCTTATCCTCTGCCTGGCACGGGCTTGGATGAAGCCCCCGGCACCCACGGCTCATCGCAGACACCCGGGAGGTCCACGGGGCCGCTGCCTATTCGTGGCCGATTGGCTGAAGGCGCAGTCACTCGGCCAGTGGCAAGGGCATCCTGGGCCCCGGGCAGCCACACCCTCGCACCGGGAAGCCCACACTGCTCCGCTTAGTGACAGCTCGCTGCCGGGTGCGGGGGCGAAGGCCCCAGAGGTGGGGTCACAGGCGTAGAGGAAGGGGGCCCGCCCAGCCTGTGCGCTGGCGTCCGAGAGGGGGCCGTTTCCCTTCCCCATTTGATGATTTGGCTCGTCCATTCCCGGGGTCACCCCTCAGTGAAGGCCCTCCCTGTCCCCTCGGGACCAAGCGCAGAGCCTGGCGGGGACGGCCGCCCAGCCGACACCTGCTGGGCAGCGAGGCCCCCGCCCCGGGCTCCGCTCCCTGGCCAACCGAGCGCGCCTCAAGCATCCCCAGCCATTTTCTCCCCAGTGGAAACCGTCAAGGTCAAGGTCAACCACACATCGCTTAGGTGTTTTACTCTTCGCCCAGAAGTGTTATTTGTATCTCGCCATCCTGGAAGAATTTCAGAATTTCAAGGGCTAAATGCTGGCAGGGTTTCTGCGTTTCTGCCAAACCGCGTTTAATGATAACCACGGAAACAAGCAGCGCCAGGGCTAAGGCCGTGCGGGAGCTGACGCTCGGGCCGGAGCGAAGCGCGGCGTGTGGGCACTGGCGCTCGGCGTGGGCCTCGCAAGCCGCGACGGGCCTCGGCGCACACGCGTGCACGCGCCTCTGGGCTCCGGTCCCGTGTCGGCCGCGCCGTGGCCTTCGGCACACAGTGACCTATGAAACGCAGCGGGTGCCTGTGACCGGCAGGCGTTTCGCCGATGGCACCGGGATCCGCACGCCTCGTGTCCGTCTGTACTCGCCCCCTTCCCCGAATAACTCGCCGCCTGGAGGCAGCGTGTTTGGACGTCGCCGACCTGCCTGCGTCAGGGCCGGTGAGGGGGTCAGCAGGGCACACGGGGGGGCGTCAGGGCCGGTGAGGGGGTCAGCGGGGCACACGGGGGCGCTGTCGCGTGTCCAGGACAGCGAGCCCAGGCCAGCTCTTGGTCTGTGCTGGTTGCAGGGTCTGTGCATAACTTTCTTCCTAAGATGAGCCGCGAAGATGCGGAGGAACTGGCCGCGGCTGGAGGCGCTGGTGGGCGTCCTCAGGACTGTCTCCCCAAGGGACTTCCCCTTTGAGTCAGACAAGTTGCGTTTGGGGCGAATTGGCCTCGTTGCTGATACGGAGGACGTCTCAGGGGTGGGGGTGCAAGTCAGCCCCCCCACCCCCTCAAGCCAAAGCCTGGTCCAGAGTGAGGCCCTGCCTGTCCTCAGCCCTGTGAAGGCTGAGAGGCGAGGAGGCCGCGGGGGAAAAGGCTGAGGCTGGAGGCGCTGGTCCAGGAGGCTGAGGGACAGACGCCGTCTCCATGGCGAAGGGCGAGGCGAAAGGCAGGTGCCGACAGGGAGGCTGCAGATGTGGGCCGTCTTCCGACACTTACGGCGGTCCGCATGTCCCCCGTCCTTTCAGAGTAAAGAGAGCTAATAGTAGTCTAAAGACATTTCGACATTTTTCAGATTGCGTTTGAAAAACTACAATTCTTTGGTTCACCCCTCGTGGCCCATAACATACACTGCGGGGTCCCCAAGTGGAAAGAACTCCGTGTCTCCATCCCGCAGGAATCTGAAGATAAATGCTCCCCTGACCAGGCGAATGTGAAGGCCGCGTCCCCCTCCGGTTTACGATCCGCAGAATGGGTTGTAGAATAGTTTAAAATGGAGATCACATCTACACATCAAAGCACCAAACGCAGCTGCTACAGACTTGCTGGTAAAAGCGAAGGAAGAAACAAAGTCACCGGGCCCCCTTCCTGCTCGTAGTGGCCACCGATGTGTCCCCGGGTCCCCTTCTGGCTGGTTCCTCTCCCCAACGTACTGCATTTTCACCCCGCAAAGACTGGTTCCGGTGAAGCCCGAACGCCAGGCACGATGCTTCCTCCTTCTCAGAGCTCACGGTCTGGCGAGCGTAACACTCCGGGTCCCGTCAGAGGAGAGGAGCCGCAGGGGACCCGTGCAGGAAACGGTTCCGAGAAGGTTCGAACGTGACACAGTGGCTGGCGTTTGGGCTTTGGAGTGTTAACTTGTGAGCTACCCCGGGCAGCGTTCACGCGCACACAGCAAGTGTTTCCGAGCTGTGAAAAGGCGTGCCTGAGAAAAGTGCCAGTTTGTAGCTCGTTTGTGCTGATAAAATAAAAAGATGAAAACTGGCAGTTTCACGTCGAAGGCGTCATCAAAACCCGTGAGCGTTTGGCTCTCTTTCCGCCTGAAGAGTTGCAGAGCCAAGGTGTTCTTTCCAATCAAAGCAGTCATTAATAACGGCTCACTTTATTATTTATGCGGCGAGGTATGGGGGGCGGGTCGTGCCGAACGGCCGATCCCGGGGGAGCCAACAGCCTGCGAGCAGAAGGGCCAGGCGTGCGGCTCCCACCGAGCCTTCGGTGTCGACTTCCATCATCGCACGTGCCGGTGTGTGGACTCAGACTCCACGGCCAGCGACCCACGTCCACGGCCGCTGGCCCCACTGTGGCTCCCTGAGGCCCTGACACTGGGCTGCAGTGGGGAAGCCAGGGGCCGGACGAGCCCAAGCTCACATCATGGAGCTGCTGAGAGTCGCCGCCTCGGGGGCCCCAGGGCCCCGTGCATCTGATGAAGAGCTGACTCGCCTGGCCCGGAGGGGCGCTCACCTGCACCCCGTCCCGCGTCTCTGTCACCCAGCGGTGCCACACTCGCATTGACTGGGGAGTGGGGTCCCCCGCCGTCCTCCCCGCAAGGCGGAGTCAGCTCTGCCCGCCCTGTGCTGACCTCGCTCTCCCCGAGGTCCTGCTGTGTCCCCCGACACCGCTCCCAGGTCCCCCTCCACTCTCCCCAGTGCGCCTTCTCTCCCCAAGAGCCACGTCACGAGGCGCTCGCAGCCAGTGCTCAGTTTCCCTGCGTCCCTCGGCACAGCGGCCCCCGGCCTTCTTGGCAGCAGGGGCCGGTGGTCCTGTGAGACTCTGACACCCGAGGATCTGAGGTGGAGCCCGGGGGTGCTGCTGGCGCTAGGAGCTTCGCGTGCCCACCGCGCCCCGTCTGCCGTGCGGCCCGGCTCCTCACAGGCCAGGGACCAGCACCGGTCCGCAGCCAGGGGCTGGGCACCCTGCCTTAAAGGAACAGGCTCTGCCTGGAGCCCCGACTGCTGCCGTCCGCAGCGGTAGTCCCCGGCCCTCCCGGAGCCCCAGGGAGGGTGTGGCACTCCTCAAGGTCCTGGTCACCCAGCCTCCGGGGACTTGCTCCTGTGTCCTCACCTGAGCTGCCTTCCGTGGGTTAGGGCTGCCCAGCGCTCCCGGGCTGTGATCCTGATGGTTGGTGGCCCACCACAGTCACCAAGGACTGAGTACCTCGGCCACCGTGACCTCCCGGGGCCCGTGCGGAGCCGTTGCACTGGGTGACCTCAGTGCCCGCACTCCCGTGTCAGGCCGGGACACCCCGGGACGCTCAGCCTCACTTTTGCCTTCCGCGCACCCCCAGCCCCCCGACTCCCGGGTGGAACAGTTACAGTGCCCCTCGGCCACTTCCCGTCCTCTGCCTCCTGTCCTAATGCTCACTGCACTCGCTCGTTGTCCTTTGGGGGCCCCCACCTCCTCATTCTCGTCACTCGCCTCTACCCACCCGTGTCCGTACGCGGGAAGCTCCCTCCCCGCCTCCTTCACGGCTCAGTTCTTTCTCAAAGCTGCCTGACTCACCTTGTCCTCTGCGTGTCCAGGTGGACATGTACGTCCTTCATAATTAGTTTGCAGATTTTCACGAAAGCTGCCAAGACAGAGGCTGGAGTTGCATGAAATCCGTATCCCAGTTTGGGGCTCGAACCCTCATCACGACAAACCTTCTAGTCCATGAACATGGGATGCCCTTCCACTGTAGTTAGATCCTCGAAACGTCACCCCAGTGATGTGTTCGCATTTCAGTCAGCAGTTCCAGCATGGTTTTTTTTTTGCAGGTAACATAAATATTAGCGATAAAAATGTAGTGATTCCAGATATAACTGATGTTTTGAAGCATGCGATAAAGAAAATCACATCAATTAATGTAATGCATTTAAATTTAATCCTCAAATAAAATATTACTTTGTTTCTTCTGGCAAAAACAGACTCTCTTGGAAAAAGTAGCACTAAGGCTGTGGGAAGCTTCTGGAAGTCTCCTTAAATGATAATCTTGCCTTTCCGCTCGTTTCGCTTCCCGTGGGCACATTGCTCCCCAGCGGGCCAAGGTCTTTGCTCTGCCGCCCCCCCCCCCACAGTGCTTCCTCAGCGAGCAAACCCGCCCGCCCGCATTTCGTTAGGTGGCTTCCTAGTATTTATTTCTATGCTACGGCAACAATACTTCTAAATTTCATTTTCGATAGGATTGTTCCTAATACATAAGAAAATACTGCTGACTTTTGTATCTCAACCATTTCTCCAGTGATTGTGTAAAATTCGCTTATTCTTTTTAGTATTTTGTTTATGGATTTTAGGATGATTTTATATATATATAAATGGCTGTATGTATACACACACACACACACACACACACAGCCATCTTAACTCTGAACAATGATGTCTCTTATTCGTTCTTTCAAATCCTACAATTTTCCTTATTATACTGTCTCTCCTGTAACAGAGTGAACACAGGTGGTGAAGGTAAAATCATCGTCTTGTTCTCATCTTCAGGAAGAAAGGTTTGTTCGCTGTTTAAAATTCTTCGCTGTTTCAAATTCACCATTTTATGCACTTTTTTTTAATGTTTTAAGATAAAAGTCTTAATTTGATCAAGGCAAGTTGCTTCCGATCCTGGTTTTCATGGAATGTGGTCGAATGCGCTGCCCTGCAAATGCTGGTGTGTCCTTGTGGTTTTTCCCGTTTTCTGCTGCGTATCCGGAGTCGCTCTTCTGGAATTAAATTCGTTGTGGTTGCGATGGATCGTTCTTCTCTAATGTTGCTGCATTTGTTCTGCTAATTCCTCAAGGTTTTCGTGTTTGTTTTCACGAGAGAGGCTAGTTCGTAGTTCTCTCTTCTCTGGGCTTCACGTCAAGGTCAAGGCTCGTAACACGAGTTTGTCAGTATTCGGTCTTTTTCTATCGTCCAGACGAGTTTAACATTGTTTGGAGGAATCACTGGTAAAACCTGGTGTGTATGTTCGTCGGTCTTTTGTGTGGAAAGGTTTTTAATAACTAATTCCACTTCTCCAGGAGCATTTCGATTCTTTGCTTCTTCGAGTCGTTCCGATGGGCTGTGCTTTTGAAGGACCATGTCCGTCTCCTCTCGCCGACTTTGGTGCATGTGCGTGCGCTGTTTAGAAGCAGCTTCGTTCCGTCCTTGAGAGCCGCAGTGGCCCATCTGTCACGTCGGACCGAGCGTGTCAGCTCCCTTCGTCACCTCGCGAGCGGCGGCTGTCCTTCTGTCTGCACTCCGGAGTGACTTATTTTGTATTTTATTTGCATCACTTGTCATTTACTTATTCATATCTTATCTATTTAAAATACTAATTAGCACATCGATATTTATCATTATCTTTTCCTGCTTATCACAGTAAAATGTCCTTCTTCATGTCTGTCTGTCCTCTCTTAAAGTCTCCTTTCCACCTTAAAGTCTCCTTTGCCTACTGTGTTGGTACCTGAGTTCTCTGCAAAAGTGCAGGGTTCCAGGCCCACCCATCTGTGAGAAGGTGCTCAGAGGGTTCCCTGAGGGTTACGGGTTCCATCCGGGGGACAGAGAAGCCAACCCAGAGCGCTCCGGCGGCCCAATGCATCCAGTGCAAGCGGCTAACACCTAACACCAGCCCTTGTCACTGGCCCCCACCCGCACCCCCCACCGGCCCCTGTCACCAGCCCCTGTCACCAGCCCCCACCCACACCCCCCACCGGCCCCTGCCCGCACTCCCCACCCGCACCCCCCACCGGCCCCTGCCCGCACTCCTCACCAGCCCCTGTCACTGGCCCCCACCCGCACCCCCCACCGGCCCCTGTCACCAGCCCCTGTCACCGGCCCCCACCCACACCCCCCACCGGCCCCTGTCTCCGGCCCCTGTCACTGGCCCCCACCCACACCCCCCACCGGCCCCTGCCCGCACCCTGCCACCCGGCATCTCTGCTCCACCGTCACCTCGCCGACTCCTGTGCCCTCGGCGACTGCTCAGAGCTGCGTCTGGACACGTGCGGTTGTGACACTTTTCAGGGTGCCAAGCAGACCCCTGGGGTCCAACCGGCAGGCGGGAGGGCGTTGGTCCTCAAGGGCAGTTGTCTGGGAAGCCAGTGGCCTCACTGGGCTCAGAGGACAATAGTCCAACTGTCACGTGCCCCAGGGACTTTGATTCTGAAAGCTGGAGCCTAGGGGGACAGCCAGGCTTCAGTGTGACCTGCCGGTCAGTTACCCCGCTCTGCAGTTAGTTGTTAGGGTGCCAGGGGTCCCCAGACTCATCTCAGAGAGACTGAGGAAGAACAAGAGAACGAGGCAGGCCAGTAGGATCTAAAGTCGGGGTGCCACCAACAGAGGGGGTAAGACAGAACGAGGGCTGAGTTGGGATAAGTCGGGGTGAGATCCGCCTTCTCTGCCATCACACCGAGTGACCACGTAATAGGTGAAAGGGATTTGTTGGGAACGACGGGTAAAAACGTCCAGATTTCTCCAGAAGTGGAGGCGGCCCCAGAAGAACCTGCCCTATTGGGGTGCGGTGCCCGGCGGCTGCAACGTGGGCCGGCCGGGGGAGGCAGGGGGGATGGGGGGAGGCAGAGGTAGGCGGGGCGGAGGGCAGCAGGCAGAGCCTCCTTGCTTTCTGTTTCAAACACTCGGTATTATTTCATTTTTAAATACGAGCACACGTTACTTCAGTAAAAATGCACACACACACGCCCTGGCTCGGGTTCTGAGCGAGGCCAAGTGATTTTCCAGATGGGGCGCGGTGATAAACTGGGCGGGCTTCTCCCCGGAGGCCAGACCGTTTACAGCAGCCAGACAGTCCGGAGCGGGGGGCTGCCGGTGCTCCGTCCCTCCGCTGCTTGTCCCCGGGGAGAAGTGGCCGCCTTGAGCCAGCTCTCGGCCTTTTTCTCTCCTTTCCTCATAAAACGTTATTGGAGCTTTCAGAATATTATAACATGAAGTTTGCTGTTACGTAAAGATTTGGCTGGACAGTTTTTAGAAGGGATATGCACTTTCCATTTGAAAATGTTCCCGTGGTGTGGCGTTTTGCTCCTAAAGACGGGATGCGTTGGATGCTACAAAACACAGCAAATGAAATGACACAAAACCGTAGCCGATGGCGAGCTGAGACCATGGGGGACGGCACCCCCACTCTGAGCGGCTGCCGTGACCCTCTAGATCTCCGTACAATGGGAAACCACAGAGGAAGGAGGCGTCTGCGTCCCCAGGAGCCGCTCACCTTCCCGCGGGCGGTGGGCGAACCTCCCCGTCACAGACCCGCCCCTCCCAGCCGCAGAATCACCGCGTTTCTCCCTCGGTTGCCAAACGGGAGGGACGGGGCAGCGAAATCACGTGTTTTTCACACCGTGCTCTCCGAAGGGTCGGGGGTCACGGGCTTCAGGTGCCGGCAGGGGCCCCGCCGCGGACGTGGACGCCGGCCCGGTGCGCGGGGCCCGGGGCCCAGAGACCCCGCAGCGGCACCTGCGCAGCTCCGCCCGTCGGCCCGGGGCTCGGGTGCGAGCGCTCGGCTGGGCTCCCACGGGCCCTGGCCGGGCTCTTTGGTGTCGGGCTTTTAAGGGAATGAGACCATTTTGAAAACTCTCCAGACCCATGGAGATAGCCCCGTTTGGACGAGCGAGGGGTTAGCGTTGCGTGACTGTTCCGTTTGTGCCCTCGCATTTGCTTTATTCCCATCCTTCCCCCCCCCCACTGGGTTTCTAGTGTGAATTGCGGGTGCGAAGGTCAAGGGCGGGAGCGGCTGCTCTCAGACCGTCCCGTGCCTTCCCTGGTGTCCCGGGTGCCCCCCGAGCCCCGGAGGTGCCCTCTGCACAGCTTTAGACGCAGGGGCCCGCGTCCCACCGGAGTGCGGTGCCCGCCCAGCGGAGCCGCGTCCCACGGAGCTGCGTGGCGGGGCGCGGGCCGCACTTTCCTATTCCAGGCTCAAGACACGTCCAGAGCATCACCGACCTCTCCAACGGCTCGGAGTCTCCGCCGGGACCAAGCCTGCACCAGGACAACACGGCCCTTTTTTTTTTTTTTTTTTTTCCCTAAGGGACTTTGGGATTTCATTCCGGATCCACATTTTCTACGTGACTCCGACTCTCACATCTGCCTCCGGCTGGGGCTACGCCTGACACGTCGCTGCCACATTTCCAAAAAGAATCCTCCGTGTCTGCGAACGGCCACAGCCGACCGCTGCGCCCCGGCCGAGGTCCCCGGGTGGCCGGCACCAGGCCGTGCGCGCCAGCACGGGTCACGGCGTGGACACCCAGGGGCGCCCGCCGCCCCCGCCGGGCCTCGCCACCGTGCGCATGGGGCTCAGCTCGGGAGGAAATGTGGCCGGCGGCACAGCGGCGGCACGGGTCGTGGCGCTGCACGGTCTCGGTCCCCGGGGAGCCCTCGCAGAGGGTTCGCCATGCTCCGCGCCCCTGGAACGGAAGGCGGGGACGCCGCGCCAGCCGCACCCGCCTCGCGTGCTCCGTGGCCGAGGGCGGCGTTTTCCTTGCGGCTCGATCACGCCCGCCGCCCTCGGCAGCGCATGCGCTGTCCTGGGACTCTGCACCGATGGGCTGCTGCAGGCTGTTTCTCCCAGACCCACAAGGACGGGTTCGCTCAACCTTGTGCACATTGTCTGGAGTTCACAGCTTCCCCTTTGCGTCCCACCTGCCGTCCCTACCATTTCCGGCTCCCAGTTCGCTCCGGCCAGCCTCCTCCCGTGGATACGGACACTCTCGGACCTTGCCGGAATTATTTGCAAAGTAAGAACGGACTGTGCGATGCCCCTTGTGGTTTCCCTGGAACCCCCTTTGTCTTGTGCATTTCCCCTTCTTTGTCAGAGTCCAGGTCGGAGCCGCTGACCTGTATTCGGGATTCCCCAGAGGCACTGAAGAGCCAAGGGCCATTGATGAGAACTGCCTGCCCCCCGCCCGGCTAGACTGTGAATCTGCGTGCAGTTGCCCTTACGAAAATGGTCCTGTGGGCTCAGCGGGCTGAAAACCACAGTTCTAGGAGGATGGGCTTGTTTCACAGTTCCATTACATGCAGGTCAAGTCCATGAAGACGTAAGCTGCAGATGTATTGGATTCTCCCATTGACAAATGTGTTATCTATTGGTACAAATTGTCATCAAAACAATAACCCCCAAACCACGAAACTCTTTAAACAAGGAAAAACGAGGGAAGATGAAAGGTACAGAGTATTAACTGGTTGGTCTTAAAAAAATTGGGACCGGCTAGTCTTTGGGAGTTCCGCTGAGTGACTGCTCTCTTAATATCAAACCCTGTGAATTTCAAGGAAAATTTAATCCATATGTTTCTGATTCAATTACTCTTAACTCATTAAATGTTTTTAAAAGCTATTTGAAATCTGAGAAGCCTTTTTATGAGCTTTAGGAATCCTTTGTTCTCTGAATTAGGAAGGAGAATTCTGCCAAGCGTTAATGGTGCCTGAGCCTCACTACACTTCCAGGGCGTCTCAGCTCAGCGAAAGCCCCGCACGCCGCCCCAGCCGCTGGCCTGGCCCCCCGCGAGCTGCCTGCCACTTGCTTCTCCCTCCAGGGCCTGGACGCTGGGTCCCTCCTTCGACCTGCGGCGACGGCCTCTGAGCAAAGCCGCCCCCGAAGCGAAGGACGGTGACACATGGGCGCGGACCATGCAAGTCAGACATTCCGAGGAGCTGACGTCTCCGCACATGCTCTTTCTTACTGTCACAGGTCAGACTTTGCAGCCCTGGGCAGCCAGCACGCCGCGGCGGACTGAACAGAGGGAAACTTTTTGTCATTTAAGAGACACTAAACGCTCAAACACAATATTCGCAGACTTCCCCAGAATGAGATCCGAATGGAAACTGTTTGCAGAAGACACGGTTCGTGGGGTGACGTCGGTGGCCCACGTCCCGTTAACGCACGAGGCAGGTTTATCTGAAGCTGCCACAAGATTTGAGACCCGAGCTGCCACCTACGTGTCGGACTGCGGAAGGTGACAGGAAATGTCCTCTCTCGCGAGGAGTGGCCGGTGTCGCCTGTTAGCTGTCTGTCTGTTTTAAGACGTGGAACCACAGAAACTGTTCCTAGAAAGAGAAAGAAAGTCATTAAGACACAGAGGCCACAGTGTGACACCACGGGGTGGTCCACAGGTATGTCACGGTCCCCCAGGGGCCTGGACCACAGCGGCTTCAGTCAGTGGGTGCCGGGGAGGCAGGTGAGCAGCCGCGGTGGAGACCCCGCCGAGGACCCCGTCAAGGACCACCGAGGACCCTGCCGAGGACCCCGTCGAGGACCCCGTCGAGGACCGTATCCAAGGACACCGCTGCTGGGGGACAGTCACGTGTAAGAGCAGCAGAGCCGCGGTCACGGTGGGGACGTGGGCTCCAGGAGGAGGCGATGTGGGTGTTGGGGACCAGGCCTGCTCCAGCTGCAGAGTGGCCGGGGTGCAGGACGCACATGGCCGCCCTCCCCGGTCTCCGGGCATGCACGTTTCCTGGGCCATCGGCGGGTGCGTTTTGTTTTGTTTGGCGATTGTACAAGAAGGTCAAGGGTTGCCTTTGGATGAAGGTCACGATCGTTTGCACAGCACAAGCATCCACTTACTCGGAACCACACACGCTGCCGTTTTAATTCAGGGCAAAGGTGTGGAAAGGTTTTGTGAAAACTTCATAAAGCCTCGCTTCCCACGGAATAAACTCATAATTATTATCTGTCCAACGCCTCTGGAACCACATGCAGCTGACAGCCTTGATGACGGGTTTCTGCAGCGACCCAGCGGCCTGTCTCACTCCGATAAGTTCCCCCTGTGTGGACCCGCTCCGTGTCTTATCTGCAAACCCTGCAATAAAGGGTAAAAAATAGGCCTGAAAAAATTTAAATTACTAAAAGCATATTTAGAAACGAGGCATTTTCAGAGTCACAGATTATTTTTAAGAGAAAAGGACAAAAATTCCCGGCACATATTTAAAACGCCTCGTCAGCACTTTAATGCATTTCAAAATGATGTTTTTAAGGGTCTGCTGGAGATCTTGCTCCTTGGACCTCGTGGTCTCACAGTCTCGGCCTGGACAGGGGTTCGTGGCACAGTCCCACTGGGTCCCTGGGGATCCGTGCGCCCCCAGCCCTGAGGACCCGGGAGACCCCGTCTGGCGGGAGAAGCAGACATGGGAGCTGCCAAGAACAAACCTCAGTTATGTCTGTTTTTCTTCGGAACACAGGACTGCCCACTTCAGGCCCGTGAGACGGTCAGCCTGGCGGAGGGGCGCGTCCTACGGCTTCGCCGGTCCCCACGCTGAGCGGCACCAGGTCCGCGGGGGTATCGGGGACGCGAGAGGCATCGGGAACGCGCGGGGGCGTCGGGGACGCTGGGGTCTTGGGGATACGTGGGGGCCTTGGGGACGCACGCGCCGTGCGCGGGACTTTGCTCCGCCCTGGTCCTCGCTGCGAAGGCTTTCGTCTGCGTCCGCCCCTGGCCCCAGCGTGGCCCTGTGGGGACCGGGTCCTGCAGAGGTCAGAGCAGCGGGGCCCACGATGTCCGCGGGGACACCGCGTCTGCTCGCCCCGAAGTCACAAGGGGACAGGCGCCCTCGGTCCGGCCCCTGGGCACGGCGCCCGCGGGGGCTGAGCGGCGGCCGCGCTGGCCTCCGCGCCCTCTCTGGGACGGCGGGCTGCAGACCGACCTCGGAGCCCCGGCCCCGGCCTGGCTGCGCCTGGCCCCGGCCTGGCTGCGCCCTGGCCGCCGGCGCCGCTAACGCGGTTGTCGGGCAGCTGCGGGGCCTGGGGCGGGACTGCGCCGTGCGTCCTGCTCCCCGCGAGCGCGCGCCCAGCCCGGGGAGCCCCGCCCAGAGCGCAGGCGCGAGGAGCCTCTGGACCGGAGCCTGCAGGGCCGGGGTGCGTGTGTGGCCGGGAGGCGGCCCCCGGCGTTCAGGGGCCACAGCGGTGCTGTCCCGGGCAGCGGCCAGCAGCCAGCGGCCCTGCGCCGCCGTTTACACTAAAACGAACCGAAACTAAGTACAGTCGCGCGTCCCGCCGGGGGGTTAAGTGCATGTGAGGGGGACGCGATGGGGACCCAGCATCGGGACCACACCCCGGCTAGCACAGCTCAGCTGGCCTCCACCTTCCAGAGCTCATGTGGACAGAAATCGAGGCGCCTGGCGTAGGCCGGGGTGGGGGGGAGGGGGCGCCCCTTCCCCCCAACCCAGAGGAGGAGCCGGCCCGCGCTGTCTCTCCCCCCTTCCATTCGCATTTGGAGGAGAGCTCCCTCCTTTTCGAAGTCTGACGGTAAAATGACAGGCTGTTTGTCGTGCTGCTTTTTGCTAAGCTGCTGCTGTGCTTGCAATTGCTTTGACCCACAGAGCGACGGTGTCACAGAGAGGCCTGCAGTTTGGGGTGTCTCGGGGGGCCCCGCTTCATCAGCAGTTGTAGCCTGTGCTCGCTACAGCGAGCTGTCACTGTCTCCTCTTTCCGGTTAAGGACAATGAGAAACAATATCTCCACAGCACGCAATTAGCAATAAGCCAAGGACACTTTTCATTCAGACAAAATGTTTCCTCTCCCCAGGTCCTGGTAGGATAATACTGCGCCCTGTCTGTCAACATCACAGACCGAGCGCACGGACGTTTCTGAACAGACTCAGGTACTTCGGCTGAGGCCCATCTGGCCCCCGAATGGCTGCTCTTCCCAGGGACGAAGGTGGCAGGCGGGACCCCCGCATCTCCTGGAATAGCTCCTGCAGGAGCACACAGGTGGGGCGCAGGTGTCTGCGCAGGCAAGAAAGGCCGAGTGTGGAACACACCTGGCTTGGGACATAGACACAGCCGAGCTCGGGTTCTGAGTGTCCTGGCAGCTGGTGACCGCCGGCCAGCGGCGCTTGTTTCTGCTCCGTAAACTCTGGGTACCACGTGTACGCGCCTCGCTCTGTCAGAGGGTTCGGCAGGACGGGTTCGACACCTTCGTACACGCCTGGGGTGTAGTAAGCGCCCGCTCGGTAGCCAGGATGACGATGGTGATGGTTTCACTTAAAACATCAGAATAGGAAGATATTCGGTGAAACACAGGCTGCCGTGTTTTAAGCTGAACTGCGGAGGGGAACGTGACTGTCTGTGACCCCGCGGCCACACACGATGGCGACTGTGATCGGCGTGTGCGCTGCACGTGACAGCGTGGGAAGAACATTTCTCGCCTGGTCTCAGTGGCCTGGGTTTTGCGGTGCTTGCCTTTGAAATGTTTGATTATGTAAATAAAAAAGAAAGAGGTCGGGAGGAAAGCTGGTTGAGCGCCACCCCCCCCCCAAAATCTGTCAAGGCAAACTCACAGTGACAGAGCCGCGGCCTTTGCTGCTTCTGTGACTTGTCACTCCAACGTTCAGGTTTGCGAGTGGTGTCGCTAAAATATGACCAGTAAATGAGTAAACCGAACTCGTTAGGTTAACAGGAAAACTACAAGGAGGTGTGAATGTATTTTTAGGAGCGAGTGTACGGAAACTGTGGAAGCGGATGAGTCCCACGCGCAGGTTCACTCTCCCCGTTTAAACGTTCTCAGTAGAAGTTCGATAATCCGCCTCACTAAGGCGGTGATTATGATGACCGAGAGTGACCACAGGCAAGAAAACACAAAACAAACGAGAGGAAACAACCGCAACTCAGAGCATTTACCTTGAAATGCTATTTAAGTACTAAACTGTATGCTTCGGAACCTACCGTCCAATGGTACTAATTGATGAGAACACAGATCAATTATCCTATAGGACATCACTGATTGACAAAATCACACTTTTTTATCTGTGTGCAAAGGGGAAATCGCGAGTGGAAAAACAGCCAACAGTTTGCAGAGAACGCGGGAAGAACCCAGGTCACTCGCCCCTCCCGGGGTTTCCTTTAGTGTCGTACTGTGTGAGACGTTTCTATGACTTCAAACGAACCGGCAATTTCCAGGAATCGCAGGGCGTGAATTATGCAGTTAAGTCGCTAAGCAGAGCCGCTGTGTGAGAGGCAGATGGGCGCTAAAGGTGAAACGTGGTGGTTTTTCTTTTCCGCGAACGTGTTATCTCCCGCGGAGACGCACGTTCTCGTGCAGAAAAATAGCTAGACAAGTCCTCGGTCAAAGAGCGACGCTTACCGTGGAGCGGACGTGAGCGCAGGAAGCCGCCTGCTCGCTGGTGACCAGGACTCGGTGAGGCCAGGCGGGTAGCGACGGCTCGCCCTGCCCGGTCTCAGCAGACACACGGGGTTAACCGGGACGTGGCTGTTTCAGTTCGGGTCGTATTTTAAGCCATGCGAAATCTACACGCTTAGATAAAACAGTAAGGCAAGTGCGAAGACGTTTTATTAATGCATTTCGACTGGTGAAAAGTAGAGCAAGAATTAAAGAAACACAGCTCTGTTGAAAGAATGAGGCAACTTAGGCTTCTTAAGGAGCTTCTGATTGCCCCTTGGAATAACTCCAGCCGTCCTAGTTTTGTTTTGAATGAAATTATAGCACTATAAACCTTCCGATCTAGACCCGAAATCCCGAGCGCGTGCAGGGGTCTAGAACATTCCTTTCTCATTTACTCTTCAGTCGCCATTACTTTGCATCTGTTCAGGGCGTGCGGCACGGAGGTTAGACGCTGATACGCCTTGCGAGCGGTCCTCCCCCGACTGGTCCAGCGCAGCCGTCGCCAAGTTACCGACTGCGTCCCCTGTGCCGGGCTTCCCCTCCCCGTGGCCGTATCGTCACCGCCGATCTAGAACACCTCGTTCCACATGTCACGCGAACCACTCGCACGTACCGCCCCGCGAGCAGCTGCTCTGCTCTCGAAAACCAGAAACCAGAGCACTTTCCCCTCTACTAAGTGGCGAAAGCCGCACCGAGGCCCCCGGTCACTCCTCCTCCTCCTTGTCCCTGTCACTGGCAGGGTGGACAGCTCCAGCTATGCCGGTGCGACCTCAAAAATAGTGACTCCAAAGCGTGCCCACAACGGGAAAAACGGCAAGGTGGACGGCAGCAAAGCTTTTAAAACGTTTGCGCTACGGAAGAGCTCGCCGAGAGGATGGAAGATCAGCCACAGGATAGGACGGCACGTGGGCGAACCACGTGGCCTCCAGGGCCTCGCACGTGGAAGACAGAACGCGCGCGCAAGGCCCAGTGCCGGGGCACGCTCCACGCCGAAAACGGGCACGAAGGGAGAGTTCGCCGGAGGCAGCCGTGCATGGCCGGGAAGCACCCGAAGACGATACTGCCATCGGTCAGTCACCTGCCGAAGTGGCCTAATTAACGGCAGTGACGGTGTCGAGAGCAGGAAGCCGGGAGCTCCTGGCCTCCGTCCCGGGGGTGCGGGCAGGCGAGTGAAATGGCGTGGGTGTTCCGGAAAACAGGGTGGTGCTTTATGACACTACCCGAGTCGGACCCGGATCGCAGCCAGGGCCTGTACCTCACAGGACCGAAACCCCACGTTCACGCAACGAGCCCGTCCCAGAGTCCACAGCGGCCTATGCCCACAGACAAAGCCTAGAAAGCCACGCGCAGCACCCTTCCTCTGGCAGGTGCGTGCACAGCCACGCCGCAGGACCTGCCCACTGTGGGGCCCCTGCCCAGAGTGACAACCGACTGACGCACACAGAAGCCCGGGTGGAGCTCCGAGACCGTGCTGAGTGGAAGAAGCCAGCCTTCGAAGGCCACACACTGCATGCATCTGCGTACACGGCATTCTCGAAACGACAGTTGTGGACGTGGAGGGTGGGTCAGTGGTCCCAGGGGTGGCTCGCAACAAAGGGGCAGCCTGGGCAGCTTGGTGGCCGTGAGTAGTTCTTCACCTCGGGTGCCGTAGTGTTTACGCAAGTCAACACATGTGACAAGGTCGCACAGAGCCACACACACAGGTGTACATCCAGGCGTGTGTATCAGTATTAATTAACATCAGGATCGGGTCTGCGGGCTGCACCCAAGACAACTCCTGGTTATGATACCGCACTACCTTTTGCAACTTCATCTGAATCTACGATTATTTCAAAAAAAATTGAAAAGAAAATAAATCAACAGAAAACGTTCATACTTTTTTCCAGCAAAGAGCCACTGTGCGCCCATCAGGTAGTGACGGAATTTGAGCACAGCAGGACGTTCCGTGTGTGCGCCTGGAGGTTCGACTGTAACTGATGAAAATGCGAGATTAAGGGGAGAAGGACGATCTTCAGCTAACGAAATGGAGTCGTACACTTGACAACCAAGTAGATGAGCAGAGTGACAGGTGCGTGACCATTCTTTGCAACGTAACCTGGAATGTACACGTTAACTTGGGGACATGGCACTTTGTGTTTGGCCCGGCTGCCATGGTTCCCCCTGCAGTCGCAGAGCGGGGCGCCAGCCACCTGCACACCCTCTGAGAGAAGCCCCCTCGCACCCCGGCTCTCTGCACTGGGTCCTCGTCACGGAGCCTTAGCTCTGTCCTCTGCTCTCCTCGGACGCTCCGTGTGGACTTAGCTCTCACTCTTGTGCCTTTTGACCCTTTCTACTAAGGAGGTGCCTGGGGTCACCAACACAGTGACCTGCGCCCAAAGGAACGAGGGATCTGAGCCAAGCGGGAGACAAGGGACCGTCGGGGACTCACTGGTTCTCCCTTCTTTGCTCAGACAGGGGCATCGCTGTTGGGCTCCTTACTCAGCTCAGAGGAAGCTGGGGGGGGGTGTGACTCCATCCAGGACTGCTCTGAGGTAATTTCCTGTCTCCGAATCGCAGGAGTCGAAGGCCATGTCGCATTCCCGCCACCTGCTAGCCTCAGCCTCGGGTCCTGCCACTCGGAGAGGATGGCTAAGGCGCAGTGTCCGAGGCAGTTCTCTGAATGCGGAACCCCACTCCCCCCTGCCTCCATGCCTCCTCTGCTCCTCCGCTCCAGTGCTTGCGTCCCAGCCCCGTGTCCGTGACCTTGAGGCCGGCGACTTCCTCCGGTTGATTTAGAACTCGTTTTGCAGCCATAATCCACGCCCCTCCCCACCTGTGGCACTGTCTTTCCTTGTGAACGCTCTAAAAAAATTTCTTTTAATTGCCCGGCTTGTGGCTTGTGGCTCACGCTCGCAGAGTTTTTTCTCCTTTGTGCTAACGTGCAAGACCACCAGCCACGGCTGAGCCCGGCTCTGCAGACGTGGCCCCCTGGGGCTGCTACCCGGCCTCTAACGGTGATCATTTTAACATTCTTAAAATCCCAGACATCTCAAGCCAGCGGTATTCCAGCTTCAGGACAGAATCCAAATAAATTAATACCTCGAGACGATATTACATGGACGTGCCTGAGAGGCGGAGGGCGTCACACTTGTCAGCACTACTCACGGCAACAGGGTGACCAGAAGGACCGTTTCCAGCCCGTCGGTCTGCGCGAGGCGCACGGCCCTGATGGCCAGACGCGGGTCAGCGTGACTGGGGAGAAGCGCGGGGGCCTAGAAGGCGCACATCTGGTCGCCCTCGGGTGTCTGCGCAGGACCGAGCACCGGCTGTCCGCGGGGACCGCACATGCCGCCCCCGCTGCCGCACCCCCCGCAGCCCGGACCCCGGCCCTGCGCGCGTCCCGCCCCGGGCGGCGCTCTGCGCTTGCGCCAGGGGACCGGGCCTCGCCTGTCCGCGCCCGCGGCCTGCGCTGCAGCTGCCGCAGTCCGGGTGGATGGGCGCCTCTGACGCGTGGTGCTTTTCCCTGCTCCCGCCCCACGCGGCCTTTGAGAAGCGTGTCATCGTTTCATTTCGGCTGAACGACTGCTTTTTAAGTAGGAAATGTGTTGAGCAATAATTTTAGAGAACTGAGGGACACGTGTGAGGACCGGGGCCCGAGCCGGCCCGAGCCGCACACGGGCGGAGGGGCCACCACCTCGCCGCAGCGCCCTGCTGGGCGCCCTCCGCGCCTGCTGCCAGTTTTGGTGGAACGCCCGCGCGTGCGCCCTGGGAGCTGACCTCTCTTCCTATTAATGGAAAATGCAGATCAGAGCCCAAGAAACCGCCACCACCCCCCCCCCACACACACACACCAAAGCAACGTTTCCTCTACTGCCCACACTCGGACCTAATAGGGAGCCACAGAGAGCTAACCGCAGGAGCGCACGTGTTTCTCAGACTGTGTCGCCTGTCCCGGCGACGGAGTAGCAGGACGACAAGGGACCGGCTCGTACCTTCAGGCACCTATGGTCAATCACAAACTTGCCAGCTTTTAGGGGGGAAAAAAACCTAAATAACGATCCGAATTGGTTCTGAAGCACCGACTCAGAGTTCGAAGCCGCCGCAGCTCAGTTTGGAAGGAGCCCGGTGGCGGCACCACCTCGTGGGGAAGCAGAGAACGGCCCCTCCAAGCGGGGGGTGAATCTGCCATCGGGGAAGGCGCGGCGCCGGCGACACGGGCGGCCACGTCTGCGACCGGGGACTGGTGCAACGGAGCTGCGCGTGGGTGCGGGGGGTGTGGGGTGCGGGGCACGTGGGTGCGAGGTGTGTAGGTGCGGGGCGCGTGGGTGTGGGGCGTGGGGCGCGTGGGTACGGGGCGCGGGGAGGCCCAGGACGGTCCGGTCCCCCTGGAGTCCGCTGGGCGTGGCTATGGCCACGGAGGCACAGGGCCCGGCAGCTTTGCCTCGTCCTGCCTCGTCACCTGCCTGCCAGCGACTCCCCGGGGACGTGACGCCGTCCCGAGGCGCTCTCCTCTGCTCACCTCTTCCCTGTGACGTTCGTGAAGAAGGGGAGCCCCGACTCCCACGACGCCAAGGCGGCTCCTTACTCCTGCGGCGTGGGACCCGCGTCTGCCTGGGAATTCGTGGAACGCGCATGGGAACCTTGCTGCTTGTTGCGTGCTGGACTAGCCAGTCCCCTCCTTCAAGGTCGGCGCCCCCACTCCCACGGGGGCGGGGGGATCCGGAAGCTGGGGCGCGCGGAGCGGAGCCTTCCTCCGAGGTGCTCGGGCAGGCGGTCCTGGCGCCTTGCGGGGCTCCGCAGTCTTGCGAGGCTCCACCCACTGCCCATCCCACCATGCAAAGGTACCCCCCCCCCCGCGCCAGAATGCACCCCACACTTTCTCCTTCACACTGGGACCACCACCCCCAAATGAAGCTGGCACGACTACGCGTTCTAACACTCGTCCCTGCGCGACGTCCGCGTGGGGCCTGGAGCAGGCGAAGGTGGAGGAGAGAAAGAAAAGAATCTTGTTTAAATAACCTCTGTTGCTAGGTGACTTAAAGTGCTTTGACAGATCTACGTTTTTATTTTTAAAAAATGTCTCAAAAATAATTCAATCAGAAAAGCAGCAGCTGTTACTAATCAATAGTCTTGCAGAGAATTAAAACGGTCTTTTTCTCTCCCCTGAAACCTACCGATAATTTTTTTTTTTTAATATCCCAGACCATTCATTGAGATCAGATGCAGGTACTCAGAGCTTAGAACTACGTAAATAACAATGTCCTCGAGCCCGATGGCCTGACACACAAGGGGGAGAAAAATCCACATTTAACGCAACGCACTGGAGCCAGGCAAAGCCAGACGAATTTCAAGCCCCGCTGTCCTTTGAGGCCAGCTTGCCACGGCCAATGTTCTGTGTTAACTCTTGTGCCATTTTACGTGAGGCGATGTCTTATTCTCTTTGTTTACGACTTTGGAAATTCTTATAACAAGACACATGAAGGACCCGGCCCAGCCACGGCAAATGGATTAAGCAGAGCTTGCCACCCAGAGCAAGAGCAAACGCAGCCAGTGATTTTTTGACTCGACAGTCTCTTAATCTTTTCTGGTGAGCCCGGTGATGATTTTTCTTGTTTCGGAGCCTGTCGCGGAGCTCATTCGAGGCCATTTTTGTTGCCAGGATCGGCCGGGCCCTGCCGACCCAGGACTCCCGTCCAGCCTGGCGAATGTCGGCTCTAATCACGGAATGCCAAACACAGCACGAGTTCCAGAGAGCACCTTGGTGGCCGTGATTGCATTTCACACACAACAGCGCTGCGGTTTATGGACTGACCTCAGCCGGCAAAAATTCAAAATACGAGACGTCCCTGAACAGGGTCCATGCCTTTTGTTCTCTCGCAGACCTTCAGCTGAATCATTCGCCAGCCCCCACAGTCGAGGTAGGGAGCGGGGGGCACTCGGCCCGCCGACGTAGGGGCGCAGTAACGATCATAACAATCAAATTAAAAACAAGTTGTTATGACATCACATATTATGCCCATGATACTAAATTTAAAAGCAAGCTACAAAATATCAGGTCCAATATAACCAAAGTTTTTATAGGGAAACTTAAGTAAAACATCTTGTATTCATGTGACAGACAGACAGGCAGACATTGCTAAGTAGATGGTCTGGGGGCTCCCCGCGACCCTCATCAGCCGAGCTGGGCGGGAGCGGGGCCGCCCCTCAGCGACTGCACTGCGCCCGAGAGCTGCAGCCCGGCGGCCAGGCCCTTCGCTGTCACCGTCCACAGGGCTCCCGGTGACATGACCCTAACACCGCGAGTCTCCAGGTGCCGGTGGGAAGCCACGTCGGCCATTGTCCCATTTTAGCTTTCACTCGGAGAAAAGCGGGATTTTCAAATCGCTTCAATGGCAAGCGTCCGTTTCAGATAAAACCCCTCCCTGGAAGTCGCAGGGTGTCCCCTCCTGCCGTCACTCTGCCCCGCGCAGGCGGACCTACACGCCGCACAGCAGCAGGAAGGGGCCCATCGGAGGTGGCCTTTTCATGCGTCCGCACACTCTGCGTGGAAATTCGCTGTCTGCCTGGGTCCCGAGTGCGCCTGTCCGGGAAGGATGCTTTTCGGTGACACGAGGGTGTGAGTGGCCTCGCCGTAGGGACAAAGAACGGCTTCGTCGGCTTCGCTCCGGCCGGCCGTGGGTGGTGGGCGGGGGGGCGAGGGGCACGTGCCCGCACTCGACCCGGAGCAGCCTTTGGGAGCAGAAGGGCGGCAAGTGGCACTCAGGGCACACGCGGAGCGGGGAGGGGTGGGCCACCTGCAGCAGACGAGCCGTCCCGCGGAGCCACTGGGCCGGCCCAGCCCGCGGGCTCGTCTCCGCTTCCATCTGCACCGTAAACTTTCGATGGGTCAGCCCAAGGGTGACCAACCAGAAGGCCACGAGGTTGCCGTGTTTCCCCCAGGAGTCTCTGTTCCTAGGAGTTTGCAACTCAGGTGCAAAGTCGTTCTGCCTTGAGCTGGCTTGAAAGTCGAGTTTGGATGCGGGGGGGGGGGTGGGGGAGAGAGTTTTGTTAGAATGGGACCGCCTGGTTAATAGCTGTGACGACAGGTGACAGAGTGCACGTGACTTTCAGATCGTTTGGACTCTCATAAATGACATTTGAAAGGAGGAAAGGGACAAGTGCTCGCCTGCCACCGCCATCTGCCCCGTCCTTGTTTCAGGGGAGTTTGACCTCCACCCGACCTGCATCGACAAATTCACTTTTATAATCATCTGTTACTTCCTCGTTCCCCGACTGCCCGCCTCCCCCGAAGGAAGGGTTGGCGACGGCAAGTAGCTTGTCTCGGCGTCTGCGGCGACGTCTGCACGGCCTCGCGTGCCCGCGCACGCCCCCGGACTCACGCCTGAGGGAGCGCGTCCTCGGCCTTGGTCCCCGTCGCCTGGTGCTCTCACCCCAGCTCCACCGATCCTGTCCCCGTCGGTTCTCCCCCTCTCGCCCTCTCCCGAGCGTTGACCAAATGGCACTCTGTGGTCAGCAACGCCTGTCACGCCGGGACTCAGAGTCCGCTCACAGGCCTCCTCCGCTGGCGAGTTTTCGTTCACTCACTCGTTTCGTAGGGGGCCAACTCGGGGGTGCCACTGCCCCGTCGAAGGCCCGGGGGATCCCCGTGACCCCTGCTCGCTCTGACCCGCCGAGCTTCAGCGTGATCGACACGTCACTCACACCTACGTGAGTCAGTGTCACACGGTGCACACACCCTCTCGCGTTTGATTTCTCACGAATGTGTTCGTCATGGGTGGAATCTCTTGGTCCCCCAAATGCATATGCTGAAGCCCCCGACCCCAGTGCTGGTGTCAGGAGGCGGGGCCTCCGGGAGGTGAGTGGGTTTAGGTGAGGCTGCGAGGGGAGCCCCGGTGATGGGATTAGTGCCCTGGAAGGGGAGGAGACCAGACCCCCGCCCCAGCACCACCCCGCAAGGACAGGCCGTCTGCCCACCAGGAACCGGACACCCCCCCCCCCGCCCCCGGCGCCTTGGGCTTGGCCCTGCCGCCCCAGCCTGGGAGACGCGTGTGTCGTTCGAGCCCCCGCGGCGCTGTCCGCAAGCCGAGGCGCACGCGGCACGCGGGGTTGGGGGCTGGGCGCTGCGGCTTGAGGTTCCCCGCGGGGGACCAGCGCCCTGTGCGCGCCTCACCCCCGCGTCATTGTCCGTGAACAGGTGTCTGGCTCGTTCACGGGTTTGGGAACTGGGACCAGGTGTCCCGGGCGCGCTGGTGCCGCAGTTCCCGGCACACGCACCTTGGGGCAAATGGCAGGGCGTGGCCTTCGACTCAGAGAAAACGCAGGTCTTCGGGGTCGCGGGGCCATAACGTGGAGCCGAGCCGACTCCCTGCGGCCCGCGCCCCCCGCCTCCGCCCACACGCCGGCCGGCGGGTCGGTCTGCGGACCGAAGGGGCTGAGACGGCGTGTGACGTCACCGCCACTCGCGTGTCTCTCGTTAGCGACGTGGAGTGTTGTCTCAGGTCTGCGACCCATGAGCGTTTCCTCTTCTGGGAAACGCCGGCTTTTGTGTTTTTGTTCGGTTTTCTCCAGTGAGGTTTTTTCTTTCTCCTTTGAAACACGGTTACTGTGGTGGTTTTATGCACATTTGATACTAATCTTATCAGCGCAGGTGTTGCGCATACTTAGCCCTGGTTTGTAGCTTGTTTTTTGCTTTATGTAAGATGGTTTTTGATAAACAGATATTTTCTTAAACATTAATGTAATCAAATGTATAAGTTTTTTCACCATGTTCGATATTTTTTGTGTCATGGTTAAAAAAATATCTCCCTACCCTGAGGAAATAAAGCTGTTCCTTTATATTTTATTCTAAAACTTTGACATTTAAGCCCTTAATCCATGTGGAGTTGATTTTGTGCGTGCTTAGAAGTAGAAAACCCATTTTCATTTTTTCCCATATGAATAACCAGTTTTCCAGCAACATTCGTTGAACTCTGTTTTTCCTCTTTATCAATTTCATAGTAGCTTCACCCAAAAAGCCAAGAAAAATTCCCAAAGGTTTTTTTTCTCCTCAACGATGAAAACAATAATAAGTAAAAATGATGTTTTCAAGCCGGCGTATGTGAGGCAGCGTGGGGGGCAATGGCGGCCGCTCGCTCACCACGCACTGGCCGCTGGACGTGGCGTTTGCTGCCCACAGAGACGCGGGGTCAGGCTGGGGGGGAGGCGGGGCCACCCTTCGGGTCTCTGAGAGGGGAGGGTCCAGGGTCGCACGTGGGCACTGTTACTTTCTCCCTTTGCTGTGTCCTCAGGGCACCCCTCGTCCACCGCTGGCGGGACTCTGCACGGGACAGACCCAGTCGGCCAGGACCCGAGCCGCCCGCCCTGTCCCGCAGTGTCCCCAAAACCGCTCTGTGGGACACGCCCAACTCTCAAGGGGGGCATTGCTCTTATTCCCAGAAATTTTATTTATCTGTTTTTTGCAACTGCAGAGAAGGTGGCGAGAGTCAGGGAGCACAGGGAGCGTGGGGAGAGCACAGAGAGCTTGAGGAGCATGAGGAGCATGAGGAGCACGGAGAGCAGGAGGAGCATGAGGAGCATGGGGAGCGGGGGGAGCACGAGGAGCAGGGGGAGCTCAAGGAGCATGGGGGAGCACCGGGAGCACGGGCATCATGAGGAGCACGGGGAGCCGGCAGGCTGCAGGCTGCACGTTGGAACCGGGCCTGTACCCGCTGCCTGGTGTGTCCCCTGGGTAGGGCCACCAGGCTGTCCCACAGAGGGCCCTAAAGCAGTAAAGACTGGAGGGTTTGGGGCCACTGGGCTCCATCACGACTGTCACCCCTCGGTCACAGCGTGAGAGCAGCCACAGACCACACAGAAACACAGTGTGTGCCGTGAGCAAGCAGAACTTCAGACGCTGAGGTTGGAATTTTATTTCACGTCTCATGAAACACTGTTCTTTTGATTTTTTTTTTTTTTTTATCCATTTGAAAATAGAAACGCTTTTGGTTCCAGGGTCATAAAAGAGCATCTGTGAAGGTCAAGTGCGAGGCCGGGCTCCAGGGATTAGGTTGGGGATGGCGTGGCATCCAGGGCCAGCCACAGAGCAGAAACTCAGTAATTCTGATGCGTGAAAATTAGAACTTGGCGTCATAATTGTTAACTTGCTTGACCAATGTCTGTTGTCTCTTTCCGTGTGGCCTCTCATTCCGGCGCTGGGGGCCCCCTGCGCAGTGCCTACGTTCCAGTGGGGGCGGACAGAGGCGGAGGAAGGGAAAAGTGACCGCGTGTGGCTGGCGACGACTAGGGAGAACAGGGCCATGCCACCTTCCACGTCTAGTCACCGGCACGCGGAGTCATGCTCTGAGCTTGACGACCTGAGCGAGGGGGGCTGAGGTGCCAGCCCTGGGCTGCTCTATGCTGACCGGTGCAGGAGGCAAGGAGGAAACGCTGAAGGGGACCGGGCCTGGGGACGAGCAGGAGTAGGCGCTCCGGACAGGGGCGGGCAGGGGGGACGCCCTGCTGGGAGAAGCGAGTCCGCAGGGGTCGCTGCGTTGGGGGCAGGGCAGTCTGCACAGTAAGGGACGCAGCAGGGGCGTTGCTTTCCGGGGTTCTCCCGTTGGGCAAGGTGGGGGGCGGGTTGGGGCGAGGGGTGGGGTGGAGAGCTCTGTCCCCCGTTTTGACTTCTGGTTCAGTGGAGAAAGTGACGACTGGTCACTCTGCTGATGACGAGGGTCCAGAAGAGAGGGAGAGATGGGGGCGCAGTGGGGAGCGGGAGGGTAGCCGGGGCAATGTCCTCGGAGTGAGCGCGCAGGCCCCGAACCCTCAGAGGACGCCCGCGGGGCGGAGCCGGTGGCCCTAGCGGACACGCGCCTGCTCGTGCGCGTGCTCCTCGTTACCCCAGCGTCTCCGTGACGCCAGGCTGACGGCGAGGGCCGAAGCTGGAGGACAGAGACGGTAGTCATGTGTGAACAGCACGTCGAGAGGTCGGCGTTCCTGGATGGGGCGCAGGGACTTACTAGTTCACGGACAGCCATTGAGGTATCCCCGGCCCCCGAAACTGTGGGTGTCTTCTCTGGAGAGGGGTTCCTGGCTCTCTTAGGGTTCTCTAGTGAGTTTACGAGTCCCCTGCTCCCACAAGACTGGGAAACAGCAAGACACAATAAGGCATCTCACCGAGAAAGGTCTTGGCCAGGGCGCCCAGCGGGACTGTCCCCGGGGGCTCAAGTACTGGGGTCCAGCTGTACAGTCACATTCTAGGTGATCGCTCGGGGAGACAGGCCTGGGACAGTGTCAGGGGGAGTGACCCCAAACAGGGGCCACAGGGACGAACCCCGGGCCAGAGTTGCCGCCCCCAGCCCGGCTCTGCTGTGGATGCGGGACCTGTCCTCGCTGGCCTGGGGTGGGGGTGGGGACCCAACCGCAAAGGCGTACTCAAGCAAGACACTCAAGGCAATTTGATTTCCTCTGAGCCAAAACAGGAATTTATTTTAAATATGCAGATTTGGAAGACAAAAAAGCTATTTTGGGTCACAGCCAAAACAAATTTTTTTATTTTGAGAAGATAAGGTGGTATTAAGTGATCCCATTGGAGTATTCACATTGTGGAATTATTAACATTTTAGGCATTTTAAGGTGTTTTAATTTACTTTATTTAGCATGCCCAAAAGAGGTGGTACAAACAGGCGACACATTTTATGTGGAGTCATCGTCATATGGATCTGACTAAAAATCCAAATTGTCACATACAAACTCATCATTTGGGGCATTTAATGTTTCGTTTACCCTGATATTAAAAAAAAAATCAGCTAGTAGCTCTTTTTAGTTAAAAACTTAAGAAAAATAACTCGAGCTGATCTTTATTTGACATTGATATATATCT
Source organism: Rousettus aegyptiacus (assembly GCF_014176215.1). NCBI lineage: Eukaryota > Metazoa > Chordata > Mammalia > Chiroptera > Pteropodidae > Rousettus > Rousettus aegyptiacus. The sequence continues at coordinate 833,160 of NW_023416286.1, forward strand.
TCCTAACTTTTACATCAAAGCTGAAGGGGAAAAAAAAAAAAAAACCCAGCTGTCTTGCCTGAGTTTTGCCTTTGGCATTATTAAAAGGAGAATGGAAGCCGCAGGCCGAGATGTGACTTACTCAGTCGGAGCTGAGAGCCAGTTGTCATGTCCAAGTCATTAAGTCCTTATGAAAACAGCCGCCTATCATGGAAACTTGGACCCTCGTGAGCCTCGCTTCAATAACAACAATAATAATCAATCTGGTTTTCCTATATTCGAACGCCTACCACATTCTTGCAGTGAGGAAAACCAATTTATATTTCCAGGGAGGGGTTCCAGACCAGCGCTGGGTGTTCATGGCGACTGAGCTGACGCGACAGCCTCCTCGCCTGCCATCTGTGGGTTTCCTACGTGTTTACATGCGACACTTTTTAAAGCTAACGCCTTAATGAAAAATATTTCACGTGAACATTGACCTTTCCTCTTTGGCTTTCCCAAAGAAAGGGAACTGCCTCTCTAATTAGATTACGGTATGACTGCGATCCATTTTATTAAATATTCCACTAGAAAAACACTCACTCCCAGCAAAGTATGCACTTGCTTTGGGCTTGGCGTTGTGCTCTGGAGCTGCCGTCACTGGGTGGAAGCGTCGGCTTTGAAATGCCTGCCAAATTCCTTCGCCGGACCCCACCGCAGTAACGAGGCGGCCAGCGCGCGGATTTGCCCCGGAGTCCGCGGCGGCCCCGCCCGGCCCAGCGCCCAGCGCCCGGGGAGGAGGTTCGCGCTCGCCGCTCAGGCCGCACGTAGCGCGTCCAGGCGCGTGCAGGGCGCCGTCCCTCGTCCCCTGGGCAGGTGTGGGCGCTGCCAGGTGCTGAGGGAGACGCCGGTGGCTTTACCTGGAAAAACGGAAGAAGAGGTTAATGCGCAAATGTCCACGCGTGCTTGCGCGAGTACCCGTGTGCGGGCCTTTGGTCACTGTCCCCTCGTTCCCAGCAAGAGTTTCATTATGGACACGTCTTTCCTTACGTAAGGGAAAGCATCATTCCTCAAGTGTTTTAAAAACCCACTTTTATTGCTACCCTTAATGAACATAAGCACGGCTACTTTGGGGGGCCTGTTACGCCTCGCTCGAGATAACCCCAGTCGCTCTTCGGGCTTGTCCCTGGTTTCGCTTCCGCGGGTGGCTTTTCCGGAAGACCCACAGCCAAGGCGCAGCGCCCACGCTGCGCGCTCGTGCAGACGGCCGGCGCTCTCGGAGGTCCCTGCCCGCCCCGTCTGTGGCGACAGGAGCACCCCGAGTCGTCCTCTGGCGGGGAGCTCAGCTGGTGTCCGGGGACCTTGCGTTAGGCGCGCCCAGAGCGGCGAGCAGGCCACCAGGCTGCACCCCCGCAGCCCCGAGGTGCGCGCTCCCGCCTCGCGCTCTCTGCGGGCGGGTGAGACGTTTAAGCGGATGATGCTGAAAAACGCAGCGACACCCAGCGGTGCCGACGACATCCCGACATCCCGGCGCAGGAGGCTCTCTGACCCCTGACCCCACCCCGCCCCGCGCATCCTCTGACCCAGCAGTCCAGGCCGCGCAGGGGACCGTCCTACCCGGCTCGGCGGACTGTGCGCGCACACCTGCCGCCCGCGTGCACCTGCCGCCCGCGCACTCGGCGCGCAGTCGTGAGGCGCGCCCGCTCTGTGCAGGGACGTGCTGTGGCTGCGGGTGACACTGGGCCTGGGCACAGGGGCCCCTCCGTGGACTCAGACCCGCCACGACGCGCGGGCGAGTTGCCCTGGGCTGCAGCAGGGCGATTGGGCGATTCTGAACCTCCCACGGGTTCCAGACCGTTTGGCAGGGTTTTTACAACTTTCATCCTGCTCGTGCGCACGTTGGTTTGCGTCGGTGGCGGGGGTCGGTTTTCCCATTTACTACGTGAATTAATCCGCGGACCTGTGGGAAAGGCGGGGTTAGGGTTAGGGTCAGGGTTGGGAGCACAGTTATTCACAGATACGGGACGAGGACGGGCGGCACGACGGTGGCAAACGGCCAGATGGACGGACACGGAAGCCATCGGTGGCCTGGGCGGCAGCGCATCTAGACGCACGAGTTTACGGTAGACACTTTCTGAGCGCTCGCGTCGGTCAGACGCTGAACCGCACAGCATCTTGGTGGTTTCTGCGGACTCCCACGGGTCCGCCCCTGCCCCCAGGGGACAGTGTGAGGCATGTCGCTTCGGACATGTGACACTGCACATTCGTGGCTTCAGAGCAATGCTGATCTCCAGGCAGTGGGAGTCAGCCCCCCCCCCCACCGCTCCCCCCACCCCATTCTGACTGCACACTGACCAATACTGAGCCTTTGTGCAGAAAAACCTGTCACCACTTAAAACCATTCTCTCTGGTGTCGGGCAAAATCTCCAAAGCATGATTTCAACCCTCACTCTTCTAGTCCATGGGGAGGCTTTGCGACTTTATCGGCAAACCTGGCAGGTCCCCCCTCGTCCTTCCAACAGAGCAGTGAGGCCAGGATTAGCTTGAGCTCATCTGTAGTAGCCCGTTGGAGCCGCCATAACAAAATGCCGCAGGTGGCTGACTTAACCGACAGAAACTAATTTTCTCCCAGTTCTGGAGACAGGAAGTCCAGGGTCAAGGGCTCACCACTCGGTGTCTGGTGAGGACTTCCTCTTGGGTTGCAGACCCTACCTTCTCGCTGGGAGCCCACCTGGCCTTTCCTGGGTGTGTGCAGGGAGGAGGGGCGGAGTTCTCTGCTGCTTTGCTAATCCACTCAGATCCGGGCCCATCCTTACAACTCATCTGGTATAATTACTTCTTTACTCCGAACACAGCCCCACTGGGCCTCAGGACTCCAGCATAGGACTTTTGTGCTGTTAGGTCCTCGGCCGAAAGGCTATTCATTCAGAAAGTTATTTTACCCAGAGACCTATTCCTCCTACATGAAAAAAAAAAAAAGCGACAGGTACAACCTCTGCAGTGTTTTCGATGTATTTGGCAAAATAAATAAATAAATAAAGGTGGCAGTTTTCTTCTCCGGTGAGTGTTGTGATAAGTTATAACGTGCGATACATTAAAAAAGCGTAATAAATAATTTACTCATTCTTAAATAAGAGGGTCAACAGGAAACAATTAGAGAAGAAAATAAGGTAAGAACAACCAAGGATCTGGACAGCCCTACCTGCCAGGTTGATTTTATTGTCATTCACAGGATTTTATGTCCGACGACTGCAGAGTGCCTGGCGAGTCCCCAAGATCAGCCACGTGCAGGGAGAGTAAACGAGCTCAATAACTTGAGAAAGACCGAACCCCACAGAGTGTATTCTCTTACTGCCATGAGGACGAAATGAGAAATCAGTAGATGTAAAATACCCACAAAATCTCCAAATACTCAAAAATTAAAGAACACACTTTGAAGTAACTTATCGTTCAAAGAAGACAGCATAGAGACATTTTAAAAGATTCCCAACTGGTCAAAAATGAGAACATAACATATCATCATTTATGGGATGCAGCTAAAGCAACTCTTGCAGGGAAATTCGTAGCTTTACGTACCTATATTAGAAAAAAATCTAGAATAAATTATATCCTAACTTCTCACTCAGCTTGCCCTTGACATCGAAAAGAAAAATCGGGGGGTGGGGGACGCACTGAGGACTCCACCCTGTGCAGGAAGTGTGTGACAAAAGCGAGAAGGTGGCACGGTGCTTGCTCGCTCAGGCGGCACCTCTGGGGGGCGTCTGAGGCAGGGGCCTTGCACGCGAGACACTGCGCATTTTGTCCTGTGACCTCGCGGTACAAAACGTGTCAGGACGCTGTAGCCCGTTCTTCCTCCGGGTCGGTTTGCCCCCATCCCGTCCCGGCTCACGGAACGCCGTGGATCCCGTCTAGCCTCCGCGCTCCACGTGGCTCCAGAGCCCTCACACCATCGCGTTTCCTTCTTCATCCGTAAAACGCCCCTCGAACCTGGCTTTCCTTAACTTTGAGGTCATTGGAAAGAAATGGCGAACTCGAGAAGAGGGACGTTTTGTTAGCGAATGTTCACTTACGCAACCGCAGGCAAATTTGGAAGAGCCTGGAGGAACTGAGGCTTCGTGCGAGTCCTTGCGGTCTACTACACACAGAGGGTGATGTTATCGTCTTTCTTCTTTAATTTTAAACACCTGACATCTCCCTGGAGCAGATGGCAGAATTATAATTCACCCAGTTAAAGTTTTGAATATAACATCCACGAACGGCGGAAGGGTGGTGGCCCCGGCGGTCACAAGCTTGAGCTGCACAGATCAGGTTGACGGGAGGAATTTCTGATGCAGCTTCACAGCCCTCGCAATGTGCTGCGCACTGCGCATGCCCCTGCTCAGCGACCGCACGGGGCAGGCACTGCTGCCGCCGTCAGTACAAAATGAGGGGCGTGCCCAAGCCGCGTAGCCAGGGACCGGCGAGACAAGGCGTCTGTGCTTGTGACGACCACTCGATCCCACCTCGCACCCAAGGCAGGCGAACTCCTTGAGTTCCAGCTGGAAAAACAGTAAATAAATAAGTCATTATTTTAAGTCAACCTCAAAGCCGCGGTGCCATCGACGGCCAGACTCAGTCACAAGTGGACGAGGTTCTGAAGAGCTGGCATGTTTCACACAAAGCATAAATAAGTGCTGGGCGAGGTCATTCATGAAATGCAGTTGGAGTGGCATCGTGTGTGACAAGCACTTGATAAATATGAGCGAAAAACGTTGATAAGAGGAAGGCAAATCAACACTGGTGCTCGGGGGTTCGCTTCCTAGGGGTGGTGTGTGGGGTTCGGAAACCGATCCCCTTGTTCTTGGATGAGCAAACTGACAAGTTAAGCCTCAGGTCTGGGGGGCACGGTGGTTTCAGGTTGAAATCTGAAATTGGTCAATCTAGACCAGTTTAAATCTAGAATCGGTCCACATCAGGATATGTAAGCGAGGGGTCAGACAGAAACGGCGGGGCGAGCTTTCCTGCTGGCCAGACCGTCGGACGTAGAGTGCGGGCGCTGTTAACGGTGTGGCAGACCCGGCGCAGTCTGTCTGAGGCTTGGCTTTCCGTTCTTTGAAACACCCCACTTCTTTTCAGCACGTGACAGAGCCCTTCTCTGGCCGCCCAGGGCAATTTTAAAATGTGCTGACCTGCTACGTTTTTTTACAAAAATATATCCGTCTCTGCCTGGTGGGGTACTACATGTTTACTTGTTTATTTTCTGCATTCTTCACAAAAGGTCGGGGACTCAGTCCACTGCTCTGTCCCTGGAAACCTGCACGGTGACGCACACGCAGTCAGTATTCCTAGACTGACTCGATGGGATGAACGGATAAATCTTCCTTGCGCTGAAGCTAACTGCAGCCGGGTTTGCATCTTTTGAGTTGTCACTGACCCGCGAGAGCAGTAGCTTGGCCACAGTGCTCAAACGTGTCAACGGTTTGGTCAGCATGAGTCTCAGGGTGGGTCTCTCTCGAGTCGTGTTTACTTGGTGTCTGTTTGCTTCCTGGATCTGGACGTCCGTCTCCTTTCCCGACTGAGGGCAGCCCTCAGCCATTACCCGTTAGGGCAAGCTTCCTGCTCCTGGGCCTGTCTCTTCTCCTTCCGGGACCCCTGCGCGGGGACCGCGGCTTCGCCTCGCGACGCCCGTCCCTCCCTCGGGCTGTCTTCACACGTCTCCGCAGTTGTTCTTGCTGCTGCCCTGGGGTGGGGGTGGGGGGCGATCCCCGCTGCCCCGTCACTGGCTGAGCCGGTGCTTTCTCCCCCTTGACTGACTCTGTCGTCGAACCCTCAGTTCCAGGACAGTATTCTGCCATTTCTTTCCAGCACCTTCTTTTACGTCCTGTTTATCAAAATTCGGACCCTTCAGGCATTGCTCTTCTGACCTGGGCGCACCTCCTTGTGGCTGGTATTTTGCGCTCTCTGTTGGGCAAATCACTTCTCTGAATTTCATTAGGATCTGCTCTGGAGTTTTATTTTATTTTATTTTTTTTGAGAGGGGAAACATATTCTCCTTTTCTTCATTTTCCCTGACTCTCTGTGTTGTTTTCCGCACATTAAGTGAAAGAACCACCTCTTCGTGTCCTGACAGGGTGGTCTCCTGTCAGTCAGCCCAGCCCACGCTGCTGGCGCTCTCTCAAACTTTTGTGATCGCCTCAGCTGCCTTCTTTGTTCTCAGTGGCTCCCGGCGGTTGAGGGTGTGCCAAGATCCATCAGCGTCCCGGAGAGGGGGGTCACACTCGGCACCTCGTGGCAGGCGAGGCGGAGGCCAGCCCCGCACGGGGCGGCTGGGGAGGCACGGAGTCGGGGCCCTCCCTGGGAGGTGGGCGCGTCTGCCCGTGCCCACCGTGCTGGGCCCTGGGCTGCGGAGGGCCGCGGGCCGCTCTGAGGCGCGTGCTCATTCACGGTTGTCACCCTCGGGCCGCAGCTCTTCAAGCGTGAAACAGACTCGTCTCCAGGAGAGGCCGGGAAGGGGCCGTTTTCTGCCTGCGCCCCCTGGCCGACCCCGGGAGCCACTTGAGTTGAGTGTGGTTGTACCCACAATGAATTGCTTCCTTGTTTGCCATAGACTCATGGGTCTCGCATACACAAACCCCACTGGCTCTCAGAGCTGGGTGGTTTGGGGGGCCCGTCCCTCAGGTGGGAGTCTGAAGAGTAGGTTCAGTAGACGAGGGATCCAAGCCCTACGCTCCGCAAGGAGGGGCTGGAGAATGGGGGTGCCCTCCCCACTGTGGTGGGGGCGGGGTTTATGGAGAGAGTGTACCCCGGTCTCGCCTGCCCGATTTGGTGAGGGCACTTTCTCATTTGCCTGACAGGTAGGAATCACTATCCCCATCTTTGTGGACACACCGATTCTTACTGTTTTTATAACTCACAAACACATTAGAAATGAAAAAGAAGTTTGAGACGCTTTATGATGAATGTAACTTTACACCGTTCTATATATAATCAGAGCTGCTGCACACACAGAAATCATTTAGTTTTTTATTAACATTATTCATTAAAATAAATTGCAATCATTAAAATCTATGAAAATCAGCTATGGATTATACTAAGAAGAAATGGAATAGTACCTAATTTCAATCAATTAAAATTTAAATTATATTGTAGTTAATAGTCTAGCAATGATCGAGAGAAAAACATGACTGAAAAAAGGAATTAAGACTAAGTTGCATGGGACGTGACGATAGTTTACCTGTGGAAATAAAGCATACGATGACGATAGCGCACAGCCGAGGCCACCTCCAGGTGTTCTGATTCAGCAGGTAAGGGGCGGGACTGGGCATTTATGTTTTTGACACATTCTCAGCAACTCCGCTGCTGCTTGCCAGGGATCAGTCAGTCTTCGAGAGCCACCAAACTTCGGATTCTACGCTTTTCCAGTACAAATCTCAGCAAGCTTTTTTAAAAAAGAAGCTCACAAACTAGTTCTAAAGAGTGCATAAAAATGAAAAGAATATAGGATAGCCGAAACCACCTTGGAAAAAAGGCTAGACGGCAACAGGCCTTAAACCGCCTGGTGTGGAGACGTGTTACGTGGCGGCCACGTCACGTCCTGACGGTGTTTGCAGAGAGACGAACGGACAGGAAACCGTCCAGAAGGCCAGTCCGCCTATGACAGGCTTGGTCAGTGCAGCTCAGCAGGTGCAGGGTCGCCCGTTCAGCAACTCTCGCTCACACTCGCTCACGCCGCCGGGTGGCCACAGAGGAAATAAATAAATAAACCCTGACTCCGAAATCGCGCCGTAAATTAAAATACGCCGGAGAATATCACAGGCCTAAATATAGAAGGCGAAAACCACAAAAATTCTAGCCAGTAACAGAGAGACTACGAATGCTACTGGCAAAAGCTTCTTGGAACGCAGAAGGTGCAAAGCAGAAAAGCAACCTTACGTAGATTCCACCAAAATGCAAAACCCTTTCTCCTCCAAAGAGACAATTAAGGAAAGAAAAGCCAGTGGCAGGGAGAGGATAAGCTCCATTCAGATATTTGACAAAGGACTTTTATACAGAATAAACAATACCTACGTCAATAACAAGACAGCAAAAAAGTTTCGACAGACCCAAACTCCGGGGAAAAGACAGGCAAATGGTCCGTGGACTTGAGAGAAAAAATGCTCAAGGTTATTTATCACGGGGAATTGCAAATAAGAGCACAGTGTGTTTCACCACACCCCACATGGAAGAGTTAAAAGGCAAAGACGGGTGTGCGGAGTGTGGGGGGCAGCAGGGCACGTGGCTCCGAGTTGTGTTTCGGAAGTCCTCTGACGTTAAAGGCGCGCTTGCCACGTGACATGGCAGTTCCCCGCTCGGGTATTCGCCCGAGAGGAGCGACAGTTCTCGGGCCCCAACCCCGAGACGTCTCCGAGTGGCTGGGGAGTTGCTGAGCAAGTCGCCTCGTGTTTATGCACGGGAATAACCGCTCAGCGCGTAAGAGGAGAAAACGCCCGTGCACTTGACGGCAAAAACGTGCCGAGCGAACAGGGCCAGGCAGGAACGCGTGTCACATCCTGCGCGAGCCCGGCTATGTGCAACCCCGGAACTATGCTTCGTGTACGGTGACGAAAGCGAGGTCAGTCTTGTCTGACCGTTGGAGGTGCAGGGACGCTTCCCGGCTGGGGTGACAGGGACATGTACATGCAGGGACGCTTCCCGGCTGGGGTGACAGGGACGTGTACATTCACGCTTGTCCAAACGGACCAAATTGTGTGTCCAAAGTGGCTGTATCACACCGCAGGTAAATTACACCTGCAGACAAGCAGCTCCAAAAGGCAAGGCCCAGAGAATGTCTAGGGTACCACCACCGCGGGAGGCGGGGGGACCGTGGCCTTCTTTTGGAGTCGAACTTTATTTTAAAATATTTTAGAGGGTAAAATTCAATATTACCTCTTGAGAAACCTGTTGAATTTCTAATGACATACATATTACCCTTACATTCATGATATAAATGATTAGCTGAAGATTTTCGAGAAAATTTGCCCTGGTAGGCCATTTATACACGAAACAACATGTGTATGTGTGCAAAATTAAACGGCTCAAGTTTCTCACACTCGTAATTATACTGTGTCATCTTAGGTAGGTACAAAATAACACCCAGTCCACATCCTGATGATATTTGAGCTCCAGAAAACCATCCAATGACAATGCCTCCCTCTGACAAAAATGTTATTATTTTCCCCTAATCTCTCTCCTGCAAGAATGCAAGTATCGTCAATACTTACAACCCAAAGACAAAAAAAAAAAAAAGCCAGAAGAAAGGCCAGGTTGTTCTTTGTCACTCTGACAGTTTAATTTTTGCCTTGGTTAAATGAAAATGGTTGATGGATTTTAATTTCATTTTAGCCCTTGGATTCCAGGGTAAATAATTCATCTCTTATGATGAAATGTAGTCATGTTTCATAATTCCGTCATCGACTGTCACTGTAGCTCTGAGTCCTAAGACCTTTGATCCTTAGAGGGGGTTTAGCAAATTTCCCGGGGCGCCGCGGACGGATACCTTTCAGCAGCCGCCGATCAGCGGGGAGGGGCGCGCTCGGTGCGGGGGCGTCTGCCGCGGTGACCCTCTTTCTGCAGATTGTAAGGACGCGCAGCACAAGCAATATGGCAAGTGCTTCCAGTTGCGATTTATTTAAAACTCGGGAACAGAGAAAACAGGGGCGGAGAGGGAAGCTGCGAAGACATTTTTAAGCCTGAAGTGTAAGCTAGACTCCCGAATTTAGGAGGAGACAGAAGAGCCGAGCGAGGCGTGAAAGAGGGGTGCGGGCTCCCGACACGCAGCATCCCGCGTGAGGAGGTCCCTGGCGCGCCTGCCCCTGCAGGCCCCACGGTTTCCGGGGAGTCCCCAGGAGAGGCCCCAGCAGAGGGGGAGCACATTCCCTGGGCGGGGTGGCAGTCCCTTCGACCCATCAGCAGCTCCATCTCGTGACCGCAGAACCTTTCGCACGTCTCCTCTTCGGGGAGAAGCCAGTGTTTTACATGGCTTGCGGGGGAGAGGAGCGGGAGGCGTCGTTAGCAGCTGGGGCCCTGCAGACGCCAGCGCCTGCCGTGTAAGCCGCGGGTGCGGGTGTGCACGGCTCACGCACGCACGCGCGCACACATGCATGCGCGCACACGGCGTCCCGGAGGCTCCCAGTGCTGGCGGGCAGGTAGCTGTGCGTTCACGTGGCCTCTTCTGCACCTGCGTGCAGGAGAGGGAGCGCGGTCTGGCGCCCCTTCTTCTAAGCGTGCCGATGTCCTCGTGCGGCCCGACCCCAGGCCCTCGCCTAGACCTGACTCCTTCCCAAGGCCTGTCCCCACACACAGCCATGCTGGGGATTAGAGCCCTAACGTTCGGATCTGGAGGGACATGATCACTCACCCTGTAACACAGTATATAATAGATCTCATCCCCGCCGCTGATTTTCATGAAAGTGTGTGCATGTGTGCATGTGTGTGTGTGTCCGTGTGCGTGTGCACACGTGCGTGCACGCGTGTATGCACATGTATATGCATGTGCATATGTGTATGTGTGTGCATATGTGTGTGCGTGTGTGTACGCACACCTGTGTGCGCGCGTGCATGTGTGCGTGTGCGTGCATGCTGGTGGAGGTCGGTGGGGTCATTTACTGCGGTGGTTCACACCCAGGGGATGCCTCCGGGCGTCGGGGTGTGGGCTCCCGGGCGGGGTCCCAGTGGGGGTGTAGGGGCCAGCGCCCGCACAGCCACCCCGCATGCGCAGCGGGCCAGCGATGCGGTGTCAGTATTACATCACTCGATGCCACTCCTTTCCGGCCGACAAGAGCGATCGCCTTTGCGACATTTATTTCCTGATTTGTGTGAGAACGTGTCGGGTCCTCTCACGCGATGATCGCGGGGCGCTGGCAGGTGGGGGGTTGCTCTGGGCGTCTGGTCTCCACCCACCAGGCATCTCGAGGCACGTATAAACGGTCTTCGTGGTCAGTGACCGGTAGGACAGGCGTGGGTCAGAGGGCGGGGCGGGAAAGGGACAGGGGAGAGAGCAGCCACCGGGAACTCGGGCATTGTTGGCGAAACCAGGTGAGCAGCTGACTCTGACGTGCACCGGAATTGGAGCATTGAAGGGGACGAGGACAATCGGGTAGACTGCACACCACACAAAAAGCGGTGACAGCGACGATGACAGTGAGGACTCCTACCTCGCGGTCATGGCTTCGCAAGTGCATAAATATTTGTGACCACTCCCGCCACCTTCAGCTGCATGTTCAGCGCCACCCACATGTTTCCAAGTCGCTGGCCCGTGTTTTGGTCTTAACATAAATGTTACTTCTTTCGTGCTCCCTGGCGGCTCAGCTTTCAGCTCTCTCTAATTTCACTGGGATAAACACAGCCAAGTATTTTCTTCCAAAATACATCCACGGTCCATCCAAGGTTTTTCCTAAGACAGAGTCCCAGGACACCAAGCAAAAACTAAACCATGTAGTGTAAACAAAAGCAACTCCGTTTACAAAAATCCAATGTCAGATTGAGCAGGGGAAGCATGTGTCAACGCCACTCGCCGTCGACAGATGTTACAGGTTGCGGTGGTTTGTTTGTTTTCTTAATCTCCGTCCGCTGCATTTTAAACCTCAGCGAACGTAAGACTCACCTGGTCGGCCCAGGAACACGGATGTTCCCAGGATGCGCGGAGCATCCGACTCACCGTTTGGAGTAACTAATAGGAAACTGCAGCTTTCGCACGATCGGAAGAGAGTGAGGAGGCGGTTTTATACGTGGCTCCCACAGAGGAACCGTTTCGGTCCCAGTGTTTGTCATGTTCGTTGTCCCTCTGCTTACTTTCGACGATAACAACCGTCATGAAGATTAAGCACAGGGCACCCCGATCGCCACAGCTGCGCGCGGGCCCCGATCCCCCAGCCTCTGCGGTCTCGGGCTCTTCCTGCCGTCCCGGCTGCCGCGGGGCCCTCTGGGCTGTCTGGATGTCAGGACAGCTGCCTGACGCAGAAACCAGCAGGGATGTTTCTAATTAGAGCTGATGATCAGCTACTTTGAAAACATTTCAGACACTGTTTACCAAGGGCGATGTACAGATTTAACTCCGACTTCGTGGGAATATGTTCAAGGGAGCGGGTGTCAGGGCCAAGCATTACACAGCCGCTCAAGATTGCCGGTCATTCAGCCACGTCCTCCTCGAGGAAGGTCCTCGTGGGGAGGCGAAGCATCGCTGGAACCTCGCTTTCTGTCGTTTCTGTTGGCGGACAGACATAAAGCCTACGTGTATCGGAGTTACGAACTTGGGGTTGTGCGAGGAGAAACGCATTAGCTTTGGGGGATCGAACGCCTCAGATGCGCCCGGAGAGACCATGTTTCTGAGCCACGATGTGGGAACTCCCCAACCAGGAGGGGCAGAAGTAGATACTCCTTCTGAAGACTTGGCAGTCATAAATTAAAAAAAAAAAAAAAAAACAAAAAAAAAAAACGATTAATTTACAATCGAATAAACTTGTCGGAGTCTTTCATAATTTAACCTGTCAGTTAAATAGAAGAGCTTCGAAATATATTAATTAGGTCAGATTAATTTTCCCTTCTCCTTCGTTTCCTGGTTTCTCGGCTCAGTGGTTAGATATTTAGATGTAAGACGTAGAGGGACATAGATGAAGTGCTCTTGAGTGAGTAGATAATAGAGATAAATATAGAGAGACGCATAAATGTATGTAATCATACAGGTGGGTAGATATAGATGGATAAACATATGTGCACATTACACATACAGATAGTGCTACGATCTTGGCCAAATATACCCAATGGAAACAACAATCGCGTGAGGTCATGGGAAGTACACCGGAAGCCTTTACTCCGGTTCCAGAAATACAGTCGTTGTAGCCATTTTTACTAAAGAGAGAATAAACAACTAAAGAAAAAACTTCTCCATAAGCTAAACACGGAGCGCACTGTTCACGGCGGGTTAGTGTCTGAGCCGGAGAGGACGCTGTAACCTGCGTCTTGCAAACAGCCGGCGAGTAGCCAGCAGCAGCCTCGCCGTTTCCCCCACTGCACGCCTTCCTCGGTGTGTGTGTGTGCGCGTGCGTGTGTGTGTGTGCGCGTGTGTGTGTGTGTTTGCTGAGCTCCTGGGCCTGGTGCACCGCCGGCCAGGGGGGAGTCCCGAGGGCGTCCCCGGCTGAGTCCCTTAGTGACGTGGCGCTCACTGTCTTTCCTCAGTGGAAAATGCAGGCATTCTTGAGCCGTGAGGGATCATTTGCAATTATTTCAAGGCTACTAGGAAAATAGCTAATGACCCAGGGCCCGGGGCTCGCGCCCTCTGCCCCGCCTGCAGCCACGCACGCACCAGCTCCTGGGGGCCGGAGGCCACGCGCCAGGCCAAATGCCAGCGGCGAGAGCAGACAGAAGCAGGCGGTCCACCGCGGGGCTGGGCCACGCACACGCACACGCAGCACATGCACACGATGCACACACACGCGAAGTGCATGCAGCACGCGCACACGAAGCACATGCACATGACACACACGAACCACGCGCACACACACGCAGCACATGCAGCACACGCACGCGCACACGAAGCACACGGACTGAGGGGCCGAGCAGGCTGCGAGCCCCCAGGTGAGATGCCCACGGCGAAACAGCGTATTAGAAACAGGTGGCTCTCCACAGGGCCGGACGCAGGAGAGCTGGTTGGTAGCCTGCAGGACGGGTATGAAGAAAAGACCCTTTTTTGAAAAACGGAAATTTTAACAGACAAAAGAAAACAGCATGGAGAATGGAAAAAGTGTCTCACGAAAGACACGGAGTGTATGTGACCACAGTACCAGGGAGAGGACAGAGGCCAGGGACAGATCGGGATGTCTCAGGTCGCGAAGCTCACAAGTCCCCACCGGCTTCACCTCCAGGATGGCACATTCTGATGAAACGCAAAAATCGAAGGCAGAGAAACTCGCGAAGGCAGCCCGAGAGCCCGTTCCGGGGCGGGGACCGGAGGCCACGTGCGGATTTCTCGCAGAGACCTGGCGGCAGGACGAGAGAGGCGTGTCACGCTCAGCGAGCTGAAGGCCCCGGCGGACCCGGGACGCCCCGCCCCACGAGCGGTCCCCCAGGGCGGAGGGCGGCGCAGACCCCAGGCCAGACCGGGCTGCTCTGCTCTGCAGCTGTCACAAGCCACGCTCGGTGGGGCCCTCCGCGTGGAGAAGGACCAGTGCCAACCAGGAACGCAAAATCCCAGAGACGTGATGGTCACAGGGAGGCCAGACGCACGGTCAGAGTCAGAGCGCCCACCCCGGCAGCAGCGGGGGGTGAATCATTGATTACTCCCGCACGAAGATTAACAGACAAGGAGGTAAAAATAACTACGCAACGATCAGTTTTTCTCAGGTACATGCTGTAAAAAGGTGTGAATTGTGACATCAGAAGCAAAACGGGAGGGGACAAAGTGTCGAGCAGACAACGTGTCATCACCTCAAAATAGACTGATACGGTCAAGCTTGGTGGCGCTGAAAGCGAAAATAATTGATATTATCAAAACGCCCGTTCTAGCCAACGCGATGTACCGAGTCTCTGCAGGACCTATGAAAATGCCGATGGCGTTTTTCACAGAAGTAGGATCAGCTTGGCCAGATAAACTACGGGACACTCGGGGCATTGTTTATCTGAAATTCAACTGGATCAGGAGTCCTGTGTGTTTATTTGCTAAGGCTGGTGCTGCTCGGCCAGACACAGGGGTCATTTATGAGGACGTTTGACCACGGGGTGGGGCGTCTTGGGGACTCCTGGACTCCATGAAACAAGGGCTGGGGAGGACTTTTCTCCTTCATGCATTTTTGAATTTTTTGATTTTCGAGCCATGTAACTGCATTGCCTATTCAAAAAGAATAAATAAACAAAAATAGGTAAAGCTAAACATTCACATGAAAACCATGTACCGTGAAATGAGATTTCTCTTCTATTCGGTCTGTGGTGAAAGCATGCCCCAGCTCTCACCCTGTAATTTGAAAATGTAGATGTCCACCACTCGGTGAAAGCCGAGACATTCTGCGATTTCTCTATGTTCGAAGCCTGAGACTCTCTGGGCTGCTCGGGGGCCCCCTTCAGCAGCGGGGGAAACAAATCAAACATCTGAGGTTCAGGATCGGGGATGAAAGTGTCACACAGTATTATTCTTGAGGCGGCAAGCCCAGCCAGGTTTTTGAAATCTTCCCAAATCCTTCCAGCCTTTGACAGCTTCTCAGATAACTCGCATGGCCAGGCCAGCGCCAGGTGCAGGAAGCCGAGGAGGAGTGTGAGGCGCGGCCCCCGAGTGTGGCAGGCTGCCTGTCAGCACCTGGGGGCTCACGCACACCCACACGCACAGAGACACGTGTGCACGTGAGCGGGCGTGTGCAGGGAACGTGAATTGTCCAGGTGGTTAGCAAGGTGGGTTCTTATCCTAACAAAGCAGACATAACACGACCCACGCCAATGATGCAGAAAGTGGAAAAAAAAAAACAATTTTTAATTCTTTGGTTTCTCATTTTAAAAATAACATCACGAAGCTAACACAATGAGTGATTAACTTTTTGACATGAATATCTTTATCGTTACGTTAAAATGACTTTTCTTTTTCTTTTTTTTTTTTAGATAGAAGGTATGACAAAATTATAATCCGAGGATCCTTAACCAGTAAAAATATAGCTTTCACATCTGTTTCTTTTCTCTTAAGCTTTGATTTTTTTCACGTAAGCAAATGACTTATTTTAGAGGCTCAAGTAACACGAATCAGAAGAGAGATTTTAAGCAGAAAATGTTCGAAGGTATCGTCGCTTGGCAAAAGCACAGGGCAGCCAAGGTAGAGATTTTCATTGTTGGGCATTTTGAAAGAAGAGTTTATAAACGCGATAGCCGTGGTTGTAACTTCCGCCTCATGCCAGCTGGCTCAGGCACCCTCAGACTTTTTTTGGCAAATGGTCAGATACGACACACACTTTAAGCAGCTGGGTTAGTCTGACAGCTCTTACCAGGACCCTTCATCTGTCCTACAGAGACACAAGGCTATTTCATTACAGCCTGATTGGAGAATGCGCACGCATTTATTCCTAATCGAAACACATAACTGTGAGTCTATGGCCGTGCTACCCTGAACAAGCCCGACCCCGTCTGATCTCGGAAGCTAACCGAGGTCGGGCCTGGTTAGTACTTGGATGGGAGACCACCTGGGAAGACCAGGTGCTGGAGGCGTAAATAAATAAATAAATAAAAATAAGGGATTGTGAACTGACAAATTCCTTGTAGTCTGTGAGGTTGACCAAGGGTTGCCTCACCTGAAAAAAAAAAAGAAAAAAAGTAACTATGAAATCCCAAATGAAAGATGTTATAAGTGAAAGCTCATAAATTTATTGTTTTTTCAGTATATGTTTTTCTTTTCTTTTTAATATCCGGTTTAATTTCATTCCGAGAAAAAGTAACAGTTACTTTTGTGTATTGCTTGCTCTTTAAAATATGAATCAAGAGAACACCACAATACAGAATAGAGATTTCTCTAAATAAGACTGGAATTCTTAGCTTAGCATGCTCTTTTTTTTTTTTTTTTCTTTTTTTTGGGGGGTCTGAGATTATAATCGAAACGGTCTTGGTCTTTCTTAAAAGTTCACAGTCTCCCTCGGGATGATATTCAATGTTTCACTTGAGAACACTATGTCCTTCCCTAACCTACTTACAGGGGCAGCCAGATGTGTGGCTAGATTATGAGGGACAGCTCCGCCAGCTTGTCCCAACAGCTAAGCATATGCTGACCACTTACTGCATCTCAGAATCCGTCCTCACCTCCACAGAAAGAGAAAAAGGAAATCTTGCCTTCAGCAGCACACAGGCCTGGGCCTCGATATTTTGATCAATGTTAAAAGGTGACACGCTTTCTGAGAAGTAAACAAAAACTCCTTTTGAAAATATGTATGGGGTTCAGATGAATTATAAAAACTAGCGTCTTGGCTGCAATCACACTGAAGTCAAAGTAGAATTCACAATCGTTGTCGTTATCAATGACGGCCACAATTTCTCAGTGGACATTCTTTTTTCCCTGCAAGTTTAATAGTGGGTTGTCTAATGTTAAAAGCCTTTGCTGTCAAAGCCACGTGAAACACGTTAGACATCTCCCGAGCCAAACAGCTAAGGTAAATCACGCAACGTAAAGCGCCTCCACCACCACCCCTTTCTACACATTAAAGATGGGGTTCGCTTGCAGTCGTAACTAATGGCAACCAGCCACTCGCTTAGAATTATTACTGCTTGAGGAAAATGTACATATGAAAGTATATTGAAAAAATAAACAAAGAAATAAGTACTTTCATACATGTGCTTACGCACAGCTCTGGACAAGTAGGCTAAATCTCTAGCAATTACTAAAAAAGGATAATATGTTGCTAAAATTTGGTTATATAGCCTATGACTGTGTAGTTTTTAACATTTCAAGTTAATTCACATAATTAACTATGCTAGCTACATAGAGAGCTAACATAATTTTATCTATATACCTAAATATATTGTCTTTATTCACAGAAACCCTGGTGAGATAAATAGACTATCCTAAGGAATTTACAAAGATACTATTGGAACTAAATAATTGGATTAGCAGGGAGGAGGGAGGAGGGTGTAAGGTAACTGTCTAAAACCAATTGTAAGTCAATATACTAGCATTTTAACACTAGCACTAAAAAACAAAAGGTTACCGGAATACGTTGCCTCTTAAGGATGAATTTCGGAGACACCACGTGAGCCCCGTCACCCGACAACCCCCAACCGTGCTCGAGGGTGTGTCGTGAGGAACTGAGGGTACACAACCCTTGGGGCCGAACCTTAGAAGCAGGGTGCCGCATGAGAGGAGGCGGACTCAGGGACCACACGCTCATAGATTCATTTACAGTGATTCCCTGAAAACACTCCGCGCTGGCTTCGAGCATGTCGCTGGCCTCCCAGGGCAAGGTCCGCTGAAACCACCTCCAGGCAGGGGCGTCCAGAGACGAGGGACGTACGAGGGACGTTTTCACACGTGGGGTGCGGTGGTGCTTTCCGGGGCATTTGCTGTTGTCAGGGTCATTCAGCCACACACCTGAAATGGCATAAGGTGTATGGAGAAAGGAGACGAACTGCCACCCTCTCTTCATTTGGAAAATGCGAGCGGGCAGAGGGAAAAGGTACAGGGCCAGGAAGACGGGCCCCAAGCGCGGGCTCGGAGTTCCACCCTCCAGGGGACCGTGATCCGTCCCCGCCCAAGAAAACGTGTGGACATGCAGGGGGCCAGTGCCCGAGGGAGAGGCAGGCCTGGGGTGGTGCCCACTGTGCCGCCTGCCCCGGAGCACCTTATTTCCGTGGTCAGACAGGCACGGAGCTCAGGACAAAGCAGGGGGCACGAGGGAGAAGGGTGAGGTTTCCGGGCCGTGCGGGCGGGAGCTGGAGAACGTGGTTCACGTCTGAGCCCGAGGAGGACCGGAAGGACCTGGGGGCCTGAGTCTCCACCTCGGCATCCTTCCTCAGCAGCGAGACTGAGAGGGACAAAAGCCAAGGAGGACGGATGGCCAGGAGAGCTTTTGCTAGGGCAGAGAGACTTCCAGAACAGCGGTGCGCCAAGTGGTCGTGCAGGCGGTAACAGCGCAGGCGGTGACGGTGCAGGTGGTGACGGTGCAGGTGGTAACTGTGCAGGTAGTGACAGTGCAGGTGGTGACGGCGCAGGTGGTGACCGTGCAGGAGGTAACAGTGGAGGTGGACAGCATCACCTCATCCAGCCCCCGGCGCTCAGTTTGAACACAGAGTACCTCACGTGATAAGGGCCGAGTCCCTTCGAGGACAGGGTCTCTCAGCACAGGGACAGGCGTGTGCTCTGAGTCTCCCGCCCTTCTTTCTAGGGCGTCCGCCAGCATCCTCCAGGTGCACTGGGCAGGAGGCTGCCCGGTCTTTCTGTGGGTTACTAGGATGGGACATGAGGTGCCCCACACTTCTGGAGACCCGTGGCCACTGCGGCCCGCCGCGGCCTCAGCCCTATCTCCAGGCCCCGTGGGAATGTGCCTTCGTCTTCTCGACGTTCCAATGACCAGCACAGTGGCCCATTCCCCGGATGACATAACTCTAACTGGACAGAGGTGCCAAAATCCCTCAGATGTGACGCTGGGTGGCGGGGTCCTTACAGGAAGGCCTTCCCCACTCAGCCTTCCGGCAAACGGCTCACCCCCATTAAGGCCTTACCCGAAAGTCTGAGTTTCGGCAGAGCTGCCCTGATTACTCTGCTGCAAACCCCATTTAATGTGACATGCACTTTTGTGGGGGCCTCATCTGTTAATGAGGGGGGAAGGGAAAATATGAAAATGAAATAAAAGAGGGGCTTCGAGTGAACCGATGACAATAGCACATCGTACCTGCTGGAATGTCATTTATCTACTTCTTTGATTCCAAAACCCAAAACAAACAAACAAAATCTTTGAAAAAAGGTATCCTGCATCGTGTTGTACGATCCCATGTAGTTTGTGTTATTCACACACGTACCTATGTGCAGTAGGTGTATAAAAATATACCCTCAACCTTCAAGAATATGGGTGTCTGTGGGAGGTGGGGCTTTAGGCATATTTACGGCAAACAGGAAAGTCTCTGTCCAGTCTCTATGGAAACACAGATGCCTCGTGTGGTTTTCTGTATTTTTATCCGAGTTTCATCACTCATTGTTCTTAAAACGAACCAGAGAGGAACAGCAAAGGGAAGGGGGAGAGCAGGGGGCAGCTCGCGAGTGGCCCCGAGGCCATCGTGGCACGTTCGGGCTGTGTCCTGGGGGAAAAGGCAAGCCACCGAAACATCCCCGAAGCAAAGGAGCTGCCCGTCACGGCCCCCCTTTTGTGGGAATCACTCTGGCTCTGATGTACAGGACGCACTGAAGAGAGACCAGCCGGGAAGCGGGGTGCCCGGTGCAAGGCAGCGGGTGGCTGGAATGTGCAGAAGCAGCAGGGGTGACCAGGACGGGGAAGTCAGCGGGAGTCCAAGGGACACCACGCCACATCCTGTCTCGGTGACAACGGGGCTCCTGATCACGAGGCCTGGGGAAAACGGACTTAAATGGCTCCTTTTAATTGCTAAGTTAGTAAAGTCTATAAAATTTAATGGTTGCCATTTTTTTCCCTCCAAGTGCATTGCCTTTTATTAACACTGTATGAATTTAACTTCTATGAAAATAAATCAGAAATTACTCACACGAACTTTTTCTTAAAAAAATTGACAGCCATCAATTTATAGTGCTTAACTTATAAAATCCTGTGTAGATTAAAAGTATAGCAAAATTATACATATTAAGGGAGAGAAAATAAAATCCTAATGAGTAAAAGGGAAAAATAAAAGTCGTATCCTGCAGTTTCAAAAGATAGTTTGGGTAACAGTGAGTAAATAAACATCAAGGAAATGCATGCAGGATAATCAATCAAATGGAAGAGCAACCAAGTTCCTACTGGTTCTCGCAATACGTTAAAAATTTAAATTCATCTTCCTCGGTGTTTACGTATATAGCTCACAAAGATAGAAAATTTAATACAGAAAGTATGCATGCTTTTTTAAATTTACAAAATTATCCAGAGTAATGATACACGCGAGCGTTTGCTTTACAAGCCATGCCTTCGTAAAGGCCTTTGCGGATGCTGCTGCAGAGCTGTAATTGACCCGCGGGTCACGCAGGTTGGGGGGTGGCCAGGGAAGGTGACAGAGACAAATCGAGTCCTTTCCCACTCGTGCTGCATCCTGCGGGGAGGGCCCAACGCTCAGGGACGTCCTCTCTGTGAACCTGGCCCCACGTCTCGTCCCCTGGGCACCCCAAGGATCCGTCTCATTGCACTTTTTTAAAAAACGCAGTTTACACATTTGCAGCCTGAACTAACTCCCGTGCTCTGCAACCCCCCGTGGGTAGAGGAAAAGGAAAAATTGCATGTTTAGGACTGGGCTTTTCCCCTGGGGGTCCGCAAGCACGTTGGGTGCTTTCAGCTCCTGGCGGCACCTTGGAGACTCTGCGGCCCCGAGGGCCTGGCTCGCCCTGACTGGCACTGGCGGGAGGGCACCCGCGGAGAGTCAGGGCCGCTTCGCAGGTGTACGCATGACTCCTGCAGGTGGCAGGCTCTTGGGGGCCGTGTCCCCTAAGGATTGGTGATGAGTGTGTGGCTGGCCGTCCCCCCTCCTGCGACACTTAAGACATACTTCGTCAGAGTGACATAAACCTTACGGGAGGACAGGGAGCCCAAACGGGGAACCAGAAAATAGTCCCGACCTGCCCGTGTCGGAACTTGCGAGGTGTCGGTTCAGCGGCGGAGGTAAAGGGGCGCCCCTGGGCCCCTGCCGGGGTGCCGCGTCCTCATCTCACCGGTCTGGTCCTGCCGTTTGCCCTCAAACGCCGCTCACTCGTGTGTCTGCCCAGTTAGGGAAGCGACTTCCTCCTAAACCCTGGGGATAAATGTGGGTGACGCACTGGAGAAGCGTTTCCCGCTGTCGGGTCGGGAGTGCGCACCTGACCCTGGGCGCGCCCCAGGCCCGCGACGGGGAGAACGCGCGCGCGCGCAAGGCCGCAGGCGACTGGCTGTGCGACGCCGCTGGCCGCCGCTGGCTTCGCGTCCCTCCCACTGACCCTCGGCTTCCTCCACTCACCGCCCCTAGACGAACTGTCCCTTCCACATCGGGCTGTCGGTGAACCTCCCCCGAAGACGCCATCTCCCGACGCCACCCCCTTCGGCACCCGGAGAGCCCCTGCGGGGACGTCCGCATAACCTGAGTTCCCTGAGATGCTGGCGTGGCAGGACTGCACGTGGACATCCCACGGATTTCCTCCCCGGCCCAGTCCCGTCCACGGCGGCCGTGTGGCGACGCGCCACTCACAGAAATTATGACCTGCTGCGACACACCTGAGCCTGCAGGCGAAGCGCGCGCCTGACGCCCCCGCCCCCATCGTGGGGGGCTCACCGGAGGCGTGGTGAGGACCAGGGTCCTCCCTGTGGTCTCTGAACGGACACATGACGGACAGACAGGACAGTTGAAACACGCCCCACGTCGCCCCTGCAGACGGGGCGACAGCCCAGCGCAGCGGTGGCGTGCGGGGTGACCTCACAGTCCGCCGCTCGGTCCGCTGCGCTTTTCCGCGTTTCGCGTCCTGACGCGTTACTCTATCACACGGGGTTTCCGCAAACTTTATAAATTCGCGGGGCAGCAGGTTAACAAGCCAGTAGTTACAGAAGGCAGATAAGACCGCGCCGATTGCCCGTGAGTGCGCGTTGGACCCCGCTGTGCAGCCGAGTCTCTTAAACGTGTCCAAGGAACCCGAACGGCAGGGCCGTCTGCTTGCGATACCGCTCTTGGAGAGATTTCTGTCTTTTTCTGAACACTTTGATCTTAAAGCAAGTTCACCACCCATAAATCCTACAACAAAACTAACAGCGAGAAAGGCATCATGGGTGGAACATATATTGATTCTTCGTAATGTTCTAAACATCATTTATTTTTTCCTGATACAAATCTTTCTTAAAGGCAGAAATAATAATCCAAGTATTGCTCGTAAATTATGCCAACATATTATTGAGAGATTTGAAATCCACATTCAGAGAAAATGATAAAATACACTGGAACGATTAACGATCAACCTAACGTGTTAACGTTTTGATCTCAGTTGTTGAAAGAAAAGATGCATTCTCAATACAGCTGGCTACCGACGAAATTGCGGCAGGGTGGTGGGGGGAGTTTTGTTTTTGGTGTTACCATTTATTTTCCAGTTTGACAGGCGTCTCTTCGTCTCTTGTTCTTGAAATCTTTCCGTCACTGCCATCCTCTCTCTGAAAAACCTGTCTCCGGAAGAAGACTCGCTGTTTCATACTTGAGTTAACGGATTCTTCAGCCCAGAGCCGCGCGGGGCATGGCAAAGGATGCGAATTCCAGGCGCAGCCTGTGACCACGCAGACTGCAGGACCCGCAGACCCCAGGGTCCGCATCCTGCCGGCGCGTGTCCAGCGCTCAGAAGCAGGGCTTGTTGACCACCAAACGAACCAGGGGGCCCCAGTGCCGAGGGGTCTCAGAGCAGAATCCCTTGCGCTTCGATGAGCAGATGCACCGAAAAGCAACGAGCAAATGCATTCTCCGCGTAAACGCTCCATTTCAAGCGTTATCATTCCGCGCGGACAGACTGGCAGGGCAAAGCAATGGGTTTCTACGGAGGCTTCGGGGACTATGAACCCGGACGCAGGAAGTCGGTCGGAACACCAAGGGAGAAGCGCTGAGCGTTTCAGCGCTGCGTGGGCCGGGGGTCTGCCTGAGGGGCCCGCGGAAGGCGTGTGAAGAGGACGTTAGCACCGCGAGCATGATGACCTGGGCGGGTAACCGCACAGCCCGGCCAGGTGGGCTGGAGGGAGGGAAGGTTTCGGCAGGGAAGCCACGCAGACGGCCACGCAGGCCGCGCTGCAGGGGGCCAGAGTGTCATCGGAGGTGGTGTGGACGTCGGGGTGCCCTGGCCAGGGAGCGGGACGGAAAGGGCCGCCGAAGCGAGCGCCGCGGGCGGGCTCCGCCGCCGCTTCCCGCCCGTCTCCCCCCCCCCCCACCTCCCCCGGCACGTGCCGCTCTGCGCCCCGGCGCCCCTCCGCGTCTCCCCGTCTCTGCCCAGGCGGCCCGTTGCCTGCGCGCGGCTGCTGATGCATTAAAATCTGCGGGTGCGTTTCCTGAAATAACTGGCCGGATGCCACGGCATGGTCCCCCCGCCTCTCACGTCTGCTTGCGGTGAGTGTGTGAGCATCCGCGGGGGCAGACCGCGCGTCTCTCTTCTTCCCTATCCCGTTACTTAGAAAGTTTGATGAGAATAGGACAGTTTTGAGTAACTAATGCATGATGGAGCTACTGCGTGCATCCGGGCCATGTGGGATAAATGCGTCTTTAAGTGACAAGGGGGAAATGGCCGTGGCGGGAGATGAGACGCCACATCAAACACCACCAGGGCTTCTGCGTCTTTCCCTCCGAGAGCCGTTCTTGTGTTTGTGGGCCCACTCAGCGCTGCCCCGCGTGGAATAACACATTCCTAAAAGCGCGTCTCATACCAGATGTGAGGAACTCGAACTACAGACCTGAAAGTTAAGGAGGGGTTTTCTCCCCAGAGAACATACTGTATTAGAAAAAGCCCCGCTTCGGCATCTTACCTTTTAGGTACGCGATCCAAAGACGAATTTGGGGAGTTTTCTTGTGTATCTTTGATTTTGTTCCCGCTGGTGCTGCCGCCCTTAAGGTGACATTCTAGAAACTTTTGTATCAGCTGCTAAGAAAAATGCAATACCTTCTTTCGTTAATTGAACAATGTCGATTTGATATACAAACATGGTAATTGGGCTTAACCTGAACCGTTGGGCGGTAGACAGAAGCTCTAATTTTATATAAGTTCTTATTTTGTATAAGAAAAGAGCCTTAAGAAGAATATATGTAATTATGAAAGTTTAAATTGTTAAAAACCGAATATTCAGAAAGGAAGCCTCGCCTCTGAGTAAGACATGGCCCGCATTGTCTCGGGGAGCTATGTTACCTATGAATCAAGGAATGACAGAGATCGAGGGGGTTCTGGCGATTACCCCCCGCTGAACTGAGTTTGGACCCAGGGGCGCGGAGGGTTGACACACAGCGCCGGGCGTGGTAAGGTGCCCGGCCGGGAGCCCGCAGGAAGAAGGGCGCACGAACCGGGGGAAGAGGGGTGCCCGCTGCTGCCCCGCACCAGCTAGCCCCGCCCCCGAAGCCTGCCAGTTTGCTCTTTCTAACTGTGGCGAAGTCCGAGCGACAGAACCTCAGCCGTCTGACCCGTGTTTTCTGCGTTGGACCTCGTGCGTGGGGCCTCCGCCCCGCCCCCGGGCGCCAGAGGGGGCTCCATGAATATCCCGCCAGGTAGTAAAAAAAGTGCCATGGCGAAGGGTTGAAGGGAAGGAGAGGAAGGGTCTGGAACACAAGTCCGCACTGCAGTGACTTCGAATTTGAAGACAAGCTGTCGCCACGGTAAACACGACTCGGCATTTCAGTAACGCACCTGCCACAGACTGAGGGAAGGGGCCTCTTGTTGGTCAGTCCCGGGACCAGCCTCACCTGGGCATCCCCCACCCACGCCGGGTCCCTCCTGATTCGAAGGGCTCAGGAACAGCGACACCAGCGCCCCGACTCCCGCGTCTGCCGCCGGGCCGTTCAGCTGGCGTTCATGGCCATCGCCAAGGACAGGACGGGGACAGGACGGGACGGGACCGAGGCGGCCGCTGCCTTTAACCCTCACACCTCGGCCAACGGTCCCGCCAGGGTTTAAGAGCGTAAAGGTGTTCGCTTTAAAAACGGACGAAGGGTGTTCTTCGTAGGTTTCTATCAATGGTGGAATCCCTTTTATTTTTTTCTGAAGCCCTTTGACTGAATCTGCCGGTCCCATTCCCTATTGGCTTCTGGCCCCCAGTCACTTGCACACTTAAAGCACGTCATCCCCTGTCATCCAGGTGTGCGACTATATTGTCTCTAAAAAAAGCACGTGCCTTTATTAAACATTCTTCATTGCCGAAGAGCGCTCACCATCATCTTCAGTGAGCCTTCGGTGAGTCACAGCGTCTTTGCTGGTGGAGGGTCTTACCTCGGCATTGGTGGCTACAGATGGCCGGGTGGCTGTGGCAGTTTCTTGAGACAGCGAAGTCGGCCACACTGGCTCCTTCGTGAAGTTTCTCTGCTGCGCGCGACGCTGCTGGCTTCACCGACAAAGTCTGTGTCACATTCTCGGTCCCGGGTTGTCACTTCAGCAGTCCTCACGGCAGCCTCGCCAGGGGCTTTCCTCTCAAGAAACCCCTTTCTTTGCTCACCCATGAGAAGCCACTCCTTGTCCCTTAAAGTTTTAGCACGAGGATGCAATTCGGTCACGGCTAACTCTGGTCCTCCTGCTGTGCCCCCCACGTCTGCAGTGACTTCCTCCACCGAAGCCATGAACCCCTCAGGGTCGACCACCGGGGCTGGGATCCAATTCCTCCAAACCCCTGTTCGTGTCGATGTTCTGACCTCTTCCCACGAATCACGAATGTTCTTTACATTCTTAACGCCTAGAATGGGGAATCCTTCCCGGAAGGTTTTCAGGTCACTGCGCCTGGATCCGTCAGAGGAATCACCATCTACGGCAGCTACGGCTGACACGAAGCATTTCTTAAATAACGAGACCTGAAATTCAGAATCACCCCTTGATCCGCGGGCTGCACAATGGTTGTGTTCACAGGCGTGAGAGCAACGTCGGTCCCACTGTCGGTGACCACCAGAGCTCTCGGGTGACCAGGTGCCTTGTCAACGGGCCGTCGTATTCGGGAAGGAATCCTTTCTTCTGAGCAGCAGGTCTCAACAGCGGGCTTAAAACACTCAGTAAACAGACGTTGTCACCCAGGCTTGTCATTCACTGTGTGTGACTGGCTTTATTGAGGGGACTTGAACGCACAGCATTGCTGAGGTGCACCTGTAATTGCATATGAGTTCCAGGAGCAATTTTTTTTTTAATCCTTTGGGATCTGCATTGATCTTCTACAGCTTTCTGTTCTAATTTTTTTATTTCTCTTTTTATATGTGCTCTCTGCATAAATTATTCTTCTTTCTCTAATTAGCTAAGGTGGAAGCTTAAATGATCCATTTTAGATATTTTTTCTTTTCATATATATATTTAATGCTGTCAATTTTTTCGGTTCTAACTGCATCCCACGCACTTGGATAAGCTGTATTTCAATTTCATTTAAAACTTTTTAAAATTCCCGTGAGACTTTTTTTTTTTTTTACCCATGTGTTATTTAGAACTGTGCTGTCTAACATTCGAATATTTGGGATCTTCAGACTCCTCTTCTGGTACCGGTTGCTAGCGCCATTCCAGGACTCTGGCAGCGGACGTTGCTGACTTCTTCCCTCTGGCGTGGGCGGGCGGGGCTGCTGGCCCGGGGCGGGGTCCGTCTGCGAGCCCGTCCCCGTGAGTGTGGGAAGCGCGGGGTTCGTGCCGCTGCCCCAGGTGGCCCCTGGCGCCGCGGAGACGCGCCGCACCTGGCCGGCTCTCCGCCTGCTTGGGGCACCGCTTCGAGGCAGGTGCGCGGCGTGTTCCGGCCCTCGCCCGGGTCCGTCTGTTTTCCGCGGGAGGTCCGTGCGCTTCGGCCCCTGGGCGCACACGCGTTTCGAGGTGCCTTCTCCCCCAGAACTGACCTTCGCCGTCGTGCCGCGTGGCCCTTCTTCCCTGATCATCTGTCCTCGCCCGGAAGTCCGCTCCGTCCGAAAGGAACCCGGCTCTGTCAGCTTTGCTTTTTCATTCGGGTTAGGACGAGACACCTCCATCTCTCGCCTGTGTCTTCATCTGTGAACAGAGTTTCTTGTAAAGGAATTCATGGAAAAAATTCACGAGAGTTTCAAAATGGGTGTAAATAAGGCCGAAAACAATGCCGCGCCGACTCCTGCCGGAGCCCAGGCCTGTTGGCTTCCGTCATTACGTTTTGTGCCCCGGGACTGGGGAGAATGGTCAGCCTTTGGACACTGGGGAAAACGTGCAGTTTAGGAACGGGAAAATTAAGGTGTGCCAGGGACAAGTGAGCTTTCCTCCACGCGTGGTAGAATGCGATCATTGGAAACTCAATATAACTAAACAAAACATTTTGATTTTTTTAAATCGAAAAGCTGTCATTCCACCCAGTAGGTCATTGTGATTTGAAAATAATATTGATAGTAAACGTCTATGTGTTTGTCCACACACTCACATGCACACACATTCACACCCATGCATGCATGCACAATCACATGCACACTCACATACGTGTGTGCACAAACGTTTACACACTCACACACGCATCCACACACTCACATACATGTGTGTGCACAAACGTTTGCACACTCACATGTATGCATGGACACACACACACATGCACACATTCACATGCACACATGCATAAACATTCACACACTCACATGTATGCATGCACACACTCGTGCACGCACACTCATGCACACACCTGCACACACATGCACGCACACATATAGATGTCCCAGCTGTAGTGGGGGATCGAAACAGACATCCCCATCAAGGGCATTGCTCCCCACATCCCCCGGGGCACCCAGCCCCCCCAGTTGTCCCCCCACGGCCCCTCAGGCCCACCCCTCTCTGTCTTCTCGGGTTCTTCCCGGGCTAGGACTTGGCTGCTTCCCCCTAGACCACCCATCGGCCACGACCCAGAATGCTCGCTCTCGCTTCACGACTACAGAGCTTAATGATTCGTATTCAAAGGTAGGGGTTTTTATACAAGAAGAGCTATTTTTAAATATCTTCCTCCTTTATACACATATGCCTTTACGATGTAGACGTAGGGTAAACGGTTCAAATATATATTAATTTAAGTATAGTGTGCAATACATAATAATGTAACATATTATACATAACAGTGTATATGACTATACGTGACAAACACATGTACATGTCACGCCAGAGGGCGTCTGTCATCCCTGTCGGCCGCGTGTTTTCTCTTGGTCCCCTGGCAGACGATGGGAACCACCCTGAACGTGAGGGTTGTCCCTTAACCGGTGGTGGCAGCGTGCGCCGAGCAGATGCTGCCCTGTGGGGGGGCGGGGGAGGGCAGGGCGGTGGCCAGAAGCCCACAGAGCTCGTCCACCTGGGGACTCCACTCCCCAGCGGCCATGAAGCCCCGGTGCTGGGGAGTAAGACAACTACAAAGAGCCGTCCCTTCTGCAAGTGCCCTGATGGTCCCCAGGGCGGCCGGTCGTAACGCTCCCCAGAACTTCAATCTCCATAACACGTCTGACCCGCATTTTCCAGAGAGACAATGGTGCCTACGGTACTTTCAAACCCACTCACCCAGTCACAGATAATCTCACCCACTAAAAACGTCCGTGAGTTTAAACCATGGCTTTTCGGGTCAGATTAAGTCTGCCTCCGAAATGAGAAAAGCGTGGTCATCAAACCTATGCGTTTCACTCTGTCTTGGACGCCCTTTGGTCTCTGTCATGTCTTCTTAATCTTCTGTAAAGAATGTGGCGGTTTTCTGTTTTCAAGAAATGTTTCTCTCTAGTCCAATTTTGCCATATAAAAAAGGGCAATAATAAAAGGACTTTAGTCCCGGACGTAGGCCACGTTACTTAGATGTAAATAAAAAATTCCCATCGCCACTCGGGAAGGCAGGGAGCGAAGACATGAGTTTCAGATGTTAAGGTCCATGTCTGCGGCCGGTCTGTTTGGGTGGTTTCGTCAGAGGCCTCCGTGAAGCATGCCACTGTCAGCAAGACCTCCACCAGCCCCGGGGGGGACCGAGAGGCCAAGCATGGGGGACCGGGAGGAAGCGGAGGGACAGGGCGTGAGGCCGAAAGCAAAATGGACAGACGTGGGGCGACCAGCGTCCAGGGCGAGGCGTTTTCACTTCATAAATTACCATCTCGATGTGCATTCAATACCAGCAAATCCAACTCGCAAGCAATGCCAGGAATGTTCGTGGGTGGAGCGGGGAGGAGCGGGGGGGAGCCGGCGGCCGCCCCGGCCGCTCCGGAGAGTCTGATGGCGGTCCCAGACTCCAGAAGATACTTAAGTGCATTCTTCGCATACCTCCGAGGGCCCGGGTGCTACATCTCAAGAAATGGTATATTCATCGTGCCGTTTTTATTTCTAAGTGGAATTCTGAAAGATCCTTCTAAGTAAAATGTTGGCAAAGGAACAATCCCATCAATAAAATGTCCCTGTCATTTTGTCTTTTACGTGATTGGTTGCAGATGTTGCTTTGGAAAAAAAAAAAAAAATGTGTCAGAAGCGATGCCGGTCCACCTACCGTGGGCTCCCACCCGGCCCCCGTCGGGGGAAATTCTGAGCATACCACTCAGCTCTCACGAGGTGGCTTTAACTTAACGCTTGCTTATCTCGGCCTGCTGGTGCCCGTTTCGTAAAAGAAATTCCCACGTCCTCTCAGATTATAACATAAGATCATAACGCGCTACTCGGGTGACTCTATTAAACATGCAGCTAAACTTTAACGCGATATAAGAAATATCACAACAAACAAATCTGAGACGAAGTTTCATTCAAAGTGGACCTGGACAGGGAGAGCAAGGACGTTATCGAATCACTTCTGTGACGGAAACCCAGCAGGGAAGATTGTGACAACTGGGCGTTTTCTTAAGCGAAGGTGAATCTCAGACTGGTTATAAAAACATGCCCAGCGGTGACCTGCAATGGTCTCGAGGCTCCTGTGTCCCTCACATTCCACACTGAAAGCGTAGCATTGGGATGCTCCTCAGAGACAGGGCAGACAAGGGTTTTATTGTCGTCCTTCTAAGGCACTGCGCCGCTTAAATCCAGGCGACATCTGCTTCGTCGTGCGGGCATGTCCTTCGATCACGGATTTGGCAAAAGGCGTGACCTACGCACATTGGGAGAATGGGAGGGGGTGATTTATGTGACTTCATGGGGAGAGAGGATTAGATACAGTAAGTTAATTCTCAACCTTGATAGAAGGAAAGTAACAGATAGTGTTTAAAAAGTTTAAAACTTAGAAATAGCTGTCAAAGCGCTTTATGTGGACATGTGGTGTGTCACGCTAGAAACAGCTGAAGGAGTAAGCGAGGGGCAGCAAGATGGGGAGGACGGGCAGGCGGCCACCGCTTTTCTCGGACAATTGTGCCGTTGTCACTTCGCGGTGCAGCTCGAATATAGGGCCACCGTCACCCCGACACTCGCGACGAGCTTTTAAAGAGGTTAAGGCTTTCTATTAGAAGAATAAGCGGTGTGGATGAGCAGACCACTGTGATAGTTCCCTTCAGGTAATGCAGAAAAGTAGGAACATTGAACCGCCAAAACTACCCTCACGGAGACCAAGGAACACTGGAGCGCGGGGCCTGCACCCCCGACCCCCGATCGCGCGGCCGGCTTCGCCTCGCCGTCCACCTCCATAGAGGCCCTCGGGCCGGCGGTGCAGCCCGCGGGCTCCACGTGGGGCCACTGTCTTCGAGTGCAGGCTCTGCCACTCGCCCTGCCAGTTTTTTTATTTTTTAGCAACCCTGTTGAGCGATCACATACCTCGCTGCATCGCATCAGGGTGAAGGAAGATGACAAAGGCCAGACGCGCCCCTTGGTGCCTGGTGCATGTTCGAGCTCGGCAAGTGCCGGCCTTCCTGCCGGCCGCAGTGGAAGCCAGGGCCTGGGCGTGTTTCGCATCTCTCCGCGTAAGCGACTTTCCATCGGCCACACTGCGACCCTCGGCCACGTCCTCGGCCGCGCCCTCACCCGCCGCCCGTGCGAGCCAGGTGTCCCCCTCCGTTTTTATCCTCCAGCCTCCCACTTTTTCTCCCTTAATAGCACTTTCGAGGACACAAAATAAATACTGCTGCGTGTAATGTCTCCATGCGTCAGATCATAGACTTTAAACTCTTTGGGGGCGGGAGCTATTCCCAGCTCAATTATTCTTAACTCCGAACGCAGTATTCGACACATAACAGGTGCTGGCGAAGCAATTGGTTCAAAGGACGACTGAATGACGGTCCCGCAGCTGCCTGGCCCCGTGTTGGGCTGCTGGGCTCACGCGTCCCTCGCGGTTTCCCTTGCTGCTTCCACTCGTTCACGGCGCTGCGACAGTTACTGTAGGAACACGGATTTTTCTCGTTCGGGATTATACATGTTTAATAAGCATACCCAAAGTACGAACACGTCTGTCTAAACTCTCAGCTCGTCTTTTTACGCTGCCACATCCCTGTAATCACCCGCCCGCTCAAATAGTCGATCAGCACGTGTTTGAAAGAGCTCGTAAACAGAGGAGTTAATTCACGAACGCACCGGGTCGGCGTTCCCGAAGGCTAATTCTTCTTCATGCGATTGTCCTTCTTAATCCTGCTCCTGACGACCAAATAATGTGCGTGATGACCTTCCATCTCTTGAGAGGAAAAGAACACCGACGAGGAGAGCTGTCGTTCTTGCTTTGTTTTGTTTTAACATATCGGTCTTTCTAAACGCCCGCATACCTTCTTCTGAAATGCGATCCGATGCCCTCTTGTCGAAGACCGACTTAGCAGAGGTATTTCAAGAATCTCCGGCTGCTGAGAGTCGCTTCTGAGAGAAGCCTGCCTCGGTCGCCCAAGCCCGACGTGGGCATCGTTGGCATCGCCCTTACCGCTCCAGGTCCTGTCGTTGTGCGGACCGAGCGGGGTGCCCGCGTGCCCGACGGGACGTGAGGGCATCACGCGGATCGTCTCGTTTAATCGTCCACAGGCAACCAGAATTCCAGCGATTTCCTCGTCACCAAAACCAAGGCCTGACCGTGTCACACGAGGCCAAAAAAAAAAAGGTGTTTGGCAGAATATGACCCCGCTCCCTTCACTCCTGACACTCGACTGTGACATCTGCCTCCGTCGCAGTGGCCGAGTCAGGGCCGACGGCAGAGGCCAGGGTGAAAGGTCACTCGGTGATCCTTCTGTTTATTAAGTGAGTAAAATTTATTTCCACTGACCATTACGAATGCAGTCAACCTGGCATCTTATATATTAAAAAAAAAAACCCTCTTGCCTAAATGAAATCCTGTTTTTACATTTCTGCCTTTCTTATCTGCTTCGCAGAAACCGTTTTGCTCGCTCCGCAGTCTGTGTCCGGTTCTTACTTTAATTCCCGAGTCTCATTACCGTTTCTGCTTTCTGGGTTCCATTTGAAGTCTTAGAGAAAGAAGTTCCGGTGCTTCAGATACAGCCGTTTTTTCTCCTCTTGTTTCTCCATCAATTCATCCTTTTCTGTGCCGAATATCTGCCATCCGAAGATTTAAGAACCGTAGGAGAATTCTGGAAGTGTAGTTCCTGTGGATTCATTTCAGGTTTAGACCGAAAAGGAAGGATACTTTATTTGACTATTTTTCACTGCAACACGAATGTCATCCACAGTCCCCCTGGCCCTCAGGTGCACGTGGCCACGTCCTCACAGAGACAGGTCTGCAGACCTCTGCTCCGCACAGAGGTGAGGACCCGTCGCATTTCCGTGTGAGGCAAACCAAAGATAGGTATCGAGTCTTCCCCAAATCCCACCTGAGTTATTGCACAGAATTATTAGTTTTTTAGTACTGGATTTAAAAAAAAAAAAACAATGTTTTTTAACCTTTACTTTTTTAGAGAATTGTTCATTTAGATGTTGGCTATCGATTAGCTTTGGAGTACGGGTGTCTATACACATACGTTATGCACATGTATATAACTGTATTCACAAGGTGATGTAAATATACAATAATTATAACATTATATAACTATGTACGTGCTACATATATAATATATATGTAAACATTACATGTGATCATCTATCAGAGCCGGTAACATAAGATACAATAGATATAAAACTATATATAAAGGTGTATACGCATATCCACACACATATTAACTTACATGCATAATAATTTACATAAATACATATACGCGCATCCGTGTAGGAAACGTGTACACGAGATAAGCGTGTGGCCTGTCTCGACACGCGAGCAGCGGGAGCCTCGCCTTGTCCACTCACATGTGCGTTCGTTCGTGACCCGAGAGACGCGCCCCCCGCCGCTTCCAGAGACGCGCAGGGGAACCATGCGACGTTCTGGAGTTTACCAAAACCATACCTCGAACTCAGCAGTGGAACGCGGACGTGAACCTGCACAGGTGGGCCCCGCCGGTGGTGTGTCACGTTGTAGAAAGCGGTCTCTCCTCATGTCTCCTCACCGTCCCTTTTCTCGGGGGACACATGGCCACCAGGGGATTCTTTACCGTAGCGAGTTATGTATCAAAACACCCAACGTGATAATTTTCCCATCGTTCATGCATTCGAAAGCTTTGAAATCTATGGGAAATGGGGCTGTACAAAGCTACAGATTCCTCACTTGACTGTTTTTAAATGTTTCTGACATGTGACCGGGAGTTGGAAATATATAAATATTAAATGTTATGCTTTCTTCCATGTTACCATCGCCTGCTCTTCTATTATAAACTGTCATCTGCTAGGCGATCAAAGGAGAACGGGAGAGGAAAGCTAATCGCAGTCCAAGGAACATTCCTTCTTGCATGAATTTACCAGCTTTAATGGGATGTAGGCTGGCGGACAAAACGGGTTCTCGAATACGGTCAGGCGGGGCGGGGAAGGGCCGGCTCGCCTCCCCCCGCTCGGCTCCTCCCTGAATTCAGCGTGAAAACGTCTGAGTTCCCATCTGTGTTTGGGTGTGCTCTGTTACCAGAAATATTTCTCTTGCGACTCGAGTGTATTTCCTTCGAATGGTCTTGTCACTTCAAACCCAAATGCGGTGTTCACGGCTTTCGATCGCAGACGAAGACAGGGCATACTTTGGTCAAAATAGCACTTTTTTTTTTTTTTTCTCATAAAAGAGAGGACAGACGCTCCGGTTTCAACAGAACTGTTTTATCCAACTGCCTTTCAACCGTGGTTAGACACCGGCCGCCAGCGAATCAATGACAGGGGTTTCCGATATTTTGCTTTGGCTCCGGCCAAGTGGAAGGAGGCGGGGTGACAGCTGGAGAGATTTCGGTCTCAGCTTTTCCCTCACGAGTGTGAGATCGTGGGGGACGACGCCTCACTTTCCTGCTCAGCCTGCTTTCCTGTCGCCAGGAGGGCATAACCACGTCGCTGCAGGGGGTCCTGATGGCGACTCGAGGCCTAAGGGACGCAAGGTCTTCGTGGTGCGGCCAAGCAGGGCGGTGCCTGTGGCTTCCAAACCGAGTTCGGGTCGCTAATTTAATATCGTCCAGGACTCCTTGAAGAAGGGGTGGATTCCAGGGCGCGGCAGAGGACATACAGGGTGAGGCCGAAACACCCCTTGGGGCCAGAAAGTGAGAAGGGCTCAGAGAAGACAGGGGCTGGTTACGGGGCGCAGGAGCCCCCAGGGGCCGGGGCTGGGACAGCCTGAGCCCCACGGCAGCGTCCCGGGGCACGGCCCGGCACCCCGGTCTGAACGAGCTCCTGCGGGAATTAACGCACGGGGAGGCGCGCCGCCCCTTCCCCGCAGCGCGTCGGCGGAAGAATGCGGGGGACCGTCGGCTGCGGGCGAGTCTCCGAGCGCGAGCAGCAGCAGAAGCGCACGCAGTCCCCGTTTGTTCATTCCAAAGGGAAGACGGCGCCGTTATGATGGAAAAAGCCTCGGACGCCACGGCCACTAAGAAATCCAGGCTCGTAGCGCTGGTAACGAAACGTCTCGGCATCGTCTGCCCCTGGCGCGCTGCACTGAGAAAGGCCCCTCACTTCCACGGTCGTCTTAAAAAAAAAGAAGCCTAACTTCTGTCCGGTAATGAGGAGATGCGGGAGAAACTCGACGCGGGACGTTCTGTAAAGTCACTGACCAGTGCGCCTCTGGGGCCCGGAAGGTGGCCCGGCCACAGGAGAGTGACAGCTGCGTCACCGTGAGCCCCCACACTGGGCCTTGAGCAGAAACGTGGATGTCAGCAGGGAGACGGGAGAAATCCAGTGGAGGCCGTAGTTTAGGTAACAATATGGTGAATCTCTTAGTCCCTCGATCATTGCAATATGGTTATGTAAGATTAATTTTACGGGAGGCTAGGTAAGAGAATATGGAAATTTCCTGTAAGGCTGAATTTATTTTTAAACAGAAACTTAAAAATGTCTGTCCGGACCAAGACGTCATTTTTCTTGGGAGTGTATCTTGCCACGTCAATGAAAGTGGTTTATTTCCTGCAAATCTGCGAACACTTGCAGCCCATTCTCTGAGTCTACCCCTGAGCACGAGCTTTTTCGAAGCGAAATACAGTTTCTCTTCATCAACAGCATGGTTATTTTGGCTTCCGGTTGGGCAGCTTGAACTCAGGGTCACAGGAAACCCAATATGAAGTCACGAATTAGCATCTGACCTCAAACAGGACACCCAGAAACCATCCGCCAAGCCCTGTGCACGGGCTCCCCAGAGAGCAGAGGCTCCAGACCGAGGAGCCACCAGGCCGGTTTGTCATTCTATTCAGACTCTCCCCTCAGGAATTTTAATCTGTTCGAGCAATTAAAAAACACCTACTTTCCCTCCAGAATCAGCGCAGTATAAGAAGCATCGTGGATCAGAGCGAACGCCTGAGTCCCAGAGATGAAGATGCTTCCCGTAGCTGTCTGCGTCAACGGAACACAAAAAGGGGCGTGGACATTGCTGGATTACAGGTGCATTCATTGCATAAGGATGCAAAAAATCACAGACGTCGTTACCAAAATTAAACACCTAAAATACTTTTTTATTTAGATGATTCCACCATCTTGTCCCAATAGTCACGGATCTTCTAGGTTTCAATACTATGAAAACTTCAAAGGAAAAAAAACAGAAAGAAAGAAAGAAAGAACGAGACTTTGCTAGGTACCTCACCAACAGTTAGTTCATGATTCATTGTAATTTAATTAAAATAGCACCGATTTTTAAATAATACTGTTTTTGCACTTTATTATAGAAAAATGCATAGTGCAAGTCAAAAAGAAGTATTCATCGAAATGCCAACGATGATATTTACGGTTGCTGCTCCTTGCCACTAATGCGTCATTCCGACTTTTCGGAAGCAGCGTCATTTATTCGGAGGGACATTTTGGTGACACTTTCTGTTGCAGAATCGTAACTACAGCACAGCTAATGCCGGGACTGCTGGCTCGTGTAGGATGGCTCATTAAGGAATTTAAGATAATTTTCTCATTGTTAAATAATGAAATCCAAAGGCAAAATGTTTAATATAAAGTTTGAGTTGTTTAGAGACCTATGGTATTATGAACTAAGTGCCACGTGGTCCTGTGTCTCAGAAGACTGGGGGACTCTGCGTGGGGCCGGTGACACCTCCCACTGTCCCTGAATCAAGGGATGCCCGCTGACGTTCTGATGACCAGGTGTGTGCTCTTACCTTGACTTAAATGCGGTGGTCCTTAATCTTTTGGGGTCATAAACCCCTTTGAGAATATGAGGAAATTTGTCGATTTGCACAGTTTTGGTCATGAATTCGGGTGGTTCCCAGATCTCCCGCCAAGTTTAACGTCTTCTGGAGCAGTGAATTTCACCCCTACCATCGCTGGGAATCTGGCGCAGCCCACACCAGGGGTCCCCAAATCCTGCCCCCCACCCCCGTCGTGGACCCAGCGTACTACCTGCCAGGGTCTCTCTGCGGCAAGTCCTGGCGAGGGCCTGAGGGGAACGCGGATGACGGGGAGGCGGTCTCAGGTGACAGGGCTCGGGGCGGGTTGTGGGGGGCGCTGCCCAGCCTGGCACCTCCGGGCATCTCTGGGCCCGCGGTGGCCGGTCGCGGACCGCAGGCGCACGCGCGCAGGGAGCGAGGCGCGCACTGGGCTTGCGCATGGGCAGCCGCGAGGGCGCTGGCGGGTCGCGGGGCGGCCAGCTGCCCTGAGGGCCAAGCGCGGGTCCCTACCGAGAGGAGGGGACACCCCGATGCCGCCTCGGGCAGGGCTGCCGAGGGACCAGGGCCTGGAGGAGTCGTTCGTGCTCGGAGAAGGGCGCACGAGGTAACGGAAGCAGGTCAGCCATGTCCCTTTTTGAGTCGCAGAAACTGTCCATCCCCCTGGGAATTCGTTCGACTGAATTCCTGCGCCGACCTGGCTGACGCTGAGCTGACCGCGGCGCTTCCTTTCGTGGCCGCGACTTCCCCGCCTTGTTAAATAAATCTGTTTTCCGAGCTCTGCGTGCCAGTCCCCTCGGAGACTGTAGGCGAGGAAGAGGGTGACAGCGCTGACTCGGGCCACGGCCCGGGGCTCCCCCGGCCCCCAGACTCGGGAGCACACGCTTTCGCCCGGACTCCGTGTTTGGGGGTGGTGCGCAGGGGAAACGCATGGGGCTATGACCGGACCCCCACGGAGCTGCCCGGGACCGCCGCGTGGGGACGCACG
The DNA here is from genome assembly GCF_014176215.1 of Rousettus aegyptiacus. Lineage (NCBI taxonomy): Eukaryota > Metazoa > Chordata > Mammalia > Chiroptera > Pteropodidae > Rousettus > Rousettus aegyptiacus. The sequence continues at coordinate 870,955 of NW_023416286.1, forward strand.
GCCTCGGTCCCTACGCCATGCCCACGCGTGGGAGCGCGGAGGACGGTCCCTAGCAGAGGACAGAGGGCCCCCCGCCCCCCACGCCCGGCTCCCCGGCCCTGGCTGTCCCCGCGCTGCGGAGTGAAGCCCATCTCAGCCATGTGCTCGCAGCCAGGTCACCGCAGGATAGGGGGGGCCTCCGAACATCCCCCTCAATATCTCTGCTCAGATGGACAGACGGAGGCGCTGCCCTTTGTAAAGCTTAACCGACCATGCGCGCGCAAAGACGCAGACGCACACGGAACGGCCGCGGGGAAGCGAAGGGTTTGCAGAGGCACAGAGTTCAGGCCGGGAAACGCGGCGCGGCATCAGTGCGTCCGTCTGCCGCGCTGCGCGGCGAGGCGTTCCGGGCGGAGCGTCTCAGGCAACGCGAACGATTTCTCCCCCAGTCCTGGTCGCAACCCCGGCCTCTCTCTGGCTCCATACTGTCCCCCTCTGTGTGCGCCTATATGCCAATTTCCTCTATATTTAAGGACGCACGCACGTCCTATTGGATCAGGACACACCTAAATGACCTCACTTAACGTCAATCATCTCCCTAAAGACCCCATCACCAAATGTGGTCCCATCCAAGGTCCTGGGCGTCAGGACCCCAGCACGTGAATCTGGGGGACGTGATTCAGCCCACGACAGTGAATAACTTCACCTCCAGATGCAACTCCTGACCTGAGCCGAGGAGTCAGGTCAGAGACTCATGTGCCTAGTTCGACAGTGCCTTTCAGAGTCGCGGTAGATGGGACTTGCGTGGTGTCTCTCGCTGGAGAAAAGACTCGTCTGTCTGGTTTCCCACGACTCAGCCGACTGTCGCTTGCACCCTTACGAGCAAGATACGGGTCACCACCCCGCGTACGGAACAGGATTCGAAGACAGATGTCGGGGACATGGCCTCCGTCCCCAACTTGACTGATAACTAATGAAGTTGTGTGGTCGGCATATGACAGATGCTAAAACCTGATGGCCCTAGAAACAGCCACAGGACTGGAGTAGATGCTCGCCAAACATTTTGAGTAAATGTATGCATAAAATTATATTTACGATATTTATCTCTTGTGTTGGAGAGGGTAAAAGATGGTAAACTACAGTCCAGAAAATGTCTTGGCGACCTTCTCCCAAGGGACAACTGAGGCTGGACCATAAGTGACTCTAAAGTAGAATTAAAGGCGGCGGTTACAGACACCTCACGAGCAGTCAGTCATTCCAGCGCTTTACCTTGAGAAACGTTTTCGAGAATTCCTTATGAAACTCAATTAAGGGACTTGAGAGGGAGGCTACGAGGCACAGAGCCACAGTCCGTACCACGCCGCGAGGTCACACGTCACGCTTTGCTCCATGTCCCTCCTTCATTACACTGGCACCTTCCCTCGGGCTCAGGAGACAGATCTTTTTCCCCTTAAGACAAGAATTCTGCAGCTTGCACGCTGCATCTCAAAAGCATTTTTTATTCCTCTGTGGGAGACAATCTGAGTCAAAACAACGCCGTATCCCTTTGTTCCCCTTCGAATGTTATGAAAAATACTCCCTCTAGCCAACACATCAGACCGTAATCCTCTAGACCTTTACTTGTTCCAAGGCGAAAACCTTTCGGTGCAGCTGTTAACGGTGGCCCCGGCGTGCGGACTCTGATCTGCCGTCGCACACCCTGTGCCGTGACATCCCCAGACTTGAAGCTGACACTTGGACTTGCCGGCGTTGTTGACGGAGGTCCTGGGCGGCAGCCACAAAGAGCCGTAAATTATCTCCGTGCGAAGCTCTCCCGATTTCATCGGTCTTTTAAACTTCATGCGGAGGCGCTCGAGAGGTGAGTCCCGTGCCGAGACACAGCGCGAGCTGCGGTAGGTCTATCTGAGACGAGATTTTACAGCTGTGTCATAAAACATATCTGAGTAAAAGCACATGGTTTCGTGATCATTAAGATTTTTTCCAACCGAATGGGCCAAACTTCACAATACAGCAGAATTTAGTTTTTGCTTTGATACCTGTAACGAATGACCCAATAACCGCAGGAGGCCGCGGAGTCTAACAAAAGATTAACCGTTTCCTGTATCTGCGCATGCGCGCTGCAGTGCGTGCGTAAACCGCTTCTGATGTAGCCCGAAGCGAAGGGAGGCCAGGTACGCGGGTTCAAAGCCGCTCAGTGTGTCCCCGGCCTCTGTGTCTGCTGACACTTGTGCCCGTTTCCCGGCACCAATCACGTCTCGATGATCCCGAAAGCGTTTTCTCCGAAGCGATCAGGATAACTACCCTGGAAAGGAATCAGAGGGAGGGAAGAATCCGAGAAACTCAGGGCAGAGAAAATCGTTTCCTGCGATTCCTCATTTTAACTCATCGGAGGGAAAATCTGTTCTCTGAGGACACCGGAAAACGTCTGGCCTTGGGGGGCGCATGCTTGCACCTCGCGCTTCAGCTGGGTGGCCTGGGTCCAGCTCACAGGGACACCGTGCACCCAGGGGACAGGTCTCCATCCCTCGGCGGAGCAGGCGTCCTGCTGATTTCCTTTTTTAAAAGGCAACGCGCCCCGCAGGCCGGGGCAAACCGTGCGACGTCCCCGTCACGCGGGTCACTCGGGGCAGGCCAGTGAGAGCGTCGCCCTCTCAGCCCGGCCAGTCCCCAGCCCCTCAGGCCTGCTCCCACGACCACAGGGCACCCCGCACGGGCGGTGCCATCCTCGGGGCCGCTCTGCCCGGCGCCAGGCAGCGCCCCACACCCGGCCTCGCCTGCATCCAGCTTTGGCTTCTGTTTCAGATTTGGGGAGATACTTGGACTTAACCGAAGACGACGCCTTGCCCGTTCCTTAAACTCAGTGATTTTAGTGCTACTTGGCTCGTTCCAGATTCTTAGGTTACGTTCCCTCCCCGTGTGCTTTCGCGGCCGTGGGTGGCCCGGGCACGTCCCCAGAAGTCCCGTTCTTCAACCCAAACCCGTTTAACGTCGATTGCAGAGTGTTTGGAAAACTGTAACTGCTCGAGTATGTCTGCTACTCGTAATGCTGCTAACATGGCAGGAAAATGAGTTACTGCTGCTCCGCTCAAACAACTCTTGTTGTGGCCAACGTTTATGTGAAGAAACAGAATTTTCGGCTCGTCTCCATCAGACGAGTGAACGGCGGGCACGTTTTCTGACGTGAGCATCCTCCCCTCACCCCCAATTTGTTACCTTTCTGGTTTTGTCAACGCCCTTCTGAAACTCAGAACCTCTAGGCCAGTAAAAGATTAAAATAGTTTAAGTTATTGGAATTTGGGGCTGGGGGAAACAAAGTAATTTATTTGCTAAAGCTCAATAGATACACTCCTATATATTTTATCCCTTTAGAGCAAATTTGGCAACAGACGTTGTCAATATTAAACTTTTATTGATTCTATGTGAACAAAGAAATGTGCGTCGAGTGCCATTTTTAATAATCAGAGAAGTACTTTAGATGCAGCGAGAGGAGCCTCTGAAACAACCGCCACACACGGAGGGTGTCGCCAGTTGCCGCTCGCGGGCTCTGGGCCCAGCTGGCCTGCACGTGTCCTGGCCCTCGCCCGCCGGCCCCTGAGAGGCCCCCTGTGTGGGCGGCCCCGGGCAGGGCAGGGGCAGCACGGAGCAGTGTCTGGCGCCCCCAAACAAATGGTATTTTCAAGGTGTCCGGTGTATTTGAGGGCTGGGGACCTTTCCCCCAGCCGAGCCCAGCAAGGCCGTGCCCCTCTAGACTTGTCCGGCCCTGGTGGCGTCTTTCATCCTGCAGGGCAGGTGTGACGGTGGGAGGAGGTTTGCAGGTGCGGAGGGGACGGTGCGCCCTTCGGGGGGCGGGGCGCGGGAGCACGTGGGAGAGAGGCCAGCGGGCAGCCTGGGAGCCGCGGAGCAGGGCGGGAGGCGCGGGGGCGACCGGCAGCCTGAGGCCTCACAGCGGCCTGCTGCGTCCTGCCGCTGCACCACGGGGCTCTGTGCACGGCACCCTGCGAGTCTCGGGGTGCAGGGGGTTTGGGGAGCACCGATCGGGGCAGCGTTCTCTGCAGGGCGCCGCCGCCTTCCCGCACCATGCAGGGCCGTCAGCTTTGGTTAAGGCCGAGAACGAGGGGCGGAATGGAGAAGAGCGCACAGCCCGTGGGGGCTGAAAACAGACGCGCGAAGGAGCCGGAGGGACCCCTGGCGACAGCGCGCGGGGCGCAGCCGTGGGGCGGGCTGCAGAGCCGGCCCCCGCCAGCTTCTCTCGCCTTGCACCTGTCCACCTGGTCGCAGCCGAGAAGCCCGTGCGGGGCAGGCCACCTCCAACACCGCCGCGGTCTTGCCCGTGGCCAGGGAAACACAGACGGGCGAGACCGTGCCCTGGAACCCAGGGAGCTGGCGGTCCAGTGCGGGCGCCCCAGGCAGGACAGGCTGTCTCCGAAACTCCCAGTCACCGTGGACACAGGCACGGCTGGCACGGGGGCGCAGACGGCCCCGCGCCAGCCCCTCGGTGCTCGGAGGCCGCCCTGGGACAGCAGCGGGCCCCAAACAGAGGGCAGTCAGCTGGGGGCGGGGCACGTCTGAGGTCTCGCTTCCTCGGCGTTCCCTCCCACTGCGGAGGTATTCCGACTCCCGCGACGCGATGGGCTTGCCAGACGGGAGGGGAGGCGGAGAGGACACAGACAGGGGTGAGGGGGGGTCATTCCCAACAGAGCGACACACAGCCACATGCTCCGCAGGCACAGAGACCCCTCGGCTGGATGACCCTGATAGACAGACTCCCCGTGGGCAGCGCTGCTTTGCCCAAGTGAAAAGGGGCGCATATTGGGCCGGATGCCACGGGCTGGTACCAGATGTTTGCCACCAGTGGCGGCTGGGGCCATGGAGGGCCCCCGAGCACCTGCCCCCCGGCAGGCCGAGGACAGCACCGCGCAGGGCCAGCCGGCGCATCCGTTTCCGTTACCCGCCCCGGTGAATACCTTTCAACGTCCAGCACCAGGGCCGCTTCTCATCCATTTTCCTAATCGCCACAGCCCCACGGAACTCCAACGCGGGGCCCGGGATAAAGCAGAACCCGGGCTTCGGATGTGTGACGAGGGGGGCCTCGAAGCCCCAAAGCCTTCCCAGACCCTCAGACCGTCCGTGTGCGTGTGTGCACCTGTGCGCACACCTGTGCCATCATAGCAGCTTAGAATGAAGGAGGAATAATACATTTTACCAGCAGAGAAATTAAGCCACAGACTTTGTGTTGACCCAGGCCACTCCAAGCAGACGTGGGGATGGAATGAACGGGTCTTTAACTGGGACTTTCCCCGAAGCGCGCCCGGGGCGAGCGCGGCACCCCCCGGTGTGCTGGCCAAGTCCTCCCCGCGTCGCGGGCACAGCTGGCTCAGCTCGACGACGTCGCGCCACAGCGCAGTGACCTGAATTAAGTGCAAACGCTCACGAAGACACGAGGCGGCGCGGTTGCCACGGAGAAATCTGTCTTGTGTGTGATGCGTCTGTTTCCGTGACAACGGCGGCGCATAGCCTCAGAGAGGCTGAGGTTCGCCCGTGCGGTGCGGGCTCCCGCTACGCGCGCCACCGACCTTGGCGCCGCTCAGACTCGCGCAGGCTCCCGCGCGCCGTCCGCTGCGTCCAGGGCCGCTTGTCCCTGATTAGGTGTGAGGCCGGGCGACGATGGCACCCGAGGCGACCCCCCACCATAGGCTACCGCGGAGGGACCCGAAGGCAGGGAACAGTTCGGGGGGCCCTCAGGTGACGTCTTGGGACAGTGGGCTCCCACTCGAGGTTTCGTGGGGAGGGCAAAGCGGGGGACACATTTCTGGGGGGGCGAGGGCATGGCGTCGCCCACGGCTGTGCGTGTGGATCGTCTGTGGCTTGATCCAGGTTCGCGGGACTGACGAGCTGCAGATGGAGCCGGCCCGCTCCAAACCGCACGCACAAAATTGTTTCTCCACGAAATGCACGAAGTTTGCGTTATTTTTTTACATAAAGAGTGAGGTTTTAATAATATTGTTTTCTATATTCTAAAACCTCATATTTGTTACAGAAAAAAGAGTAAATCGAAAAAAACGAGCATTGATAAATTATTAGTTTATAGAGATTTATGATTTATATCCATATTATACATCTTAACTCAAACACTTTGATTTTTATGTACCCTTCTTTACCATGTTAATTGATTATCAATCTGCCAACTTCCACGTTTACCACGGTGTGTTTTTAACCCCTCACATGGCACCTTTGGGTTATTAACAAATGGTTCATGTAGATCAAACAAAGCTATTAACTGCATACTTAAGTCATAGCTCTTCAGACACACGAAGTCGTTAACCCTTTGTCATGTACATTATCAGCCTTCTAATTTTGTTATGGGACGCTTATGCATAGAAGTCTAAAATATATGTAAAATAATATATAAATATTTTTCCGGGGTATTTACCTTTAATAACATGGTTTATAAAAATCTTTCCAACTCCAATAATGTAGAAGTAATTTCTCGTATTTTCTTTCCTACATGTAAAATCTATATGAAAATTTATTTAGAAAGAGACAGAAGCCTTAACTTTTAAATGTTTTAAAAAAAACATTTTAAGTAACATAATTTATTAAGTAGTATATATTTCCCCCACTATCTTGCCAATCCTTATAATATATTTACTCCTTCTGTGCAGTTTTCAGCACATTTCTTCTTCCAGGTGAATTTTGAAATCAGTCAATAATTTTGTATCACCTCAGAATTTTGAATGGAATTTTCTTAAGTATACAGATTATTTGGGGGAAAACATATGTTTCTGTGTTCAAGTTCTATGTCTTTTAGCGTGAAGTTTTATGATGTTTTGTGCTTTTTAAATCTAGCATAAGCTTTTTGTTTAATTTTTTGGTCACTGGCAGAGCAAACTAGATCTAGTCCCCACAGTTTGTAACTATTTATCCCTAATGAAGCTGTTACATAGTATATGACTTAATTTGTAACCAGGACTATTCAGTGCTTTTTTTTTTTTTTATCGATATTGCTTTTTTAATCCAAACAGATAACCGAATCCTCTAAAAATAATTACCAATCTGCCACCACCTTTTCCTTTTGGTTTGATCAGCTATGACAGTACGGAGCCCTTTTAAATTCCAACCTGTAATGTTTCGTTACTTAACGTAAGTTCGACATTGTAGGTATTCCTTATCACGTTAAGCAAGTACATCCTCCTCTTCCTTGTTTAATCCGATTGTATATTCATCTTACCGTCTTTATGGATTTGGGGGCATGCCAAAAACCTTACCATAAAATCGATTTTCCACTTTAAACTTTTAGAAAGAGAGAACCCCAGGTTTCAGCTGGGCAGAAACTACCTCAAAACAGACTCCTTCCAGGATCTTCTTGAAATTAAACCATGCAGTTACCTTCTGGGCAGGGGGTGGGCAGAAGTGAAGTTAGTGACATTTGGCTCACCGCCTGAAAGGCGACGTCTTCCTGGAGGTTTTTTCACGCTTCCATACCAGACACAGCGACAACAGGAGCAGTATCTGGGACAGGAGATGGACGCTGGGTGTCGGGTCAGGGTTGTCCACCTACCCGCTGGGGAGCTGAATGCTCCCCAGGGTCAGAGAGATTCACCAGTCAAGGTCACCGTCTTCCTCTAGACAGCCGTGTGAAGGATGTATGCATATAATTTTCTATACAGGTATATATATTTATACATAGTTTACAGGTATGTATCCATATACAAGTGTATTTATTCCTCATACACACATGTATGAAAGTGATTGTATTTCAGGGTCTCCCAGAGCAGCTCACTGTGCACCCCGACTACGCTGCACGTCAGTTAGTAAAAGCATGTGTGTTTATCTCTTTTGCTGGAATGCCGTTAACTATAGTAGGGGGGGGGGGGCACTGAGCTTAGTATCACACCCCCTTAGCATGGTGCCAGGTCGGGTCTGCTGCTGTTTAACTTGGAGTTCTATTTGACGCACTGGCCAGTCCTCGGGAGAGGCAAGGTGGCCCAAGAACAGCGACCTTCAAGCCAGACCTCCGGGGCCTGAATCCTGCTTCTGACTCTTCCTGCCTCCAACCGTGAAGGTCTTCACCTTCGCTGCCTCAGCAACCTCACCTGTGAGATGGACAAAGTCACAGACACGTCCCCAAGTACGGGGACGAGACGGGTAGGTGGGAGTCAGCGCTCCCGACTGCACCTGGCACAGGTAGATGTGTAAAAGCCGCTGCAATTACTGGCATCAGGTTTTACTACTTGGGTCGCCCTGTTTGCTTTACCGATTTAATTTGAGCCTTTATTTCTTTTCCATTTTCCTTCTCTGCGGAACAGTTTAAGTCACATAGCCATCGTCAATTTTCGGAGGCTTGGGAGGTTTTTTTGAGCTCTTTTTATTAATTCTGCTTTATCAGGGACGTCTGCCTCTTCTCCATAAATTATTTTACCTCCTAATTCCGGCGCTGGCTCTTCCCCAAACTCTCTCCTCCAAACCATCGCTGCTGTCTGCCACCATCCCCTGCGTTTCCTCACCGAGGACACACGCCTGGGGAGCAAGGGGCGTGTTCTGTCTGGACCCCCGGCCCGGCGATCACGGCCCAGCGCGGCTGCGGTTCTCACGCCTGGCGCGTCCGCCCGCGCGCGCCCCTCAGCGCCGCTGGGCACGTGTCCGTTACGCACGGCGCGGGCACTACGGCGACAGTCGAGACGGTCAGGACGATGAAAATGCTGTCGTGGCTGCTCTCGCGGGCTAAATGCCCCCTCCCCAAAGAGACTGACACCCCGGGTACTACCTGGACGCGTGACCTTACTTAGAAACGACGTCTTCGGAGGCGTCATGAACTTCAGACGCGCCAAGCCGGGCCGGGCCGGTGGCTCGCGTGCGTTGGCGGAAGGCGAGCAGGACTTGCACACGAGACGTGGAGACACGGAGGGGAGGAGGCGCCTGGAGGCCGGTGCGTGGGGAAGCGGGGGGCGGGGGGAATGGTAGGGGGCGCGGCGGCGCCTCCGGGCCCCCGGGGACCTGGCAGGGCGCGCGCCCTTGGCCGGCACCGGGTGTGCGCGGCCGGCTCCCGGAGCCCGTCACCCGCTTTGGCGCTGGCCGAGCGCTGGGCCGGGACGACATGGACCCCCTTAGAGGCGGGGGTCGCAGGGGAGGAGGGGAAGAAGGAAGACGCCGGGGTGGGTGGCCTGTGCCCGCCGCGGCCGCCTCCCACCGTGACCCCAGAGCCCAGCCTCGCGTCCCCAGCTGGGGACACGGCAGGGTCGTCCCTCCCAGAGGAGCCCCGAGCAGGAGGAGGACACGTGTCCTGCACAGACGTCCCTCAGGGCTCCTGGGAGGCACGTCGATGAGGCGGCCTCGGCCCTGCCGGGCGCTCGGGCGTGGGGAGCCTCCGAGGCGGCGTCTCCGACCCCAGCAGGGCGACGGCGAGGTGGGAGCTGCAGCCACTGCCGCCGGGGCCGCCCGCGTCGCCCAGGACAGGACGATGACGTTTGCGGGGCTTGGGCGATGTCCGTTCAGGCACGACAGGCTTGTCTCGAGCCTTCGCCTCACACGAGGCCCGGGCCGACGCCCACGCGCTGCCGGTGACCGGGAGACCCCTCTCCCTGTCTTCGGCACCAGCCGCCTCTTGTTTCTTTTTTTATTTTTTAACCGGCGTTGACGTTCGATGTCGTGTTACGTTAGTTTCAGGCGCACGGCACAGTGCCTGCACGTTTCCATAATTTACGAGGGGGGCCTCCGGTGAGGCCCCTCCTGGCACCACGCAGAGTTACCGCAGTAATACTGGGGGCGCGCCCTGCGCTTGGAGCCCCACGACGGTTCTGCAGCCCCCGGTTGGTAGGTCTCAGCCCCTTCCCCTTTTATACCCCGCCCCGCACCCCCTCCCATCCGGGGGCCTCAGCTTGCTCTCCGTGTCTGCGGGTCTGTTCTGTTTGCTTATTTTGTTCCTTAGATGCCACATGTAAGGGAAATCGCACAGCATTGCTCCCCCTCTGACTGACTCATCTCACTCGGCGCGATGCCCTCTAGGTTCCTCCACGCTGTCACAAACGTTAGGATTTCATTTGTCTTGTGGCCAAATATTGTGGTACACATGTACCGCGTCCTCTGTATCCAGTCGGCTGCCGATGGGCGCTGAGGCTGCGCCCATGTTCTTGGTTATTGTAAATCACACTTCATCGAGCACAGATTTGCACAGATCTCTTCGAATGAGTGTTTTGGATTTCTTCAGATAAATATACAAAAGCAGGCGTGCTGGGTCACAAGGTGGTTCTATTTTTAATTTTTTGAGGACCCTCCAGACTGTCTTCCATAGTGGCTGCACCAATTTGCAATCCCACTAACAGTGCACGAAGGTTCCCTTTCTCGGCTGGCCGGGGGTGGCAGTCTCTGCTTCTATGGCTGACGGTGCAATACCTGCTCGATTCTGTCCTTGCTCTCTTCTTAGGTGACTGCCAAGGGTTCCATGGTTTGTGGCTGCCGCTTGCCTTGCAGGAGTCCTGGAGAGCTCAGGACAGCCCTTGGTTTCTAAAGCGTGCTGACGTGATTGGCACACCTACCATCAGACACCGGCAGCCAGAGTAAATAAATATGCACACCATTTCTTTCGTCAGGGTGATGAGCCATCTAAATTCCTTTAATCCCTGTGAGTTTTTATTTAAGGGTAAATTTAGGTCCGAGATTGCATGTCTCATTCCGCCGTTTTTGGTTTTGCCCTTTGTGTGTGATTCATTAACAAACAGTTAGTTACCCCAACGCGTCTTTGGAGAGTCGGAACAGCTTCTAGGGAGTCTCCGAGTAACATGCGAGGCTGGGGAGTCGTCGGTTCCCTGTGAAGGAAGGAGGGCGGGTGCTCTGGACACCGACGTGTGAAATGACGGCGCTTCACAGCAGGTCCGAACGGCGGCGACCACTTTGCCCTTTGTCACGAGAAGAGACTGCGTAAGAACCCTGCGTCGGAAGTTACGTGAACTCGGAGACCTAATTCTCACCTGCGTACCCTGGTCTTTGCAAGATCTAAGAAAAGAATGAGACCCCTAGAAAGCTATAAAACATTTCTCGACATAGTCAGGAAAACGGACCCAGGATGACCGGGCTGGAATTTTAAGCAGAATTTAGGGTCCCGTCTTAAGACCAAAGGCACAGAAGTTAACAGAGAAAAACAGAAGTAGGACTGGCTTCGCCACCGCAGTAATAAATGTCACGATGGGCGTTCACATCAGAGCCGAGAAGAGGGACGCTTGGGTCAGAAGCTGTGGGTGGGCTCACCCGTGTCCCCGCAGAAGGGGGGCCGTGCAGACTTCATTTTCCGCCGCCCCTCTGGGGTCGCTTCCAGCTTCCTCGCAACCACGCAGTCCCTGTGTTCAGGTAAGACACGTGACCACCACGCCACGAGCACGATGCCCTTCCCACCTCAGTCACAGGGACCCATAGTGCCCGGAGCCTCTTACAGGAGGGAGATTTTCAAAGTAGAATTTTAGGGGGCGTTTTTGTTTGTTGCAGTCCGTGAGTGGCAGACCGCGCGGGGACTTTCTGTCTCACGAGCAATGTTTCAAGAGTTCCATTTAAAAAAAAAATAGTTGACAAGAAACACCGAATTTTTCCCTGGCTATTTTAAAAACATCATTATGTGCTGTTGTGATTTATGGCTTCACTTGTCATACTGGCACCTGCGATGGATAAGATCGTTAAAATCATTTTTTTCCCCCAAGTTTTTATTTATCGGAGCCATGGAAAAATGACATTCCCATCGGCTTTAGCTGGAAAAGTTGGAAAAGCGTGTGCTAACGCCTTCCAGGTAATTTCTTTTGTGTGTGTGTCTAGCTATTACTCAGACCTATCTAAAGAAATATTTGAGTGTGAATTATTTCGAAATTGCAATAGTCTCCTTAAAATTTGAAATGCGTTCTGCACCTGAGGTGCTGACAGCGAAGCCCGTGCCAGACACTTGATCCCAGAATCCCCCGTTTTGCAAGGCGTTTGATCTGCATCTCGTCCAGTTTTGGCTGTGGGCAATTTTCAAATAAGGCGAAGGAAAACAGCTCAGCGATCATAAATCACGCCGATGGTGGGGGCTCAGAAGGGCTCCTTCACCTCTTCAGATGTGGTTCCACACATTTTTACACATCTTTGAGCCAAGTCAGAAATCCAAAGGCGAGATGATGGTGCTTACATCTGTCACGTCTGTTGTGACATTTCCCGGACAACCGGGCCCGGAGGACCTGACCCGGCCGGTGCGGCCAAGACAAGGATGGGTCGGTCCCGTGGAAAACCGTGGACGGCAGCAGGCCTGAACGCGGCGTGGTTTCCAGCGCTGTGATGAATTCGGCCGAAGCAGAGCCCTCGCTGCCCTGGGGCCCGTGAAGGGCATATCCGTGACTTCTCATTAAACGGACTTAGTTCCATCTCTGATTCCGAGAACTCCCACCTTTCTGATAGGACTCTTTCCCCCTCGTCCTCACTTGTCCTTCTTCGCCCAGTGGTTTTTAAATGATAGAGACGCGTCGCCTTCCTGCTCACAAAAGCGCCTTCACGAGCCCCTGCCCTGTCTCCGCGATGCCGGCTTGGTCTCTCTCCTCTGGCGGGTTCTGCTCGGGACCTTCGCTCTCCTCCGGCAGGATTCTCCAGCCGGTGTCGGCTCCTCAAGTGACAGTCACGTGTCACTTCCCCTCCCGAGCAGGAGTCATTGTTCTTCCCGGTGAGGTTCCATGGCGGGGGCCATTTGCGTAGGGCTTGGTGCTTCTCGAGGCCGTGACTGAGGATTAGCAGAGAGTGAGCAGTGGCGCCCGGCGACCGCCGTCTCTTTACGCCTTTTCTCCCTGCCGCCCGCGAACCCCTCTCCGTCTGTCCTCAAGGACGTAAACAACGTGCGGACCTCAGTGCTCGAACCCTGGCTGAATTTCTGTCTGCATTTCGGCCACCGCTCTGGACATCGTCATGCCTTCCGCGAGCGCCTTCCCCTCTCGCAGAACGATGTCCCCGGCCGTCACCTCTAAATCTCAGGCCGCTGTCCCCGCCCCAACTCCAGTTTGGAGAGGAAGACGAGACTCGTTCTAACTATGGGTCGCATGATGACAGAAAGGGTTATTTTAACCAATAAACTGTCCCAGTTTTTTTGAGTCTTGCTTTTATTTTACAAAGCATATTTTCCTTTATTTATACTTGTTTCGAAATGAATTATGTGACCTTTCTATTATTTCATTTTTACTAGCAATGTATTATTCACCTGAATAACAAAAATAATGTTTAATAGTTTTTTTTAAAAACAATAAATAAATCGTCTATCTTGAGCTGTCTTCATCTTGGCTCCTAAGAGGCCATTCGCCCAGATCCGGGGCTAATCTGTAAGGAAGTCGGATCGGCTCTATTTTTGAAACACATCCAAAGTCAGGCCAGGCGTCACCGTCATCTCTCTGTCAGCCGCCGCCCCCGTGGTCACGACCGCCGGTCTCTCCCGCGAACGCGGTCGGCTCCCCGCCCCCCACGCTGCTCTCCCCGGTTCCCTCACCCTCCTTGTTCCGCGCTCCGCGCAGTGACCAGCCTGGGCCTGGAATGCGCGGACGCCAGAGCGGCATCCCTCCGCTCAGAGCCGTTCAGCGGGTTTCAGGGTGAAGCGCAAAGTCCCTGCAGCAACCTCTGGGCCCTAAGGCTCGAGCCCCCGTCCCATGCCCTTGCCCCCCAGCCTCATCCCGCCTCCTCACCGCTGGCTCCCCCCCCCCGGCCGCAGTGTCCCCTGCCTTTCCCCGACCAGACCCGACCTCAGGTCTTCGCCCCGGCTGGTCCTCTGTCAGGTGTCGCCTGCGTTCAGAGTCGCTGGCTACAGCATCGGCACCTGCAGCACACGTTTGGTAAGTGTCCTATTAGAATGACGCCGCAGGCATCAGGATTCAAACGGCACGATCTGAGTGAGGAGACCCGGCACTCCAGCAAGAGACGAAACCCCCTTCTAAGTTTAAAACCTAATCAATCATACGACCACGACGACCACCACGACCCCCGCCACGATCACCACCACCACCGTTAACACCGTCACCACCAAATGCATGAATTTCTAAGAGCGAAAGACTCGAAACTACCAGCATTTGATAAAATAAGGAACATCGATCCACGAATTTATTAACTCACTTGACGTCATTCACAGTTACGCTTGCACGGGGTCAATGGAGACCTTTTAAATATTTCACTGAGAAAATTACTAAAAAGCTAGTGATGAGCAATCACTTTAATTGGGACCTCACCCTAGAAAGGGATTGTGCCTTCACTCAGGATGCCCTTGTTTGTCACATTACCAGATGCATGGAGGAGGACAGGTACAATGTGGCCTGTGACAATAAGCTACCAGAAGGGCTATTCAATAAAGTCATTTTAAAAAAATACAACTACCAGGTATGTACGACAGGGTTGGTGCAGATGACAAATGCCACAGTAACTACCGCACAGGAGCGAATAAATTCTAAATATAAGGCTAAGGAAGTTTCATAAACAGTTTAAACCAGGCTTTGAAGAAAGAATTGAATTTACATGAAAGGAGAAACTGTTATGGAGGAAATATAGATTTTTCAAAACCAGTTGGGCCCTAATATTTGTGAAGCCCAAGACAAGAGTTTAACTGGAGGTCCCCATGCTAGATGCCTAAATATTTATAAATCAAGCTTACAAACTATTTAAGAACATTATCTTTTCTTCTCCTCTGATAAATAGCGTTATAACAATGGCCTAAAAGTCTGGGCTAAATTCGACACGATCGTCAGCCCACTCAAAGGTCAGAGCGAGAACGAGGCTACTGCTCTGTAGCTCTCTCCCAAATCGTCTTCTCCTGCTGGAGATTTCACATATGCACCCTTTGGACCTCTGCCTAAACTTCCAAGTTCAATACCCACTCCACCCCAGCAGAGTCCACGTTCGGTCCTCTCTCAGACCTAAGGGTTTTCAGACCGGCTGCACAGTGTGCCCTTGGGGGAATGGACGTAGAGAGGGACCACACGGGGACTGGAAGCTCTGAAAATCAGCTGATCTTGGTCTAAAAGAAGTGTGCAGACTTCAGTGCGCATGTCCCCGGGACCTGTGACCTCCTTGACCTGTGGAGTGGCGTTTGGCCAGAGGAGCTCTCTACAAATTCAGGTCTCTCGTGAACAACAGATGAACAAAAGGAGAAATTAAAGGGGAATAAATAAGTTCCTTGAGACAAATGAAAATTGTAACAGAAGATACCAGAATGTGTGGGATGCAGCAAAGTCAGTTCTAAGAGGGAAATTCATAGCAATAAACACCCACATTACGAAGCAAGAAAGATTCCAAATAAACAACCTCATTGCACAACTTAAGGGACTAGACGAGGAGGAGCAAACTGAGTTGCAGTCAGGAGAAGGGAGGAAGTGAAGATTGAGCAGAAGTAAATGACTAGAGAATGGAAAAACAATGGAAAAGATTAACCAAACGAAGAATTGATTCTTTGAAAAGATTAGCAAAATTGACAGACCTGTAGCTAGACTAATGCAGAACGAAAGATAGAATACACACCAAAAAAAAAAAAAAATCAGAAGTTAAAGAGCAGACTTTACAACAGATGACTCAGAAATCTTTTTGAAAATCATAAAGGTCTATTACGAACAATTATAAGCCAACGAATTGAACAACCCAGAAGAAACGGATAAATTCCTAGAAACATACAACCTACCAAGACTGAATCTAGAAAAAAATAGAAAGCCTGAACAGACTAATACCAAGGAGACTGAATCCGTAATCAGAAATGGGCCAAGAAAAACTCAGCACCCGGTGGCTTCCCGTGTGATGTCTCCCGAACATCAAATAAGAGCTAGCACCGACCCTCCTTAAACTTGTCCAAAAAAAAAACAGAAGAAGAGGGAACACTCCCGACCTCTTTTATCAGACCAGCAAATACGTACGACAAAGACACGTGTAGTGATAACGTCTGCAGTCACTCTATTCGTAGTAGTCTAACCCTAGAAACGACCCAAATAACAGCAACAGAATGGTACTCAGATTGTGGCATTTTTGTTTCTTGATTTTAAATTGATTTCGTTATTAGGACAAGTTTAAATTTACAGAAAAGTCGAGACGATTGTAACGAGAACCCTCACACACCCAAGCACCCCGTTTCCATAGTAACATTGTCATGGCTATGGCTCGTTTGGTACCATTGAAGAACCAATATTATCTAACGTTACATGTTTTTTAAAGTTCACAGTTTATCGAGATCTTCTTAGTTTTTACCTGACTTTTTTCTTCCGTCCAGAACCCCATCCAGGATTCCACGTTCCATCTGGTCACCATGGCTACTCAGGTGCCTCTGGTTCGTGACAGTTTTTTTAGTCTTTCCTTGTTTTTGATAACTTAATGGTTTTCAATCTGGTATTTTGTAGGCTGTCCCTCTGTTAGGATGAATCTGTTTTTCTCAAGATGGGACGGAGTTAGAGGTTCGGGGGGGGGGGGGAAGATGGCCTGGGAAAATGCCATTTCGTCACACCATCTCCACGTACACACTGTCACCACGACCTACCACTGCTGACATTGACCTTGGTGCCCTGGTGGAGGGCGCGCTCGGCAGGTGCCTCCCCTGCGAAGTCACTCACTCACCGGAACAGAGTCACCAGACGCGGTCTTACTCGCGCACGGCACGAGGAGTGAGGCTCCTTCTCCCCAAGGATGAGGTAAACTCTGCATTTCCATGCAACGGAATATTCAGCACTAAAGTCGGGGGGAGGGGCAGGTAAAAGCCCCACTAAAGAGCTAAAAGAACGGTGTGATCGAATTTCAAAACTATTATGATACGTGAAAAGAGGCCAGATACGAAAGTGTACTCGTCGGTAAAAATCCATTTATCTGTAAACCTAAGGTGTGGGTTTCGCTGACGTACACCGCATCTGAATCGCAACATCACATTTAAAAAGAGGCTTTTGCGTGTATTTTCAAAGAAGTGTCTCGAGAGCCTGGTGGAAGCAGGTTTGGTGCACGTGTCGATGGATCTTGAACTCCCCTGGGGTGACAGAAGGCGTGAGGAAAAGGGCGCGGCTTCCCGAGGGAGGTCACCAAGACCGAGGACCCGAAGGCCTGCGAGGGACAAACACCAGCCGCGTGGACGGGCAGCAGGACCGCCGTCCCGAAGAAGCAGCTGAACAGGGTCGCCCAGACCCCCCGCCGCGCGGCGGGCCAGCGTGCGGGGCGGGGTGTGACTGATGGGTGCCCTGGCGGCGGGCTCAGCTCTCGACCCCAGCCTGGCAAGGGCAGTGTACCTCACATATTTTTGGAGTGACCTCTGGAGCTTTGCCAAGCTCCGGAAACACTCGAGTAAGAAATAATCCCTTAAATTTTACGGCTTTTCAAGGACACACACAGGCACTATGAAACTATAATTTTAAAAGCATGTGTAAAAGGACGTATAAAATAATATATTGTATATATAACATGTAAGAATCGGCATAATTCTCACGTGACAGTCTAGTGAGTTGGTGGTGGCGTTTTGTTTTGTCTTGTGCAATTTGAGAAAATCTCTAGAAAATTAATAAAAAAAAAAAACAGAGAAGATTATTTTAAAAGGGTGGGTGGGGGGGGGAGCCTCCTCAAGAGTAAATTAGGAAAATTAGCCAGCATGCTGAAGAGAGAGAAATCATAAAAGCTGTTTTCTGCTGGTGCACAAAAAAAGCTATTCTGCTTAAGAAATCAGAGCTCTCACAGAAAACTATTTAACCTCTCACGGAGCTCTGGGTAGAAACTATATCTTAGAAAAGATGCACAAAAAAAAAAAAAAAACACTGAGCATAAAGAAAAAAAAGGAAAATAAATAGGACCTTTACTTTGTATATTTGTCTTTGGGTGGAGAGCGAATCAGGAATCTTTTACACAAATGTTTTTCCAGAATCTTTATGTTAAACCTAGAACTATAAAAAATAGCTCAGAACTGGGAGTTTGAGGCGCAAATATTTTAAAACCTACAGCAAATAAAACCCATTTGGTGAGATTAAGCATTTCAATATTCCAGCAAGAACCAGCCTAAGAAAGTTTAAATTAAATGCAAAGAATCATTAAGATATAAACACAATCACATATTCCAGTGAAAAACAAAGAGAATATGAATTTCAGTTCTACCGACTTAAATTGCCAGCATGTACCTTTTTTAAAAAAAAAACCCATCACTCTTTTTACAAACATCTATTGAGTACAGATATTGTTCTGGGCACTCGATTTTCAAACAAAATTACTCTTGTCTAATGACTCATTTTTTTTTTTCTGGATTTGGTTTTTTCACTTGATTTTTTCCTTTTTTTTTTTTTTTTTTTTTTTTTTGCTTGGGAGACAGACAAGCTCGCCTCTTAGAATTCTTCCTGATCATATAGTTTTATTTACCATCTCGTGGCTGACCAGAGAGTTGGGGCATCGCTAGCTGGAGCTTCAACAGATACACAGTTACCGTTGGGCTTGTGGAAAGGGCCCTGGACTGCTTACCGTGGGAGCCGACGCCAACATAAAGGAACATGCATGGCTCTGCTTTCCCGCGGCACCGGGGCTTGTTTCTGAAGTACTCCCGAGCTTCGGCTATTTGTTTAAGCATCGCTCCAATACCCCAACATCAAACGCTCGTGGCATTCCGTGTGCCTCTTAGCCTTTCACTATTTGATATGTAAGTATTTTAAGCCCCTGGAAGATAAACCTGTTGCATTTGGATAACTAAACAGTTACTCAGACAACTGAGGGAAAAGTATCTGCATCTCTAATAGATGAGAGAGAGAGAGAGAGAGAGCGCCAGAGCGCCAACAAGGAATGGTAACCTCATTAGGCCATAAAGTGGGGAAATAATTTTAGCTGCAGATACTGGTTGTGACTGTGAACACAGTTCTGACACAAGAAGTTCTAACTGGAGCCAAGGGGAATTGCTGAGTCAGACCTTTCCATGAGACTCGAGGGTTGAGTTTGTCTTGATTCTTTCTGGATCTACCATTCTTATTTGAGTTCAAATTGTTTTTGCCTTGAGTGGAACTGAGCTAAGGAAGCTCGGTCCGTTATCTGGCACCATGATTTGGGATGCGTCGGGACTCTTCATTCTGTTTTCTTAAGTTGTTTCCAAAAATAACGCCAGAGATCATTAGGTAAAATCAAGAAAAATATTCATTGAGTAAATGGTTGCCAGTGTTAAAAGCCCCAAATCTTATTCTTATACTGGGGCGGGGGCGGATCTCTCTCTCTCTCTCCCTCTCTCTTTCACACACACACACACACACACACACACACACACACACACACACATCTGAAAATGCCTCAGTGATTGGTCACTGCTATCGAATAACAGAAAACAGCTGCGTTGAGTGCGGCGACAACTGGACCCGCAGTTGTAACCTCAGCTTTGCATCTGCCACTCAGGGAGAGGGCGCCGGCACCCGCGGCGGAAGGTGTGACCAGAACGGCGATCTGCAGGGGGGGGGGGGGGGGCGGAGTGGGGGGCAGCAGGAGCGACGAGGCACTTATCGCCTCGGCCTCCCACGGATGTTTGTTCAAGAAAACACACAACGGGTCTTTAAAAAAACTTCTCATTAACACCTCCGGGGACCTTGACAATCGGGTTCGCAGGGCGGCAGCTTCCGAGAGGCCGCAGGTGGCTGAAGCCCGTGGCGGCTGCGCGAGCAGAAACCGTCCCACGCGTGACATCCGTGCCACCCACGACGCACTCACCGGCAAGTGACAGAAAACTGCCTTCAAGCAGTCGAAGCGGGCAGGAGCTCTAGGTGCCAGATCTGAGGAGATACGGTGCGGAGCCTGGAGAAAGCCCAGGGCGCGCCCGGCCCAGGCCTGCCCCCGCCCGCCGCCCCCGGCCTGCCCGCGGCCCCCCGCCCTGGCTGCCCCTCGTCCCGCTTCTGGTTCCCTAACTCTCCACCACGGGAGCCGCGGGAACCTGGGGAGACCCCGTCACTCCGGGGCGGCTCTTATTCTCTGTTCAAGAATTTCTTGCTCGCTCGACGGCTGCAGAAATGCTCTCCTGTGCTATCGGCCTCGGGTCTTATTCCTTCACGTCCCTAATGAGGTTTTATAATCTTCCCGAGACGGATTTCTCTGCACGGTGCGGCGCTTCGCGTACTGAGTTTGTAGACACCTCGGGAGGGGTCAAGACCCGATTTTTTTTTTTTCCCTCTAGGGTTAGTCGGTGCACCCGGTTCCGCTTACGGAAACGCCGGCTTTGCTGCTGCTCAGCACAGCGCGCTCAGCGGACCGCGGACGCCGGTCTGTCCCTGAACCGTGCGCGAGGCTGCGACCCGGCGCCTGCTCCTGCGTCGGCATCGCCGCCTTAAGTGGCACGTCTCCGCGTTTCGAACGTCTTTTTCGAAAAGTGTCTTGGCCATCCGGAGCCCTTCTGCAGTACTCTACAAGCTTTTGTAAGTTCTTGATATTTTCCACAAACAAAATGAGGAAAACTGTGCTGGAATTTAGGTGGAAATTCTACTGAATCTATAGATACATTTTAGGGATCGCTGATATCTTTACACTATTAAAAATTTTGATCCCTGAACATGGCATCGGCCCTCCGTTTATTAAATTAAGCTGCGTGAAATAAGTTTATTAAATTTATTCCTAGGAATTTGATTTTAGGCTATAATAAATCATACTTTTAAAACTTTATTTCTACTTGTTTTCTACTGGTAAAAAAAAAATACAACTTGCTTTTATATTGACTCTGTGTAAAAAAAAAATTACTAAATTTAATTATTCTAATAAATTGCCTGAAGATTATTTTGAATTTTCTAGCAACACAATTTTAGTAAAAGATTAAACTTATTTGACCGGTACAGAGTTATCGAGAAATTCTATTTCTTCTGAATCCATTCTGCATTACAAAGCTTGCGATGCATCGCACTGAGTCATTTACTTTTAAAGATATTATTTTTTAGCTATACAAGTCTTGTTTGTTATGTTTGCTTGTTATGTTTTTATCCATTCTCTTTTTTTTCTTTATTATTTTTTTTCGGGCACGCACCCTTAAATTTAGGTATGTAAAGCTATGTAAACAGTTGGTGGTCGTTTTTTTCTATCCAGGCTGTCAACCTTTATTTTTTAATTGCAGAATTTAGGTGATTTACATCTAGTGATGTGTTTGAGTTTATAGCTCACATTTTACTATTTGATTCATATTTTTCCCATGTGTTCTGTTTTATTCTTATTATTTAATTTTGGAAATAGTTTTGTTTGATTTTTTTGATATTTTAATTGTTTGATTTTTAATTCTTTAATTTTTCTCCAATATTGACTTGCTTTAATTTCACTATTTTTTAGTGATTGCCAGAGATTAAAACATGATTTTTTATTTATTCTAAACTAATGCCATTGTTATTTTCCTAACCGATGTATTTTTAGTTATAATGTATTTTTATTATAAGAAATAATGCATATAATAATACACTAACGTATAATTTTTTTTTGCTTCCCGCTAACTCTTTATTCCTTCAGACTTTTTTTTTACATTTCACTTCTCACTTTTCGTGTTAGTGAAATCTTACATTTTAGTTCTGATAAACTTTAAACCATTCTGTTAGGTGATGTTTTTGTTGTTTTATGGTCAATATGTGTCTGTATTTTCTCGTAAGTTCACACCTTTGGTTGCTCATTGTTCCTCTTTGCGTTCTCACGGCCCCGTCCAGAAGGACTTTCTGTCTCTGCGCACGACTCCCGTCTGAGTTTCTTTCACGAGCAGCTCTAGAGGAGAATCATCGTTTTCATTTTTCCACCGCGTCGTGTGTTCTCCACTTTTTTTCCTTTCCATTTCACAATTTCCTGCTCATTTGTTTTTCCAGTTCCCCAGTTCTCAATTCTTGACCGTCACCGCCCCTGGGAAGCCCCTCTTTGCACGTCTTAAATGCAATTCTTGCCTTTTTCAGTTCTAGAATCTTCTGTATCATTTCGCGAATGCTACATCGTGTCATCTGCGTTCCTGAGCATACGTTAACCCCGGCGTTTAAAGCCTGTTTATCGCACTCTTATTAGCTGGGTTGTGGGATCATTCCAACCCTATTTTCTACTTCTCTCCGCCTGGGGCGACCGTGCGCTTTGACGAGCTCTGGACACAGCACGTGGAGGACTGTCATCCTCTGGTGGTGGGACTGAGCCAAGGCAACCCGTGCGCACCCAGCTGCCGGCTCAGGGGACGGGCAGCTGGGGCGGCCTCGTGGAGGCTCCGTCTCCGCACCGCGTGCCCCGTCGGGGGCCGCTGGCCTCCAGCCAGCAGCTGACGGGGTCCTTTCTTCCTGGTCCTTTAGCAGGCTTTGTCTCCAAAGGATTTCCAGAAGCCTCCGTTACTTCCTCAGTGCCTTTCTGCTCAGCCTCTTATCTTCTTAAGAATTCAGCGAATGCCTCTAGGGGTAAAAAAAAAAAAAAAATAGAATGTGATACATCTGTAGATCCCTCTCCTCCCCAGGAATACAGCCTCTCACGCCCCAGCTGTTTTGAAGTCCAAACTCCAGTTCCTTTGTCTCGGTCCTTAAAATGGCCATGTGCTCGGCTGGTTCCGATGCCTCTTGGCAGCATTCCTCCGCCTCCAGCCTTGCTTCTCACCTTGGCGGGCGGACTGAAAGATGCCCAGGAAAGGGCGGCTCTCAGAATGCATTCGCACATCCCCGAGTTCTCCCTTTCTGCCTGACCACAACCCTTCGATCTCTGACCGCCTTGGCACATATATTCGAATGACTTAATCCGATTTCTCTATTTGTTTTCGAGCCGCGAGCCACTCCAGACTCAGCGAAAGCACAGGTGTCAAGTCGTACTCGATAAGTAAAACGGTGTGTGTCCTTCACGCATCCACGCCGTTCTTAACAGGTTATTGTTATCTTTCCTAGCAGAGAACTTAAGTTTCTACACCTTGTCATCAGACAAGGATGAGTGTCAATCGACTGCTCTGTAAGTCGCCTTGAAGAGCCAGTGAGAGTGTCGACGAGAAGCCAGAGAGGCTCGTCTTTGACAGACGCCACAGTAGTTGAAGCCGGACACCACCTCTGAGTAGGTGATGCAGAATAGCTCAAATGCGACAGGTTCCCGGGACCGCCTTGGCACCTCTCGCCAGCGCGGCTGCGAACACTAAAGCGCTTCGGCTTGTTTGTTCGTTTGTTCATTTTTTTTCCCCAGTAGTAAATATTGGACCATCTGTGTAAGTCGGATGTGCAATCTTTGCACACCTCAAATGTATTTTACACCATTTTTATCTATATGAAATGTGCAGTTTTCAACTAAAGGATGCTCATTCTTCTCTTCCTCGATTTAGTTTATCTATATTTAAATTCGTGTATTTTTGCAGACATAACGGCAGAAACGTCTTGTCCTTTAATTCCGTATGCCAAAAGATTTTTTTGAGTGTAAAAAACAGTTCTTATTTCTCCCCATAAAACATAAAATGTAGAGACAGGAAAGTATCTTCCATGTTGTGTCTTACACCACGTGTCTGTGTGATTTTAGATGCTTCATTGGGTGCAACTGGTTTCATCTCTTTGAGAATTTATAGACATCGTTGAATGAATTCAGGGGCTCGCGCTCTCCAGGCTGGCTCAGCAAAATGTGTGGCCTCGGTGAGGACGCACCTTGATTGTAGCGCTCTGTTTGCACCCAGACCCAAGGAGAAACACCAGTTCCAAGAGAGCATGCAGGCATCACCAGGACGAGGAGAGACTCTTAACCACGTCCACGTGGGGTAGTTCACGGGACCGAAGAGACAACAGGGCTCGACATTCGAAGGCCCGAGAGGCCTCGTGGGTCCTCCAGAAGCTCAGAGGCTCCGTGGGCCCACGCGTGGGCAGTCTGACCTGAGACCAAAGTGGAGAACTTTTCCGATAGTTGTTAATAATAACAACAACGACAAAAGTCAACCGAGTTTCTCTGTAAATGAATCGCCGAGCGGCCATCTAGTACCCCCGAGGTGCTGGGTGTTTCCAAGAGTTTTCTTAGAGACGTAGCTACTTAGAACTGGTTCCATCAAGGTAGTCGCTAAATTCTGCAACACGAAGGGAAATTTTCTGAGAAATATTTTCCTGGCGAAGCGTAAAGGTCTGCCTCTCAAACACTTCTGTTTTGGAGATATGACATTTTAGAGCATAAATGGGAAAAAATTGCCTGGAAGCTACAGTGTTTTTTTTTTTTTTTTTTACATAATGCCCACTGTTTGTACCTTACACTTTGTAGTTTATGGAATGTTTGTTTTAAGTAGTCGGTAAGGTTGCAAAAAGCCTGCCAACACGCACCCCGATCTGCGAATCGCATTGCCTAGGACATCAAAAGTCTGCGATGTCCTTTTCTTGGCTCGCGCTTTGCACACTCACTTGAAGGGCTGTCAAAGTTGGCACGACTTAAATGTCATTTTTTAAATAACTGAGGATATAAATGCAGGCCGAGGGTCCGTGTGTGTGTGTGTGTGTGTGTTGAAGATGAAAGGGTTTAGCAAATACCATCATTTTATCGACTATGAAAATTAACTCAGACTACAATTAAGCCACTGTTCTCACCCACCCACCTGCGGGACTGTTTCGGTGGGGTTCAGTCAAGGTGACGCTCGCAAGCCGAGCCTGCCAGGTTAGCGCCAGGCTGACATCAGACGCATTCTTGGGCTTCTCCCCCTCGCCCCCTCCTCTCTCCACCTCGCCCCCACCTCCGTCCTCTGCCGGAACCTGAGCCCTGTCACTCTTCCCCCTGGGAGGTCCACTTGTGAGGAAGGTACATCTGGCTAATGAGGTTGACAGCTGCAGCAGGTACGGTTGGGCGCGGTCCAGGCGTCGCGGAGCGCTACCTGCCATTCACTTAACAGCTTAACCTTTCGTAATCTCGGCTTCAGACTGCCAGCGCACTTGAAGGATGTGCTTTTATTACCTGTTAATACACGCTCGTGTTCCGCCTCGCTGCGCGGATCGTCATCGGCGGAGACCACAGTCGAGGCAGAAGGCATTTCTCGCTCCTGCTGGCTGGTGGCTGCGGACGGAAACGCGGAAACCCGTGGAAACGGGGCGGAAAAGCATCGTAGGGGGCGAGCGGCCCCAGGGCCCGGCGGAAACGTTCCCGGCTGACGGCGCGTTGGCCCCTGTGAAAAAGCCCGTCCCGCAGGGCCCCAGGGGCGCGGGCGCGTGGTCTCGTCCCCGCCCAGCCCAGGCCCAACGCCTCGCGGTCTGTGCGCCTGCGGCCTGCGGGATGGAAGGGGCGAAGCCCGAGCATCCGGTTCCCTGCGGGATCCCGTCCCCCCGGGGGGCAGAGGGACACCTTTGAAACCAAGGCCATTTAGTTTGCCAAGAGCATGATCTTCCTTCCACTGCTGTTTTCCAACCCCGTCCTTTCAAACATCGGGGACTTTCCCCCTGATGATTCGTCCCCGCTTTCGCCGGCCCCCGGGCTGCGTGAGGCGCGTTCACCACACCGCGCCGTGGCCTCGGCGGCTTTCGCGCGGAGCTGTCTCTCGTCTTACGAAACGGGCCTGACCCCGCTTTTTGTCACGTGTGCGTTTTTGTCAGCCTCGCTTCGCCTTTCAATTTCAAATGCCTCGTTCGTCAGGAAACGTCTGAAATTCGTATCGATAGCACGCGACCGTCGAGCACAATCTCAGGGCGCACATCGCCGGCATTCTCGTAACACACAGGGACCTGCAACGAAAATGCCAAGTCAAACCCGCAGCCGCCTGAGCTGCGCCCCCCCCCCCCCGCGGGTGCCCCAAGCTCAGCGGCCGCGGACCCCTCCCCATGAGGAAGAGGCCCCCACGCCCCGGGACCCTGCGGTCCCCACTGCCCGGGCGGGAACGGCCAGCACCGAGGGCCCCCTCTTCTCCCGGACTCGTCAGTCGGCATGTTGGTGGCCCATCACCGACGTGACTCGCGGGAAGACGGGAGCCCAGGGCGAGGCTCTGTCCCCAGGGCGTTGCCAGCACTTCGGAGGCGATGGGTCCAGTCAGAGCGGTCCTCTCAGGAGCCGGCCGGACACCACCAAGGCCAGGTGGGCTCTAAGGTGACGGGCGAGGGCCGTCTGGGGCTGTCACTTGGTGGCCTCGTACCAGAAGTGCCAGAGGCGTCCCCGGCCGTCAGCGGCCACGTCCCCAGTGCAGCACCCATGCCCTCGGCCACGCCCCCGCCCCCTACCACCCCTCACCCACACCCCTGGGACAGAGGGGCTGGGCTTCCCGAGGTCCGTAAACCCTGCAGCCCAAGCGCTCAGGGCGTTGGTTCGGGCACACGGCACACACTCATAAACCACCCTGATTCCTGGAGACGCCGACCCACCACTCCGTAAACCCCCCTTTCGCAGAACCAGGTCACCTACGATGTCGCCCACGGGGTGTTTTCGTAGACGCAACGCAAGCGCGCAGCGGAGCTGGAGGAAGTTGATTGACCGGCCAGGGAGCTGCGCACACGGGCCAGGCCGACCCGCCCGGCCCAGCCCCGCCAGCCGCGCGTCCGGGGCGCAGAGTGGACCCTCCGCCCCGAGACAGGTGACGCGGAGGGCGGGGCTCGCGCCGGGCGGCGTGTCGCGGGGAGGGCGGCGGGGGGCAGCGTTTGGGAGCCGGCCGTGCACGCGGCGTCCTGGCCCACGCGGCCGCAGGCTTCCAGCCAGCGGAGGCCGCGAACACGACGCTCAGACTCCGAGAAACCGAACGCGCGTGACTCGCCTCCTGTCGACACGGTCCACGCCACGTTTAAAACGCGTTTTAAACACACATCGGTGATCGGAAGCCGCGGGCGCTCGGACCCGTTTCCCGGGACGGAGAAACAGTGAGACACGAGCTTCGCCAAAAACCCAGCCCGGCGGCTTCGAGGCCCAACTGGTGCCTCCCGCCCGAGCACCGTGGGCCTGAGGGGCTGCCGCCGCCTTCTCCCAGGCGCTTGCAGGTCAGGGGGAAAGTCCGTCCCGGTGTATGTGAAAGTTAACGACACGTTCCCGCCTGACGGGCAGCGTGCTCGGCAGCCACAGGCCGGGCACGGGGCGTCCGCGTGGCCACGCGGCATGGCGGCCGCTCGTCCTTAAGGATCCGCCCAGGCTGACACGCGGCGCTGCCCCTCCCCTCCGCGTTCATCAGCGCATGTGACAGAGGACAGCGCCACCTCCGGGACAACGAGGGCCTGCGGTGACCCGAGGCCCCGCACTCCCTGAGTCAGGCAAGTGACCCTGTGCAGGGCAGAGGTTTGCGAGCCAGGGAGGGGGGGCGGGTGCTCCCAACCCTCCCGACACACCCCGCCACCCCAGCCGGGAAACGAGGGGGTGCATCTCAGACAGGGGGCGCCTCTCCAAGCCACCCCACTGGCATCTCAGACAGGGGGCGCCTCTCCAAGCCACCCCACTGGATTTCAGGGCCACGTCGTTCCTGCTCAGATATTCACTTAAAAAAGTAAAAAGGTCCGTGACAGTCTGATCTCACAAGTTGGTACAAAGCATGCGATTTAAGTCTGAAAAGACAGCAAAAAAAAAAAATTGGTTATTGCACTGATTTTAGACCAAACATCCAGCTACCTGGACATGCCCGTTTTGACTGAACTTCTGCTCCCCCGCAGGTGCTCGGCATCCTGTAGACGTGGGTTCGGCGCCCGCGCTGGCATGTCACATGCTGGGTCCCCGTGAGGAGAAAGAGGACTTGCAGGAAGAAAACGCAAGAAGAGGAACTGTTTGCCCAGTTTTCGCAGGACGAAGGAAACTTTAAGTGGTTTCCTGCTTAGCAAGAGTCACGGTAAGAACATGATGAAATAAATAACGCACGTGTGGAGAGGATCATGCAGAAAGGCATAAAGGAATTTTAAGGTTAAAAATGGGGTTTGGGCATTTCTAGAACATAAGGATGTATATATTTGCCTAGATCAAACCATCGTCGCCTAAAATTAGTGGCGCAACGGGATATATCGAAATCTAACTTAAACTTGAGGAGATGGAAAACAGTCTACAAACCTAGCTGGTTTCGACGGGGCCGGTAACTCAGACAACGCGCCAGGCGAAACTCAGCGCTACGGCTCTGAAAACTCGCCAGTCGTTTTCTTTTCCGTCCTTACGAATTCGCATGAAAATTATTCATCGACATCTCATATTCGGTCGTGAGAGATTTGATCGATGTTGCGAATCAGCGCTGCGTGAACTGGCGCGTTCTGCAAAAGCACCGAGGTGGCATCTGCTGGCCACGTCGCCGTGTGTGACGTGGGCTCGGGACAGACGGGCACACGCAGCTCCCGGCTTCCTCCTCCGGCCGGCCGCCCGAGGCCCTGGGCACCTGGGCTTCGCGCCCGCCCCGGACCCCGAGTCGCGGCCCCGGACCCGCTGTGATGTCCCCGTTCCCCTCCCGCCACCACCCCCTCACACTTGTCCCCTTCACCCCCTCACCCTGAGGCTCGGACCGTGGAACCCCCCTGTCCCCAAAGTCCCCATACGCCTCTGCCATTTTCCTGCATGAGTCCTACGTAGCTGCCTCTTTGCCCAATGGACTCAGATGCCCGGTTTTGTTACTTCAGCCGAACTCGTGCCCAGGTCCCAAACCCTTCGGCCATTGTCCCCGCCGGTCCCCCTCCCCCCCCACGGCGTCTCCCACTCGGGTCGGTTCTGTAGTCTGTACGCACACCTGCTGCTGGAGAAGTCACACAAACACGCGGGAGGAGCCACTGTGGGCCCCGGCTGCTCCGCCGGTCACGGGACCGTCCTCTGGCCGGCCACTCCCGCCGGGCCCTCTGCACCTGCACCTTCCTCTGTGTGAGCCCCAGGACGCTGCGTGCGCCTCCTTTTAACACACGAAACAGACCTTTTCCCACGCGAGGTTCCCTCAAGCACCGTCCCCCGCCCCCCACTACCCTCTTGTCTACGGAGAGCCGACGCAGAAGCCCCCGGGCCACGCCCTCCGCCGCCTCCCCTCGCCCCCACCAGCCTGGCGCCGTGCACTCTGCTCCCCGAGTGTCCCCGAGGCTCCCGCGCGGCTCTGCTGCACCCCACCCCCGAGTTCCCGCCTCGGGCCTCCGGGCTGCTGCCCCGATTCGCCCGCGTCCCACGTGCAGACCAGGTCCCGCCGTCCTCACCCGCATCCCGGGCTGCCTCCCTCCGCCGTCTCGCCGTGCGGGCGGGTCCCCTAGGAGGTGCCGCGCTCTGCTGGGTGCGTGCTCGGCCGTCACCGTTTTGAAGCTCTCCGTGCTTGAACGCGGCTCACGCGTGTGCGTCTGTGCATTGCGCAGCCGGGGCTCACACGCCACTCGCCCGCGGCCACGTCGGCCCTGCCGCTCCGCGTCCCTCACGTCACTGTCCCCGGCCTGCCCGCCCCGCCCCCACCGACCCCCAGACCATCGCCGCAGAACCTCACCCGGACCCCGCTTCCAACCTTACCCTCCTCCGGCTTAACTCTAAAAAATAAAAGAGAAGCCGAGCATTTGAAGCTAAGTGTGAGGTTAATACAAGAAAAAAGGCCAACCACAGGCCCAGCCGGATTTTGGCTTCGGTGCAAAGCGAGTCCCCGTATTTCACACTCGTTGACTGTTCCATAGCGCCACGTCACATAAACGCGCCAAGATGCGTTCTCTCGGCGGTGGACCCCGGGTGTTTCCCGCGGTTTCCAGTCGCCCCCTAACCGTAGGCGACAGTGTCACAGACACCTGTATACCTGTCGCGTGCGCCACGTCCGCGGCTTGCCTCAGGTGGAACCACTGGGTCAGAGTGTGAACAGTTTCCACAGCGCTGGAGCGATTCGCATCCCCGGCAGCAGCGGGAAGGAGATGCTGGGGGTCATTCTCCCCAAACTCGGGGTGGCATCCCCGACAGGCCTGCGTGTGTGCCGTCGGGCTTCATTTCACACTTGCCTGGCTGCAGAGGACAGCTGCCTTTCACATGCTTATCAGAATATTAGGTTCCCTCTTCTTATATCCATGTTTGCTATAATTTCCTACTCACGGCTTTGCGAGGGGTCCCTATATTCTAGACACCGATGCTTTTTCAGTTGTATGGATACGGCGAACACATTCTCCCCGCTGCTCACGCCTCGTGACCATGTCTTTGGCTGTGCGCACTGTCTTATTTTTGTGACACTTATTAATCTTTTTCTTCTTGGTGTTTGCTTTTCCTATGGGATTAAAACAGGAAAATAAATAACAAAAAATAACCTGCTTTAATCAAGGACATAGAGATAGCCTCTGCCGTAGCCTCTAAATATTTAAAGGTTTGGACTCTAACCACATAGAATTAATTTTTATAAGGTCGTAACACAAGGGTCTTATTTGTTGAACGATCCACAATTTCCCCGCCGATTAATAACGCCACCGTGTCCCATGTCACACCCACGTGTTTACAGGGGCTGTAATCATACCCTCTTCCCGTTTCTACCCCTGGAAAATGCCCGCGTAATCACCTCTGCGCTTCACCTCCGCAGGTGCGATTTGTGAGGTGACTCCGCCCACCTTCTCCTTCTCTTCTGCCTTATTTACAGTTATCTTTACTTTTCCGTATGAACCAAGGCTCCGCAGTCAAGCGTCATTTAATAATCTGCCCTTTAGTAATCTGATTGGCATCTCATTTCATCTGTAGATTAATATGAGCCCAACTGGCATCTTTAAAATATTTGCTCTTCTCACTTAGCAGAATGACGTACATCTCCGTTTATGCTGGGTTTCTATGTCTCGTGGCTTCTTATAGCTTTTTCTACAGAGGTCTTAAACAACTCTGTTAGATGTATTCCAAGATACCATACAGATTTTGTTGATAATGCAAATTACGTCTATTATTATACTGTATTTTTTGTTCTTCTAAAAACTCTATTGTTTTCAAATATCAAATATTTTGCATCTTTCTTTCCGATTCAAATATCGTAGCTTTGTTTAAAACCTCTCGTGCAATACTGAATGAGGATAATCCCTAACTTAAAAATAAGAATGCATCTAAACTTTTACCATGAAATAGCTACATTTAATAGATTTTTTTTTAATTAAAAAAATAAAACCTCCTATCCGGTTGGGTAAGAACTGTTGTCATGAATGTGCACTAAATTTTTGACTGCTTTTTCTGCATTTATTGTGCTGATTATGTTGTTTCTTTCGTTTACTCTGTTCATATGAGCAACTGCAATGATAAATTTTCTGCCATACCAATATTGCATTCCTGTGATAAATTCTACTTGCTCATGCTGTACTTTCTTTAAATACTGCAACATTTGCTATTCTTTCTTTTTTTGGTGAGATTTTTAAAAATATGGTCATGAGTAAAATCGTTCTAGAATTTTTACCATATTTTCCTTGTCTAGATTTATTATTAAGGCTATATTAACCTCACAAAATATAAGTCACATAACTTCCCCTTGCTATATTTTCTGAATAGTTTGCCTTGATGTTTTATTAGACATCATCTAAAAAAAAAAATGTCTATTCTTGTCACTTGGAGGAGGGATCGGGAAAGCCTAGAATACAAATGTATCCCCTTTCAAAGTTATTGACTTATGTTTTCAATCTGTTTTCCTTGAGACAATTTCAGTAAGGTATATTTTTCTAGATTATAATATAGTTCATCTATAGTTTCATGTTTCGGCTACAATATTGCATGTGGCGTTTTTCCTGTGTTACAATCTCTGTGTATTATGGTTTGTAATTTTGAGTATTATTTCTTCATTTCCTGACACCTTGACTTTCTCCTGCGTGTTCTGTTCAGATGAGGATCTGTCCCGATCCTCCCGCCGAAGAAAAGTTTAAACATATGCTACACATTTTTAACTCCATATTTTTTCTAGCAAAGTCCGGCCGCTATCGGGGCCCCTATCCTCCCCCTAAACCTCAGGGACCGCGGCGCGTAGAGTGCTCCTCCTCCTCTTACCTTCCCCTGATCGTTCACAGCCTTAGAGTTTCCCGCGACCAGTGATCCGTGACACCCAGTAGGACGTTCTCCACCGCTGCTCTCCGTGCCCCGCGCGCTCCGGCGTCAAAGACACACGCGCTTCTTCTGTCTGCCGATTCGCCCCTCGCCGAGGCGGGCCCGCGGGCCTGCTCTTCATCGGCGACCGTGGCTTCGAAGCTGCGCCTGTCTTCGTACTGTGCTCCTTCTTAATTGTTTAATGAAAACACTAAATTAGACGAGTCCAGAAACACAAAACGAAACACGTCTTCTAGGCGCGTGCCGATCCCACGAGTGGCATGAAGGATGCTCTTGCGGGGACGCCAGGCGCCCGCACAAAACTCCGGTGGCGCCTTCCGCGGGCGGGGCCGGTCCGCACCCCTTACTGTGCGGGCCACATGGAACCCATCCCCCGACCCACGGGCCAAGGGACCGCACTCAGGGTCACGTTCGGTAAACTTCCCCGAGGTGCCGTGTCGCACGCCACTTTAAACTCTTAGGTGCCTTCGGGCCCAAGTTCGCTACCCAGATACCGTCACTCGACATTTCTATAGCTAAAATCTTGTTCTGACATTATGTCACAGTTTCTGTTGATTGCATTAATATTCTGTCTTCTTGGATTTATTCGCGAATCATCATAAGAACTATCGTATCGTCTCAGTTCCTATTTTGGGCCAAAGTGGCTCATCTCGGGTGTGTTAACCCTTTGTGCAACGAAGGCCCTTTAAAATTACATTAAATAATTCGAGACCTCCAGCTCCCTTAAATATCTATAAAATATGTAATGCTTTAGTTGGTGATTGTGTTAGTTGTCTTTTTTTGTCTTAAGCAGAGAGAACGTGGTGCATGTCACAGCAAACCCACCTTGTCACTTGCCTCTTCCGCTGTTTCACACACCGACCCCCAGGCTCCGGGAGGGGGTGTCCTGGTGGCAAACGGAACTGGCAGTCCCTGGGGCACCCGCTGGGCCTTTGCAGACACGGCGGGCAGGTGTCGTGATTAGACCTGACAGCGCGTGTTTGCAGCTCTAAGGAGAACGGCAAAGGACAAGGACTCAGGGAGGCGGCAGGGACCGGTGCCAGGACCCAGGTCGGGCTCGGGGCCAGCGGGCCTGGAGGTGGCCGCGCTCCCCTACCTGGACGCCCCCGGATTAAAGGGGAGACTGGACCGTACTCCTCTGATATTCGAGGCGTTTGTCTGTCTCTGTTCGTTTTGCTAACCGGCCAGGCTCTCCTCCCGCTAGGTCCCGGGACGAGACCCACGCCGAGGAGACGGGTCACCCTGCATGCTGCTGTCTCTTGTGTGGCACAGATGTGGCTCCCAATGGAGCAGGCTCCGCAGAAAAGGTCTGCAGCCAGGACACGCAGGGCCTGCTGCTTTCTGCACTTCAAACGTCTCCAAGGTCGGAAGACATTAAGACTCGGAGCTTACGAAAATCAAAACGGCGTGGTACGGAAAGGTACGAGCCACGTAAATGTCATAAGAAATAACCAATTTTTAATTGCATTGTTAGAGGAAATTTTATTCACTATAAATATATATATGTATGATGTATCTGTCCTTTTCAATCATTGGAACACATATGGGTTTACCTAATAAGAGAAAATAATGCCATAAGTCAGAGTGTACACACTACCTAGATATTTCCACCACCAATCATTGCGTTGGAAATTAGAATCTCCAATGAACGCCCATATCTGTAAAAAAAAGGAATCATCCAAAATACATAAAGAGGCGTTTTCTTGTTCGCGGTAGTTACTTTCCCGTACGCAGGCAGGCAGGCTGTGACAGTCACGTCATCGGGACTGGGATCTGCAGAGACCGCAGGTGCGGGAAAAGGAACCGTCTGGAAGAGGCCCACGGCCTCCGGCCTCCTCCCCACCTCGCTCCCCCCGCACGTGCGGAGACCCAGCCCCTGACGGCAGGTGAGTAACTCCGTTCCGCGAAACCCGAGAGCCGCTTTTAACCGGAACCACATGGGACCGTCGGTCACTGCCCTGTGAATGACTGGCACGTGCAGGGTGGCCGCCTGGTCACCCACAGCATCGCCGCCCACATGGCATGGCCAACAGCGAGTCTGACCACCGCCGGCCACCACGCCTTCAGGACATAAGCTCGCCGTCTGAACGTAGGGAATAGAGTCTAAGAAGAAATATTTACAGAACAATAAGCATGGTTCCGGGGAGTTTAGGCTGAGAAGGTAAGTTCTCTATTGTTCCCTCGGAGGTTGTAAGGCAGAAATCATGGTCTGATGCTTTGGGTTCAGTCACTACTTTAAGCAGAAGTGATTGGACTGGGAGACCGTCATATCATTAGAAAAAAATCACTGAAAGAAGGAAGTAGAAGCTTCTCAGAGAAGCTGGGATGGAACCAACAGGAAACGTGGCCACTTCCTAGCCCCCCACGCGCCCGGGCCCCCGACGGGCACCGGTCTCCGCGACCCGGATACCTCGTGCTGAGTCCGGCCCCAGGCCCGTGTTTCGTGAGGGGCCTCGTCAGCCCACGTCGGTCCCACTGCTGCTCCAAGCGAGCTGCCTCCCTTTGATGGCATTGGGACAGACTCGCCCGGGTCTGACCCGCCCGTTGGAACCTGTCGGACCCAGAGGCCACATCCACGCGGGGGACGCCAAGCCCCCACGTGGACGTTGCCGGACTGGCTTCCGCGACCCCGCCGTGCTGAGCATCGTCCTCCCTCTGATCGGAGGTGCCAGTCACACACGGACCGGCCGCATTCGTCACCGGGAACCGAGCAAGAGGCCAAGCGGCCTGCGGCCAAGGCGACAGTGCCGATTTCGATCTCTAAAGCCGAGAGCCCGTCGTCAAAGCAAGGGTGCCTTGGGCCTGTGTGTTCATTATATAGAAATCGCTAGAAAAATAAAATAAAGTTAATCGAACCGTTATTCGTGCCACTGGTCACTACGGATCCCGTCGTTCTCGCTGGCGTGTGGGCACAGGCGTGGCTCCCCGTTAGAACAGGTCACCCCAAGACACAAACTGGCACCGCCTTCGCTCTCCCAGGGCCCAGTGACGCACCCAGCGCACGGCTAACACGTGGTGAAGAGCCGTCAACTCGCGGACGGGCGATGGGGTCACAGAACAGCCCGCACCCCCTGCCCCGCCGGAAGTGCGAGCCTCCCGTGGCCGCCCGGGGCCTCTTCCCCGATTCGGGACGAGCGAACCCCCAGTAGCCGTGACTCTGCGTGGCCGAAGCACGAGGTAGTGACCATCGCCCTGCGGTGGAAGCGAGAGACGGTCCCCATGTTCGGGGTTTTTTATATGTCGCTGTCATGGTTTACGCAGCAGTGCTTGGAAATCTGAACTGTATGCAGACGAGGAATCTTCCTCAGCAAATAGCCACCTTCACTTACTAAAATCAACAGCGAAACTATAAATAGAAACAACGCTTTTGTAACACACACACACGCGCACACACACACACAGGCCGTTCAATCCTCGACACTCGGCTGTGTCCTTATTCTAACGTCGGTCACCCTGGCTGTCCGACGCTCTTTCTCAACTGAAAAATGAGATTTATAGACGAAGCCAGAGATCTTTCTGTCGTTTTAAACAGCTGCAGTGTTACAGATGAATGGCGCCGTGTGGACGGAGGCGAAATGGGACGACCGCTTCGGCCAGGGAAGACGACACCTCGGGCATCCTTGGGGACCCACAGCCCCTCCGTGTGACGAGGGGGCCGGCGTGAGCTTAGGGGGCTCGGGACTGCCTTGGGCACTAACATAAATGCATGTGGGGGACGCACGCTCTTCACCCCTGTGTCTATCCGACATCTAAGGCTTCTCTGTTTAATAGAAAATGGTCACGAACTGTGTCGCCTCATCCCGTAAGGTAGGACACTGGCACGTGAGACGCCACCTCAAAAACGGCCCAGTGTTCGTGAATAAAGACCGTTATCGTCACCACCGCAACGGAAAGGTGAGTCGGCACCAGGCGCGGACGCGATTCTCCTCGATGCTGAAAGTCATTTGTCAAGCTGCTCTTACAGCCTAACTCTTTCCTTCGGGAGACGTTTCGGCGAAAAGGTGTTAGCTCATCTACGGGACTGATGTAATGAGGAGAAGTGAGTGCGTCCCCTCTTCCCACCATCGCCCCGGGTAACACCACGTAAGCGCGTCCCCGTGAACGACACTCACGGGGAAGGCTAAGGGTAAGCCCTCGAGAGCCGTTCTCGCATCCCAGGAACTGTCGCTGTGTCCAGAGGACGTGACGGCGAATGTCACGTGGGGTCCCGAACGGAACATCTGGTGCAAAGCTGAGCACATCTATCAACTAAGTAAACTATGGACTCTTGTTAACAACGATGCATCGATCCTGGGTCAGTGACTGTGACAAACAGCAGAGTAACCCCGACATGAACAAGGGGGGCGGCTAAACGGGGTGCTCTCCTCAGGGGGGCGTCGGGACATGGGGTGGATGCCGCCGGTCCGCCCACGGCTAATGTTCTCCTGCTGTCTGGTTCTCACGCCCCACGGCCTGTCGTGGTCATGAGCTCCACCTCTCCAACCACACCAGACGTGTGGACGGAAAAGACCGCGGTTTTCCTGCTTCGCGCTCCGGGCCGGCTCTGGGAGCGCAGCAGGTGCTCGGTGCGTATTGGCGTCGTGTATAACCCAACTCCAACGTCAAAGCTGATTTCTTAAGCAACATGGAATAGATGAACGGCTCCATCTCCATAGAACTGGCCCCAGAGAGCTGTTAACTCAGTTTGCTTTGAAGAAGAAAGAGAAGGAAAGGCAATTTCAGTATAAAAATAACGACAACCCCGGTGTGCCATTACGAAGCCGGGCAAACATTAAAGACTGTGGCTCGTTTCGGCTTCAGTGACTAGATCGCGGAGCCACACGGGGCATGAGGAGCTGCCAGGGACGCAGGCAGACAGTGACGCGGTGTGGCCACATCGTCCTCGCGCCCGAGAGGCCGGCTCAGCTGTCCCCGAACGCAGCTTCCCCGCCTCGTCTTCCGCGGGACACACCAGCCTTCCTTGTCGTAAACTCTCACTCATTCGCAGTAACTGAGTCGGATGCAAATAGCCGTAAGGAAGAGTTTCACCACGCCACTCCCAGTATCTGAAAGGAACGGAAACCCCTCCGCCGCTCACCCCGCAAGGAGAAACGAAACGTCACGTTCACGAGCGGACAGCCTGGAAAGGGCGAGGCGATGCTTCTGCGCAGGCGCCGCCCGGAGGGGAGACCCTCCCCCTCCGCGCACTGGGAGACTAGTGATTTTTTTTTTTTTTTTTTTAGCTAAGAGATTGCAACGATCGAGCCCCGATTCCCAAGCTAGACCCTCAGATGTGAGCCGGACTGCAGCGCCATGATTGACAGCTGGGTGGCCGTGCACAGGTCACACACAGCCTGCGCCTCCGTTTCCTCTTCGTGACGTGCAGATGCTGAGAGGGTCGCCCGCGACGCGCTGCGCAATGCCCAGACGCCCAAACGCACCTGCTCGGCGCGCATGCGCGCGGGAGCTTCCCCGGGGCGGTCCCGGTCGGTGCAGGCCGCTGCATCAGCTCGGCTCAGCCCCGACGAGCCTTCCGGCAGCGCCGGCCTCGGAGCGCGTCCCCCGCGCCTGCGGGCGCTGGGCCCGGACCCATCCCGTCACCAGAGTCTGCTGGGTTTTGCCATCTGTACCTGTTACATCCTCAGCCCGAGCATCCAATGACCGGCGACACGCCCTACATCGTCAGCAAGCGCTAAGGGAGCTAAAATATCATCTCCTAAACTTGACTTAACGGTGACGAATATGGACAGGTGTGCATTTTTAGGAAGACTTTCATCGAAGCGAAACAAAACAAAAAAGTGAAAAAACGCTCTCTTAATTATCCGTTTACGACCTCGACTTTTAGTGAATGGCCGGCACCTCCTGCAAACGAGGCAGCTGGTGACGGGGTGTTCCCTCACCAGCTCGCCTTCGCGGCCACCTGTCCAGGCCACTTTTCACGGCCCGTGACGGCCGGTCCCCGGACACTGTCCCCGGCTCAGGCCGTGAGCACCACCTGCTGTGTGTGCTGGCGAAATCCCCAGCCGTCCCCAGCCACGTGGCGTCTAGTTCTGACTGCGTTTTGAGCCCGACCCGAGTTTGGGGCAGGATCGTGAAGAACAGTCGATTTAAATCACTCCATTTTACCAGCTGTTCGCGTTTCTGGTAAAAAAGGGCTGGGCGAGGCGGAATACCACACTTAGGGCTAAAATAAAACGCGGAGCTCGCCTGCAGATTCGTTTGACGGGATTTCTGCTTCCATTATAAACATGGGGGATTAGGCGTTGACTGGAGAATCTGAATCACAAAGAATGACCTCTAAATAAAAGAGCTTTTAAAAACTGTAATTCGATGTCTTGGTTGAAAGATGCTAAAAATAAAATAAAAAACGAGAGGCTCCTACAGGGGAAATATTAAAATATCGCCAGCCAGCCAGCAAAAGTCTCCTTTAAAATAGCGTACCAATAGCACGGCGTTTACGTTTACTTTTTAAATCCTCGTTTCTTCTAAAAGTAAAGTTAATGCAATTCGAGAAAAAAGCTATCGGCTTCGAACGGTCCACATGCTCGCGCGTTCGGCGACCTGCTGTATACCGGCCACATTCTGCTTATTGTTCTCGACTTCCTGTGGACGCAACAGGGCGAGACTCCCAGAAACACGAGTGGCATTTTAACAAATGGTGGGCGGTGTTCATTAAGTATTACCAAATAAACAGTGGTATTTTAACTCAGCTTTTTGAAAAACTTGCTCGTTTCAGCCTTCCACTAACACGGTGACATGCTGACCTATCTTCCCTACGTTTCGTAAGGTATAAACCTCAATGTGGTGTTTATTTTATTTTTATGCATATATTTTCCATGCACATACGTAGGGCTGTCAATTGCCAACGGGAGAAAATAATTTTTCTCTTTTCTAACTCTGTCCTTAATATCCTTCCTGTATTGTGGTACATAATTCCATCCTTAAACTTTCCAAACATAATTAAAACACATCACGTGCTAATAGAGACAGTGGTTTTAGTTTATGTGTAGTTACTCATAAAATAAATTCAACCAATTTCTTGAGAGCTGCATCCGGCTTTGAGCATGAATGTCTACGCGATCAGCTCCGGTAAGGATTCTCTGGAAGACATCAGAAATTAGACTTTACCAAACAGAACTGCATGCTGGCTCAGGGTCATCATTTAGAATTTTTACCTTCTTCACTAAAGTTAAGAAGAAAATGTTTTAAGCAGGAAGAGAATTTTTTTATTCCTTAATTGAAGGGAAAGAGTGAATTCTTCTTTTCTTCTTAATCGACCATTGCCTGCAATTTACCGCTTTTGTCTTTCATAAAGAAATCCGACTACTATCTCAGTACTAACTCTTCAGTGATATTTTCCCCACTAACCATTCCCAAGAGACTTTTTAAATTATTAGCTTTTCTACAGAATAAGGAAAGCTACAAAAACCAATGCTATGATTCATGATGTTGGGAAACAGTTTACAGGAATTATGCTTTAAACTCAGGGGCGAAGCTTGTTCTCGATGACTTCCTTTCAACACGACAGCTCTTACCTCACTCTTAAACAATTTTAGCTCCTAAAAGGACGCCAAGCCCACGGCTCTCTCCTTTTCACCGTTCATTCCCAAACGTCCGCAGAGAAACACACTGGGCAAGCAGTGGACCTACAGCGAGGAGACGCGAGTTCTGCCAAGTTCCCCTCCGCGCCCTGAAAACGCCGATGTCTTCCGAGGTCAGGCGTCTCCTCCGCACCCCTGACCATCGAGCGAGGCCGGAGAGATGCACGATGGGCAGCTCCCGTGGTCGCTGCGTGTTAGGGATGCGTCTGGGCCTCGGCGCTCACAGCTATTAAGGTGACATCTCCGCCCTCTCGCTGGTGCAGAACGGGCACCTGTCCGGCTACCGAACTAACCAGGGTTTCCCGCGAAAGAGGAAGAGGCGTCACCCCATCCTTCGCGGACACGATTTTAGTCGAGAGCCGGATGCCGTGCCGCTTCGAGCCGTCCGGACGGCTCAGGCCGCGCAGCTCGGGCGCCTCCGTCCAGCTCCGTGCTGGGCGCTCTGTGGCCGTCGCCCGCTCGGCGTCGTGCTCGCGTGACCGCGTCCTCGTCCACGCCGCGTCTTCCGAGTGCCGAGTGAGTCACGAGGCGGGCCCCGGCCGTGCGGTCCGTTGCAGCGAGCGCCCCGGGGAGCCTCGGACCCCCTGCGACCCCCA
Organism: Rousettus aegyptiacus; assembly: GCF_014176215.1. Lineage (NCBI taxonomy): Eukaryota > Metazoa > Chordata > Mammalia > Chiroptera > Pteropodidae > Rousettus > Rousettus aegyptiacus. The sequence goes on from NW_023416286.1 coordinate 910,907, forward strand.
CCCCCGGGGATCCCCCAGCACCCCGCGCCCTCTGCCCCCGGGGATCCCCCGGCACCCCGCGCCCCCTGCCCCAGGAAGCCTCGGACCCCCCGCGACCCCGCCCCCAGGGAGCCTGGGACCCGCCACGCCCCCCGCCCCCGGGGATCCCCCGGCACCCCGCGCCCCCTGCCCCAGGAAGCCTCGGACCCCCCCCGCGGCCACGCCCCCCGCCCCCGGGGATCCCCCGGCACCCCGCACCCCCCGCCCCGAGCGAGCGGGGCACCGCGGCGCCGGGCTGCCGACTGCGGGGCCGAGGCGCCCGCGGTCCACGCGCAGCACCAGGCGCCCCCCCCCCCTGCCCCGCCCGGCGTCAGCGTCCGTCCCGCAGACGGAGCCCCGCGGCCAGCGCGACCTCGTGCGCTGTGCGCCGTCTCCGGCCCCGCAACCCGCCCAGGCAGACGAGGCGCAGCCGCAGGTCTTCAAACCTAACGATGCGTGGGAACAAATCGTCGAGGAGACGAGCTCACACACGGCCGCCAGGGTCCTGGGGAGGGGGCGGCGTGCTCGGGGGACACTGTCCCCAGCCACACCCGCCACCGGCCGGGGCCATCGGCGCTCTTGCCATCCTGGGAGAAGCAGCCCACAGACCACCCCGGCCCCTACTTCCGGAGGCAAAGCCGGGCGTCAGGGACCGAGGACACGTTTTCTTGGGGGTCGGGCACACTCGGCAGGATTAGGAAGGGGGGGCCTCGCAGCTCCGACCACACGCCGAAGCCCCCGAACCGAGGGGCTGCTCTGCACAGATGACCCGTGTGGAAAAGGTGATTTTTCCCTTTCACGTTTACCGGGAAGGGGGCGCGAGGAGACCCTGACAGGCGCCGAGCGCAGGGTCCGTGTGCCGCGCGGCTTTCCTCCGAGCCCAGCAGCAGCGGGGGTTTGAGCGGCTGCGGATTCATAGGAAGATGCCCGTGCGGGTCCCAGCTGCTTCCCACGTCTGCACGGTCAGCGGACGCAGCCGAGATCTTCAGGCTTGCTTCAGGCACCCCAAATCTCCTCCTTTCAAAACGTCTGCCTCGGCGTGGGGTGCGGGGCCCTCGGCATGACAGTCACCGTGCGGCTCAAACGACAGGAAGCCGGGATCGACTCACCTATTTCTGTGCTTTGTTTTTGCAAGCACAGCCCATAGTTCCCCTGGGATCACGACTTCTCCAAAAGTAGGGGAACAAAAAGAAACCGAAAAGGAGAACAGTGGCCTGACCTGCGCCTGAGCAGAAAGCCGCCGTCCAGCACCGTTTTCCAGACTCGGCCCGGGGGACGCGGCACCTCGGCCCGAGCTGGCGGGCGCTGGGCAGGTGCTGAGACCGGGCGCTGTCTCACCACGCAGAGGGGCCCCCCAGCGGCCGGCACAGGCCGGGGGTGTCCGCGGTCACCTATGGTGCAACCCTTTGGTTTATTTTAGCTAAAACAATTTAAAAGGAAACGTTACTCATGAAGAAGAGCCGGTCGGACTAGCTCGAGGGACATTTAAAGCCCGGTGTGACTGTGGTGTCCTGGGCCGCCTGGGGGAGCAGGTGTCAAGCCCCGCAGGTAATTTTCCCCGGCGGCTTTTATCAGCTCCCCTCACCCAGACACCGGGACAGAAGTAGCGGCGCCTCTGACCACGTCGCTCAGAGGGGCTCGCACCCTGAGGACGCTGCCTCGCTGGAGAACCCGCGGCTGGACCCCTAAAACATCCACCTCCGGCATTCGCCCACCCACTGCCAGCAACGCTGGCCACCGCAGCCCGCTGGGGACAACCACACGGCTCCGGATGTTGCCACACATCCGCTGGAGGGCGAGAGCACCCACCGGGGGAGAAACGCGGGACCAGGGAAAGGATTTTCTATGCAGACGTTTAAATAACTCCCACCCCTCCTGCCCCTCCGTCCCAAGCTACAATTCAGTGAAGGTCGTCAGGGTGTCGTTCACCTGGGGACCACCGCGCGGTGCCTAAGGTGCTATCTATCGAAAGCTCAGAAAGACGATTAAGAAAAGTTGAGCTTTTCTTCCCATTTACCCGTTTATGTTCTGAATCTTTAATGATATTGCAACGCTTTCTAAAGTTTCTTTTGATGGTTTTTACTAACCTTTTTTCATACATAACTCTTTTAAGAGCAAACACCATTAACCCTCTTCGGTTTTATCGGTTAGTTCCGAATCACCCTTAATTTTTGCTTTGAAAGGCTGAATTGTATCGGAGCCTCTGAATCATATTTCGTTTTATAGACAGGTGTCCGGGAACCTCTTTCGCTAGCCAAAGTTCGGTGATTAAGTCGTGAGACCAATGCAGCAGTTGATACTTCCACGTCCGGCAGCGACGCAAGATCACAGAGAAGTAACGCAGAAATACTTTGCATTTTTTCGCGGAGCCAGCTGCCTGCTATCCTTTGTCACCGTCTAACGCAGCAAAATCGACCAGAGTCTAAGGCTCGTGCTGTGCCTTGGCGACTCAGACGAAGGGCTGCGTGTGGCCAGGACAGGTGACCTTTGTGGAAACGGGTGCCGCCCGAGTCACCGGCCTGGACTTCGAGGCTGGACACCAGGCTGCTCCCCATCGCTCGGAGGGAGCGAGGAAGGGCAGGAATGATGTCGGCGGCACCAGCTGGGACCCTCGCCGTGGCCGTCCACGCCCCGCTGGACGCCGGCCTCGCTGTCCCCAGGGGCGGTGACATCCCTCCTGCCATTGCTCAACTGGAGTCTCCCCCGGATACTTCAGACCATAGGATTATTTAAAGATGCAGGTGCACACAAGGAAGCTTCCGGATGATATTCGCCTAAACGACACACACAAAAAAAAGAGGTACAAAGCCTTCTTCCCAATGTATGCTGAGGAATTACGCAACTTCGTTTTCTGATGAGGCGATATTAGGAAATTCTTAAACACGAATGTCATGTAAAAATACAGCCACAGTCCTTTATCTTAATTCCTCGAGTGTTAAAATCTCATGAGAGCATGAAATACGATGTACATATAACTACGGTAGGGACCTCATTCTAGAAACGCTTCGAACGACTGAGGAAGGACGTATGGTCACGTGTGACGATGTCATCTCCGGCACCAGGATGCCGTGAGGACCTCGTCGGTTGTCACGTGGCGACGGCATGAGCTCCCCACCGCTGCAGCTCCTCCAGAAGCCGGGCGCCTTCCCGGTCCTGCCACAGTCACCCCGCGCCTCTTTTGACCTTTGCCGGGAGAGAGCCCCGTTCGCTTCCGTTCCGATTCGGACCCTGTCTCCTTGCTCCTGCGACCTTCCCTCCGCAAGACCACTTTTTGCTGTAGGGAGAGGCGTTTTCCAGATTCCTTGAGAAACGCTATTTGGCAGGTCGATTTTTTGAGAACTTGCAGGTCCAGACCCGTCTTTATCACACTCATTCTTGTTTTGTGGTTGGCTAGGTATAAAATTCTAAATTGGCTCGACGTTGGAAAGGGTCCGCTCCAGGGTCACCTTGCTCACCATAGTGCTGCAGGTCTGGGTGGGTGCTCAGTGACCTGTTTCTGCCTGCGGAAACTTCTAGACTTTTCAGACCGAAATCTCAGCCCTTCCCTCCGAGCGCCTCCTTTTTACCAGACGTCGGTCACAGGCGAACGAACAAAAACGTGACATAATGAGATCGGCATTTAGATGGGACCTCGTGAAACGTGGTGCTTTGATGAGGCTGCCTTTTTTTTTTTTTTTAGTTAAATGTAAGTGTCACCAGATTCGGTGACCTCATCGCCACCAACGACAGGGACTTCAGTGCCCCTCTCACCTCAAATCCGACCTCCTCCCTCGCTGCTCGAACTCTGGGACGTTTCGTCGGCGGCGGGCTCGCCACGGTCTCGGAAGTCCTCTCATTTTGCTCCCCACGGTCCGCTCTGCCCCGGCCCCCGCAGTTTGTTCTCGGCCGGCCCTTCTTGTCCCCGGGCCCCAGATGCAGATAAGCCTTTCGTTTCTTTGCCGAATGCTTGCCCGTACTTTGTGATGCTCATGTCGTAAGGAGCCTCGTTTAATTTTAGGATATTTAGTGTCAGCATAATGAGTGCTGCCTGCAAAGTATGCGTTCGGCCATGACGTATATTACATGAGCCCCCACATTTTCGCCAACATCATCCTGAAGGTCCGGAAGAACGGCTGAGCTGAAATCCTGGAGCAGGTGCCGGCAGACTTTCCCCCACGAAGGGCTCTGCAGGACACAGCGTCTACCACTGTGGTGTGGACGTGGCCTCAGACAACACCCAGTCAGCGAGCCCTCGGTCACCGGCGGGCGGCGTGAGTTGTGTCTCGAACTGTGACCTAAGGAGAGCCATCCGCTGCACCGGAAGTTATCTCTTTGGACTAGAATTTTCTCCCTCTCACCTGCTCCCATACGGGCCTAATGAGCTCCTACTGAGATGTCATTTCTTCTGTGATGACTTTAATTCAGGGGTCTCCAACCCCAGGGCCATGGACTGGTGCGGGTCGTGGCCTGTTAGGACCCCGGGCCGCACAGCAGGAGGTGAGTGGCGGGTGACCGAAGCTCCGCCTGTGTCTGCGGCCGCCCCCAGCGCCGGCACCGCCGCCTCGGCTCCACCTTGGATCCTCAGGCGTCAGATTCTCGTGGGAGCGCCGGTCCCTGGTCCCACGGAGGTCGGCGACCTCTGCTTTGGGTCATTCCGGCATACACGATTGTACATTGAGTACCAGGCCTGGGGCACCTGTCCGCAGCCGGAATTATCTACGGCCTTTTTTACCGCCTCATTGCGTGCTTTTCCAAATCAGTCAGAGCAGTCCTGGTGCTGGGCTACGATCGCGCCTTGGTGGCGTGGCCGGCACTCGACGAATGGCTTCCGTCACCTCTTCACACTCATTCTACCGTTCCCGGCAGCACCATCATTAACACGTTTTCTAGTAAAACTCATTTTCTCTTCCACTTTCATTGGTGTGCAACCGAGCCCCCTGACGCCTTTCACCCGGACGCGGGCATGCGGGGGCAGCTGGTGAGAGCCGGTCCCCGCCGGAGACGGACGGACGGACGGTCTCTGCTTAACGCTCCGTGCCCAGCCTAGAATCAGTCTAGAACTAAGCGCCAACATTTAGTAGGATGTGACTCTTTCCAAAAACCGAGTGTTCTGTCGAAAGGAGGAAAATATTTACCTAGTTTCTATTTTGAGATGTATCAGGGGAACCCCAGGGAGCTCACCTGCACCACGAATGCTTCCAGACGCCGTGAAGACTTTGCCTTTCAGGAGCTTGGCAGGTAATATTTATTGCTCGTTTAAGTGAAGTTTCTTCCTTCTCGTTTTTAATCGTAAGTAGACAGATAGCTGTTAATTTCGTGATTGTGTCTCTCAATCTTCTTGCACAAATTTCTATTCATACTTCAAGCTGTGTTCTCAAGAGTTTTGGGGTCCTAAATATGTATTTTCCTATGACAGCTCTTTATTTCTGGTCTGGAATTGTATTTTAATTTTCAGTGTTACTTAACTTTTTATAAACATGTGTTATTTTTAAAACTAGATTATAAGCTCCATGCATAAAATATAATTATTTTATTAATGTTTCTATTCTCACACAATCTTGCATAATTCTGCCCATTACACACGTACCTTATTCTTTGCTCATCACTCTGTATTAATGTGATACAAATTAAAATTAGCAAAGCTAAATAAGTCTACACGAGCCCTGTTCCACAAATGGTTCTTGATTTCAAGTTATAAACATTCTGGTTTTAGAGTAATGTTGATACTTTGAGGAAAAATCAGTGAATGAAATATACATATAATTAATCTTCTCTGAACATCTAAACCCCGAGTATACATACTCACTTAAAACACAAGGCATTAAATTATATCTTACAAACTCCATATTCCCGCTACAGACATCTGTGTAGTAACTGAGGTTTCAATGTGAATGCCATGACCTACGACTTGCCTTCTTCAGAAAGATATTATCTCTGGTTAAAAAATCATAATGGCTATCACTTATCTTCATAATTCTTTGAGAACTAAGTGACCAAGACCGGGTATAGGAATTTTAAATAGAAATACAAAAGCAAATAGTAAGTTTCATAGGAAATTTATCCGACCTAACATGGTAGTAAATGCAGTTAAAAATAAAATAAAATCTCAGACAACAAAACAATGAAATTTGTATGAATCAACCTTTGTCCACCAGCTCCACCATATGGCTTTGCGAGAATTTACAGTTTCTACTCGAGGGGGAAAAAGAATCTTACCAAATATTTAAAAATACTCCATGATGAATTAAATATCTCGTGGCAAAAAAGGAAGTTGATTTAAAGTGATAAGAAACACTCTAATTTCATGAATAGTAAATGTGCGTCCCTTCATCTAGTTTTCAAATTTGAGAGGTATAAATTTATGAGGTGTAAGAATATAGTACTTTTCTCTGGGAAAACATATGTTAGGGAAAACTAACTTAGAATTTTAAACCTCAACTTTTCCGGAATGCTTTGCGATATTATTTTGCACTTCACGATGTTGGATCAGAGTCCGTGGGCTTTTCAATTTTATCCAACATCTATGTTACGCCATAATCCTGTATCTCCATGCAAATCCCATCATTTCAAAAATATAGGCAGATATGAAAACATATTGCCGTCCCTTTACATATCTGAGAAGCCTTTTAAAATTGAACGATTTTTCTCCTCGGTTTAACTTCCTATTTTTCTCCCATGCTCTGGTCTCTTTCCTTAAATTGGAGCACACGGCGTAATTTTAAAATAAATGCCACAAAACCATTGCCGTGATTAGTAAAATCTGACGCAAAAGGAGGGGCTTCGGGAGGGATTCGGGGGGACCCACAGGGAGGAGGGGCTGAGTCGCAAAGGGGAAAAAAGAGGCGTGAGGTTTGGTATCTTTCGGTCTCTCAGATCTGATGAAATTGGAGTGGGCCCTGCTCGACTCGGATGTCACCCCTGAACCCATGAACTGCTCCCAGGAAAGAGTTAGAGGCTCATTTGCTCCTAAACCCCCAAAAAGTCGGTTACTGGCAACTACTGTCTTCAACACCTAGGCGGCGTTGGTCTAGAGAGAGGAGGGGAGGCGGGGAGAAAGGGATCTACAAGCGTTTAGAATAATTAATATATCACTTCCAATGCCCTTGAGCCAGGTTGGTCTCTAAAATCAGCTCATTGTAAACTGTGTTATTAACTCGACCTTTGCAGCCGGCTGAATGACACGGACAAACCACAGAGCACCTGGTCACACCTCGCCCGGGGTTAGAGGACTTGCAGGAACGATGACAACTCTTTGGATCAAAAAAGGTTTCCGCAGCCTCAGCCCTGAGAGACGTTACCTGTCGCCACCGGCGTATCTGTAGGTGACTGAGGCTCGCAATGACAGTGAGGTGAGGTGGGGTCCACGGGCAGGGACGGGTCCGTCTCCGTGGGCCGTGCTGGACCTCAGAGATGCACAGCCCGCAGGTGGGCTCGTGAGCGCGTCTTAAACATCTCTTATTCCCCAAGGGCGATTGCTCGATGGCAAAACAATCACACCTCTCGCTTAGGGGAACTGGGCGTCAGCGAGCTTGAGGCCCACACCGCACAGGCCGTACACGCACCCTGCTTTTCGGTTTTACGACAACCCCGTGAAGTAAGTGTTACTGCTGTCAGCGTCCCCATAGCAACGGGACGTGGAAGAGCGGGAAAACTCAGCCCCCCACACAGGCTGCGTGTCCAGGTACGACTGGAAGCCACGGAGCCCGCCCGCGGGTGGACCTCCCGCCAGAGGCCACCACGGTCGGCACCCAGAGGCGAATGGCGCGTCCCTCGAGCGTGCTCGGACGCGTGACTCAGTTGCAAAACCCTCCGGATCGGCAGAGCAGCTCGCGAGCGCCCGCTTCGGCCGTGCCCTGCGTCGGGCGCCGACGCGGGGGTCGCCTTGGTGGGCAGCCCGGCCCCCGCTCTCCCCGCGTCCTCCTGTCTGTCTGACCAGCAGCGCCGTCGGCGAAGGCAGTGGGCAGCAGGCTACCTAGCCAGTCCAAGCCGGGCCCCAAACGCGGTCCCGGCGGAGCTGCTTCCAGGTCCTTCCTTCGTTTGCTTGTTTCGGTTTGGTTCGGTTTCAGTGTCGAGACTCACGCTTTTTCCATTATAGTGAATGACACGCCCGGAAAATCCGTTATCTGCGCGTGTGTGACGTCCCCTCCCCAGACACGGGGGGAGCCGTGGGCTTCTGCACCCCGACGGCGCCCATCTTCACGCGGGGGGCTGAGACCAGCGGGGGCCGCAGGCGTCCCGCCCGCTCATGTGGACCGTACGTGAGCCGACACCGCCGCCGCACCCCAATCTCGACACAGACATGACCCCCCTCGGGGTGAACGGGCGTCTCGTTCGGGATCGTGGGAAGCGGAGGAAAACGAGCCCTGCGGGACCGCAGAGCCGTCTGTCCTGACGTCTCTATCGGGGGCGGCTCTCCACCGACCTTCGGCCCTGGGGGTCCTAGAAGTCACTTCAGCCGGAGGCAGCATGTGGCTCGTAAACCGGTTGAGAGCTCTGAGTGTGAATGTGCGTGCATGTGTGTGCATGTGTGTGTGAATGTGTGTACATGTGTGCATTGAGTGTGTGAGTGCATGCATGTGTGTGCATGTGTGCACACGTGTGTGTGCATGCACGTGTGTGCGTGTGTGAATGTGTGTGTGCATTGAGTGTGTGAGTGTGTGCATGTGTGTTAGTGTGGGTGTGTGCGCGTGCACGTGTGTGCGTGTGAGTGTGTGAGTTCACGTGTGTGTGTGCATGCGTGCGTGTGAATGTATGTGCGTGTGCACGTGTGCATGCGGACAGGTCCTAGGTTAACACGCCTCCCCGCGGAGTCGCACTCAGGGATCTGCGCAGGCGCAGCTCGTCCTCGCCAAGGCTCTGGTCCTTCTGTGTGGAAGCGACGAAGCCTCGGCTCACCCGGGCGGGAATTGCCACCGCGGCCATTCCCCTGCAGGGGTCGGCTCAGCGGTTTTCGGACATCGCCACTTCCATGCAATTCTTCGTCTACTCCGATGGCATCATTCTGTCACCAACATTTTGATCTTTACGGCTCCTCTAAGTTACGCTCGCGAAGAAGCGCTTCGCGGCAGAAGCGCCTTGCTTTCCAGCTTAAAACGTAACTTGCTTCACCTCACATTTTCATTTCAACAGAGCATTAAACCATCAGTCTTTGAAACCCATCTGAACGTGCCTGCTCTACCCCATCACGATGCGTATGTTCGAGAAGTGTAAACATAATAACAGTTATTTGTTATAACAGGAGGCGCCCTGCAGATCTCAGAGGGAGGTCATGGGTCACCCATCCCGAGGCGGACATCCACTCTCGTCCGGAGAGGCTCATGAGGGCGTCTGCCTGGAGGAACACGTACTCCTGTCCAGGCGCTCCAACCTGTCACCTGTCCGACTCGCTGCCTCCAGGAAGCCCTCCTCGCCCACCCAGGCCTTCGTTCTGCTCGGGGTGTTATCTTCTCTGAGAATCACAGCCGAGCGAGGTTGAGATGATCCTGTACCTTAGTCGGCCAGTACTTGATATGTCATGGTACGCAGGCATTAAGTCACCATTCCCCCGAGGATGCGTTTTGAAGTTTTTGCCCTGATGTGTTAAACAGCACTGTGTTTTCACTTAAGGGGAATCTAGCGTCATTCTCTTGTGAATCTTACAGAAAATGAGTGGTTAATATCTTGAGACAACAGGTTCTCATTGAGGGACATAGAAGTATGAAGAATAGAAAACTAGGAAAAATGTGTATATGTGTGTGTACACAGACACACGAGAAATAGGAAAAAAAGCGGGTGAAATAAAACATCGAAAGCTATAAATTTCAAATAGGAGACTAAAATAGTATACTAAATATTGTCGAAACCATTAAAAGTAAGGTTTTGGGAAGTTCCCACACACACATTTGTAAATAATCATTATCGTGTTATTTAAGGAAAACTGTTGAGTTGAAGAAAGCGGATTATACTGCATTTCAAATTTTAATATTTAATTGCTAAAATTTTTGAGCCTCAGGAATAATCGATAACAAAGGCAATCAGTGCTCTTTTCATGAAAATAATACAATTTTGAGCAGAATTCACCTAAGCCTGTAGGCATAGAGATGCATATCGAGGGTCTACACACTCTTCGGTCTTAGTTACTGCCAACCCTCCCCGGGCTTGGGGCAATGTTATTCACGCCGCTGGCTTCTTTCGCACTCTCAGGATGAATCTACATAGAGGAAAGCCGACTTCCACATTCTGTGAATTTCATCAAAGCTAAATATGTACACTTAGCCTCACCTAGTTTTTGTAAATTAGAATGAATTTGTAAAAAAAAAAAAAAATTGGAAATAAAATGGTTAAATAATAAAATCAGCACATTGGCATCTAGAGAACACGATGATTAGATTTTGAAATAATAATTTCATAATTTTCTCTATGTATTTAACTCATATCCACGTAAGTATATAGGTAGTTGGTGATATATTTATCAACCATTAAGTGAATAATGATAGAAAACTTATCTGATAACACACCAGTTATCTGTACAATTATCAAAAATGCATAAATGTCTATATATTTCTGTCATTTATATAAGTTCGCTACATATATGTAAAATGTACACGTTTTATCTGAGCACTTCGCATATTATGTCATGCGCATTTTCCCGATCAGACACTTTGAAACATCGTTCTTAACAGTTCCATAATGTATCGTCTTTTGAATACAGTATGAAACACTCGTCCGCCCCTTTGAACCATCGGTATGCTTCCGAAAGGTTCTGCTGTTATTTGGCCGTTTTTGAGCTTGGCTCTAGACCAAATCTCTGATCGTGACCTTCGAGTCTGAGATACGGAATTGTTGGGCTTGACATTTAAAACATTTAAAAGCCTTTGGAACACACTGCCACAGTGTTTCTAGAAAGGTTCTATCAAATGATCGACCACAGTAACTAACCCCAGCTCCTTCTGACTGCGTGTTGTCATATTTTGATTTCCTTATTTACGGTTGGCAGCTCGTGCATGTAATTTATTACAACTCTATCACACACTTTATGTTATTTACTTGCCATTTATTTCTTTGTTATTTATTTGTATAAAATTGGTTAATTGGCCTTAGTTTCTTTTTATTAGTGCTTTCGTTTAGTTTTTTGCTTGTGCAGCCCGCGCTCACAGAGTGGGAGACTCAATACTGTTAAACCCTCCTGTTAACCAATGCCATCAATACGTTCGAAGCGATCCCTATCAAAATTCCAGCGGCAGGAAATTTGACTTCGGGCGGTGAACATGCAATGCAATATGCATATGACGTATTACTGAATTGTTCACTGAGGACGTCTATAATTTTATCAACTAATGTCACCCCAATTAATTTGATTACAAATGCAAATAAATTAGATTCACCAAAAAATAAATTAATAAATTAAAATAAAATATGTTTTAAAAAAATTACAATGGCATTTTTCACAGAAATAGAAAAAAATAATTTTAAAATTTGTATGGAGACGCAAGTGCCCCAAATAGCCAAAGAAATTCTGAAAAAGAAGAAAATAATGTAGAGACATAACATTCCTATTTCAAACTATATTACCCAATCATGGTAATCAAAACAGTATGTTTTTATGTATTCTATTAATTTCTTAATAAATTTTATATTTCAGCATGAAACTTCCAACACATTTTAATTTTGATAAAGTCGATACACTGAATCAACATAAAATGATTCTCATTTTGCCACTTATAGAATCGTTTGAGTTATTAAATCTATTTTTAATACCTATTTTTATTTGTTCTTATTTTATACTACATAAAATACAACATGAAATATCTTTTTGACTTTCATTTTACCAGTCGTTTTGATGGTATTCATCTCGTATTTGAAATAAATTTCCTCAATTTATTAAATTCTAAATTAACGCCTGCCTTAATCTCAGCATGCAAATTAAGAAATCTGATGCACTTTAATATTTTTATCTTTCCTTTCAAATTCATAATCTTATTACATAAAAACTGAGATTGTTCTATTCGAGTTATCTTTCCTGAATTATCCTCTTCTATATAAAGATACCATCTCTGTCAAGAATGGTTAATAAATTTATAGTCTATAAATTTTCTTTTCACCCATAAATGTCTCACTATGTAACTTTAAAAGATAAATTTCTTAATCATAACCACATAATGACATGGAAATGCAAAATATACTTTAGTACGATGTAATAAAAAATTTAGTCAGTGTTCAAATTTCAAATGATCTCACAAATAGAGTTGTGAAATTTATGAGTTTATTGGTTGGAATAATGTTGAATAAGGACACAAATAAAACCCATGTTGTGAGTTTTGGCTGTCTTTTAATCTCTTTTAAACTAGAGGTACATCGTTTTCCCCCTCTTTGACTCGGGTTCAGGTTTGCCTAAGGGTTGGTTTGGTTTTTGTTTGTTTTCTTTTGTTTAGTTGTTTTGGTGGGGAGGAACAAGATCAATTCAAATATATTCTTGCATTCTTCCACCAAGAGGCGCAAGATTTCTGTGTGTCTCCTTCTGTATGGTTTATTTACCTTTCATGGAGTTATTTCTGCTTTTTGTAAGTTTGTTTTTAAGACTGGCAGGAAGAATACGTGGTTGTAACATTCGAGCTCTTGAATGTTTCATAATGACTTCCTGTTGCTTTTTGAATGTGAATATTTGTTACAATTTCAAGTTCTGTGTGTATTAGTACAGTTTCCGGCTCTGCACCATATCCTCACCCTCCGTGAATTCTGCATTAGGGAAAGCAAGAGATCCGAGTCCTAGTTTTTTCCTCCTTTATACACTCGGCCAGCAAATCGCTTAGCTGTTCTGAGCCTCGGATTTCACCTGATCAAAGTTGTCAATGCGTAAATAACAATATAAACAAAAAATGTCGTGAATTGAACAGAAAGATTGAAGGCAGAGGCGTGTGTGTGTATTTGCTCATGAATGTTTGTCCGTTACATATGTGTTTCGGGTGGTAGCCAAGAGGGCGAACAGCATAGGGAACTTAAAATCCATAAGCGAGTTGTTAATACATAGTAATCTAAGCTTGCTTATTATTGAAAACACGGAAATAAAACAACTAAAAAGCTAAAACTGATCGCCCCCAAGGAGCGGAGCTTGGGCACAAGGGTGGATGAAGAGACAGCATTGCTTTTCTGTTTTGGGTTTGCTTTTTTTGGGCGCAGGTACTACCTTGATTGCAAACTTTAAAAATAAATGAAATTAAAAACGAATTGACGATGTGTCATCAAGAGACTCTGTCACCTGCATTTTACTTCACCGAGGCCGTGTTCTGGTGACTTCCCAGAAAGACACACCTCTCGCCCATGCCACTCACATCCAAAACACGCTGTGAATTAAGTGTGTAAATCTGGTTCATGCGAAATGAGCCTTGTTTTTTTGCAAAGAGTAAAAAATGTACAGAATATTATTGTACTGGCAAGAGAGTTCATTTTGAAGCCAGACCTTTTTTTTTTTTTTCTAAATCCATTTGACTACTTACCATCTACAAGACGTCAAAGATTTCTAAGACTTTCGAAATTGTCATTTCCTCATGCTTAAATGCTGATTATAACCGTTCGTGCACAGGGTTTCCGTGAAGGTTAATAGAAATTATGTGCATCACAGTTTGTGGTTTCTATATAATATACAGTAAGGAAATGTCTGTTTCTCTTTTTAGAACATCAATAAACGATATAATGGTTTCCATGGAAATGCGCATGGGCTTATATTTCTCAAAAGGAGCCAGAGGATAAACTGAGTGACGTAATGTAGCAAATACACCGCAAAGTCAAGGCTAACCCATAGAGGGGTATGTGCCCGTCCACAGAAACACACGCACGAACGCTTTCTCCCGTTCAGCAGGTACCGTGCTTCTACGCCCGACGGAACCTCAGACTTGAACCGGAGAGTTTAATATCAGAACGCGCTCTCTGCGCCTTTGCCAGAACTTCTCTCAAATGCCCTTGGGCAGTCAGAATTGGCCTCGTCAAAGACGAAAAAGAAAGAAGAAAACAACGACGACAAGAAACAACAGACCTGGAACTCGGATTTTTTTTTAACACCGGGATTTGTTCTTACAAAGTTGAGTTCCCCGTCTCAAGAGGAGTGAGGCTGCGTGCTTTGCACCTCCGGGTCGGCCCCTCCGGCCTCGGAGGTAGTTCAGGGTTCAGAGAGAGCCCTGTGCAAGAAGGAAATGCATAGTTCTATTGGAATAAAAGGAAGAAAAGAAAAGAAAAGAAAAATCGACATTCCTTAAGATGTCTCCTATCGATTACAACCCACGTGTCGACTCCGCAGAGAAGCGGCTTCCATTCAAGCCTGCTCAAATCCGGCTTAGTGAGACGCATTCATCGCATCTGGGTTAACGCTCCAGAGGTCTCTGGCCTAGCGAACCGGCGTCCCCTCCGTCAGCCTCTGCCCCCCCAAACTCTGAAAGGAACCCATACGACCCAGGACAATGCACAATGCAATGAGCAGGGGGCAGAAACAGTCGGCCATTGTGACAGGAGACCCTGGGGTTCCCGACCCAGGCTCGGGGTCCAGGAAAGAGGCAGGCGACGGAGGATGGCGACAAGGAGGCACTGTCTCCCCCAGAAAACGGCGCTTTGTTCCTGGGGACAGGAAATCAAACGCATCATAGAAATTGTTCTAATTTCCCATAACACAAATGTTATAAAGCCAAGAATAGCCGAAGGAAATGCCATCTGACGCAGCAGACGGGCCTGGACGGATCGATCTAGTCGCGGTCGACGGTTCATTAAACTCGGCCCAGTTTTTATCTGCCTTGCATTTTGACTTTCTGACATTTCCCTTCTTTGGGGGGTGGGGTGGGGGAGTTTCTCCCTGGCTGCGATCCCTGAAAAATAACGATCCTAATCTTCTATTTAGCTGAAAGCGGCAGCGAAGTGGGGTGGTTTGATCACTTTTAGTTAAGACAGTAATAAAATAATAATAATAATAATAATAAAAAGCATCGGGGAGACATTGTTCACCCAGGGTGACTGTATCAGCATTCTTCCCAATCAATCATTCGCCTTGGCAAAGCCCTGCGGCGGGTCATCAGAGAGATGGGTAGGTTATGTGCGTGGGTGGGGAGGGGGGGAAGGGGTGCGGGGTGCCTCACGAATGTGACAGGGGTGGCAAGCGCCAGCACCTTCCTATCTTTTGTATTCCTAACCTGGGTAACTTTTCCTTCTGGGACTGACCTAGGACACTAACTCCCTGCTCTGTGAGTTACCCAGAAGAGCATCCGCTCTATTCTAAAGGCAACACAAGCTTTGTACAGGACCAAACACAGGACCGCACGCGGCAGAGGGACTATATTCTATTCACTGCCAAGTTCAAGAGAACGGACGTTTGCAAAAGTCAGTGAGCATATGTTCATATGTGACCTTAACGTGCCTAAAAATACACGCCATTTATTTCTTCTTTGAGGCAGGTATGAGAATAATTCACTTTTTTCCAACTCTGGATCAGGACTAACTTGAATAAAATATGAGCCAAAAGAATCTCCAAAGTGAAAATAAATCTCTGGGAAAGCCAAAGGGACTATTTTTCTACTCGCTTGACAGTTTCTGTGCTACGTCCAAAGTCGTTGTGACTTGATTTGAGAATTTAATGATAGGCCCAGTAGCTTCTTCCACAGTCAGCCAAAAATAGATGTGTGAAACGGGTTCAGGTTGGTCCCGTGGGCGTGAAAACCGCCATCCTCGCGCTGGATGGCCGTGGGAGAAGCAGCTGTCAGCGGGGTGGGGGACTCGAGTCCCCCCGCGGCACCCCAATTCCACCAGCCTCCCGTGAGGCAGCGCGCAAACGGCCGCATCGCAAGGTCAAAACCGCGCAGAAGCGAAACGCCGCAAACGGATAAGGCAAATTCGTGGACCTGCGCGTCTCAAGGTTGTTTCGTTCCATGTTTTTCCAGCGTTTCCATCGGCGAGCAGGCGCCGGGCCGGCCGCAGGGAGCAGAACTGGAAAGTTCGTGGCCACCGAGGCCACCACGGAGGGAGCCGCAGACGCCACCGCATCGGCCGACACCTGTCAACGCTGCAGGTGGCGCGCGAGACGGAGCTTAGAGGACGCGGAGCCAGCGCGCCGGCCCGGGGGGGGGGGGGGTCGCCGGAAAGCGGGTCAGGTGAGGGGCCGAGGGGGCCGAGAGGAGCCACGTGGACGCGGGGCCCTGAGCGAGGCCACCGGCGGGGCAGTGGCCGCGGCGGCCGCAACGCGGAGCCAGCGCCAGGGCGCAGAGGGTCCCCGCTCCCGGTGCCAGCGCGACGAGCCAGCGGCGGTTGGTGGCACTTCGCCAAGGCCATTAGCCGCCCCCACCCGCCACTCGGCCGCGTCGCGATGGAAACGGCTCCCACGGGAAAAGGTTTCGTTACGTCACACACCACGACGACTCCATCGCCCATCGGAACGCGGACGGAGCACCGAGCTCCAGGACACAACTCCAGAACAAGCACCACCTGGCGGAGGAAGCCCGGGCCCACTCCAGGTGAGCAGGTGCTCAGGTCCCGCAGCGGCCACTGCAGGTGCAGACCCCGCGGCCGGGCGCAGGGTGCGCGCGCCCCGGCCAGGTGCCCGGCTCCTCCGCGGTGTCCCGGAGGCCTCTCCTGGTCCCTCCCACTAAACGAGCAGCAGGTGTGGCCAAAGCATCGCTCCTTAACTGTCAGGTGAAGCGGCCGCAGGAGCCCGAGCGCCGCGGGGTGTCTTCGGGGCAGTGTCGCCCGGGAACGGGGCGCGCCGCCGGGCAGGTGGGCGAGCCGTCCGCCCCACGCGCCGCTGCGCCTCACGCTGCTCTTTCTCCAGCTCGGCCACACAAGCCACTGAGTGGGGACCGAAGTCTCGGGGATGCAGACCCCTGTGGCGAGGCCGGGCCGGCTCCGAGACGACACGAGGCTCGCCCTGGGACCTGGCGACGGCCCGGGCGTCTGTCCCGCCCCGTGGGCCGGGCGCGCGTGTCTGCTTAGCGTTAACCGAGATGGAAGCCTGAGGTGGCCGGAAACCATCCACCTGTCACTGCTTATGGCCACCTCGGGGTCACAGCTCCAAGAGAAGAAATCACACCTCAACGTGGAGGAGACATCTCAGGCTGTCTAGCCTGCTGGGCGTGTGCACGCGTGTGTGTGAGCGTGTAAATGTGCTCAGAGTTTTAATTGTGCGTTTCCCTAGCATCGACCTTCAAGTCCTCTTCGTATTATTTTGATGACAGTCCTTCATCGCACGTGTCTGTGGCAAACATTTTCTCCCAGTCGGTGGCTAGTCTTCTCATTCTCCTACATCACCTTTTGCAGAGCAAATGCTTTTGTACTTTTAATAAAATTAGCTTATCAATTATTTCTTTCATGAATCATGCCTTTGGCGTTCTATCTAAAGAGTCAGTCATATTTATGGTCGTTTAGTTTTTTTCTTATGTTATGTTATGTTATGGTTGTTTCATAGGTTTGTATTTTAGTCAGGTCTGTGATTTATTTTGGGTTGGACTTTGTGCACACCGTAAGGTCTGTGTCTAGATTCATTGTTTTGCACACGAAAAGTCAGTTGTTTCAACACCATTTGTTGAAAGTAGTATCCTTCCTCTATTTTTTGTATTTGATTCTTGGTCAAAAATTAGTTGACTATATTTATGTGGGTCTATTTATGTGTTTGGCTTCTCTTCCAAGAATGGTTTCTCACCTTTATAGCAAGGCTTGCCATTGAGTAATGCGAGTTCTTTACCTTTGTGATTTTCCTTAAAAATCGCGATGACCCTGGCATGTTTTTGTAGACATTTTAACAACATTGGTTCTACTATTTCGTGAACACATTTATTTGTGTCTTTTCCAATTTCTTCCATTAATATTTTATAGTTTTTCATTGACAGAAATTTTCATCCCTTGGTGAAATTTATTCCTAAGTGTTTTATTGTTTCTGACGCTATCCTAAATGAGATTATTTTCTTTATTTCTTTTTCAGATAGTTCTTTGTTAGTGTAGAAATGTAAGTAATTTTTCTGTGTATTTCGTACCCCTTACTGCGCATGTTTATTCATTCTCACAGTTTTTGGTAGGATGTTTAAGGTTTTCTGTGGATAAGATTACATCATCTGCAGATGGAGGTGGTTCTGTTTCTCCCTTTCTGGTCAGATGGCCTCCATTTCTCTCTCCTGCAGTAGGCAGAATGAACGTGGTCAGATGCGGACACTTGTCCTTCTCCATGGTTTAGAGAATGAATTTGTCCGCCGTTGGATGTTGAGTATGGTATCAGGCGCGGGCTTGTCATACACGCCCTATGTTTTGTGGACGGATCTTTCACCTTACCTGACTTGTTGAGAATATTATTTTTAAATGGTGTTGATCGTTGGGGTCAGGGTCAGGGTTGAGGACAGAGTGAGAGGTCAGGGCCAGGGGCAGGTTGAGAGGTAGGAACAGGCAGCTGAACTCTGACACACATGGGCACCCAGTAGAGGTGTGTGGACTAGGTGCTGAGGACCAGCCAGCCGCCGGGGGCCCTCCTGAAACCGGCTGGTCCTTCCTCCCATTGGCGTGGGCAGCCATGGATAGTTAGGTCCCAGGCAGGCCAGCCCTAGGCCTCTGGCCCTCCAGGTGGCCAGCTGCACCGCATGGTGGCGGGGCAGCCTGGGCTTGTCCGCCCCGCCCCTCTCCGCCCAGCAACGGAGCTGACCCGGCTGCAGGGCCAGGGACGGCCACCGGGGCAGCCCAGGGGGTTCCAACCTGCAGCACCCACTGGGTTGAGACGAGCGCCTCCTCGTCACAGCCTCAGCCTCCGAGAGCAGCGAGGACCCTGCGGAGGCGAATGTGGCCCTCTGCCCCCCACTCGTAACAGACCCCTGCCGCCAGCACCCCAACAGTGCGCATGTCCGGCCCGTAGTGTGAAATGATCCCCTGTTCCCCGGCCTCCGTCGCCGAGGGCCCTCCTGCCGCCGTGGGAGGGGTAGGGGCGAGGGCCAGGGGCTGCAGCGTGACCCCGTGACCTCCCCGGGCAGTTCCTGAGCCAGCACTGTGCTTAGACGGCCCCCGCCGTCACCACGCCTGGGAAAGTGGGGTGCACACCGCCGGGGAGGACCGGACCGACGGGGCCTGGGTCTGAGAGCCGAGCGCCTGGGTGCGGGAAGGCCGCGGGGGGCAGACAGTAGCACCCCCCCTCCCCTCACATCCCCCAGAGCTGGGGGGTAGCCGGCCCGGGCTGGAGCAGAAGGGGCCTTGGAGACCCCACTCCGCGTGCGGCATTTGCAGAGGGGCTGAGCCCAAGCTGCCCAAGCAGCTGCTGGAATGGCCACCCCCCCACACACCCGTGCCCAGCGCCGCTGTGGCGATTGGACCTGTCCCGACAGGTGGGCCGAGCCTTCAGCTTCGTCCTGGCACAGTGTCTCCTCCAAGGCCCGGGCCATTGTCAGGCTCAGAGGGCTGGCCTGGTGCTGGGACTTCATGCCCTGGGAGGCCTACAGGTGTCCGGAAGACCTGGGAACACGGTGAGGGGTGAGCCAGACCACAGCCCGCACACGCGGGGGGTGCCTGGGTACCTGGAGAGGCGGCCCTGCCGGTAGAAAATAACTTTCCTTCATGACAAACCCTGGATGTTATCCCTGTGATGCCCACGAGATGGCAGCAGAGAATAACATTTCTTCATGACAAAGGCTAAAGTGTTATTCTCGAGATGCCCACGAGATGGCAGCAAAGAACTACGTTTCGTGATGACATACTCTAGGCTGTTATTCCTCAGTTGCACACGAGATGGCAGCAGTGGGTTTTGCCCACTTCTATCCAGACCCCTCTAAGATAAATCCTGTTTTAGGCCCATCACATTTAGTTACAGCGTCTAAAATATATCTTAATAAAACTTATAATTTTTTTCTTAAAGAGCCCATACATCTTTTTTTATACCTACTTTATATTTTATTACACTTATTTTATATTTAAATTTTTTTGATTACTGTTATAAATTTTACTGTTGTAAATTTTTAAAAATTAAATTTGCTAACTGATTGTTACTAGTACATAATTATAGCATTGATGTTTCAATATTGATGTGCCCAGAAAGTTTTCCAACCCTCTTATTAATGTCAGTGATTACTCTGCTGTGTTCTGTGAAGATAACCGTATCGTCTTTGCAAATAAGTTTTGTTTCTCTCATTCCAGACCTTATGCCGTTTGTTTGTTGGTTCGTTTTATTGTCAACTGTGCTAGCTAAGACCTCCAGGAAAGTGGTGAGCAAAAGCATGGACCGTGGGCAACGTTAATTTTGTCCCCAATCTACATTGGGACGTTTGCAATATTCGACCCTAAGTATGCTATTTATTGTAGGTTTTTCCGTAGATGCCTTTTATAAGACTGAAAACATTTCTTTCTATTCCGAGTTTGCTCAGAATTTTTCATTAGTAGGGCTGTGAGTTTTGTCAGATTTGTGCTTTCATTACGTTAATGAAATAAATTATAGTAACGGATTTTCCCCTGTTAAATTCACCTTGCGCACCCATGATTAATCCAGCCGGGTCATGAAGATCATCGTTTCCTACATTGCTGGCTGTTGCTTTTCCCGTTTTTGCGT
Source organism: Rousettus aegyptiacus (assembly GCF_014176215.1). Lineage (NCBI taxonomy): Eukaryota > Metazoa > Chordata > Mammalia > Chiroptera > Pteropodidae > Rousettus > Rousettus aegyptiacus. Next base: position 931,419 of record NW_023416286.1, read on the forward strand.
TCACACATTGATAAGCAAGACGGGTCCACGTGTTTGCTTCCGTACACTCTGGGGTGTCCTTGCCAAACCCGCCTGTCATCCGGGCTAGTAACGAACTAATTGGGGGGAATCGAGGCTTTGCTGGCGTTGGCGAGGTCCCCTCTCTCCATTCTCTGAAAGCGCCGTGTCAGAGGACTCGTCGGTTTCTTGAGTGACCGGGAGTGGTCGCCAGGAAAGCCACCGACGCTTCGTTTCGGGGGCCATTCGTAGAGGACGGTTCATTGGATTTTAGCGTTTAGGGGCTGCGTCGCGTTTCCTGGTTTTCCCCGAGCGGGCTGGAGCGAAGGTCCCCTCCCTCCGGGGCTGGGACACCCCCCTCGCCGGCGTCCCCGGGGGTCCAGGGTGACGCCGGCGGCAGGAAAGCGTGGGGTGACGTCCGGGTGGCGCTGCGCGTCTGTCCCTCCGCCTGTCCCGCAGGGCGACCCCGAGGGGAGGGGCCGCGCTGTCACCCTGGCCGGAGCGGACCGGAGGTCCCGGGGGCCCCTACAAGCTTCCGGGAAAAGCGGTTCAGCGAGAGGCGCCCCGCTCCCCGCGCCCCCAGGGGTGCAGGCCCCTAACCCAGCTCCCTGTCCTCTGCCCTGACCCCAAGGCCCCGGCCACCGCCCCGCGCTGCAGGGGAGCCGAGCCCTTCCCGTCCCCCGGGGCCGTGTCACTAGGTCGGGGGGCAGCTGGCCCGGTCCCCCTGGCGGGAGCGGGAGCCGCTGGGGACACCCCGGGGCGCGCCCCGTCCTCTGTGGCCGCAGGCGAGGCCGTCGCTTCTCCGCCAGTTCGGTCACGCGGGCGACAAGTGCTTTCCCACCGAGGTCGGGAAGAGGGACTTCGCGTCCCAAGGCCCCGCTGTAAGCGCTGTGGGGGCCGCGCCCCGCTCTGTCTGCGCGCGGGGTCCCCACCCCTCGCAGCCGCCACCGCAGGGCGCGCGATGTCTGCGGAGCTTCGGGCGCCTCCGCCTCCAGGCTGCGCTCGCCGATTCAGCCGCGGCCCGGCCGAGGCTCCCGGACCCCGCTCCCCCGAACCCCTCATTCTGGCTCTCCCCTCTGAAGTAGAGCTCCCGCTCCCAGAGCAAGGTCACCCCCCAGAAGCGGGGGACCCCTCACAGTGGCGCTCTCACGCGAAGGGCAGGCTCGTCCCTGGAGAGGGGCCCCCAGGCTCTGCCCCCCATGACGCCCCTACAGGTCTCACCCCGCCCTCAGGTCTGTGCCGGCTCCGTCGCTCGGGGGGCGTCGTCCACACCCGGGTGGCCATGGGGGGACGACGACAACTGTCTCTCTCCCCTTAACGTGCGGGTCCCGCCCCAGAGGGGCCCCCGCGCGCCGCTGCTCTGGGGGTGCCTTCCGGAGGAGGGGCTCGTCAGGCCTGCCGAGGACCCTGCCACGTAGCTGCGCGGCCACCCACAGCAGGCTCGGAGCCAGCACATCCGAGCAGGGGAACCCCATTTTTGGGAGGGAGCCCCTCTTTCGAGAGTGGAAGTTACACTCAGGGGCTCGATCCAGGGGCAAAGCCGCGCTTCAGCCGCTCTCTTATGGAAGATGAACCCCACCACGGAAGGGGGTTCTGCTCAGGGGGGGAGCCCCACTTATAGAAAGAGATTTCCATTCTGGGGGATCCCCCTTATTAGGGAGGGATCCCACTCTAGGGGGCCAGCACCTCACATAGGAAGAAGAGGCCCACTTTTAGGGTAGCCCCAATATTAGGGAGGAGCCCAACTTGTAGGGGGGCCCTTTCTAGGAAAGGAGCCCGCTCTTTGAGGAAGAGCCGCACTGTTAGGTGGGAAGCCCCGCTAGAAGGGAGAGCCCCATTTTTAGGGGGCTCGCTTTTGGGAGCCCTCTCTTAGTAAGGGCCCCACTCTGAGGGGAGCTTCACTTTTTGGGGGTCCTGCTCTGGTGGGGGCACTCCTCTCTTGCGGGGAGGCCCCACTGTGAAGGGGGTGCCCCATGCTCAGGGGGGAAGCTCCGCTCTAGAAGGGAGATTCCCTCTCTAGGGCGGGACCCCCATTGAGAGAGACAGGTACCGTCCCCCAGGCCACCCAGCCTGGGGAGACCTGCAGCGGCATCCAGGTCGCCCCCTAGTGACAGGAGCCCGGCACAGACCTGAGGGAGGGGCTTTGCTCCACCCCACCCCCACCCCCACCCGGCGATGTCAAACCCAGAGGGCTGTGAGCTGACACCTGTGGCCCCCGGGGGCAGATCCTGAGGGTCCTAACGTCCCCTAGGCCAGGATGGGTCCCAGGCCCACCCTAAACCAACCACCCCAGAGGGCGTGGGCTCGGCCCAGTGCTGGGGCAAAGCCACCGTCCCCAGCCACGTTGAGGGGGGGCCCAAGCCAATCGCAGCTCAGCCAGCAAGGAAGACGGGGTGTGGGAGAAGCCACCCCACGGTCTGCCTCAGTCAGCAGCATCATCATGAGAACTCAGGCGGACAGAGCTATGTCCCCTGCAGGCCCCGCCACTCACCCTGGGGCGACTCTCTCCCTGGTTCCAGTTAACGCAAGACCAGCTGTTCAGTCCCTCTGTGAACCTAGGGGACGGCACTGTCTGCAAGTCGAGGGGCAGTGGTCCTCTCGGCAAATGAGACAGACACCCACGGGTCCCATGTGTGTCCCCAGGTGGGGTCAGACACCGATGCCCGGACCCGAGGAAACGCGCAGCAGCGCCCCGTGACACCCTGTCCTCTTCTCCTCCGCCACTCTCTCCTCCTCGCCCCGGCCCCCGAGTCTGCGAGGCCCCGCGGTGGCTTCCTGCCCAGGTGCTCTCTGCCGCGTGGGTTAGACCTCTCGCTCTTGATGAACGATGTATGTGTGTAGTTTTATATCTTGATCAACGAATCCCATCTCAGACGTGCAGAGTTATGTCCCTGTGTTATGTCCAGTTCTTGCCTGCTGTCCAAGCTGTCACCTGGTGTCTATGACCTGTGGCTGAAGCTGTGTCTCGCTGAATTACTGGGTCCTCTATTTCCTCCTAATCTAAGGCTAATTATTCTCACTCCTTGTCGGCATCCTTTTAAACCTCTGAACAGAGAAACACTATGTAACTTCTGGCATTTTTGTAAGCTGTTTTCTTAAAGTTTGGAGCACACGTTGATGCCTACTTTTTGACAAAGTCTTTGACAGGTTTGCCAGTTTGTCACATGGGTTCTTAGGCGAGTCAGTGCTATAAATATTTATTTTAAAATAATCCTTACAACCCTACAAAATAGGCATTGTTCTTCTTCTGTATATATATTTATTTTAAAAAAAAGAAAAAAGAAGCCTAAAGATTAAGTACTTTGTTCAAAGTCACCCAAGTTGAACCCAGGCTTGACTTCAAAGCCCAGGTGTTCTCAGGGGATTCTGAAATCTGTGGACCAAATGACAGCGTCAGTCAAGATGGACTGTTAAAATTATCAGATTTTAAAAAATGCTTCTGAGGACACTGAGGTAAAATGGCACACAGGCGGGTGGAGTTCAGGTGAGCAATGCCCCGAGGAAAACAGTGAGATAAGGAGGGGAATGGACGGACCTTGCCGTCTGGCAGACGCCAGGCACGGAATAAGGCCCCACACGACGGTCGTGTGGCATGTCGGGGCACACGCAGCAGCGGCCGGGCCTGGGGGCCCAGCTCCGCCGCGGCCAGGCGCCCGTGTGCCCCCCGAGCCGGCTCCCCACCCACGGCGATCAGACGAGCGAGGTTCCGCTCACCGCACTGCACACCGCCTCACACCCACACACGGCCCGAGAAACGTCTGTGAAAAATAAAATCAGGCCCTGAACGACGTCCGAATGCAGAACCACCATGCGCTGGGGCCAGTGAGAGTCCCTGCCTAAGACTCTGAAATCACCTCCAGGGCCACAAGAAATGTGTGTGTGCACGCGTGTGTGCATGTCCGTGTGTGTCCATGTGTGTGCATGCGTGCGTGTCTCCGTGTGTGCGTGTCCGTGTGCGTGCGTGCATGTGTGCATGTCCGTGTGTGTCTGTGTGTGTGCCTGTGTGTGCACATCTCCGTGTGTGTGCGTTTGTGCATGCGTGCACTTGTGTTTGTGTGTCTCCGTGTGTGTGTGTCCGTGTGTGTCCGTGTGTGTGTGTGCATGTGTGCATGTCTGTGTGTGTGTGCGCGCGTGTACACGCGTTTGCTCACCCAGCTCCTCTTGTATTTGGCTGAATCACAGGAGAGGCTGACACGCTCTCTTCCCAACTATTGATTCGCTGTGTCTACTCTGTATTTCCTAAAAGTTGTTATTTGATTAAAAGGCAGAATATAAAAAATATTAAAGGACATTTGACACCATTGTCAGACGACAAAATAATAACAAATCTGTTTCCATACACTAGTGGTGGTGCAAACCTTACTATCTAAGAAATAACGTTTCTTACTTTTGCCCAAGAACTGTCCTGCAAGCCACTCCCTCCCACCACGTCTGTAGAAGAGCTTCACATATGGTACCTTCTTCTGAAGGCCACCAAGTGTCCAGAGGGAAAACGCGGAGTCACCGCCGGTCACCTCCTGCCCGCCCACGTCCAGGAAGCCCCCTCCGGCTCGGCCAGGGAAAGTGGGCCTGGACGCGGGCCGCAGTCTGCAGCTGGGTCCGACCTTAGTCACAGGTTATATTCTCTCCTCTCCAGCCCTCGTCCCACCCCGCTCTCTGTCTAACGAGCAACTATACTATGGAAACTTTAGTGGAAAGAAACTGAAGACAATGAGTTACCGGTAAGGGCGGGGTGAAGGCACACTGAATTTTAGTCAATCGCTTCTCTTTGATTTTGCTAAAATATAGGATAAAGGCTTGAACAATACTGAACTTACTGAAGAATGAAACAAAATAAGTTGAAGAAAAAAAGGAGAAAAACAGTAGAGAGATAAAAACAGTACACCAAAGTTATGAATAGAGGTCATTTAAAAGAAGGGAAGTATTCTACAACAGATGAAGAAAGTTTTAATTCCTTTTCACATTAAACATTGTGCATAACAATCAGCTAACAGAAATTACTGTAGCACAGGTCGAGGTGACATTAAACTGAGGATAAGCGTTATGAGAAAACCCCATTTAATGAGCATGATGATGTTAGATACTATTATTCTTCATGACAGTAAGATACAACTTATCTTGAAGAGAAAGCAAACAGTGCAGATCAAGGAGACGCGCTGAGGCTTTGATGCGGAAGAGAAGCCTGCCCTGCCCAGACGCGTCGCAGAGTCTAGGGCGATGTTGGTGGAAGAGGCGCGTGAGACGCCCAGGGCCGAGCTGACCCACGGGCCGGCAACTCGGGCATCGTTTGATCACCGGGGCTACGCAGCTTCCACCTTTGGGTCGTTCTTGGCAGAGGGACCTTCAGTAGTAGCTTTGGCTGTGATCAATCATATTCCGACCATCAGGCTTCCAGGAAACCGTTTTAAAAGGGATAGTTGAGTATTTTCATGTTACACTGTTAAGGCATCTAAATTTTGGGTGTTTTCCGTATATAACTTTACTGCTACTTTTAATTCTCTTTTTTCATTTTGCACAACAATGACATTAGGTATGAAGTGACATAATCCTTTCTCTATAAACGAGCTTGTCCATTTGCAAACTCTAAATGGAGGTCCTGCGAAATGGAAATTTAGAATGCGGGAACACACAGGAAAAGATATTGAAAACCAGTAGAGAGAATTTTTAACCATCGTACACATTCAGTCGCCATTAGCTGAGAGTCTTTAACTCTGGAAAAACAGAAGAGGAATTAGAATTAAAACAGATATGAGAAATAATTACCAGTAGTTTTTGTTTGTTTGTTTGTTTGTTTGTTTTACAAAAGAAGAAGAAAGCCATAAATGGCTTAATTACCAAGTAAGTGCCTACTAGATTCTTCTTTAGTCAGCACTCACAGGTTCGCCTTTGAGCAGGTGAAGGACGCATGCGCGCCGCCGACGCCCCCGGAATGTAACGCTTAGTGAGCACGTGAAGGGCCCGGCCAGGACTCGCCCCACGCTATTTGTCTCAATCCGCAAGGCCAAAAGCGGTTTATTTTGGTTTTTGAAAAGACTGACGCAGAATGACCAGTCGATCTGTTAATATTCAAATTTTTTTTCCAAAAAAATACTGATAAAAAATTATACTTTAACGGGAATGAATCAATGGCTTGATTTCAACACAAATCCCACCACCTTTAATACGAAATTGAAACCTGGGAGCCACGACGGGAAGATAATTAAAGAATTCGGTGGCCGGGAAATCGCTCATCAATATCGAGATCAATACTCAGAGGCAAATGGAGTCTCGGGTTCCGTGCACACAGTCAACAGGTTAAAGTCACTCGACAACCACCCATCGATGGCACGAGGGCTCACCCGAGGCTCCCACGCCGACTCGCGGTGGCCCCCGCCCGCCCGAAGGCACAGCGCGGCCGGGGAGCTAAGAGTCCGCCCTGCGGTGGCCCCCGGGCCACGAAACCACACGAGCAGCTGCAAAAAGGCTCGCGCCAAAAACGCCGCCTTCAAAGTGGCAGACATTTTTGGGGGGCGGCGTAGAGAGCAGCACCTTTTAGACCCTGGAATGTTCTAGCCAGTCGAGACTGTCATTAGCCGCCACCTGCACGCATCGCTCCAGCCCCGACCGCTGAGCCAGTTTGCAGCGGTGCATCATGTCGCACTGGGACACCGCGGCGACCCTGAGCCCCCGGCTGGTGAGCACTGACCTCACGCGAGCCGAGTCAACGAAAATACTCTGCCTTTAAAGGAAAAACGAACATTTCCCTGCTGGGTTTAGAGAGAAAAGCCCACTTTATTTAAACAAAATTATGTTAAGGTAGACCACTTCGGTCGCCCACGCGTTTCTGATGATCGGAATTCTTTTTCACAATTAAAATCCTTTCGGAACAAACCTGCTGGCGCAGATGTGGCCACCGGGGGGCACCGCTGAGCTGCGTGTCTCCGACTCCTAAGGAGCAGAGTCAGCTAAGAGGTTGTTACTCTGCGCTGAAGGCCACAAACGTGTAAACAAAGGCATGTGACCCGCCCAACCTCCTCGGGAGGCGCTACTGCCCGTTTCCTCACCATTTTTTTTTTTTTTTTTTTGGATGAGGAAACCGGGACGACTTGCCCGAGGTCACACGCCTGTGAGCAGTGAGCAGTGAGCTAGGACACACTTAGCCAGCCCTGGTCTCAAACGTGCTCCTTCGATCACCGCACGACCCTGTCTCTCTAGAGTCACCCAGCCACCTGAATTCCTGCACAAGTGCAATGGTATCAGTTAAGCCAAGCTGAAAACACTTCCTCATTATTATATTTGAAAACTCATTAGCATAAACGTTTCCTAGTTTGTGTGTCTGGCTTTAACTTTAAAACATGACATCTAAATTACATTATCCAGAAGTAAATGAAATTACATCTATAAAATAACAGGTATGGACCCCTACCTGTAATGAAATAGTTTATTTCACAAGGTAGTAAACACTTATCACAACGATTACATTAAACAGAATGCAAAGTGTAAAATGGATACCAAAAAGCAGGCGGAATTCATACCGAGGTTGAAGTTATACGTTTTTAGTAAAATCAGACGTGAGCATGTAAACGAATGGATAATACAACCATGAGACAGACGTGCAATCCCATTACAAAGGCGACTGTCACCTCCTAATGTGACATTTGCACGGAGAAACCGTCCTTGATAAATAAGGCGCAGGATATCTGGACTGCTGACCTGCTCCTCTTCCCAGCCTGAAAAGAACCGGTGACCTCGTTCTGTGTGCTTCAACACAAAATTAAGGCATGACTGCACTGTTCTACAAATTCTGATCCAAGGCAGATAGAATACATCAAAGGAAGCCCCGGGAGCTTCCTCATACACAGGTGAGCCGGCCGCCGCTCACGTGACCTCTGCAGCCCTGGCTCTGGCTGCTTCTTCTCATCGACTAGTGAGAGCTACAGACTAGTCTGTGCCTCTTAAGACTAAAATGTGCCACACTGGAGTAGTTAAAACTTAAACACACTGGGAGAAATCTAACCCTAGATAAAGAGAAGTGTCATTTGAAAATTAGTTTCAGTTACCCGTAATTAATAGAGACTATGATAATGTTCCAGTATTTGTATCCATTAAAATATATATTTGAGGCCAGAAACAATAGGTTTAACTGAGATTTGTAAACGAATCCATCTATCAATATAGAAAATAGCAAAATAATCATGCCTCAGTCAAACCGGAGAACAAAATAAATTTTTAAGGAAAATAATTTAAAAATTAAGTATTTGCTTTTGGACAATGGTGATTCATTACTTTGTTGTTGTTGTTGTTGTTTTGAAGCCAGTCGGTAAACATTACAGAAGGCATAACTTTAATTTGCTTTACCCAAAACACTCAGAAAAACTTGAAAAACCATGTATATTAGAAGATGCTACACTATACAAACCCAGGAGCCAGGAAGGTGCCAGAGAAACAGAGGACAGGCCGGGGAGAGGATGGGTCACAGAAGAGGCCGCGCTGGGGTGTGACCTGCAGGAAATCAGGCACCACTGCTCTGTCAGGTAACGGGACAGGGACGCCGGTTCCACGACAGGGCGCGGGGTCGGTCATGTTCGCGACCTGCACACGGAGTGCCCTCAGCTCTGACCGGGACAGAGACTCGAGAACACCACCGTCCTCTCTTTTGACAATCCTAGGTGATGTGTCATCGCCTACAGAAGCCTCTGTTACCAGACGATAACTGTCAACACAAAGGCTAGTTTAAAACACCCCGAAGAGGAAGGGGGGAGAGGAAGGCGGGGAGCAGAGCACTTTCCTTTTGCCTTTGTGAGTGTTCAAAATGAGGACGATGAATTTGATAAACCCGTGCCCCGCCCCCGGGCTCAGCACAGCAGAAATGGGCAAAGGAGACAAGAATCTCAGTCACTTCTCCCCCTGCCCCTTCTCGTCCCTCCCCTGGCTCGCCCTCGTTCCTTCTGGGGACTCTAGGGTCCCCAGATCCCTCTTCTTCCAGAGGAAAGATCAAATAAGCCTCTCACACTTGAGTAGGAATTACTTTGAATCCATCACAGCCAAAATTGTTGTTCAATAGACTATTTCCGGTCAAAATGGCAGTGGTCCATAGCTACAAAGGCAAGTCCCAGCAATTATCTGAATCACGGGGGCAAAAAAATATTCTAAAAAATATTTAAATAATTTTTTGGATGAGGAAAGTTTACCATTCTAATAATTTTTGCTTGATGGTCCTGGTGACAGGGATGATAATACCGATAACGAGATTTATTGGCTGCTCACCGTGTGTCAGGAGGTGTGCTCACGACAAGCGAACAATGCGGATAACATCATCTGTTTCCCAGACGAAGAAACTGAGGCTGAAGACAGCTCTGAGCAGCTCTGAGCCCGAGCGTCCAGGGCTACGGCCAAGAGGGTTTCCCGGCCTCGGCGCGGCTGGTATCTGAGGCCGGGTGGCTCTTCGTGGCGGGGGCCACTTCGCGCATCGTGGGATGTGGAGGATGCGGAATGTCATCCCTGGTCTCTCCCCACTGGGTGCCAGTGGCACCCTCTCCTGTGACAAGTCACGGCAGTAAAAGCATATCCCCAGACGCTGCCTCATGTCGCCCAGGGGCCAAATCGCCCTGGTTGAGAATCGCGGTGTGAAGCCCTTACCTTGTCGAAACATCGAGCCCGCATGGAGATCAATTATCCTCGCCTGCCACCGGCGAAGGGCCGAGCTGGGGGACGAAGGGCGTGGGCAGAGCTAAGGCACATGCTTACTGTCCACAGCCTAATGCCTTTGAAGTTTCACTAAGAGGCCCGAGCACCTTGTAAGGCTGGACAAGGAGGTTCCTCCCTCGGGGGTTGTGGTGACAGGGACTCTGGGAGAGCCCGTAACTCGGCCGCACCCAAATGGAAAATAGGCAAATAATGCATCATCTGAGGTTTAAAGGGATCATCCGAAATTAATTATTTTTAAAATGGCATGCTTAGCTAGAAACTCCCCCAACTAAACAACCCGGATTTACGGACCATGTGGAGCACGTTGCATAAATCACGACGCTGAAGCCTCACGGCCACTGGGGAGGTAAATAGTGTCCTGGCCACTTTGCAAAGGCGGAAGCTACAAATCAGACGAGGGGGAGAAGCATCCGCCCTCCTGGGCAGGGCCTATGTCGCCTCCACTTTACAGAGAGGCCCAGGCCCAGCGGTGTTCAGTCACAGAGCCAAGAGTCCCCTGGGGCCATGTGGCTTCAGAGCAGGGTCTCCTGACCACCCCCTCCTACTCGCAAAGCACCAGTGTGAAGTTAGGTATGAAAATCGATGACCCGGGTGACAGCAAACCGCAGAACGGCCTCCAGCGCCCCGCCCGAAGGGGCGGCCCGTGGGAGGGGAGCTGGGCTTTGGTTAAGGTCCTGAGTCTTCCAAAAAGCCCTGCCCGTGCAGCAGCCCTGGGAAGGCGTGAGAGGGACCCGGGTGGCAGAGCTTTGGGCTGGCCCTTCCCCTTGGGGGAGGGGGGCGGGGGCGGGGCTGGGCCAGGAGGCGCCTCTGACCCCTTAGTCCTCGAGGTCCCCGGGGAACTGCCCATCACAAGCCGCCACCTGCCGGGAGCAGGAAAGGAAGTCGCGGCGCACGGTGCGCAGGCGCGAGGCAGGGGCTCCCGGGCACCTGCTGGGGGTGCGTCCGCAGAGGGCCCCGGACGCGCGCACGGCCACCTGCCACTTCGCAGGGAAGGGCGGAGGGGGCGTCGATGGCCCCGCATCGTCGCATGCAGGACCTTACAGAGGTCACTGCCCCCGGGGTCTCCACAGCCGCGTCTGGGACGTTGGGGTCACACGCCGTCCTCACGCGACCCGGCCACGGTGGCCCCGGCCGCTGCGTGTCGCATCATGAACGTGTCATCTCCGACCTGACATGCGCTTCGGTCGCTGCCAGGACGATGGAAAAGTGAAATAAATGCGCCTGTCGTCTCGGGCGCGGCCCGGTCACCGTTAGTTCTCGAGGCCGCGTCGTGGGCGACTAAGCCCGAGCGGCCCTCCCGTGGGGTCCCGGCGTGCGAACCCCCAGGGCGGGCACAGCCCCGCGGCCCGGAGGGACTCCCCCGAGGGGGCACCTCTCAGCAGGCCGCCGGGGGCCGAAGGCTTGCAGGGCCTCCCAGGGGACAGGAACGGCCAGCTGTAGACCCTGGGATGTGACCTCAAAGTGTGGACATTTCGCTGGACAGCCAGGCCATTGCTCTATCGACGGGACACTGCATACAAGCCCGTGGAAGCGCGTGGCCAGGACCCGGCGCCCTTCGGAGGGTGTCGCTGCAGGCAGGGGTGACACTGACCCTCCTGGCCGGAGTCACACCCCCCCTCCCCACTGCAGACAGCAGGAGCTCGGCTGCGGGCAGGTAAGGCCTTCCCCGTGCGTGTCCACGAGAGGACGTCCACGCCCGCACAGAAAGTTCACAGGAGTCCGTCTGAGCCGGACGTTGGGGACATGCCCCGAAGCAAGACGTCAAGGGACAGAGAAAACGCTCTGGAGAAGGGCAGGTCTGCAGTGCGTGTCCTGCATTTAGCACCAACGGAGAGAAGGGCAGAAAGGCGCGCAGCCCAGAAGCCTCCGGGGAGGGGCCGGGAGCAGGGGGGCGGGGCGCCGGCCGCCCGGCAGGGGCAGGGGCGGGAGGGTTCACGCTGACATTTGCGGCACACGGATGGCATGTGGGCAGCAAGATAACAGGGGACTCAGTCGCCGGCTCGGGGCCCGCGGTTGCGCCTTCCCAGGGCCTGGAAAAGAAAATGATCCTGACATTTCAAAGGTATGTGATCCTAGATGCAGAGGACCGTGGGCAGGGCTCACTTAAGGCAAAGCGTGACCTTTGCTGGGGTTTCTATAGGCCTGAGACGTGACTGCCCAGCATGACCTGCCCAGGTAGGAATGCAGGGTCAGACAGGCCTCTGCGCTCACGCGGGGCACTGGGTTCACAGGCCTGCCCAGCAGACCCCGGAGCTGGTCGTGTCCGATGTGTTGCCCCCTTTCCACTCCCTGGGGGGCCCGGAGGGACAGGGCAGGGCCATCAGACGGGGACACACAGCGGGCCCCTCCCTGGCCGCTCTCCTGCCCACCGCCCACCCCTCACTCATCCACTAACTCACCGCTGGCGGAAGCCTTCGGAGTCTGCGACCTCTGACCTCTGCTGGCTTCTTTTAAGTAAGCTTTTTACTGAAGTGTAATATGTGTGCATGAAGCTAATAGAGCTATTAATAACTTGTAAATATATATATACATACACACACACATATATACATATTTATAGTATTTGGTTTTCTTTCCTATTTTGAAATGTGACCTCAACATAAATGTTTCTCAAGGCCAGAATTAATTCTCCAAAATGAGAATAGCCTTTTACAAACTTAGGAAAGCAACGTCAACTCACTTGAGAAAAATCTGGAAACAGAGGCAAGCTTCGGGAGGTAGTAGACCGCCAAGTCACAGCCCTGGCCACGTGTCAGCCATGCCTCCGGCAGAGAGGCAGGAGATGGGGGGCGTCAAAGCCGTCTGGCTGTCGGGGCACCTGAGCCCCGTATGAGAATGTCAAGACCCAGACAGAGGGGTCGGGGGATTGTCCCAGCGAAGCAACTCTCATTTTGGATGAAAGCATCAGGAAACTCTTGAAATGAAAATTTCTCCTGATGCCGGGTGTTAGAATTTCAGAAAGAAATATTTCGGGGAGGGGGAGGGGGAACTTCGGAGTAATTTCTGTGTTTATAACCAGTGACGGCCAACTATCTGGCATGAGGTTTCATTTTTTAAAAATGAGTTTTCGAGACACATGTTCTTTGGGGGGAAAAGGGGCGTGTGGGCTTTAACTTGGTGAAAGGGAGTTAACGCCCGCGCCCGGCGGTCATTGCCACTGTAGGCTCATGTGACGGCAAATGTGGTAAAGAGAGGACATCAGCCTTCCCGACTTTGCGGAAGCGGCGTCTGAAATGTGACGCCCTTACGGGGACAGGAGAGGAGCTCTCATTATGACCAGACTTTGACACTCCTCTCCCTAAAGCTGTAGCCCGATCGCCCTCCAGCTGGGGGCAGGAAGACTAAGTGACCGGCTTATGACACCTAGAAGGGGGACGGGGAGGGACATGGGTGTGACTGCTGACATGGGTCACGGGGACGTGGCAGCTTCTCTTCACTGGTGCTGTGAGGACACCAGAGGTCCCCCCCGCCCCGCCCCGTGCCACCGACCCACCGCCCAATCCGCACAGACACTAAGCAGCGGACCGCATGGCTGCGGCTCCAGTCGCTGGCTGTGTGGCAACGGGCGGCTGCCGTGGCGGCCACGTCCCGTGAAAAAGCCACACGGCGTCAGACACACCCACAGCGAGGCCCCAGAAGGGGCGCGTCAGGTAGCACGTTGTTTCAGCAAACGACCTGAGCTTGGGCTTACTGGGTCCCTGCCTTTTCTGTCCCCCTCAGTCTCCACTGGCAGGGCACACGCACGGTCGGGCGCCATAATTTGGAAGAGAAGACGTCGTGTTCATTCATTCGTCCACGCAGCAAACTCTTTCCGAGAGTCCGACGTGTGTCCCAAGCCCATTTCTTTTCAGTGACAAATGCAAACAGCTACGTTGAGTCTGGGTGGGGTGAGTATGAATCTTCTTACAACTTCCTTTTCCTGCTTTATCGACCAGCCCAACGGTCCCTAAGTGGATAGTCAAGGCTGCCTTTTGTCCCTGAGCAGATATTCTGGGCTGTTTGAGCAGAATAACTCTGAGCGGGCAGCCACGCCATCGGTCACCTGCCACCTGGGCAGAGGGTCCCTCTTGGTGTCCCCACCAGGGGCTCTGTCAACAGCCCTCGAGCCCCAGGGGTGAGTATCCGATGGACGAACGCATGACCTGCCTGAGGCCACTGGGAGCTGGTCACCTTCAGTGCGACAGCCCCGGGTCCCAGGTCACCAGGAGCCACGTGGGGGTGCTTGTCCCATTCCTCTGCTCTTTGAGACATGAAGACTACCTGGGGCACTCTAGGAACCCTACAGCGGAACAGAGCCTGGCTGACCTGGGTGTGCCCTAAATGGAGCCATAGCACGCTTATAGGAGGGGACAGAGGACACTTGCCAGCGGCAGAGGTGGCATGAGGTGGATGTCCATTGGAGCGCTGTGGCCAGGAGCCAGGAATGCACCGCCTCCGGAAGGGGAAGGGGTCGGGTCCTCGCCAGGGGCCTGTGGGAGGAGCCAGCTCAGTGGCCCTGACCTCGGAGCTCGGCGCCCGCGCTGTGTGAGGACGACTCCGCCACAGAGTCTGTGGTGACTCGTCCCAGCAGCCCCAGGAAACGGAGACACCTGCCCTCCGGCGAGCGCCACGTGTCCAGCGATCTTCGCCCAGACCCGCAGCTGTGCGGGAGTCCGGGTCCCCACCTAGCCCCGCAGTACATCTCGTGACTGCTGGTCCAAAAGGGCCGAAATTCAGGTGCCCGTGTCCTTCCGACCTCCACCTTTCCACCCCTGCGGGAGAAGCTCACGGACCCCCCCCCCACTCCACCCCCCACCCCCGCGTCCTCAGCGGCCCGCCCCTCTCTCATCGTCTCAACTACAAACAACTGCTCCGAATTAAATGTGGAGAGAACGTAAATCACACTGAAGATCCGGCCCTGCGTGTTAAGTTTAGCTGTCGTGTCCACTGAGACTGTGTATGTACGTGCGTGAGTGATGACACGTGCGTACACGCATACTTCCTTGTAAATCAGCTTCGTTGGCCTGTAAGGAACACGTGCTAAAATAAATCCATTAATGAATTTTGAAAACGGTCCACGCTTGCGTGGCATCTCACCCAGGCGTTTCCTGGTCTCCTTGGCAATCCGCCCATCCACGACCTGACCCCAGGCCATCCCTGACCGGCCACCTGCCCCTGTCACCTCTCGGGAGGTCGGAGAGGCGATCCGTTCATCACCTTTAAGACAATCTGGCGCATCAGGGCGTTTCTGTCTCCGTGTAAAGTGTGTGGTTAATGCACACTCATAGTTAACAAGCTTAAGTAAGCGCTTGATGAAATTTGTAAACGATCCTGCAGTGCACACAGGAAAGTGACCATTCCTATGTTTATCGTTTCGACTCATTAGGTTTTTTTTTAAAGGTTATTACAAGTATCAGAAAAAAGAGTTTTAAAATTTCTCAGAAAAAAGGAATTTATTTAGTAATATGAAAGAATTCAAGAAAGTGTTACTGGAACAACAATCACCAAAAAAAAAACAAAAAACAAACAAACAAAAAACCTAAACTGAAAAGACACCCAATTTCACCAGGTTTATTTTTTTTAAGGGTGTTTGAATAGATTTGCAGTTAATTCTCCGTGATCTCGTTTGAGAAATCCAGGCCCCGCCCACCCTGTTAGTTTAAGACCCGGATGGCTGGGGAATACTATGAAATTCCGGCTTGCCTTTTCCCCTTTCTCTCTTTATCTTTTCTTTCCAAATCTTAAGGAAACATCTTGGGTCAATTTCATGGATGAAAAGAATGACTCAGTAAAATAAAATTTAAAAAGGAGAAAGTAACTGATTCTATAAGAAATGATTCAGGATTTAAAAGGGCTTGGGGACCGTGCAGTCAGGGGTGACCTTTCTGAGTATTGTGGGGTGTGGCCCACCCACGGGGTGATGGGCCTTCTGAACACAGGGACAGAAGAAAATGGCTGTCCAGTGTACTGCAGATTACCCATAATGTGTGTAAACATAATAGGATAGCATAGGAGTTAAAAATACGCTTAGGGATTTTAAAAATATATATTAAATTGAGAGAAAATTTGTTAGGCTAAAAAGTGCTTAGGCTGGAACATATTTATCTGGGATCGGGCGCGAGGAGAGGCTGTTTCCGTCACATTTGCAGGTGCACAATGTCAGGTTGGGGACAGCCACCTTTCCCCGTGAGGGAGGGGGGACCCAGCCTTGGCGCCACAGGACCTTCCCACGGCCAAATCAACTCCTACGGGCCTTCCTGTGTTACAGAAACCTGAAGAAATATTCCAGGGACTGTGGCAAAATGTCGCTTCTGTGCAATGACTGGTCTTCAGGTCGGGGGTCTAACGCCACAATCCTACCCAGCCTGTGGGGGGGCCAGCCGGGCGGAGTCTCCGCACAGTGCCGGCTTCTTGGTGAGGCTGGGGAAATGAACCCAAACGCCATTATAGCCTCGCGGGCGTCTCCCAGGCCCGTGTGGGTGACCGAGAGCCGCGGGCAGGCTCCCGCGGTGCACACTAAGGGTCGCGTGAGGCCCCGCGACGTGCTCGGCGAGCGGCGCTGCCCGCGAGTCTCATCGCTGCTACTGCTTTGCGCAAATGACAAAGCGCCGGGCCGCGCCCCGCTGCTCACTTCAGGACCTGGAGCCCGCTCTCGGCCGCGAGGACGCAGCCTCAGTGCCCGAAGCCTGGGCGTCGCTGTGCGAACCCCTGTCCCCCCACCCCCTCCCACCCCCCCACCCCCCCGGCACCTGCCGCGGACCAGCTGAGCGCCAGCCGGGGCCTGTGAGCAGCAGCCACGCCCAGGTCCCCGGGGCTCAGCTCCGCGCGTCACGGCATCCGGCTCGGGAAGGAGCCGCTGCAGCCGGGGCACAGCCCGCGGGGCACGGGGGCCCCGGGCGCTCTCAGCGATCTGAGAACGGGAAGTCACCGTCTTGTCACCAGCCTGTCATTGGGGCACAAAGGACTCATCGGAACGTAAAGGGAGTCATGAAAAGGGACGGATGCGATTGAGGGGTCTGGCGTCTGCAGAGCGAGGGGCACCACGCGGGGGGGGGAGCTGTTGGGGGTGGACAGCGAGACGGGGACCAGGCTCGGCGTCACCTCTGCTCAGGGGTCCACAGACAGTGACCGAGACGCGGCAGCGCGCGGTGGCGCAGGACGCTCTGCGGCCTCCAGGCCGCCCCTCCCCCACTGACGCAGGCGGGCGCGGGGACAGCGGGCAGACAGCGGGGACGCGCACGCAGCCCCCGCCCCGGGACTGCCGCGGGGACCCCCAGGGCTCCCCCAGGCCCTGAACAGTGGAGAGAAGCAGCCGCCGAGGACAGTGGGAACCGCGCAGAGGTTTATTCGCCGCGCCCGGCCCCGGGCACCGCTGCGTCTGTGCCGCTGGCGTTTGGGGCCACAGGAGGCGGCTTCGACCTGGAGGTGCCGCAGGCCCCTCACCCCTCTTCCCCTGCGGAAAGCGCCACGTTCTCCCTGACACCCCCTCGCTTCCGCTCTGCTCTCTCCCAAGCTGGGGCGTCCCCATCCGTCCCCATTCGTCCGCATTCTCCACCCAGACAGGCTCCTGGGGGGGTGGCCAGGGCTGCCTGGAGGGGTCAAGGAGGAAGACGGGGACACTGGCAGGTGGCCTTCCTCATTGAGAGCTGCTGCTCCGCCTCCTGGGAGGCCCAGTTCTGCTGGCATGGGATTTGTCCGGGTGGCCCTTTGCCTGTGCTCTGGACGTGGCTGTGACAGTGAGGTCTGCTGCTGGAGGAGGGGTCCTGGGAAGGGCTGCAGTCGGTGCCTGAGCGGGTGTAGCAAGGCAGGGGCCCCACAGTACTGACGGCTGGGGCCTAGTGGGAAGGAGGGCTCACACTCCCGGGCTTTGTGGGCTCCATCCTTAATTCAGGGGAGTCTAAGCTATAGTGTTGGGACATGCCGTGTTTAAACTTCTTCCAGCCCAGGTGATAGATCTCCAGCACGTTGAGAAAGAGCGACAGGCAGGCCACGGCCAGCATGAAGATGATGAAGATGGTCTTCTCCGTGGGCCTGGAGATGAAGCAGTCCACGGTGTTGGGGCAGGGCCACTTGTCACAGCGGTAGAGTGGCTTCAGCTGAAAGCCGTACAGGAAGTACTGGCCGGCGATGAAGCCCACCTCGAACAGCATCTTGAAGATGGTGGTGAAGACGTAGGTCCGGAGCAGCGCCCCGGCGATGCGGACCTTGCCCCGGTCGTCCCGCACCGGGGGCCTGTCCCTCTGGCCGCGGTCGCCGTCCCCGTTCGGCTGCTCCGCGTCCCGCTCTTTCCTCTTCTGTTCCATGCGCACGATGTGCAGCACGTGGCCCAGGTAGATGAGGGTGGGCGTGGACACGAAGATGATCTGGAGCACCCAGAAGCGGGTGTGAGAGATGGGGAAGGCCTTGTCATAACACACGTTCTCACAGCCGGGCTGCTGGGTGTTGCAGGTGAAGTCGGACTGCTCGTCGCCCCACACCGACTCCACCCCGGCTCCCAGCACCAGGATTCGGAAGATGAACAGCACGGTCAGCCAGACCTTGCCCGTGACCGTGGAGTGCTCCTGCGCAGCGTCCAGGAGTCTCCCCAGGAGGCTCCAGTCGCCCATCGCTGCAGACCGCCAGCCTGTGAGGGAACAGCGCCTGTTAATTCGCAGGTAGCACAGGTGGGCTGCAGGCCCCCCACCCACAGGGGCAGCTGTGCACGGGGTTGGGACGCGGTGTCATTGGGTGGCTGTCCTGCCGCTTCCCTCGTGGGCTCTGCCACAGAGCTCTGCAGGCGTGTGAGTGCACGCATGTACATGTGGGTACATGTGTGAGTGCATGCGTATGTGCATGTGCTGTGTGCACGTGTGTGGCCTGTGTGCATGCATGCATGTGTGTGCATGTGTGCATGTGTTTGAATGTGTGTGTGCATATGCGTGATGTGTACCTGTATGGATATACATGTATGCAAATGTGTTCCTTTATCCGGGTGCACATTTGCATGCGTGTGTGTGCGCATGTACATCTGTTTATGGTGTGTTCCCATCTGTGTGTGTCCGTACATAGCGCCCACTACCACGCCAGCCAGGGGTAAACAGCACCAGTGTGACACTGAGCGATGTCACCCTGCACAGTGTGGCAGAAATGAGACGACCACAGGTCACTTGACTCACTTCAGAGACCAGGAAAGGAACGTGACTGCCTAAGGGACACGGACCTCTCCCGGCCCCCCAGCCTCACCCTGGTCTCTGCAGGAGCCCCAGGGCCCCATGTGCAGCTGGCCAGGTCCTCATCCTGCCCCTCCTGCTCCTGTGACATTAGAGCAACTCCTGCCCCGGCTGGTTTGAGTTCAGGTTCCGAGTGCAGGCGGAGCCACGGTGAGCTTTACGCCTCGCTGGGCTCCCTTCGTAATAATGTATGGACCAAAAACATTGTGACTTGGCTGTAATCTCCCAAGGTCTGTTTTAGCAGTACCGCTCAGCACCCAGGGTGGACTGCCGTGGAGTGACACACAGGTCGGAAGTCGCCCTCACGTTTAATTCTCGGGCCACAGACACCAACGCATCATTCACCTGTCGCTGTCTGTCTGTGACCATTTTTAAATGGCACACTTTGGCGATATCGTGATAAAATAAAAGCTGGGGACTCCCCTTGTCCCTAAGGCCGGGTCACAATGTTCACGAGAGAGCTCTGCCTCCTGGGAAGAGTGTGTCCACTACAGCGCAGAAGGCAAAGCAAGTGCGCGCCGCCCTTGTCACCCGCTGTCCCCACAGCCCCTAAAGACAGTGGCTCTAGAGTCACAGAAGCGTTTTCCCCTCTGCGCTTGAACGCGCCGTATGGCGGGTCCTGGCGCTGCCGCTAGAGGCTTTCTTTATAAACTCTGGAAGCTTTCTTTGCGGGATGTAAGGAGGCGACAGCCTTCCTGCGACACCCACCAGCTGTGCCGAGGGCCCGGCGCCACTGCGCACGGGGTCCCGCGCCCCTCCTCCCCGCGGCCGCGTGTCCGCTGAGCGCTCCAGGATCTGCGGAGTCCGGGACCCTCAGACCTGAAGTTCTAGCGCAGGTCCTGCTCCCCGACCCCCGGAGACACCCCAGGAAAGCATCCCCCAGCCTCTGGCCACCCCCGGGAAGACCTTCACTCCGCTGAGAGCCCGGCTCCGCAGGGACCTCCAGCGCCCGGGGGACCTCCGTTCCCGCGAAGGGTCCCCGAGCGTCCCCGGGCAGCGCTCCAGCCCCGCTGCGCCCACGGCTCCCACGGATTCCCAGAGTCCCCAGGGGCCGGGGCCCCGTGAGCTTCGGGGCCTGGGCGGGGGTCGCGGTCCTACCTGCCTCGCTCACTTACCCTCTCAACTTGCCCGTGCACCTCTGAGTAGGGCGCCCGCCGCTCTGGACGGAGACCTTCTCTACCTGCACTGGAGCCAGACGGTGCCAGGTAAATGCGGGACCCACCGCAGGCCACGCCCCGAGCCCGCCCCGCCCCGCCTCGCCCTCCACGTCCTACAGGTGAACCTGCACCCGCATCACACCCGCACCCGCATCTCCATCACACCTGCATCTGAATCCTGCCTCCTCTTTAATCTTCATACCCACCTGACGCCGCATCCCCACCTCCAGCGGCATCTCCATACTCACCTGCACCCGCATCACCGCCTCGCCCCCCACTCCGTCCCGAGCGGTCCCAGCAGCCCCTCGACATGAGCGCAGACAGGGCATCCAGACCTAGTGGCTGCTGACCCAGGCCCCGCGAGGAGAAGCGCGGGGCTCCAGATCCTGGTGGCCCTCGCCCTCAAACGGCAGAAGGAATCGCGGGGGCGTCTAATCCTGGTGGCC
The DNA here is from genome assembly GCF_014176215.1 of Rousettus aegyptiacus. Lineage (NCBI taxonomy): Eukaryota > Metazoa > Chordata > Mammalia > Chiroptera > Pteropodidae > Rousettus > Rousettus aegyptiacus. Next base: position 951,894 of record NW_023416286.1, read on the forward strand.
GCTGTCCCCTAACGCCCCAGGGGAGGCGCGAAGCCGCGTAGCTCCCTCCTCTCGGGTCACGCCCAATCACCTGGCCCGCGGCTCTCCAGCTCTCCGTGCCCGGATGTGGCTGCAGACGGTCTGCGGGGCGACCCCTCGCCCCGCCCCCGGCCCTGGACTAGCAGGTGCTCAGGGCCACCTGCGGGCGCTGGGGACGAGGTCAGGGACAAAAAACATGCCGCCAGCCTGGCTCCAGTCAAGTACACTCAGCAGAGCCGCAGTCAGAGGGGTTCTTGCGTTTTTATGATACTGTTTCAATGAGCTTGCAACTTGGCCCCACCGAGGGGACAGGGAGGGTCCCCGCGGTCACTCGTTCCCATGGGTCCTGGTGACCGTGACGGGGCGCCGCCTGCCCGCTGGCCTCCCAGTGGAGGAGATTTAAGGTCTGTCCTCCTCAGAGTCGACATCACCACCCGTGACAGGAACCTGTGACACACGCCAGGACACAGACGGACCTGTCCTGCCTGTGACCGTGTCCCCTAGGCTCAGGCCACTGCACCGCGGTCACTCCGCAGGGTCCAGCCCGGGCCCCGCCCTTCTGACCAGCGCTGGTCCTTCTAACAGCTGGAAAGAGGCTCAGAACCCCCTTCTGAGGGAGGGGTGCACTGGCCGCAGGAATGGGGCAAAGCTGGGGTCTCTGCTGATTTTCAGCCCCCCACCCCATCAGCTACCATGGGCCACCTGCCCTGGGCTGTCCTGATCAGCCCTCTGCCTGTCCTGGAGACCTCCCCTGTTCAGGTGACCCCAGGAGAAAGCAAGCTAAGCGTCCCCAGCCCCATCTGAGGTCCCCTCCCTGAGGGACTCCAGGCGAACGAGCAAAGCGGGTGGCAGTTTTGTGGACTCGGGTTTGTCAAGTGAGAAAGATGCTCGAGAAGGTCTTCGCACAGGTTTATTCTCCGAGAAGCAAGAGCGTGGTTTCCGTTTCTCTTTCCTTGATCAGCAAAGAGCTAAGGGTGCGCAAGGCTTGTAGTCTCCTCCCAGCGGTCACTGGGGTTCCAGGGGTAACAGTGTCGCAGTCATGTGCAACGATATGCCCTGAAAAGTAAATGCAGACGTGTAAAGCGAAGGGAGGGGTCCCCTCTGCCAGCCCTGCCCCCAGGGGACCCGGGTGCGGAGCCCCACCCCTCCGTACACCCCCAGCCCTCCTCCTCTGCGGGGGCAGGGCGGTGTCTCTCCTGGGTCCTGAACCATGGCAGGCGTCTGCCCGGAGCAGCCCGCAGACTCGTGCTTATTTGGCCTATCCCCCTTCTTGTGAGGACCCCACCTGCTAGTCGGTAATGTGACCGGGGGACAGGCTTCTCTGAGCCCGGGTCCAGCCCCGAACGTCGCGGGCCGTGGCTCGCTGCCGCCACCTGCTGTGCGCGGGGGTAACTGCAGGGCGCCGCGCCCTCCGGGTGCCCAGGGGGAGGGGGAGGGGAGGGGAGGGGGGGTGGCTCGGGGCGGGGACCCACCTGCGCAGGCTCCTTGGGACACTGCTGTCCCCGCACTGCCCCCGCCCCCTTAAGCCTCCCGCTCCCGAGCTCTGGAGTGTCTTTCCGGTCGGTGGCTCTCTGGCCACAGTGGCTTTGTTAGGGTCACGTGGCAATGAACACAAAAGCACAGGCGCGAGCGCTTTCCTCTCCTAGGTGGCTCGGGACGATGTCAGGGACCTGCCGAGGTCTCACGGTCACAGGCGGCGGCTCCCACGGGGTCTCCTGCCGCTTTTCCCTCGGCCTCTAAGTGTCATGTCCCTTGGGTTGGGTCTCACCGTGCAGCCTGCAGACGCCGGTCCCGGGACGTCCCAGTCCTCGCGCGTCCGCGGGGGGACCGCTTGTTCTAAGGGGCTTCGGCACTGGCACCGTCACCCAAGGTTAGCGCCGCAGCTCAGCGCCTTAGAGACGCGGTGTCGCCGATTCTGCTGCCCTCGTATCGTGGGGCGAATCACCTAGTACACCCCACTCGGACGCTTCAGGCCCCTTTTTCATCGTGAAGTCTACTTTTCCAGACCAGAAATACAGGTTTAGGGCAATTTCGAATCCCAATAACTCAGGAAAGCGTGGATTTCCCTCCTTGGTCCTGCTTTTCCCCAAAGAGAGAGATCTCGTTGGAACAGGAATTTGCGCGGCCGCGGTCACAGCGTCACTCACTGTCCGCACCGCGTGTGGTCTGGACCGTCACTCTGCCTCAAAAGGGAGGGTCATCCCGACACCTGCTCCGGCATGGGCCAACCCTGAGGACCCCGCGCTCAGTGATGTAAGCCGCCGAGAAAAGGACAAGTGCTGTGTGATTGCAGTTATATGGGGCCCCGGAGAGGCAGGATTCAGAGGGACGGGAAGTAGATGGTCAGGCTTGGGGGGGGGACACTAGGGTTCAGTGGGGAAGATGGAAAGTTCCGCAGATGGATAATTGCACAATAACATGAATGTACTTGAAAACGTACCCTTCAAATTAGTTAATATCCTATACACTTTACCATAATTTTTAAAGTGGAAAAAAACCCCCGAGAGATCTCTTTTCTCAACACGGGAGACAGCGGAAGGTCTCCACTGAAAGACGCTGACTGAGGACAACCTGATAAAAATGACTCTGGACTCGAGCAGCCACCAAACACCGCTAACGTCCCCTCCTGTCTTGTTAGGGCTGTGGTGCCCCCCCCCCAAGCCCATGTGCGCATTAACCACAAACATTAATAGGACAAGTCTGAGCACGTGGCTGAGTCCCTCCCTGCCCCGTGAAAAACAGCCATGTTCAAGTCTGGTCAAGCCTTTTAGGGAAGAACCACCAGAAAATCGCTCTGCCTCAAATGCTAGGGGCACGCTCTAAGTGACTGTCCCATCTCACACACATGTCGCGTGCTCTCTGTATCCCGTAATAGATCAAAGAAAAAAAGAAAAAGAAAAGAAAGGACAGCCCCTGCTCTGTGTGGCCCAAACCCCAATATTCTCCGTTGCATCTGAGCAGCCTCGGGCCACCCAGCCAGAGGCCCCAGCAGCAGACAGGGCCCCTGGGGCCAGGCCCGAGGCCGGGCCTTTCCCACGGCGCGCTCAAGGCCGGTCGGGGTCCCTCTTGAGGACGGGAAGCGGGGGGCGGCGGAGGCGCATGCGCATGGACGCCCCTCCCCGCGGGGCGAGGCCATGCTCCTGGCCGGGGCCGGCTTCTCCGCTCAGCAGCGCGGCCTCTCCCGGGCCCCTTCTCCCCGCCGGCCTCCGCCTCCCGTCAGCCTGTGAGGCTCCGTCCTGCGAGGCAGGACACCGCCCAGCGGCCAGCTCTGGGTCTGCTGAGACACTCGGGAGAGCCAGCCCCCGAGGACCGGAGAGTAAGCCAGGGGCCCTTCGGTCTCCTTCACGACATCGGGCCAATCAAGACACAAGCGCCCAAAGCTCGTCTTGTCTTAAAAGCGAGAGCGGACAGCCCGAGGAAGGGCGCAGGCCTGTCTCCGTGGAAGGGTCCCGCCCCTGGGGGTTGGGAGGCAGCCGGGGTCACTACGGGTCGCAGGCCGGCCTGGGTCTGCGCCCTCCAAAACGGCCGGCGGCGCGTCACCGGAGGGTGTGCGGGAGCCCGGTGGGGTGAAGGCACACGCGGCCTTCTGTCCGGACCGTGTCGTTCACGACCCCGCTGCCCGGACCGCCACCACGTGCGCTCTGGGGAGGCGTGGAGGTCACTCTCACGTGTGGGCAACACCAGCCGCTCTGGCCGAGCCGCGCTGGGCCGCGCACGCGCCCTCAGCTCCGAGAGCGCGGGGACCTCACACGACCTGGGGGGGCGGGGCGCGGAGCCGTCCAGGTTCACAGGCAGGGAACAGGCTCCCCGGCTTAACACCGCGGGGCGCGACAGCCAGCGTTTGTGCCACTTGTAGCTTCTCTGGCTGGTGCAGGAGACACGGGTTTGAGAAGGCGCTGGGCGAGGAGCTGGCGGAGCCGGCCTCAGCCCGCTCTGCTGTCCCTTCTCTGGGTGCGACCTGTCTTCTGTGCACGGCTAATAAAACAGGGGCGATGGTCCCACGTCACAGATGAGCAAACTGCGCTTCAGAGACCCAGACGGCTTCTGCCAAGTACCACAGCTGACGAGCGGCACCTCAGGACTGGAGACCCGCGGCCTTTCGTGACCTTGAAATGCATAAATCGCCGCGAACATGTGGCCAGGAGCCCCGCGGACCCGGCGAATTACCGCCAACTTCCCCGGGATTTCCACGCCGGCCACTCGTCGTGAGGACGTCCTCTGCCGTGACAAGGCTACAGGACCCGCGACTTCACCTAGCGCTCTTGTGAGAGGAGGTGCTGTCCAGAGCCCTCTGCGCTGCGGGCCAGGAGCGTGTGCGACCGGACGGACAAACGAGGGCGGTGTCCGCCTCCGGCCTCCGCGCGCACCGCCTGCTGCCCGAAGGGGCTCGCTGGGGACAGAGCAAGACGGCGGAGCGGCCCTGTGGTCCCAGCTCTGTGGAGAGGGCACGGGGCCAAGATCTCTGTAACGAGGGGACGGGACTGAGGTCCTGAGGTCCCCCGCCCCGCACCTGGCCACACCCTAATTTCCGATCTCACGCTGGTGATTCACCTCATGGGCAAGAGGCCTCAATTAATGGGGATGCTGGGGTGTCCTAGGAAGTGCCGGTGACTCAACAAGCGTCGTTCCTTTGTTCTGAGTCAGTCCAATCACCGCCACGACCGGGGTGAGGACAGGCGTGTCGGATGCACCAGCAACGGAGAAGCCGGAATCTTCGGGGAGGCAGGGGTGACCCCTCGAAGTGACTGGGGAAGCTGGGGGGCGGTGCTCGTGCCCGGATCACGCAGACCGGCCTCCAGGCCCCCAGCCTGCGGGCTCACCGGACAGCCAGGCTCCAGCCCAGGGGAGCTCGGTCAGGACAGCCTGGCCAGAGGCCACGAAGGAGTCTGGAAACCAGCCCCCCATGTCCACACGCGGCGGCCGCGTGAGGCCCCACCAGCAGGAGGACAAGTGAGAGCCAGGGGCTCCAGCCCCAAACTCGGGGAGGAGGCTCCGGCTGCCTCCCGTCTGCTTGGCACACCCCCAGGCAGCCAAGGCGCCAGTGTCCCCTAAGTGCGAGACCAAGGCGGGGTAGGCGGGGTGCTGCTAGGAGGGCCGGCGGCAGGCGGGAGGGGGGACAGGCTGTCCTGCAGTGACGACACTCCGGGCGGCTTCCCGGGGCACTCGCCTCCCAGAAGGGTGCCCCAGACCAAGCAGCGCCTCACCAGGCCTCCCCCACGCTCCTCATGCCCTCCCAGGAGTGAGGGACAGACCTCACTGTCCCTGAGTTGCGAGATGGAAGTGACGCATGAGGCTTAGCACCCACCCCCGACGCCCCCCCTCCCACCCCCAACCGAGCCCCAGGGACCAGGAGGAGGTGGCGCCCTGCAGTTACCCCTGCGCACAGCAGGTGGCGGCAGCGAGCAACGGCCCGCGCCGTTCGGTTCAGATCTGGCCCCGGGCTCAGAGAAACCTGTCGCCCGGTCACATTACCGACTGGCAGGTGGGGTCCTCGCAAGAAGGGGGAGAGGCCAAATAAGCACGAGTCTGCGGGCTGCTCCGGGCAGACGCCTGGCACGGTTCATGACCCAGCCGTGTGCTCTGAGGACCCCAGGAGAGACAACCCCCCCCCCCCCCCGCCCCCCGCAGAAGAGGAGGGCTGGGGGTACAGGGGTTGCTCCGCACCTGGGTCCCCTGGGGGCAGGGCTGGCAGAGGGGACCCCTCCCTTCGCTTTACACGTCTGCATTTACTTTTCAGGGCATATCGCTGCACATGACTGCGACAGTTACCCCTGGAACCCCAGTGACCGCTGGGAGGAGACTACAAGCCTTGCGCACCCTTAGTTCTTTGCTGATCAAGGAAAGAGAAACGGAAACCACGCTCTTGCTTCTCAGAGAATAAACCTGTGCGAAGACCTTCTCGAGCATCTTTCTCACTTGACAAACCCGAGTCCACAAAACTGCCACCCGCTTCGCTCGTTCGCCTGGAGTCCCTCAGGGAGGGGACTTCGGATGGGGCTGGGGACGCTTAGCTTGCTTTCTCCTGGGGTCACCTGAACAGGGGAGGTCTCCAGGACAGGCAGAGGGCTGATCAGGAGAGCCCAGGGCAGGTGGCCCATGGCAGCTGATGGGGTGGGGGAGCTAAAAATCAGCAGAGACCCCGGCTTTGCCCCATTCCTGTGGCCAGTGCACCCCTCCCTCAGAAGGGGGCTCAAAGTCCATTTCCGGCTTTTGTCAGAAGGGCCAGAGCAGGTCTGTCCCCTGACCCTGTGCAGGCCAGGCCCGGGCTGCGCCGTGGGGAGCAGGGGCAAAGCAGAGCTGCCCGAGCCCAGCAGGCAGCCACAGGCAGAACCGGTCCGTTTGTCTGTGTCACAGGTTCCTGTCAAGTGTGGTGATGTCAACCCTGAGGAGGAAAGACCTTAAATCGCCACCCGGAGGCCAGCGGGGAGGCGGCGCCCCGTCACGGTCACCAGAACGAGTGACCGCGGGGACCCGCGCTGTCTGCTCAGCTGGGCCAAGTCGCAAGCGCATCGGAACAAGTTCTTAATAAACACAAGAACCCCTCTGACTGCCGCCTCGCTGAGTGTACTTGACTGGAGCCAGGCTGGCGGCGCTATTTATAGTCCCCGGGCCGCGTCCCCAGCGCCCCGCCTGTGGCCGGGGGGCACTTGGTGCGCCCGCTGGCCCCGGGCCCCGGGGCGCAGGAAGGGGGCGCCCCGCAGGCGTCTGCACCCGCGTCCGGCCGGGAGCGCTGAGAGCCGCGGGCCGGGTGGTCAGGCGTCCCCCGAGGGGGCCGTCCCGCACCGCGCCTCTTCCCGGGTGTCAGGGGACAGCAGCCACCAGGGCAGGGCGTCCCGCCCCGCCCACGTGCCCCGAGTGGGGCTGGGGGTTGTCCCGAGGTGTGACGAGTGCAGGTGGCAGCGCAGGGCCGTGAGGATGGGGGCTGCGGCGGGGGCTCGTGCGGGGCGCGCGTGGGCGCGTGGCAGGCGGCGCCCGAGGCGGGGCGCGCGGCCGGGGTGTGGCCGGCAGTGGGACCGTCGGTGCCCTGGCGCCGCCCCGCGGGGCACCAGGGTGAATGCGTCGGGCGCTGGGGCGTGGCGCGGCGGGGCTGCGGCGGGGGCCCGCGCGGGGCGCTCGGGGGCCGCAGGGATGGCCGCCGGGGAGGGGAGGCCGGACCGGGGCGCGGGGCGCACGCGTGCAGCCGCAGGGCGCGGGTAGGAAGGGCTCGGGCCAGAGCGGCGGGCGCCGCACTCGCAGGCGCGCGGGCCGGCGGAGCGGGTAAGCTAGCGGAACGCGCGGGAGGGACGGCCACCCGGGACCCGAGCGCTCGCGGGGCCCCGGCGCCTGGGGACTCTGGGAATCCGTGGGAGCCGTGGGCGCAGCGGGGCTGGAGCGCTGCCCGGGGACGCTCGGGGACCCTTCGCGGGAACGGAGGCCCCCGGGCGCTGGAGGTCCCTGCGGAGCCGGGCTCTCAGCGGAGTGAAGGTTTTCCCGGGGGTGGCCAGAGGCTGGGGGATGCTTTCCTAGGGTGTCTCCGGGGGTCGGGGAGCAGGACCTGCGCTAGAACTTCAGGTCTGAGGGTCCCGGACTCCGCAGTCCCTGGAGCGCTCAGCGGACACGCGGCCGCGGGGAGGGGCGGGGGCGGGACCCCGCGCACAGCGGCGCCGGGCCCTCGGCACAGCTGGTGGGTGTCGCAGGAAGGCTGTCGCCTCCTTACATCCCGCAAAGAAAGCTTCCAGAGTTTATAAAGAAAGCCTCTAGCGGGAGCGCCAGGACCCGCCATACGGTGCGTTCAAGCGCAAGAGTGGAAAGCGCTTCTGTGACTCTAGAGCCACTGTCTTTAGGGGCTGTGGGGACAGCGGGTGACAAGGGCGGCGCGCACTTGCTTTGCCTTCTGCGCTGTAGTGGACACGCTCTTCCCAGGAGGCAGAGCTCTCTCGTGAACATTGTGACCCGGCCTTAGGGACAAGGGGAGTCCCCAGCTTTTATTTTATCACGATATCGCCAAAGTGTGCCATTTAAAAACGGTCACAGACAGACAGCGAGAGGTGAATGATGCGTTGGTGTCCGTGGCCCGAGAATTAAACGTGAGGGCGACTTCCGACCTGTGCGTCACTCCCCGGCAGTCCTCCCTGGGCGCTGAGCGGTACTGCAAAAGCTGACATTAAAAGATTAAAAGGGGGGATTCATCTCCCTAAGGTCAGCGTATTCAAAGCAAACAGCAGCTCGCCCGGCGCGCATTCCACTGGCGGGCGCTCGGCTCATGTTGAGATAAGCATCTAATGTCGCTGTGAGGCAGTTCACAGAAGTGTCACCGCTGGGGTGACAGTCGGAGGGTGCTGCCTGCTGTGGGTGACCCCGCGGAGGTTAACCGGCTCGCGCCGTCTTAACAGAATGGCGTAGGACAGAGCGTCACGCCCCGCCAGCGAGGGAGTTTTGGCGCAGCCTCCTTGAGTATTACTTAGTTTCAAGTGGTGTTCACTTGCTTAACTACAGTAACTTTACGCTATACTTTGAAACTTAAAATTAACTTGCTGTATTTATCACAGCCACGTCATCACGCCACATGCCTTTAAGGAGTTTGGACTGTCCTTAGTCCTTCACCTGTTACTATCACTTGAACGTGCACCTGATAGAATAAATAGGACATACTTATTTTTAGGATTTTACTTCCGTTTTGCACACAAACATATTAGTAAACGCGCAGCTTCCGTGATGCATCAAAATAGTATCAGAACATTCTAGACAGTGTAAAAGTCTTCGAGGGTTTCTGTTATCCTGCACAGAAGCCCCAATTCTGTCTTGATGAACACACAGTCCCCTCTCACACGCTGGGTCACGGCCCCCACCAGCTCTATGGAGCACTGGTCACGTATTTTGATCGGGCGTTTGTGAGTCTGCCTTTCCCGTAGATTGTGAATGAACCTCCTGAGGACAAGGACTGCATTCCCATTGCGTTGGTACCCTCCGTGCAAGGCACAGTGCCGTGCACACATGCGTGTTTGATAAATGTTTCCTAAATTGAAGAGGGAAAAAAAAATCCAATACATGTGACGGTACACAGCACACACGTGTCTCTAAATAGAGCACAGTTTTGCAATTTCAATATAATGCTTAATTGAGGCAATAAAATAGTGATAAAGTTTCATCTTGATTTTTCACTCGAACAGTGGTGGAAATTCTTCATCGTAATAACACGCTTGCTTTTTTAAATCTCTGCATCTTTAAAGGTATGGCTCATCATGGCGGATGTCAGCAGTTACGTCTCTCACATTTTCTTCAATTTGAAGAGTTAGTGGTTTGCTTTAAATTTACTGCTGAGAAACATGATGAGTTTTTTTGTTTTGTTTTGTTTTGTTTTGTTTTTTTAATAAAAGCCTTTTGAGCCACATCTCTTGCTCAGGCCCATGTCCATGTCTGGAAGTGTACTTTCCCTTCTAATAAAGCTTTTCTTTTCTGCTGTAAAAAAAAAAAAAGAAAGAAAAGAAAAGAAAAAGAAAAAAGAAACTGATGATGCAAAATATAAAACTCACTTCCTTTTTTTATTTTTTTTCCATTCCGTGTATTATTGTTCATTTATTCATGAGAACGTAGAAGCGGTTTCCGGTTCGATACTGATAGAAGTAACCTTGAATAAGAAAAATGAAACTATCTGTAGACTATAGAAATTATTATTGCTACGAAAATAAAAAACATTTTGACAGATGCGACTTGTGTCAGCGATATAAATGCAGCGATAAAATACCACGATCATACGGGTGTGAGGCTTTGTTCACTGAGCGAGAGGAAAGATAGCATCTGAATTGCCTCCACAATGGTAATTCCGATTTATACGATGAGGTTGCTAGAATGCTGTTAGCACAGCACTCACGTTTACAGCACTCACGTTTACCGAGTTCAAGCAGCCTGGACTGGAGGACTCTGAGCCGCTCCACGGCAGGGAAGGTGCGCTGGCCCATTGCGGTGCTGGCTTTGGCACTGCAGGCTGTGCAGCGTGAGCCAAGTCACCATCCCTCTCTGGGCATCACTGTCTGATGTGTAAAAACAAGGAGGGTAAACTGTCGCTGAGGTTCTTACATCTCTAAGCAGCCACGATTCCATGCTTCCTCCACGGACGATGAGTCAGATTCCAGAAGGACCAGAGTTGGATTTACAGAGGGAAACCCTCCCCCCCTTTGAAGGGACCCTGATGCGTTTGTGAGGTCGGGGACGGGGTACTCCCCCGACCGGCTGACCTTGTGTTGCCAGCATGACTGGTCCTGTTGTGAGCGGCACGCCAAAGCACCCCTGTAATTTTCTTTCTTGTGATTCACCCTTTAGAAAGCGGTGTGCAAGTAAATTTAGTTTCAGTTTAAGGGCAGTGACTTTTTAAAGTTATTACTAAACCTGTGAGGATTCATGGTAAAGCACGTTACGGTTAACCCACCGCAGAGATGTCTACATAGAACGTTCCGTAAGTGAAAAATTCCAATGGTATTTGGAGGTCTCTCAGAGAAGTTGTTTAAAAACCCGATTATTTTAACCACCATCAGGAGAAACTGGAAGAACCACAGGGTAGTGGAGCAGGGACCCCAGTGTGCAAGTTTCCAGCTGCACCCCACACTGTCAGCATCTTTCTGTCGCTTGAACTGAAGCTAGACGGGCTGTTAATTTTCTAGATCAATGTTAGAACACTAATTGTGGGAAGGATGCTTTGGGGCTGATTTCGGGAGGGAATGATTACTTCATTCAAGCGTTTGTGGATAAAAAATTACATGTATTTTTTAATTTTGCTGTTCTTGGAGGGCATTTGTTTTTAAACTAACACAGTTGTTTGAATTGCTTCCAACTTGAAATGAGCTCCTGCTAAGCTTTTAAGAAATGGAAGGTCCAAAAAGGCACAAAACAAAAAAAATTGGTGAGTTCTTTCCTTTGACTAAAGATGAAAAGTATTAGCCATGTTGGCCTTGGCCAAACTCTGACGTAAGAGCACACGATGACGTTTCAGGTACTCACAAATGATAATTCCCACACGAAAAAGAAAGCGTAAGATAATAGTAATAACACAGCAACGGCAGGCCCTGATATAACCGCTTTCTACACATTCCCATTTAATAAAATAAGTAGATTAAACAAACATAGACTTTAATAACAATTTTATGTTTTTGGACATTTGTTCTCCAACAATAGATCGATATATCCCCAGCGGCGCTTTAGAAGTTGGGAGATTAGAACATTGTAGTTTCACTGACTCAGTGGGTTCTGGATGAGAACGATGTTGTCTCCCAAATTATCAGATTATTCAAAAGTTAAGTAAATAAAACCCATGTATTTTTCCATTTAAAATTAGGGAAGGAAACCCTTGAAAGTATACAACTTTACACTAAGATAAAGAATACCCTTAAACTGTATATGTGTATTTTATTATAATAATAATACCAGCAATTACTAAAATCTGTATCTACATAAAAGATCCATAGAAATGTTTTTTGTAGAATTATTCTTTATACTATGACTATATCACAGGTGTAAAAAATAACAAAATAAACCCTCATTCTTTTCCAAGTATAGCAAAGTTGCTTCTTTAATAAAAGAAAAACTTCTAGAAAAACTAATATTTTAGAAGCCTAAAATAAATAATATTTGGAACCAAAGCAAGCTAACTACAAATACCATAGAGGTTCAAAATGACAACAAAAACCCATGAATAATTTTACCCTTATAAATTTAAACTTAGATGAAATTGAAAGTTTTCTAAAAGATATACGTGATGTCAAAATTCACTTAGGTCATAACAGTCATATGTGAATAACAGTTAATGAAATTGAATTTGCAATCAAGGTTTCCCCCCAAACCCCTTAGAAAAAAGATATTAGTCCCAAACTCTCTTATAGGAGATTCTTAAACAAGCTTATTTAGAGAATTTATCATTTTTCAGGCTAAAATACCGTGCACAGTAAAACTCAGTAATAGTACAAAATAATTGATCCAATTGTGCTGGAAGTCTTAACCAGTACAAGAAGACAAGATAAAGAAATAACGAGAGTTCGAATTAGAAGACACAATCCTGCCCTTAGTAGCCGGGGACGTGATCGTGTGCCTTCCACGGACGTCCAAAGGGCCGTCCTAACCGTGACGGCTGGCGAGAACTTCCCAGCTCATCGATGGGTCTCAGGCCACCATGAAAATACAACTTTCCTACATGCCAGGGATAACCAGTCGGAAATTACGATGAACAAAACCATTTCAAACAAAAAAATTAGAAGAACTCCAAAGCCTCTCGCAAATCTAACGGAAGGTGGGAGAGACCTTCGGGACAGCGCCCGAAGCCCCACCGACAGGCCGGGCAGACCCTGATCGGCGGGAAACCGGACCGAAGAAGGGAATTTGGTTCCTGCGGAAACCGAAGGCAATTCCAAGCAACGTCACGCCTCCGATGCCAGTGGAACTTGACGAGCTGTGTCTGCATTTCACATGGAAGAAACAGAAGGCCAGGACCTGTCACGGCAACTTCGAAGGCCGCAGTGGGGCCATGTGCCGTCCGGTGTCCTGCCGGCCGATGTAGTCATCGTGGGGATGGGAAAAAATGTCACCCGTGATTCAATCTGCCAGTTAAAGTTTCCGTGTTTTGCTTCGATGCTCATCTACGTGAGTGACGCTTTCCGCGTAGCTGTGACTCGGGGCCGGCTGCCGTCCCCCCGCCGCTCGCTGTCCCCCTCGCGCGCTAGACTCAGAAGCTGAGACCAAGCGGCGGCATAAGGGGCCGACTCCTCGCAGGAGGAGAAGAAGGGGGCCTTTGATAATCGCGACAGATTCGTTTCGAATTCTATTTGCTTCTTCAAGAGTCAGACCGGAATCATGGGAAAGGCGTGGTGAGTGCGCACCGCCACGCGCTCGGTCCCGCGGTGCCGGGAAATGACCGTCTCGGGGTCAGAGGAGAAGTAGGTAAGCTCCCCGTTTTTCTGTAGCATGTTTGTGACCACTTCGGCCTGCCACGTCCTAGTAGATTTGTGCCAAGTCAGGGATGGTGAGAAATGGCATTCGGCCACCACCGCGCCGTATCGAACCCCGGCGGGCGCCGGTAACGGACGCCGGTAACTCTTTCTGGCCGAGCCGCGGCGTGACCCTGGAACTCCCGCTCGAGGCGTTCCATGCCATCGCAAACGGCTGACACGAAATTTATCCGCCTGACTCAATAACGGTGTGTTGAGTGAACAAATGTGTCCGGGCATGAGCAAGCTGGTGTCCCCAAGGGGCGTGAGTAGTGGCACTTAGAAGCCAGCTGTCACAGACGAACCCTCCCGCTGCCGAGCTGGCCTGACGAAGCCAGCGCAGAGCAGGGCCCGGGCCGCCCCCCGACTCCCCGGCGAGCAGGTGCCCGCAGGGCTGTTTCAGCCTCTTCTCTAAGCAAGTGACCTGCGGTCCCAGACGGCAGCTCCGCCTCGGCCGCCCAGAACACACCCACGTTTCTGGTGTCTGAGGACTTCGCTCCGGCCACCCCACGGGCGGATGGACAGAAAGAGGGACAGAGTAATGGGGGGAAAAGGAAGAGGAGGGAAAAAAGTCAATTTTCCTGGCCCCACTCCACATTATGTGACCTCAAATGCATAAGCCAAGTCACGATGGTTTTGGTCCATGCATCGTTACGCAGGGAGCCCAGCGAGGCGCAAAGCTCACCTTGGCGCCGCCTTGGCCCGGAGCCTGAAGTCAAACCCGCGTTTCCCACTCGGCAGCTCTTCGTGCCCCTCCTCCCGGCCCCCGCCCGCAGACGCGGGGCCCCCCTCCAGCCCCCTCTCCCGCTCCCTGGCCCTTAGGGCATCGCGCTGCAGTCTCGGTGGCCACCATCCAGGCACCGGGCGCCGAGGCAGCCCCCTGCCCTCTTCCCTGCATTTCCCCGACAGCTGTCTGTAAAGTCTGTGCCCGGCACTGTCGTCCTCCCGGGGGGGACCAGCGGCCACCCTGCAGCCCTCCTTCCTACTGGACACACTCACTCCAGTCTCCCAGCACAGCCTCACCCCACAGCCACGAAAGCCAGGTCTCCACCTTCTCGTCCAGTCCCAAGGAGCCCCTCCCCCAATGTGCTGCCTTCACCTTGGCCATGACCTTCCCGCCACGGAGGAAGGTCGTTCATGCCTCCCTCCCTCTCTCTCCCTCCCTCTCTCTCTCTCTCCCTCTCCCCCCTCAACAGGCGGCTTTATTTCTGTCTCCCCGATGCGCCCCTCTGTGTCCCCCCTCTTCCATTTGCCCCCGTCACCCAGCAGCCATCCACACTCACTGCGAGGTCACCGCGCCCTCCCCGAGTCCGGCAGGGGTGGTGCCCTTCTGTTCACACAACACTTGGGCCTCTCCCTCCACCCCCGAGGGGGCCAGGGGCCCTCTGGTCCTTTCCTGTGCGCCACCAGTGCTTACTGAGTGCCTACTGTGCGCACACGGGCCACAGCCTCGCCCTGCGCACGAGCCGTCACCAAACTCTCTGCTTTCTCGCCCGGCACCTGGTTTCGGTCACCCCAGGGCATCGTATTCCCACCGCCATGGGACCGTCCTTGAAAGGCTCTTCCCTCCCTCTCCTCGAAGCCACCTCTCCCAGCCCAGCTCGAATTCACTGTCCCTGGCTGCACCTTTACATGTCACCCCCTTCCCCACAGTCCCTCCCGTTCACTGGTGACGTCCAAGAACAGACCTCGAGCTGGAGGCCGCGCCTCAGGGGGAGGAAGCGGCTCCTGCAGAGGCTTCAGCGAGTCTCAGGGACCACAGGAAGGTGGCCGCCCGGAGTGCTGGCCCAGGGCCTGCCGGGTGGGGCTCCCTGGGCAGGACCGAGGTCCTGGACCCAGACCCGGACCTCCCGCAGAGCGGAGGAGGGGCCGGGGCCAGGGGCAGAGTCGGGGGCCTCCCGACAGTCTAGGAGTGCTGGGGTCCGTCCCAGCCCCGCAGATGACTGTGGGGCCCGCGTGACAGTTAGACTCGACAGCTGGGGGGAGACGCAGGGTGGAGCCTAGACTGGTGCCCCGACATCCGACGCCGGTCCCAGGACGTGACCAGCACTCACGTTTCTGGCGAAAACACGTGACCTTCTAAGACGCCGGGAGGAGAGCAGATGCCAGTGACAGTGGGGGGCGCGGCGGTGGGCACGGGAGGACTCGGGGCCTTTCCAGGTCGCAAACGCCCGAGACGGAGAGCTGGACGCTTGTCGGAGGGAGGGTGAGCGCCGGCCCGTGTGCTTAGATCTCGGGGAGCAGTTTTGTTCTGGTTCTTTGCCATCAGACCGTGAACTTAGTGCTTCTCAGCCTCACGGTGAACACGATGAGAGCCCGTTAGCCCCCGGAGGGCCGTGCGTGCTCCGGCCGCTCCGCCGCCTCCCTCGCACACGGACTGGCCGTGCAGCAGCGGCTCGGTCTGGTCCCATCGGGAGCCCCTGGCCCGTCTGAGCAGAGGCGACACCGAGCGCACCCTGTAGTCCTGGTCCCCCACGTCAGGGGAGCACTGTCACCTTCACGAAGAGGCCCACGATCTCGCCACCCCCACCTGAGAGGCAGATCTCTGCGGATGACCGTTGTCCCCACCACGCAGAGGCAGACGTGGGATCCTGCCTGGGGACGTGCAGGCAGTGAACCGTTCATGTGACGGTTGCGAAGCTGCAGAGAGACTGTAGTAGACCAGGGAGCAGATAACACGGCGGAATGTCTGCCGGTGGCACAGGCGTGGTGGCAGCCGGGGCAGGAGCAGGAGGGGCAGGATGAGGACCTGGCCAGCTGCACACGGGGCCCCGGGGCTCCTGCAGAGACCAGGGTGAGGCTGGGGGGCCGGGAGAGGTCTGTGTCCCTTAGGCAGCCACGTTCCTTTCCTGGTCTCTGAAGTGAGTCGAGTGACCTGTGGTCGTCTCGTTTCTACCACACTGTGCAGGGTGACATCGCTCAGGGCCACGCTGGTGCTGTTGACCTTGGTTTACCCCTGGCTGGCATGGTAGTGGGCGCTATGTACGGACACACACAGATGGGAACTCACAACAGAAACGTGCACACATGCACATGTGCAACTCGTGTGTGTCTGTGCACGTGTGTACACACACACACACGCACATCTGCATAGATGCATACATGCACTTGCATGCACATCCATGTGTGCACGCACATTTGTACCCATGCACGTATGCACGTGTGTGCACAGAACATGCACGCACATACATGTGTGCATGCATGCACAAACGTGTGCAAGGAACCTGTGGGTGCATATGTCCACACATGCGATGCACATGTGTGCGTGCACAGTGAATATGTGCATGCACACGTGCATGAATTGCACACACAAATGGCTGTACACTCATACCCATGCATGCAAGTACATGTGGTACGTGTGTGTACACACAACATACATGCAATGTGCCCAATACATGTATGTATCTGTGCACACATGCACACATGTGTGTATACACATGCACGCACATCTGCAGAGAGCTCTGTAGCACAGCTCACAAGGGACACGGCAGGACAGCCACCGAGTGACACTATATTCCAAACCCCGTGCACAGTGACACCTGTGGGTGGGGGGCCTGCAGCTCACCTGTGCTACCTGCGAATTAACAGGCGCTGTTCCCTCACAGGCTGGCAGTCCGAAGCGATGGGCGACTGGAGCTTTCTGGGGAGACTATTGGAAAATGCGCAGGAGCACTCCACGGTCATTGGCAAGGTCTGGCTGACCGTGCTGTTCATCTTCCGAATCCTGGTGCTGGGAGCCGCGGCTGAGGAGGTGTGGGGCGACGAGCAGTCCGACTTCACCTGCAACACCCAGCAGCCCGGCTGTGAGAACGTGTGCTACGACAAGGCCTTCCCCATCTCCCACACCCGCTTCTGGGTGCTCCAGATCATCTTCGTGTCCACGCCCACCCTCATCTACCTGGGCCACGTGCTGCACATCGTGCGCATGGAACAGAAGAGGAAAGAGCGGGACGCGGAGCAGCCGAACGGGGACGGCGACCGCGGCCAGAGGGACAGGCCCCCGGTGCGGGACGACCGGGGCAAGGTCCGCATCGCCGGGGCGCTGCTCCGGACCTACGTCTTCAACATCATCTTTAAAACGCTGTTCGAGGTGGGCTTCATCGCCGGCCAGTACTTCCTGTACGGCTTCCAGCTGAACCCACTCTACCGCTGTGACCGGTGGCCCTGCCCCAACACCGTGGACTGCTTCATCTCCAGGCCCACGGAGAAGACCATCTTCATCATCTTCATGCTGGCCGTGGCCTGCCTGTCGCTCTTTCTCAACGTGCTGGAGATCTATCACCTGGGCTGGAAGAAGCTGAAACAGGGCATGAGCAACTACTATGGTGCAGAGACCCCTGACTCCAGGCTGGGGTCCGCGAAACCGGGGGGCGTGAGCCCACTGCCCGCCTCCCCCTCGGCGCCAGCCGCCAGCACGGGGGCGTGCCCGCCTTACTACGCCCACCCTGCCTCGTCCCTGGGACAGGCGCTGAGCGGGGCCTATCCTGGGGCTGCTTTACCAGCAGCAGACGTCACCATGGCAGGCCTGTCTGAGGCACCAGGGAAGGGCCACCCCGACAAATTCTACGACAGCAGCCAGCACCTGCTGACCTCGGAGCAGAACTGGGCCTCCCAGGAGGCCGAGCAGCAGCTCTCAGGGAGGAAGGCCACCCCGCCGGTGTCCCCGTCTTCCTCCTTGACCCCTCCGGGCAGCCCCCAGCCACCCCCCCAGGGGCCTGTTCCGGTGGAGTATGGGGAAGTGACTCCCGAGGAGGGGGTGCAGGCGGTGACCTCTCCAGTGGACATGCACGTGCCACCTTTGCTCCCCGCTGAGCCCAGACGGTCCAGCACGGCCAGCAAGGCCAGCGGCGGGCGGGCCAGACCCAGCGACTTGGCCATCTAGCAGCGCCGGCCCGGGCAGCTCCGAATGACCTCTTTTCCAGCGTCCCAAACCAAGTGCACTTGGGCGGAGCGGGCAGATAGGGCGAGTGACAGAGGCGGAGCGGGAGCGGGAGGAGGGGCTGGCGGAGGGGGGCGTCAGGCTCTGTGTCCTTGTGCCGTGCTTTGAGGTGCAGTGCAGTGGGGGGGGACCTGGCGCCTTCCGAGGCGGGCGGGGGCAGGCGGGCGCCGGGGCTGCTGGCCTCCGACGACCTTCGCAGCGACGCCGGCGCCCGGCCCGGCCCGTGGGCAGGAGCCGCCGTCCGTGCTGGGGACTGACTGGCCCGGTGTCCGCCATCACTGCAGCCCGGGACTGGAACTTTCCTGCCCCTGCGCCCTGCGCGTCCCGGGCGCGCAGAAGGCCCGCCCTGCCGCTGGCCCGCCCGCGTCCGGCCCTCTCCACGCAGAGCCGAGTGTGCGCGGGAGATGTGCCAACGGCACCAAAAAAAGATTGAGAGCAACCGAGCGCAAGGCTGTGCGGTGTCATTGAGATCCCGAAATTGCAGGTGAAGGCCCGGTCGCCAAGTGTCGCCGTGACAAGTGACAGTGAGCAGCGCCCCGAGAGGCCGAGATCCTGGGGCGAGGGCGCCAGGTGGCTGGGGACCGAGCAGGTGGGGACGCGGCCGCGCTGGGTCCCTTCCGACAGCGGCCCGCACCGGAGGGACAGCAAGGCGGGCGCGGCCCGCGCTGACGTCACAGCGGCGTCTGCGCTCTGCGCCGGGCCGGCGCGCAGGTGCGCAGGTGCGCAGGTGCGCAGGTGGGCAGGTGCGCAGGTGCGCAGGTGCGCCTCCTCCCCGCTCTCCGCCCTTCGCGAAAGGCGAGCGCAGCTGAGCCGCCCGGGGCGGACGGACAGAGACAGGGGTTCCTTGTCCCTGTCACTCCCAGGAAGGACCGAACCTCCCATTCAGGGGGAAGCGTCCCCGCCCCGCGCCGAAGCGAGGGTGCCTCCGGGACCCCTGCACGGAGGTGGGACGCCGCCTCCTGTCGCCCCAAACGCCAGCGGCACAGACGCGGCGGCGCCCGGGGCCCGGGGCGCGATGAATAAACCTCTGCGCGGCTCCCACGGCTGCCTCTCTCCACCGCGCGGGGCCTGGGTGCCTGGGGGTCCCCTTGGCGGTCCCCGGGGGGGGGGCTGCGTGCGCGTCCCGCTGTCTGCCCGCTGTCCCCGCGCCCACCGGCGTCAGTGGAGGAGGGGCGGCCGGAAGGCCGCAGAGCGTCCTGCGCCACCACACGCTGCCGCGTCTCGGTCACTGTCTGTGGACCCCAGATCCTGGTCCCCGTCTCGCTGTCCACCCCCAACAGCCCCCCCGGCGTGGTGCCCCTCGCTCCGCAGATCCCAGGCCCCTCAATCGCATCCGTCCCTTTTCATGACTCCCTTTACGTTCCGATGAGTCCTTTGTGCCCCAATGACAGGCTGGTGACAAGACGGTGACTTCCCGTTCTCAGATCGCTGAGAGCGCGCGGGGCCCCCTTGCGACCCGCGGGCGGTGGGACCGGCTGGGCCTGGACCCCAGCTGGACCGCGACCCCAGCCGGACCCGCTCCCGCCCGGGCACATCCACAGCCCTCCCGCAGGTGCTGTGAGCCCTTCTTGGGCATGGCGGAGTCTTGGGGAGGTGGGGGGTGGGGGTGGGAGGGGCTTCGTGCCCTTCAGTGGGGCGTCACCAGGAAGGGGTGCATCATCCCGTCTGCCACCAGAAAACACATTTCCATGTAAAATGAATTTTAAATACCGCGCATTTAACAAAATTCAGATTATTGATCCTATGATGAAGTGTTTCTCTTTGAATGGGTTCTGGGTTCCGGGAAGTGATTCTAACGTTACTGGGACAATTTTTCTTTTTTCAAATTAACTACAAAAGCAAGCTCGCTATAAAACGTTGGCCGCAAGACGAGGTTTTATCGCCACCTTTACAAAACAGGGGGCTGGTGTGGGCAAGGCACACACCAGCTGAGAGGAACGCTGACAATCTGGAAATCACCCGTTTGGCAAATCCAGCTAACGATGCGAATCGCTCTCACCCATCGGTTTGTACTGAAGGCCGCGTGAAATTTCAGTCTGTTGTTAAACGCTCTTTAGCATTCCCTGATGACACCTGCTTGGAGATTAATCTGCCCTTCTAGTTTTGCATGTGTGCAAACGGAGTTTGTGTTACATACGGAAACCAGACGTGCGGGCCGCTGTGTTTGAGTAAGTGTGACAGGGAGGGAGGAGACCCAGGCGCAAGCCCACGCTGTGTCCTGACCGCAGCCCAGCCTCTAGCCTGCCATGTCACCCACAGGGGGTGGGAGGGATTGGCCTTCCTGCCTTGCAGTGGACAGGGGACAGTGAGGACAGCCCCTCCGGGCCGGGGCCGAATCCGCCTGGACCGCGGCTCGGCCGTAGGAAGCACTTCCTTAATAGTGACCCAGTGAGTGAATGAATGACTGAATCGCTGAATGAATGAAACGTAGAGTTCTGCTTAGCCGCGTTAACTGCACTGGACGCAGATCGGAGCCTCAGAAAAAAATATAACAGAGAAGCCGATCCCCTTGCCAGGCCTGCCTACTTCTTTCTGTAAAATCAACTTTATAAAGATGTAATCTGTGTTTGCAACATGGACACGCCAAAAGTGTCTCGCCACAATCGAAAACATTCCCGTCCCTCCGAAAAGTTCCTTGCGCTCCTTCAAGTCCACTCTCCACCACCAGCTCCAGGCATCACCAATCTGCTACCTGACACTGTAGTCTTTTCTAGAGTTTCATACAAATGGAAACACACAGGACGAACTATCCCGCGTCTGTCTTTTTTCACTCGACACAATGTTTTCAAGCTTCGCCTCCATTGTGTTCTTTCATATGGCTGAAAATCCCACCATCTGTCCATCTGCCTGTTAATGAACTTTTGGGTGGTGTATTAGGGTTCTCTGGCGGGGAGGAGAGTTCATATATATCAATATACCTACACCCAGTTGACCCTGGAACAGCATGAGTTTGAACTGCACAGGTCCGCTGATTTTTGCAATAAATACTGTAAGTGTATCATCTCTGCCTTATGATTTTATTCATGACCTTTCCTTTCCTCTAGCTTACTTTATCGTAAGAATACGGTCTACAATACCTATAAACAGAGGAAATACGTCTGTTTCTCAGTAAGGCTTCTGGTCGACAGGAAGCTGTTGGTGGTTAACTTTGGGGGAGTCAGAAGTTAACATGGGGGTCTTCACCTGCTTACTGGGGGTCCTTGAGTGGCTCAAGGGTCAACTGCGTGTGTAGATAAAAAAGATAAGACATGTTCTCGTATGGTGACGTAGGCCAACAAGTCCCGAGGTCTGCATTTCACCACCGGGGTGGGAGGGCGGGACCCAGGAGAGTGAACTGTGTCAACTCGAGTCCGAAAGCAGGGAAAAGACTGTCCCATTTCAAAGGCCATCGGGCGGGAGAATTCTCTCTTAGTGAAAGGACGGTCAGCTTTTTTGTCCTCCTCAGGCCTTGGGCTGACTGGGTGGGGCCCAGGTTGGGGCAGGCCACCTGCTGGAAGCAGAATGCCAGTTCCAACGTTACTCTCATCCAGACACGCCCAGAATCTTATTGGAGGGGCGTCCAGGCTCCCCCGGGGCTGGGGAAGCTGACATGTAAATGTCACGGACCGTGCTGGTCAGGAGTGCGGTCACCCGCTCGCTGGCCCGTTGTCCGGGCAGGCTCTTTATCTTGGCCGAGTTCTCTGAGATGGTGGACAGTTGCTAGCCATTGGCTGACGTAGGACACATCCATCCTTGGGTGGCTCTGCTCTGTCCCCCAGGCCCCACCTCCAGCAGGCTGACCAAGCCGCGCTCTCAAGGCCGTGGGACGGGAGAGGGTGGTCCAGCCTCGGTATGTGACCTGTCTGCTCGCTTCCCACGGCCAAAGCACGGCCCGCTCAGGAGGGAGGCACAGGGACTCAGCTCCCTCTTTACCGAGCACAGGGGGCTCCCCCGGCAAAGGGCACAGCCACAGGCAGGGGCCCTCGACAAGGCCAACCTCGCCCGGCCAGCTCAGCGTCATCCACCGTGACCACGCTGAAAACATCGAAGTCCTTCCAGAAGCCAAAGTCGTCCAGAGGCTGAACATCATGAAAGCTTTCAAATTACGATTTTTAAGAAAATGTGTTAACATGGAGAAATGTTTATATGTTAAGTAAGAAGTGTTATAATAAACGTACGGTCTGATCTTAACTTTGTGTAAGTATACACTTAGAAAATGCCTCAGAATAGAAATTAAAATGTTAACAAAGGTTACCTCTGGGTGGTGAGATTTTAAACCTCCTTTATGTTTTTTTCATGCTTTGGTGTTTATACTCAGTATAATATGTCTGGGTGCAGAGCTTTTTTTTTTTTTTTTTTTTTTTTTCTGTCTTGAGATTTGTTGGGCTTTTGACTCTATGGGTAGGGTATTTCACGAATCCTGACAAGTCCCCAGCTGTAATATTTTGAAACAGTGTCTCTGTTTCTTCTCAGTTTCTTTTCCTTCTAGTACGTTATTAGATGCCCGAGAGTCAGCAAGAGTAAATTACAGTTGCAGGCTCCTGAGAACTGAGGATACTGGGCTCGCCACGTGGAAGCATCAAGCGAAGTCTTGAAGAAATAAAAGAGATTAACGTATGTCAATTGAACTGAACATTACAACGATCAGAGTTGCGAGCTCAGCGGGCAGATTAGACAGCAGGCCAGTCTCAGCTGGACGGGAACAGGGGGAGGGCGATGCAGAGACCCCGGACAGAGACCAAGAGATGCGATGAACACAAGGCGTTACGATGCAATGTAACTAGTAACCAGCTTTAGTTCCGGAACTAACTATATGTCCGATATATTTCCAGAGATGGCGAGGGACAGCTGTCTTCACATTCAGAAAGCAGAAATTCAAAGTCCATGTGTGGACTCCTTATAACAAAAATACTGAACACCAAAGGAAAGAGAATATAATTCTTAAAAGCAGTCATAAAGAAAAGAGATGTGAACTTCAAAGGAATAACAATTAGACTATGCTGAGCAAGTAACTTTATACCACCATAACCGATGAAGGCCAAAGACAAAGGACCATTAGCCTACACAGCTGCATGCATTGAAATTACCTTAAGATTATAACGACGAAATAAAGATGTTTCAGTTAAATAAAAACTGAGATTTAGTAGCATTAAGTCTCCACAAGAGAAATTTCTAATATATATTCTTTAGAAAGCAGGAAAAAGATCTGAGAGGCAAAGAAATGATAAATAAGATGAATCTAAAAAGATAAATCTGTATAGGATTAGAATGACCTGTTCCATGAACACTTGCTAGAATTCTCTTACGAAAGTGTCAGAGCATCATGTGTTCTTTGTGGCAAGATTTTTAACCACTGGTTCAAACCATTAATTGCTCCAGGAGCATTCAGCATTCAGGTTTTCTTTCTTCCTTTCTTTTTTTCCAGACTCAGTTTTAGTAACAATAGTTTTCTAGGATGTATTTATTTTACATAATTCGGCGTACAGCCATTCACAATATTCTGTTAGCTTTTTACCATTCATCACTCGCAGTGTGTGTTTGTGGCTTGTGATCGATCGTTCTGTAAACCAACTGGGCATCGCCTGGAGAAACTGCACCTGTCAGTGCCGAAGCTCAAGTGCCCTCGGGTGCGTGATCTCTATTCCGAGGCATTCTCTAAGTGTATACTTACACGAAGTTGGGATCAGACCGTATGTTTACTATAACGCTTCTTACTTAACATATGATAAACATTACTCCATGCGAACACATTTTTTTTCTTAAAAATCATAATTTGAAAGCTTTCGTGATGTTCCGCCTGATAACTGTAGAGCGATTTCTTTAAGAAGAACCCAATTGCTGGACATTTAAGTGTTTTTCCAATTTTCGGCTATTTTAAATAATGCTGTTGCACGTAGATCTTTTCCACACCCCCGACGACTTCTTTAGGACAAAGTCCTACAAGTGGGATTGCCGGGTTAAAGGATGTGAGCCCCCCATGCCCATGGTCAGCCGCTTTCCTGGTGGAGCCCCGCCCCTCGTGAGCAGCCCAAAGGCACCCGTCTCCCGCACCCCGCGGCACAGTGTGTCACCTCCCTCTGCGGAGTAAAGTCAGGACAGTTTGGTGGACAGCTCACTTTCATTTTTGTGCCTCTCCAAAAACAAGAGGCTCGAAAGGCAGCCAGCCCTTCGCCGCTCCCGTAAGAACTGAAGTCAGCAAAGCCCCTGTTCAGCGCTTTCAGGCGGGGCTCGCCCGCTCTCCCAGATGGCCCGGCTCCGTCTGCTTGGACCAACACTTTTAAATGCGTCGTCATCGGTTCCGTGCATCTCTTGGTCTCTGGGCAGCGCGCTTTAGAATACCGGGTGGTCCGAGGCCGGGGCATGTGACGGGCGGGCTCTCGGGCATGCCCGCGCCTCCGACGCGGCCCCTAAGCTCGTCTGCACATTCCCCGCCGCGTGCCCCGCTGGCCCTGCTGAGGGCAGCGCTTCCATTGTGCTGGTTCAAAGGGCGGGGGATTGAGCAGGGACAAAAGTCAGGGCTGAGAATTGTTTGCGCGCCATGCGCCCAGGCCGGCTCTGCCGCCGGATGAATAGGAACCGTCTGGAACGCCGCCAAAGCCACTTGATGGAAATCTCTGACTTCCAAAGAGTGTTCCTGGTGCTTTTTTAAAAGCTTCGCAGTTTGCCGATGAGAGAGAGACAGACAGACAAACACATTGAGAGAGAGAGAGAGGGAGAGGCACCTGTCTGCTCGCAACCAGAGCCCAGCTCGCTCGCTCGGGCCAGTCTGTAAAAAGCGTGACAGTCCGTAGTGAAGGAGCCACATGGTCTGGGCGGCAGCCACCCGATTCTGCCACCGTTTCGTGGACGCGGCCATGGGTAACACGTGAGCCAGTGAGTGTGGCTGTGTCCCAGGAACGTGCCACACCAAACACGCCGTGGCAGGGCCTCCCAGCGCGGCAGTGACCTAACGGTCACCTCCGAGGGCCCTTCCAGCTCTGCCCCTAGGCTTAGCCTCCGGGGCACGGGGCATCTTGGATTCAGGTCTTCCAACACTGGCTGAGGCTTGGGACCAGGGTGGACGGAAGGGGACCCCGGGAAGCCCCCGTGGCAGAGGCAGTGTGTGGGCCACCTCCGAAGGCCCGTCTCCCTCTCTCTTCCTGCTCAGCTGTTGACACCAAGTTTTGTTCAGTTTCTTCCACGGGGGTGTGGGGGGGGAACCTTCTGGGCTGCAGCCGTATGGACTCTGTCCCTGCACCATGTGGTGACCGGAGGGAGAGGCACAGAGGGGGCAGTGTGGGTGGAGGGACCAGCGGGTGGCAGCTGGCCCCTCTCTGTGGGTCCTTACGGGGAGCGAGTCACGGTGACAACTGAGACGTATGCCCCCAGCAGGGACGGGGCCTCGCCTCTCCCCCCTTCCCCAGCAACCTTCTCAGAAGGGGCGGCGCTACTTTCCCAAAGGAAACCGTTTGCCCCCTGCGCCTGCCACCCGGCAACGCCCCCGCCCCCCCAACCCCCCAGGGAGGGGGCTGCGGGCCGCCCGCCCCTGCCTCTGCCCTGTCTGCCCCTCCTTCCTCAGTGGGGTCCTCCGGATGTTTCTGTCCTTCGCCCTCCCCCGAGGTCCCGGCCACGTCCCGGCCACGTCCCGGTCCGCGCTCCTCTGACGACTCCGGTCTCCCCCTTATGGTCCCCCCCGGCTCCGCACTGCGCATGTCCACAGCTGGATTCGGGGTCTGCTAACGCGGGGTTCGCCCCCTGACCTCTTCCTTCAGTCTGCGGCACCTCTCATCTCCCCGACTCAAAAGCTTGCTGTGCCCAGCTCCTGGGCCCGGCGACTCTCACTTTCCCTGTCTGCCGGCCACTGCCCGGCGGCTGAACAGTGTCCCTACGTCCCCTGCCCGCGGACTGGGCCCCAGCCGGCTGGGCTTGAACAAAACCAGCCAGACGAAGGTTTCCGAGCTCCGCTGGGAAGTCGCGCACCTGCACCTGCGCGCGAACCACCTGTGCCATCCCGTGGAAACGGCTTCGCGGCCGCCGAGACCCGGCCGTGCGCGTCCCCCTGGGGACCCTGGGCCCCGGGGGCCTCGACACGCCGCCCGCGCGCCCCTCGACGTGCCCCGCGGCCCTTCCCCGGGGACTGAGCGTGTGCCGGCCCTGCGAGCGGAGTGCCGCCTGGCTTTCCCCGTCCACGCCTCGCCTGCAGCCCGACACCTCCCCCGCCACGCCACGTCCCCGCGCCGGGCGCCCAGAAAGGTCCCCGTGTCCCGGTGCGTCCCTCCCTCGGGCCGGCGCCCGCGGCTGGCGCGACGAGCTCGCGGGGGGCAGGAGGCGCCTGCTCCGCGGCCAGGCTCCCCCCTCGATGCCCGGCGAGAAGGCGCGCGTGAAAGGGGGGACCGGTTCGCGGTTCCTGGAGGAGGGTCCCGCGAGGCCTTTCTGTTGGGTTTTCTTATTGTTTTATTTATTTATTTATTTTTGACTCTCTTCATCCCTTTCCCACACTGGCCCAGACACGTGTGTGGCGGGCGGGCCTTCGCCACCCCGCCACGGCCAGTGGGACGGACCGCAGCCCGACTCCCCGACGCCCGGATGCCTCCGACGTTCTTAAGGTGTCGTAGTGAACTACAGAAATAGTTTATATAATCAAAGCTCCCCTGAGAAACGACATGAAAACACTTGGGACGTCTCCACGGGGGGCGGGGGGTACAGAGCGGACCGACGGCGCCCCGTGGCTGGGCACACGGCCGTCCTGGGACCCCCCCCCCCCCGCACCCCTCGGGTGGGGCCTCCGTCTCCCGGATCCGCACCTCGCTCCCTCTCTCCTCGTTTCTCGTCCCTTGTGGCGGCAGAGAGCGGCGTCTGGACCACGGGACCACCGAGGTCCGTGTCCCGGGAGTCCGCGTGTCCGGAACGCCCTCGGCCCGCCCGGCGGTCTGGGGGCACGCGGGGACCCACCTGGACAGCACCCCCCCACCTCCGCGGGGCCTGCGTCCTAACCTCGGTGCTGCCACTCGCAAGCCCGGGGACCAGCGACCCCCCCCCCCCCTGGGTGATCTGGTGTGGACGGGGTGGGGGGGCGGTTTCACCCTCTGGGAGACCCTTTAGGACCTTGTCTTCATGTCCTGCTCTTTGAAATGTCATGATGACCGTCTGGGTCGGAGCCTTTTTAAGCGACGGACTCTGAGCGCCTGCCCTTCAGGCTAGGGGCACCGTTCTGGGATTAGGGACTCCCCCCCCCAGGCTCTGCCTCCCCCTCCCCCGCACTCGCTTTCTCCACCCTCCCCGGAACTTCCAGCTGTTGGGGCCCCTCCGGGGGACCCCTGGTCTCTCTCCCGTGCGTACTTGGCCCTTGTCCACCCGCACGGACACTTTCCCGACCTCGCTCTCCAGGCCTCTCCGGACATCTCTCGTTCCCAGCGGCTCCCGCGTCTGACTCGCTCTGCGCGTCCTGCGCGGCTCCGTGTCGGGCTGTTTCCAGCGTCACGTGCAGCGTTTGTAAGTTTCTTCTCGCCGCCTGTATCAGCTTCGGCGTCCCCCCGAAAGGCTTCATCGTGCCTGAGCGAGGGCGGGGACGCCGGAGCGGCCGCCCGGAGCACGGGGCGGCCCCCTGACCGTCGGTCGGTGGGGCGCAGCTCAGCGCGCCATGCAGACGCCAATGCCGGCCACGGCGGGCATCTCCGCCGGGGCCTCCGTCCCCAGAGAGGGGGCGTGGGGCCTCCTCGGCCGGGCCGGGAGACGGGCCTGCAGCGCGCCCCCGGCTCTTATGCTCCATCCTGCCTCCCCGGGCCTGGTGTCCCTCTCAGGTCCCCTCGGCCTCCGGGCGGCTCCCGGCGCGGGCGAGGGCTCTGGACACGCGGAGAGGCTTCTTTTAGAGACTTGCAACAATCTGTTCACCCCACCTTCACAGCATCTGCTGCCTGCCTGTGACTTTGGGATGTTCTGGGCACAAATAGCCAGCTTTGTGTCAGCTTACCTTCCGGCAGACAGGTAGGTTTAAACTTCTAGACACTGCCGTGGAGGGACGAAGCCGCCTCTGGGGCCCTGGTCACGCGCCGGCTGTGCCGAGCCTCTCGGCCCCTCGGCTGCCCCATCTGTAAAATGCGGGTCGCGACACAACTCCCGACAGTGAGGGGCGTCACGCACGGCAGCCCACAGGCCAGACCCGCCCTGCCGCCTGTCGCCATCTGGCTCGTGGGCTGAGAGTGCTTTCTACGTTGTTCAAAGGTTTGCAAAAAAAACCCCAAAAAACCCAAACACACCCCAAAAAGAACACGCAGCGAAACCTCGAGCGGCCTGCGGGGCCCACGTGGCTCGGCTGCGGCCTGCCCTGCGCCCGGCTCAGGGGGCGTTGACTGAGTCGCCGGAGCCGACGCACGGGGACCACGGCCACCGTCCGCCTCTACGCGTATCTGTGTTTGGCAGCACTTGTGTTTGGAAAGATATTTCCAAAGACGAAATCCGTGAAATCCGATGGACGAACGTTTGCAATCAGTTCTGAGGGTGGCGAACTAACTCTGCACTCCAGGTTAGCACGGCACGCTCCCCCGAAGCCCCATCCTCTCGCTATGCTCAATTATTCTGTTTTGAATTCCGTCAATAAAAATTTGTGAAAATTTGCCATCTTGAAAGTATCTGCATAATATCCTCTGTGTCACCTAGAATCTTGACTGAGCTTCCGTAAGGAGTTTGCTGAGCCTTAGGGAGAAGGAGGCGTTCGAGGCCCACAGAGGTACGGTGTGGGGACCGGGGACCTGGGGCATGGGACAATGACCCAGAGAGCGCAGTGTGGGCCGGCCCGGCGTGTCTCGGGCGCCCAGGCGGGGGCCGGGCGGGGCGTGTGCCCCAGGCGGCTGCCATCGGCCCTGCCCGACCCATCTCCACGCAGGGGCTGCCGTCCCCTGCCAGGAGCTGGCTGCGTCCTCACGTTCTCTCTCGGCATGTGCTGCAGTGACTGAGAGCAGTTCACAACGCGGGGGTGGCCTCGAGGGAGTGGCCTCTTCACATGGGGACAGCGGATGGACAGCAAGGGGTTGGAGGCCCGGGAGACGCCCATCCCAAAGCCCGGACGAGGTCGGCGTTCCGCCACTGCCCCGCCGTGGGGCCCTCGGCCCTTGCCCACCGTGAGTCGGGGACAGTAGCACCACCACCTCGCGGCGGTCACACGGAACGCGCCGCTCTGTGGCTGGCCGGCCTGACCCCCAAGGAAAGTGGCGGAGAACTAGGTCTATCTCAAATCGCCCCTGTCGGCTCGGACCAGCCGCTCAGGCAAGTGCAAAGCCTGTGTCTCCACAGCACGCGACTCTCGGAGCGCGGTGTAGACGGGACCGAGAAAGGGGTGCAGAAGGCAGAACGGAGGCTCGGGTCCCGCAGTTTCTGTTTCCCAGAGGCTCTGGCGTCCTACCAAAAGGGTAAGAAACGCATTTTCTACCTGCCGCCCAACACACGAGCAGGAAACGCGATTCAGAGGCAAATAGCTTCATTGCGTTCCTAGTCCGTTCAACTCTGTCTCACTGAAAGAATGTCTGTGGCCCATTTTTTAACCCAGGAGTTAAAACGCAGCTCTCTGGGACCCCCCCCTCCCCACCCCCACCTACTAAAGCAGGAACAGAAGTCTGCGTCTGAACACTGCACGGGCGGCGAGCACCCCACGTCCGCACGCCGCACCCCTCAGGAACAGGAGGGCGCGGCGCCCGGCAGCGCGAGCGTGTGTTCAGGCAGGTCTGACACGCACAGGCAGAAACGCGGGGCGCGCGCTCAGGGGCACCCCAGAAACCAGGGGTACCATGGGTCGCAGGCCTCATTTCCCACGGTTGCTTTATTTTTAAAACCCTGGAGCTTGAAATTACTTGGAATCATTAATTTATTCAACAAGCATTTATTCCCACCTCATATGTGCCGGGACCTTTCCTAGGTGCCTGGCACACGACAGAACGAAGTGAGCCCCTCCCCCACTCCTGGCTCCCATTCCAGTGGCAATCGCTGTCCTTGCAGTGTGAGGCCTGGCTAATGGCCCAACAGCGACCACGCCTCGGAGGCGTCCGCACAGAGGTGTGCAGTGCTGTCGTCCATTTTGGCGCTCTGCATCCTCAGAGTGGCCGACACCGGTCCCTTTCCACGAGGGACTCCGATGGGCACAGCCGAGCGGTCACTCCCGTCCGCTGGGTCTCAGTGACTTACTTGACCCGAGTGCGGGTTCCTAATGCAAGCGACGTGCCTGGCAGGGCCTCCCCCCTTGCGGCTCGTGACTCCCCGGGGGGCCGTCTCTGTCCTGCGGCGCAGCCAGCGCCCGGCTTCCCCTGCCCCCCTGCCTCAGTCACCCACGTACTTGTTGAATGAATTAACGACTGGCCCATGGCATGCCTGCAGCTGCCCGTAAGGTGTATCCTACTTATGCGGAATATTAATCGCGCTGCAAACAGAAGCCAAATGGAAAGTAAAAGCAAGCAGTTATTTCTGGGCTTCAGAATTCAGCAATGGTTCTAGAACGGACCCTTCTGTCTATGCCTGTTCTAAGAATTCCTGTTTTAAACGAAATGTGCAGATTTCACAGAGAGCCCTCAGTTAACTCTACCAAAACTACGAGAGGAAAGCATGACATTTATTAGAAGGAAATTAGGAGACCTGACAGCAGCTTTCTTATGTCAGGTTCCTTATCAGCGATTCTGCGATCCAAAGAGTCTGGAAATCGAGTTTTTCCTCTTTGTAAGAGACCCGACCTGAACCACATGAATCTTGCCGTGGCCACTCGGACCCCTGACTCCGGCTGCACGGCGGTGGTGTGCGGGCCGCTGCCCCAGCCCGCAGAGGCCCGTGCGTGACTTACAGGCACGTGTGTCATGCTTTCAAGAAGAGGAAAACTGAATCCTAAAACGCCCAGCGGTCCGACGAGGGATTGTAGTAACTCACAGCAGAACAGAGCAGCGTAAGCCTTGTGCTGCACTCTGCTGCCATCTGCCGACACCGGCCAGAACTACAAACGTGCATCAAACCAGGACGTTTCAACCTTGTTTACAGGGTTAAGCGCAGCATGCCCGAAACTTAAAAAGGATTCGAGATTCTGCCTTTGAAAGCAACTGCAATGGAAAAGAAAACCGTTAGTGGATGAAGTTTTAAAAAAATGTAGCAACATATTGGACCTTGTATGTTTCATCTCCATAACCTAAAATTGCATTACTCACCTGAGTCAACGTAGTTTAATGCCTTTTAGAACCCTAATCCTTTCGGGTTTTAACTACTCTTGTAAAGTGACGGCCTGAAAGCCAGAGACGAGGACCGATGCCATCAAAACGGAACCCTTAAAATAATCAGGAATTGTCCCGACTGTTTCCAACAGAGCTGAATGCAGTAAGGTCACGGTCACAGGAATCTCCTGTTTTATGTAAATCACAGGTGGCGTTAATTCTATGCAACCTACTCCAGACCAGGAGGCCCTTCTGGGTGTGCCCGAGTGTCCAGTCACAGCCCCCCTGACGTGAATGATCATGAACTTTCTCTGCACGCCCCCTTGGGACTGAATGCACACGCGGCCACGGATCTCGTTTGCCGTGGAACACAATGTCGTCTCAACCTTTTACTCTCTCTTCCTCCCTGTCACGGTTGGCGGCTGGGGCACAGACGTGTGACACAGATTTGCTGTTCGACATTTCGTGATAATGAATTTCCACTTCTTGGGGGTCAGCTGAACTGCGCTTACAGAATTAGGTCTAATCTCTCCCTGTGTTAGGGCTGTTTTTGGGAGGCTCTCTCCTCTAAGAAAATGTGTTTCTAAGTAAATAATAATTCAAACATAAAGCTGTGAGATTTACTACCACGTCTCTTAAGTACGATACCGCCCGGGCTCACTTTGAAACTCCAGAACCAGAAGCCAGAGCGAGGCCTTCGCTTCCCAGACGGAGAAGAAATGAAGCCAGACAGCGAAGCTCCTGGTCCCCGGTCGCCATGAGCACCAAGGTCCCGCCCCCCACTCACTAGAGCAGGGGCTGCTGGGGCCCAGGCCACGTCACTCAGCGAGAGTGACACCCGAGTGCCATGGCGGCCTCCCAGGGCGGGGCCTCGTGCTTGCCCGCCTTCTCTTCCGTTCTATCCTTAGTCAAGATTAAATCTTTGTTTCTTTTTTTTTTTTTTTTCTGAAAAGGCCTAAATTTGTGAACTTGTTTAACCTGCCCAGCTTCAGTGACAACTTTCCAGTTCATTATAAGGCAGCAGCTGATTCAGGGTGCCCCTCTAATACCTGGTTTCTAAGTAAAGAAAAAAAGTATACAGCGAGGTTCCTCTTTAGGTGTTTCTACTCTTGGACCCAGACTAAGGCAGTTAACGGGTTCTGCACATTGGCGTCTGTAAGACTGTAGCAGTAGTATCGTTCTCGGGAATGATGTACTGAGGAACAACCAGAAAGCACTTAGCACTGGAAAACACATTAAAAATAGTCTGTTCCTAAGAACGCGGGAGAATGGAATAACTGAAATTCAAAGAACTTCTCTAAAAATGAGTAAGGGCTTATCAAGAGGGGGAAATCCAAAACTATGGTAATTTAGTGTAAGAAATTTATTCTTTAACAATATTTTCATGTACACTTACACGACTATTCCGTTGGAGGGAAACAAGATTATCCTAGTCAGTGACAACTTAGAGAACAAAATTACATGTATCAGAACACATTTTGGAAATAACTGGCAAAATAAATGTAAATTTTCATAGTGATTTTGAGACTATAAAATATTTAAGATCTCAGATTAAATGGACCCGCATCAGAGTAGTACAAACTAAAGATTTGCGACTTTGTGACCTCGCCGTCACGGTAACGCTTAACACTATGCGTAGTTACCCCCAAATCACAACTGGCCAGGACAAAGGCAAATCCCACGAGAAAAAGTGATGAAAATTCCAACGCAGGCACGATATGCACCTCCGCCTTCCTGACAGGTTTCGCAGCCTGTTAATCACTCTGCATTAAATAAACCACGAGCTGCTACTTAAACAGAAAGAATTCTCGTGGCCAAACAGAACAACTTCTCGTCTAAAAAGTCCCCTCACATCTTCTATTACCAGGTACAGCCGAAAGCCTAACAAGTGTGTGAATAGACTCGATTTGCCTGGGAAACGCATTTTTCTCAGGATGGGTAACAACTTTTGCACTGGTCCACTGTAAATGGCAAAATCTTCACAACAGGAACATACAGCACCTCCGGCAGCATCCAAAGACAGTAAGGCGTATTTACAGGATGCTGCCCCTGGGCATCGCTAAGACGTGAACGGAGGCCGCGGCCACTTCGCTGTCCTTGTTCTCAGCAGTCAGCTCTGACCACACAAACCAGGCAGGTCCGGACGCCGGTGAAACGGATCCCGGGTGAAACGGGCGTCACAGAACAAACAATCCTCACTACACAGTCTGGTTTTATTTTCTTTTCCCCTGAGTGTCAAGTAATCGATCCTTGGATTGCAATCAAGACAAAGACAAGAGCTCTAAATCCCCAGCCGTGTCAAGACCGAAACGGCAGGGGTGTTTCCGTGCAGAAGCGCTAACGTGTGCGGCGAAGGCGGTGCGGCGGGCGGCCCCGCGGCGGGCAGGTGCGGGGCCGGGTGGGACGCTCGCTCAGCGGCTGTGGGAGGCGTTCAGGGCTCCTGGGGGCCTGCGGCATCGCTTTCGCGAGTGAAAGACGGTCAGGATTCACCACCTTGTCACGAACAACATGCATTTATAGGGAAAGTGCTTAAATCAGTAGTTCTGGAAAAGGGTAAGTACGAGGAAATTTCTGTATACATTTTAAGTTACCCATTTTTCTTCATTAAACAGACAAGCGTTCTATTTTTAGTCAAGTGTTATCAGATTTGCTACTGTCAGTCTGATTATCAAATCAACAATATAAAATTAAGGGACAGAAACATTATTCAAACTTATAAAACAAGTTAGAAGTTTATAAAGTAATTTTTGTGCCAAAAATATTTCTGCTAATTATTGCTTAAATATACAGTGATTACACTTGTGAAATTTTCCATATCAAGACTGAGAACATTTCTCGCCTAAGGGGTGTGTGGATGGAGGCTAACCACTGTGGAAACCAGCCCGAGTTCCCCCGCCCCCCGACAATTTTAGAAAACTAATGTCGCCACGGTGACCGAGGAACTGGAAACAGGAAAACAAGGTGATCGCACACCCGCCAGCGGAAGCCAGCCACAGGGTTTCGTCACGACACCCCGCGGCAGGCACCCCACTACGGGGCAGGGGCTGGAGACATCCCCGTTCCGAAAGAAACAGTCTCAACGGCTCAACTGCTATGTAGAAGCACAAAGTTTTAATGCAATCTTCTATAAGAAGTAATTAAAATTTAAAAGCCAAACAATCTAACAGCAAATGTGACTTCCTGCGAGACGTACTGTCCGTCGGCTTCCTCCCGCCGGCCCGTCGCCGACACGGGCGCGCAGGGCGCTGGTGGCCTTCGTGGCGGCGTGCGGCACGGCCCCGTCGAAGCCGGCTGGACTTTCCGTAACAGCTATTTCAGGAGTGGCCTTCCTAAAAATAATTTTATCCAATGTATGCATCAGTCCTATTCGAGGGCAGGCACAGAATTCTAACAGAACTGGTGACGTTGCCGAGTACCGCAGAGGTATTCCCACGTGACCTGTGTCCGCTGGGGGGGATGGGACGTCCGTGAACGAAGGGGACTGTGGACACTGCGGGTGGCATAGAAAACAGAACTGTACACTTCCATCCGACGTCTTTACAAAGAAAATGTCCCAGTGACCGTGTTTCCGACGTCCTCCTCATATATATACATACATGTACACGCACATATATACATACATATATATATACTGTTTAAGTTACCGACGGGGCGATGCGGAAGGCGCGACGAGGCGGGGGCGCCGCGGCGCGGCCGGGGACGGGGCAGGGAGGCGTCCGCGGAGGCCACGGCGGCCGCCCCCCCTCCCCCGGTGGCGTCGCTCGGCTGTTTTTGGTACAGAAGGTGGGACCTCTCTACACAACCTCGTAAGGCTTCAGTCGCTAAAACGCAAAACAAAACAAACGCCCCCACCCCCCAAACAAAACAAAAGCCCCAGCCTAGTAGTTTACAGTTTATTTTAAACATCCTGAAAACACCGCAAGCCTGCCCTCCGCCCGGCCGGGACCCGCGCGGAGAGCCCCTCCGGGAAGCACGCTGACGGGGGGCTGGTTGTGCAAT
Organism: Rousettus aegyptiacus; assembly: GCF_014176215.1. NCBI lineage: Eukaryota > Metazoa > Chordata > Mammalia > Chiroptera > Pteropodidae > Rousettus > Rousettus aegyptiacus. The sequence continues at coordinate 986,936 of NW_023416286.1, forward strand.
GTGGACGTTTCTTACTACAGGAAAAATTATGCATGGCACATTCTCATTCGTATTTTGTAATGTAAAAAGTTACAAACATACCTAATCAAATAAATAATAATAAAAAAAGAATTTGAATGTATTTTGTTAAGTATCCTAAAACCACTACATAGAATAATGGCAACTTTCACTCACAGATTATTTACATGGTAACACCCAGTGTGGGTTCACTGCTACAAAACTCAGAACAGAAGGAGTAAACTTGAAATGTTTGCCTTAACAAAGACCTAGCAGCTTGACTATCTAACGCTGTTCTGTCCCGACTGCTTCGGAAGGTTCCTTCTCAGTCTGTGTCTTCGTCCAGTTCGTAACAGTCCTTATCGTAAACGTCCTTCACTAACAGGACGCGCACGAGCATGTTTTCCAAGGTGCCGCGGTCCAGTGAGGCCGACGTGTACCAGACGGGGCTCTCGGCAGAGCTGGGGCACTCTGGTTGCAAATAAAAAACATCCATTCTCTGATTAAGATTCTGTGGACTTGGGGAGAAAGGAGAAAGTCAATTTTACGGTATATGTGCGAAATTCCCCACAACTTTCTCTTCTTTCAAGAATAATTCCACTACCACCGCCACGTTACGTGGTCAGACCACGCGCCCCGTTACCTACGCCCAGATATTCTGAAAGCTAATTTCAGCGATAAAAGACTACTTTCGCATCATAATCGAAACCCTGAATTTCACTGAATCCAAGACACCGTTAACAGAAACATTCTTTTACATCATTATTTTAATCTTGCCACTGAATGAGTAAAACACGGTCTGCTATAATTTTAAGATGCGTCAATTACAACGGGCGTCCCAGCTGCACCGAGGGTCAAATGTGCAGAAAGTGCCCCGGCGCTGACGGAGGGGGCAGCGCAGAGAATGAGGACGTTCCGCATCACAGGGCGGAGCCCTGAGTTTCAAACGCCAGCGAGGTGAGACAGGTCGGAGTGTGCGGCCAGCGGGCGCTCACCGCCCGGGAAGGCCCGGCGCCGCTGCGGGCAAACAGGGCCACCCCGACCCCACCGTCGGCAGCAGTGCTCTCGCCCCGCGAGTGACCCCGCTGTGTCTGTGAGTTCCTGAGAACGTGGGGAGCTAACTAGGATATATAAAACTATTTTCACTAAGAAAATATACTCTAAAAAAAAAAAAAGGAAATATATTCCAGGTTCACGTTAACTTTTGAATATCAGAGAGTGCATACTTAACGTACTCGGCATGCATAAAATAATTTATGGTCCCTAAACACTGTCGCCGGCTGAAACTCAGAAGTGTGAGCGGGCGCCAGGCTGTGGGGCGGGGGCGCCTCAGAATACGTTGCCGGCCCTGCCTGCAAGGCCGCCCCTCTCTCAAAGGCGAGCCCCCCGCCTCGTCTGCACCTCCCCAGCCCGCCTCTGACGCCGGGTCCCAGGAGGTGGCAAACCACGGCCGTGGGTGGTCTGGGCAGCTGTCCTCTGACTCGCGTGACCGTTTGCACATGTGTGAACGGCAGACTTGAGAAGCTGCACCAGACCCTACAGCCCACAAAGCCTAAAAGATTTACTATCTGACTCTTTACAGAAAAGGTGTGTGCCCCGGCTTCACGGTCATCAGGCGTGCCACTATTTAAAGCTGCGATTTCCTCAGCAGAGTGACTTTGTAACACAGGCTTGAGCCCTGGAGTCTGAAGTCTAAGCTGAGCGCTTTGTAACGACGGGACTGAAGTACAATGGGAAGGACTTGGGCACAAGCGGAGAGAGAGACCCGGCGAAGGGTCAGCGGGCACTGTCACCGCTCAGTGACGTTACACTCAGGGCAACTGCCTCTCGCCACCACTTTAATTAAACATCAAGTCGCATACACACTCACCTTCTAGACAGGTAGCATTCAAACATTTTCACAGGACATCTCGAAGGGTTGGCTGTATTTTCAATTTGTTCAAATACTGGCTCATCATCTTCATGTTTTCTCTTTCCAGTAGTAATTTTATCTTAAAAACAAAAATCACACGAACCTCCTAAGCCCAGCCTCGCAGACAGAGGCACGACCGGCTCCATCCGTCCCAGCCAGTGTCACGCCGAGCACAGGGCCGGGCGTCGTCCAGGGGCCCAGGCCGCGGCTCCTGGACCGCGACTTCTCCGACAGAAAGAACTGGGGCGTTTCAGGGACGCGAGGGCCCGCAGGGGCCGGGGGCGGGGCGGGGCTGCCACGCTACCTTCGCTATCCGCGCCGCACAAGGAGGACACCTGGTAGCGCAGGCACGCCCGGCTCTCCATCGTCAGGGGGTTCTTCTTCCAGTGCCTGCACACCGTGCCGAAGGACAGCCGCAGGTGCTGCTCCACGGTCTTCAGGCCGAAGTACTTGGTGTTGAAGTAGAACAGCGTGTTGAGGAGCGCCACGGGGGAGTGCGCGCCCAGCTGCCGGACACGCCACAGGTAGTCCTCCTCCACCCGCGAGAACACGGACCCTGCACGGAGCGCGGCGCTTGACGGCGGCTGGCGGCGGACAGCGGCCCCCGCCTGCCCCCAGCGCCGCCCGCGGGGCCGCCGCCGCTCCCCCGACGAGCGGGCGCCGGTCAGAGCGGAGCCCAGCCTGCTGAGCCCCGCCACGCTGGCGATGCCCACTCACAAACGCGTTCGCCTCCCGCATTTACACAGAGGGGGCGCAGGTGAACGTCCACCCGCATCTCCGCCGGACGCCACGCAGACAGACTCCCGGTTTCTGACTCCAGGGGGCGGAGCTGCCGTTTGCTACAGAGTCCCGCACAAACACCAGCCGCCACCCACACTCAGGCCTCGCTCGGCGAAAGAGCGGGTGAGCTCCTAACAGGTGCTCCGGAGAAAAGCTAATGTAAATCGTTTCCTCATTACTTTTAATATACTTTCTGTAAAACCAAAAATCCCAGGAGCCATTTAGCAATAGTTCTATTTAAAAGAGCATTACCGTCTGGAAGTATGCTTGGCTGCCAACTTCGGAGTATTTTATTTAATTCCTGCTCAAATGTCTGGTATCCTGGATCAATAAATATGTTGTCTTTTCGATTACTGCCACACAAGTACTACAAGACAAGAAAAATTACTTGAAGAAAAACCAGCTAATTGTAAATACTGAACACATTACTTATATTCTACATTGAGAAAAAAATAAACCTTATGTCTGAGGAAAAAAAGCATGGTAAGAAGGCACGAGAAATTACTGGCTTTATCTACATATCTAGAAATCATGAAGATTCAGACATTACCAATTACTCTGTTGCTTAAAAAACTCAAAGCTGAAATACACACCCAAGAATCCAGAATGTGAGAACAGGATGAGACTCTTCAGTGTGTCAAATAAAAAATAAAAAACAGATTAACTGGTCCCAGTGTTCATCACATAGTACGTGAAGAAAGCAAAATTGAATTCCAAAGTAAGAGTGATTAGATCAGCACTGGTCTAAGGAGCTCCGGGAGGTCGGGGAGGGGGGGTGGCGCCTGAAGTGGCCCCGACCACCTCCTCCCCACGCTTCTCTCCCCGGAGTCAGCGCAAACCCACAGATCTCACAAGGTGCCGTGACAGACCCCAGCGGCGAGGGCTGTTAAAGGCCGGTTCGCACACTAGCGTTCGCACAGTCCCTCTCCGACGGGGTTTAAACACGACCGCGTGGAAGGGACCTGCCGTGAGGCCTGACGCCCCGCACGGAGGGGCCGTGGCCGCCGAAGGCAGACAGCGCGTCACTGGGCACGCGCACTGTAAATCCTACGACCGCTGACGACAAATTTAAGAGGCATAAATGATCCCATATGGGAGATAAAATGGAATCAGAAAACAATAAATAATCCAAGTAGGTAAAAGAAAGCGGAAAAAGACAAAAAACAAAGGACCGACAGAACAAACACAGAGCCGCCAGGAGGACGGCAGATTCTACCGCAGCGACGGCGACTGCGGTGGGCCTAAGCCGGCACCCGTGGGGCGTCGGGAGCAGGGCGGGCAGCAGGGCAGGCGCAGAGGCACGGCCCGCTTCTGCGTCTGTTCACGAGGACACCGCGGCGCACTCAACGGGCCAACCGTGACGACCGCGGGGCAGACTGAGACAGGGTCCACAGCCCCCTGAGGGGACCCGTGGGGGAGACAGGTCACGACGACTGTGGGGTGACTGTGGGGTTGCGTGGCTCCCTTGTTCCCCAAACGTCTCCCTGCTGCAGGGACAGTCAACAACCACCATCATCCCTCACACAATCGGAGGGAAACCAGGCGTTTGTTCACCGGGGAGGACACGAGGCCGTGCCGCCCTTACCCACGCTGCCGGTTAAACGTCCGTGACGATGTTTAACTCCTCAGCGCACGAGACAGAACCGGTCCCCGCTGCTGGACACGTTCACGGGACTTGGCTTACAGTTGACGACACTATTCCTCTTACAGACACAGCTAAGAAAAACACTTCCTCGACGTTATCTTATTTTTGTCAGATGTGAACAATCAATAAATGTAACAGAAAAATACACAAGCTCTTCTAAAAACAGCTTCTGTTTCTGTACATGTCTCTGAAGTAATGTTAGCAATGATCTCTGGAAAGCTTATTTTAGATATCTGATCTTTATACTGAGTTTTAGGATTACTTTTAAAGCTGCTTATATGTACCATACAGTCTTTTGCTAAAATTAAATCCCACTGTATGTCCAAGGATGAGAACAAATCGCAAAATAATAGTTTTCGATGGTGGTAAACTTCCATAGAACATAAAACGCACCACCTCAACCATTTTTAAGTGTACCGTTTGGTAGTAAAAGTTTTTTGAGGAAACCTTTTTTGAAAGGGACCTGTTTTGAAAGGGAGCTCATTCTGACACAGACAGCAAGGATGAACCCTGGGAAGGCTGTGCCAAGTGCAGCAAAACTCCACAGAGAGAGAGGCCGCGTGACCCACTCCTGCCGGGTGACCCATTCCCGCGGGGCGCCCGGAGCGGCCAGGCTGAGGCAGACAGCAGGGGGCGCCGGCGAGAGCAGGAGTTACTGCCCTAGGGGCGCAGTCTCAGTTCATATGGCGGTGGTGATGTGGGCATAAGATACGAACCCACTTCATACCACTGAGCTGTACACTTAAAAACGGTTAGGATGGTAAATTTATATGCTACGTGGATTTTACCGCAATAAAAAAATTGAAAACAATGAAGCTACTTAAAGACATAACTTATAATCATTCACTATGCAATCCATTTAGCTCTCAAACCTTTAGTGATATTTAGAGATCTGATGTTTAAATAATCCATTAAATAAAAAGCACTCTGGAGAGAGACTCAACTTCCCATAAGAAGACCATGAGGTCATCCAACTGCCTTTACTGAAAGGAAAATGCAAATGCGACACGTAAAGATCTGTGGAATGCTGGTAAACCTGGAGCTAGGTCAGCGGTGACCACGGCCCCAGCCGCACTGGGCCCAACCCCCCAGACTGCAGACTAAACTGTTTCTTTACACTTAAAAATGGGTTACGTTTTAAGTTGCTATCTAAGTAACTACACGTTCTAGATTTTTGCCTCTTGGCCAGCAAAGTCTAACTTATTTATTATCCTTATCTTACTCTTTAAGAGAAAGTTTGCTGATTTCTGCGCCAGCCCGTTTGAGAAATAAAAAGAAGGCATAAAGGGCCAATACTAGAAGTAAGAGGAGGATGAGAACATCCACAGACGTTTACAGGATGAGTGAACATCATCGACTCACGCTAAAACCGCTGACAACTTTGATGAAATGCATATATTTCTTGAAAGAAAAAATTAGCAAAATGGACTCAAGAAAAACAGAAAACCTAAATAACCCTATGCCAACTAAAGGAATCGATTTAGTGATTTAAATCCATGTCCGACCCTGCCACACACGCGCACACGCGCACGCACACACACCATAGGGCTTCTCTGGAGAATTCTATCAAACATCTCAGGAAGAAATAACACCGAGTCTCACAAATTCTTTCAGAAAACAGAAGGAACATTCCCCGATTCATTTCATGAGGCCAACATCATTCCCTGACTGAGGCCAGCGTGACACCGCCAGCGAGCCGCGGACGGACGTCTGGACGGACGTCTGGCGTGAACACGCATCCGCAGACGCGCACAGACGTCTGCAGCGACCAGCAGCAGCGACTCGCCGCCTCCAGCCAGCAGCCCACAGGGAGGGCAGAGCGTCACGGAACGGATCCGTCCTGGGAGCTCGAGGCTGGTCCACCATCTGACAATCAACTGCTGTGCCAGTATTCACAGGACAAGGGAGGAAATCATACGACTGTCTCGACAGATGCAGAAAAGCAGTTAACAAAATTCAGGAGTCATTGACGATACCAACTCTCAATGACAAAATAAACAGCTAAGAACAATCCTCTACTGACTAGGAACAGAAGAGAAGCCTCCCTGACCTGGCACCAGGGAGCGAGAACAGCCCACGGCAACAGCTCGCCGCGGGCGAGGGCCTTCCCACAGCGCCCGCAGCGGGCCACGGTCTCGGCCCCACCCGTCCCACCCACCGTGTGTGACGGGACGGGCTCCCCCAACCAGCGCGGGAAGGCGAGGAAAAGAAATAAGACACGCAGACTGGAAAGAAAGGGGCAAACCGTCATAAGCATCGATGACGTGATTGCGTAGGTAGAAAATTCTAGGCAGATAAACCACCTACGAGAGCTAACAGTGAATTGGTCCGTACAGAACATAAGACGAATATACAAAAGTCAATTTGTTTCTACATGCAAATGACGGCGGAGCAAACAGCCAGCAGAGCAGCGAGCACTTGCCCCGTTCGGGGGGGGGGGGGGTCCGGCAGACGGGCGGGGCGTGGGGCGGGGACCCACTCTGATCTACACTCACGTTATCTAGAGACTGGTTAAGCTTCGCTGCCAGTAGGAGCCATTTTCAAATAAAACTTTATGCGGGATCCCGAAGCACATCAAGAAGCAGAACTGGCTTAAACGGTGCCTGCAACTCAGCCTCGCCCCTTCCCGCCTGGTTACCGTGGCAACCCTCTGGCTTTCTCTCTAGTACTTTTAAAAATGGTTGAGCTATTTCTAAGAAGACTACATAGACTACCTTTAATCAGTACACACAGGAAAAAGCAGAAGACAACTGGTCACGCGGGCCTGTCGTGTGACGGTCAGGCGCTCGTCGGCTGGGGCGGGGGGTGCCTGTTGGCTCCTGGGGTCCGTGTGTCACGAGTGACCTGCTCCAGAACCCGAGCACCAAGAGGCTTCCAGAGACTCCCGGGACCGTGTGTGTGGGCGCTGCCCTGCCTCGGGCCGCGGGCGCTGTCAGAGGGGAAGGCAGCGCTGCGGGCCGCACAGCTTGGCTGCAGCCATGAGGCCGGGGCGGGTCGGAGGGCCTCGTGTGGGGTTCTCTGGAGGCAGCGGGGCATGTGCGAGACCCTGCCATGCCCCTAGGGTGGGTGGGGGCTCCCCACTGTTCAGAGTCACCGCGGTGCACTCTGCAGGCACTGCCCTTGCGAGGCACACAAATGACAGGTGCACCTGCTCTTCGGCTCGGGTCTCGCTGCCGAGGGCTTTGCACGAAAGTCCCAGCTCTCACGCGTCTGGGGGCGTGGAGTGGTGCCCGGGCCTCACCACCTCCACACGCGGCTCAAAGGGAACAGACCGAAGCCCCGCCGCCTCCCGGGTCACTATGGCCGTCGGGGATGGCGCAGGGCACGACCGCGCCTCCTACCGCCTCTGCTTACGTGATCCCCGCAAATGTCTACCCCGAAGAGAACGGGCGTAAAGTACACACCAAGGCAATCCCAGGTTTTCCCCAGCCACTGATTTCAGGATCTATACTGCCTGTCAGCAGCATGACATGACACTAAATTTATGCCCACAGACATGAAAACGGGTATGAAAAGGTCTCCTTCCCGTTCTTCCCATGTTTAGAAACACAGGGCGAGGAGCTCGGATCCTTTCTAACCTCTGGGCTCAGAGCTACACAACTTGTTCAGAACCGGAAGCCATTACTGAAGCCGACCTTCACATTCCTTGTGGAAAATGGACTCGCTGAAGATTCAGATGCGTGGCGACCTTCGTCTAAAACCCCAAACAACGATCTCCTGTTACGAGCTGAGCCCAAAGAGCCACTGAGCAGTTACACTATCTGACACGTGAGAAATGTGAGAAGTGCATGATGAAACAGACCTACTGTGTGCAGAAGGAAGACACTTTCTGCTTGCACGTGTCAGCACGGATCTGCACGTGCACCTCACGCCTCACAACATTCACTCATTTCCTTGCAACTGTGAGGGGGCAAAGCCGTCGCCATGATGGTCATGCGTGTGGTAACGAACAGACGACTCTGTCAGGCGTGTTACAGAAGATGTGTGAGTTTCCAGTGGCCTGTCCCTAACCAGTTTTTACATAAACACTTTTTGGTTTTGGTACACAGTTTTGGAGAACTTAAAAATTTTTAGGAACATATCGCATTATAGCAGAAACCTCCATATACGAAATAACTAAGACAATTCTTATAATAGCCCAGTATTTTTAAATAGATTAAATCCTTTTTTGTCTTTCTTGTGAGGCAATAGATCGTGACGTCCCATAAAACTATCCTTAATGCTCTTGAAGCATAACATTCTTCCCTCCAAGAACTAACGACACCACAACTTGGTGGTGTCACGCTCGGGAGCGGCCGCGGGGTGACGCACCTCCTGAATGCCCAGGCAGAGATAGTAGATGCTGTCGGGGGCGTAGGTCTCCCCGTTGGGCCGGCGGACCTCGCTCACGAAGTGCGCTAACCCGTAGTTGAGCTCGGCCGTGGTGTGAGACAGCAGATCCTCTTTTAACTTCACTGATTTAGCTAAAAATAAATAAAACGTGAATCAGTAATTGTTACGATTAACTGCCTGAAGAGTAAGAAACTCCCTGAAAGTCATTTATTCTGCGAGAGCTGCAAAGTAACATAAAAGCCACACTTGTTTCCCAACGTCAACGCTGGTTAGAGACGCGGCCGGGGGGCGGGACGGGGCGCAGGGAGCGGAGAGGGGCCCTTACGAGATCGGCGCGCGTCCGGCGGCGGCGGCAGGTCCCCGTCCGGCCGCCTGGCGCGGACCCAGTGCTTCCAGGCGTTCACGCCGTACGCGTACTTGAAGGGGGAGCTGCACTCGGAGTTGTCGGAGCTGTCGTCGTGAGACTGGTACCCCGACACCGCCTTTCTCTTGGCTCCCTGCCAGGGAAACGCCATGTAACATCCTCTCGCTAAGGGGCCGTGCTGTTCCAAGCCCTGAGGCGAGCCCCCTAGGTAAGCCACCCTTAAAATGGTCTCAATTCTTGTCAAATAACTGACTCCCTTTTTAGCAACTATGTCCACCTTGTGTCAAGATAACATTGAAAAGAAACACTAAGTGGCCGTAACATTCACTCTTCCCCTGTGACGTCACAGGGAAATCGGACACATTTTTATGTCTCGGAAACAAAGCAGACACTTTACCTCTGTCTGTCCAAACCTCGACGGCGAGGCCCGCCCCACGCCCGCCAGCATGCGGACGCTCGCCCCCAGAGGCGGCACTCGGGTGACAGGCAAGCGTGAGGACACTGTTAACTGCTCACCTTTTTTTTAGATCGAGGTCTAGGCTGCTCCTCATATTCTTCTCCAAAAACAGGTGGTAACAAGAACTCATTTTCCATGTCAAGCTCCTCGGCAGCTGACGATTGAATCAGAAGGACTTGTAGTGCAGACGCACGGGCTCGGGTCTCACAAGCACGGAGTGCCGGCGGGCGCCCACACGGGGCCAGTGCGCGGCGTCACGCACCCAGCACGCCCGGGCGTCTGTCTGACAGCCCCGAGCCAACTCTCGAAAACATATGTGCCGAGTATTGGCACCAAACGTGCATGGAAATGACGGCCAAGAGAGGAGCACAGACCGAAATCCCGCGGTAAGATCTAAATGGTCTCGGTATGAATCTGTTTCGATCTATTAAATCGTTTCCAAAATAAAATGCTTCATACTCTATTCGGTGTACTCGTTATCAATAGAATGCATTTCTGTTACAACCAAAAAACCTGAAAGTATTTTTTTCCCTCTGATGGTCAACTTAATTTTCAAAATGGTCTTAAAAAAAATACTATCAACGTTTCACTAAGTTTTTTAAAAGACACAAATACAAAAATCTTCAAAGTTTTCTATAATGAACTGCTTTAGAAAGCAATTTTTTTCAGGCTCTAAGAAAGTCCTGGTAAGTCCCTACAATTCATCGCTGTGCCTCACTTCAGAAGTTAGCTGCTGAGGGTTCTACTTGGGTAAAGAAGACAACGGGGAAGGCCAGGGCGGTGACAAGGACATGAAGTGGCTGCGGCCCACGATCGGGAGTCACGGCCGCGAGAGAGATCGCCGCAGCCATGGGCATGGCGGGGGGCGGGGCGCGCGGGTACCTCTGGGGAAGTCGATCTCGATGTCCAGCTCCGGCTCGTAGGGCACGTCGGGCACGCTGGGCTGTGTCGCCGTGAGGTCGGCGCTCTTCTTCGGCCGCGCGGAGCCCGTCACGCCCGTGTCGATGACCACGCCTGTGACCAAACTGTCATTAGAAAGCGGATGGAAAACCTCGGCAGCACCCGAATAAATGTTTCTACTAACGTGTCACGAAAGGGACAGGGACGCGGCAGCCCCGAGGCGTGACCCACCGCAATGTTCGCCATTGCCAGGTACCCCTGAGAACGCAGACCCGCCACCCTGCGGCTTCTGCCTCTTCCGCAGCCACCAGGCGCGCGTGGATGGTGAGCAGCTCTGACACGCAGCGCCCGAGCGCCCCTGGCCGGGAGAGGCGACCCAGCGCAACTGCGGCTTCGACAGCTGTTTTACCACCACTGTCTAATGCTTTGGTCAGTCGCTCTCAAACATTTTTGCATCACAGCCCTCATGAGAAACGAACGTGTCCCAGCCAGGGTGGTGGGAGGGAGACAGACAGACACAGAGGCGCACACACTGGGGACGGAAGCTTCACAAAACGACACTCTCTGTGAGGGATTTCTGCTGACATTGTTTTCCGTTCTACTTCAAGAAAACAAAAACAAAAACACCAGTTTCAACCCACTAAATTAACTTCGCAGCTCCCTAAGCAAGTGCTTCGCCAACACGGTCACACTACGAGTCACATGGAATCTGCAGTATTTGTCCTGTGCTCTGGGGTGACGCGGCTTGAGCAGCTCGCGGCTGAAACAGAACTGGGGGTGCCACCTGAGTACTACGGGTAGGGACAAACACTCCGCGAGACGGGGCCACCCTGATGCCCTCGGCAAGCGCCGCCCCAACGGGAGTCAGGGGAAGCCCTGGTGCAGACCATGCGAATGACACTGTTAGCCTCATCGATGAAACAAAGTCACAAAACAAGAGTCTGGGGTATCACTAAAGCCTACAAGTTAGTTTTGTATCCGAGCTGGTCCATTAAGACCAGAACAGTTAGAGCTGACTTTACAAGTCGAATCCTGTAACCATTAAAATAGGGTCTATACCAATTTCTGCTTGAAGCCGAGGGCACCTGGCCAGGCACAGTGGGACCCACTTGTCCCATGTGGCCCCCACGCCCGTCGAACTGGGACACAGTCACGGGCCTGGAGCGTGCCCTGCCGCACACGCACGCTAAACCACACGCACACACACTCGCACGGGGCCCGTGGGGCGGCTCACTGTTGACGCTGGTGGCCTCCGTCTTGCCCTCATCCTCAGTCACCAGGTCGGTCATCGCAAGCAAGTCGGCATCAAGAGGGTCCGAGGGGCTCTTGCTCTTCTGCTCCGCGGCCGCGCTCGGCTGGCTGCTGTCCAGCGGGGCCGGCAGAAAGACGGGGACGGGCACCTGGGTAAGGGGAGCGTGCACGGTCAGCTCCGGCGACAACGGAAGGTTGTTTTCCCAAAGTAAAAAATTACGCTGACACACACAATTCGCGACTGGATGAAAGGTCAGAAAGGACACGTCATAATTATGACGTCGACAGCGGCCAAGAAAGCCCAGAATGCAAGTAGCTGCTTTCCGAAATAAAAGTTAAACTAATTTTTGAGGTATTTCTGGCCCCCAAGGGACTGCAATGCCCAAGCCCTGAGACAGAGTCCTAAGAAAGCGACTTGGCATGAAACAATTCTGTACGAACTTCCACTCCGCTTCAGTTCTAAGCCCTACGGCCTCATGAAGCTTCCCGGCTAATCTGAGCTCCGGCATGCAAGGGGAGTGTGTGAAAAGAGGCGATGTCTGCCCCCCCACCACGGGATCCCCCAGACTCCGCCCTCCGCCTCGCCCACCCGAGTCTCCGAGGCAACAGTGGCGGAGCGGCCCCAACCGCGTGCGTGACCCGGCCCCGCGGAGCCGACGCGACTTACAGGCACGGGAAGGGTGGCGGGGACGGGGACGCTCTGGCTGTACATGTGCATGGGCACTGGGACGTACACGGGCACGGGGATGGGCACCGGCACGCGCTCCGCCTTCCAGGGGTCGTCTGCAAACGCAAAGCGGGTCACTCGGCGCGTCCAGCGCTGGCGGCAGTGAGCTGAGCGCCGCGGGGCCCCGGGGCAGGCGTGGGAGCAGCCGGCGCGCTGAGCGCTTCTCCACGCGGCGCCCTCGGCGCCATGCAGGGCTGGACCCGCCCAGCCCCGCAAAGCTTCGCTCCACCCAGCAAGTCAAACGCAGCGGAAACTTCCATCAGTGGGAATGCGAATTTGAATGATCTCATCCCATTCTGAGGGGGAAGCAGGCCTGCCCGTGTCACAGATCAGAGGCACAGGTGACGTGCCCGGGGGACACAAGCGTCAGCAGGCCCCGGCCCCGCTCACTGTGGCCGCGACTCACTCCCACCCTAGGCCGGTATCAGAGACGACTTTCGTTCCCCACTCTGACTGCCGTTCTCAGTGCGACGTCTACAACCATCTGTGGCCTGCTGGCCACCCAGTGAGGGGTGCGGGCCGGGAAGCGCGAGGCCAGGCCCCCAGTTACCTGTCTGGCAGGATTTGGTCTGCATGTGAGGTTTACAGTAGGTGGCTTTCGTCATCGTCAGCGGTTTGCAGAGGACCGCTTTGTTCTTCATCTCTTTGTTCGGCGTTGGAGAAGGCGGTGGCGCTGAGCCCTACAGAGGCAGAGAGACACGGTTCACGCTCACGCCAGCTGGAACACGGGGCTCCCCGGGCCTGCACAGGGAACCCCGCAAGCAGAGGACTGTGTGTGTCTAGCGCAGTCTAAGCCTGGAGGGACCAGGACCAGGACGGGACGCCGCCTGGCTCAGCCGGTGAGCGGCAAAGCAGCAGCGACAGGCCGTCCGACAGAGAGGTCCCCGTCACGGCGTGCCGTCAGCGTCAAGAAACGCAGGAAGTCGATTCTCACTTTTAAGTACAGAAGCAAGGTTGTGAACCCGAAGTCTGAATGTAATTAGGCTCTTTTAAATTATCTGAGAAAAAAATAAAGCTCTTGCAGTTACTGTGGCTGACACTCCAGCTCCTTCTACTGGGCACACGGCTTCCCAACAGCACTAAATTTGACAAAAACGACGACAAGTCGCCAATGTGACCGAGCACACGAGGCTGTGCACATCCTGTGCCCCGGCCGCCACTGCTCCAGACGCATCACAGGGACGGCCTCAGACGTGCCCGCCACGCTCACTGTGCACCGTCTGCACGCGTGCACACGCACACACGCACGCACTGAGTCTGCGAGCTGGAGACCGTCCACGGGCGGCAGAGGAGGCTGCCCCGCCACCCACGAGAGACGAGAGGACCACGGGGCGTGGCCCGCTGGCCGCACCGGCGCCAGCGCACGGCCCTGTCTCTGCAGAAGCACACACACCTCGACCGACGTGCGTTTCCTCGAAACGACGGAGCCACCACAGTGCCTGCGGACGCACGCGACAGCACTCGCCGACTCCCGCACCGCACCGCTCCACACGCCAGGGCCGACTGCGCGGACACGCAGGCAGCCCCCCGAGGACACGCGCCTGGCCATTGGCCGCGCTGCAGGGCGGGCGGTGCCTGCTGCGTGGCTTAGAGCCCCCCGGGGCCAGGGAGAGGGCGGCGGCGCGGGGACGTCCGGCCGCCCTGCCTCAGGCATTGGGCCCCTGCCACCTGCCGACAGGGTCAGCGGGCGCCCCTTCCTCGCTGGCTGGCTTTTCACCTCGTCTTGGAGGCACCTTGGTGGACGGTGCCGACCGCGACGCCTTCGCGTGAGGCTCTGTCCAGACGCAGGGCCCCCTCCTTCTGGGTCACCCCCGGCCCTGCCCGAGGCGGCACTCCATCCCATGCTCAGGCTGCTGGCGGAGGGCTCATCCCGGGGACCTCGGGCCGCCCCTCGTCAGAGAACCATGCGCCCCGCCCTGTGTCCTGTCTGGGTCTTCGGGGTCCCCCTTGCCGTCCCGCTTCGTGCCCCCCGGGCCGTGCCAGGGCGTCACCGACATCAGGCCACCCGGCACGCTGTCCTCCTGGGTGGGTCCCGGACACTTTCGTCATGCCTGGACCAAGCGCTGGACGCAAGCTCCGGTGTTTGGGGACATTTCCAAGATCTTCACGGGGACAGAAATTCAGGTTTTGTCCTGGAGGCGTCTTGACGCCCAGACAGCTGACAGCGACTCAGACACGTCACGCTCCGTCCGACCTCCAGGAAGGCCACGGTCCCGCTGCCCCCCGCGGTGTCTGTAGTTCGTGGGCTCTGCCCGGCAGCGGTGGGACCGTGAACCACCCTCTCGGCACGGGTACACGGGGCACAGCTGCACGGTTGGAGGTCAAGGCCAGGGCTGTTGCAGCCACTCGCGTCCGGCATGCCTGGTGGCTAATCGCCCTGTAAGAACGGCCAGGGCGACTGGTGTCGCAGACCACGTGACCGCTTCCGGCTCGACGCTGCGGGCCTGGCCCCGCACCATGCAGGGCCCCACCTCACCCGCTTCCACACCGAAGGGCCCTCAGACGGCGAGCCGGACAGCACCAAGCGTGGCCACGTGACGCCTTCCTGCCCTGGGCGGCGAGCCGAGCCTCCAAAGTCGGGCGGGAGGGCACGAACGCACAGCCCCACCCCACGGTCCGCCGTGCTGCACGCGGAGCTGCCCCCTGACTGCTGGGCGCCTCGCTCCTCCTCCCGGACGTGCCCCGCCGCGGGGTCACGGGCGCCTCGCCCCGGCCGGCCAGGGCAGCTCGGCTCACCCCTCGCCCATCTCCCCCGCTGTGCACATCGCAGCCTCCCGTGCACGGGGTGGACACACGGCACTGCAGTGCCACGCTCGGGGGCCACTGGAAACAGCAGCATCACCAATGAGGCACGCAAAAACGCGAAAGCGTGGTGCTAGCTGGGCTGTGAAAAGGGCGGCGGCTCAGAGGCCGGCGCGCCTGACCCCGGCCTGGGAAGTGGGGGTGGGGGAAGGGGCGGACGCGCCCACCGCAGGACGCTCCCAGCTTCCCGCACTCTGCGGTCTGCAAGGACCTCCACAGCGCCACGCGCCTGGACGAAGGTCACGGAAGGTTCAGAGCAGATGCATTCACAAGTGCGAATGATAAGGATCAACCGCACTTAAAGCGCTGACCGCTTAGAGGTTCATTTGTGCGTGTCTGCGGGACTGGGAGGTCGTAAACGGAAGGCTGGTGGCGATCTCCCACGTCTCAATGACACATGGGGACGAGGGGCTGGCACTAGTGTGAGCCATTCTAGGCCCACGAGGACCCCAGACCCCAGCACCGATCAGCCGCAGACAGCTGGGAATGGGGGTTAAATCGGACCGATTATTTTTTATCCGCACATTATAAAATTCAGTACACAGCATTCACTTCAGCAATACTTACGGTCATTTTGGTTCGGGACGTCTGACAACCCTGATCTAGAAACACAAACAAATTTAAAATGAGACATATCACTTTGTTCAGCATTTTCTAAACCTATATTTCTTATTAACTTTATTAATTATTAAAAATAACTACTAAAGAAAATTTAAAAGCAATTTTCAGTAAAGATCATCACACCGGAGAGCTGAAATACAGAGCTAGACAAGTGGCACCCGCTCCATTCGTGCCGCGTCCCCCCGGGAGAGCACAGGCTGCTCGGGCGGCTCGGCCCTTAGACGGCGCCTGCGATGAAGCCCCGTCTCCCAAGGGCTCCGCGGTCCCTCCCCAGACGGCACACACCAGGCGGGTGGATTTCTCAGAAACTTTGTTATCATTTTGTTCAGCTTCTTGCCACCCCCTACTGGACTCTACTTCTTCAACCGGCGTTAGCTTTTTGAAGGAGAGCAGGGTGCGCAGCGGGACGCCCCTGGGGCCGCGCGCGGGGCGGGCGGCGGACGCACCGTACTGCAGGTTCTCGGGCCCCTTCTGCGTGGCCATGTTGGGCTCGTTCTGCTGGCAGTAGAAGCGCAGCAGGCAGTGCTGGTCGCAGAAGTGCTTCATCTCGCCGCGCCACTGCACGCGCTCCCGCAGCACGCCCTGGGACCGGCAGCAGTCGCAGCGAGCGGCCTGCGGGGAGGGGAACACACGTCAGACGCGGGGCTCCGCCCCGGCTCCGGGCTCCCCACGCGCCCATCAGCGGTCGCTGCCCGATGCGGCGGCTCGATGTTTGACACAGATAAACTTGTAACACAGGCCGTAAACACACAGTAAAACCCGCAGAAGTGGGGAAAAAGGCAGCCATTTCCTGCTTGTCAAGCTCCCTTTCTAGTGCTTACCGGAAGTCAGAGAGCAGCACCACGAAGAGCTCGTGAGCAGAAAGGGTGAACACCGGTCACCTAAACGATCTATTTCAACATTGAAAATTACGCCGAGAGCCGCGGGAGCGCCTGGGGCCGTCTCTGCAGCCGTGGGCGCTGAAAGCCCTGACTGGTGGCCAGATTTCCCAGGCTCAGCCGACGGCTCCTCACACATCATTTGAAAAATTTATACAAGGCCCGAATAATTGTGAAGGTCTTACATGAGAAAACCAGATGTTAACTCGAAGTACTTCTGTTTCTCAACATTTCATATAATAAATATGAAGAGCTTTAATAAGTACACTGATTTAATTTTAGTAAGAATTTTATGTTTTAGAATTGTTTCAATTAATTAAAAACCATTATATTTTAATACAAAACTTTGACCTACATCTAGGAAAACCATCGGCCCTAATTGGTCTATATATAATTTAATAGGCAAAGTAAAACTCACTAAAATTCATATGAAAAAGTTATACTTTATGATGGTGAATCAATAATCTAGCGACAGATATTTATTTTTTAGAGTCCCCATTTTCCCTAGATTTTGCCCTTCACTTTTTCTGAACATCTTGATCATTAAGTGGACCAAAAGACAAAAACAACTCATTCCAAACTGTTCTTTTCATAATTAAGGAATTTCATAATTTATGATCGAGTTAGACTAGAAATAAGTTACTAAAACTGCTGAAGTTACCCTTTGGTTTAACTCAGAAGTCCTGACGGGCAACAGTCAGTCAGTCTCTCACAGCTCATCTCGACCGCGACTGCAGCCCTCCTGCTCATTCTACCTTCCCCGGAGGTCCGCGCGGCGCACTGACTCCCACTGCACGTCTCAGCGGGTGTCCTGCGGATGACGACTACGTCAGGATCCCTAGTCGGGACCCCACACACGACTGTGTTGGTGAACGGGTCTCACATGACAGCGGAGCCCGAGGTGAGAACACGGGCTCTTTTTGTGGCTGGGTGTTTCTCCTGCTGGGTAGATGTTAAACCCACGAAGACCCGCAGTATGAGTGACTGTTAAGTGACACCAGCATCGTGTCTGTTGTCCGGACACTCGTGAGCTCGACTGCCATGCTGCTGGGGGCATCGCGTGGTGCGCGAGCGTGAGCACGTGCCATCGGCCAGGCCACGTTTACCCAGTGATGAAAGGTCCCCACGCAAAGCCCTCACCAGCCAAGGATCGCTCTTTCGAGTCACCGTTAAAGGCCCAGAGGAGACACAGGAAGGAACTGGAAGCTTAACATTCTGCTTGCTGAGCCCGAACAGTGCGAGAACAGGGCGAAGCGCGGCCACAGTCAACCGCCTCGCCTCCCGGCAGCCCGGTGACCTGAGACGTCAGAGTCGGCACCTCACTCCGACTCCCCACTGTCCTCACAAACTAGGGTCCGAATCGGAGCGCTGGCCTGTCCGGCGCCGACCGCCCGGCCGAAGCCTGGGCCTCGCACGCCGTGGAGAGCAGGGCGGAGGGGCCCTCGCCCGGGGAGGCGCCTGCGACGCGGCGTCGCGTCGTGCCCTTCGAATATGTCACTATTTTATTTGTCAACCGTACCTCAGCAGAGCTGGGGAAAGGTGCTCAGACACGCGTCCTCTGAGTTCGTGCATTTTACTACAAATTATAAAATACGACACTTGGGTCATAAAAAAAACACAGCAGTACGCTGAGCTATAAAGACGAGAGAAAGGCCAGACGAGTGACCACGGACAAACAGAACCCCAACGGAGGCAAACGCGCCCCACGCAGCTCCTGAACCGAGTCGAGCTGCGTGACACTTAGCGGAACCGCTCCGTGCGCGCCGGACCCTCAGCCCGCGGTGACGCTGCCGTCCTCACGATGACGGAGGAGGCCGGGGACACGGGACTCGGGCCGTTCCACCCGAGGAACCGAACAACGAAGCCACCTCAGCGCGTTGCTGGTTACGGGCGTTTGGGTCTCATAGCAACGACTGCTCCTTTCTTCCAGAAGGTTCAAAATGAATGGAGATGATGTCTCTCTATCAGGACGACAAGGCGCAAGACCGATGCCGATTTGCAGACGGCAACAAACGCGTGTATTGTCGGGGGATGAAAGAATCGTCTCCGAACTCGACACTGACGCCTCGTCTGACGCCGTAGGCAGCTCGTCCGACGCGCACCTGTCTCCCGGCCGGCCGCTGTCCTTTCGCGGCCACGCACCCAGCCGGGGGTGTTTGGAATCGAGCTACAAGCAGTACGGCCGACTCGGGGGCTTCGCCGTTGCCCGCCCGCCACGCCTCGCCAGCACCCCCTGACCGCAGAGGCCCCGGAAGCCTACGGCCACCCCGGCGCCAAACTGCTCAGCTCGAGAGCCACAGGCCTCTGGCCAAAAACACAATGCTGGTACCCACTGAGTGGTTTTCCTCTGACTGTGGAAAATCGGGGATTAGAAGATGTTTTTTGGGGGGAAAAAACAGTCACTGATTCAAACCATCCAAATTCAAACACCGTAATCCGACCTCTCCATTAACACAGGACTCTCTTCTCCAGTCACCGACCAGAGGTCATCCAGCCCATACTGACGCCCACGCCTCATGCTGCTTGGACGACTTCAGCTTCTCGTTTCGGGCAGATGCACACACGTCCTTGTCCCTCTCCCTTCCACCTGCTCCCATCACACCAAGCACACCGAACTCCGAACATAAACGAAACGGGATTTTACAGTCACTTTAAAAAGCAGTGCTTTATGACTCCCCAATGTAACGTTTCTGAGTACAAAAGAGTGACTCATTTTTTTCTTTAATGCAGTGATAAAAGAGTAGGTGACTGGGTACTATGCAAAGCGTTAAGTGACAGGAATTATTCATTTATGCAAAAGCACATTTTTAAAGCAAGAATATTAGATATTCCTTTTCTAAATTAATTTCAAAAACAAAGAATGTTTCTGAAAAAAATCAATTATTTCTAACAGTTAAGACAAAAAAATGTAAAAATCCACTAACATTTTTCATTCTGCCCACCATTATACAAAAGCTAAGACCGACTAAGACGTTAAGTGTTCACCTGATTAAGGCCCATCAGACCCCACAGGACCTCTAGGCTAAAGAGCTTAATCTTGTCACCCGCCCACTGCTAGTTTGTAAAACAAAGCAAAACCTATGTAAAAAAGCTATAATCTGAAGTAAAGTTTAAGAAAGGCTTACTGGTTCTCTTAAAAAGTACTGTGTAGTATTCTTGGCAGTGGGCCTTCTGTGTTATTGTCACTGTGTGTCAAACACCTCGCTATTACTTGATTATAATACTAAGTCCTTTTTTTCTCTAAAACTTTAAACCTACACAGGTCAAAAGAACTATCCTCCCACCTGGGTTCATATTATGCCTGGAAACATTTATTTTGAGGAAAAGTAAAATCTACTTTCTTCTAAAGAGTAATCTGGGTGAAGAAAACACATCGACTTTATTGCCAGCATATTTTGGTTGCATGATTCAACAGGTTTTGTATTCCGACTTAGAAGAGACAGTATTTAATAAATCACTATTTAAAAACCAAAAAAGCAAAACACATCATTTAAAATGTCACGCTAGTAAAAAAAAAAAAAAAAAAAAAAAAAAAAAAAAAGCGGAACTTTTAAAAGTGTAATAGTAAATGGTTAAAGTAAATGAAAACGTCCAGGGACGGGGGGAGGGGGGGATGCCCTGGGTGCCCCCAGGGGGAGGCCGCAGGCGCTCGAGAGGAAGGCGCGCTGACAGCTGGACTGGCCACTCACTTTCAGAGATTCCTTGAGGCACTTTCCTGGGGGGATCGTTTTTCTCATCAAAGTTGGATTGACTAGGAATGGTCATGTTTTTAATAGACTAAAATCTAAGTTTCTGAGTTCTTAAAAGTAAAAAAAGTGGAAGGGGGCAAAGGGTCAAAAACATCACAGCTCGGTAGGTGCTCGGGAGGGACTCCAGGTGGCGTGAGCAGGAGGCACAGGGGTCACAGGGGTCACAGGCATCCCCGTTCCCGTTCTCTGTTCCCGTTCTCCGGGGACCCGACAGCCGCAGGGGGAGTCGGACCTCCCGCTGGCTTCACAGACCGCCACCAGGTGACCACACGCTCTTCCCCCTCGCGCCTCAGATCAGGACGGCACGTGGTCAGCTGTCGTGCGTGTTACAGAAAAACATGCTGGGTATGTAACAGAATCAGGAAGAATAAGGGAAATGCATTTACTGTGCAGAACGGTGACGGGGAAGCATAACTGCTTATTTCAGTAACGTTCTTCCACATTCCAAAGTACACCACCTCACGAAGCTCCACCACTGAACACTGTACATAAAAAAAACACTAGATACAATTATCCTTTAAAATAAACAGCAAAATGGAACAAATCCAACATCTAAAATAGTGTGGTCTTTAGCTAAAGAATACTTCTTTGCTTCTTGGAAAAAAAAAAAGAAATCAAAAGATTTCTCTGTTTTAATATTAAAAAAAAAAAAAAAATAAAAACAAAAACAAAAAACAGGAGGAATTCATTCAAAGAAGCCAGAGGAATAAATTCAATGTGCGAGAACAAAAACAAAATCCTCCAAGAAAGATTTTAAAAAATTAAAAGTTTTGGACTCAGAATTACAAAATTAAACAGAATTTTACATAATAATATAATGATGAGAAAATCGTTATCACATGGCAACAATTCTGTCTCAATAAAATATGAAAAAGGTAATGGATAGTATGAATAAAATGGAATTTCCATATCTGTAACCACTAAATACTTTGACTATGTGACATTTTCAAAAATAAAACCTCCACAACAATGGAGAAAAAGATGTATTTGTGTGTGCCAAACTAAAATTGAGCATTTAAAGCCATTAAAGTAACACTCTCTGAGTGACTTCTCAAAGTTGCTACTGTCTATAATAAGACACTGATTTAGACGAAAAAGAATGCATGTCAGAGGACGGCAGTATGTTTGTCTCATGCATTTTTAAAATTTGAACCTGAATGCTAATTAAGTCAGCCACGAACAACAGTAAAATGATGATGTGACTTAAAAAGTGCACCCAAACTCAGCCTCAACAACCTCCGACAACTTGGAAAGTATCTTCCTCTCCTTATTTAAAAAAGTTAGTTCATTTTCAGCTATAGATACTCAAGAATTTCCCCAGGAATTCTTGCAAGTCTCTTCAGCAGTGTCATTTCAACACAAGTCACTCTCACTAAGTGAACACAATGCCGCCCTGCGCATCTCGACCACTTTGCTAGCGTGGCGTTAGCAGTGGTTCACAGTGCGAGGTCAGGCCGGCGTCCGCCCTCACGCCCTGCGGGATCGCCCGCACAGGCACCCCGCACGGACACCCTCGCACGGACGCCCCGCACGGGCACCCGCACACGCTCGGCTGCACGCCACGGACCAGGCTGGTGTCTTATCCTGGGTGACATCTATCTGCCTGACCGAAGCCCAAACTCCCACACATGCTCTTATCCAGAGAGAAACCAACCCAATGGACAAAACAGGCTTATCTTAACTTTCTTAGACGTAGATTTTAATCTCACACACATTCCAGTTATTTATAGTTTCAAATGAGGTGCTTTTGGTCTCAATCGATCTATATTGTGTCTTTTCAATTTGAAACTCTCCCAGGATCACAATTAAAAAGGCAAAAAAGAACAAAGTGTTTTATAACACATCCTAAGCATCCAAAACCATTACCTGCTGAAGTTCAGCTCTGATTGGTCATCAGAAACATTTCCATTTAGGGACATGAAGACACGGTAAGTTTCAGAGACAGCACCCACTCTGCTAAGCGGCACCGCTGAACGCACAGGTGCGGCCTCGCTCTGGGGAGCACCCGAGCCAGGAGCGCACTTGCCTTGTAGTACCAGTCCTGGAACTTGCGGCAGCAGTCCTCGCCGCAGAAGTCCCGCACCACGCCGTCCAGCTCCTTGGTCGCCCCCTTCTTGCACAGCTGCGAGCAGTAGTTGCAGGTGACGCACCTCAGCCCCAGACGCCTGGCGAAGTCCTGTTTGTACAAGAGTTTGCAGCCTGGAAAAGACGAGGTTTTAAGAGTGAAACAAACAACATGTCAAAAAACTCGCTGCTTCTGCCGGAAGAGCTGACGGCTGGCAGAGCGCTAGCTTCGGAACGTGCCCGTGACCGCACACACCACGCCCTCCGCGCTCCGATCAGACCTGCCCATCGAAGCCGACCCGTAAAACCAAACGGGACGTGCGGCGCTGCATTAGGTATCACGTGGGTTCCGACGCCTCCTGTCCCCAGACATCCACACCCAGTAGCGTCTCAGAGCTACCTTGCTTTACTTCAACAGAACCTTGCTCGAGTATCACAAACACACCCAGCAGGCGTTTTGCTACTGGCGCAGTGCTGAGGGGCACTACATTCAGCCACACGGGCACTCCGCTGGGCTCTCGCTTTGTCCCGGTCAGCCCCCACGGGCCTGCACAGAAGGGAAGCCGGTTTCACACCTTGTGCAGAGAACACACTCTGTTATCCTCCTCCTTCAGTGAACTGCTTCCTTCACCCACGGTGCACACGCACGACTGAGCTCACACGCTGCCCACACTCCACCCGTGCTGGCCGTGGCGGGACGAGCTTCCTGCCCGTCCGCTGACCCCGCCCGTCCGGGGACGCAGGGCTGGGCGCCATGCCATCCCCACACTCTGCCTCGTCAAGCCGGTTTCCAGCGGTCCCGCCCACTGGTGAACTTGAACTGCAATTGTGACCATATAATTCACTTGACAAATAGTTATGTTTATATAATTTATTTGGCAATTAATCCATGACTGTGAACCATATTTTAAAACATTTTTAATATTTTACCTTTATTAGCTTTCCTTTTCTAACTAGATTTTGATGGTAGTACCAGGTGTTATATGTTTTTTAGTTCTGACAGTTTCCAGCAGAGAACTAGGTGCATTTAGAGAAAGTACAAAATACACTATTAAACAGGAAAAAGACACACATCCTTTTTAACCTTCTACTGCTCATCTAAAGTTATAAATAAATACCTCTGACTTAAATTACGTTCTTAAACATTAATTACCTATTTGCTGCTACTTGTCTGTTCGTTTTAGTAAAATCCACGTGGTGCCAGGTCACGACATGGATGTTAGCTCAGCGGTCCCCAGCCTTGGTGGCCCCAGGGACCGGGGCTCCTACAAGACTCAAACACCTGAGGACCTGAGGCGGAGCTGAGGCAGTGATGCTGGCGCCGGGCGCGGCGGCAAACACAGACGGAGCTCCGCTCCCCCGCCCGCCACTCACGTCCTGTGCGGCCTGGTTCCGAACAGGCCATGGACCAGTACTGTCTACAGCCCGGGGATCGAGGACCCCTGTTTAGCCAGCAACACCCACACATTCAGACCTAGGAATCACTACAAACGTCACTGCACGAAACTGCAGGTGTAAGAAAAGATAAACTCAAACAATCTTTCCAATGAAACACGGGTCACTTTCCATTATGACTGACATCTTAACGGGAAACGTGGTTACCTTTCGCCCCAGGTAAAACATGCCGGCCACACCCACGAGGAGGAGGGCCCTGGTTTAGACGCGGCGCCCCCTGCACGAGGGCTCCGCGTGGAGTGTGCGGGGCACCCCCAGGCCCTGGGGCGCGGGCCTGTCACCCAGGGCCACTGCCACTCCCTCCTGCTGGCATCTAACGCCCTTTTACCTGCCAGTGACTAACAGCAGAAACCCACAGAGAAAGCGGATCCAGGACAAAAACACTGACTAGACGAGGCCGGCAGACTGGACGGCGGGAGTCCTGGGCGCGGGACGCGGAGAGTGCAGGCGGAGGGAGCCGGCTCGGGGCAAGCGCGGGGCTCTGGGGGCGGGGGGGACGCAGCCGCAGCCGCGCTCCGGGCCCCGCCGCCGGGTGAGGGCCGGGCCCGGAGCCCACTGCCAGTCTGCCGCCCGGCGCCAACACGAGGAAAACGGCGTGGACGGGAACGGAGTGCGCTCCCCGGAATCCCAGCTGGAAACCGGAGCGCGCTCTGCGCTACGCGACGCCGCGTGCGGCTGCTTTGGGCCCGCGGGACCCGCGGGGCAGCCAAGGGCGCCCGGGGAGCGCTTCGGCCCACACCCAGCGTCGGGGCCCGTGTGCTCGCTGACCCAATGACATGGGCCCACTTTGCGGGGTGGGGGGGTGAGGGGTTGGGGGGGCTCTGCCGGCTGAGCGAGCGGGTGGGCACGAAGGCGCCTTCACCTTCCCTGCCCGGCCACGCCTGGGCGGGGCGCGCGCACTTGCCTTCGCTGCAGAACGGCCTCTTGGCGCCGGACACGCTCACGGCCTCGTGCAGGGTCTTCTCCTCCTGGCAGTACTCGCAGTAGGCCACGATGCAGTGCAGCTTCTTGTAGTCGTCGGCGCACGCCCGGCTGCAGAACTGGTGCACCTTGCTCTGAAGGCAAAGGGAGCGCGTGAGCGGCGGGAGCCAGCCCCGACGGCACGCCGCCGCCTTCGCCTCCCCCACGTCACCATCCCTGCGGCTACGTGTCCCACAGACGAGACGCCGAGCCTGCGAACTCACGGCCCCACCGAGCTCCGGGGCACTCCGTCCACGGGGCCCCAGCGACAGGGGTGGCGGGCCAGGGAGGGAGCCGCGACGTTTGGGGATCGTGACAGTTTCCCTTCTTCGCAGGGTACGGTCAGGTAGGCGGGGACTCCACGCCCGCCACCCGCGCCCCGGGGAGCACCACCTGGAGCCGGCAGGGGCCCTGCACAGCTGTGGACGGCGGGGTCCCCTGAAGAGAGGCCAGGCAATCGCTCGGTCCTCCCGGCCCCAGAAGGAGCAGGGACACCCGTCACACATGCAGCCGGGCAGCACGGGTCTAAGCCAGCCTGACAGGAGCCCAGACAGCCAGGGACCACGGTAAGGAAGGTGGGGGGCCGCGAAGCAGCTCGCGGGGCGGCGCAGTCCCGGTGCAAAGGGGCCCCACGGACACACGGCCCTGGGCGGGAAAGCCACAGTGAAGCTGCCACCGTGACCCCGAGTGAGACACACGGGGCGCCCGCTCGGTCCCGGGGACAGGCTTGGCTCCCGCTCCGTCCCAGCACCCGCCCCCACGTGGCTGGCGTGCAGGTGGCGGAGGGCCCGCCCCGCCCACCATGTCGCCAGCGCGCAGTCCGTGCGGGCCTCCGTCTCTGAGGGGACGCCGCTCGGCATGCTGCTCGGGGTGTCTGCCCCCCACCCCGCTCCTCTACTGCTCACATCCGGGCCTGCAACCATTTTCCTACTATGACTCACCAGAGGGTCTCAGTCACCACTGGGCGCTGGTGACCAAGGACGACCAGCCCGAAGGTTCTCGAAACCGCACCAAAAGCAACTACAGAGCTTTCTAGGGACTCGAGTGCAAACACAATGAAATTCCCGACTTCTAACGTCCTTCAGAGACCGTACCGGCCACCTTCCGCCCAACACCTGCCGGACCCTCGGGTGCGGGCGGGCCACGGCCGCCTGGGCCCTCACGGCAGGTGCGAGGGCGGCCGCGGACGAACGCTGCTCAAGACGGCACCGCGCGGCTGCGGCCACCGTGGCACCTGCTCGCCCACCTCGCACTGCCCGGCAAAAAGCAAATTAGTGAACTGGTGAGGGCAGGAGTCGTGAGGAAGGGAGCCCAAATTCGTATTAGAATCCCGTAAGGGACAGCACAGGACATACAGTCACTAGCATCGTTATAACCGCGTACGGTGTCAGGTGGGGACCAGACTGGGCAGAGGGATCGCTCTGTAAGGTACAGAAACGTGTAAGCACCGTGCTGTGCACCTGAAACTATTTTTAAATAGCACGGAATGTTAACTGTAATTGAAGAAATTTTAAATGAGGATTTTTAAAGTTAAAACACAATTATAAAACGTTACATGACGACACAGTAACTGACTCCCAGATTCTGCCTCACAGGCAGCAGGCAACACAGCACACTGGAGTTCACAGAAAGCATTCGTAAGGACAGCGGGGAACGGGGAAACTCTGCGGACGGGGCTCCAGGTACACGCTACAGAGTGACGCTGCGCACACTGTCGTGAGCGTAACGTACGGCGACTGTGACTTCGGTGACTCTACTCTACCCAGAAAGGAACGGATCCTCTGTTAGCGCCGCTGCCGCACAGGTAAACGGCCGTCACGAAGCCTGAGCAGCGGCCCCTCGTCCGCTCAGAGAGCGAGTCCCGGCTGGACACGCCACGGTCACCCCACCAGACGCCGCTCGCCGCGCCCCACAACACGACCAAGCGGCACTTGCCTCCCACTCCAGGATTTCCGGCTTCGAGCAGAAGGAGTTTTTGCAGTAGCTGCACTTCAGCTGGACGTCGCTGGGAGGCGCGCACGGGCCGTTGGGAGCCGACTGCACGCTCAGCGCCTGGGACAGAGCGAAGGGCAGAGCTGAAGCCCGGCGGGGCTCAGGGTCGTTATTTGCGACCAATGTCAAGTAGCAACTACATCCAGAAAGAGAGTACGCATTTTGCTTCGATATTTATTCACATAAAACTGCATTTCTGAATTTTGTCTTAAGAAAGTATGCTAGTATACTGTGAAGCTGAAATTCATTTTTTACTATAAGACTACTACTAGTCTTAAAATTTATGAAAAAGAAAAAAAAAACCATACCAATTGTGATTTTTTTCTTTAAGAAAATGTCAGCAAAACTAGTGAGGCTGTTTGCCCTGGTCTTGAACTAGCAAATGAGCGTGGTCAGCGCCCAGCGCGCAGCCTCTCCAAGTCCGTCAGGGAAAATGCCTGTGTGACTTTTTAAAACTGACCGTTTCTTACACAAAGTTGGGGGGAAAGATTTATAAACTAGTGCTGACACCAGGAATTTACTTTAATTTTATTACATTTTTAGAAGTTAAAACAATTTACAGAATATAAAAAGATAGAAGCATATACGAGCTTTAAAAGTTTTGCTCTAATCTGAGTAGGTGAGTACATTACTGATATTTAATTTTCATTCTTTAATCCACATCACACAACATTCTGAATGTATTAATTTTTTCACCGTGGCCGTGGAAGGAGGAAAAACACCTTTTATCATTGTTTAAAGCTCTGCACAGGTTGTTCAACACACAAAAAAATAAAACCTGCAGATTTAGGGCAGTGCCTATTGAGTAAATGTTTTTTAAATAAAAACCACCAACACGACCTTTAGTATTTCCCCCCCAAAATTAAAGTCCATTATATTTCAAAACAAATGAAAGCCATCCTATCTATTATCTTACTCCGAAACGGAGAAACATCTCATGAAGACATAGTTTTAAATCTATAGTTTGCTTTAAGATAAAGAAAGAGTAAGGGAAAATGCTGCTTTTCTGTCCGTCAGCCCTGCGTGACTTCCCAGAGTCGTAAAGTGACGAGGTGCGGACAGACTGAAGGGGGCGCACGCCGCAGGGCCAAGACTCTACCTTCAGCGTTTCTTTAAAACACACAAATGGCCTCATCAAAACCATGGACGATGCATGTTGCAATCATAAGAGAAAAGAAGTTAATATTTTCTCAATTAACATTTCATCTACCCAACATCGAAAAGGAGTGGAGGTATAACCTGACCGGCAGCGTGCCCAAGACGCCGCCCTCCGCGCATCTGATCAATCCTCGTTCATCTCTAGTCCGAAGCGACGTCTACCACTCCGAGGACAGAGCAATGGCCACGATCCCAGCTCCCAAAGCAAAAGGCTTGTCCTCACTGTGGTCTGTCACCTAAGCTCAGCCGAGGATGTAACTACTAACGAAAATGATTCAGCCGATTTCAAGACCACCTAAGCTTAAATGCTAATGACTGTCGGAGTCACAATTACATACCTGAGACGACTTTTCAGTCTAAATAAACTCGCACAGGGGGCGGTGCCTGCAGCACAGAGCTGCTGGGCAGGTGAGCTCGCGAGCGCGGCCCGCACGCGCGTCGGAGCTTTTGCGCAGTACCCTGAAACGCTCACCCACGCACCGCGTCACCACGCCAAGTCCCCTCTAACTGTCCCCCCTAGCGGTCAACGGGCTTAAGTCTGAACATGTCCAGTACTGCTATCTTCTGAGACTATCCATGTGCCAGCTTTGAAGACCTACGTCACCTACCAAGTGAAAAATGTCTCCCTGGAACTGATCCTGTATTAAATTAGGGCGTACTACAGCCCCGTCCCCGTCAGTGGGCTTGTTTCTGTTACACGAAGACAGCACTTCTGCCTCCCACCTCCAGGCTGAACACACCTGCACCCTCCGCAAAACAATTCCTTTAAGAGGCACACAATGTCATTCACACCATCTATTAAGAAAGTGCTGCACATCAGGCACTGAACTCAGCTGTATTTATTTTCCTTCTGCGTCTAGATCACAAACACAGCAGAAGGCCAATGAGAGCGTCCGAGCTGAGGAGAGCCGCTGCAGCTGCGTCTCCTGCGACCCTACACCTCTGCCCCAATCTGACCCTTGACAAACTACACACAAGCACCGAAGTAAAGATAAAGCATAGAACGCTGTGCATTTTCTGTGTACATTTTATTACTGGAGGTGGGGGTTAAACAAAATAAGTAACCAACCTGAAATTTAGCCACGCAACTGGAATTGCAAAAGTTATACAGTTTTCCATCGGGCATTGTGGCTTGATACTGAGGTAAAGAGTTTCGCTTACAAAAATGGCAAATAATTCCCAAACCTAGGAGAGAAGAGATACAGATCTGATTTGTCTATGAAGTGATGAGTCTTTTAAAAGTATTTTAATTGATCTAAGAAAAGTTTCTTAATAGAACCTTCTGTAAACTACCCTTTTATCAATTTCCAAGATTATTTACACCTTAAAAAATACTGTCACAAGAGTCTGATATTATGTCTCTAAAACGCACACAGATACATGAGACGATCTCTATTTAATCACGTGTAGATGAAAACCCATGTTAGCTAAGAAGACAGATGTGGATAGAACTCTAAAAGAAATATGAAACGATCCAAACCATTAAAAGTGTTCGGTGAGGGAGTCTGCCATGCAGCTAAAACAAGCATTGCGACCCAGGCAGAGGGGAGGGTGGCGGGCACCGGGGCCCTGGGCCCCGCCGCCCACCCCGCCTGCCCCGGACTCACTCTGCGAGCGTGCGCACTTGGTCTTGTGGCTGTTCATGCAGGCCGTGGAGCAGTATGGCTCCATGTACCCGTTGGGGCCGATGCACTGAGTCATGTCGAAAAACCTGCACTGCGTTCGGCAGCCGGTACAGGTGGTCAGTTTTCCGTATTTCTAAAATTCGAAACAGAAAAAGATAATTAAGAGAACCACAGTTTAACTGGAAAAAAAATACCGTATTTTTCATGACGCCTTTTCTCTCTGCAAAACAATTCTGTTAATCTGGACTCGGGCTTAGGGAGCCAGGTCCCCACGGGGTCGCAGGCTGTTCTGAGCGATGCGGCTAGATGAGGTTAGAACAAGAGAGACGATCTCGGCTAGGTCGCCTTCAAAAACTGTTCCCTCTGCTAATTTAGTTTGTTTGACCAAATCCCTACACATAGGTAAGTAAAAACTGAAAACTGCAACTCCCCCAAAGTCACAGGGACAGGAGAGAACATGTTCTCCTGAGGCCTGTGTAACGATTTCAATTTTATACTGGGGAAAAGATCAAAGTAAACACATCGATGAAATAATGGAAGATAAAAGAATGTTGACAATCCGACACCACCACACAAGTCACGAACCCTCGCCCCGCCCCGCGTCACAGGATCGCGGACACGAACAGCCGCCCACGGGCCGTGCGTGCACGAGACCTGCACGCAGCAGCCTCCGCAGAACTGCTCCACCAACGGCCCAGCGAGTGGAGTCTCCCTGTCCAATCCGATCTTGCATTAGATTTTTAAAAATTTATGAGAAACATCCTTCAGGTTGAAATGATTTTATGGGCAGAATGGTTAATATCAAGTTTTAAAACGTGCCAACAAAAAGCAGACCAGTTGAATTGGGTCAAGAAAACAAGGAGCTAAGCAACTGGTCACACGGACAAATACTTTTATCTAAAGAGAATGAGGAAGCGCTATCAGAAAAACAGAATCGTTAATACCAAAAATATTTTAACACAGCTGCTTTTATTGCGACCACAACTTCAAAAAACAAAAGGATTCACTTAATGGAAGAATATTAATTAGCCAAAAAAAAAAAAAGGCCGTGCCACATTCTCTGCCTCACAGGTGAATAATGGGGACAACCACATTCAAATTTAATGCGCCCTGTGAACATGCACTATGTGACTTAAAGAAATAAAATTAAATGGAACAAATTCATGACTAAGGCAGCCCCCATTCAGGCACGGAAAAAAACAGACCCACTTACGAATTTGGTGCAAAAGAATGAGGCAGACCTGATGGACACGAGGTGCTGGTAGGGTTAAACGTCAATGTAATGGGAGTTTATGAAAAACTGGCTCATTTTCAGTCTACTCATCAGAAAACGGTGCCTTACATTCTAATTCTAACCCATTCCAGAGGAATATCAAAACTGACCATCACATGATTTTACACGTTGCTATTACTTTTCCTTTTATGTGGAAGTAACACGTTTATTTCATTCAGTACATCTGACTACGCAGCGGACAAGCTGAGCAGGTGCTCGAGGCAGACAGGTTCAGTGGTCTCGCTGCTGCACAGCTAACCTAGGACAGGGGCAGCAGGACTTGGCCAGCACCGAGGCTGCTTGCCTGTCACATTCAAGCACGACTTTAACTTGACTGGTCCGCGGCACTGCAAAGGAAAAAATCACCTTTACATTCATTCGCATCGAACTGAAATGTGGCATTCTCTTCCATTCTGATTGTAAGCAACAAACCATGTGAGCTTTAGCAGAACCTGTGACTTCGTTCAAAAAAAAAAAGCAAAAAAAAAAAAAAAACCCCAGCTGCTTACACCGTACTGGGTGCAGCGCGCCGCATCATCGTGCTTCACATGACTTCAGAAAACACTGCCGTCTCTAACCGTGCTACCTCATTACCCAGCGCACTCGCAAAGCGCGTACATGACGCCTGAAAATCTTTAAACGGCCTGATGATATTAACCGACTGTGCCGTAGGCACGGACGCCACGTCTCATGCATTCAGTGCCTTTGAGAGCGGGCGCGGCTGAGGCTGTGGACACTGGAGACGGTGAAGGCCCTGGTCAGGCAGAGGTGAGGAGCGTCCACAACATGGTGCAGGCTAATGCTTACGGTGAGCGAAGATTAAGAGATACATTCAAGTGAAACTTGCACTTCGTTTATTCAATAAAACCCTAAAAGTAGCTCTTTATGGCGCAGAGAAAAAGTCTAAAAAATGTACACACCACCTAATGTTTCTTTTCTTCATTATTGCATAGTTTATCATTTTTCTTTCAACACACATCTACTATTTCTAATTACAAATTTTTTCTAACTGACCGTGGATGCCAAAAATAGTGCGTAAGAAGTCTGCTGAGCACCAGGATGTTTACTTAGTATAATATATACCCCCAAAACATAATAAATACAGAAGGAAATGTAGCAAGGGTCCCTGGGGCGCCCTGACAGCCACCTCTGTAACAAGCAACCGGGTGAACACGCGGTCCTGGGGCTGACGCAGAGGGAGGCACTGCGCGGGCAGCGGTCCTTGCGAGGGCGTCAGAGCCGACAGGTGCCGCTCGGCCCGAGGCTGGGAGAGCAGCCTAAGCCCAGCAGCGTCCCTGGGGACTCAGACGGGTCAGGCCTGGGAGATAAGGAGGGCAGGGGCTCCCGATTAGAGGATTAGAGCGGCCAGGAGCCAGCCCCGCCCGATGGAGACGAGACTGGCTTCCACCCCAGTCTTTAGCAATGACAAAGGGCAGGAAACAAAGACTGTTCAACAGTGCACAAGACAACCTGTCATATAAAAATAAAAGAATTGAGCTGTAGAAACAGATCTGGAAGTGACAGATACGAAAACAGCAGGTAAAGATACTGGAAGAGCCACGACAACACGGTCCAGAAGTCAGCAGAAGAGGTCGGGACACAACGGGACAAGGAACGGACAACAGGTGACTCGGGTCAGACTCCAGAGAAGACACAGACAAGATCCGAGGCGAAAACACGCTGCATCTAATCTCATTAGGTTTACTTGACTAGAAAAGGTTAGTAAAATTAAAGATAGAACAACAGAAACTCTCGAAATGAAACAGAGGAAAAAGAGACTAAGGAAAGACCAAAGTAAGTAATAGAGCCACAGCGATCACAGGACCCCGGCCGGAAGTCTAAGGTGCCTGGACCTGGGGTCTCCAAAGAAGAGAGGGAAGAAGAAAAAGTCGTCGGTGGCACGATGGCCTGCGACCCCGGGTGCCACGGCGTGTCCCCTCTGCGAGGGACGTCGGCAGGCGGATCGAGCAGGCTGCGGCTCGCTCGGCCCGCAGCACCGCGTCATACGTGGACACCTGCGGGGGTCGCAGGCCACGGCCACACCGCCCCGGCGGGCGCGCTCACTACGCACGCGCCGCTTCATTCACCTGCATTAACGGGAATGTAGATCTGGAAACGCTTTTGAAGAAAGGGGTTTTGTTTTGTTTATCTTTCAAGTAAGCACCAAAGAAAGGGACTCTTATTTTTAAATTGAATTTATTGGGGTGACACTGGTTAATAAGGAGACTTTTATAACCTATAATTAATTGAGTGCCCACTGTGGACAAGGCAGTGTGTACTAAAAAATTATATCTGCAAACAACTTTTTAACACTATAAAAAATTTAGTAAAATTTACTGAAAGAGAAAGTTTGTGTATATCTTAGGCATAAAGTAAGAAAACAATCATCTGATATATTTTAAGTTCATAAATTTCAGTAAGACAGGCATGCCTCACTTTATTATGATTCATAGATATTGAGCTTTTTACAAACTGAAGACCCTCTACCAACAAAAAGATCACTGAAGGCTGCAGTGACTAGCATGTTCGGCAAGAGAGTGTTTTTTAATTAGGGGAGGCACACTGTTTTTAGACACAACGCTATTGCGCACTCAACAGACCACAGCCAGTGTACCGTGAGTGACTGGTTTCTGCACTGGGGAGCCAAAGGACTCCTGAGACGCAGTGCGCCACAACCCCCGCTTCCCGGCAGCGGCGTGGACCTGCGTCCGAGGTACTCAGGCGGGACCCAGCGCACCAGCAGCGGCCCGCGAAACGGGGGGCCTGGGCCCCAGCTGCGCTCCTGCTTACCTCGGGCTGCATTAAGAAAGAGTCCTGCGTGTGATCGCGAACCTCCTTCCGGGAGCTTGGGTGGCTACCTACCTAAAAAAGATTTTCAGATGCTTTACAAAACATATCAAGAAAGGCTGCGAGATCGAAAGGCAAATACGCAATTTGTAAAAGTTGACTCTTAATTACAAACTCATTCTGACTTTTAAAAAAGTCTATCTGTCCTGTCCCCAGTGCCACTGTTGGAGTTAGAGAATTATCAAATAACTTTAATTATCCTACAGAAAACCTCATTTAAAAATAAAACAATACAGATAGGGCAAGGAATTAAAAATACACCCTTAGATTTAACTCACCTATACCTAGAACTTATAAAACATCACATATCTCTTAGATGACAATTTAGATGACAATGTATCCTAATATCTT
Source organism: Rousettus aegyptiacus (assembly GCF_014176215.1). Lineage (NCBI taxonomy): Eukaryota > Metazoa > Chordata > Mammalia > Chiroptera > Pteropodidae > Rousettus > Rousettus aegyptiacus. Next base: position 1,021,076 of record NW_023416286.1, read on the forward strand.
ATCAAAGTCTATTCGTACTTATAATGATGTCTCAAAGCATTCTAAATTAAGTGACTTGAGGTTACACAGTACAATTTCAGCATCTGCGAAGGGGCCGTTTTGGGAGCTCGTCTTAAAGGACATATGACAGCACCCAGCACACATACGTTCACACACTTGCTCCTTGCAGAAAGCACCCTGCTTCCCCTGAAAGACGAAACGCTATGCCAGAAAACGAGAAGTGACCGAAAGACAAGTGTTAAGGACTGTGGAATCCACGGGCAGGATCTAGGTTATTAATTTCTTATATCGGTATACTCCAGAAACTGAGCAATGGGGACACAGTTCAATGTCAGAGACAAAGGTCGAAAAGGCATGGGGGGGGGGGTGGGGGACAGGGACAAGAACAGGTCACCTCACAATTTGAGTTCCCAGGCCCCAGAGAAAGGGGACGGTGACCAGAGCGGCCATGTGGCATCTCAGGTGTGCCCCAGGGACGACCCACACACGGCTTCTCGCTTCCCCACTGACAACTCAGGACCACCCAGTATGTGAATTATAAAACGTGAAAATACTGTAAAAACGGAAGATGAAACTTTTAAAATAATTTTTATTTTATGAAAGAGCGAGGACTGTGTCTGATCCCCACCAGAGTGGAAGCCTTTGGCGTCAGTGGGGGACATGGCGAGCAGTGAGGAGGGCCCCCCAAAGCCTCGGAGAACCAGACCTCCTATGCCCCCCACGCAATAACGAGGGCTCCTCCCTCCCCCCCCGCCCCGCCCAGTGCCACCGGAGGCCAGAGAGGGCCTGGACTCTACTGCCACTTGGCAGCGGGGAGGTGGCACCTCTCTTTTCCTGCGGAGCAGTGTCACGTAAAGCCAGCTGAAGCCCGAGGTTTAAATAGGGTCCAGAGTATCATGACCCCCAAAATGTCCAGGCCGCCATAAAAAATCACTTATCTTACCAAAACCCAGGAAAACACAGATTTAAATGGCGAGAGAATCGACAGATGCTAACCCTGAAAGTACAGACACGTGAGAATTGAGAGATTTTTTTAAACGGCCATGACAAAAATGCTCCCACAAGCAACGACAACCACCTAACAATAAAACAGATTCTTATCAAAGAAACGGAAGACATAAGCACCAAATGGAAATTCTATAAGTGAAAAAAACCCATAACCCCGAAAAAACTCAGTGACTGAGGCATGTCAAAAAGAACACAGGAGCCAAGTGAAAATCCTTCCAGTGGCCAAAGCTAGGAAATGATGAGCGATAAATCAAAGCGGGCTGACTTATAACCCAGAGTGTAAAGAGCCACGAGTCCCTACCGATATTAATAAATGACTGAGTAAGCTAAAAAATGCAGAAGAGACAAATCTACACAGAAAAGTCCCAGGTCATCTACATACTCCGCGTTAAGGGGCGGGGCTGCGGCAAGGCCATCGGCATCACCCACACCCATCGTAAATCATGCTGACAGATGCCCCCTTGTTATGTGATGAAAATGGCAGATGGGCAAAAGGCAAACATCTCTGTGACCTCCCCCCAGTCTGTCTAATGATGACCAATTCTAATACAGGGACATCTTACAACATACCTGACTCCTCAACACCAGCACGGTCAAACACGGTCAGAGAACAAAGGAGGCAGGTGTGAGGAACAGGTTAAAAGTTAAAAATGTCACAACCGAGAGGAGCCTAAGGTGACGTGGTTACAGAATACAGTGCGGTATCCTGGATGGGGTCACAAAACAGGAAAAAGACATCGAATAAGCATAAAGGGAATCCAAATGAACTATGCACTTTACAAAGGATAACGTACCAGTATTGCTTCATTAATTTTAACAAATGTATTGCAGTAATTCAAGGTGTCGATAAAGGGGAAAACGGGGGGCAGGGGGCTGTAACGTGAGAACGCTGTACTATCTGCTCAATTTTTATATAACATTAAAACTGTCTGAAATAAATTAAGCATTGGTATAAAAAAAGAACAACAAACAAACAAAAACAAAACAAAACAAAACAAAAAAACCAAAATAACCACAACAACCAGAACAAAAAAACCCAACAGATGGGATGGGACCAACAGCAGGATGGAGGAGAGAGGAGGAGTCTGTGAGGGGAAAACAGAAATTATCCAATTTGAACAACAGAAAGAAAACAGATTTGGAGGGAAAAACTTTACAGAGCCTCAGGGATTTGCTTGACTAGAAAAAAAAATGGCATCTCTCTCATGTTGTTAGGGTCCCGGGGGCAGAGGAAGAAGGACAGGGCTGAAAATGCACTCAAAGGTCTGAAAACACTGCAAAGTAGGCAAAAGACAGAAACCTGCAGAGAGAAGCGGCCGAGCAAACCCTCGAAAGGATCAATGGAAAGAACCGCTATAATACATCACAGTCAAATTTCTAAAAAAAACTGGAGTAAAACTGGAAAATTAAAATTCAAATAAAGACAAAAAGATTTTGAAACAAGCAAAAGAAATACAGAAATACAATCGAATGACAGTCTAGGAAGACAGCAAACTTTTAGAGAACAGGCCCCGGGTGCTACTCATCCAGACACCGCAGGAGGAAAACACGGCACTGACCCCACCCACACCGGCAAAGGCCACGTGGAGGGCCCAGACCTGCACCTGACCGGGTTTCAAGGTGATGCCCTGCTCCGTGCCCAGCCAGGGAGAGGTCGGCTAGGGCTAACTGGGGAGCCTGACCTCTGCCCCTTCAGCAAGGAGCGAGGAACTCTACCAATGACCTCCTCCAGATGAGAAGCAGCTAAGAGAGTCGGGACTCTCACCAACGACCAGCAGTAACGAGCTAACAACTACGGCGTCTGAAGAGCAGAAAGGAAAAAAACGAATGAAAGTGAACAAAGCGTGAGAGACCCGTGGGACAGATCAAGGGGACTGGGACGTGCACTGTGAGAGGCCGCGAAGAAAAACTGAGAGGAACGGGCAGAACGATTATTTGACGAAAGAGAGACTAAAAACCTCAAAAATCTGATAATGGACACAAATCGACAAAGCTAGGAAGCCCAAGACGTGACGAGCAGGATAAACTCAGAGCAATACACAACAGGACACACGATGATCAAACTGCTGGAGAGAAAGACTCCGGAGCAGCAAGGACAAGGAGCCCTCGCGACGGTCTGCCGCCAGTTTCGCAGCAGAAACCATGGAAGCTGAAAACACCGGGGAAAAACCCAAAACCCTTCAATCAGGAATACAAATGTAGCAAAACTACTCCAAACATGAAGGAGAAACCAAGACGACCCCAAATAAATGGGGAAGGAACCCGCTGCCACCAAACGTGTCCTGTAAGAAGCGCTGAAGAGAGTCAAACTGATGCTGAAATGAAAGGACACTGGTCGGTAACTTGACAACACAGCTTTAGAGACAAATACACTAAAAACAGTTGTCTCTTATTGGGCACGCGATGTTTAGGTGTAAGTTATTACGATAAAAACGGGGTGGGCATACACAGGAACAGAGTTTTTAACTGTTAAGTTTTTACTGAATCACACTGAACAGATAGAAACTCAGGATGTTAAGTATAATCCTCGTGGTAACCACAGAGACAGTATCTAAAAATTACGCACAAAGGAAACGAGAAGAGAATCAAAACAGCTCACTACAAAAGCCAACACGAAAGGCGGCAGTGGACGGAATGAGTCACAGGGGAGGTGTCAGACATACAGGGGGAAAAAGCAGGAAAGAAACCCTTCCTCATCTGAGATAACTAAATGTGAATAGGTTAAATTCCCCAATCGAAAGGCAGACATGGGGAGAAGGGAAATAAAACTGATCCAACTACAGGCAGTCTCGCTTTACGACCAAATTCACGCACAAGTCAAAAGTGAAATAAAGGAAAAAGATATTCCACGCAAATAATAACGAGAAGGAAGCAGGAGCTGCTGTACTAATATCAAACAAAACGAAGTTATAAAAACGTCATCAAACACTGACGTCAGAGGAGAAACAACATGCACCGGCAAGAGGACAACGCGTCAAGACGTGACAATCACAAACACAAAGGCACCAAGTACCAGAATCCCAAACATCGCAGACCTGACAAAGCAGACCACTCCCCGGGGACAGCTGGAGACCTTACCAAGGCGCCGCCTCCATGGGCACGGGCACAGTGGGCACGGGCACAGCCGGCCCGGGAGGCAAGTGCTGGGAGACCGGCCACGGCGCAGGGGCCATGCAGTGGGGTGGGGATGCCTTGACTTTGCCGCGCCCGCCCCCAGGGTCCCTGGCCAGGGAGCCGCGTCCCGGCCGCAGCCTTGACCACCCCGGAGAGACACCCACGGCGCCGCAGGCGGCGACTCGCCCCGTCGGGACCCCTCCGGACCCGTGCGGCGCCGGCAGGGCGTGCGCTGATGGGGTCGGAGGCGCAAAGGACAAGAATCTCAACGCCAAGGGGCCGGGGCACCAGGGGCCAGCCAAGCTTGGGGTAGCGATGCCCACCACTCCTGGTCCCCCGGAGACTCGAGCAGACCACTCCCATCAGCACCGAGCTTGGGGCCGGGCCGAAGTCAGCCTTTTTAATAAACTATCAGTTGTTGAAAAGAAAAACTCTGTGCCTTTTCGATCATAATAGAATGAAACTAGAAATAAATAGTGGAAGGCAAACTAGACACTCACAGATACAGAGAGAGTATGCTACACACTTTTAACCAGTTCATCAAAGAACTCACATGGGAAATTTGAAAATACTTAACAAATGAAAGCAAAACCTCAAAACAACAAAAGTGATGGGATGCGGAGCAATCAGTGATCAGAGCGAAATTTATAATCTAAGTATCTATTTTTAAAAAGATCTCACCTTGAAGAAGTAGGGGGGAAAAAAACTAACCCCAAAACCAGACTGAAATCATAGATTAAAGTACAGATTAAAAAACAGAGAAAACCAGAATCAATGAAACCAAAAGTTGATCACTTCAAAGAGGCTGACAAACCTTTAGACTAAGAAAAACAAAAGATAAAAGAACAGAGAAACAAAAGGGATAAAACTATACACATTCCCCACAAACACACACACATACCCCCCAAAATTGTGATTAAATGCTCTGAACAATTATACTCTAACAACTTGAATAACAGATGAAACAAATTCCCCAAAACACACAAACCACCAAAACCGACTCAAGAAATGCAAACTTTCGACAGACCTGTAAGACTCGGGGAGAAATCAGACCGAATGACTTCTGGTGAAATATGCCAAACACGTGAAGAACTAACACAAACTACCGAAAATCAAAGACAATGGAACATGTCCCAACCCTGTTCTCCTAGTGAGCATCACCCTGATTCGAAAGACCAAGACATGATGACAAAGAAAATTACAGACCAACATCCCTTGTGAATATACACATAAAAACCCAGAACAAAATATCAGTAAACCAAATTCCGAGCACATGAAAGTATTATGCACCATGCAAGTGGGACCTATCCGAGTAATACGAGAGTGATTCAGTGTAAGATAATCGATGAAGTACACACACAAATAGAATGAAGGTAAAAACCATATGATAATCTCAAATGATGTGATAAAAGTCTGACAAAATCCAACATCCTTTTATGATAAAAAAAAAATTCAACAAACCACCTCAACATAATAAATGGCGTATGTGAACACGGTGAATGACACAAAGCTCTAAAATCAGGAACAAAACAAGGATGCCCACCTTTGCCACTTCTATTCTGCACAACAGTGAAAGTTCTAGCCAGGGCAATTAGAGAAAAATAACAAAAGGCATGCAGACTGGAAAGAAGTTTTGCGGTTTGCAGATGACATGACTCCATATACAGAGAGAGAATCCCAAGGGATCCATAATAAAGCTACTAAAGCTAATAAATGATTTCAACAAAGTTGTAGGGTACAAGATAAACACTCAAATATCAGCTATGTTTCTAAAAAATAGCAATGTACACTCTGAAAAGGAAATTAATGAAGCAATGCCACTAACGACAGCAACTGAAAAATAAACTACCCAGGTATAAATGTAACCAAGGATTAAAAACTTGTTCACTGAGAACTACAGAAGACTGCAGAAAGAAACTAAGAAAACCCGAATAAATAGGAGACAGCCCATGTTCATAGATAGGAAGATTTAACACTGCTGAAAAGTCAACAGTATCCAAAGCAATCTACAGACCAACGCAATCACTATCAAAATTCTAATAGCCTTTTCTGCAGAAATGGGAAAGCTGGTCCTCAAATTCATATGAAACTGCAACAGATCTAAAATATCTCAACAATCTTGAAAAAGAACAAAATTGGAGGACTCATTTCCTGATTTCCAAACTTACTACTAAGATAGTTATCATAACATACCTGCATTAAGAATCAACATGCAGATCAACAGAATACAGAACCGAGAGTCCAAAAATAAACCCACCCATCTACGGCCAATTAATGTTTGACAAGTATGACCAGTCCATCCACTGAGAAATCACAGTCTCTTCAACATACGGTGCTGGGACTACTGGACTTTCACAAGCAAAAGAATGGTAAGTTGGATGCCTGCCTTATACATAAACAAAAATCAATTCAAAATGGACCAAGGACCTAAGAGTAAACACCATAAAACTCTTAAAAGAAAACACGGGGAATAAAACATCTTGACCTTTGATTGGGCAACAAGTTCTTAGTTATGGTGCCAAAAACATATCGACAAAAGAAAAAAGGAGGTAAATTTGACTTCATTAATATTAAAAACTTTTCTGTATGAAATGACATTATTCAGAAAGTAAAAAGACAGTCCACATATGGCAGGCAGTATCTGCAACCATGTTATCAGACAAAGAATTAACATTCACGATATGCGAAGAATTCCTATGACGCAAGAACAAAAGAAAAAAACAATGAAATTCAAACATGGGCAAAGGACTTCCATAAATACTTCTCCAAAGATATACAAAAGGTCAATAAGCACATGAAAACATGCTCAACATCATTAGTCATCAAGAAATGCAAATCACAACCACAAAGAGATACCATTTCACACCTACCAAGATGACTATAACAAAAAAAATTTTTTTTAATGAAAAATCAGAGTTGGCAAAGATGTACAGTAGATGAACCCTCACGTATTGCTGGCAGAAATGTAAATGAATGATGCAGTTGTGGAAAACAGTCTATCGTTCCTCATAAAGCAAACTGTACAACTTCGCTATGACCCAGCAACGCCACTCCTAAGTGTGTACCCTCAGAACTGAAAACAGACCCGAGCTGACACCCGCGTCCCAGGGTTCACTGTACTGCCACTCGCCACAGCCAAAAGGTGAAAACAAACCAAATTACATCAACACACAAGCGGACACATAAAATGTGGTTCCGCTGGGAGCAGGCATTTAGAACCAGCTAAAAATACGCCTGCACGTTATGTGTACACGCACGCAAAGAATCATGGGAGAAAAAACCTCCTTTAAATAACAAAAACATAAAATATTTATGAACGAAGTTAACAAGAAAACTGGTGTCACAAGCAGAACGAAACCCTTCGTTCTGTGACAGGCATTCCGACACCATAAAGACTCTGGCTCTCGAGATCGGTCCCCTGGAAGCGGAGGACACGTGCCCTGTAACTCAGCTGTGCGCCAGGGTACACCGGGCGGGTTAAAGATTTACATACGAGACGAAGCCTCGGCAAGCATGAGGGGAACACGGAACACGGCCCATGTCTTACGGCCTGGGACTGAGAAAAGCATATGAAGCGCAATCCAGAAGCAATAGAACCGTTAAATACAACTTAAAACTAGAAACTTTCCATGACAAAAATGTCTATAAGCACCAACCACAGTCACACTGCACGAGGATGGATCTCGACACAGAGCGATGTCATTTACATGAGGTGTATGACCCAAGCCGCGACACTGACGGTCGGATCGGTGGCTGCGTCTGAGGCGGCGGCGGCGGCGCAGATCGGGCGGCAGAGCAGGGGCCGCGGGGGGGCGGCTGGCGTTGCGCGTCCCGACCAGGGTCCTGCCGATCAGGACACAGCGCTGGGGGCCGGGGGTTGCCGGCCGGACGCGGCGGTCGGCCCCGGGGGCCACCGGGAGGGCCGCGCGCGCCCTGAGCCTTCCAGGCGGCGTGGACACGCGCGCGGCGGCCGCGGCTTCCGGTCGCCGGAGGCGGAAGTGCGCCGCGGTGGCTGCAGCTTCCGGTCGCCCGAGGCGGAAGTGCGCCGCCCACGACGCGCGCCCCCGGCCTCTGTCGCCAGCCTCTCCGCCGCGCGGCAGGCGCTCGGGCTGCTTCCGGAACCGGCGACCGGGGGCGTTTGCTCGTTACAGTAAATGCTCGATGTCACGGGAAAAATTTCGAGACCGAAGCCCGAACAACAACAAAAACGGGTAAAAGATGTAAACGAATAATCCACAGAAAAGACGGTCCCTCAGCTCTGAGAGACGGAAAGCTGCTCAGCACCGTCCCGACGGGAGGACACCCGCGCCAACACCCCCGCCGTGCCGCCAGGGCCCCCGACGCAGAGCGCGGCCCGGGCATCCGCCCCCGCTGTCTGCGACAGCGACACTGGCAACGACCCAAACGCCGCCGCCGCCCGCCAAGCGGCCAAACCGACGCCGTGTGGCCTCGGACGTGGTCCGGCGGGGAGGGACCCCCGGGGCTGCGCGGGGAGGGTCCCCCGGGGCTGCACGCGCGCCACAAGGCAGGCGGCCGTAGGGTCGCGACCACCTCGGGAAGCTACACGCTTTGAGTTTTCGTTTTCTTCGTCTTCAACACTGTCACAGTCTGAGCTGTGTCACCCCCAGAATTGTGTTTTGAAGCCCTAACCTCCGCTGAGGCCGCGTGCGGGACAGGGCCTCAGGGAGGCAGGCGAGGGCAGACGAAGTCCTACGGGTGGGGCCTCGGCCAGACAGGAAGGGGCTCTTCACGGAAGAGGAAGATCGACCTCTCCCCGTCGCCTCCCTTTGCATGGAGAAGAGACCACGGGACAACACAGCACGGCGGCCACCTGCAAGCCCGGAAGAGCAGCCGTGCCCGAAACCAACGGGGAGAAACATGTGACCTGTGACCTCTGGCCTCCAGACTCCCCACTGCCTGAGCCCGGGGTCTAACGAACACAATGTATCCCTAAGTTCCTATAATTTAAGTCTGAATGCTGGGTGTTTAAAACAACCAGAGCACACCTCGTGCAGCCGCACCGGGAGAGGAGGAAGCTCTGTGCATGACGAGGGGCTGATTTCCAAGAAACTCAGTGAAGCAAAGCCGGAAGGCACAGTGAAGTGTGTGTGATGTGCTGCCTTTTGTACAGGAAAACAGAAAAACTAAGAATGATTTATGCATTTCCTTAATTTTTCAGAAGGAACATAAAACATAAAATAGTAAGAACTGAACACTAATCCCTATAAAGGATGAGTAGGAATCAAGAGAAAAAGACGGAAACAGGAGCTGGACTTCTCGGGGTATATCTTTTTTTATGTATAAACTAAATTAAAAAGACCTTAAAAACAAAATTGACCTTGAAACTGAAAAATGAGATAATCAGTCCTAAGCTAAGCTTTAACAATTTGAAAAAATCATTCTTTGCAACCCCTCCACCACCCGCAACAGAAAATTCAAAAGAAGACTCATTCTGGTAGCATTTGCCCTTATGTTTAAAAATCGTAAGTTTCTTTCTAATCATCTACGTGTATTTCAGTGTTCCTCTGAGACAGGTCATTTCCAAGACGCGAAGATGATAAATGGAACGGGAATGGTTAACAAATGCCGGCGCAGGGACCCGTCCGCGGCCGTCCGCAGCTGGCGAGGCCGCCGCTCACCTGCTTGTACTCGCTGGCGCAGCCCTGGCAGCAGAAGCGCTTCTGCTGCCCGTCGAGCACCAGGATGTTGTGCGCGGCGCCTCTGCTGGGCAGGTACTCCCCGCACTGCTCGCAGCAGTTCATGGTCAGACCGTTGGCCATTCTGTATCTATTAAAGCAGTGGTCACTGCACAGCTTATGAGTCATATTTTTAAAGCTAACTTCGTGGCGAATCTAAAAGAGAAAGAACACACAAAGTTAAAAAAAAGAGTGTGACAAGTAGTCAAAAAATGAGGCACTCCAGTAAAAAGATGCCTCGATATCTCTGTGAAAAGCTTAAGAGAAGACAAAAGGCGAAGTACATTTCATTATCCTTTAAGCCAAATTCACACACACAAGGAGCACATGTATGGTGGGGGAGCCAGCAGTGACTTCACTGCAAATTTCTCTAGAGGTCTCTGAAGATGAAACAAGCCAGCTTCAGTGTTGATATAAAGCTTCTGAAACAAACAGACCTGAACTCTTCAGAAGAATCCAAAAGGAACTATAAATAGGTGCAGTGCTCTGGAAAAGGGTGTAGAGACCCAAGCTCATAAATAATTCCAGTGGGGCATGTGCACACAGGTTACTTCAATCAAATGCAAACACTCAATACCATGTTGACAACGTGAAGTCGTAAAAACATTCCCTCCGCTGGTTCTACCTCTCAAGCAAGACTGTCTTTCTTACGTAGTCAGCCTCTCTCTTGAAACACTACAGTTGTGTCTGTGAGTTCACCTCACCTCAGGTAAAAGTGATCAATTGCATTTTATATTGCATTATATTTTAACTTTTCCTAGATCATTCTCCCATGGGGTACTCAGATCAACTTCACACACCTCCTCAGGTTTAAGGAAATACACACTCGTGAAAGAGCATGTCACAGCTGTCGAGACACGCCCGTCGGAACTAAGTGACAAAGCACGAAGCACAGACCTCCGTCAGTTTGCCGCAGATCGTACACCGCGACTTATTCAGTGCCCCCTTGGCGGGGCTCTGTTTGTCCTCGTAGAGGGACAGGCAGGACGTGCTGCAGAACTCCTGGAAGGACTCGCTCGAGTCCACCTGCGCAACGATGGTCCCCTTCATGGCGGTTATGTCTCTGAAAGTGAGAGCAGCGACTCAGAGTGAAATTCTGTTTTCAAAACGTCAAACATAAGAGCAATAACTGACATTTTCAATTTCCTCGAAAGCAAAGCTTTATACTGTTAAGCCCTTGCCGTAACCTAGGTTATCCTCGAACTCCTTAACGAGGCTCGCAGACACTGGAAACACAGAAACAAAAAGGCTGCGGTTGTTTACATAGCGTTTAATGTCAAGGCCCACTTTACTGAGGTACAAATTTACAGTACCGGTTCACCTTCCCTGCCGCGGGTAAGCAGAAAGCAGGAGCTATCGAGGTCACGGGACCATGACACACATCCTAGAGAGGACATCTGAGCTGAAACACACCTACAACCCTAAACGCTCCCACCCACCGTCCCGCACAGCTGTCACTACGATCAGAAACGCCAGGAAGCGACAATACCGGTGACCTCTGCCGCTTTCCTTTAATTCTGACTTTCGGGATCCCACACTACAGGGTCCAAGTCCACTACTGTAAAGCAATCTAAAAAAGCACACGACCACCGCTCCAACATTTGAATCTGTTGGGCTTGTACAGAGCATGAAGCCCTTTCCAAAGTCCTAGGACCAAAACTGTCCTCGCTGACTCGGGCCGCTCGGGGCAGCGCAAGAAAACCCACCCGCTCCGCACGTGAGGTGCCAGGCTCCGCTTATTTCTAACCAGCGAAGCCAAACCTAAAAGCTGGCAGGAGCGAACACCCTGTCTCTCCAAGGCTGTCGGAGCTGGCATCTGTCTTGCAATCGTGAGTACGCTAATGACTTAATGTTCACGACACACGTAAGCACACATAAATCCAAAGACTTGCCAATTTTAAATAACCTGAATAGGAAGACAGTGTGAAATCTGATCTAGTTTCATATAGAACTAGTCATATATACACTGCTTAACAATTTTATCTGTTTAGAACTAAAGTCTTATAATTAATAGTGTAAACGTGCGTGTATTTTTACAAATTCAGGGAGTCCACTAGAGCTTACAGACAAAACTAGTTACACGGCCGGGCACCTGCGTTGACCCCAAAGCTCCTCTGTGTCGGACGCCCTTGTGGTCGGAAGCCGCTGGCCACGCGGAGGACTCCCCGAAGCCACCTCTGAGACTCTAGGAAGCTCCCTGAAACCCCATGCCACCAACATGCGGCTCCGCGGGCCCCGCGGAGAGGGATGGCTTACTTTTTACACATGACACAGAGTTTCTTTGGAGCAGGCTTGTGCGAGAAGGAGGAGAGGCAGGTGGTGGAACAGAAGAGGTGCGCGGAGCCTTTCCGCTGGTAAGCCGTCTGCCCCTTCTGTAACGGTTTCTTGCAGTTTGCACAAGTGACTTTAACTGGCTTAGTGGGTTGCTGCTGGGCGGAAGGCTGGAAAATCTGTTTGGGGAGCGAGGCCACCGGCGATAAGGAGTCCACCCCGGGCTGCTTCTGATTACGGGGGAACGATGCCGACTGCGAGATCCACGAGTCTAAGGAACAAAACACAGGAAGAGGCATGGAACAGGTATTCACGCTCGGAGACTCGTGTCAAACGGCGGCACCGCGGAGGGGAGGGACACACGTCCTGGGGTCAGGATGGCTGGTGACGTCCAGGCTCCGCCACTCGCCAGGCCTGGAGGTTGCTTAAACCCTGCGCCCAACTCCTGTCTGAACGGTGCCAACATCGCACGACCGGTGGCACTGAGCGAGCAACCCGGGTGACACGCCACGGCGACCAGCACGCAGTGGGCTCTGCACACGGGCGCCACGCATACCGGCGGGTGGTTTGTGAACGGGAATCGATTTGCAGAATATTACTGTAAGCAAGACACACGCACTTCAACATACAAGTATAATAAACCCTGACCAGCCACCGCCATCGACAGGTTCACACATGACTGCAGGCGACACTCCTTCCCAGAACCGATTTTCCAGACAACACTCCCTCTCCGCCTCCGCGGCCACGCTGGCTCCCGGAAGCCGAGCTCCGCCTCCGGGCGCGCCTCGCTGGGGTCCGGGCCGCTGCCCGCCCGCGGCTTCTCCCATTCTGAAACCTGCCGCCACTGCTTCGCATCTGCACCACTTCGACCTCCTGTACGTTGTTCCTGTCTAGGCTCTTCCGAATGCTGGGCTCCCACGCTACACACGCCCTTCCGTCCCCAGGACGTGCACATCGCGAGCGCAGGGAACCGTCTCGCTACAGAGCCGCGAGGACCGCGACGTCCGAGGGCCGAGAGCCCACCATGCCTCAGGGTCCCCGCAGGCCGCGCACCGGTGCACGGAGCCCAGCCCTGCGGCCAGCGCCAAGGCATGAAGGGACAACGCAACCGGGTGGGGACGCGCAGGCCACCCAGGGGGACGCGCAGGCCACCCAGGGGTACAAGTTGACCACCGGGCGGCACACACAGACCACCCACGCGGCAACCCCGCCGAAGCCGCCTCAAAAGGCGCCGGAACATGCTCCAGGAGGAGCGGCCGCTCGGGCTCAGTTCCGTGGCTTGCCATCTCACGCGCACCTACAGGGACCTCTTCACACTCAGCGGCGTCCATCGACCTGACTTTCTCGCAGCTCCTTCTCCGTGTTCCACATCTCACACTTCCCTCCTTTCGGATGTTCACCTCCTCCAAAACCAAAAGGGACCTGAGTGCTGTACCTCAACCCTCTGTTTTACACAAGGGACATCAAAAGGTGGCAGGTGAATCAGTCCAAGGGCCGGCACGAGGAGCCGAGATCTTATTACAAATGAGAGCAGCACGTGAACACAGAGCTAAGTGACAAGCGCAGGAGCAGCAGGCACTCTTGGCTGCTCTGAGGACTGCTTTGCGTTCCCTTGTGTCTGAGTAAATAGGAGCACGGTTCTTGTCATGTCCCTTAGACCCAGCAACAGTCCTCAAGAAGTAAGTATCCCCAAATACGTGCTTAAGAGTTATTTAAGCAGTAAAGACTGGGACCGAGCTGGAGAATTAACAAAATCAAACATATGCTTGATGTCGTGGAAAGTTCGAGACCCCCTGCCGGCCGGGGGCGAGCGTGAGAAACCAGCAGAACCACAGCCCTCCCCTGAGCCGTCCTCAGCGGTGACACTTTCTCAGTGGTGACACTGAACGTTAGTTCCTTTTTCACATTCTAATGTTTTTAATGTACTTTTTGTGAAAAAGACAAAATTGCCATTTTAAAAATAATTTGATCATCGTTTCCTAAACTTTTATGTGAGCTGGAAGGTTACAATGAAAGACATTCCAGAATACGACTGGTGGTAGTATAAATTGGAAAGAACTTTCTGGAAGGCAATACGACAATATTATTTCCAGAACTAAAAAAAGCTCAAATTCACACATACTCCACACACACAGGTACCACCCATATGTACACAACACTGTTGTACCTACAAAAAAAATGTGTATATAAACACACACACAGTGTATATGGAAAATGAAAAATTTTCAAAACTGAGTAACAAGAAACACATTTCTTTCAACATCACTATAAACCAGATATAGTTTTTAAATCAAAAACCTTTAGGGAAACAGGGGTAGTGATAGTCTTTGGTCTAGTAACTTCACTTCTAGGTATACATGCTAAAGAAATAATCAGAAATCTGAACAAAGGTGTTCACCTTAGACCTACAACAGCAAAACACGGGAAAGGCAAACATGGGAGTGGTCATCCAACCCACCGCGCAGCCCTCAAAACTTCTGTGCATAAATGTCACTGGCATGAGAAAATACAGTGTAACGATAAATGGGGAAAAAGTAGAAGCAAAATTACAGTTGCATTTCAATCAAGTTAAAAAACAAAGGAAAAAGAGTGAACGAAAACCACTCAGAGCATTAATCTTCAATTAGTGAAACTGCAGGGGTCTTTCCCACTCATTTTTCAATTACGGATTCTGCAAACATACTTGAATATTAGATATTACCCTCGTAACCAAAGAAAGAATAAGTAAAAAAGAAAAATGACTGGCATTTCACAGAGCATTCTTCACTGCCTAGGTCTCAGTCATTTCTTCATATTCTCCACAACTCTCGGGCTGAGGAAGTCACTAATGAGCCTAAATGCTGAGAGGAGGAGCCGGGACCGCACAGCAGGAGAGGAAGGGAGGGGCAGGGGCAGACGCCCACCCCGGCTGGGGGCCAGTGTGACAGAAGGCCCGGCCCTGGCCAAGCCGGCCTGCTGTGTTTCTGCCAGGGCGAAGCTGCCCGCAGGAAAACTTTACCAACTTCGAATATAAAAAATCCAATGCTGGTAAGTAAAAATTAGACTCGGAAGTCAAAATTAAACACAAAGCAAGTAAAAACCAATCTAAGTACAATTATTATACAATATCACATTGCTCCGTAAGTGTGCTGTTTATTTTTTTGTTCTCTACACATTGAAACGATACGACTGAAAGTACATTAGCAAAAAGCTAGTACATGACGAATAAGATCCTAAATTGTGAGAGTTCAGTGGCAGGAGATGTAAAGAGTATTTTTTTAATCCTTTAGACATAAATTCTTGTGATGAGTTTTCTAATACTTACGGAGAAATGCTACACATGGTTTTACAGCGCTCATTAGCTAAGATCTCAAACTTACACAGCGACAGAATTAACATCTTCCGTGAATAAACTAAGCAAGGTGGCACCACTTACTATGATGACAAGGCGGCACAGAGGCCCAGACGCATTTACTCGGGGGAGGAGACCACCCACGCTTACCAGGGCTGTGATGAGCGGCGGAGTCTCCATTCTGAAATTCATCTCCTGCAACATTCACTCTACCAGGATTAAAAGGTCCTACTCCAGTCTTGGTCTGTGAAGTCAAAGATGGGGTGTATGTTTGCATATTAACACCAAAATTACTTGACTGCAGGCCGTTAGAGACATCTCCCAAGCTGGTATTCTGCAGTGACGTTACATGTGTAATCATTAAGTTCATATCTCGCCCGTCAGTATTTTCTAATTGGCCATCATTCACAGAGCTCACACCTGTTTCTAAGGTTGTAACATTAGCAATCTGAATTTCGGAGTCTGGTTCTGTGGTGATACCACTATTACCCATTCCTGCATTTACCTTACTTCTTGAAAAACTGGAAGTGGAGAAATCCACATCATTGGTTCTGTTTTTAGTCTCAGGAGGTCTCCGAGGTTCAATAAAATTGGAGGAATTTTTTTCTTGCCCTTGACTTGTTTCTATGTCCTCTTCGTCATCAATGACAATTGTCTCACTCACACTTCCCTTTTGAGAAGCCAATTCTTTTGAGGAAGGAAGAATTTTGGAATCATTTCCTTGCAGTTCTTCGTTTTTCGATGATGCAAATACGATGGCTCTTTGGTCGGTGACCACAGGTGCGGAAGGCGGGGGCGGATGGACAGGTTCGATAAAAACGACGTCGTCGTCATCTTCCACCGAAGAGTTTTGAAACTTATTGGATCTAGAAACCAAAGGATTAGGCGGACCGCTGAATGAGTTTCCGACATTGGTGAGACCAGTTGCCATGGCCGTACTCCCTAATAAAACAGGAGTCTGATCGGTCAAGTCTAACCCGCCCACGGAGCCCGGGTCCATGCCAAGGGACCTGGAAGAGACAGGGAGAGGAAAGCAGGGACGTCAGTCATGACACTTCACGTTACGCTCGCTGTTGTCAAATCCCCCACGCTTTCTTTTTCATTCTAAGTGACAACGACTCCTGTCTAACATCCAGGAGAATTTTCGCATCCACTCTGTGACCTCTCTCTCATCCACTAGTTAGTTCACGTGTGAACTTCCTGTGCTATAAGAAGGGAATCGACCACCCACCTTCCAGCCGTAACACGCAGCCCACCCCAACCCCCGCTGCCTCCTTCACCTCTGTCCACCCTGTAAACGTAAACACCGAAAACAGGTAAGTCGTCCTACACACGTGTGAACAAGAAAATAACCAAAATCTGACACAGAAAATCCCTCCGTACACACCTATCCCATTTATCCACTGTACTAAGTAAAATAACACGGTCCGACCCCCAATTTCCTTTACTTCGTCTTGCTTAAAAACCCCTTCTCACACTCCCCGGCCCCCAGGCGGCCCAGGAAAGCGGATGGTTGAATCCTTCTGAGAGGCTGAAGCCCTTCCTGGCCGCCCCTCCCGCAGAAGGTATAAACCCTGCCTGCCGGGCACCGAGTGTGCTGTGTGCGCATCTACGCACCAGTGTGAGCAAGGCCCCCCGAGATGCGGTCCTGCTCCCCAGAACTGTGTCACCTTACATGGGGAAAGGGTCTTTGCAGGTGTGATTAAGGCTGAGGATTTAAAAATGAAATTACCTGGGTTACCTGGGTGGACGCGAACGCAACCCTAAGTGCCTGAGGCGGGGGGCGGGGGGCACAGGCACGAGAGGAGACGGCAGCCACAGAGGGGGACTGGGGGAGACTGGGCGATGCAGCCGGGGGACGCTGGCGGTCCCCGGCGGTGCCCCGAACGCAGAAGGGGCACGGAGCCTTCCTGCCACAGAGCCTCCGGGGCAAGCCCGGCCCTGCTGGCACCTCGACTTGAGGCCAAGGTCACCGACTTCTGACTTCTGACCTCCAGAACTAAGAAACCAAATTTCTGCTGCTTTAAGACAACTTGTTTGCCACCGAGTTTGTGGTAGTTTGCTACAACGGCCACAGGAAATAAACGCAATCCACTTTTTAGTTGTATCTTCAAAACGACCCTTGATAGAGCTATAGCATGCGTCCCACTTTAAGGTCTGAAAACTCGTGCCCAAGGCACGCGGCCAGGACGCACACTCAGGTCCCCCAGCTCCGCGGTCCCGACGTGTCACCGCCCTCCCGCGTGGGGCTCACGCCTCTGAGCGCCGCCCTCACGGGCAGGGCCGTGCTGAAGCCGAGGAGACACTTAGCAGCGAGGAGCCAGAGGAGGAAGGAAGCTGTTCCCGAGCCACGGAGGGGAGGTCATGGGCGGACGGGGCTCGCCTTCGCCTCGGCGACCGGCAGGGGCCGGCTGAAGGGAGAACGAAGGCCGAGGGGGCGGCTGGCCGAGTGCAGAGGTTCACTCTCGGGGCCTCATTTCCAGGGGGCTGTCTGAGGCCAGGGGGTGGGGGTGCGGGCCGTAGAGACGGTTTACGGGCCCCGGTGCCAGCTCGTGAGCCCCCTGAAATCCACTTGCTCTAGTAAAGGGGCCGAGCCCGGTCGAAAACGAGACCAGCCGAGGAACACTGACGCCGTCACAGACGCTGCCGCCTGCCTGTCCCGCGACCAGGGGCCTCTGGGAGGCGAGGACGCGCGCGTGACAGGTGCCGCTGTGGCTGATGGCAACGCGGATGGGGAAACCGTTCACTGCACACCTTGTTGCGCTCTCTTACATTTTAGAACACGATTTCGCACTTATTTTTAAGGTTAAAATCTAAACCGTTTAAAAAGAGTGATGACACAGTGATAGAGAGATAACCACACTGGTCGCCACAGAGGACCCCTCTGGGAGCAGGTGACATTTACAGCGGAATCGGAAACGCCGAGACCCAGCTGTGGTACGACTGGAAGGAGAGCTTTCCAGCTCCTGCAAAAAGAAAAAAAAAAAAAAAAGCCTACAGGAAACGAGGCGGGTCGCTGCCAGCAGGGGAGTGACGGCCCACGGCCCCGTGGGGAACAGGCAGGCGGGGACGGCGTCAGGCGAGACAGAAAACTCAGGCGAGACAGAAAACGGGCACAGCGCAGGCCGCCGAGGCCCCCCGGTTCATTCGCTGGTGCCGCGGAACAAAGGCGAAGCGCCTCGAGTGCGCGCGACACGCCTCCGGCCCCTGAGGAAAGTCAGCAACCGAAGAGGGCGCGTCCTCGCCTGGGGACCGCGGCTCTGGCAGTGAGCGCGGGTTTCCCCGCAACAGGAAACGCAGCGTTGTCCCCGAAGGCCGCTGGCCCGTCTCTCCCGTTCTGAACAGATCGCTCCGGCTGCTGTGCGGCGACGGGGTGTGAGAGGCGGGACTGGCGCTCGCCCGCGGGAGGGCCACACGGGAGGGCCACGGTGTGGCGAGCGCTGACGAGGGCGCGGCCAGGAGGGACAGGCCACAGACCGGGGTCGGGGCGTTTTTGCCGGCGTGGAAAGCCCTGCAGACAGACACACTGCTGACTGCAAACGCGTGTGGCACGCGGGGCCCGCGTGTGGCGCCGTGGACTCCCCGATCCACGCGGGTCCGTGGAGGCGGCAGGCGCAGCCCGCGAGCTACGGCCCTGCAGGTTCCGCGACCGTCCACGCAGACGCCCGGCTGAGCGACGGGCACAGCAGGTGGCGTGAAGCTGCCGCGGCCCCCGCGACGAAGCGAGGCCCGAGGTCCGCACGCCTGAGGGACGCGGAGGGAGCGCGGACTCCGACGGGGCTGCGCCGCCTTTCTAGCGAACGCTGTGACAGAGCGCAGGCGGCCCCCCTCCTCACGGACCGGGGGGACCCGCGACAGCCCGGGCTCCGAGGGCACCCTCGGCGGTCGCGAGTGCGCACGGAGAGGCCCGACGGCAGCGACCGGCCGCTGCCAACCACCGCGCCCCCAACTGTCCCCATCATAGGCCCTGCGAGCTCCTCCCGCACGGGCGCCCGGCCGGCCGAGGGCACCGCTCCGTGACGTGCGGCCGCGCGCCGGGCCCGCGACTCGCAGGGACGGTTTGATTCTGCTTTCACTTGCCAGTGACGGGACCCCTGAGTTACACAGAATGGGCGTAACTGTTCTCTACAACCAACGGCAGCTCAGACACGTCACTCAGGAGCGCCGGGGCCTGCGATGTCCCCAGGAAGCCGCACTCCTGGGCGACCAGGGCCACCTGTCGCTCTCCTCGGCGCCGGCCACACCCGCACCAGGACCCAGGGCCAGGACCCAGGGCCGGTGCCGGAACACGGCAAGATACGCTTATACCTGCCCTAACGGAAACGGGTGATTCTACTTAAAAACTTCAGAGACGACCACTTGCTTTCCCAAAGAGCTACCAGTTACCGTTTAATTTTCAAAAATTAAAACGTACACGCATTCCTCTCAACCGGCTCCTCAGCAAGGCAGCCTTCTGCATGGTAAAACCGGCACGTGCTGTGTGGCCTTCGCTTAATTTTAAGCAGACATGAGAAGATCTTTAACATTATAGCTACAGAAGTTTCAAAAGTGGAAATACGCTGAATAACATTTGATTCAAAATTTTCATGGCTCAATTAAATTTTGTTAAAAATCCAAGTACATTCATCCAGTAATAGTTAACATTTATTTAATGCTTATCATACGCCGAAGAGTCACATCAGTTGAACATTAAACCACCTCATAAAGTCAAGTCGTCATCTTCCTTACACAGATTTTTAAAAACCAACCCTCAAAAGCCAGCAGCCCAGGACCACGGCCGGGAGGCGGCTGAGTGCATGTCGCCGAGCCGGCTCCGACTTCTGGCGACCCTACGGATGAGCGACGTCCACAGGGTCCTGGGCTCAGTCGCGCTCAGCCCCTGGAGACTCAGCGTCCGGCTTCTCTTGCGGACTCGGCCCCTCCCGTGCTTGGGCCCCCTCTTCTCCTCTGCCGCCCGTCCGCGCCATGGCTGTCCTTGCCAGAGCACCCCGCGTCCTCCAGATCTGCCCGAGGCGGCACGGCCTCGGGTCTGTCGCTCTCGCTCCAGCTGCACGCCGGGCTCACGCTGCTCCGGGGCCGCTGGTTCCTCTCTCCGGCGGTCCAGGGTGTCCGTGTGCTCCCCTCCACACCACACTCAAAGCGGATGAAGGTACAGGGGTCGGGATTTGAACATTCATAACTACTACATAATATATAAGTACTGAACGATAAAATAGAGAAAAGCTTTTATTAATTGAAAAAAAAAGCCATAGCCATTCAATAAAACAATAACCAAATCAGTATTCGAAATACACGTGTACCAAAAGGAAGAAGTAACACGCCCAAAGTGCCAGGCTAAAAGGAAATTTAAAACACAACAAATGAAACTGAACTTGTGTCAATGTTCATTTGCCGCACAAGGTAGAAACGATCCTCAGCGACTGAACAATCTTCAGAGGAACGAGGTGTAAGTCTGCTGATGTTAGAAACGCACGGGCTTTCAATGCAGTCGTTCTCTGGTGCGGTCCACGTTGTAGCTCATCCCAAACCCAAGACAACAACGTCCTGAACAGAAAATCTACAACTAAGTGCACGGCACCCTCTGGTGGCTGCCGGGGAGCAAGCCATCCTCCTCAGCACAAAACCGTGGGGCTGTTCTCACCACTCAGGTCTCCACAGTAACCCGCCTCTCAAAACAGTAACTACTCAATGAGAACAGCTATTTCCAAATCTGGACTAAAGATAAATTTGGTCTCTTCTACATATCACTGAGAGTATGTTTCAACCAGCAAACACTTTAGTCCTATAAAGAAAAGACAATCCAATTCAAAGATGACCGCTTCTACATAATCCAAATAAAATCTACTCCATTTAGCCAGGTCTAATTAGCTATTTAACACTGAGCAAATAACTTCACTGCCCTTAGCTTCAATTTTCCCTAGAGTAAACAGTATAAAAAAGTTCCCCAGGGTTTGCTTACAATTTAGAGATAACTGAAACCAATTAGCACACCTGTTAACTCCTCGACTAGTACCAAGCGATTTTTACCTGCACCCCAAGCATTCAGTACGTTTCTAATTTTTAAATTTCCTCGTGCAGCTCCCATTGTTATGGGCCAAATGTGTGTCTCCTCCCAGGATTCCTGCGGGGAAATGCTGCCTGCAGGGAGCCGGGATGGGAGGCGGCGCCCCCTGAATGAGTGCCTGAGTGAATGAGATCGCTGCCCTTTCCAAAAGGGACAGCCCAGGACGCAGCCTCCCCCTTCCGCCACGCAGGATGCAGCCGGAAGACGACAAGCAGAAGAACCTCGCCAGACACCAAATCTAACCGAGCCCTGATCTTGGACATCCCTACACCCAGAACTGCGAGAGGCGGATGGTTGTTCCCCATGGTCGTCTTCTTATAGCGGCCCAAAAGGATGAAGACCATCATCATAGACTACAAACGCTTCGCTTTATTTGGGCTTATTTTGATTCGATGAGAATCAATTAACAAATTACTTGTTCTCACACACAAAAATAGGTGTTAAACTATAAATGTTGGAATTTATAACAAGAAAGTATCAATACGTGATGAGATGAGCTTAAGAACTTTCAAAGAAAAGCACGAGGAAACCATTCGAAGTGAGTCGAGAAAAGCAGTCGCGTCGTCTCCTCATGGACAAGCCTGAGAGCGCGCTAGGTGCCGTGAGAGTTGCAAAGACAGCTAAGGTGACTCCTCTACGGCAAAGGGCATCAGTCAACATCTGTTCACGGCGTTTATAGTAAGTCTGACTCAGTACGACAAATTTAAATTCTTAAGAATAAAAATTCTCGATAAAACAGGACTAGGTTTTTAAATATATATAAAATGTCAAACCAAAAGATATCACCAAACTTAATGGGAAATAGTAAAAACATTATCACTAAAGACAAAATAGGATAAGGAAAATTCTTTACAATTACAATTTAACATTGTTCTGTTGAGTACCAGCCAATGAAATTATATGGAAGATAAAGACATAAAAATGTGATAGAAACAAAATTGCAATTACATGTAAATTATGAGTCTTTACCGCAAAGACCCAAACTTTGTTTAAAACACTACTACAGTGAGATAATTTAGTCAGATGCTGAAAACAAAGTATGTAGAAATTAATACTAATTAATTGAATAGCCAATTGTAGACAGATACACAACATGAGTTATCCAAAGGTCAACTAAATTAGGAGGTTAAAAAAAAGAAGCAAGCCCACACGGACAGGCGCAACAGGGCAAGTTCAACGGCGCCAGGACACTGGGCGGGGAGGACAGGGCGCGGGGCCGCCACGGCTGTCGCAGCGAGCTTCGAACGGCGCCCGGTGGACCCACGGAGAAGAACGACTGGAAATGACTGGTCACGAACGAACTTAAACCCGGTTAACATCCGCTTGTCGTAAGGTAGAGAGTATCCTGACCAACGTAATTTTCAGCAGGTCCTCACAAGTCAGGACGTAAAACACAGATGAAGACAGATGTCACGCAAACTGGCGGAGTGGAAAGGTATGAGTCCCACCCACGCAAGCCCGGAGCTGGACAGAGTGCAGGAAATAACTACTCGGGACCTCTGATTTCCTGGAGGCATCTATCAGATTTAATAAGACACAACCCTGTGTTTTATGCCTTTTTTTCCTCATCCAGACATTTAAAGAAAGTTTTGTCAGGCTCACCACAGGGATAATGGAACAGAAACTTCAATGGTCACAAACAACGAGAAATAGAATTTGCAAAAAAACTGTTCAGAAACATAAAAAATGAACGGCTCCATCCATTAACAAGTAAAAATCAGCAATTTGTTAAAACTGGGCATATCATACATCCAGAGTTACACATAACATACTCAGGATAAAACACACAAAGAAGCAGAAGAGCGTGCCCTAGTCATGGGAATAAAAGTATTTGACAGAAACAATCCCTGAGGAACCCCAAATATTGAAATAACTAGTCAAAAATATTAAATCAACTATCCTAACTATGGTCAGTGAGCTCAAGGACAACATGCGCAAAGAACTAAAGAGAATCACAAAACAATGAAGTAAACACAATGAGGGCATGAATAAATAGATTCAAATTATAAAAAGTAATCAAATTCTGCAGATGAAAAATACAATGACAGAAATGAAAAATTCACTAGCGGGATCGACAGTGGATGCGAGCATGCAGAAGAAAGAATCAATAAACTGAAAGACAGAATAATTGAAATTATCCAATCCAAGGTGCAGGAAAAAAAAAAGAATGAAAAAAAAATGAACAGAGCTCGAAGGATGTGTGAAATACCAAGAGTACCAATATGTACATCATAAAAAGAGAAAAGGATAGGAAAAAATATTTTAAGAAACACTAGATGAAAACTTCCCCAATATGAAGATAAATATATATCATCCAAGAAGCTTAACAAATTCCAACTCAGATAAACTCGAAAATACCCACAGCGAGACACAGAATGATCAGACTGCGTGCCCAGAGACAACGTGAATCCCGAGGGTGAGGGAGCAGTGACTCACCGTGTGTGAAGGATGCTCAACACGACTGTTGAGAGGCTCGGTTTATTTCTCATCGGAAAGCTCGGAAGCCAGAAGCTAGTGGGATGACATATTGAAAGTGGAGAACAACAACAACAAAATCTGTCAACCGAGAAATCTATATCCAGCAAAAATTCCTCCACACTTAAGCAGAAACCAAGTCATTTCTAGATAAACAAAAGCAAAGTGAGTTCATCGCCTGCAGACCCACCCGACATGAAATGCTGGGGAGTCCTTCAGCGTTGAGGCCAAAATAAAAACACTGGAGAATGAAGTGGAGCCGTAAGAAGTGAAGAACACAAAGGAAGTTAACGCGATGAACTGAAAGCCAGTACGAACGTCCCTGTGGTTCACAACTACTCTTTGCCCTATGACCTAAAAGGCGAAGCACAGAGCGGTAATCGTCAGCACACAACAACGAGCGTGCGGGGGGCGGACAGAGATCCGTCCCGCAGCAGAGTGCGCGCTGGGAAGACCAAGTCGGAATCGCTACCGACAAGCATCTGTGCGTTTCGGATGCTGATTGTAATGCTCAGGTGCCATCAAGAAAACACCTGGAAACCGCGGAAGACAGGGAAGGGGGGAAGGTACCCCAGAGGGAAAAATCAAACGCGAGAGAAGGCGGGAACAGGACAGAGCGGGGAAACAGAGGCATCGAGAAAACAAAGAGCAAACTGGCAAAAGTCAGTCCTTCCTCATTAGTTACTTTAAGTGTGAATAGATTAAATTACATTAAAAGACAGAAACTGGCAGGTTGGATTAAGAAAACATGGTCCATCTACACGCTGTATTGAAGAGACTCACTTGCAATACAAAGACACGAAAAAACGAAAAGAAATATGGAAAAGGTATTTCATGCAAATAGTAACTAAAAGAGAATTGGCTCAGGCATAGTAATAGTAGACAAAATAAACTTTAAGTCAAAAAGGTTATAAGAGAAAAAAAGGACACTATACGCTGACAAGAGAGTCATTCCAGCAAGTAGGTATTGCAACCACACACACAATGAACAGAGCCTCCAAAACAAAGTGAAGCAAAAATTGCCAGAATTTAAAAAGAAACAGTTCTATAATAGCTGGATACTTCAATATCCTCCTTTTAATAGCAGATAGAACAAAAAAATAGCAGAGCCACCACACGAAGGTCAGTCGGGGAATGGCACTCAGATGGCCGAGGCCTACCAGACATTCAGACCACCCCACCCGCCAGCGGCAGAATGCCTGCTCTTCCCAAGTGCACACGGGACATTTACCAGAGGCCATGTTGTAGCCACAAAACAGGCCTTCATAAATTTAAAAGAATCAAAACGATAGTCTTTTCTGATCACGATGGAATGAAACCAGAAATAAACAACGGAATCAAAAATGGAAACTCACAAATAAGCAGAAGTTAAACAAGACACAAATAACCAATGGGTCAAAGAGAAATGACAAGGGAAATAAGGAAACACTTTGAGCAAAAGAAAACAAAGACACACATGTCAAAACTCACAGGACACCGTGAGCAGGGCTCCGCGGGAACCCAAGAGCTGTTCACACCTACATTACAAAATATCTCAAGTCAGTAAACACACTGTATGCCTTAAGAAATCGGACAGTAAACAAAATAAACCCAAAGCTAGCAGAAAGAATGAAATAAAGATTAGTAAACAGACAGAAAAACATAGAGAAAACTCAACAAAATGAAAAGGTGGTTCTTCGAAAAAATTAAATCTTTAAACTAAGAAAAAAATCTCAAATTATTAAAATCAGAAATGAAAATAGGACATCACCAGCAATTTTACAGAAATAAACAGAATAAGAGAATACGACAAGCAACTGCATGCCAACAAATTAGATGGCCAAGATAAAAATGGAAACTCCTAGACATACACAAACTACCAAAACTGACTCAAGAAGAAATACAAAATCTGAATAAAATTATAATGAGCAAGGACATTAAATTGGTCATCAAACATCTCCCAACAAAGAAAGGTCCAGGAACAGATGGCTTCCCTGGTAAATGCTACCACACATCTACAGAAGAATGAACACTGCTCCTCCTCAAACACTTCCAAAGGGAAACCGAGGAGGAGGGCGGCCTTCCTACCTCCTCTGCGCCGCCCCTGTGCGCGACGCCACGGCAGACGGCGCCACGCGCAGAGCCAGGGCCCGCGGTCCCTGGGCACGTCTACGGGGACGTCCCCAGCAAGACAGCGACTAGTGAGGAGAGTACAGAACCCAGCAAGGTGCACCCCCAAACGCAGAGGCGGTCCAACAGAAGAAAATCAAATATACCACATTAATAGATTGAAGAGGAAAAAAACTACACATGATCATCTCAACTGAGGGGAAAAATTTTTTATTTGACTTGCATGACGAAAACGATCAACTAGACAGAGGAGGAAACTTCTGCACTAGGAGAAAGGCCACGTAGAGAAACATCCCCGGCTAACGGCACACGCAGCGGTGAAAACCGAACGCTTTTCCTCAGACCAGGAACAGGGCACAGGTGCCGCTCGCCGGTCCTACTCGACACAGCTCTGGAAGCCCTGGCTGAGGCCACCGCGCGAGAAAAACACCAAATGGCATCCAGAGAGCGAAAGGAAAAAGTGAAGTTGTCCCTGCAGATGACATGACCTCATACAGAGGAAACACACAAGCAAAGTTTCAGAATACAAAAACGTCATGCAAAAACCAGTTGCTTTTCTACACACTAATGAACAATCCTGCCAAACGTTAAGAAAACAATCCATTCACAGTAACATTAAAAAGAATAAAGTACATAGAAATAAATTTAACCGGAGATGAAAGACTTGGACGCTGAAAATTATAAAACACGCTGACAGAAACTGAGGACGCAAACAAAGGGCAAGACACCCGCTCGGGGGCTGGAGGGCACTGCTGTCAAGACGACACCCTCGCCCTGGAGCAAGCCGCAGGGCCAATGTGGGCCTGCCCAAGGCTCGAAGGATGTCGGCCAAGGAGAAAAACTCACCCTACGGCCCACACGGAATCTCAGGGGACAGCAGTCTTGGAAAACATGACCAGAGCCGGCAGGGCCTCACACCGCCTGATTTCAAAACCACTACGAAGCTAGACAACTGGACGGCATGGCACTGGCGTAAAGACAGTGCAGGACACAGAGCCCAGGACACCCTCGGACACCTGCTGAGTGACCGACAAGGGTGTGGGTGTCAAGACCACCGAGGAAAGGACCGTCGTTTCAACGAAAGAATTCGACAGGTCTCTTACCTTATGCCATACACAAAATTAACTCAAGGTGAACCAAAGACCTGTATTTAAGAACTTAAACTATAAACGTTCTAGGAGAAAACAGAAAGGTGTCATGGCACTGGGCTTGGCAATGACATCTCGGATATGACGTCGAAAGCGCAAGCCACGAAAGAAAAAATGAACTGGACTTCACCCAAGTTAAAAACTTTTGTGCTGAAAGGAAAATATTGTCAACTAAGAATACTCTACCCAGCAAAGTTTTCCTTTAGAGTTGAAGGCGATAAAGAGTTTTCCAGAAAAACAAAAAAAGTTGAGTTCCATCACCACTAGTTCAGCCTTACAAAAAATGACAAAGGGAACTGTTCGGCCTGAAACCAAGAACACTACTTAGTAACAGGAAAGCGTACGGAAGTATAAAACTCGCCAGCAGAGCTGAAAAAATTGAACTTTTGTGCAAAGAACAATATACTGAAAGAATAAAAAGACAACCAACAGATCGGGACAAAATACTTGCAAATCGTCTACCTGATAAGAGATTAATATCCAGGATCCATAAAGAATTCTTATACCTCAAGAACAAGAACAAACGGACAAAGGGCGAAGGACTTAGATACTCCCCCAGCCGCAAAGAAGATACCCGAATGGCCACAGGCACATAAAGAGAGGCATCGTTTTTCTGTCATTTGTTATTAGAGAAATGAAATTAAAGCCAGGACACATCGTCTCACGTCCATCAGGATGGCTCCGTCACGGCAACGAACAGCAGCACCGAGTGCTGGCGAGGAGCTGGCTGCCTGGCCGAAAACCCCTGGTCCCCGCTCGCTGCCGCGACGGGCGCGAACGGGGCAGCCGCGACAGAAAACGGCGTGGCGGTCGCTCGGGGACGCGAAGCCTGAAGCGCCGCGCGGTGCGGTGCGGCGGCCCCGCGTCTGGGCCTCCGTCCGGGGCGGGAGGCGGGAGCAGACGAGACAGCTGCACCCACGCTCACAGCAGCACCGCTCACAAAGCCAGGAGGCGGACGCGAGCAAAACGTCCACGGGCCGAGGAAGGACAAAGCGTGGCACGTACGAGGGCCGACGGATGACTGGCCATCCAAAGGGGGGGCTCCCACGACGCGCTACGCGGCTAAACCCCGAGGACACGGCGCTGCGGGAAAACGACAAAGCTGCAGAGCCCGATCGCGAGGGGGCGGGGGGCGCGGCCGCGGCCGTGCTGACTGGGGGCACGGCGCCGGTTTGTCAGGGTGAGAGGCAAAGACTCGAGCAGGTACTTGTGACCGATGTTCACGGCAGCACTGTTCACGATGGCCAAAGGGCGGACACGGCCAGCGCGGGCAGGTGGAGGGGGCGGGGCGGGGGCGGGGGCGGAAGGCAGGTGCACACGCCCGAGGGGCGCTGTTCACCCCGAAATGGAAGGGAGGCTGACACCTGCCGTGACGCCGACGGACCGTGAAACGCCGTGCCGGTGACATTCCGGAGGCGCGCGGACTCGCTCGCATGTCCGCCCGGCCGCGTCCAGACAGCCAGCCAGGGACGCGAGTTGGTGGCGGCTCCCCGGGAGGAGCTGCGGGCCAGGAGTAGCGGGGAGGGGGCTCCCCCGCACCTTCTCCCCTGCTGCCACGTGCGCGGGACCCGTCTGGAGGCCACGCGGTCACAGCGCTGGGGGCCCCGCCTGGGTGCCCCGCGCGCCCCAGGGTGCTGCTCGCCTCCGCTCCCACGGAGGTCTCCGCGTGTCTGTTCCTGGCGCCTCTTTCATGCAGTAGGGAAACAGGTTTCCCAGCACACCATCGCGTTATAAAATGTTTCCACAGGAAAGAAACACCATAAATAGGGCGTAAAAATATGTAAAACGAAGAAGTATACATCCATGCAGTTTTAACAGATACAGGAATCGATATTTGGACTTTAGAAAGAACAGAAACTGAACTGTTTGATAATACCCGGCGCTGGCGAGCACGCGAGGGAACGATGCCAAAGTGGGCGGCACCCGGGGCACACGATGGACACGCGGCGGGCACACGGCGGGCACACGGCGGCACACAGTGGCCCGGGCACGTGGTGGGCTCGCAGCGCACTCTGCTCCCACGCAGTGGGTCCGCGCTCGGAATCTCACCTAGAGGACACACACCCGGACCCAGCAAGCCGCTACACCGGGTGTGGCCTGCAGTGTTATCTGTAACAACAATTCAAAATAGACTAAATGCCCCTCAACAGGACGTCTTAACTGTTAAATCCACGCATGAAATATCGCGACAGGAAAAGAATCTGAGACACACAGCTCAGTGAGCAGAACAAGCTGCAGAAAGGTGCGTACAGCACACGTGTTTAAAATGCACACGCAAACATGCCAGGCCGTTCTCGTGGGCGCGCGTCAGCACACGCCGCACTGGGGAAACTCCTCGTCTCTGGCAGGGGTCGGTGACAGATGACACCACAGCTAAAGTCATGTCTACAGTCTTTCCTTAACATGTTTTTATCAGGTATCTAAAACAATGTTACTCTGCTTTGGCGGTCGATAGGAATCATTTAACAGACCAAAAACCCATTTAAGGGTTACGATGAAGTCTAAACAAAAATCCCTTCTGATCTAATAAATAAATGAATAAATCAATTAATTCCTTAGGGTATCCCTAGGGCACAGGATTTCTAGGGGTAAGGAATAACCTCTTCTTTCCCAGGGGACCAAAACTGAACTGTAGCTACTTTCAGGTAATTTCGACTTTCTCTGGGGCCTCACCCACTCCCAAGATTGCAGGGAACCCCCTACTCCCTGGACTCCGTGGCTGACCTCAGTGCAGAGTGTGGGAGCCCCAGGCGCCTCCTGGGGTCCGACTCGCCCTCTCTGCACCTGCGCGTCCTCGGCGCTCACCGTGGGGAGGTGATGCGTCCCAGCCGCTGCGCTCCTTCTCAAGCTCCCCTCCTTCACCCACGGCCTCGCCACCTCCAGGTCCCACCCACTTCCCAAATAACCCTGAACGCGCCCCTACCACCCAGCTCTTCTGAGCCCTCCGGCTCCAGACGCCAGCCGCCCGGCCCACTCCCCAGGGCATCCGAAGAGCCGTTCTGACATCTGGGTCGCCTTGGCCTTCCAGGGTACGTGGGGGAAACGGAGCACTGTCCCCTGCCCGCCCGGCCTGCACGTGGCCGGCTTCAGCAGCTGCCCCCTTACCGCCCCCCAGGGGCCACCTCTAGCAGGAGCCTTCTACAAAGACCCCCCCAACCCCCCACCCAGGGCTGTGCTCAAGGACAATCACTACACAGCTCAGCCTCAGTTTCCCCATTGTAAAACGGGAAATTAAGATAATTCGCTCAAATACAAAACGAGAAAAATAAAAATATCTCTACCCTATGTCTTTGGTCACGATTTTTCACCACCTCTACATTCCGTCTATATGATTAGCAGCACGGCCTGATCTTAGCCCCCAACAAAACGGTTTTGTGCCCTCTCCCCTTAACCTGCGATCAGAGAAGCTAAATGAACCCACACTTCCTTCTCCCCGAGCGCAAGTCAACTTCAACCACATATGTTAACTTGGAAACAAACGCTAGTTTATCCTTATACTTCTGGCTCTATGGCCTCGTTTAATGACTGCTTCTGACACCACCTTCGCGTGGCACAAGGATGACGGAGCGGGTGTGAACTCGCTCGGGTGTGAACTCTCCCTTTGGTGAGGTCCAAGGCTCCGCGGCTGGACCCCGCCACGTCTAAAGAAACAACATCCGCGTCACAGCCAATGAGATGCCGGTTCGAAAAGGCCAAACTTCAAGTACGAAGAACCTACTTGTCCGACACGGGTTATTACTAAATAAAAACCTGCCGCCTCTGCTTCCCGCCACTGGAAACGCTGGCAACTGTTACCGGAGTCCCTTCCCAGGGACACGTTCTTCAGGTGTTCGCTGACTGCTCTTAACAATCGAAGGAATACAAAACATGCGGAACATACCAAGACAAAAACGAAAACAAAACAAACCACTATTTTTCCTCCCTTAATCAGGAAATTTCAGAAAGTAAACAGACGACTCTGCCTACCGTGGACAACTCAGTGTCGCTTCCGAGCCGCGCCGCGCCGCCGTGGCTGCAGCTCGTCAGGAATCTAATACGATGGCAACGACGACGACCATTTACAAGAGACACGCCCTGCTCATCGAAACCGCCCCGACGCGTCTCCTCTGACAGATAACTTGCGTGAGTTATCGCTTCGGTTTGGAGATGGATAAACAAGTCTACTACTGGATCAGCCACACAGGTGGCAACCCCGGAAGGGCACCTGTCATCGCGCCACACTGTCCCTCAGGTACGCGAGTGACACCACTGGAATTCAGACGTCAACCAGCTAAGGACGTTTACATGTGAGGACGAGGAAGGGATTACGAGAACGTCAGACTGTGTGGAAAATGTCAATTGCAGGTAACGGCCTTTCGCAGATTATCGGTAAGACAGTCTTCGGGCCCGAGCGCCCACCACTGCCCGGTCGCATGCCCTACATGCCCTAAACCCTTACCTCACGGCCCTCTCGGGAAAGGAGGCGTGACTATACTCATTTCTCAAATGAGTAAACTGAGGTTAAATGAGTAAGTCGGAGGTTAAATGACTTACCAGAGATCACAAACTGGTAAATAGTGGGGGCAAAATTGGGTTTTAACAGTTTTATTGGGGCACGATTTGCATATAACAAAGTTTGCTTATTTTAAGTGAAAACTGATAAACTTATCAAGTTTATACACCACAAAGTAGAATACGTTCATCACCCCAAAAGTTCCTTCGTGAGCATGGCAGATTTGAACACGAACCTGACTCAAACTCATGTCATGCTGCAAATCCCCTAGCAACACTGAAGTGACAAAAACACATTTTGAGGGGGCAGAAAAGCTGCGAAATTAAGTCCCATTAGCTCCCTTTCCAGGCGAGGTCCCAACATACCACCAGGGCCACGCCCACGTGCCATCTCACCCGATTCGAGTTTCCTAAACATTGGACAGGCCACGTCTGAGTAAAGCAAAATTAGACTTAAAATACAGGATGCTTTTGCAGACGCTGTGTGACAGTTTTTAACTTCAAAAGGAGTTAGGAGAGAGAAAGACACACGAACACTTAAATCCAGGAGGAAGCCAGGGTGAAGACCGCTGGGCAAGGCCATCGAGGACAGAAATGCGATACACAAAGGAAGAGAACAGGAACCACGGCGGTCCAGGGTTTGTCTCACGGGGGACAGAGACAAACGGGGACAGAAGCTTCTCTTGGATGAGTGACATATAACTTGGAGATCCAGAATGGAATGACTTTCCTAGGCAGGAGTCAACACCTACTTGATGAAGAAACAGGACTATACCATATTAAAACTGACAAAAATAGAAAGTGAGACAATATTCAAAGTAATGATAGTTTTAAAGCTAAAGTCAGTTTAATTTTATATAATTAAAACAGGGCCAGATCTCCATTACTTCAAAACAAACATAGAACCATGAACGTGAATTCTGATACCATGTTAGAGCCAGAAATAATTAAAGTAATTAAAATATGACAAGCTTCAAACAATACAAATATAAATCTAAGACAAAAGGATAAAATGAAATTTTCTTTTGACCTAAATATTCACTCCCACTCTAACATTTTCTTAGTTCGAAAGAACTGACAGCACAGTGCTCTACTCTATAATCGCTGCGCCTGACCGAAAACTTACAAACTCCAAATCAGGGTCCTGGGGCGTAGCATTAAGAGCCTATAAGAAACGCCCACCCGAACAGAGCCAAAGAGACTGCAGGCCAACTGTGAGCAGAGCACATCTCTTAGGACTCCCCGATACGCAGAGGGGCCCCGACCCAGCAGGCCAACCATTCTGTCTGGTCCCAGAAACATCACTCTCCGTAGGCGACACAGGCCTCCGGAATGAATGACGATGACGCTGTTCCGCCGTTACAAGAAATGTTTCTTTAAGCAGTTTTAAGTTAGAAAACCATAATTTCAGTTCCAAATTCTTACAAAAATAAACCCAGACAAGGTATGTAGGTAGCTACAGCAAAAGTAATACACACATGGCATTGCCATACAGTAAAAAAATTGAATAATTTGCCTTGCAGAATTAGTCACATTTTACAAACTCTCTTCTGTCTGAAATTTCTAACCACGCATGATTTTACTTAAAATAACCATTTAAGCATTTTTCCTATCCAATCTAAATGGCTAGAAATAAATTTACTTCAAGAATTAAACAGATCTTTCACAAAATTTTTTAATATGAGACTGCGATACTATTTCTAGTGAATTTATCTTAAAATTACAATTTAACATTAACTTTTCATATCAGAATCATTTAATAATTTAAGGACAAAATATTTTTAAACTTTTTAAAATTGAAATATAAGTGACATATAACATTGTAATAGTTTTAAGTATTTTTTTTAACCTTTAAACTTTAAATTCACAAAATAAATCTGACTTCAAATTCACAAGGAACACTATAGAGAAAAAGAAATCTAGAATCGCTAGAGAAATAAGATAAACTTAATCCTTGGCAACCTATTAATATCAAAGAAAATTGGTGAAATTTTCTAACAATAATTTGATAACTCCTTGATAAAAACAAGGTAACATGCAACAATTAAACAAATACACAAATTTTTAAAAATCAGATCTATTTAATATTCAGTACCGATTTACCCTAATAGCAAAGTTTACTCTCAAGTCATTTCTTGAAATAATAAACATTAATACTTGCAGCACATTGATCAAAACAGAAAAAATAAAATCCCCAACCATCATTCCCTCTTTCAAAGACTATGAATTTCCCCTAAATTTTATCACTTCCAATTTTCAATGGACTGCTGGAAGTTAGAACTAGAACAAATCCCAAATAGTCATGTGAGCAAGTGATTTTGCAAACTCCTCTACACATTTTTTAATCTCTAAAATAGATTTTTCACTGGTTTACAAACTCAGTTCCTGATTCGTACAAAAATAAACCCAGAAAAGGTATGTTAACTACAACAAAAGTAATACACACATGGCGTTGCTATAAAGTAAAACTACTGAATAATTTACCTCATTCAATTAATCACATTCCAAAGTGCTTCAAGTGTTGTGTAAAACTTGATCCAAAACATGTTTTAAAAAATGCAATAAAATAACAAATGTTATAATCCAAATTTTAACACTTTAAAATGACCAACTCGTTAGCAAGTATTTGGTGCCAGCCTTCATAATTTTCTTCCCAGCTCTATTTTAATAAAAGAACTCTAAGATAACAAAGTGACTTGTTTAAAAAACATGTTGCAGATATATAAATTTGCAGGTCCAACTATGTAAAACGTTTTTGTGGCTGGTATACAACTGAAATAGAAAATACAAACTACAATTGTTACCCGGAGCCCCCATAGCTCAAAATTATGCATTTATCCAACTGCGATTTTCTCACTAACAACTTTATAGATCTTTACATATGGCAGTTGTGCATAAGAACTTTTAGATTTGAATAGTTCAAAGTCCTGTTGAATTCTAAAATCCCAATTCTATGCTCTGATAGAAACAGAAGAAAATTAACCAACTGATTTAAAAAAAATGGGAAATGTATGAAGGCAAAGCAGTCTGTCTACTCGTTTCCTGACTTAAAATGCACTAAATGAAATACTGTTAGAGAACTGGACGGGAGAACAAGCTTTCGCTTGGGCTCACTTGCAGTGCCGAAAAAACCATCTGCAAGCGGAACATGCCAGTCCTCTTGCAGTAAATGCTATTCTGCACAATAACGTGCACGTTCACGACGTCGTTAACTGAGGCAGAGACAGATGTTAATGCCCAGAAAGACAAAAAATCTGACGTTTCTAATTATTCCACACCTTTCGACGACAGAGCTCTAAATTTCATACATGTTCTTTCATTACACTAACACCACAGCAACTGGTTAACGATTCACTTTATCTCAAACAAGGGCAAAATATAATAAAACTTTAAGAATATGAACATTGGGGTACAAAGGTGGTATGTCAAGCTCCATATCCACGCAAAAATATGAAACATTCACGTAGCAGCATCTGTGTGATGCCTGAGTGATTCAGAGTTGTCTCACCAGAAGTCCCGCCCACGAGACTGTACAACAGTAGAACGTGGAAAAGTAAGGACCACCCTGTATCTCTTCCCCAAGTGTTTACAAGGACAGGTAGGGGGGCGATGCATGCTATTCGCAATGCACTAAGGAAAGATGCCATATATATGCAAAGTAATTTTAACTGTCAAAACAGTTCCTAAATACATCTAACAGAGCCTAACTCATATTAACAAGTGTAATAAAGTATACTTACGATAGATGTAAGTATGATAAAGAACTTCTTTACGTAGGTGTAAGGTCAATTAAAAATTGTCAAGTTACCATCATCTTACTGTCTCGCACATTGAAACACCAATAACTGGTATTTTTAAGTAACGGGATTTTTAATTCTGAGTTAAATTATTAAGCACAACGAGAACCGCATTTCGGCTCTGTTTGAAAGAACCGTGCTCTCATCAGTTTACACGTGCTGACACTACAGAAAGGTCCTGATTATACATTCTGTGTGTCCTCATCTCTCGATTCCTACTACACATAACCAATTAAAAACCTTCCCCCTACCAGCATCACAACTAAGAACCAAGGGAAAAAATCTGATAAAGGTCAATCTTTTCCAAAAATACCTGGTGCTAAAATAAAAACAGCCCATCTATTTGAAAGATCTGATCCATTATATACGAACGATCTAATGTGTGAAAAGAGCTTTGAACCTAGGAGAGAAGTCGCATTCGTTCAAGGTGCGGCACGTGGGAAACAAGTGTAGACTCTAAATTACACAGACACATTGAAAAAGAGAATGTATTATTTCTAATTCGAACAGAGCCTGTTAGTTTTGAAATAAGGCAGTAAAATAATCTAATTGATACCTATGGTTCTATTATTTTTTTTAAAAAAGGTACTCAGTAAGCTTCAAGCATTTTACATTTGTTTACACGCTGTTCTCTAGGAAAAGAACATATAGGCTGAAAAGATGCTAACCTTGGATTTTTTCACTGTTTCAATTTCTAAATTTGTAAAACGACCATGTTACGCACTTTAAAACAGGGCAGCACAGTCGCTGAACTTGGGCACTATAATCAAACCGCTTAAGTGTAAATCATTTGCTCCGCCAAACCTATGCCTGTTTCTTCCTCTACAAGTCAAGAATAAAAAAAGTACCTGTATCACTGGGTTTTCATGAGGATTAAATTACTTAACACACGTTCAAAATTAGTTTGGACACGTGATGATGATTCTCACTCAGAAATTTCAAAGTTTCTAAATAAACTTTTTCTTTAAAACCCAGCTTAGAATTGTGCTGGCATACAACGGGGGCTCGATACACGCTATTTTTATTACCCTGCAGGCTACTGGCTAAGGTTAAAGGAAATAACACATGCTGAGTGTCCTGCGCTGTGTCAGAGTGGTACCCTCTCACACAAGCTGCCATCCTCATGTCACCCTTCACAAGCAGGATTCAGCAAATATTCATTAGCAGTTCAATGTCTTTTGACCCATTTGGGACTTAAATACCTAAGTATAAACTACTATACTAATGACATGACTCTGGTAGAGATCCACAAGTTACAGTAGCAACTGTCAATGGACTCAAGGGATACATTGTGTCTAGTGTTTGTAACTAATAGCAACTGAGAGAATTTTCACTGGTTATGTTCATCTTCCTGTCTAGTACATTACCAGGCTGGCTTTAAACCAACAAATTACAAGCATTAAATGATAACTCTCAGATAACACACTTAAGAATGACTCCAGTGAAGAGCAAGCAATCAGCACAGAAGATGGGGACCCAGAGTCACTAACCAGAGCGGCGGACAGGTGTGAGCAGCGCGCTGATGGGCGCGCTAAAGGACCACCGGAGTGGACTTCTGCCCTCTCCTAAGCGAAGACATGGGAGAGATCGACCCTCTCGTCGGCCCTAAGACTCAGATGTGTGCTTTCAATCAGACACGAACAAAAAGTGAATTGGTTCTTTTCTATCTCTCTGATCCCTTCCATCAATTATCCATTGCGAAGGCAGAAAAAAATGTTAAAGATGGTTGCTCGCATCGCATTTAAAAGGAAACAACTTCAATTCCCACTGTGGAACTCTAGAGGGCACCAGAAATATGCCCTGCTCCCCGCACCCTCCTCCCGGGTAACGTGAGCAGCTGCAGGAGCCCGTCGTCTGGTCGCTGGGGCTGGCATTGCAGCAGCAGGAGCGACGTCTGCAGCGGTGCTCACGGCGGCGCCCACTCCCAGCTGCCTCCCCAGCCGTCACCCAGGCCTGGCCCCAGGGGGCAGCTGCCACCCCAGAGAAAGCTCCTCCCCCTGCAAACAACGGGGACAGACCAGTCCCCTGGCTGAACCCCTACAACCTGACAACGTCCTCTAAGAGCGACCAATTAGGGGCAAAGGACTCACAATGGGGGTGTTTTCCTCCTCACTTTCTGTCAAAGATGCACCACGCAGGGTTGAAGGCGACTCCCGGCCCTGGGGGAAGAGGAAAAACGAGAAACGGATCAGGAACAATCCACCCAGGTGGGAGGGCCGGGCCCTCCCCGCCGGGAGGGGGCACGGAAGGGACCCGGAGGTCAAGGAGGTTCGGCTCTTCTATTATCTCTGCCCAGCCCGAGGCCAACCACCTCTCGTACGTAAAGCGGAGCGGAACGGCGTAAAACATGTCTTTGGGACCAAAACCCACGTGAAAGGCAGAATCCGGAGGGAGGAGGCGGAGGGCACCGAGCCTGCTCCCGGGAAGCGAGCGGGGGCAGGGCGAACGCTGCCTCGACGCCAGCGAGGGGACGGTGTTCCCCCAAAGCGGCCCGCCCGGCGCCACCGCCGTCGCTCCCGGCACCGACTCCGAGGTGCGGGCGGCTCCCGTGCCCGCCGGGCCGAAATCTCCCACGTTTGCCCCAAGCATTTGCCCTGGGCCCGAGACTTGCCCCCCCCCCTGCAGTCGGCGACCGGCAGCGCTGCCTCCCCGTCCGCCATTAGAGACCCAGCCAAACAATACGTGAGGAGCCAGGGCCGCGCAGCGCGACCGGGCGGGGAGCGCGCGGGGGGCCCGGCGGAGCGCACCCTCGGCCCCGGCGCCGCGGGCCGCGCGCCCCGGCCGCCCCGGCAGCGCGGGGACCCCGCGCGCCCCTCCCCCACCGCCCGCCGGAGAAAGGGACCCCCGCGCCCCCCGCCCGCGTCCTCACCCGGCCTCCCGGCCTCGCCCGCGCGCCCGCAGCCCTCGGGCCGCCCGCGACGGCGCCCGCGACATGAGCGGAGCCCGCGGCAGCCCCGGAGGCCCGACGCGCAGCGGCGACGGCGGCCGCGCCGCGGGGGTCAGTCCCGGGCCGGTGGGAGGCCCCGGAGGCCGCCCTCGCCCATCTCCGCCTCCCGGCGCCCCCGCCTCCGCCCCCGCCTCCCGAGGCTGCGCCCGGC
This sequence comes from Rousettus aegyptiacus, assembly GCF_014176215.1. Classification (NCBI taxonomy): domain Eukaryota; kingdom Metazoa; phylum Chordata; class Mammalia; order Chiroptera; family Pteropodidae; genus Rousettus; species Rousettus aegyptiacus. Next base: position 1,059,678 of record NW_023416286.1, read on the forward strand.
CACCCCCGCCGTCGGCGGCCCCGGCCTGCGAAGACAGCGGGGACGAGCCTCACCCGGTTCTGGCTGCGGCTCCGCGGAACGAACCTCCCCTCCCCCGGCCCACCCCCTTCGGCGACGCGCACAACTCCGCTCGGTCCAGTCCCGGCTTTAGCGCTGGGGAGCAGGCGGAGGCGGAGGCGGCGGCGGCGCGGCCGGGCCCGGGCAGGCCCCGCCCTCCGCGCCCCCATTGGCTGGCGGGGAGGGCGGGCCGGGGCGCCCGGGGCACGTCCATTGGCTCCGACCGCCTTCCTTCAGGACCCCCTCGAGGGGGTGGTCCGGAGGGCTGTCCGTCAGGCGCGGGCCACGCCCCGGCGCTGCCCTTCGCCTCGCCCCTGCGCCAGCCCGGGCCCTGGGGCCGCGTCCCCTCCCTCCGTGCCCCCGCCCCCCGCCCCGCCCCCACCCGCTCCGTCAGGTCAGGCGGCCCGACTTTCGTTGCCGCCGCACCGGCCGCGGGCTCGCTCCCCGGGGGGCCGGGCGCGCCCCGGGGCCGGGACAGCCCGGGACGCGGAGGTCGGGCCGCCGGGCCTCGCTCGGGCCGGGGCGCCCAGGCCGCCGAGGCCGCCGCCGCGGCTCCCAACGGCCCTGCCCGGGGAGGGACGCGGCCTCGATGTCCCCAACGCCCTCCCTGTCCAGCTCCTTGAGGCCCCGTGCGGGCTGCCGGGCAGGGGCCGCCGCGGGGCCGAGCGGAGGCCGGGCGGCGGGCGACGGCGTCCCCGAGTGACCAGGGGGCGCACGCACGTCCACCCGCGCCTCGCCCCGTGGGGAGCGGTCGCCCCGCCGCCCGTCATGGCTGCGGGAGGAGGCGACGTCCTCCATCTTGTCGGGGCTGCGGGGGGGACCTGGGGACCCACTCGGCGCCGGGCCCGTGGGGCTGGGCGACGGGCCGCGGGGAGCCCGCGCGGGGCTGCGCCATTCGGCCGCGGGGCCCGGGGACCAGCGACGGCGGGGCGGGCCAGACGCCGCTCCGCGCCCCGCCGGCCAAGATGGAGGCGCTGCGGGCGCCCCGGGAGCCGGGCCCCCGCGGGCGGACGGGCCGGGGCCGCCCGCGCGTCCCTGGGCGTCGCCGCGGTCCGCGCGCAGCCCCCCGCCGCCCTCCACCGTCTGGCTCTCCGCGGCCGATGGACCGCGGTCCGCCCCGCCGCCGCGCGGAGCAGCCCACCGGCCGCGGGCTCCTCTTTTGTTTCCCGTCCACCCCGACGTCTCGGGCGCACGCACTGCGGGTGCGATTCCCGGACTCCGAGGAAGGAGGAGCCGGCCCGCCTGTCCCGCCCTAGCGGCCGCTGGCGGGATGACAACGACGGAGCTGGGAAATGGATGGATAAATGAGCCTTCTCGATTCCACCATTACCCACCGCTGCCTGCACGTAAATAGACGTGTGATGTTACCCTTGAACGTTCAACAAGGTGATGATGAACGTGACGTTTGTGAGGAAGGTGATCATCAAGGTCTCGGTAAAGGCTGACGTTGCACACTGCAGATGCCACACACAACAAGGAGAAACTGACATCAATTAATGATGCATTTTTAAAAATCGAGTAATCCTTCCACCTGCGGCGAAATGCAATAAAGATACTCTAAGTTGAAGACTATCCAACAAGTATTTCAACCAGCATTCTCGAAATAGTATCACTTTTTAAAGCAAATATTGCATGATAATTCTAAATATTTTCAGTTCTCAATACAATGAAATATCCTTGTAGGACTTTATTATACACAGTTCTTTTTTAGATCGACATTTTATTGGGACCTTTTTCACAACAGAAACGCTGGCTATTACCACATGCAACAACGTAATAGTCCGTGAAAACTTACACCATCCCTTTTCTGTCGCTTCATGCCATTGGAATAGCTTCCGCTCATTGTATAAAAAGACGTGAGTAGAGATACTCCCAAGTAAGCTTGGTCATTCATTGACTTAGATAATAGGCTGGATTGCCACATGCTGTTCAATGTGAAGAAGCTCTATACTGCTACTAACTCCCTAACATTGCTATTTTATTAATTAATAAAAATAATAATTACAGTAGTATATATGTTATTCACATTTCGTGCTCCTTCGTTAACATCCATTTGTCTATGAAAATGTTCACTGGGTTGCCTGCATATCACAGGGAACTGTAGTTGAAAGTTTAGAACTAGGGAAAAAACACGTGTCATAATTTTTTTTAACTACACTTAATTTATATTAAAGTCTTTTTTAAAATAAATATTTGAATGTCCATAACAGCATTATTTATAACTTCCAAAAGGTAGACCCAACCCAGATATCCATTCACTGATGATTGCACAAACAAAATGTGGTATATCCATACGATGGAATATTATTCAGCCATAACACGTCCTGATACATGGTGTAACATAGAAGAACCTTGGAGACATAATGCTCCATGAAATAAGCCAGACACAAAAGACCACACGGGTATGATTCCATTTACGTCAGTTGTCCAGGCTACACAAATCTGCAGAGACAGAAAGTAGATTACCGGTTGGGCGGTTGGACAACTTTGAATACACTAAAATCCATGGAATCGTTCACTTGAAGTGGGTACATTGTAAGAGATGGAATTACAACTCGATAAGGCTGTTGCTAACAGGATGTGTGTGTGTGTGTGTATACACACGGAGTTATTCAGTGCTAATAAAAGCGTACCAAGCGTGGTAGGAAGACAACATGAAGACTTGAGCAGAAGACTTGATTTTCACACCTTTGGCCACTCAAAACCTTGAGCGAGTTACCTTCTTTCTGAGCCTCAGTTTAGTCATTTATAAAATAAAGTAATGCACCATTGTTTTAAGAAACAACTTCTGTGAAAGTTATATAAAAATGTTAGAAGTTGCTAAAAGAGATCTTAAACATTCTCAGCACACAAAAAAATTTGTAACCTTGTGGTGATGGATATTAACTAGACTTATCGTGGTGATTGCTTCCCAATTTACACATGTATCAAATATGTTGTAGACCTAAAAATAATAATATAATGTTACATATCAATTATACCTCATTTTTTAAAATGCTAGGTATACTTTTACTTTTAGAAACCAAGACCTCGACAGTAATCGAGATGCAATGTAGCAGTTATTGTGAAAATAGCTTAGGAGCTGGACTGCCCAAATTTGAATTCCAGCTTCACTGCAACAAGCAAGGTGAATTTAGACATGTGTTAACTTTCTAAGCCTCAGTTTCAACTTCTGTAAAATGTGGATAATGGTTTCACTCTTAGATTTTTAGGGCAGATTAAATGATCATATATATATAAAACTTGCACTTCATACTTGGGAAGACCTTGAAAAATGTTAGCTGCTTTTATTATTAATAATTGACAGTGGAATATTAGAACAATTCTTTATAATGTTTTGTAAGGAAAAGAAGCATATTAATTTCTCTACTATAAATACCGAACTAGTGTATAATCCAAAAACAATAGTAATGATAATTGCAATATACGAGTCACATCTTGGAAGAAATGTACTTCAAATCAGTCTATTTTTTTCCTTAGAAAGGAGCTTAGTATAATCTACCTCATCCTCTCAGTATGAATGCTAGGAGACACGGAGTTCAGGCAAAACAATTATTTGGAGCTGAGGATTGGAGAGGCAATGCAGACTAGTGTTTTAACTTTTGCCATTGAAAAGAAAAAAAAATGTGATATTTTAACCATTTGACGCACTGAGGAAAATTTTCTGTAGGAGAAGGCATTTGTTCTGTGTTCGTTGTGAATAATAACTCATTATCCTCTTAACGACCTTATGAAGTAATTAATATTACTGCCCCACTTTTACAGATGAGGAAACCGAGGCCAAGAAAGGTTAAGGAATTTACCCGAGGTCACATAGTTAGCCAGCGATGGAGAGGGGCTCATGGCCCTAGGATTCTTCCTGCTTCCTCACCGTGCTTCCTCTCCAGGATACTCTGCTCCTAAATCCTAAAATTTAACTCTTAAACATATCATCTTAGGTCATTTAAAACCACACAAAATTATACATTCTAGAGCAGCAGCTTATAAACTTTTTCTGACCATGACAATCGCTAAGAGATACCGTATACGTGGACACGCAGGACAAACCAGCCTCAATGCACAACTCCATAGCTCAAAAACGATTACGTTGCAGAATTATTTCTTTTACTACCTTAGGCGGATTTTAACATGTTCGATTCTAGTCTGCCTAAATCCAGTCTATACTGTTTCCTTCTATTTCCTTTTTGTTGTTGTCTTTCATAAACTGGTTCCAAGCCACCAAACTGATTTCGTGGCTTACAAACTGTGGTTTGAAAAACGTGCGTCTATGAGAAAATGAATCACAGATAAATTCAAGTTCTAAAACAAGTAAAAACGCATGATGATATCAGAAACAGAGTAATCCAGAATTAATTATAGGTCGGAAAAATTTTTTTTAAAAAAACACAAAAACAGGGATTTACGTTGCCATTCTTCGTAAATACATGAAATACTGGTTCCTTCCCAGCAGCATGCTGTACGCTTTCTGAATCTGGATCGTCTCCGGAAAAGCATTGTGGTGATTTAGAAAATGAGTACAGAGTTGACATTGATACCGATTCCGCCATTCGCTAGCTTGGCGACCTGGCACCTTTCTGAGCCTCAGTTTCCTCTAAGTGAAACGAGAGGATCGTCCATCATGTGCCCCTTGTCTCCCCGTAGAGTCTTCTCATCCCTTGGGCTCCCAGTGCCTTCCAGAGAACACTGGCTCACCTTTCCCGCCCACTGTGAACCTTGCCTTTCTCTCAGTTGCCGTGGCTTGTTTATGAAACGACAAAATACATTCGCCACTGTGTTCTCAACAAAGATTGCTCTCCACGCTTTGTCCCCGTCCATGCTGGAGTCTGGGGACCCACCGAGTTCCTCGTTTTCTCTCCCAGGCAGCTGCGGCCGCCCACGCGCCTTCCAAGCTTCAGAGGTGCTCAGTGGAAAGCAGAGGCAAATTTTAAAAGAAAGAGTTACATGAGTTGATTTTGGAAGGTCCCTTCTGGCAATTACATTATATGGGCTTTAAAAAAAAACATAAGCCGAAAATAATGATTTAAGGTTTAATTTTTGCCTATTTAAACATTCCTTATACCGTCAACTATTTTTTTTTTTTTGAGTTTTTGTACTAGGTACTACTCTCTAAGAGAGTAAAACCTAAAATAAAGCAGGTTTAATGGTTTCGAATTCAGCATACTTATCTTTCTCAATATTTTTCTACTCTCATAGGTAATAAATACACTCAGTGACCCCTCCACGCGCCCCCCCCCCAAAAAAAAAAACCTCGGAAAACCTAGAAAGTGCAAAGGAAAAAAAATACCAATAATCCTTTCATCCAAGGATGGCTACTGTCAACATTCTTTCCAATAGATCTTATTTTTTTAGAGCACTTTTAGGTCTACAGCAAAATCGAACAGGAAGTACGAAGCGTCCCCACGGGCAGCCTGACCCCCCCAACCCCATGCGCGGCCTGCTGCAGCCCGCGGCCGAGCGGCGCCGTCCTGACCACGGACAAACCTATGTCGGCCCAGCGGACTCACGCCCGTGCGCGGCTCACCTGCCGCTCACTCTTGGTGCCACACGTTCTCTGGGTTTTGACACACGTGTGGCGACGTGGACCCTCCATCTTGGTGACACTCCGGACAGTCTCGCTGCCCGAGAAATCCTCTGCGTCCCCCCTGCTCAGCCCTGCCTGCTCCCCGCCCCCCCCCGACTCGCGGCAACCGCTGACCTTCCTACCACGTCCGTAGTTTTGTGTGTTTTAGAAAGTCGCATAGCCGGGACCATACGTCAGGCAGGCTTTTCACGGTGGCCTTTTCCACTTCGCAGTAAAAGCATTTAAGCTCGTTCCACGTCTTCTCTGACTCGACGGCCCATTTATTTCTACCGCTCAATGATGTCCCCCCCCACCCCCCACCCCGACGTACCCCAGTTTATCGGCTCACCTGCCGAAGGACGTCTTGGTCGTTCCAAGTTTTAGCAAGTGTGGATACCACTGCTGTAAACATCCGTGTGCAGGGTTTTGTGTGGACATAAGTTTTCAGTTCATTCGGTAAATACCAAGGAGCACGATTGCTGGATCCTGGTAGTACTTTAGTTTTGTAAGAAACTGCCGAACTGTCTCCCGAAGAGAGAGTCTGCATCTCCCCCCTGGGAGATGACCCTATTCCCAGGGGCACGTCTGTTCTCTTAGATGTCACCCGTTGTTCAGAATCTCATCTTCGCTTCTATGCCGCATTATAAAAAAATTAGCAAGGCATAGCTCTTGTGGATGATATAAACTTTTTTTTAAATTTTCATTTATTTATTATTATTTATGCCTACAGCACCTTGTCTTCCTAGGTGGTCTCCCATCCAAGTACTGACTAGGCCTGACCCTGCTTAACTTCTGCAATAATTTTAAAACATTTATGTCATCTATGGCCACGCCGCCCTGAACAAGCCCGATCTCGGCTGATCTCAAAACAGACGTGCCCCTGGGAATAGGGTCATCGTCTTCGGTCGTCAGATAGATAAAGAAAGATTTTAAGAGGCGGTGCCTATGGCAGGGACTACTATGCAGCCATGTAAAGAATTGCACTTTGTCTCGCTTCTACCCCTAACACCTGGGTGAGAAACCAAAGTCCAAGGAGTTATCAAGCTCAGTAAGTAGGAAAAGTTTTATCAACTAACGCTTAGTGGTGGGAACAAAAATTAATCATCGTTATTAGCAGAGCGTGGAACTTTTACGAAGCTCCGTGTTGCTCATTCACTCCGCAAACATTAACGGAGCGTCTCAGTCATGCCACGTGCTAAGGTAAATGCCAGGGATGGGACAGAGGCGGCCCCTGCCTTCACGGGACGTAGGGCCTGCACTGGACCAGGAACAGCCACCAAACGGGGTGAGCGCAGCGCATGCAGCAATCACAGTTGGGTGCTACGGAGAAGGCGAAGGGGCGTCCCCACCAAGGATTACCATGGGGACCGAGGCCAGCAACCCAGGACCTCTCTGTGGGAGTGACGTTTCGTGTGAGCTGTGCGTAAGGGGACCGTTGTCTTTGAGCTTATCCTAGGGACCCCAGGAGAGTGGCTGGGAGGTAGCAGGTGTGACCTGAAACAAAAAGTCAGCCAGGTATTCCTCCAGCAAAAAAATAATAGTAATAAAATAATAATAATAATAATAATAATAATAAAGGATTTGGGAGGAAAGAAAGGATTATAGTCTGATTAGTGCTGCCACGTGGAGCCTCATGCAAGTCGGGGCGAAGCAAAGGGGAAGAGGTTCTTTAATGGGGGGTTGAGAGGGAGAGTGAGGGTGGAGGTCAAACCAGGAGCGTTTTGCTGGGGCGCGAGAGCTCCCCTCACAGGCCGTCCGGACTGCTGTCCCGGTTGAATCCTCTGCAATTAATTCCGCCACCAGAATAGAACCCTGGAGCCTGTTGAGCCCTCTGGGCAAGGGAGAAGTAGAGATGGAGTGAACGCTGAAGGAATGAGGGTCCCAAAACGCACGAGGCGAGTCGCCCCTAAGTTTTAGAGGCTAGCCTAAAATCGAGACGAAAGACTTTCTGATGTTAACTCGTTAGCGAACCTGATCGGTTTTATTCAAGAAAAGATGAGAAGACGCCCAAAAAAGGGACTGTCTGTCAAGAAAGGAGGCCTGTAGGGGGCGTCCTAAATAGAAGAAGCAATTAATCCCACTGCAAATGTACTGGGTTACTGAAAGACACACAGCCTAAAAACGTATAAGTAAAATATTCCTGAGCATTTTACTTAGGAATTCTTTCGACTTCCTTTTTCCACAGACTTGGAAAAACAGCCGGTCGGAATACGTTAATGTTCTCAGTGCAAATAGCTGTTGGTGATTCGTAACTAATTTCAGAGCCGCCTAAGTTCTGCTTTTCCGATTTAATTATTTTCATATCATACGATAGCAGCTCTCTATGGCGTTGGCGCCTACCCTCTGAGAGAGCGACTCTTTTATTTCGCTCTTGTTTTCCGTGTTTTTTTTTTTTTTCAGTTGTTTTCTGATTGCAGAATAGGGAGGGAGATGCGATGACCTCGAAGGAGAGAAGGAAAACGGGCCGTGAGAGCGCCCGGGCCCCAGCCCACCCCGCGCCGCCCCGGCGGCCTCAGAGGAGCCACTGTTAACGTTCCTCGCACCTCTTTCCAGAACGTTCTCTCATGGAAAAGCGTCTTTTTCCGCAACTGGATTTTTTTTTTTGCTTTCAACAATATATCTCAACGCTGATCCCATTCCTTTTTCCAGACCATAGCATATCAATGGTGCTGCGGAGAAACAAGGGGCCATAGGCGAGACCGGACAAGCCCAGGGGAGGCCAGCACGCAGGCCCTACAAACCTGGACGCCGAAGTAACCACGTAGGGTGGACCGAAGGCAAAAATTCCTGACTCGAAGCAAGTCCTGGCAGGTAGGCGCGTCCCAGGCCTGTAGTTTCCTTGACGAAGTCCGGTCTCTAATGTTGAAATCGTCTGTTGTCTTTGGGCATCTGAGATAACACACCTTTGAAATGTCAGGGCGGTTTTCTTTCCCAGAACCCTCGAAGGCACAAGCCCGGGCTCCGGAGCGCGAGACCACGTCATCATGGGCCCCGCATGGCATCTCCGTGTGCCGCACCTGTGAACTCTCCTGCACCCACCCCTGGGAAAGAAGGCTGTGTCTCTGCTTGTTATCCAGTCCCAGAGAGCCTCCCGCCTTGCCTTCTCCCTTCCCAACAGGTGTCGCGTGACCTTCCTTACGCCTCCTCCCCCACTCGCATGAGGAACTTCGTCTGAGGCTGGATGCTCTTTCGTCAACAGTACTGCAGTTTATCTAAATGATGGCGGTCATGGGCTGCATCACATTACAGTCGCCATTAACATCATTTCGTTGACTTGTCCTTAATATCCGGTTCTGATACTTACCAGGAAGTCATTTGCATGTTAAGTGTTACTTTTTTCATCGAAGTACCCAAAACACGTTTTAAAAAATATTTTATCCCAAGGAAGGGGTAATGTTTTAACTGCTAAGTTACTGTCTCTGCGGCTGGAGTACTTGTTCCTTGAGTGCAGTCACGGGTCACATAGTGATGTTTGGGTCAACAAGGGACCGTGAGATTATAATGGAGTTGGGAACTTCCTGTCATTGAGTGATGCCCAGAGGCTGTGGGGTCACGCATGGTGTGTGGCAGGCTGGACCGCCCGGGTTTGTGTGAGTGCACTCTGCTACGTGCGCACGCCGACGAAGTCACGTAATGTCGCGTTTCTAGAACGTGGCCCGTGGAGCGTGACTCGGTTTCCAGGTTGTGCTCTTTCCGGAAACCGACTGTAAAGTCCTCAGGGTGACGCTGCCCATTCACAGCCACCCCCCTCCCACTGTAAAGCAGAAGGCTGGCCTGTGCCCGGGAGAAGGACGATTTGAAATACTGGCGTCAGTTGTCACGTAAACAAATGACTCTCGTGACTGGCTAGTGCCAACTTAAAAATAAAAAGGCCCTTCGAGGTGAGAGGCAACGGCATTTATTTGAGATCAGTAAGAATAGCTATTCGGGAAGCTCTGACTCACTCAGGCAGAAGCCCACACAGTGTTCAGATGAGGACAGGAAGGCCATGCTCGGTGTTTACCAGAAGGGAAGGGGACAAGACAGCCATGGAAGGGCGATGCTAACTCCGAATGATGGTTTCGGTTTTCAGGCCTGTCCTCGGCTGTCTAGTAGTCCTAATATCAGCTTTCTTGTTGTCTTTGCAAATGGTGTCTTGGGACTTGACAATGCCTCGGGCTCCGTCCAAAGGTCGCCTTGCCCGGTTTTAACGCTGCAGGGACTCGAGGCCTAAGACGTGCAAGGCAGTTCCTCTGGCGTGGTGGCCCTGGCTCCGTTTTAAAGTGGCTTCCTTTATATGATCATTTGCAATACGAACTTTTTTCAGTTCTTCGTTTTCCACAAAATGGAAGGGATACCCAATTAGGCCGTCAGCTGATAGGACCTTAACATGATTTTTTATAAGAGATGATGTTATGAGTTGAATTGTCTTTCCACCCAAACATCTATTTTGAGATCTTAACCCCAGTACCTTAAATGCGACCTTATGTTGAAATCAGGTCTTCACAGAGATCATCAAGCTAAGAAGAGGTCGTTTGGGCGAGCCCCGATCCAGCAAGGCTGCTCTCCTTGTCGAAGGGGGAAGTTGGGTCACAGACACGGCCGCGCACGCGGAGAAATCAGCGACACACAGGGAAAAGTCGTGTGACCATGAAGCCAGGCGCACCAGAGGCGCTGGCAAACCACGAAAGCCAAGGAGGCCGGGAAGAGGCCCCTGGAGCCCTCCGAGGGGCCTGGCTCCGCCCACACCCTGATTTCAAACATCAGGACCGTGGGATGAAGAATTTGTGTTGAGGTAAGGCCTGCGGAGCGCGTGCTGGGAAACAAATGCAGACCTCTATGCGACCTCTAGCAGGGAATTCCCAGAGTTCAAAACGATGGCGACACAGCATTAAACAAAACCCCCTCTGCTTCCGTCCGCTTATGTCTGTAAACCAGTGTTTCTCAGCATCCGCACCCATGAAGCCGGACCAGGGAGCGCTGGGAAATCTGCCCGTCCTAGCAAAAAACAATATTCATCTGAAGATGCATTCATGAGCTGGTCTTACAGTTACTTTCTACACTGTTAAGTGAGTGTTCTAGAAAATTCTACTTCTCGTAAATTATTAATTGAAATGGGTAATTCTGCTTTTCATAAATTATTAATTAAAACGCGCGGTAAATACATCGTATTGGTTTAATCAAAGAGTTAATAATTTAATCTATGTTCATTGATAAGAAATGTTTAACACTTAAAATTTTCAATTTAAAATTTTTGTTTATTTACAGACTTTTGTTGCGTGGCAATATCATAGGATGATCATTAAAATGATTTTAAGATGAATATCTATCACGCTACGATAAAATTATATGGCGGAAGTAGAATGGAAAAGATGTTCAAATGAGAACAAGGAACCATGTAAAATTTCCTGCTGCTAAAGAATGTTTTATTCCTGTACTTTTCCAAAGAATGATGGTAAATGCCAAATCAACATAGGATTTAGATGCCAGGGATTCCATTAAATAAAAATGATTCACGATTTTTGTTTTTAAAGGTATGCATTTGCCTTAAACAGAAATTATATTAGATGTCACTTCACGTTGCGTAAATGGGTTTCTAGTTCATCGGAATCTTTCTGGAGGGTGCGTGAGCCAGAGGCATGTGAAGAGCACTGTCTAAGGCCCACCTGGGAAACCTGCTTGGCCTTCCTCTCTCCTCTTCTTCAGGACTCTTTTCGGCCTGCTACGGCATGTTAAGCACCATAACACAGGTTCCAAGGTTAATTGTTTACAACTCTTCCTCCTTTTCTCTTAGAGGGCAGGAATAATATGTTATTCATCTTTTTAGCCCCATGCCCGGCGTGAATATGGGTGCAGAATACATACGTACTTACTTATCTCTACTATGTAGTTAAGAATTTTCCCAATATAGGGCGTGTCCTAGAGTTTACAGTGGGAATAGGTTTATAGTATTTCTCTAGAAAAAAAATATATGCATTTTAATCCCCAAATGCACTGGGAAAACGTCTGGTTCTACCTAGAGAAATGGATTGAAGCCAAGTAAATGGGTACAGGCCATCCGAAATACAGTCTAGGGGGTCTCTCTTACAGAAACACCAGCAAAGCCAAGTGAGGCTGTTAGAGAGTTATTTGGGACTAACTGACTTAGGAAACAAAATCTTTTGCTGTCGTTTTCATAAAAACGGAAAACGTAACGGAGGCTGGCGATGCAAGCAGGGGCTGGGGGAGACGGCAGAGCGGTGCCCCCCGAGGGAACACGACCTGGCCGGGGCACCTGGACGTGGCGAAAACGGGAAGCTTTGCGTGATGCGCACCTCGCCACAACACAACGAAACGAAACGAACGATAGAAATAAAAAAAATCCTGCCTTCGGGGTATCTACGTTCCACCGAAGAAACGTGGGGTTTGATTCTAACAGCAGCGAAAAGCCATTCCTGTGAGTGGAGAGGTTACAAACTCTGATTTCAATATACGCACGTCTTTCATTCCGGCTGTTTTGCAGAGAACTGTTTGTCAGGGAGCGGGAGTCGGAGCAGGGGAGACAGAAGGGGGGCTTCACCTGGAAGGGCGGCAGTGGCGATGCCTGCAGGTGGGGACGCAGGGCCCGCAGGTGCATGGGGCCGACCCACATCACGCTCGGGGAGGGGGAAAAACTCCAAGACGTGCTGTTGAAGGGAAAACACAAGTTGCGGAGCAAGACAAAGAGTTGGATACCGATTACATCCAAAAGAAGCAGCGTCCTAAACATTTCTCGCAGGTACCAGAAGCGATGGGCTGTTGTTATAGGAGGAAATGCACAAACCAGACGTGTAAGTCCACGGTCAAGGTCAGGAAGCTGTTCCAAAGCACTGTGCCTTTTTTCATAAAAGCTTTTTTTTTTTTTAAACAAAGAAAATAATTAACATATTTAATGTCTAAGTAAAAAGTAACTTACAATTTTGGAAAGTGTGTTGAGAAACTGGTACTAATGGTGGCAGGCTTTTAAAAATTCCATCTACGTCCCCCTTAAAACCACACACAGCGTTCGAGAGACTTGGAGAAATGCTTTCAAAAAGACATACCTGCTGCAGAACTGTTTTCCAATTATTTAAAAAAATAAACTTTTAAAACTCAATTTAAAAAAATGAGCAAACCAGTCTCACCGAAATAAAAATACAGGCGGCAATTAAGCGTTCGAAAAGGTGCTCCACATCTTAGGTCATCGGGGAATTACAAATCAAAACAACAGTGAGATAACGCTGCACCCCGTGAAAGGGCCCGAAATCCAGAACAAAACCCGAAAGCCAGCGGGGGCGCGAGGCCACGGGCGCCCTCGTCCACGGCTTGGAGGAATGCGCAGTGATATAGCCACTTTGGGCGACAGTTTGGCGGTGGCCTCAGCCTTCTGGGGCTCCTGCCAAAGCTAAACAGAGTAGCCACGTGGCCCGGTCGTTCCTCATCGAGAGTTAACTAGACCGGTGGCTTGTAAAGAACAGGAATGTTTCCCTCCCAGTTCTTTAGGCTAAGGAATCAAGGCCCTGGCAGATGCAGTGCCTGGCAAGGACCCTCCGTGATCCACTGTGTCCTCAAAGGGCTGAGGGCTGAGGGTCTCTGAGTCTCATTAACGAGGGCACCAATCCCATTCGGGGCGCTGCATCTTCATGATGTTTACGGCAGCTTCACTCATAACTGCCGAACGTGGAGTCCTGTCCTTTCGTAGGTGACCGGTAAACGGTGCTGCATCCGTACCATGGGATGTTATTCAGCTCTAATAAGAACCAGCTACAGAGCCACGAAAAGACGCAGAGGAAGCTTAAACGTGCACTGCTCAGTGAAAGAGGCCAATGTGCACACCACACGCTGTACGACTCCAGCCACGTGGCCTTCCGGAACGGACAGTAAGAAGGCCCATGACTCACACGATCCCTCTTCCTGGTGGGCGTTCACATTTTAGCAAATGCATCCTGAAAGTGACATGGCTTCGCAGAGGGGTGGTCCCGACGGCAGAAGATGCTGCTCAGCCCGGGGGCGTTTCTCCCGGAACCCCTCCCAGTCAGGTCGTTTGCCTGGGGGCTCGTGGCCCTCCGTAAGGGGCTCACCTGCCCACATCACACCGTTTTGTAGTCTGTGGATAATTTTACACTGGCAGGAGGAACGGAATCTGAATTGTGTTTTTCCTCTTTTCCAAAAGTACTTAGACTGACTGTTAGTTTGAATAGAAGTCATTTTAGAAAAATCTAAATTTCCAAGTGATAATTTTAAGTATGTAAAATTTAGAAATTGATGCATGTAGATACTACTAAAAACTACACTAAAATAATTCGTCAAGTTGGCGAGAATCAGGTAACTTATTAACTTTTCGACATTAGGACTGGAGAATCTTTAAGACTAAAAATATTGTTTTCAATTACCAAAATTAGGGTGGAGATGTCAGTGTAGCACTTATTATTGCTTGATTTGCATGGTTTTTAGGTCTTTTATTTTCTGGGAGTAACCCATAGTGCGGTTATTAATGCAAATAAAAAATAACCATTTTAGGTGACTTTATTTCCAAATAACCATTTGTGTGTGTGTGTGTGTGTGTGTGTGTGTGTGTGTGTTTTGGGGCAGGGGCATGTAGGAAGTGTTTGTGCTTTCTGTTCAGTTTTGCTGTGAGCCTAAAACGGCTCTAAAAAAATAAATAAAATAAAGAATCTATTTAAAAATACACAGTAGTTCCTCAAAAAGGCCAAAAAGAACGGCCACAGGCCCAGTCATTCCCCACCTAGGCACACATCCAAAGGAATGGGAAACAGGATTTCAGACACCTGCACACTGGTGTTTATAGCCATGTTATTCACAAGAGCCAAAACATAGCAACCACCCTAATGCCCAACACCCATGAATGGATACACAGAACACGGTATCGTACCTATGGCGGAATACTATTCAGCCATGAAAAGGGATGAAGTTCTGTACAGGCTGCTGCATGGACGAACCTTGGGGACATGCTGAGTGAAATAAGCCCACCGAGGCGGCAGGGAGCGCAGAGGTCCCCAGGGACCGAGTCGCTGCTAAACAGACACAGGTTTCCGTTCGGAATGGTGAGAGTCTTGGAAATGGGTCGTGCTGAGGGTTATACAATGCTGCGAACACAAGCATTGCCATTGAGCTGTATACTTTAAAATGATTAAAATGGCAAATTCTAAGTTAAGTGCATCTCACCACAATTTTTAAAGGAGCAAAAATCACCTAGTGCTCCAATTAGTGAAAGCAAAACTCTCAGGCAGATAGTACTGAGCATGTCATGGCAAGTACTTAACGACAGAGACTGCTCAAGCTCTGAATATTTAAAAAACAAACAAATCATATCTTCGTTGGTCCAGAGAACATGTTAGTGTTTTTCTGTTTAAAAGAAAACGCACGCAGAACAGCTCGGTGGAATCCCCAGGAGTGTGAGAGGTTTCAGCAGTTCATGGACAAAGGACTCGAAGGGAAAAGAGGGTTCAGATAAAACAGGGTCCAGTGCGGAGACGGGTCAGAAGGTCTCTGGAAGGAAGGAAGCGTTCGTAGATTTTAACTTTTCATAAATACGACAGAAGGTGGCACTAGAGAGCTGTGAAATCGGTAAAACGCGGCAGTGTTGACAACTCCGTTCTTGGGAAACTAACGTAAGGTAAAAACAAATAACAGAAACGATCCACGTTAAATCTTAAACAGAGTTAATAACTTTTAAAAAATAGAGAATAAGCAACAAGGTAAGTTTACTGAAGAGAATAAAAGGACAGCAGAAAGACATGCTTATAAAACAGATGGCAACAACAGCCTAATACTTTAAAATTAATTAAAAAATTATCAAGAATTGGTAAAACGACATAAACAAGAGCCAGAGAAAGTAAGAAACGAGGTACCAGAATTCAGAAAATAACCACTTCAGAAATGAAGAAAAAACTAGAAGGAATTCAAAAGCGAATAAGCACTGTAAAATCGTCCTAAAAGGAAAAAGAGGAAAATCAAACAAAGGGAAAAAATGACAAAAAAATATTCAAGAGGAAGAGCAAATAGAGAAGACAGGCAAAGAAGATTCGACATGTAACTATAGTAAGCGTCACCAAAGAAGAAATCAAAGCAAAGAAAAAGGATAAATATTCAAAAATATTATTCAAGAAAATTTTGTAGTAAAGTTAGAAGGCTACAAGGACAGGCTGAGCATCTGGGTGAGCTGGCCATGAATGACAAACACTGTCACATGTTTTTAAAAACATTGCTGCCATGAAGCCTTGCTTCCGAATCTACTAGACAATTACCTTGGGCAAACCATGACGGCTGGAGCGACATTGCTTGACGTGAAGACAAAGGGTGAGCACTGAGTTTACGTGTAGAAATGAGAATATATTTGGGCTGTAAGAAAGAGAGCGCAGTACTTAAAGAACACACAGCCCGACAAATCAGGAACAACAAAACCGCAGAAACAATGGTTAAAGGGTGACGTAGGCAAACATTTTTTTTAAAAAACTGCTTTCGGTAATCTTGGTATCAGTGTTGTGATTGTTATTCTGAGTCTGTCTTTATGCATAATAATAGATGTGGCATATCAAAAATTATATACTATTTATATCACTCCTGATGTCCTTGAGAATAAATACTTATAATGTGAGGAAAAGACACAGCTCTAAGATAGAACAGGTTAAGTAAACATTGTTAGTACTGAATTTGAATTGATCCTACCTGTATGAACTCGTAACATTTTTTGGGGGGGGGGATTAATTTTTTTTATTTAAAAAAATTTTTATTTTTTCAGTTACAGTTGACATCCGATAATATCAAACTCATGGAGTATTTCAGGGGAAGGCGTTCAGATAGAGGTACGGACGTCCTAGCTCCGTTGAAGAAAGAGGACGAGATGACCGATTTCAGGTCTAGGGCAAGAAATGTACAACATGAGCCTGGAACACCTGTCACCCTACACAGTGAGGGCACTGTCTGACACTATTGGGGTTATGAATAGAGGACTCGAAAGCCAAATCGAGCGGGCTCCCGCTTGACAGAGATAAGGCAATTAGAGCAATAAATTAAATAATTCCAATAGACCGAAACACATCGGATATGTTTAAAACCGTGAGCTCACTGCGATATTTCTTGTAAAAAGAATTGCTCACCTTGGGTAGATACCAGGGCTTTTTAGCCATCGAACCGTTACAAGTTCTTATATTCTGGATACAAGGCCTTATCGGATGTATGATTTGCAAATATTTCCTCCCATTCTGTAGGTTGTCTTTACACTTTTTGGACACATGACTGTTTTTCATTTTAATGAAGTTCGAATTATTCTTTTATTGCTCAGGTTTTGACATTGTATCGAAGAAACTATTGACAAGTCCAAGGACATGAAGATTTACCCTACGTTTTCACGTAAGAGTTTTAGTTTTCATTTAGGTCATGAAGGCATTTTTAGTTAATTTTTGTACATAAACTATTTGTAAAAAGTTTACAAATTTCTTTTTTTTTTCATATCAATATCCAGTTGTCCCAGAATTACTGTTCTTTCCCCAATTTGCCGGAGAAAGTAGGCAAGAAAAAATTTTTTTAAAGAGGCATGGACGAACCTCGAAAACTTTATACAAGGTGAAATAAGCCACTCACAAAAGACAAATAACTCCACTTATATGTCAAAATCATAAGGGCAGAGCATAGTGTGGAGGGTTCCAGGGGCAAATGGGAAGCTGGGGAGTTATCGTTTAATGGGGACCGAGTTTCAGTTTCACAAGACGAAATATGGGGGCCATGGAGGTGATGGGCGCATGACGATGACAATATATTTAATACCACTGAGCTGGACCCTAAGAAATGGAAAATTTTATGTAACATGTATTTTACTTCAAAAAAGAAAAACAAAAGAAAAACTTAAAGACGTGTCCATTAGAAGTTCCAGAAAGAAAAATTAGAGAGAATCGGGGGAGGCAATATTTTTTAAAGTAACAGTTGAGATTTCCAGTATTAGAGTAATTTTCCAGAATGAAAAAGGTGCACGTAGTTATGAATACAACAATTAAAAACAAACCTTCGCCTAGGCAAACACAGTAACATGGCAGAATACCTAAGACAAAAAAAATTAAGTGAGAAGTTAAAGTGTTTTTGTAAAAAGTCAAATTAGGATAATTACGAACTTCTCATCAGGTACAATCCATACCTGAGTATGATACGATGGTATCTTTAACTGAAGGAAAATAGTGGTCAACTTAGAGTTCTCTGCCTCCTTAAAACAATCCTCCGAGAGTGAGAGCGAATAAACACTTTCTATGACAGACTGAGGGAGGTAACTGCCTGGGAAAGAAGTAATAAATGACATATTTCGATAAGCAGGGACTTCAAACGGGAACCAAAGAGTGGCATGCAGGAAGCAGTGATAAACGCACACCATGTGTGTGTATAATTGGAAAATACAAGTAATCATGAACTAGTGAAAGAAAAATACGAATCATGAGTAATTCCGGGAGAGTTGAAATTAAGGCCATGCCTGCTGAGGCGGAGGCTCTAGGCGATGACCTGGCGATGTCGCAGGGACGGATGACAAGGCACGGGGTGGAGGTGACCCGAAACGTTTGCAGTGGACGGCGGGCCAGGCGGCTCTGGCCTGCGGCCCCCCGGCTCCGGCTCCCTTTCCGCCGGGTCTGGGAAATGGGTTCGGGGGCTTTAACGTGTTTCTTTTTCCAGCGGCCGCAATATTAGTGGGGTCAGTCAAGGCTCTGGAGCGCACACGGGGCGGGGGGGGGGGGGGGGGAGGGGGTGGCGGAAGATTCTGGAGAGCACACGGGGAAGGGGGGAGGGGACCGGGACGGGGCGGGGAGGAGGGGGGTGGGGAGAGGGGGGTGGGGGGAGGGGGGCGGGGTGGGGTGTCAGGATCTGGAGCGCAGGCCGGGGGGAGCGGGAGGTTCTGGAGCGCACACCGGGGGAGGGGGAGGTTCTGGAGCGCAAGATGCGGGGAGAAGGTTCTGGAGCGCACAGTCGGGGAGAAGGATCTGGCTCGCAGGCCATGGGAAGAGAAGGTTCTGGAGCGCGCGGGGGGGGGGGCGGGAAGGAGGAGGAGGTTCTAGAGCGCGCACCGGGCGACCAGAAGGTTCTGGAGTGCACAGTGGGGGAGGGGAAGGTTCTGGAGCGCGCGCTGGGGGAGGAGGAGGGTCCAGCGAGCCCGCAGAAGGTTTCGGGGCGCGCACTGAGGGCCGCCCTGGACCCTGGCCGTGCGCCCCCGGCTCCTCCCGCAGCGGCGCCCTCGGCGCTCGGTGGCCCGGCCCGGCAGCCCGCGGCGTCCCTGGGCGCCCCTCCCCTCGGGGACTGGTCCTGGGGGGTCCTGGGGGGTCCTGGGGGGCCCTGGCGAGCCAGCCGCCCGCTGATGACTGTCCCCAGCACCCCGGAGGGTGAGCCTCAGACGGCCCCAGGTGGGTTTCGGTCGGTGGCGCGGGCACGCCCCCGGGAAGCCAGGTCCGGCAGGCAGGTTTCCAGAAGGTTCCGCCGGGGCAGCCGCGCTGCGCGCCTCCCGGCGCGGCCGGAATCGCCCCCTTGGCGGGTGAGGGCTGCGCCTCCCGTCTGTTCCCGGGGCGCCCGGCGCCTCCGCCTGTCCTTTGCGTGGTCTCGGCGGCCTGGTCGCCTCCCACGAGCCGGTCCCCGTGCCCCGTCTCCGTTGCGGGGGGTCGAGGCCAAGGCGGAGGTCCGGGGAGCTGTCCCCGCGGGGACGTCCTCACCTCCGACACCAACGGCCAGCTCAGGGGTTCCCTGAACGCCCCTCGGCTTCGGGGGGCTCCCCGCGGGACGCGCACTTGGGGTGTCCACCGTTTTTACTAGCGATCGGCCACGTGCCGCCCACGTGGCTGACTCCGAGTCTCCGGCTCCTCCGTGTCATTAGCGGCCACGTGCCCTCGAGGTTGGAGCCGACCCCGCAGAGCCGAGGCCCCCGCCGCAAGTCACTTAGTCGGTCAGCCCCATGCAGGAGGCCCGAGGGCAAAGGCCAGGCCTCCCCTTGCACCATGACAGCTTAAAAGCTTTATACTCCTCTAGTTGGAATATTTATACTTTTGTATTAGTAATTTTCTTATTCTGAGGTAGCTTCTAAAGCAAAGTGAAATTTGATAATTTCTCTTATTTACTGGTTTTCAAAATAACGAGTTCTTTTACAATTATCCTTCAAAGGGATCAACGATTTCATTATAGAATGAGCCCAATGATTGGCTCAGAGATGGAGACATAATAACAGCTTTAATCCATGCACTTGTCATTTATGGACGGTCACAGTGTGCCGTCCTGGGTCATTCCAACGTTGTTCCTGAGTCCTCTGATCCAAGTTGAGTCATCTTCACATTTCCTTGCTTTCTGTTAGGCCAGGGAGCTCCAGGATCACCTTAAACATTTCCTGCCCCACACCCGATGGGGTCATTGCTCCAAAGAGCCTTGGGCTGTTTAGTGGAAAAGAATAGTTAGCATAATCCCGGGCCTGGGAAAGCTTGTTGCTACTAGGGTGGTCGTTGTTATATTCTTTTCAGGGGCCAGAGCTAAGAATGAATGTTGGTTAGGTTAAGTTAGGTTACACTAGCAATATGAGCGCGTACTCGGCAAGATAGCATGAGTCCATACGCAACTACAAGGTTTTTACTTAAACTCATTGATCTTACATTTGTATTTCCTTTGTCTTGTGCCAAAATCTCAGTACAAACGTAATTTTTATTTGCTTCATCCTACATGCAGACACAATTATCACAGAAATACCACCCATGATACAATTACGGAAAATAGTTTAAAATTGCTGTAAAGCTACTTTTTCCTGAGGAAAAGCTCATCTTAGCATGCATGGTAAACTAATGTGTGTAAGGTCACTTGGTGTTTCTTGCTAAATGATGATGCTGCCAACTGAATATACAAGTTTCACTTGTTTCATTTAACTTTCAATTTTTAGGGATTGCTTTTTAAATTTTAATTACATTTTGTGATATGTGAAATATTAATGCGGAATATAGGAAAAAAAGAAATCAGAGTTAAAATATTCTGAAGTTCTTATATTTTTTTAAGTGGAGAACAACCATATAATTTAACTGGGTATTTCTAAATCAAATATGTGTGTTTAAAAATGTAATAAAAAAAGGTAAAAAATAAAAGAATACAAAAAGTAGTGAGGAGAATAAGGAAAGCCTGAACGACCACGCAAAAGGCCGCGTCTCTGTTGCTGTTACTCCGTAACAAATCACCCCAAAGCGGGGCGGCTAAAAACAGCAAATGCCCATCTCGCCGTCTCTCTCCGTGGGCAGTTCAGAAGCCCAGCGGCACGGGCCACACTCAGGGCCTCTGATGAGGTCGCAGGCCATGCGGAGGCCGGAGGCACGGTCATTAGAAGGCGCGGTGGGGGCTGGCGGATCTGCTCTGAGGCCCGGCAATGCGCTGAGCACGAGGCCGCAGGGCTCCACTAGCCGTCCGCAGGGTCCCTGCCGCTTCGTTGGGTCCATCAGCGGCGAGAAGCTAAGTGCAGTCCGTGCGCCCGGAGAGGAGTCGGCCCACGGATTCAGCGGCGGAGTGCCGAGAATTTATGGACGTGCGTTAAAACCACCTCAGAGAGAAAGGAGGAAAATACATAAGCAAAGAAAAAACGCAGTAAACAGGAGACACAGAATTAAATCCAAAACATGAATACCAAGGTATGAATCATTTTGGTGACTATAGATTTATTACGCCTGCCTATTAAGAGAGAAATATGTAAGAACTGGGTTTTTTTAGAAAGGCAGCGTATGATACGCTCCAAATTGTAATAATATGGAAGGTAAAGAGGTAAAAACATGAACTCCTGACAAATACTAAGCAAAAGAAAGTGAAGCAACAATATCAAATGAAATGGACATTACTGCAAAATGCATTAATAGAGAAAAGAAAAATAATCTATTGATAAAGGAACGACTAATGAGAAAAGCCTAACAGTTCTGATATTGTACGCACTTCATATACACAACAATTACCATGTGGAGATATTTTTCAATCCACAGTTATTCCACATTTTCATGAAGTCAAGCAGAAAAAAATTTGTCTAGCCCATAGATGGTTTTAATTTACAATAAATTTAAAAGGTTGAACTTCATTCGATAAGTAGAGAATGAATAGTCTTTTCATAGATGAAACATTTGCAAAAACCGACCACCAAGTAGGTCCTAAGAGATTTCTCAGCAAATATGAAAGAATAGATCTTTTACAGACTGCAGTGCACAAAACGAGAAGTTAATAAAAATCAGAATAACGCTTCAAGAAATTTAGAAATGCATATGTATGTTATAAATGCACCCACAGGTGTATAAATTTTAAAATGCCCTTCAGAATAATTCATGGTCAAAGGATAAATAATAATTAAAATTATAAAAATTGAGACTAAAAATGGAAGTATTGTATTTTTTAAAATGTAATATGAAGCCAAAGTGGTCCATGTCAAGAAATGTGAACATTACTGCTCTTTCTGGACAAAAACAATAAAATTAATGAATTACATATCGGACTCAGAAAAAAAAACAACATAATCTTAAAAAAAGGAAGAGGAAAATATAAAGACCAGAGAAATAATGATATATTCAAAAACAAACAAATATAGAGAGGATAAAAGTTACCAAAAACTTCATTTGAAATGGTTAATAAAGTAGACAGTTCACTGGCAATATTAGTCACGACACCATGGCTAGTACGTGTATAAACAGTAGTAAAAATACTAAATAGGATGTAACTGTAACACAGTTTTTATAAAGAAAACTCCGAACAATTTTACGTCGACAAATTTGAAATCTTAGGTAAAATGGACTTTCGCGAAGAAAAATTAAAATTACCAAAAAGAACCCAAGAAGAAATAGGAACATTTTTAAACTATTAAAGAAATTAAAGCAATAATTAAAATTCCCCAAATGGTAACAAATCCAGCTGCTTTTTTGGAGAATGTTTTTTATTTTGAAATGAATTTGAAACCTGGAAAACTGCGTTCAACACCGCGCAGGAAGTGCCTGTGTTCGCCTTCACACAGATGCCCACCCAGGTCACCAGCATTTTGCGACATCTGCTTTGTCCCCCTCTTCCCCTCCCTGCACATCTGGTTCTTTCCAGAATGATTTGGGTGAGTTGCAAACATCGTGCCGCTCTGCCCTTAAATTCTTCCTCACAAAGGTATTCTCTTTCATAAGAACAGAAAGAAGTATGGAATTCTATTGATGCGATACCGTGATCCCGAATTCGCATTTTGTCAACTGTCCTAGTATTTCCCACTATGGCAATTCCCCCCTCCCCTGCCCACCTCCAGGACTTGCTCCGGGAACTCCGGTGGCACTTAGTTCCACGCCTCTGTAGTGTCCTTCAGTCTGTCTTGGCCCCGTGGCCTTCTTTCTTTCGTGACCCTGACCGTCTTGAAAAGCCCAGGGCAGACGTTTTGCGGACAGAGCCCGGATGTTTAATACATTATTACCCTGGTGATTCTGGCCAGTACCTTAATTGCAGCCTCGTGAGGCCCCGAAGCAGAGAGCCAGCGAAGCCGTCCCTGGATTCCTACCCCGCAGAAACTGGGAGACGTTAACTGGGCAACTGCGTTAAACAGAAAGGGATGTGTTTTTTCACAGAAGTACGAAATCGGTGTAACTCAGCCAAGAGCAAGGTGTTGGCAGGTCCTGGGTCCCTCGAGGCCCTGGCAAAAAAAATCCATTCGTTACCACTTTGGGCTTTGTAACCATGAGGGGGAGGCACACTTCGAAGCGCTGGGGGTACAGCCTCAACGCTGGGGGTACAGCCTCGAACAAAAGCGACGAAGGCCCCTCCCTGCCCCAGCGGAGTTTACGTTGCATCGAGGGCGCAGGGCGGTGGGGGAGGGGGAGCGTTTAGAAAACACAAGTAGAAAGAGTAAGATGTGGAGGATGGTGAGCAGCGCTGCGTGCGGGAGGAGTGAGCGGGGAGGAGGACTTAGGCGATGCGGTCGGATGAGAAAGATGCAGGCGAGGAAGCCGCGCGGAGATCGGGCCGGAACGTCCCAGGTTATTTATTATCCAGTCAACAATCGCGAAATCCAGTGTCATGGAGATTTTCCCCTATGTTTTCTTCTAGGAGTGTTACAGTTTGGACTGTGAGCAAATCTGGATGCGGTCGCGAGGTTCCGAGGTTCCGAGCAGAGCTCGGCTGATCTGCACCTTCCGCCACCACCCTGGCCTCCCCCTGAGGGACAGGCTGGAGGGTGCGGGGCAGAAGCAAGGAGACCAGCTGGGAAGCTCGTGCTGTTATCCATCCAGGTGACAGGTGACAGGGGCTCGGGCTCGGGCCGCGGTGACAAACTCCGGGGGTGGTGACCAATGGTCAGATTCTGCGTTTATATTTTCCCTACTGTCTTGTTTTGAAAATTTTCAAATCTACAGAAAAGATGAACGAGGACAGCAAACACCCATCTTCTACGCACGCAGATCCACCAGCTGTTAAATATTTGCCCAACTTGCTGTATCTGTATCTATAGACGGAGAGGAGGTGACCTCTAAACCATGTGACAGACGTAAACGCCTCACGCAATATTTCAGCACGTGTCTTTGGAGAACAGCGACATTCTCTAACGCGAGCGCAGTACTGTGAGGACTGCCAAGATACTTAGCATGATAAAACATTATCTGATAGCGTTCACATCCAAATTTCCAAAGTGTCTCAATAATGTCTTTTGTAGCTTTTTTTTTTCCTGACCTAGGATCTAATCAAAGACCAAGCACTATAGTTTCCTTTACTCTATAGCAGTTCCTCTACCTTAAAAAAAAAAAAAAAATCTTCATGACCTGACACTTTGTAAAGTTTAGAACCATTGGTTTGTTTCCTCAAATTAGATTCAGATTAAACATTTTTGGGGAAAATACGTAGAGAAGATGGATTATGTCTTCCTCAATGCATCGCATCAGAGGCATAAAATATCAGTGTATCCTATTGTTGACAATGACAAATTGATTATCTAATTAAAATAGTTTCCTCCAGATAGCTCAACTGTAAGGGCACCTTTTTCCTTTTGTAACAAATAAGTAATGTTATTTTCAGAAACTCTGATTGCCATAGGCAACTTGGTATCCCATAGAACCGAAGTACAGATCAAAAAAGAATTCCCCTGATGACCTTGAATAGGAAAAGGGATTAGAGTGCGGGATTCCATGCAGGAATTCTGGAAGGTTCGTCCCCTTTGGATCCTGTGGTTGAGTTGGGTGCTGCCCACGTGATATTCCTGCCTGACATTTGTCATTGAAAATGAAGTAGAGAAATAGCACAAGTTGTGAAGGAAGCATCGTCCCATGTAAGGAGCTCAGAATCAGCGGTACATCCAAAACGGTTCCACTCTGCCCTTCTCCGCCCTTTTCCCCACCCTGCCCAGGCATTTGGGGGCGTTCGTCCATGTTTGCTGGTGAGTGTGTTCTTTGGGACACATAGTGAGTGACTGGGCTCTTACTTGCTTATGATCATTTGTCTCTTTGCCTGTATCCCTAACAGAAATGCAGCCTGAAGACAGATCCTAAATACAACACATCCGTTTTTGCAGAAGTAGAACTGAGAAAGTCAAATTGAGTACGTGGGTCAAGTAGTAAAAACAATAGCTTCGGAATAATAAGTAATAGTAATTGGATTACTTATCTGCACAACTGGCAATTGTAAACAACGTGTAAATAGTTTTACTGTTAACTTTATTCTGTGCTACATGTCTCACTAATTTCCCACAGAAGGTGCAGCTGAATTTTTTGGACACTTTTACATATATATCTGGGCTTAGATTATGATCAATCTCCCCCACTTCACCTCCTCCCGCATAGGGGCATTTCAAAATTTGTTCAAACACTAAACTCTTTAAGTCAAAAAGACATGATGTTTTATACAAATATGTAATGCTTTTGTGCTAAAATAGATAAGCTTAAAATAGATAAGGCTTAAAATGGATAAGCCTTTATTTATATTATAAAGGCTTAAAATAGATAAGCCTTTATTTATATTATAAATACATATTTATAAACTAAAATATAAACATGCTATTAATATATGTAATGTAAAAGTCAGCAGGGAATATCCCACTATCATAATTACAATAATAGAATTCGGTTGTCTTCACAAGGGAAATGTTTGTAAGACTCGAAACATGAGAACAGATTATTTTCCATTTATGGAGTTCTGATCGTGATATTACAAAGATGGGCACTCAGTTTTGAGACACTTATACATACAGATGTTTCAGTGTTTCCGGATCCATTATGACGGCAGGAAGTGAGTATCTCTGCCTTTTAAGGACATGCTGACTTGCGTTTTTCATGAATGAAAATAATGTAGACTTTTGAATTCTAAGAGCCCATAGCCACATAGGCCACAAAAAGGTAAACCTGTGGAATTCTCCAGAATGCAGGCGATCCAAAGCAAGTGTCTTAGCTCCCCCCGGCCAGGAGAGGGCAATCGTCTTCTCTATACAGCAGGCTCCAAAATGCAGTGCACGCACACATACAAAAATGGTAGAACTTTTATTTATAGTTATTACTTTTATCTTAGCTATGTAAAGCTTCTGTTTGGTGTGTGCTTTTACCATTATAAACATATGAGCATGAATTTCACTTTTATAATTTGTAAAGAAGTAAATACACAGCTATTTGGATGCCCGCACACACACGCACCAGTTGTTACTGAAAATAATGTTGAGAGGCCATGATCCTACACTTGTCTTCTCTATGGCACACTGTGAACCTAGGACCTTCCCAAAAAACAAAGGTCTGTGATCATATCTTTGGAAAGTTCCTTCCTACATTCAATACATACTTAGGGATATGTCCCAGCTCATACTCCCTAAATACGGTAATAGGCAGGAGAGACATGGCCTTGCCCTCATGAAATGCAGTCTAGGAAATACAAGGATTAGAACAAATTAGCAAAAATCTAAAGGGTGAGAATGAGGTAGGCAGAGAGAGGAGCAGGAGAAAACAGTGCGGAAGTCCCAGGTGAGGCAGGAAAAGCTTGTCGCCTTGAAAAGACTGTACGAAGTGCATATGACTGGAACACGTGGGGAAGGAATGAGGCGAGGGGCAGGTAGGCTGGGCCGCTGCGGACAGGGCACGCGCAGAGGCTGGAGGCCACGCACAGGTTTTAGAGTGTCTCCTAAAACGCAGTGCGGCGGCAGAGTGTCTCCTAAAACGCAGTGGGGCGGCCAGTCGCAGGCTTCATTCAAGGGTAAAAATTCAAGTCATTTACCAAAGTTCCCATTTCAATTCTCCATTGCCCTGGGTTGCCTAACACGTGTCTGAGAGTCATGACTGACACGCTGCAGTGGAAGGTTTCAAAGCGGAGTGGAAACCCCGAAAGAGCGATGCGGACCGGTCTGGACGCTGACACGTGGAGCCGAGTTCCGAACGCAGCGCGGCTCCGGCTCCGGGCGATGGCGAGCGGAGCGCGCGCGGCCGCGCGTCTCTGCGTCTCTGCGGGGCGGTCGCAACGGCCGCGCGGCGCTGGTGGTGACGCAGAGCGGGAGAGCTCGGCGTGCGCAGGGATGGTACGGGCCACCGGGCCCCGCAGCCTGCGTCACACCGCACTGCGGCCCCCGGGCTCTGCGCGCACCCGCCGCGCAGGCTCGGGTCCGACTCCGACCTCGCCCGGCGCGCCGCCAACGCGACAGCTCTGCTGCCTCTCGGCCAGGGCTGCGGGGCGCGCGGGGCACACAGAGACACGGGGGTGCACGGGGGTAACAGAGACACGCGAGCACACGCGGGGGCACACACGGGGCGCGCGCGGGCACACACGGAGATGCGCGGG
Source organism: Rousettus aegyptiacus (assembly GCF_014176215.1). NCBI lineage: Eukaryota > Metazoa > Chordata > Mammalia > Chiroptera > Pteropodidae > Rousettus > Rousettus aegyptiacus. The sequence goes on from NW_023416286.1 coordinate 1,087,021, forward strand.
GGCAGACACACGCGTGCACACAGAAGCACACGGGGACACACACAGACTCACGGGGACAAACGGAGACGCGCGGGGACGCACAGGGGCAGACACACGCATGCACACGGAGGAGCACAGGGACACACACAGACGCGCGGGACACACGGAGACGCGCGGGGGCAGACACACGCGTGCACACGGAGACGCACGGGGACACACAGACTCACGGGGCACAGGGAGACGCACGGGGACACACGGAGACTCACGGGGCACACGGAGACGCACGGGGACACACACAGACTCACGGGGCACACGGAGACGCGCGGGGGCAGACACACGCGTGCACACGGAGACGCACAGAGGCGAACGGGGACACACAGAGACGCACGGGGACGCACGGGGAAAACAGACTCACGGAGCACACGGAGACGCGCGGGGGCGCGCGCCCGGCCGCGCAGGCGCCGATCCGGCCGAGCCTCGAGGCTGCTGCTCAGCCGTGGTCGCCGCCGCGGTCGCCGGCTCCGCGGTCCCGTGTGCGGTGGCGCCTGGCTCCCCAGCCCCCGGCGGCGAGCGCTGTGCTGACGGTCGACACCGCGTGGCTGCGGCGCCGACCACTGCCGCGGAGGGCAGCGTCGCGTTTCCGCGCCCCGCGCCCTCGCCACCGCCCCCCACGCGCGGCCAGGCAGCCTCGGCGCTGCGACCTCTCGAGAGCCTGGTCCGCGGTTCGGGGCCGGGCGGTCCCGGGCCCTCTGTCTCTGCCGTCTGCGGGGCCGAGGGCCCGAGGACAGCTTACCCCGCCACCGCGGGCAGCTCAGGCCGGGGCCGCAGCGGCGGGGGAGGGAGGGTCCCCGCCTTCGGACTGGGAACCTGGCAGGAGACGAATAGGAAGGGACAAGGCCTAGAAACTTAAGGGGTGAATTGTGGTGCTCAGGGAAGCCTTGGGGATCGCGGAGTCCGAGGGTTCTCGGGGTGGCGGGTGAGAATCTCTGGCCACGAACTCTTGCGTGCAAGAAATGCCACGCCTCTTAATGGTCTGCGTCTCCGCCGGTTTCTGACTCCTGAGCCACATCCAACCCACGCGTCCCTGCCCCCATCCGACGGGCTGGTTGAAACTAAAACTCGCCCCGGTGCTTCTTGGGGTTCTCTTCAAGTCAGGGATTAGGCTCACTTCTGGAAATGTATTCAGCGCCTCGCTGGGTAAATCCGCGGTTGCGTAACTCATCCAAGGTCCAGTAGGTGGCAGTCGGGATTTAAACCCAGATCTCTGGGACTCCAGAGGCGGCGCCCTGAGCCGGCATGCCGACTCCCTCTCTCAAACGCTCAGCCTCAGCCCTAACCGAAGCGGGCCTGGACCACTGCACCCTGAAGTACAAATCACAGTGAACAAGTAGGACCATCAGTCAGGGGGCGCGAGACTCTCCAAGTCTGAACTTCAATTTACTCTGCACGAAATGGGGTTGATGGCCAAGGTCTAGGAGTTCTCGGGAGGGTAACTGGTCGTTGGCGCGCAGGCCCCCACCCACGCCCAACCTGATGCTGTCTCCAGCCTGACAGACTTGCAAGCACAGAGGCTTCAAGGCCAAGTGGCCTCACCCTGGCTGACGTGGAACTAGATTCTCCGGGGGTGACTGGTTGGCGCGCAAGGACAGATGGGATGCTGATGGCGTGCGGGGGGCCCCGATGGCATCGGTTCCCCTCGACCATTTCCTCTCCACCCCGCTCCAGACAGACGCAGATGCGAACCCAACTGCACCACACAGGAAGGGAAACTGACTCGCGAGGCGTGTGATTCTGTAATCAGATGCTCCTGACCGCGTTCAGAGAGAGCCCTCAGGTCACACGTGGCTAACCATCGGCAGGCCCACCGAATTTGCATTTCTCTTTGCAAAACAAATGTAACCAAAAAAAAAAAAAAAAAAAAAGAGCAGGACCTTCCTTCAAGTCACTGCTTAAGGCATCTTTGCTGACTTCCTCGTAACCAGAGGCAGGTGACACAGATGTGCAGACTGGGGGGGGTGGTTGTTAAGTGAAATCTGTGGTTATTCCCTCCCTCTTCATGGGGGGCTGTAGTTACGATAGGCAAAACGATTCCTGAAGAGGGTTGTGTGAAAATTGATTTGCCTACAAAAGTAAGAGGGAGTTTTCTTAAATTTAAGACATAATCAAAATGGTTTCTGTCGTCGCATCAGACCCTTGGATAGAAATGCGCAGCCTGCTCAGTCACTCGGAATCAAATGACAGGCTCGGTTTGGGCACATCCTCGGTGGCTGCGTGGTTTGCGCATGCGTCCTGTGAAACCTCACATCTCATGCCAAGTAGGAAAGTGAGGTTTTCAATGGCTTCAGTTTGGACATTCTCACCTAAAGCCCCAAAGCATTCAAGAGGAAAATTGTTTCCGTTTAAAGGCAATTTGAATGAATAAATAAATAGTAGATAAATGCAGAAGGAAAATTGTTTTCATTTAATGGCAATTCGAATGAATAAATAAAAATTAAGCAAGAAATGCAGTTAGCCCCGATCTCACAGAAACCCTGCCCCTTGAAAGACTCCCGAGTAGGAATTCACTGCAACAGGTCACACCCATCTGCTCCCAGCTCTGAGCTCGTTGGAGCCGGGGATTTCACAATCTGCCTGGTAAACCACCTCCACGTTCAATAACCTTCACCTTTGGAATTGTTTTCCTGGGTCTAATCCAACCCCTTCCCCCAACGATGAGGCATTATGAAAACTCGGGCCTGGCAAATAACCTTAAAGGTCATTGTATTCATCTTCCAACAAGCTCGATGAATTAAAACACGTGAACGTATCATCCTCACAGTGCTGTACACTGGAATGCCAACACGCGTCAAACACTTAGCGCACACACACACACCCCAAAGCGATGGGCCGACCGCGTTCCTTTCCGGAGGCCATGGGCGGCGGGGCCGGGGCTGTCCTTTCTTGCCTTTTCCGCCTTTCAGAGGCTGTGGCCTCTTTCGTCTGCGGCCCCCTCCTCTTCAAAGCCAGCACTGTTGCCCCTCTCCCGAGCTCCGCATCCTCATCGGGGGAAGGTTCTCTGACCTTGTGGACGCGTGTGATTAGGCCACCTACCCACCCGCCCCCACCCCCATTAGTCCGGGATCATCTCCCCATTTTAAGGTTCTTAATCACACTACACAGTCCCTTTTGCTGTGCAAGGTAATATTCCCCGGGTCTAGGGATCAGGGCAGAAAAGTCTCATGTTTAGTCCCAGTAATCCCCACACACGGGCCCATGTCTTAAGCACAGGAGAAAACCCAACCCGTGTCCCCACCTACACACCCGCCACATGAAATTCTTAAAATACACGAAGATAGCTAGACTTCCCTTTTATGCAATAGTTGAACAAATTGAGAACCTATTATATGTAGGTGCTATTCCAGGCTTCAGAGATACAGCGATTAATCAGCCAGACAATCCCTAATCTTGTAATGCAGTCCCAGTGAAGGACGCAGGTGGAGAATCCAACAGACAGCCTTGGCATCTTCTTGAGCACCTTCACGTCTGGGGCACCAAAATACAGACATCGGTGTCACGCCAGCGGCTGCTTACTGAGGACAGATAATGAGCAGAAACGTACCTCGGTGGTGCTCAGCCGGACGGGTCACAAACTGGACATGGGTTAGCGATCAAGTCGTCGAAGTCGTCTTGTTCTTGCAGCTTGGGGCTGGAGACGATGTCGACGCAACTTCGCGCTGATGTTTGTGGAGCACTGGCGAGGCAAAGCTCCCTCTGGTAGGGAAGGATGCTGGGATGCCGTGGTGGTTTGGGAGGTGTGCCACTCGAGGGGCCTGCGGCGGGGAGCAGAACTGAGTGACAGCCTCCACTCCCGGATCCAGGCTGTGCTCCCCCTCCCCCACCCCCGCCCTCTGCTGCTCAGAGCCCAACTGACTGACATTATATTGAGTGCGTAGTGAAAGGGAAATAACACACCTTTTGTCTTTAAAAGCGGCAACTGACTGAGTGGGAAGTGTTGAGGGCAGGTTCTTGAGGGCCTGGACAATGTACTTGGCAGACGGTCCATCTTCTCCTGGGCCTGAAATCCTATGAGTTGGTATTTGGTGCTTAAATAGGACAGGTTAGACACTCCCGGTTTGTGTTTTAAGGTATTCATTCTAATATGGGAATAAGAAATGTACCCGTAAGGTGTCTGTTTGTCTGGAAGATAAGGAGGAATGCCTCCAATCTGAAACCTGCACCCCCCTCTTACAGAAGCTGTTAAAATTACTGCGGAAGAGAATAGAGATCAATACTCATTCATAACAGAGAGCTGCACGCGGCTCTGGGGCCTGAGCCCTCCCAGACCAGCTCTGCAACTGTACTGAGTCCCTGGAGCAGGGGGACATGTCAGCTCAGCATTCCCCAGAGCCCTACGGAGGCAAGTAGCTGTGGCTCGGGACGTTTGCCCTAAGTGTATAGGTACAAAGACGTCTTTCCCTGTATTGGGCTTGAGCCAACAGCTTTATAAGACCCACAGCTAATGTCTCTGCCAATGAACACATAGGGTCAGAGGAATTGGTGTCATTGATGACCCTTCCTCTGCCCCCTTCTAGCTCGGTCTTTACTCCACTTCACTCCCCCAGGTGAATGGAAGTTACATTTATTATTTATCCCGGAAGCTGGACGGGGAGGCGTTGCAATGAAAGACGATCAAGTCCAAGCTCATGGAGTGATGGACGTCCTCCAGGGAACCCGAACTCGAGTGGCGAAATTGTGTCACTTCACGGTACGGAAACTGTAAGTGAATTTGGATCGTCTCCCGTTGGGGAGAATGTGAAAGCATTTGGAATTGCACAGACACATTATGGTTAAGTAGGAGCATTTTACAAGGAAATGTGTGAGGAGAGGTCGCATACGTACGTGCTGGGATGTAATTCTGTCTTCAAGTGAGACATGCTTCAGTAGACGAAAAATACATCTGAAAGTGTTTTTTTTTTTTTAGAAGAAATGTGATTGTCACTCCCCCCCCAAAAAAAATATAAGAAGAAAAATAAAAGTATAGGGGCCAACTCGGTCTTTAGAGATTTAATGTTCAAAATGAAGTGGGGAAAAAAAAAAACTTGCAGAAAGCAATTATGGATCCCCAGATACGGTCTGGACCCAATATGCTCATCATTGCTGAGAAGCAGCTCACCTTCTTCCTCTAGGGACTGAGGAGGTGATGGCCGCTGATGCTCGTGATCACGCCCTGGAACACAGAGCAGGTGGCCGCCTCGGTGGTTAGGAGCATCTGGCCCCCGGGGGGCGTCATCACCTGCGAATGTGTCAGCGCAGCCCAACCACCAAGGCCGAGGGGATGCTGACTGCCCGCTTCACCTGGGGTGCTCCTTCTCCGGGACCCCCTGCTCTGCTCTGGCCAGAGATGATTCAAGCAGAGAGATACGGGAAGATCAGGGGTTCGTAAGCTCTTGTCTGGGAATAATATTCATGAAAATGCTCAAGTCAGCTTATTAACTCTGGTCCTTAACACAGCTGCTTCCAGGGGTCTGGTTCGTCTCTTTTCTGGAATCTTCCGTACAATACAGACTCTGCTTTGTATCTCTCGAGAGCAGAACTCCTCTTCATCCGTGAGACGGGAAGGATGTGTTTGCGTATGGAAATAAGGATAATCGCAAAGACATTCGAGGTCAAGAAATGAGAGAAAACTATCTTTAGGAAGGAGTGAATCAGACCAAGGCAGTTCCGTTTCTCCAGAACGCAGTGAAGTGGGAAGAACCCAAGCTTTGGAGGCAAACGGCGCTGTGACTGTCTAAACTGCCACTTACTATGATAAGTAGCAATGGCACTTCAAGGAGGTCTTGGGAGGTTTAAATTATGCATTCATGTTAAATACTGAAAGAAAATAACCTCCTAAGAGCGAGTGAAAGATGGTCAAGCACGGGTCGTGATGGTGCTAGCTGAAACTATAAAAATCTGGAAAACGAGAAACTGGGAAAGGACAGAATGCACGGGAAGGCAGCTGGGAAGAGTTTACGCAGGGAAGTCTGCGAGATGGCCACGCTGTAAAGAACGAGTTCCAAGGACTCGACACGGAGCGTAATATTCAAACGAAGGATGTTTAACTACTTGTTCCTTTCCGTACCGGAATCGCGAAGGGGACGATCATTGCCAAACAGGAGCTGCACATAGACGATGAGCCTCTGCGTTGGTCATGGGCCTTGTTTACTGGGAAATGAACGAAAATAGTAAAGAAGATACTTCTTTGCTCCTAACTTGGACACCGATTTCCAGAACCCATTAAGCTTCCCTGCTGCTTTCAGGGATCTTCCCCATCAGCACACAATCTACTTGTATTTCCAATGTCTACCTGGGGTCTCTTCACGCACTGGTCCTGTCGTGTTTTGGAAGGACTAAGTCAAAGAATCCATGTGCTTTTTTTTTGTTTTTTTTTTTGTTTTTTTTTTTAATCCCTACATTTCTCATTTCCCCCTTGCTTTTCCTATCTGGTCAGGCCAGGGGGAGGTAGGACTTCCTGGAGAACATGCCACAGGAACGATGAATGCTCACGGGAGTTCGTCTCATGCCACCCCGGGGACAAAGGGTCACACTGAGATGAGTGTGAGCGAGGGACGGATAAGGTGGTTTAAAATACACATCTGAAGTGGCGTACCAGTGCCCCCTCCAGCAGGCAGGTGGTTCTCCATGCGAACAGGACTCTCCCGCTCAACTACAACTGGACACCAAATGCCTTTTTCTCTTTTTCTAGTTTCGTGACCATCCCTTCAGGTTATGTAAGAACTGATGTGATGCTAATGATGCCTGACAATAAAAATGGGCGCGGTCGTCCCTTTGTGGCTCCCCATCTCCGAGGCGCTTGTCTGCCGTGTTCCGAACAGAACACGCCCATTTTCCTGAAATACGGAAATTGATCTTACCGTTCGCCACTGAAATTCATCGAGACAGCCAGATTCTGTAAGGCACGTGAAAATTCCTTAGTGTGCTATTCGAAGTTCTCAAATCGAACCTCTCAGTGCTACGTCCGTCCCACGACCGGCCTACAGAAGCCATTGACCCCGAAGTCACGACTTTACTAAAGCCTGTCGCCCCGGGTGGGAACGCGCGCCCTGTGCGAGCATCTCACCGACTGCACTGAGTATAATCGCCAACGATCAAGGAAAACGCAATCTTCGCCCTCGCTCTCCCGGCGACCGGCCTGTGCCTCTGTCCAGCATCGCCGCGGAGAAGCTGTGTCACGTGTCCATAAACGCGCATCTGAGTCAGGGCAGCGGTTTGCTTCATCGGGAGATTTTCAATTTCTAAGAATAAATACCTCTTTCCCGCGAGGACTCTGCAGCTGCATTCTCAACACCTGTAACACTGCCAGGCCCCCAGCAGGTGTGAACTGGATTTTTTTTTTGACTAAACCACAGTGGAATAACAGAAAAGAATAGTTCACATAAAGCTTTGTTTTAATATTTATTGGTAGAAATAGATCTTCAATGCATATTTCGTGTTTATATAAATTCTACATTCTTTTAGGTGTATTTTGTTTCATTTTATTTGGAGATTTTGGCCTCCCAGTGCACTTAACATACTATCTATGCATTCGATTCTTTATAGACATTTTTGTACTTTAAAATTAAATCTGAGAATCCATGCATATCGTGTACTTTACTTAATATAATCCAAAGAATTGTTTGCACTTTCAAAAAAGTCACAAAAAAAGTTGAACTCAAGTTAAGTAACCTGTATGTTCTAAAATGTCCACGTTCCATTTCTGAATAAAGAAATACTTGTTCAGTATTATATATTGCTTATTGTCTAGTAAGTCAGATTGTCAGAGACGCTTCAGTAAATTACCTCTATTTTTAAATTATCTTAATGCACTTCCTCCCAGAGATGATCCTGTAAATATTAAACATTGTGCCTTATGCAGTATTAGCCTAAAAGCTTAAATAAGAACCCAACTGGTAGTTTTTAGACTGAATATTTTAACCCTAAAACTATATATCTATATATCTATATATCTCTATATATGGTATGTTGCATATCAAATTTAACATTTCAAGTAACTTAAATACATTTCACAGTCAGCCAAACACTCTTTCGTGAGAAGACACTGTCCTCAGAACAGAAAGTCAGTGAAAGACTGGACATAGTACTAAGTCTCTGGAATTTGAAATTCCAAGTCAAGTCAGGTGTACTATTAAGAAAAGAAAGATTGATTGTTAACCTACTGAGCTGTGCAGTGTATACAAAAGTGCTTAGCATGACAAATTACCAAAATAAAAACATTTTAAAGGTTATTTGGTTCTAGCAATATTAACTATTCTGTACTTCTGGATAATCTAACACTTGCATTTTAAATTTCATATAAATTTTCCTCTTTTTAACAAGTTAAAAATAGCACACAAAAAATAGTTCAAGCTATAATCGTCTGTTCCTTTTGCATTCCGCTTAGCTCATCACAGATAACTCCCCGAATGACCGCCTGAGCGCGCGGCGCGCCCGGGACCCGTCGCCTCACGCGTCGCGCGCGCCACCGGCGCCGAGCACGGGCCGCCGGCACACGGGGCACGTGCGGTTCTCCGAGAGCCAGCGGTCGATGCAGTGGACGTGGAACTCGTGCGCGCACGGCAGGCGCCGCAGCTTGCTCCCGGCCACGTAGTCGCTGATGCAGACGCTGCACGTCTTCCCCGGGCCACCGTCGCCCGAGTCGTGCTCGTAGTTGCGCGTGGCCAGATTGTCGATCTGCTCTTTGGTTAAGCCGCGACCGTGGTCCTCGTCGTCACCTTCGTTCAGCAGGAAGAAGTGAGCGAGGCGGAGAATCGGGAGCGTCCCGGTCTCAACGAGGCCGTCTGGCTCCCGCGGCGGCCCGTCGCCTTCGTCTCCGCGGCCCCGGGCCCGCGCGCCCCGGGGGGAGGCCGCGCGCCGCGCCCGCGGGCCGCCCCCCCGCGCCTCCGCCGCCGGCCCGGCCTCGGCCTCCATGAGCGAGCTCAGCTCCCCGAACCCCGTCACGATCTGCCCCAGGATGGCGCGCAGGGCCACGGACGACGGCTCCGCGAGCTCGCCCGCGGACGCCCTGCGCAGCGGCACGGTGATGGTGCTCACGTAGGTGCGGAGGCCCGCGCGCTGCAGGTGCGACACGGTGCGGCGGAAGCCCCCGCCGCGGCTCTGCAAGGGGCCGCCGTCGCCCGCCGGCCCCGCGCGCGACCGCGTCCTGCTCGCGACGCCGTCGCGGGCCCGGCCGTCCCCGGGCCGGATGCGCCTCACCTGCAGGTCCAGCGTGATGGTCGGGTGCCGCGCGGCGCGGGGGGACCTGCCGGCCTCGTCGCCTTCTTCCACGGTTATCCTCGACACCAGTCTCGAGTTGGGGAACGGGCCGTGCGCCGCGGCCCCGCGCGCCCTGTCCCGTCCGAAGACGCGGGCGGGACCCCGGCCCCGGGGGGGCCCCTGCGCGGCCCCCCGCTGCGAGTCGCGGGCAGCGGCCGGGCCGCTCTGCCTCCGCAGCGGCGACCGGCTTCGGCCGCCGGACGCGGACCGCAGGCGGATGGGCTCCAGTCTTTGGTTCGTGCTCCTCACCGTGACGTTGGTTCGAGCCCCGTTCTCCCACACATGCGCCGCTCCAAATCGCTGGCCCTCCCTGCGCCTCGGGTCACCGCCGCCCGACTGCTGTGCGTGGCCACTGAACCCGGCGCGCGGTGCACTAGTTCTGGCAACGCCCCCGGCTCCCCTGGCTCCGCTTCTGGACCTTTCCAGCGTTGAGAGAGACCCTGCCACCGAAGTCCGCCCCCTCGAGCCTAGCCTAGTCCTTGGGGTGTTGGAACCGCTGCCGCCAAAGTCCACCGAGGTCTGGCTTCTGGTCCGCCTGGCCACGGGGCTACTTGACCTTTGCTGCCTAGCTGTCCTCTGCTCCCTGTTAACATCCGAGAGTGGAAGGCCCGTGGGATCTTCACCATGAATTTCGAACCCTCTGCTCTCATGGTTTATGTGGATTTCCAGACTAAACCGAAACTCTCCACTGCTGGGGTTTGTCCAGCTCACGGCTCTCCAGGTCTGGTTCCCGTTCTGCCCACTGCGCACGGCATTTCCCGAGCGGCGGAAGGCGTTCAGCCACTCCAGCAGGGAATCTTCACGCGGGCCTCCCTGGGGGGCGTCTGCGTCTGGAAAGCAAAGCAAGGCAACTTGGGATCGATTCTTAAAACCTACCCTTAGAGTGTATTGAGAGCTGGTAAGAGAAACAAAGGTTTTATTAAATTATATTTAAGAACGTGTGTGTGTTTGAATGAATAAGATAGGGAAAAATGGGAAAAGCTGAACTTTCTAAAAGAAAGGTGTATATTATAAGCATGTTATAGTATACACCTACGTATTATAAAATTTCACACAAATTCATCTTAAATCTGTGGAATCGTTCTGATAAAGGTAATTCGAGCAACATTTTTACAACTAGGGATTTTTGTAACCTTAGGAATTTTACCCTAAGGTAAAAACTACCAAAAATGTACATCTCAAGAAATTTGGCTTTTTGAACACCATGTTAGAACTACAATATTTGTCCTTATGTGAAACGGGGAAACTTCAGGCATGTTATTTAAGTTCTCCATAGCTGAATCCTCATCTGTACAAGGGAGATAATAGTGGTATTAATGTCACACAGAGTTATCATGAGGATAAAATAAGATACAATATATAAAATGATTAGTACAATACCCGGCACACAGGAAGCACTCAGTAAATGTTAGCTACTATATATAGCAAAATTCATTTTCTGTTCATTTAGAACATAAGTTCCGTGAAGGATAAGGGTTTTGTCTTATTTTATTCACTGTTAAATCCCCAACCTCTACGACGTACAGACCGTCAATTGATATGGTCGAATGCCTTTGATTCAGAAATCAACGTGTCCCAATAAACTTCTCTGACACTGCTGTTACGGTAAACTGAAGTTTCCATTTTCAGTCAGTGGATTACATAAAGCGCAAAACGGAATGAAAAGCATTCTAATGCACCCCACAGACTGTACAGACTTTATTTAACCTTACAGTTTGTTCTACTGAAAAACAGCTGTTAAACGAGACTGCTTTGGTTTCATTGCATGACCACAAGCTCTCATAAACAAACTTTAAAAATGTTGACACCAGAGCTGTTAATCAGCTGCTCATGTCATAAACGGCAACTTTAGCCATATTCTAAAGATATAAGCTAAAGATGTAAGATATAAGCTCCATGTGATGAGTACATTATGGATTAAAACAAAGGACCAGAAGTACCAGTTGTACCAATATAAACAATTTACATATCTAAACAAAGTAGAAAAAGGGTTAATACCTAATTTCCACTTTAATTTAGAAAAAGACATGAGTAAAAGACAGGTAAACATTAATCGTTCTAAATGCCGCTTCCTTCTCTAATTACTAGATGTGGTGACAAAGCTGTGTGTCTCAGAGTTCACTGTTTAACAAACTCTAACCCACACTTCTCTCGCTGTAGACGTGGTGTGATGGTCACGTGGGTGGCCTGGCCACTAAGGCGCAGCCACATGACTAAGTCCTCATCAATGGAGTGGGAGCAGAAGGGGCATCTCGCACTCGGGCCGGGGCCTGATCTCCCTCTCGCCAGCAGGGACCTAGATACGGTTGTGACTTAGCTGGATCACGCGGAGCACCGTGGAGCAGCAGTGTCCGCGTCCTACCTCTGCCCTGTCCATTGCGGAAGCCACTAGCCACGTGCGACCACTCAGCTCTCCGATGTGGCTCACATTGCCGAGGAGCTGCATTTCCAATTTATTTCACACGACGTTCAACAGTCATGTGTAGCTAGCAGCCGCTGTACTGGACGGCACGGCCGAGCAGCCTTGGCTGGCGGGGTGGGTCCCACCAGGGTTTCTGGGGCAAAGTTTGCCTATCTGCCTTGCACTGTTGACATGAAAGAAAAATAAACTATCTTATTGAGCCATTGCGTCTTGGGGTTTTAACAGTCTTTGCCCTCACCAATTCAATGACCTTGCTATGCCATGTGAAACTACTAGTAATGAATACCCTGGGGGAGGGACGAGCCGGTAGGAGGGTGTTCGAGTTGGCTTTATTTTTAACCCTACATTTCTCGTTCGGGTTGAAGTCTTTTCACAAGTACTCTGTTTTTTATCAGAACTTCTTAAAACTTAGTGTTTATTCAATAAAATGACAAAGCGAATACAAAAAGGACAAACCTTCCGTATTGCTCTGCATAAAATTTTAGAAGCTAGGTTTAGTCTCTTATTACTCAACAACGAATAGTGTGTCCATTTGGAGATCAAAAGAACTGTGTCGGTGACGAACTCTGCGGGTTCACCCACGAGCTCCCTGAAGGCTCCCTGTGAGCGCGGTCAACCTCTGTCCTACACCAACTAATCGCACCGCGTTGCGCAGAACACCTGTGCTATCTGAGCAGTAAATCGAAAATGCAAACAATATAAACATGTTGTACGAGACCCGGCACGCTCACGTCTGCCATCGCGCTGACCAAACCTGTTCTCTAGGAAAAAGAGCCCACAGTACCTCTGGGGCTTGTCCCAGTTCTCAAGTCAGGCTGAGACGCTAGTTGCTCCTTGACTCCATCTAACCGCTGTTGCAGTTCTTCTGATGTTATTTCTCCTAAAATAATGAAAAATTGCTCACTGAACATAAAAATTTTAAATTACTAAGTGTTATTATAACTCACGAATGGAAAGGCTAATCTTTAGCAATCTGCAGAAGACACTCTTATCATTTTCACATTCTGTAAATTGAAGACAGTTAAATATATTTAAGTGATGTAAATACACATCATTTTGGTTATGTTTCATTTATTGTTTTGTAAAATTATGATTTAATTTGAATAATTAATAAAGTGCTCTCGGTTGATATACTTAGAAACCCCTAAGTTATAATTCATGGATTTTTGTCATAGTTAAAAAGAAATTAAGAAGGGAGTATTTCTAGAGAAAACATCAAATCTTTATTTACTTGAATTTTATACTGATGACCCAAATAACTCATGATATAGGTCACCATATAAAATATGCAATATACAAATATATTAATAAAAAACACATAAGTTTCAATGAATTCATCTATGAACTGAAATTGTAAAAAATTTATGGAGCGCAGTGAACTTTAGGGGAGTTATTAGTTCAGCTAAACAATTATACCTCAAATGATACCACGATTGGGTTTTAAATACAGCCGCCTCCCCTTATCTGCAGGGAACGTGTTCCAAGATCCTTAGTGGATGCCTCAAGCGACAGCCTTGAACCCTGTGCATGCTACGTATTTTCCTATGCATACCTCTGAGAGTTTAATTTATCAATTAGGTGCAGTAAAAGATGAACTTAACAGCGATAATAATAGAACAAGAATAGCAGTATATTGTAATAAAAGTTCCATGAATGGAATGGCTTTGGGGCCATTATTAAGTCAAATAAGGGTCACCACACACAAGCACCGCGATGCCACGGCCGTCTGGTAAGGGAGACGGCCGCTCAGTGCCTGGCGGGTGGGCAGTGCATGCAGTCCCGAGACGCTGGACAGAGGGGTGATTCAAGTCCAGGGCAGCGGGGCGCGAGATTTCATCATGTTACTCAGACTGGCATGAAATTTATTACTACGAGTAACTGAACCCATGGGAAGTGAAACTGGGGGGGCGATCATCATGTTTTTATTTGTACAAATATCGCTTAAGAGAATTAGGGCCATCTATGCGAGCACCCGACACTACTATGTTCATTAATCTGCCGGTGTAACAGTGCCCCGGGCTGATGTTCTTACCTACTCATAAAATATAGAAGCCAGCGCTTTTCTACTTTATGTTAAAAAGTCCTTAGCCCCAGAAACAGCACGCCCTATTTTGGGAGTGAGGAGAAGGGGGTAAAAACCCCTTATTTTGAAATTCCTCCTTATAATGATGAAAAAGGGGTCTCCTCTTTCGCCCATTGCTTACCAGGGGTGCCTAAAAGATTATGGTCTCTCATCAGCCGGTAATCTTCATCACTGAGTTCATTGATGAACTGATAATAGGCTTCTTCTCTGTGGAGACGCTCTTGCTGCCAAATTCTCTCATTCTCACGATGATGATGGTCCTGAAATGAGGTTTCTTCGCCACCACCATCTGACCCAGGTCTAGACTGATTCATACTGTCTTTCTGTTCAGACAATATATATAACAACAAGGCGTTAGTTATGGACTACACACATGGCTTTATGCTTTTAACATGTAGTTTTCTTCATTTTCATTTTTAAATTTTGTTCCTTACTCAAGTACTTCATGTGCCAAATCGTGCAGGGAAGAACTTACATGCCGAATGAAAAACAGCTTCTAGCAAAGAGAGCACAGCTGGACCTACCTCTCCGCCTGAGGCTATCATTTAAGCTGGACTGGATTCGGTTTCACCATACGTTCCTCATACCTGAATACCAAAGTGATTATCTCATTTTTACCCTTGACTCTCCAGTAAAGTTGGTCTAAAAGCCTTCGGCGATGTTTCAAACATCTGGGTACTTTATAATAGCATACAAATTTTAAGCCTGAATCATATACAGTCTTTACCCTAATAAGCAAATGGCTATTAGGAGGGTATTATTTACTTTTATTTCCAGCATGGATGGGTCTTCTTCCCCAAATAAAGCTCATAAATGTAATATCCACCTCCCCACGCTGCACTTTATTGAGCCTACTGCACCTGCTGAACAGACTCGGCACTGACTTCTCCTTAAACCTGACAGGAGACAGAACTCGTTGTGTGGCTCTGAGGATTGCTAAGTGGCTCAGAGCACTTTGCGTCTCCCCATCCCAAACCTCACCCCTAAGCCCAGAAAGGTTAGTCCCAGAGGTTTCAGGGTCCCAATGAACCTCTCTGACCTTCCCACGGGCAAATGCTATTTTTAGATTCTATTTCAATGTCATTCCTAGCTTACTTTTAAACTATAAGGAAATCAAGGAAGGAAATTATTTGTTTCATAAATACTTAAGAATCTCTCAAACAGATCTATTTTGTAAGTCGTTAAAGCAACAGTTTTCACCTGGGAGTCCACAGCAAACTCATTTGAGAAAATTTTAAGAAATACAGTTGCCTAGATCTCTTCCCCAGTCCTGGGTCAGAATTTTCCAGGCTTGGGCCAATTCCATCTTGAAGAGCTAAACTGGGTGTTCTGTGGATGAAATAAACTATTCCTTGACAAGTTCTGGTATGTGATGTAGCACAAGATTTAATAGAGGCTGGAGGATCAAATGACCGAGATTGTCAGCAAAGCAACTGTTGCAGCTCTGACTCAGGGTTTAATAAGCAAACTGCTTTAAATATAAAGTGAAATTCGTCTATAAGACTAAAGTATTGTATGAGTAAGCAACTATCAAATTTCATGCATATTCTGATATTAAATTACAAATCCAAAGATTTTTCTACAGTGATTATTACATCATTTTTAAAGGATAGATCTAGGAGCACTATCCAGTCAAAAGTAAATTAACATTACTAGAGTCAAAATTTCTTTCCATTTTCAAAATAATCAAGACTAGATCGTCGTTAGCAAAAAAGCATATTTGGTAGTAGAGCAAGTAATAGGATTTTTGTTTTAAACAGCTTAAGGATTTGAAACCTATCATAAAATCAAGCTACCCTAACCCCATTTCAAACTCAAGAGCTTCTTCTCGAAAGTAATTCTCTTGTACAATTAACCGCAAATCAAAGTGAATACCTTATTTTCCTTTCAACATGCTTTTAATATCTGCAACGGTATCCATTCTTCAATGGTTTGCGCTTTTTTTGAGAGCTGCCCATCTGAAGCAACAAAAGAGAGTTAAATTACTCAGCGTCTCCTCGGGGGCTAGGGGCTGCAGGTGGTCTCCTAACTCTGCTGCAAAGTCAAAGCACAGTCTCCAGGGGGTTTTGTCAGACGCTCGCCTAGGAAATAAGATCCCCAAACAATTAGGTCATGAAAATCTCCCGCAAGGCCCTTTCTCCCACGACGGAAACTAGGCCTTGCCGCCTACACTGTCACTGCTCCTGGGATTCCAACTCCTCTCCCAAAGGCCTTCCTTCCTATCCCGTTCCTACTGGGATGTTGTCAGGGTCAGGTGTCTCCGGCGTACTTCTGAAGCTGCACTTTGTCGCCACCCCGCCCTCCGGCCGGCTACTGGTTCCTTTCCTGGCCGTTGCGACCGCAGCTCGCGCCGGGGTACGGTCCCCACGACAATAAACCAACTGGGCTCCGGGGCCCAACCAACCTCTTCCCGACCGAGCCGCGAGTAACGCTTCCCCGGGCGACCTCGATTCCCACAGGGGAGCAGGTGACCGACGGAGCCTCCGCACCAATCAGCAGTGAGGGGAGCGCAGGGGAGCGCGGCGAGCCAATGGGAGAGGAGACGGGGTCCCCGAGGGCGGCCGGCCGGCGCGGCGCCCCCCGGAAGCGGCGGCGGAGCCCCGAGCGCTGTCCCGAGCTCCCCTCGCCGGGCCCCGGGCGGCGGCCCGCGCGTCCCGGGAGCATCTGCGGCGGGCGGCGGGGCTCCCGGGCCCCTGGCGCCGGGGGCGGGAGCGGGAGCGGGCGGAGCCGCCGCGCCCTCCAATCGTCTCGCGCCGAGCGCGGCCGGAAGGGCTCCCGCAGCTCGCGCCCGTCCGGCGGGGGGCGCAGCTGGCCTCCGATCCGCTGCCCGCGGCCGCGCCGCCGCCTCCGCGGCGGGAGACGCGCCGCCGCCCGCGGTGCCTCGGGGAACTGCGTCCGGCGGGAGCCCGCGGCCGGCGCCTGCGGTGCCGCACGGAACTGCGTCCGGCGGGAGCCCGCGGCCGGCGCGCCGCGTTCCGCCCTCTGCCCGCGGCCGGCACCTGCTCCGCGCTGCGCGGCGGCGTCGCCTGTTTGGCGAGCCTGGCTCCGGAGCGCGACGCGGCAGTCGGGGCCTCCGTCTTTCTGTCCCGGCATCGCGTAGCTCAGCAGCCAGGCGCCGTCCCCGCCGGCTCACCGGCACCTGGAAGTGCCAAACCCGAACCCACCTGCAGCGCCGCTACCTGTCTTCGCGTTGCCGCGAGGATGGCGCTTCGAAACCGCCACGGTCCCGTCACCGGTGCTGTGCCTGAGACGAGGCGCTCAGCGAACTCAGCACCGGTTAAGCCCTTGACTAGGGCTCCGCCCCGTCTGGTTCTAGGCTACTTTCCTGCCATCCCTGCCGTGCAGAAGACCGGATCGCTGCACGGTGCGCACGCTGCTGTTACTCTCCGCTCGTTCGTTCCTTCCCTCCTGGAACGAGGAGCTGCCCTGTCCCCGCCATCATGCTGAGCGCCTGGGTAACAGGCAGATGTAGTCTTTAGCGTCGATGCAGTAGGGGTAGATGGACAAGTGAAAAAGAAATCAGCGTGTTGTTATAGACACTAAAATGGAAATATAAAACAAGGCCCTTCAAACCTTGTCGCCGCATACTTCTACGGACTGATCCTTGGCATCAGGAAACACAGCCCGAAGTTCCTCAATAACCACAGAGCAATTCCAAAGCAACCTCAAACCCCACTTTTACCTAATTTCCTTCATCTCACGGGACCGAGCTCACCCCTCTTTTACAAGGAATTTTTTTTATTTTTATTTGTCTGATAGCTCTGAAGTGACACCCTCACCCTGCCCTCCAGCCCAATATCTATCTGCATATAAAACTAGGAAGATGTCCCTTTCGGGCTCCCGTAGCTCCCTCTGTATAACTCTATTTTCCCACATTCATTTACTTAAATACTTACTGATTCCCTCCATGTATTAAATGCTAGTGATAACAGCAGAGAATCAGACAATCAAGGCCCTTGCCCTACTTTTCAACGGAAACGGGCACTGAGCAAGGACTTACCATGATTTTCTGCTCATTTATAAGTCTCCCCATTTAAGTATCTAAACTGAAGTTTGAACAAATAGTTTTATTCATTCTTATAGTCCCAGAACTTAGGACACCACCTGGCACAACATTCTCCCCAGCCTACTGCATGGATGAGCAGAGAAAAATGCAAAGATTTGCCAACAGGATTTACGCCTGTTAGTACAATGACCTCAGAAGAGTGTAATATTCCATCAAATGCAAATAGCTTTTAAATATCAAACCAAAACAAAGGTATACATCCTGAGTTAAAAAATGCAAACTCCATTCAAGCGAGTTTCTTGGTTCTTGGTAGGAAGCTGCAAATTTTTGTGAGCAGATAGGTAATATATGTAACTTGAATCCAACATCTCGCTTCAGTTTTTGAAGCCCAAAGGCTAGAAAAGGAGACCAGATATAATTGGGACGGAGGGATGGCACTTTCTGTATATCTGTATTTCCAGGTCTCATTACCTGCCAAAATCTCTGCTCTAATTAATCTCTGTTTACTGGAATGGTACCTGGCCTTTTTAGTGCGTATGCGTCTTTTAACTCCAGGTTTCTTATGAATAAAATTTTTAAAATGTAAAGGAATTAAAAATATAACATCAAAAGGATCATCTTTAGAGTTGATGTTTTATGTTCTTATGTTTAAGTGATTCAGGCATCTTCGAATTGTGGCCTTAAATAAAATTTAAAATGCAAAATTGAAATGGTTAATTTAGACTTCTAAATTCAAGTTGAAATCTTACTAGTTTATCAACAGTTTCAGAATAGCTAAAAGAAATTTAGGCCCATCATATTATGTTTTATGATTAATTTAAAAATGATCATTTAAGGATTCGAAAAGGCATTACAGTGAACATTTGAAGTACTTATTAATGAAATATTAAATTTATAAATACAGTTTTAAATGTTTACTTAAAGATGATTAAATGAGTATGTGAATGAGATCTGAAATTTGTCAGAGGTTAATTCCAAGTTTGCTACACTTAGCACTAGACTAATAAGAGCTGTAAATTAAAAAAAGCCCAAGGTTTAACTAGGGCATTGAATTTGGAACTCTATAAAGTGCATATTAACTGTTAAAAGTAAAGATTTTTCTAAAGAGTATTTTATTTCCTCTTAAAACATATTTTAACAGCTTTAGCGAGCTGTAATTCTCATACCATAAAGTTCACCTGTTTAAAGTGTACGATTCGGTGATTATTAGTATGTTTAGTATAGCCATCATCACGATCTAATTTGAGAACACTGTCATCGCCCCAAGAAGACACCTCATACCTATTAGCAGTCGCCCCATTCCATCCCACCCCACCGCCAGGTGATGACCAATGTACTCTCTATGGATTTGCCTATTCTGGATATTTCGTATAAATGGTTTCATACAATATGTAGCCTTTTGTGCCTGGCTTCTTGCACTTAGCATGCTGTTTTCCAGGGTCATCCATGGTGTAGCATGTCAGTATTTCATTCCTAGAGAAATTTCTGAATAGTCTTTGGCATATAGAAACCACCTTCAAGGGTATGCTGAATTATATCTCCCCACTCCAAAATTCACATTTTGAAATCTTAACCCCCAGTATCTCAGAATGTGGCTCGGTTTCCAGATAGGGCCTTTCAAGTGTTAATTAAGTTAAAATGAGGCCATTGGGGGGGTAGGCATCCTAATCCAATATGTCTTGTGTCCTTATAAGAAGAGGAAATTTGGACACACAGAGACACCAGGCCATGTAGAGACACAGCAGAAGGGAGGGGGGGTGTCTGCAAGCCAAGGAGAGTGGCCTTGGAAGAAACCGAACCTGCTAACAGCCCAATCTTGGCCTTCTAGCCTCCAAAACTGCGAGAAATAAACTTCCATTGGCTTAGCCACGCAGTCTGTGATTGCGTTCCAAGCAAACTGATAGCTACATCAAGAGTTTAGAATCCTCCAGGAAAAACGAGAACTCAACTTTCTAAACCCATGTTCCAGAGCTGTCCATCATGTCCTTTCCGAGAAGCCCGTCCATGGCTTAGAAGGAGCAGCTCTCACCGTGTGACCCCATCTCTCTGGCTACGGCTATTGGAAACAAGATACATGCCTCGGATTTTCTGGGAATTTGGATTACGTCATGGAGACTTTTGTTGGTTAACTGAGTTAAAAAAAAAAAAAAGCAACAAAGAGTCATAGAGACTGAAAGGCTAAGACAAGTAGAGAAGTAATTAGAAAAGAAAGAGCTTTCTGGTTTTCATGGGGCTCCATTATTTCGCCAAAAAAACTAAAAGGGGCCCATACGATTCTTCTGTGTCTTTACATGGTTCACTCTCTCTTTTTAACTGGGTTCTTTTACTGGGGTTCTTGCAGCCAAAAATTTTTCTTTTGTTCGAAGCAGGATACAAAAATCACCCAACATTTTTAAAGCAGAAAGATATTTATTACAGGGCATCGGGCACCCCAAAATCTTTGTAATGGATAGAGGAGTAGGCTGTAAGCTGAGCCTCAGATTGACCCCCTCATTCTTACAGGATGGACCCAAGAGGGGAAGTACCACCTCTGAGGTTGTCACTGGAAGTTCCGAATTCTAGAATGCACGGATCGGCTGCTGCAATACAGTGATCAGGAGGCCAGCACCAGAAAACCTCCGCCAGCAGAGCCATCGTTACCTCTTAACTCCATCAGAGCTCGTCACTGGGAGTTGAATCCCTACCGCAGAAAGTCCCAAACGACCAGAAAACAGCCCTGAGGGTTTAGAAATATGGCTTCTGCTTCGGTTCGGCTTGGTACCTCTTGGCGAATACGTTTAACTAGCAGAATCTAATTCGCGTGCAGAACTGTGGTGGCAAGAGAGTCTGGGTAACGTCACCTTGTTTTCCAGATTTTGATACGAGATGGCACCCTGAAGGAGGGATGACTGGGGGCTGAGCAAGGACACCCAAGGTACCCAACACTTTTCTCCTCGATCTCACCTATCCGATTAGGCAGAGACTGCGTTGAGCCAGGTTCTCCAGAAACGGAGGCTGAGGCAAGGGGTCTTGTTCAGCGGTCGACGAGGGGAGTGCTCTCTGGAGAAGGGGAGAGAAGGAAGCAGGACTGGCCAGGAAAGACAGGAAACAGGAACGAGCCTCAGCTGATCCCACAAAACTCACCAGCAAGACTCAACCCAGAGGGCCAGCGGTTTGTACCGCCAGGCCACTGGGCGAGCTCTGCAGGAGGGGAGCAAAGCCTAATCGGTGGGGTGGTTTCTGCTTTGGCCAAGGACAATTCTCTGGAGAAGGCGGCTCTGGAGTTATCTGACACTCACAGCGGCCAGAGCATAGATGCACTAGCTTAGAACGCGGATTTGGGCAGGGCGCAAGCAGAATCCACTGGAGTCCACACTTTGTAATGCTTAGATTGCTTTCCACATTAACTCCATCCAAGCGCGACTTCTCCAGAATTCACGTTAGTGAGTCACGATTTCTGGGGAATTTTCTAAGAGGAGGGTAATGGGATGAACGACAGGCCCTGTCGCCACAGCTGGTCCCAAGCCGTGACCGACACTCAGTATCTCCCTGCTCTGCCATCCTTTGCAGATCGGCCATCAGGAGGCTTGACTGATAGACCGACCCAGGCCCTCATCACGGAGGGGGCCGACGCCTGGTTCCCGCACTCTCATCGAGCGGTAGCTGCCGTGCGTGGCCACCTCTAGTTGGCATCTGGTACGGAATACCAAGAAATGCCCCAGTGGACCGCCGGAGTGCCCGGCACAGGTGTTTCTGCCTCCGTGAGGTAGCAGCCTCACCTCGTCTTGATAACGTGCTCATCGGTCTTCCGGCGTTAAGAACCCAAAGCGACCCGAGAGCAGCCACGGCTTTCAGTGGGACTTTAACAGTGTCCTCCGAAGGAAGCCTCCACATGTGGGTGTCAGGATTTCTGGGCCAGCAGAGCCTGAAGTTGCAGGGAGAGGACAGGACTCACACTGTCTGCACGCGGGTCACTGGGCGTGACAGTCCCACCGGGAGTGATGGCAAGTGGGCCACTCGCCCTTGTAGCTCTCGATCTCTGGATCCATGGATTCTACCTAACGAACAGGGACACAGAGCCATATGGTGGCCATTGACTTCGGGAGCATGTCGCTTCCTGAAGGATGACACCCCAACTTCACGAGGTGGCGTTTCCAAGCCGGAGCCTCAGCTGCGCTGTCCACAGGCCAGGGGTCCACCTGCCAACCTGACGCTTCCGACCAGGGAGGTATGTGGCATGACCTTGGGACCTCAGGTCAAGTGCCGCCCGCTCCCCGCTCTTGCTGTAAGGCGAGTCCGCCAGCCGGAGACAGGGTTATGTGAGAGGCCAGAATGTCAGACGTCCCGTGAGTCCTTGGACGGCGGTCCCCACTGAAGCGCTGTGGGCAGGAAAAGCAAAACCGTACTCGGAATTCATGTCGAGCCCAGTAGAGACGAAATGTCACCCTTCACGGGCGTCGTCGGCCCAGTGTAACCAACCTGCCGCCCGGCCACTGTTTGGCCTTCTTGAAAACTCAGTGTGGTCTCTGCTGCCGGCAGCTCAGCCTTCCGGGAGCAGCAGGAGTCACGTCAGCCAGGACTGTCCCTGGCCCACCGAGGCTTCGTGGCCAGTCATCAGGCAGATGATCCAACTCCGCAAGCCCCCGCTGCCTCCCGGGATTCCTCTGGGTACCCACTGTCGCAGGCTGGAGTCCCGAGAAATAGAGCTTGAGCCAGTGAGTCACTGATGGAGTGTCCTTCGGGGAAAATCTTTCAGTAGTGACGGGGAAGGGTCAGCCAAGGGGGTAAACTGAGCGAGCATTGGCTGAAGTCTGGCCCAGTTGCTCTCCTTACTTGGGAAAACTTAACCCCGCTGCCTCTGCCGGGCTTGGCTTTTCGGAGCCATCTGTTCTGACGGCTCTGACCGAGAAGATTCACTCACCTCTTTGGCCTCGGTTAGGTTTTCTTTCTGCGTGACCCGTCTGCGTTTTCTTTCTGGTAACCCATAGCAACCCACACCTTTCACTTATCACGTGATATTATAATCGTCTTCCTACCCGTTTGCAGAGAGGAAAGAGAAGTGTTTTCTGAAAGACGTAGGGAACTCCTTTTACTAAAGATCTCAATATGCCTTCAGGCGAGGGGAGGGGTAGGAAAGGATTAGTATTGTACTACATTTTGTAAACTCCCCAAGTGATCGCAGCCCTACCCTAAACTCCTGAATATCCACTAGCCAGTGGCTCTCAATTCTAGCTACATATTAGACCCGCTAAGGAGCTATAAACATTTTTGATGCGTGGGCTTGACAGACAAAACGTTTAGATTTATAATAGGTCTAGGACGAGGCGTGGGCATCAATGCTTACTTTTTTATAGCTCTCGGATTATGCTCATATGCATTTAGGATTGCGAACCACTGCACGAGACTATGATATCCGTGGAGAAGCCGCTGGCCTGATTCCTGGGCCTTCGTCAACAGCTGTGGTGGGCAGACGATCCTATTAAAGAAATGAATAAATGATTGAAAAAGAAAGAGGGAGAAGTGCCATTTCTACCCTGTTTGTGATATAAACTGACATACAATATTAAATCACCTCTATGAATAAAGCTGACCTGAGCTAACTTTCCATTTTGATGATCACCAGTATCCCCGGAAGCGTGACTCACACAGGGGTCCATGAGTCTCAAGTAGGTATAGGGAACCCCGAAAAGCCCTCACCATTCTCTCTCAGCCTCCAAAAATAATGGTCTCTGCCCTGTATACATTAAACAGTGCTTGAAAGTGATCAAATTTCTATACTCAGTCTTATAGAAAAAGACGGCCTTGGCATTGGCGAAGAAGTGTAAAATTAAAGCGGGTCCATTTGACTAGCAGAGACGTCAGGACAGGGGGAGACAGGTTCATACGAAGGTCAATGCCAGTGGAAAGGAATGAAACATCAACGGAGTCCCGGAAGCGGTGTTCACGGCGGCCCGCGGGTGCGGGGTACAATGGGGGCTCAGTGAACATCGTCGGATGGATAACGGAGCGAGGATGGAGCAGACGGCAGGTGGGGGTGGGGGGACTGCTCACTCTCGGTAAACATCGTTTATCTGTTTATCGTCTAGAAGGCGTCATCCGCGGAGAGAGCACGCGTGCTGGGTCCCAGGCTCGTTCGAAAATATGCAGCGA
Organism: Rousettus aegyptiacus; assembly: GCF_014176215.1. Taxonomy (NCBI): domain Eukaryota; kingdom Metazoa; phylum Chordata; class Mammalia; order Chiroptera; family Pteropodidae; genus Rousettus; species Rousettus aegyptiacus. The sequence continues at coordinate 1,110,931 of NW_023416286.1, forward strand.
GGCCGGAGCGGACCGAAATTATTAACAGTCCGAATAGGGTTTCACTTCCCGGGACCAGATGTGCGCACCGCCAAGCATGGTGGGGGCGGGGCGGTGGGGAGGGAGCAGACGGGAGGGTTTTCTCACCGTCCCTTGGAAGTAAAGTTTCTAATCTACAAGCTGATCGTGTTCGACAGTTTGTAAATTGCTCATCAGACCTCAGAACTCATCTCGTTAAAAAAAAAAAAAAAAAAAAGCGTCTATGTCAGGTTAGTTTCCAACCAGTCCAGCGTTTCCATGGGAAATTGATTGACATGAACTTATTTTCGATTTGATTTGATCCCCTCCCGTGCTCGGCTTCCAGGTTTCTCGCTTTCTTTTTTCAGTTTCTACTTGGGCTGTCTGTGTGCCCTGGAGCAAATTAACCTCTTTATGCCTTAATCTCCTAATCTGTAAAATGAGGATATAACCATAGTATCTACCTAATTCTAAGGATTAAAGGAGTTAATATCTTGCACATAGAAAATATTCAATAAGTAATATTGATTATCGCTATTACTATTATCATATTATTATCATCTGTCTTAGATTGGCTCCTCCCCATCCCCCTGAGGGCAGAACCTTCAAGAAGGAGTCGTGTCAAAATGATTGATTTAGGAGGCGTTTCCAGGAAGATCCAGTAAGGGAGTAGGGGGTGCAACGTCGACTCTGATCTAAATTCAGAGGGGACACAGGAGACAGTGTTGGTCACCCGGATGCTGTCCCGGCCAGAGGCTGTAAGATCAGGGGTGTTCATACTTGTACCCACGGTCGCTGAGTTGAGGTAGAGGTGGCCTAATTCCCAGGCACTTCAGCTTCGTACGTGAAAAGGGGTTCCAGGAGCCCAAGGGTGGCCGTCCCACAAAGAGATTAAGCAATCTGAAGGCATGTGGTCAGAGCGCTGATTCAGCAACTGCTACGTCATCACCAGCACCAGCACCAGCACCAGCATCAGCACCATCTCCCATGAAACACACAATAATACGTACATAGTAGGAAAGGCATTGTGTTGTTAGGTTCTGGGAATAAAAATTGCTGTAAAAAAAAAAAAACAAAAAAAAACAGTCCCTGTCCTTCTGCACCTTAGAATCCTGTTGAAGAGACAGGATAAACACACAGAGGCAAAAGGAGTTTGTGCCAAGTGCCCGCTAAGTGTGACTAAGGCACTGCCACGGGAGTGTGTCAGCCTTGGGTGGCCAGGAAAGATCCCAGAAGTACCTGCGTTGGATCTCAAAGAGGAGGCAGGATTTAGATAAGTGCGGAGGAAAAGGCGGGTGTCGATAGGAAAAAGAGCGGAATGATGAATGTTCTAGGGAGGATCAATAAACTCGTTCTAACATAGTGGTTCTCAACCTTGAACGCTCATTAGAATCACCGGGGAGCTTTAAAAAATCCCCGTGCCTGGCCATAGCCCGGATCAGTTATATATCGGAATTACTGGTATTTCTAATGGACATCCAAGGTTGAGAATCACCGTTTTATTGGCTAGGAAGCAGCTTATGAGAAACCGGTCAGGATACTAGAGCTGCAGAATAGCTCAGATTGTGGAAAACTTAGCTATGCGGAGCTAATTATTTTCCTCGAATTCTAACGTTGCTATTGCACGTTGCCTTAAAGGATTTTCCTAAATTGGGCTAAAGTAAATACAGAGCCTGGAATAATAGATGAAGTAGTTTGAACTTTATGCCGTAGGCAGTGGAAGGTCACGTAGAGTCCTTGAGGATTTTTGAGCAGAGGAATGATGTAAATATAAAACAACATTTTAAAATTTAAACAGGATGTGGGGTTTCAGAGCAGAAAGGACAGTATCTGATGGAACTTGACCTTGGCTGGTAGGGGGGAAGGGCTACTAAAGGAGAAAAAATTCCAGAGGTTCTGGGCATGGGGTTGCGTGGAAACAAATAGCCTTGGGTATCAGGTGGCAGGTGTTTGTAGAGGTAACCTAACCATGTTTACGTGCAAGAGAAAGACAGCCGTGTGGCTCATAGGAGATCCGCGTTCGTACAGGACCAGCTGGAACGGACTTGGCCTTTCTAGCGATTCCGCCTAAGCGACTTAGACCACGTGGCTTGAAGGTGAAACATACCAGAACAAGAAACCAGAGTGACATACTAAGCCTCGAAAAAGTAAACGAAAAAGTAAACGAAAAGTATAGCTTATCTGCTACTGCTACACTACCGTGTAGCAAAATACATTTTGAACTGAAAAGCAGAAAGTTATAATGCTTATTCAAGAGAAGAGATGTCCGATAGGGCGAAAATGGACAAGATTATAGTACTGTGTATCAATGTAAAGAGGTGCATTCTCCTTAATACTTAAAGAACATCAGAGCAGGGTTCCACAACCAATGGGAGGGATTTTCAGTTTGGGATGCCCATATCGGTCGCAGTAATGGGAATCTACTCGCTACGAAAAGCAGAAATCATTGTTAACCTGCTACTTTTACTATTTTTCAGCCTCTGTTTTACTTAGCACGTACTTGATGAAGGGGGCATGTTACCATACGCAGATATTAAAGAAGCAAGGAATGAGGGTAGGTATGTATTTATCAAATTATCTCTCAAAAAATAAAAATAAATAAATAAATTAGAACGAAACCAAGCTAGCGTTATGAAACGAAAGGGGAAATCCCATCCTCGCTCTCCTCCTATTCAGCTGAAATGTCACGGCCTGTCATTTTATCTAGTCTACTGCCAATAAGCCCTACCTGCCTTGCCTCATTTCCTTTTCATCGGGCTCACCTGGCGAGGCCCTAACCCCGGACGAATCCAACATCTGTCCGCGCCCAGTCTCCAGCTGGGCTGTTGAGTGCCGGTGATGAAAAGCTCACAATCAGGCAATGATGCTGATATCAATGCAGGGCCGCACCTGCAGCGGGCCCTTGGCATTGGCCGCGGGTCCAACGGCGACATCCTGCCACGTTCCCCGTCCTTTCCTGCGCCAGGGTTGTTTTAAACCTGCGGTCTCTTCAGATGTGCAATCGTTGCGTTTTTCCCTTTCCCCTCTGTCTCCTCATCATAGCAGGCGAAGCTGAAGAGAAGACCAAGGCCATCTGAAGAAAGAACTGCGTCGACTTTCACCAAATCTGCAGATTCACATGTATCCGTACCTGGGTAGACCGACAGAGATGCGGCCACGGAGTTCTTCACCTCCTACTCTCAAGGGGTGGATTCCACCTGCCCGCTCCCTGAGTCTGGGCTGGCCTTGGGTCTTGCTTTAACCGACAGAACGTGGGGGGAGTGGTTCGTGTGAGTTTTAGAGCCCAGGGCTGCAGAGACGTTGTTATTTTCACCGTTGGCCTTTCGGCGCACACCCACACGATGAAGGACGAAGGACGTCTAAGGTGAATGCGGAAGACCACGTGCAGAGGCCCAGCCGAGAGCTGGCACCGAGGTGACCGACATGGAAAGGAGGTCGTCTGGCCGACAAGCACCTGCAGGCTCAGGGATAATTTCAGGTGAGACCAGCAGAACCGCTCCGCTGATCCCAGCCGACCGATGGAATCGTGAAGAAGAATAACGTGTTGTTTCACACCCTGCGTTTGGGAGTTCTTTGTCCAAATGTGACGATGCTTCTTATCCTGTGTTCCTCCTCCCCCAGTTAACCACAGAAGAGATGCTCAGGCACGAGCCTTCCACCTGTGCTCTGGCCCATTCCCTCTTGCTATGTTAGGGGTACAGAACTATATATTATCCTCCATATCTCCCTTGCAATTGGTTCCATCTAACTAGCAACGCAATATCTCCAGTCTCTTCAGACCAACAAAGCTTCCTTCAATGCCATGCTCACGTCCAATGATAACCCTGATGCTGCAGGCTCTATCTCCCGTCTGCCTCTCAGAGTTAACATCATGAATGAAAAGAAGAATCGCTAAAATGTACAGAACACGTAATGTATGCGAGGTACGACTCTAAATACTTAGCATATGTTATCAATGCCCTTAACCAGCACAAGAACCCTGTGAGGGAGTTACTACTACGATTCCGACTTCGCGGATGAGGAAACTGAGGCACAGGAAAGTCAAGCAGCTTGTCCTCTTGCAAGTTTGGGTACAGAAACCAGGCTGAGTGGCTATGGAGGTAGTTCTCTTAATCATTCTGCAATAAATAGATGTACACTCATTGTTCCATTTCCTATTTTGAACTTACTCTTCGGTCCAACGCCGACTGAGTGCAACCCCCACCTCGCCCCCGAAACCACGCAGTGTCAAAACGGTCCGCACCTCGATCTATAAATCGTGCATTCTCAATGGGGTGATGTCGCCCACGAGGGGGTCAATGTTGGTTCTTGAGGGGCCAACAAATTCTTAGGCGTAACAATGGCTTGTGGCCCTCCGAAGCTCCGCAGAACATAAGCAGAGATACTGCGATGGTAACATTTTAGAGGGGTGACAGTCAGGAACAAAAGGTCTGAAAGCCTTCCTTGGTGTGGGGGGGGGAGGGGCGATAGTTTTAAATGAGGTCATGAAACGCTGCGATGAATTAAACACTACAGTGTTTATCTTGCGGGGCTTCTTGGCAGCACCCAAAGCTTTTGACCGCTCCCTCCTTTTCAAAACTCTTTCTGCCCTCGGGATTTCGGGGTGTAGCACTCCCTGATTTCCCGAATAGCTCTTTGGCCATCTCCTCTGTGGCTTTCCTGCTGGCCCCTCCTCTTCTCGGCCCTTGAAAGTTGGAGGTGCTCGGGGCTCTGCTCCTTTCCCATTGAAACACGCTTTGCAGGCGACGTGATCATTTCTTCTAGATGGTCATTTCCAAATTTTTATCTCTGACCCTGAGATTTTTTTTTTTTTTTTGAGCTTTGGACACCCACATCCACTTGCCCACTAGATATGTTTTTTTCTTTTTTTACATTGCTGAGACATCTCATGCTTGACATGTCCAAAACGGAGCTCTTACTTTTTTCTCCTAAACTTGCTTCTCTCAAAGTCTTCCGCATCTCAGTAAGTGGAGCATCCTCAGGAGTCATCGGGCCCCATTCCATCCGACTGATTGGCTGATCGTCAGGTCTCACTTTTTCCTTCCTCCCTCCCTCCCTTCCTCCCTCCCTCTCTCTTTCCTTTTCTTTCTTTCTTGCCTCCTACAGTCCATTTTTAACAGAGCAGCCAGGATAGTCTTTCTAGAGCATAAATCACATCTAGTCACTGCCCTCTTTACAACCTTCCAATAGTTTTTTATTGCCCCCAAAATAAAACCCAAGCCTCTGACTGTGGCGCGAAGGGCCCTATATAATCCGTTCCCAGCCCACCTCTTTGTCTTCATGGCATAGAGCTTCCTCCTTTTCTCAGGATGCTCCTACCTACTCCTCGGCCGCCAGGTTACAGCCTGCGCCCTTGCAGTCCATCTGGTCCACCTGGACTCCCCTGCAGCCGGAACTTGGCAGGTTTTGCTTCTCATCACTCAGGTCTCGGCTGAAGCATCATCACCTCAGAGATTCCTCGGCCATCCACCCAGTCTAAAGGAATCTCCTCCCTGTCCCACTTTCCGTCACGTCGCCCCGTTTTCTTTTCCTCCTTCATCCTTTCTGAATGCAGGTGCTCTCTCGCCTGACCCCGTTGCCATGGCAGCACTGCGTTGGTCCAGAACGGGCGGGCCCCTGACCCAGCTGGACCAGAGCCCTTCCTGGCATTTTTGGAACTGCAATCGGGAAACAGAGTCTTCTTTAACGACAGGCATCATCTGCTCTAAAATTCAGCAACTGCTAGTGGCTGTGTTTTCGGTCACGTGGCGGAAATGAATCTGTAAGAATAAATGACACTCACATAATGAGGGGGAGAAAAGAAAGTTATTTTCGAGAGTGTTCTTTGGTTCTAGTTTTTCTAAGGTCTAAATTATATTCTGGATGCTTACAGAGTTAGTTGAGAAACTTCGACATCAGTATTTTCTTTGAAAAATTAAAAAGGGCTGGAGCGTTCATTGATTTAACTTGTTCTTTGTGTCTGACGCTATACTCAGATGTAGATGTTTAATACGTGCTTTTGATGATGAAGGCGCTGAAGACCCCACCTGTGGAATGGGAGCTTAGACCCTTTGCATTTAAAGCACACTTTGATAGTGAGTGAGAAAATGGAATCAAACGCTGTAGAGACGGGAAGCGATCAGCTCTGAGAAGACTCACTCGGGCCTTTACGTGAACAGAGCGCCATGTCCTAAATCCATTTGCATACGGTCAGAGGCAAGATGGAGCAAGACGGTAAATGTTTAAAAATGACCGCCTCCTCTCCCTTTATCATTAAGGTCCATTTCAACTTTAAGAGAAAACAACCCAATTAAACACAGTCTAATTCAATATAATTATGCACTGGAAGAGACACAGAGAGGAATAAATCAGAGACTCGGCTGTTAAGGTTATTTATTAAAGGACAGATGTTTTCAAGTGCATGAAATGAATGACTAAGGCACAGGGTAATTGTCATGCTTCTAGGTAAGTTACAAACAAAGTGCGAGGGTGCCAGGGATGGGGTGGGGGTTTGTGGTAAAGAAAGGTCACGTTCACTCTCGAGAATTAGGAAAGGGCTCGTGACTAAGTCAGGCTGTATCTTGAAGGCCGGGTAGGACTGTAAAGGTCAGAGATGGCACGAGGAAGCACCCAGCCTTTGAGAACAGGACAAAGGCATATTTGGCCATGGTATGAAGGACAATGTGCAGCTAATGAAGGTCTGAACTTGTGGGGTTGGCAAAGGAACAAAGGAATGTCTGTCTACCGTCATTGCTATTCCCGGGAATTGCACAGCGTGGTATGTTCAGCTTCAGAACTTTTAAGTTCGACGTGACAGTGGACTGTCCCCTTAGGCTGACCGGGAGGCAGGTGAAAGGTGGGGCTGGCGTTTGGGAGGCATGTGAAGATGAGAGATGTTAAATTCCGATTGTAAATAAAACCACATTTGATGAAAAGAAACATGCACGTTATTCGTTCATTGTTTGGAACATGGACCGATGCGGGTCATAGACTCTACAATGTCACTGGAGATCATCATGGAGCAAAGAGGCATGTGATGTCAGTATGACCTGAGGTTGAAGGTCGAACTGAAAAAAAACAGCTTCATGTCCCTGATGTGTTCAATTCATTCAAATAACAATTCAGTCTGAAACCTCAGCCTTTGATCTGGAGGAAGTCCATTCTAAGAACAGGTTCAGAATAGCGACAGGTGCCACGAACCCTTCCTCGCCCATCGCTTTGGCTCTGCAGGCCACTCCTTACCTTTCATTATTGAACCTCTGGCTGCTGCTTTCCCCTTTTCTCACGGAAGCATGGCACAGGCCCCGCAGGTAAGACCAAGTTCTAGCTTGGTATGACAGAAGGAAATACTGCACAGAAAAGAACCACCTAAAATCAGGGATTAGATATCATCGCCCCTAACACATTGGTTGAGCTCCCTGTAAGGGCCTAGTGACAATCTCTTCCTTAGCTGGCCATCCTCATGCTATGTGAAGGACCTGCTTAAGTCACACTACCGTATTCCCCGAACCTGGAGACCCCTAAGTCTCACTCTAGCTCCAGAGAGAAAAGCAGGCTTTGTTCTTCCTTGTCCAAGACCAGCTTCCTTTCCTGCCCCAGGAAGTCAGAAAGAACACTGCTAATTAGTTTCACTATAGTAATCATTTCGCTATGTATATGCACATGCCACAGAACATGCCATACATCTTAAATCTGTACAATTTTTATTTTAAAAAAAACATACCACTTGATTTCTTCAGGGAGAATTCTTACCTTCATCCACAGAACGAATCGAGTTGAAACAGTCGTCCAAAGTACGTTTTAAGAAGTCTGGGACCTTCAGTGTTTGGGAATGTCATATGCGGGTGGAGCAGAGATGGGTGTTGGGGACGGGTTGGGGACATGGGCAGCGCAGGACCAAGCCCACTTGCATGCTTCTTCACAGCTTTTCTTCCCGCGTGGTGGTTTGGTTTCTCACGATATATAAGTAAATACTTGGACTAAAAGATATTTCCCTCAAGAAACACAAAATATACTTTCAGGAAGGGTCTATGCTAAATCTGTATTTAGGAAAATAATTTTATTCTTTATGCAAAGGAAACAGTCCTGCTAGAGAATCACCCAATTTACATCGCTGAATAAAAACCTGTAACATCTCATTAACGAAAGCTTACCTTGCTGCGCACTTACTGTAAGCTAGGGCCTTTACATCTCTGTTTCTCAAAGACAGGAACTGAGGCTCCAAGGACATAACACTAATGAATTGCATAGCAGGATTCAAACCCAGGGCCACCTAACCAGTCAGCACACTTAAACACTAAATGAGATTTAATGTCCTAAGTAAAAACTTTATTTAAACAAGGGGTGAAGTCACTATTTTCTCCAAGGAAATTTTTATGAGAACACTTTTGAGGGTTTTTCATAAAATGGTATCATTTTCATCATCTGTAAGTGGATACTTTTGATACAAACACGCTTCCTCATTAATTCGACAAATGCTTCCTGTGCACCACAATGCAGGTGTCCTGGGTGTTATGGAAGAGGCAAGTATGACTTCCTGTAGAAATTTACAATCTGGCAGGAGAGAGGAAATAAAAGAGAAGACAGAATTTGATGAATACCGTGGGAAAGGTGAAAAAACTTGTAATAGGGGTTAATAGTGGGAGAGATCAAATGTGCTTTGGGGGGTAAAAAGCTTTAGTCGGAATGGTAGCAACTGGAAAATGCAGAATAAATACAAATAGACTTTAAAATAAAATTGAAAAATCAAATATAGACATCTAAGTAAGAGGGTTAAGACAACGTGAGGGATTATTGTCAAGATATTGGGATTCTTGCAGCCGACCCCTTTCCTACCTTAAAATGATTAACGGATTAGTTACAAATTAGTGGATTTAGATCCACTGCTGTAATCATGGCTAAAAATTGCTGTTCTTATAGGCAGGGGTGCATAAGGTCACGCTCAAAATAACGTCCCCTCCGAATGGATGGGAAGCATTTGGGTGGTCATTTGTCACAAGAGTAACAGTATTTACGATCAGTGCGGACACTCGTCCATGATTCACTTTTATTGATGTTTGTAACACGCAGTATGTTATCAGTATGTTATCAGACAGTGAATGAGAATAATATACCAAGTGATAGTCCATGAGCTGTTTACAAATATGTAGGCTTTTTTTGGATAATGATAATGTCCTTTATAATCGGGAATTCGGAAGTGGCACAAAATGTGAGCCTAATCCAAACTAACCTCCCTCGCATGTGAATTTCTTTACGGGTCAAATCAGACACTGATGATATCGCCGTAAGAAAAAAAAAAAAAATTTGCCCAAGTGATTGAAACTAATCTCATCTCACCTTGGACTACAAATCCCATGATGCAACGCCCAGCCCGTTCCCACCGTACGGGGTGGAGTCGTGGGAGGGGTGGCACCGGCGCTGGCCGGTGCATTCTGGGCGTTGTAGTCTGGCGCCCTTGCCACCGTCGGGACGGTCCACGTGGTGCGTCCGGCGGCCGCTTTCGGCAGTGGCTGCCCCGCTCCCTCCACGCGGTCCTCGGGGTGCCGGCCCCGGCGGGGGACGGACAGCCGCCGCGCAGCGGGCGCGCGGGCGGGCCGGAGGGAGCCCGAGCCCTTCGCGACGCTTTTGCGACAGCCGCGGCCGTGTTTCGCGAGTCTCCTCCCTCCGCCTCTCTCTGCCGAGGTGCCGGCTGTTGTGCGGGGCTGCCTTTCTGTTGGAGTGTATGGCAGAGTGAGTGAGTGAGTGTGCGAGAGAGGGCGAGGCGTGAGTGCGCGCTGCGGAGGGGAGGAGGGTCCGCCGGGGCCGCCCCGCCACCCCCCGCCGCGGGAGCGGAGCGCGCGGCCGGAGCGAGCCGCGCAGCCGGCGCCCCGGGAGCCCGCGGGGACAAGGGCAGGGACAGCCGCTCCCCGCCCCCAGCCCGCGTCCCTCCGCGCGCCCGCGCCCCGGGGAGCCCCGCCGGCCCTCCGCAGCCCCCCCGGATGTCCCCGGCGCCCGCGCGGGGCCTCCTGCTCGTGCCGCATCAGCCCGGCCGCCGCGGCGGCTGCCGGGCGTAGAGCGGGCGGGCTCCCGGGGGCTGCGGCTGCCGGCGCGTCCCCGGTCCCCACCCCGGCGCCCCCGGCCCCCCGCCGCCGCTGCCCGGCCTCGGAGGCTGTGACAATGGACTATGACTTTAAAGTGAAGCTGAGCAGCGAGCGGGAGCGGGTCGAGGACCTGTTTGAATACGAGGGCTGCAAAGTTGGCCGCGGCACTTACGGTCACGTCTACAAAGCCAAGAGGAAGGATGGGTGAGTGTCGCGGCGCGGCGCGGCGGGGTCCGCGCGGGGCGGCGCGGCCGCGGCCCGGGCAGGTGGCCGCGGGGCCGGCGCGGCGCGGGCGGGAAGCGCCGCGCGGGGGCCGCAGACCCGCGCGCCACGCCGCGCGCCGCCGCCGCGCCGGGCCACTTTGGCGGCCCGCGGGGCGCAGGAGCCTCTCTCTACCCAGCCCGCGGGCCGTCGACTTCTCCAGGGCTTCGGTCCTAGGCTTTTTTTTTTTTTAAATAAATAAATTCTTTATAAAACGTCGGTTTAAATGATAAATATATATGTATATTTTTTTTGGGGGGGGGTGTCCATTGATGCTGGTACCCTTCTGGGGATTTCCCCGCCCGTTTCTGGAGTGACATCCATCAGTCTGGAAGGGAAGCGGTGACCCACCGGCTCGGGATTGATTTATGGTCAAATTCGGGTTTTCTTTGGGGGAAAGGGAGCCGGCAGGTAAATCCGGTTCGCAGGAGTTCCTCGTCGCGATCATCCGCGAGCGACATCAGTGTACCGCCGGCCGTTCCGATCGCATTAGCTGTGGGTTTTACATAGAACAATGGGGGTTTGGTGTAGGGTGGGCGGTGGGGGAAAAGGCGAGTGGCAAATAGGGGTTCTCTTGTTCAGGCCGTTCCCCCAAAATTTAGCAGCTGGCAGTGAACTTTAAACGGTCTCTTTGCTTTAAATATTCTTCCCGAGGAATAACTTAATTAAGTCTATGACTGGGAATGCCCCCGGTTTAGTTTCTGAAACAGGCAAGTGAAGTGTTCATTTTTCCTTTGTCAGTAGATGGATGTCTTGTAATATTGACAAAAGAGAAGGCAATTCTTAGTTGAAGAGAAAATGTATCGAATTAACTCCTTGTTTACCGCTTGTAAAAACGAATGTTGTCTCTGACACTACAGAAAATTGCTGGAAAAATAATATCAAAGCTTATTATATAATCCTTAGGTTTTATTGTAAACAAAGTGGCTTTACTCGGACATCTCTGTTAGCGGCTGTTTAACAATTAAAGCGATTGCGTTTTTTTTCCTGAATTAGATTGGAGGGTATGTTCAGAATGACATTAGCAGTGAAAAATGAAACCATTCATAAAGCCGAAGTTACCTAGGGGTGGGAGGGAAGCCATATTTATAACTACTTTAGTATTCTGGATATTGGAAAAGGAAGTGGATATTTATTCAACGTTTTTCTTAGATGTGCTGAGATATCTTTCTAAAAAACTTAAAATGGACTCTAAGCGTAAGATAGGAATTCTGATCATTTCGGAATGTGCATTTAAGTGCTTCTGTGCAGCAGTAAAGCAATACAGATAACTGCAGAAGGTCGAGATTTGAGAACTTGATGCTGCATGTATTGAAAAGTACTTTTTAGCAGAATGGATAATCTGGTGACATTTGAGAAATCGGCATCTGGAGACACTTTTGATTGTTATTTAATTGTATTTCTCGTCGAAGTATTAGTCTGTAATAATACATATATTTTAATAATTATCCTTGTTAACTACCCATATAGTGTTTTTCAAAAGCCTTAAGCCTTCTTCCCATCCCCCAACGTTATGTAATTTTGAGCATATTCATAAAATCCCCAATCCCATGAGATTAGACGTCGTAGTACCGTTTTATAAAATTCTCGCGACTTTAAATTATTTTTGATCTCCCTGAGAGAAGCCAATTCTGTTTTCTTAAATTGCCATTCTAAGCTCTGAAAACATGCAAATTTTATTAACTTCGATTTTACTTTTATTTAAAAACTATGGTACTGTGTGTTGGCAAGAGGTACTTTTAACCACATATATCTCATGGTCAGATTTTAATTTAGCCTAAGAACAATTTTAGAAGAATCATATAATTTAAAAATAGTTGAATGTATATAGTATATGAACATTTCTTAGCCATTTGTGATAGTCTAAAAGTAACATTGCATTTGGAAAAAAAAATTGACTTTTTATTTATAATTATTTGGGCCTGTTTTCCAGTAACCTTTAATGATTTTGTTTATAGCATAAACTTTTTTTGAATGGGTCAAATATCAAGAGGGTTTTAAAATTACCTAAAACAGTTTTGTTTTCCAGAGGGAATATTTCTTGGTTTAGCTTCTTTTTTTATAACCTCACTCTGGTAAAATACTGCATTGTATTTATGAGGTTCTTTTGATCTTATGTCAGCGAAATGTAATTTAATGCATTTTACTCCCGGTAAAATAAAATTTGTGGCTGTTTAATCTTTTATAAAAGCAGATGACGATTAAATAATTTGTTTCTAGTATTGATTTACTTTCAAATTAAATTATATATTCTGTAACTGAAATTTCAGAGTGCTCTAGGAACCTAGACGGTAGCACCTTCAAAAAAGAATCTTGAGATTTACAGTAAAGTAAGTTTTGTTTAGATGTATTTGGCTATTAAAATGAATGCATGTAAATGTCGTATCCTTTCCGTTGCCCAGCCAGCATCATGGGACATGAATAATTAGTAAAAAAAATAAAAATAATAAAAATAAAAAAATGAGACCAGAGGAGTTAGTTTCTTAAATTACTGTTTTAGGAAAAAAATAGCGCAAAAGGTCATTTCTTTGAGTTAAGGAATTAGTAATGCTATCCTGCTGGTATACCACACTTATGATGAACTCAGCATTTTTGGGATATGGGGGAGGGAGAAATACTTTATTTGAGCCATGATCACATACCGAGGGAAAGGGCCTTTTATGTGTTAATTTCACATTCTAATAGAGTTAAAAAAAAATAAATGCACAGTAAATCTTGGAAATAATTTCCTTTCACTGTCCCCATAAATGAGATGGTGTCCTTTGCGTCTGAACACCAAAAGGGTACTTGGTGAGAAGCGGGGGATTCATTTCCTTTCTGAGTCAATTGCATTTCCTCTTTGCAGAATTTGGGCAACCAAACTCATTTTGTTCCTTTAAAGAATGGAAAACTGAGAAGGCAGAAAACAGTTTGTGTTTTTAAATTCTAAACTCTCAGGATAGGCACTGGGCATTTGAAGAATTTAAAAACCAATTTGGAGTAAGGGTTTGATCTCCAGAAAAGAAAAGAAAAAGGAGTTTTCTTGAATAGGGTTCTCAGTTGGCCTACACTCTGTATTCAGAAGAACAGATAATATGTAATTTGTGTGTGTGTGTGTGTGTGTGTGTGTGTGTGAAATATATGGAAAACTTCTGTTGGGACACTTGTGTAGAAAACCCCGAGATTATTAGTGACAATGATAATAATGCTAAATTATTGATTAAGTACTAGGTCCTGGGCAGAGTCCTTTACATTCATCGTCTGTTTAATACTCAAGTACCATATCATATCAGTTCTGCTTTCCCTAAAATTTTGCAGGTGAGGAAACCAAGGCTTAGAAAGGTTAAGCAGATTTCCCCTGGTTACACAACTCATTCAATATCAGAGCTGGAATTAGAGGATTACAAGCAAGTGTCTTATTCCAGAGCTCGTGCTCTTAACCATTATGCTTCATATAAAGTATCCAAAAACATAAACCCAGGCGTCAAGATTTGGTTTTCAGTAGGCCATTCGGAAAACAGGAATGCCTTCATCACAGGACTAGTCTTTTCAATTAACCGATATGCTTGTTTTGGTACATTTCTAAACAGCCTGGTTTTTTTTCCAGAGCTACAGGAATGTGTATGTAGATGTGTGGGTGTGTATACGTACACACATATATATATGTCTGCAGATACACGTGCGCGTGTGTGTGTGCATGTGTGTGTAGCACCAGACTCTAATCAGGTATGTTAAGGGATGAAAGTTCTTCCTCTGCTGGGAGGAGCTCAGGACTGGAGACACTGGAGGCCTGAGCTGGATGCCTGTCCTGCCTCTGATGACCAGCGCGACCTTGGGCAGGTCATGGTCCCTGTAGGTCTGTTTTCTTATCTGTAAGATTAGGGAGTTTGAGTTGATATTTTTTAGGGTCTTTTCCAGTATTATGATTGAAGGGAGTAAAAATTCTGAGTATGAAATGTAGCACTTCTGCATGATTATGTTAACAAGCACTAAAACAAAAATTTTACTTTAGACAGTGGTCCACTTCATGTTTCCTAGTCCCGTGCTTTAATGTGGGTTGTCGTCAACTGCCACAGAGAAGTTAGACCACTCCCAAAGCCTTAGCTACTTTACTAGCCTGTCTTTTCCTGCTTTGCCGTTTTTCGTACTTACCCTGAAGACGTCGAGATTCGCGGGCTAGCGCCTGCCGCCCCTCTGTGAACCACGCACTTGGTGGCTGGCGCAAGGGGCGCTTCTGACTCAGTCTGCACTGGAGTTCCCATTCAGTTTGGTTCCTTAACTACGATCAGAACCTGGGTGGATCCCTTTATTTCTCCCAAAGGAAACTAACAGTTTTTCTTCTGAATATTGCTGAACCCTGTATTGAGGTTCCGTTTGATTGAAATATTTCTTTAGATGTCAGAAATGCCAAATACAACACCTGGGGATCGTGCATGCCCAATAAGGAGTATTTCCTATACTCTTTAAAAAATGCAGTGAAAGGGGACAAGCAGAGAGTATTTACCTTGCATGTCTTTCTTATCCACTGCCAGGTGAATTTACCTGCCTCAGGTGTCAGCGCGTTCAGATCCACCGTTTAGGCCACTTAGAGGTTTCGTGCTTAGAGCACATTTTCTTGCTAGCAAGACTGGCAAATTAATTCCTTTGGGGTTTGTTTATTGGATTAGTACGTGTGTGTGTGTTCTTCCTCCATTCGAAGAAATCTAGTCAACAAATATTTGTTGGACCGCGCTACATGCCAAGCACTGTCCAAGGTGTTGAGAATACAAGAAGAATAAAGCGTTCTATTATTTGAGGATTCATCTACTGGAGAAACAAACATATAAGGAAACTAACGGTTGAATAAGCGCCATAACAGTACAAGGTGATATTGGCACACAGAGATGGAGGATTTCAGGAAAATCCTCTCGAGGATGACGAAAGTCTGTTTGACTTAGGAGACAGGGAGGCTCTGATCGGGAAAGGCCTTTCGAGAGGAACGGGGCGCAGAGGGGAGCTTTCGTGCACCTTACAGGCCCCCGCGAGTTTCGCGGGGTTGCCTTTCCCTCCCCGCTCCTTCCTCGCGGCGTTTTTAGCTCCTGCTGGGTGTGTGGCGCGTGCCCTGCAGGTGTCCCCACTGCGCAGCGGGCGTGGTGATGACGAGGCCTCTGGAGGCCTCTGCTCCCTGACGATGAGGACGAGGACGCGTCCATCAAGGGCGCGCCCGCGCCCGGGACGGGTTTCCGTCGCGGGAATCCGCGCGGGCACCGTCCAGCCGATGCCCCGTGGCCCTCCGGGCGCAGCTGGGCTGTGACCCTGCAGAGCGGGCGCTCGTGCCTCGGCCTCCCCGCTGCGGCCAGAGGAGCTGGACCGTCCGTGGCGGCGGCTTGCGGGGGGCGGGTTTCTCCCGGCGGGGCTGCGACGCCCCAGGACGTGGGACGCGGGGGAGCGGCCCCCGGCACGCCGGGGCTCGGCTCGGAAAATAGGAGCCGCGATGAATTACTCTAACTTACGGTCGGCTGCTTGCAAGTTCAGGGCTTTTTCAAGGATCGTGTCCCTGGGGAGACGCGTTCGCGGCCGCGGGGCGCGGGCCGTGTGTGGCAGTCGCGCTGCTGAACCGCGCAGGGTCCCCGGTGCCGTCCCCGTCCCTACAGTGCGCGTCACCGTCGCATTGGGCCCCGTGGGCTCTGTGTTTTCCTGCTCTCACGCTGCTGGAGGAGGGAAATCCCGCTGTCCTTCCTCCCGCACGGCAGTCCAGGGATTCTTTCCTCCACGCCGCTGGGGCGGGCCTTGCTGTCTCTCTGCTGCTCAGAAACTCCGTTTTTTTTCCTCTTTGGACGCCTCTTGCCACCTCGAGGCAGTTCTTGCCGTTGTCACTACAGGGTGACTTTCGCCTGCTGTTTGGGTCTGAGCCTCGCAGACCCTTCATGTGGTGGGTGATTCTCAAGGTCCCTCAGTGCCGCCGTGGGCAGTCACGAAGCTGGTCCCTGCGGTGGAGTCGCGCCGTGTCCTCCCGACGTGTCACGGCGGGGAGAACGCCGCAGACCCGCGTCCCACTGTCGCGGCGTAGCCCGCACCATAGAATTCGCCCTTTTAAAGTGTGCGATCCGCTGGTTTTCGTATGGTCGCCAGGCCGTGCCACCACGGCCACTGTCCCATTCCAGACCCTTCGCGTCTTCCCCCAGGAAAGCGCGCACCCGCCGGCGGTCGCGCCACGTCGCCCCCTTGCCCAGCGCCCGGCGGCCGTTAGTTACTCTCTCTGGGGCTTTACCTGTCCGGGCATTTCACGTCAGTGCAACTGTACACGGCGTGGCCTTCTGTGTCTGTCACGGAGCACGGTGTCTTCAGGGTTCACCATGTCGTGTGTGTATCAGTGCCTCGTTCTTTTCTAAAGAATGAATGAATGAACGAACGGTGAAATCATGTAGCGTTGTGTGGGTGTAGCCCATTTTTAAGATGTTTTTCAGTCGATGGACGTGTGGGTGGTTCTGCTTTTTGGCCGCTGCGAACCCTCACCTGTCAGTCGGTGTGTGGATGTACGCCCGGGCCTGGGCTTGCCGGGTGGTTTGGTCCGTCTGTCTCATGTTTAACTTGCTGAGAAATGCCAAACCGTTTCAGAGTGGCTGAGGATCACTTCTGAGCGGCTTTACCTTGACTTTGGTTTAGGACCAAGATCTTTGTCCTTCGTCCACAAGAGCCGACAGGCCCACCCTGTTCCCCGGACAGCGGTCACAGCCCGGCCTCTCCCGGGGATTCGGGCATGCGGGGTGATGCACCTGCGTCCCTCCCCCCAGTCAGGTGGCCGTCCGACCTCCTGCCCAGGTAGCACCTTGGGCCGGACGTGTTTTTCCCTCAGGTGAAACAGGTTCTAACATTTAGCTTCAAAATCCCAACTTCTCCATCCCAACATGCAACTCCGATCATTCCTCTTCACTCATCACCCACAAAACGTAGTCCTTCATGGATGTTATTATGTAACTACTTCAGTGCGTATGTGGTTAATGTTTATATGTCCTTTGGGTCTTTCTGCTGAATGTTGATGGGTTGGAAATTATGGATTTCCTCTAGGGCAGTAATTGCGTTCCCCTCAGTTCCTGGCACATAGCCAAATGTTGGCAAGCGTGTAATCCATTTTTGTTTTCGGTGTACCTGAAATTCATATTTGAAAATCTCCCTTTTAATCTTGCTAAAATTAAAAACTTGAACAAATTATTGGAGAATAGAAAAACAGCACCTCGTGAAAATACCCAGAGAAGCAAAATTTGATGGGCCGGCTGTGTCGATACCGGGAACAGAACTGCACAAAACCAAAAGCTGGAGGCAGGGGCTTCGTTAATTGGCTGAACCAAATGGAAGGCCCGGCTTTTTGAAAAGCGGAGCCCCACAAAGAATAAAGTATTTTTTGAAATATGCCTTGTAAATGAATCAGTTTAAGTGCAAATCAAACCTATATTTCTGAACTTAAGGAAAATATAATTTCTGAACCAGAGTTGGCATGTAATTTTGTTTAAATCCATTATCGTTCCGTGTTTGAAATTTACTTTTGTTATACGAATAAAAAATTACTTAGTTTAACTATCACTGACGGTAACTCTGTTACTCATTTCTGTAGACAAGCTCTTTAACATCTAGAACTTCGTAATCGCCCGTGACTTCTAACCAATGATCATGCTAAGGAGAGGAGTTCTTTACCTCATGACGCAGAGCCCGTTGTGCGGGTGTTTATGTATACCCGAATGCATAGGTCACCTAGAGCAGCGGTCCCCGCCTTGTTTGCACCAGGGACCGGGGCTCCAGTGAGAATCCGATGTCTGATGATCTGAGGCGGAGCTGAGGGGGTGATGCTGGCGCTGGGGGGCCTGCTGGCCGCTCACCTCCCGCTGTGCGGCCTGGTCTGGGGGAGGTTTAGGGGGCCCTGGTTTAGAGAACTAAAGGGATTTAAAAACCCTAAAACTTGTTTATCACTGGTGTTATGTTTTATGGTAAATAAATCATACTTTGAGGGAAAGAGGAGGTAGGTAGTGAAAATGATTGTTAAAAGGTTTCCGTTTGAAGGAAGGCCAATAAAACGTGAAAATTTAAGTACCTGTAGAACAGATAAATTTGTTTGGAGTTTTTTTACTTTATGAAAGCATCTTTGTAAGTATGCGAGCTCTGTTAGCATATTTATCGTGTGACTCAGTGTGCAGAAAGTTCAGTTTATACACAGTTTCCAAGAAAATGCCAAGCACAAAGTAAGGCATACTTGTAGTCTGTTTTCTAATGCTGACTTAACATCGAAAGTTCTTTTAAATGTAAAAGTACATCATTTAAATATTTGACATTCATTATAATTTCTTTTTAGCTTTTTTTTTAAATTTTTTTGGTAAGTTTATATATTTATAATTCATTTGGGAGCTGTTTACCAAATGTCTGTAATATGCCAGGCCTGGGCCAAATATAAGTAAGTGATTTAGCAGTGAACAGCCCGTGGGCTGCGTCCCTAGGGAATGTAAGACTTTTGAAGAGCACACAAGGACACAGGTGATTATAACGTGGGGGGAGGGGCTGTGATGGGAAGCTGGAGATTGCTCTGGGGGTTCGTAATCTGCCCTGGGAGGCTCGAGGACGGTGACAGTTCCGATGTGACGTGAAAGGTTAGGAGGTGCACGAGCAGTAGCTGAGGGTGATGGGGTCCTAGTGCAGGGTCACCGTGCAGGCTGGAAGGTGGCCTCTGGGCCCAGAGTTTCTTCAGACAGTGCAGGACGGGGGTGCAGTCTGGGCGAAAAGGGATTGGATGAAGCATAATAAACAAACGCGAATTACAGTGTTTCTTGAGGTAAGCTGGGGAGCCCAGACGTTGCAGGGGGCTGGCTAAGGCTCTTCCCTGTACCTTTGGAGCCACCACTGGGTGGCATTTACGGAGATACGAAGGAGAGAGAGTATGGTGAGGGGATTGAAAGAATTTCATCGCCAGCTCTTAGAGAGGTGAGAAAATACATTTAGGAAGTAAGTGGGTCTTGTAAATCATGCTCTGGACCTCATCCTTTATTCCGAAGACAGTGCAGACCATTTGTAGGATTTTAAACAGGTAGTAAGTAACGAGTCGATTTATCATTGAAAAATATCGCTTGGCAACACAGTCCTGATGGCTTTAGGGATCTGGGGTTCGGAGAATGTAATAGTAATCCAGATGAGAGATCCTGGTGGCGGGAATGAGGTGAGCGACAGGGCCTTAGAGGACTTGCTGGTGTCGGACGTGAGAGAGGCAGAAGTGAGGGGGGCCGAGGCCAGCGGGCCTGCCTGGCCGCGCGCGGAGAGCCGCATCGGAAGGGAGCGAGTTGGAGGGTGAGATGATGAGCTGCGTTTTGACACGTGGAATTTTAGGTGCCTGTTAAACAGCGAAGAAGACATGTTCGTTAGACAGGTGAATCCTGGGCTGGAGGGAGCTCTGAACAGAGGCCGGGCGTTCCCAGGTACTGGGAGTAGTAGCCTCGAGTGGCTTGGAAGTTGTGGCGAGAAGGACCCGGGGATGCAGAGAAAGCGACGCCTGTCCAGGAGGCCTGAGGCGGAGGAGCAAAGCCCGGAGCTGCCGTGCACAGCAGTTCGTGGAGGGACCAACCCGACGACAGGGAGAGACGTCTCCAGAAAGTGGCGCGGGCAGCGCCACGTGCCGCGGGCAAGGCCGGCCGGCAGGGAGGTGTCTGGGTTAAGGATTTAAACGGAGAAGGAAAAGCAGCTCAAGGGTTTTTGAGACCAGAGCTCAAATTGTAACACACTGCATAGATTTCGTCAAAAGTGTTGGTTCACGGTTAGCCTTCTCTTCAGGGCAAAGCCGTGAAAAACTTCACTTCCATTTTTGGTTCCGCGTTGGGTCCATTTCTGAAGCTAAATCTGTAGATGCCACTTATGTATTTCTTTATTCCATGCTGTGTAAGGTAGTTCTTACATATATATTTTTAAATAGTCTTTTTCCCTGATTATGAAAATGATGGTACATGTTCACTGTAAAAAATGCATAGTCCGGAAATACAGACAGAAGCTAAAAGCCTCGACTCTTAATACTAGGAGACAATTATTTTCCTTGTTATCTTTCTCAATAATAATATGAATATAAGTATAGATTAATGAAATCTCCAGTGTGCTTTTATTTTTTCATTCAAGAATGCTGTGCGTCTTTCTCTGTCAGTAAATAGAGCTCCGGCTTTAATCGTTGCAGGCATCTGCAGATACATCCCTAGTTAACCAGCTCTCTGTTGACAGGCAGCATTTAAACAGTCTCCAAATTTTAACCATCACAGTTGGCAAAGGACCTCGTAGAAAACATGTCTCCACTTCTCCACCGTGGTGTCAAGTCCTCGAAGTGGAATTTCAGGGTCAAAGGCGATGTCTTTCAACAACTGTATTCTTATAAAAAAAAGATTGGATTCTAAAGTTAATATATTCTCATGCTAAAAAATTCAAACAGTACATAAGGACACCCAGGAAAATCTGTCACCTCTTTAGGGATAATCATTGTCAGCAACAGCTGTGTATATGCGAATAAAAGCATGTATATGTATTGGGTAGACTTTAAAATTTATTTTAATACACTATTCATTTCGAGCAGATAATGTACACATATGGGAAAAAATGTAAATATACTGAGGAAGTGAAAACTTAAGTCTTCTCACTGCCGCCTTTGCCAGGCATTCATTTCTCCTTCCTAGGGCTGTCTGCTGGTGCGTTTCTTGAGCCTGTTTTCCAGTTTGTGGAAACAAACATCTTTTGACTTTGTTTATGGTATTTTCTTTTTGTAAAATTAATTATTTTAATTCTTTTTCAAAATTACGGTTGACATTCAATATCGGATTAGTTTCAGGTGTATCTCTTCATTTATTTTTACTGAAGTATAGTCGACACAATGTTACGGTGTTACTTTTCATGCGCAACTCTCGTTTTTACGAAGTCACGTTTATCAGCCGCTTTAATGGCTGCTGGGTTACGTGTCTTAATCAATCGGAAAGGTCTGTATTCATCCTTAAACCCAAGTTGCACGGTCCGTGTGTATTATTCCGTGCATGCGTTTTGGAGGTCGCCGGCGACGCACACAGCGCGCTTCCCTTGGCCCGCCCGCCACTCCGTTTCCCGGATGTCATGCAGTATGCTGGTCCGGCCGAAGGCCATTTCGGTTTTCATTTTTTCCGCTCTTAAACAGGACTGCAGCAAAAGTCTCGCCATCCGCCTCGTGCACAGCAGCCTCTCAGGTGGAGGGAGATGGCGCAGGCCCCCAGAGCTCCTCATAGGACATTTGTCGTGGGCAGTTCCCCTGGCAAGAAGCGAAGGGTTCCTGGGGTGAGAGGCGCTCCCGACACCCCGGGGAGTCGGGAGCTCTGTCCCTCCCGGCCTCTCTCGGCCCTTCCGGAGGCCGAGCCGCAGCACGGAGCTGCAGGACCGGGCAGGTGCAGGCCCCTTCCCCAGGGACATGTCCCCCGGCCTGGCTTCGGGCGTCTTCCCCGAGGCCGCGCCGGCTCCACTCACAGAAGGAAACACGAGTCTGGGTCCTGGGGTTGAGTACGCGATGCGCTTGGAGTTGTTCACATGCCGCTTTGGAAATTCTGCTTTGGGTTTTCTCCCGTGTGTTTTAGATTGCTGGTCGGGATAAAAAAATTGAGATCCCCGTGGAGGTTTGAAATTACAGTCATTATTACGATGACATTTTCCGTTCGCTTCATCAGCTTTCTCCATTTTAATACCGCTGCTGCCCTTTGTTCCCGTCACACGTGATCGATGCTCTTAAGCCCGGTCGGCGCGGACCGTGGGCGGTGCTCCTCGGTCCTTGCTCAGGCGACCTCCGCTTCCTGTCGCTGGGCCTTGACCTTGTCTTCCTCGCACTCCCTCCACCCACTCTTTTCTCTGCGCCCGTTTGCGGCTCGCCTTTTCTGTTCCGCGCTGCTTTTGGCTTTGGCCTTGCTCCTTGTCACCCGACTCGGTGGCATCCGCTCTGGCCTTGCCTCTGCGGATCAGGAAGCTGGCGCTTGGCTTTGCGTTTCCAGCAGAGGGAATCACTCACGGTAGCTCGTGTGGAACAGTCCTGGTGTATCTTGTCCCTTTCGAAGAGACTTCAGATCGGCTTTAAGGCCTGGGAAACAGTTCTTCAGCGAGGTCGTAAAGCGCTCACTCCTTATAGATGGGAAGCTGGAGACGCACACGGGTATTTTATCCTTTGTCCAGAAGTCCGCTTTGGTGCAGGCGAGTTCAGCTGTGCCTGGGAACTTACACCGGATCTCCGGGAGCCGACAGTGACTCTCGTGCCGTTCTGGCCGAGCCCGGCCGACCCGCAGGTCCCCGTAGACCCGCGACGCGAGCCGGACTCGGAAGCGCGTGAGTGAAGCACGTGTTTCTCGCTCCCTCTGTCTGTCTTCCGGGTCTTTTCGTTTGTTTTTCCAGATGAGACCGTTCGGTTCTAAAAGGTGTCCTCCAAGGACTTGGAGTTTTCAGTGCGAGCCAGAAATACTAACCTCTTTTATTTATTTTCTTTTGAACTTCGATCGCGGGGCGTCTTCGCCCCCTTCCTCCTGCACGCTGTGTGCTCGCTGGTTTCAAGTCAGAGAGCGGCACAATCGCATTCTTCCTTAGTGAAATCCTGTACTATAATTATCCCTGAAATGTTTTGGAATGTAAGATAACATTTGCCACTAGCTATTTATTTTTAAGTGTTTAAAAAGTAGTTTTGATTTAGTCGCGGCGTGCTAAGTAGGGCAATTAAATCTCTGTCTTCTTCGTGGAGAAAATATCAGTAGTACCTTATAAGAAATAATGAATCTATAGTTCAGAAAGTTTTTGAACAGCTTTATTGAGAGAAAATTCACATACCATGTAATTTACCTTTTTAAAATTTACAGTGCATTCTTTTTTAGTGTATTCATAGGGTTGTGCAGCCGTCACCACAGTCTAATTTGAAAATATTTTTGTCCTCCCTACGAGAAACCCTGGGCCCGTTAACCCTTCCCCTGCCCCTCCAGCCTCTCGGCCCTGGGCGGCCGCTCATCTCTTTTCCGCCTCTGGATTTGCCTGCTCTGGACTTTTCACTTAAATGAAGTCATGCAAAATGGTGTTTCTGTGGCTGGCTTTTTCCACGTCAAGTGTTCAGGCCTCTGCTGTGATTTAGTGTGTATCACGTTTTGTTTAGTCATTCGTCAGTTGGTGGAGATCTGGGTCGTTTTTGTTATTTGTCAGTGCTGCTGCTGCTGCAAACATTGGTCCACACGTATCTGAGCCCCCGCTTTTGATGGTCCGGGCACAGATATGCCTAGGAGTGGACCCGCTGGGTCGAGTGGTCACTGTGCTTCCCTTTGGACCAGACTGGCGGCCCAGCAGGTGCGCGGTTCCCGTTCCTGCTCCACGGTTCCGACTTCTCCGCATCCGACACGCGGTTTCCCTCTTTTAAAACACAGCCTTCCTTACGGGTGTCGAGTGGCATCTCATCGTGCTTTCGACTTGCATTTCCCTAATACTTAATCACCTCGAGCATCTTCTCATGTGCTTGTTGGCCATTCGTGTTATCTTCTTGGGAAGATGCCTTCAAATTCCTTACTCATTTTAAAATCGTGTTGTCTTTTTATTGAGTCGTATGAGTTCTTCATATATTCTGAATACCAGGCCCTTATGGGAAATGTGATTTACAGACATCTTTCCCACTCTCTGGGTTGTCTTTTTACTTTCTCGTTATGTTGTTTATAGCATAAAAGTTCTACATTTTGATGTAACCCAAAGTACGTGTTTTTCCTTTTGTCGCTTGTGTTTTTGGTGTCATATCTAAAAAGAAAATTTACCTACTCCAAGGTCACCAAGACTTCCTCCTATCTTTTTTCCTAAGAATTTTATCATTTCGACTCTGAGATGTAGGTAACATGTTTCGTTTATTGGTATATTAACTCTTTTTATCCAAGTTACAAGTATTCTAATTTTTTGTCTGTTTTTACATTTATGATATTTTAATGGTAATCAAATCTGTCATTCTTTTATGGCTTCCGACATTTTTCCATTATGTTCATTTTTTCTTACATTCTAATTTTTTTATGGGTTTAAAATTTTTTCACAGTTACATTTTTATTTAATCTTAAATGTATTTGTTAATCAAATGGAAGTTGCAGCCAAGAAATCAAGAGTTAAACTTGGAAGTGCCGCAGTGGAAGAAATTGAGAGATCGGTAAGCAGAGACGTGGCATTAGAGACCCAGGCTAAGATCATCCCAGTCGCCGTGTAGGGATGCGAAGGTCGAACCATGCAGGAGGCCGATAGGAAAAAATGGACTCATTTGAAATCCGCTGTTGGAGGAGAGCTCTGCGGACACTCTGGACCGAGAGAAAGATGAACAGTGGGTCCTAGAGCCAGTTAAGCCCGAAACGTTGCTCGAGGCAGGAACGACAGAGGCACGTGGGAGAAGGCCGCGCTGCCTTGGTCAGGCTGGGAAGAACAGAAGGCGCCGGAAAACCTCTAGGGGAGAGGGAGCCCGAACGGGGCGGGTTAGGGCCGCGGGCGGGGCACTGAGGACGTCGCCCACGCCCACAGTCACTGGGAGTCAGCTGATGCGGTGGCCCGCCACGCACACCGCAGGTTCTGTAACTACATTTTCTAGTCCCTTTAATATTGCCGAGTAATTCTCTCACGGCCGATTTGAAATGCCGCTTTTACCATCGCCCCGAGCGCTCGTGTGTGCCCGGCGTTTATTTCTGGACGTGGCTAGTCTGTGGAACTCTTTATTCCTGTTTCTCCCCTGTTGTTTGCAGCCTTACATGTTTATACTGTCTGGTGAGACCGTAGACCCTTTCATTCCCCTTCTTTAAAAATATTATAGGTTTTTTGGTCCATCTATTGCAGGTAAACTTTAAAATCAACAATTCAAGGTCTAAAAAATAGTTTTTGACTTGCGTTTAAATTAATTATGTAGATTAATTACTCTCCATACTCAGCAGTATGGTTATATTTTTTCATTTCAAATTTTATCATATGAATCTTGATAAAGGCTTGTTTTCTTCATATATATTCCACAGATTGTTTATTAATAGGTATTTTATTTTCTTTATTTTACTAGTCTCATGCACACTTTCGTGAATCGGTTGATCTTGTGCACTATTTGTCACATACTTACCAAAAAATTATTTGTTAACTATTTGTTATAGAATTTGAAAAATGTACCCAAAATAAAGACAGATCAGTGAATCCTGATTAATGTACCACGTGCTCAAATCTCCATAAACTTTCTGCTTTTCCTGTCTCAGTTTAAAAAAAAATTATTGCATTTGTGAATCTTCCCTATTATATTTTTAAAATACTTCTTTCTAGTATTTAATTTATACACACACACACACATATATTTGTTTCTAAACACTTAGGTTACTGTCTTGGATTTTCTAGGTAGATATTCCTATAATCTGCACATCCTAATTTTGTTATTGATTCTTGTCTAGTACTTCAGCTTCACAATAATCTGTTACTGCGTTGGTTGTAACTTTTTAATAACTAACTTTTTAATATGGCATTGTTGGTATTCTTGCCTTTTAATTTTCAATGGGAATGTGTCACGTTTCTCTGTTATGTAAGAGTTCTTATTAATTTGATTCTCAGAACGTTCTTATGAGATCGACATCTCATATGCAATGTACTAGCTTTACGTGCTTGAGCAATTCATCTAATCTCTCTGAGCACTTTAGATTTCTCATCTGTAACATGAATTCATCTCACAGAGTTCTTTTGTACAACATAATAAGATAAAGTATGTAAAAAGTTTTCAGACTCTCACAAGGTCACATAAGTTACATGTACTTTATTTATTAATCTCACTTGTTCGGCCATTCATGATCCCCTGTTTCGTATTGCCCGATTATGCCGATTCACGTTTTTAAAGAATTTAAGATGTTTAATAGTAGATGATTTTCCTAAATATGTCTGTTTCCAGATAGCGATGTCATGGTTGTGTTTCTGAGAAATCTCTTATTAGGAGAAATCCCTTGTAAACACGTTTGTTTCAGTGGGCAGCGGGAGCTAGAAGCTTTCCGTAGGACTTGATACTAGTATTTTTATAGCTGTAATCTAAAAGTAATACATCTATTGACTAAAATGAACAGAAACAAACCAAATGTTTCGTCCTTAACCATTTAGTCCACTGGGATCCTTAGATCTTCCTAGCCCCTTTGTCCTTGACTGTGGTTATGCCCGGAGTGCTGTCCCCTGCCAAGGACAAGCAGAATAGGGGGACGCTTGGGTAAACAGACCAGTTCTGTCCAGAGCGCCCGGACGCGCACGCATCTGTGTGCGCCTGTTCTCTGCATGCAGCGAATTTTCCTGTTTACCCAGTGCTCGCTCCAGTTTGCACTGTAATAATGCTTTCGTGTGGCGATTTCCCCCCTGATTAATCGCTGACGTTACAGCCATGATGTTATAAAAACTCATGCAGAGGAGACTTGCCTATATTTGCTGGTACAGGGTAAATAGTAAATACTGTAAATACCCGTTGATTGCAAATGGCACATTTCATATATTACTTCGTATGTAAGTACTTTAAATGATTGCAAATGACGCATTTCATATATTATTTCAGGTTTGGCTCAGTAAACTGCTTATTGGTTAGGATCTGGTTGTGTAAATCTGGTTGTTCTTGTTATAAACATTCCAATGGGTTCTAGAAAATTGCAAGGTGGGGGTGCATCGCTAGAAAAATGCACGTGGGGGGTAGGAGTTGGGAAGATGAAACAGGTATTCACTGTATCATTTGGACCATGTGTTGAAAACAGTCGAAAATAATCCTGTTGTACAAAATCATAGTACCTCTTTACTTCGGACAAGTGTCACGTAGTAGGAGGACAAGAACTGGAACAGGTTTAGAGGAAGGCAGACGAAACGATCGGGGGAAGGGCACACCAGTATATAAACTGTGGGTTCAAAGTGCAGCAAACCGACTGTACAGGTAAGTTGAGTACGGACTCGTTTCAAAATCTCAGGCTACGAGTTGTTGTTTCTTTCTTTCCCATTCTTGAAATAGGACCGTGGGGCTGAGGCTCTGTAATACTTTAGTTTGCTGATGAAAACATAATGAATTTCCATAAAAAGTTAGGTATATTATAAATGGCAGAGCTATAATTAGTTACTAAGTGGCATTAAGATGTTTTAAGGTTGCATCCTCGGCCTTCTGAGGTTTAAGTCAGCGGTGTGAGTGTGGTTTCCATGTGGCAGAGGAACGAAAGTTCTGAGTGACCCAGGATGAGGAATCGTGACCAGTGACTGGACAGACAGTAAAGGCACACCTAGGAACCGTGACACGAGGAACAATTCTGTAACAGACAAGGTTGTCACAGTGGAAGGCAGAGAATGCGTTCTGCTGCCGATCCCAGCACGTCCTGAACGACAGGTCGATGGAACTGTTGTAGAGGAAACTCAGGTATTGTGTGGCTGTTTGGATTAAATCACTTCTATGGTCCTGCCAGCTCTGAGATTTTAAAATAAAATATCAGCAACCGTTCGTTATCCGTTAGAGGACATTGGACCAAATGGGCTAAATCTAGAAAAAAGTACAGTAAGTTATGCTGAAACTGGGAGACGGTTGGTTTGCCTTTAAAAGTTCATGAGCACAAGCTCATCATTTTTGCATTTTGTAAGTAATGCTTTAAAATTAATAATAATAATAAGTGGTTATGCAAAGAAGTATAAACAGTAAACGTGCAGCACGTATAAGGGGGTGAACTTGAACGTGGTAGTGCCCGGGCCCCTGGCCACCCTACAGCCTCTCACACTAGTAGCGGGGCCCAGCGAGGCCCCCGGCTGGAAGAGCCGAGGTGATGGTGGTGGTGATGCCGTTAACGGAGCGGGCGTCAGACTTGGCAGAACAGGAAGCTGTGTGGGGTAGACCTGCTGAGCTGTCTTGCATCGCCTGAATGGATTATTTAGGTCTTGGTTTCTTTTTGTTGTTTAGTGACATCTTCTGAGATATCATGTTCTTTCGAAAGGAGTAGGAGCTGACTCGAAGAGGTTGTTACTGGACAAATTCGGGCTAATTTGAGCATTGAAAAGGGTAATTGATTACAATTTGTCATATGAAGAATCCATGGATCCCTATCGGCAGTGAAAGGGAGAGGGGTTCTTTACCGAAGAACGTTAGTCGATGCACGTGGAGGGGATGGTAACATCAGAAAGAGCCTCCGTAACTCCCGGCGTGATGATTAATTCAGGCCAGAGTCATCTATGGAAACTAAAGCCATTTGATGAAAGCTTGTTGGCAAACGAAATGCTCCTTTTGTCTGCAAGTGTCACCTCACAAATTATGTAAGTGCGAGCGTACCTTTACATGCGGAGGGGGGCGGCGGTCCCCGGTCATTGCGTCACGAGCGGCAGGAGGGCCCTTCGTGACGTGTCCGATGTGATGCAGTAAGAAAAACGTCACCTATGCGGACTCCTGTCCAGATGTTTAACTGAAATCTACAGATGTTTACACACTATTCTTTCAGCTTTTCATTAGGTTTAAAATTTTTGACTGGCAAATTTCTTCAAAGCGTGATTTTTAATGACTGTCATGATCCTATGTAGCTGTATATGACAATTTGTTAAATAATTAAATGTAAATCTTTCGGTGAGAACACTTAGGGATGATTTTATAAATAGTGGCTTAGGACTTTAAATAAACTTAAATATTCATTTAAACTTGTAATAACAACAACAAAAACCCACTGAAAGTGACCTTGAGCACCTCCGTAACTCGTGACCATTTCACCTGCCCCTCCCTGGAGCCTCCTGGCATTGAAGGCTGAGCCCTGAGCCTCCAGCAGACGGAATTGAAACCATGGGAATAGTGTGACTGAGGCACTGGGGTCGGTCCCACGGTTCCGTCACCGTAAGCAGCTCGCAGTGACTCCCGTGGGAACTCTGTGTTGACTGTCGCTGAGTTAGCCGGGAAGCCGCCGGTGGCGTGTGGTGGTGCCTCCGGGTGCTGTCAGCTTCCCTTCGCTGATAATTAGTGAGTGAGCACCTGTTCTCTTGTTAGTGGCCGCTCGAATCTCTTTTGTGAAATATAATTTAGATCTTTTGCCTGTTTTTCTTCTGTGTTGTCGCCTCTTCCTCAGTGATTTGTAGCAATTCCTGTCTTTCATTGACCGCGTATGCATTGTAAAATGTCTGTTAGTCTGTGGCTTGCATTTTTACCTTCGTAACAGTGTCTTTTAATACACAGAAGTTCTTAATTTCAGCACAGTTAAATTTTCATTTTGTGCGCAGTGGTTTTTGTATCCTACTTAAGAATTTTGCCTACATCGATTGTTTTGTCAACATTTAGATCTACAGTCTATTTGGGACTGATTTTTGAATATTGTGTTTAAGTCAAGATTTATTTTTTATATTGTTATAATTACTACAGCTTTATGATAAGACTTTATAATAGGCATAATAAGCCAGATAGTGTAAGTCTTCCAAGTCTGTTCTTTAAGATGACCTTGGGCATTCTAGCTCAGTTTTGTTTCCATACACATTGTAGAATTACCTTGTCAATTCCTCCCCCCCCCCCCCCGTGCCCTTCCCCCCCCTCGCATTCCCCCAACACATACCCTATTGGGATTTAGATTGTGATTGCTTTGAATCTCTTGATCATTTGGGGGAGAATTTAACATTTTTATGATACTGAACCTTCCCTTCCGTGAACATGATATGCCATCCATTTATTTAGAACTTTAATTTCTCCTAGTCTTCGTAGTTTTCAATGAAGTTTTTATAAATCTTTTGTCAGATTTTTACTACATATCTAATTTTTTTGTCTTATTATAAATTGTATTAATTTCATTTTCTTTGTGCTTATTGCTAGTATATAGGAATGTAATTGGTTATAGTATGTGGATATTGCATCCAACAACCTTTAAATTTGCTTCTGAAATTTAATAATTTGTCAAAATTTCTTCTGATTGTTTGTTTTAGCCCTAAGGTCACCCTATCATAATCTAATATACCAATACTATTTTTTTTATAAAACCTATTAGATTTTCTTGATGCTATATTGCATTTATATTGGAAGTCGTAAGTATTTGATATCCAATTAATGTGTTATAAAGATTGACTTTATAATCTACTAATTATAGTCCAAATATTTTTAAACCCAGTTTTATATCTATATGTGTATATATCTCTCTTCTCTCTTCTCTCTCCTCTCTCTGTCTCTGTCTCTCTCAACTTTTCATCCTTTCCCAGATTCTGCAAACAGATTTCTTGAAAGTGACTTTAAATCTACCTCTTTTGCTTTCTTTTCACTGACTAGTTAACATTGACAGAAGTCGGTATCTCATTATATTGAGAGATAATGTATCTCAGTATATTCATTATATTGGTATTAGTTTGGGTTTTTAACATTTATTTTCTCATATTATAATGTAA
This sequence comes from Rousettus aegyptiacus, assembly GCF_014176215.1. Taxonomy (NCBI): domain Eukaryota; kingdom Metazoa; phylum Chordata; class Mammalia; order Chiroptera; family Pteropodidae; genus Rousettus; species Rousettus aegyptiacus. The sequence goes on from NW_023416286.1 coordinate 1,141,572, forward strand.
TATATGTTTATTTGTTGAAATATTGGAAAATTAAAAATCACATAAAATATTAAAACAAATACATAAGTAAGAAGACAGATTTAGATTGGAAGAGACATGCCAATGTTTTGAATAGTTCTTCCTTGAGTAGTAGACAAATAAATGACTTATATTCCAGAATTTCTGCAGTGAAGCTGTATTACTTTCTACTCTTTGGTCATAGGGATATAATGTACTGTATTTAACAGATTTCCTGTATTAGAACATTTAAATTGTGATCTAATCTAATCTTAATCTTGATTTAGGAGTATTCCTTGGACAAGATTCCATGTGTCTATTCCAATGCAAATTACAAATCATTATAGTTTTCTGGCAGAAATATTATTGATGAGTAAGTATACCATCATCAGTTTTTGTTAGGCTTTTTAATGAAACAAGGAACTGAAAGCAGCTATAAAATTTAGGTAACTTTTATCTCAAGTGTTATTTCCTTTTATTCTCGTGAATGTTACGATATAGGATAACAAGAAAACTTTTATTTTCTTGAACAACGTGGATTAATGTCTGATTAAAATCTAATTCATTGAATTATTTTACTTTCCTGATACTCAAATTTGACTATGAAAAGGGAAAAGATTACCATTCACTTTTTATTCTTTTATATAATGTTCAGATCAACTTGTACATACCAGAGCATTCTATTGACTCTAAGGCAGCGGGCGCCAACCTTTTTGGCACCAGGGACCGGTCGGTGCTCCTATGAGAATCTGAGGCCTGATGATCTGAGGCGGAGCTGAGGCGGTGATGCTGGCGCTGGGGAGCGGCTGTAGATACAGATGACACTTTGCTCACTTGCCCACCGCTGGCTTCCTGCTGTGTGGCGCGGTTCCTAACAGGCCACGGACTGGTGTGGTCCATGGCCCCTAGGGTTGGGGACCCCGGCTCTAAGGCATCTTTTCTGATCCTGGTATTTTTTCTAATAAGAATAATGAAAATAAAAATATAAATTATAAAAAAATACGAAAATAAACAATAAGTTCCCTTTAGGTTTCTTTTTTAAAGATCTTGTCCCTGTTAGACAGAGAGAAGTGATGAGCTTTGTTATACTTATGCAGGAAGTTTGGTACTTTACATGTGAAGCCCGTACTGCAGCATAAGGGGCTATATCTTAAAAGAGCCGTCATCGAGTCCAGTGCTGTGTAAGAAAAAAGTTAAGGTCGAACCAGCAGCCCTCGTTCATGCTTAGTGTAAGCGCGTGGTTAGGTAGGTGGTCTCCTAAAGATTTAAGCAGATTTTGACGTTCTTTAAATCGCACATGTAACCCAGATGTCAGCTGTCACTTCATCAGTTCTTGTCTTGCATTGTTTTCTATCCTTGGCATCTTGAAATCTGAACTCGGCGCTTCCGATCCCCTCTCCCCCCACTCCCTCCACACTGCACTCTTCCTGTGCCCCCCGCCCCCCCCCCCCAGCATAGACACAAGGCAGGACCCCGCGATGCAGCCCCCCCCCTGGAGTGTGTGTAAAAGAAATCCGGAGAGCCTCATCCGCCTCGAAGTCTGATAGACACTCCGTCCTCCACAGCCCCTGCCTGCTCCGTGCGGGTCCGTGTGAGTCCGCCTTCCCCAGGTGGCTCTGAGGGCTTGCCTTCTACTTCATGGTCTTTTTCTCCGCCTCCGAAAGCGCATACCCCAGCCCTACACTGCTTGGCAGAACAAAGGGGCCCTCTCAGCCTCCGCGCCCAGACGCCCAAGGTAGCGAAAACGATTCATTCAGTTACACTTAGGTTTGAGAGCCCTGCTAAATGTGATGTCTGTCAATAAAAACATATGTATAATATTTTCATTTACATGCATATGTATAGAAAGTTGTTAATCCGATCTCTTGGTAGAATTCTGAAATTAGGAGTCATGAATGAATTAGAACAGCAACAATGACATGGTAACTACTCAAAATTTTTTTAGATCAAAAATATGTATGTTCCGATTTTAAACAGTAAAATTTTACTATAAAGCTTATAAGAAAAGATAGCAGCTTGGGCCCCATCCTCTCTAACTTGTGACTCTCACTTCCAAGAGGCAAGTGCTTCTGAGTCTTGGCTATTTTCTCTCTATAATTTAGCATAATATTGTATTATTTCTCTTGTTCTTTATGTTTACATGTTAGACTGCTTTTGATTTCCTGAAATGGAATATGAAGGATTTAGTTCTGTCCCGTTCCATCCCCATGTAGAATTACAAACTGTCCCCTCCCATCTTCATCGGGTATCTTAGGGATGTGGAATATACTGCCGTCCTGAGTATTCTTAGCACTTGTCTCCCGTGTCGGATCCTGATTTCTGGATCCTTATCATCATTTTGGGTTTATTCCCTCATTTTGCGGAAGCATTTCCCTGAATAGCTTTTTGAAAGAGGGCACATGGAAGACAGTTTTTTAGACCTCACGTGTGCAAAAAATGCCTTTATTCATCTTTGTATTAGTTAGGTTCAAACATCAGAACCATAATGCTAGGCTCATACAGTTCATATTAATAGAGATGCCCAGCCCCTGCCCCCACTTTCGAGTATTTGGAGTTTTCGTGAAAGATAATTATTCCGTGTATTTTTTTAAAAATCAGTTTGCAAAGTAAAATTGTGTGCATGTGTGTGTGTATCAGACACTGATACTTACTACCCCTCTGTCTCTCTCCTCCTCCCCCATCTCCTCGCCCTTCCCCCACTAAGTGGTGGAGGGAAAGTAGAGCGGATTTCCCTGGAGGCATCCAGGGACCTGGGTACCTCCTGTCTTGTGTCTTGTGACACTGTTCTTTCCTCATGGGCCTTGCAGCTCACTGTATGAGTCCCAGAAACAACAGCCACATCTTATCAGACCTGTTGAATCAGAATCCGCATTTCCCAATATCTAGGTGATTCATGTGCATGTGAAGAATTGCTCTGTGGTTCAGAGATGGCTTGTCACCTGTCTTCTTCCTCCAGCCGGTGAGAGGGGGGAAGGAGGAAGTGGAGGGCATGCAAATTTGTTTTAAGGGGTGAGCCGGACCCCACCCACATCACTTTCCGTCAGAGCTCACCTGTCACTAGTTTGTCTCATAGCCACACCTGTTAGGAGCTCCGAGGGAAGCAGGAAATGTACGGTGAGCGACGGGGCGTGTGCTCAGCGGGGTTTGGCAGGCTCTCAGTGAAAGGAAGGGCAGAAGGATGGACGTGGGGCCCAGCAGCGTTTTACTTCTGCTGGATGTGGAATTCGAGGTTGGAAATCCCCTTTAAAACCCCAGAAATTTGAAGCTACTGACGTGCCGTCTTCCAGCCGCAGTGTTGCTGGGAACCCCAGTGCCATTCCCATTCTCGACCCCTGCGTGGAACTTGTGTTTGTCCCTGAGCGCTTTCAGGATCTTCTTTGACGCTTCCAGTAACTGTCACGACTGTCTGCATTCGTGGGGTCGTGTTTTATTGTGCTGAGTGCCGCGGTACAGGGCCGGGGGCTTTCACTCTGAAAACTCTCATCCTTAAGTTCTGGAAGATGTTCTTAAATTTATTTGATATTTTCTCTGCATTTTATCTTTTCCTGGACTTTTATTTTTCAACGTTGTCTTTAATCTTTCCTAGTTAATTTGTTATTTCTGTTTTCATGTATGTTTTTAACTTGTTATCTGACCTTTTTATAACCTTATTTATCTTTTCTGGCTGCAATAATTTATCTCTTTGGGATGATATGGTTATTTAATTTTTTTCTCCGTCATGCATTGTCCATTTCCTTTAAGTTATTTTGGTCTCTTTTTATTAGAGACTTTCCTTAAATATGGTGATTCTCAGCAATTTCTTAATACTTAAGCATAAAGCACCAGAAACACTGAGCGATCTTTGCTTATAAGGAAATCAGGTAAGGAACAAGCCGTTTTTTTATGGACTCCCTAGATTTCAGTATTTTCTCTTAGGCTTCCCCAAAAGATGACTAAAATACCTTATTAATAAAGCAAAGCATTGCTTATTATGTACTGTAGGGAGAGAGTCTTTGCCTGCACAGAATCTCAGTTGTATCCCAAAGGAGGGAAGGGTATCTGAGGGTCCTGGGGTCTGGTCAGCGGAGCCCTTCACTGCAGAAGCCCGATGGGGACCAGGCAAAGATAACGGTACGAGGCAAGCGTCCACGCCAGTCTTCAAAAGCGGAGTCTTTGGTGAGCTTAGCTGAGTGACTTGTCTGGGAAGGAGGGTTGCGAGTAGTTTATTTTTTGGATACATGTATTTTGGGGACGTTCCCGAAGCAAACAAGGTTATTTGTAACCTCGTCTTCCTGGGCAGGGGTTGGTGGAGAGGTGATGTGCCAAGCCGGATCGGTCAGCCATCGGCGTTGATGGAATGTGGTTTCAGGTGGTTCTCAGGACGCCCCTCCCAGCGCTAACTGTGGGAAAATGCTTCTTCCAGACGTTTGCCACTGTGCGAGGTCTCAGAATGACACGCTAGGGGAGGGCGCACGGGCCATTCCACCTTCGACAAGTCAGATGTCTTTGTCGTGTGGTCACTCGCTGGCCCATTTGAGTGGACGGCGGCCGGGCAGCAGCCCTTAGTGCTCCCGAGGTCACATGCCAATCACTGCGACACAGATACCGAGAGAAGGATTATGATTAGCGTCTGCAGAGCACTTACACTTTTAAGAATTGCTAAATGCTCAGTGACAGTCGACACATTACCTTCAGGTGTACGGCTTAGTGATTCAACGTTTATGGACTTTGCAGACTGATCAGCACGCTGAGTCCAGTGGCCGTCTTTCCACTAAATAGTTGTGATAGTAATGTTCCCTGTGCTGTACATCATGGCCTGGTGACCTGCTTTACGACTGGAAGTGTGGCCTTCCTAATCCCCTTCCCCTTTTCTGCCCGTCCCCCCCCCCCCGCCCCCGGCAACCATCAGTTTGTTCTCTGTAGCTGTGAGTTTTTGTTTCATTTTGTTTGTTCGTTTGTGTTTTAGATTCCGCTTAGAAGTGAAGTCACACCGTGTTTGTCTTCCTCTGCCTGACTGACTTTGCTCGGCGTAATACTCTCTAGGTCCGTCCTGCAGTCCGCTTCTAAGCCAGGAGCCCGGATTTAGTGCCAAAATTAAGCTAAGCAGAGAGATCCCACTTTATCCAGAGCTCACAAAACCAGATGTGGAGTTACTGGCAAAATTAACACTTTTATGATTATTTTCTTTGCTTCTCCAGTCTTCTTAGTAATTGTAAAGGTCCCAGAAAGGATTGTAGGATTGTAAGGATGACATTTCCCCCTGAGACGGACCAACATTATGTCTGAAGTGGCTCTTTTCTGAACCACTGCCTGGTTCCACAAGCCTCTTGGCCAAAGAGTTCATTGGTTTTATTTGCATTGTCTGGTTGCCTTACAATTCTCTGAGCCTTGGTATGTAGACTTCATACTTGACCGGCCTCTTGTAAAGCCGTATGTGGAGGCGCGTGACGTGAGGAGAAGCAGGTCAGAGCCCCTTGGCGTGGCCAGGGAGGTAGATTCCCAGGTGGTTTCCAGCTGGGGACACAGGTGGGCCAGACGGGTTCTGGGTGAGACAGGAGCTGTCGCAGGCGTCAGGCCACTCAGGCCACAGGTCCCCGACCGGCTGGCAGGTAGTGGCCAGTAGACTTTTATGCCACAGATTTAATGTCGGTCTTCAGGAGCCACCTGGTGGTCTGTTGGGGCGCAATACCCCAGCTGAAGCAAGTATTGTAGCATTTCGATGTCACCGTCCAGAGTGGCGCGGTGCCAGGTGGTGACCGTGGTCCGTCTCCCTTGCGAAGTGCCTGAGGGCGGGGCAGCGTCCACACGCGTCCACCTGTCTCTGGCCTCTTTCCAAGGGCTGTTTCTGTGCAAGTTAAATGTCAAAGCCACGGCCCGTGAGAGATGGCGGCCTCCTGACCTGTGAGCGACGTGAATGGTGGCCTTTTGAGGGATTTGGCATTTAAAATATTACTTGATACCGGGGTCCAGTTGCCCGGAACGCTAACGGATTCGTTACAGGGAACGGGTACGAAGGGAACCTGCGTGGCGCCCCGGGAAAATGTGCGAAACCCAGATGTCGCGCTGTAGGTTGGGTGTTCGGATTCGCCCCAGACACGTAGGTTTCACCTGATCCCAGATGCGGTGCTGTTCGCAGGCGGGTCCTTGGGAGGGCGCGCGCTCGGAATGGGGTCGGCGCCCCTATGAAAGAGACCCCAGAGAGCGCCCGGCCCCTTCCCACGCGAGGACGCAGCGGCCGGATAGCGGCGGGGGCACCGGGCCCCCAGCACACCCCGGATCTGCCCGCGCCTGGGCCTCGGCCTCGGCCTCGCAGCCGCCAGTGCGTGAGGAGCAAATGCGGGGAGGTCGCGGCCGCCCGGGCTCACGTGGTTTCGTTTCGGGAGCCGGAGCGGGCGCGGACGGCCGCGTGCGCGTCCGTGGGGTCGTGGGCCCGTTTTAGCCAGCTGTCGGTCGCCTCCCGGGGAGCGACTAAAAACGGCCAACCGTTTGAGGAACAGAGGCCTTATCGGTGACACGAGGCAGAAGAGGCCAGAAGGTGGCGAGGGCGGCGAAGGGCAGGGAAGCGGACGGGAGCGTGGCCGCCGGCCCTGTCCCGGGGGACCCCGCGCCAAGCGCTCCCCTGCCGCGGACCTGCTTCTGGAAGGCTCCCCGCCTCTTCGGCATGCGCTCGGGTGGGAACGGCCTTTGGTGGCTCGAGGCGAGGCGACTGCCGCCTTCCTCGGCGCGGGGCGAGCGGCGGGCGGCTCCGTCGGGTTTCAGGGCCCCGCGCCAGGCCCGGCCGGGCCGGGAGTCGTTTCCGGGGGCGCCGGCGGGGCCCGGGCGTCCCGGTGAGTCGCCGGCGGACGCACGCGGGTCGTGGGTCGGGGGTCGGGGTCGGGGTTGGGGTCGGGTCGCCCTCCTCAGCGCACCGGCTGCCCTGGCCTGCGTCCGTCCTGCGTCCGTCGGGCGCTCGGGCCGGCGTGGTCAGCCCCGGGAGGGATCCCTGTCACCGTCATAAAGGCAGCGGCGGCGTCTCAGGCCACAGACGCTCCGAGCCCTGGGCGGGACCCCGGTCCGACCCCGCCGCGCCCCCCTTTGTCCCCCTCTCTGGGGTCGGAGGCGCGTGGCCGGGGCGTGTCTGAGAAGCGCCGGGCTCGGGCGCCCCGCGGGCCCCTCGTCACCGAGGCGTGAGCCGCTCAGGCCGGCGGCCGGCGCCAGGGGGCCCGCACCTGGAACTGGCCGTGTCCCACACGGGGGGCGATTCAGCCCCCCAGGACGAGCAGACGCCGGCGGGACCGGCCCAGGAGCCTGGCGGGGGGCCGTGGTCGGAGGGGCCGCCGGGCGGGGCTCCTGCCTGGTCGCCTTCCCGCCGCTCCCGTCGGTGGAGGCCACGCGCCAGCGGCTTCTCCCCGCGGCCCCGTCGCGGGCGGAGGGCCCCGGGTATCAGGCGAGGCGCCGGGCCCGCCGGTCCCCGCGCTCCGTGTTGTCGGCCTCCCGCACAGGCTCCCCCGGCCCCCCCGGCCCCGCCCGAGACCCATCTGCGCCCCCGCTGGGCAGGGCCCTCCGAGGGCGGAGGCAGCGTCAGCGGCCTGGTCCCCCGGCCTGGTCCCCCGTCCGCCAGACACGGGCGCCTGTGCGCGGAGCAGACAGTAATAGTCCCCCTGTGGCACGCGTGGCCGGGCAGCCCGGGACGCGCACTGTCCCCGGGGCATCCCAGCCAGGGACGGCCCAGGAGCCGCTCTGGTCGTGGCCGGCGAGAGCTGGCCGGCCCGGGCGGGTTCTGTCCCCTGGGCGGGCCGAGCTCTGCGTCGCATTCTGGGGGCAAGTTGAGATTCCCTCCAGCACATCCTGCTTCGTGTTTTCTCGTGCTTTGTAACATCCTGCAGCGGGCTTGGGGCTTCTCTTTGAAAACCTGCTTTCCTTCCCGAAGCAAGATGGAAAAGCATAATCCGTCTTAGAGCTCACCGTCCCGGCAGGCAGGGGTCTGTGTCATGTGAGGGTCGGGCTCGTCCCGGGATCCCCCACGAAAGATCTGTGAGGGGCTCCGCCGCCCGGGGGACCGCAGGCCCAGGGCGGCACAGCAGAGGTGCGCTGGGCCAGGCGCACTGGGGGACGTCCCGGCTGGCGCCTCAGTAGAGGGGCGAGGGCCCCGAGCAGCGCAGGGCCCGGCTGCACGCGGGCCGCAGGCTTTCTCCGTCCTTCTGTCCCTCCCACCTCCGGTGGCACGAACTCCCCGCTCCTCCCTCAGGCCCTCCGCCTCCCGTCCGGGGCCTGCGCAATGGCCCCCCACGGATGGGCAGTCAGTGCCTGCGCCCTGAAGATCTGTGGGTGGCCGCATGCTTGGTTAACTGACTGTGCGCTCCACCAGCCACCCGCCCCCAGGTGAGGGCCTGTGATGGCGGTTTGTAGCCACCTGACCTGGGGAGGCGGGGGTGAGGAAGGCGCTGGCCATTGCGAGATGTCCTGCCTGTCCACTGGGCCTCTGACCTTGGGGGATGAGGAGGTCCCGGGCTGCGGACACCTGCTGCGTGCATTCTGCTGAGCAGGTCGCGGCCTCATCAACCCTTCCCTGACCCTCCCCCTCCAGGTCCTGTGCCCCCATCACCCGCCCGGTCATTGCCGCGTTTCCAACACAGCAGAAGGTTAGCTACGTCTTAAACTAGAGTCGAAGCCCAGGGAAGTTTACAATCCTCGAGGTGCGGGTTGAGGTCTCGTTGAAGAGTTGGAGGGAACCTCAGTAAGCTGTGGGAAGCAGTCCAGATGCAGTGTTACGTTTCCCAAGGCAAATGGGTATCGACGGTTTTGATCTAAAAAAAAACAGTAAGACACGTCTGCAAGCGTGATATATGTAGCTTCAGGAGGCAGTGAAAATAAGATAACACTTCGGTCTGTGAGAAAGCGAGGCGGGAGGGAAGATGAACATGCTATTTATGGCACGTCCCTTTGGAGTTACTGCCACCGTTACCATTTCTATTACTGCATTGTCATGCTTCCTTTTTGAATCATCTTTCTTTCTTTCTGAAGAACACTTTGGTATTTTGGTTAATGTGGAACTGTTGTTAACAAATTGTCTGGAAACGTCATTATTTCGCCTTTGGTCTTGATATTTCACTGATGTAGAATTCTACGTTAGCAATTGTTTTCTTTCAGTATTTTAAGATATTCTCACTCTTCAGTTTTCTGTCGATTCTGTTAAGAAAGCAGCTGTTAGTCCAATTAACTTTTCCTTTGCAGGTAACGTGTCTGCATTGTTGTGCTTCCTGTACGGGCCATTTTCTTTCTACCTGCACAGCACCCTTTATACTTACGCAGCTACGATTCCTAGTGCTTCCTGAACCTACAGTCTGCTGTCATTAGTTTTAGAAAGTTCTCAGCCATTGTCTCTTTTGTTGGTTAGCCTTCTCTCCGCCTCTTGCCCGTCCTTTCTTTTGATGGGATCCAACTGTACGCACGTTAGGCCTTCTCAGCTGTGCTCTCTGTGTCTCTTACCCTCTCCCTCGTTTTCATCATCGTGTCATTTTGTTGTTTCATTCTTTATCTTGAATATATGCCTATGATACCTTTTTCAGATCATTAGTAATCTCTTCTGCTCTACTGCTTCTGCTTTTAAACCCCATCCATTGTGTTACGTGCAGTTTGTTCGTTTTCTCTCTCTCTCTCTTTCTCGCGCTCTCTCTCTCCTTTTTTCTTTTCTTTTGTCAATTTTAGGACACTTTCTCCTCAGTCTGTTGTATCCTATTCCTGGGCTTTTGAGACTATCAGAATTCTCAGTCTTGGAAACTGTATACGTAAAGAATGCACAGGCTGTGGGAAGCCCTTACGAGTCCGTTTCTAGTTGTTTGCAGTTTCTGCTCACTGTCTTGTCTCCTCATGTGCCTGGTTATTTGTTACTATGTTTTAGACATCGCGTTCGTTCGACATTTTACTTTAGAAATAACTTAATACCTAGGAAATCATGTCTTCCAACAACAAGCTCCTTTATTGGTGCCTGAAGGAGCTAGCAGTCTGGGGCTACATTAATCTGTCTTTAGGCTTTTGTATTTGAAACTGAGCTGCAGTATCCGCGAAAGTCAGTATAGGTCTTGTTCATATTACTTTTAGAGTACTGCTCTCTGGGGTCTCCATGGAAGTGCACGGGCGTGTCTTAGCACCCTTTGCTTCTTCCTCCCTGACTTTGGTGGTCCTGAGACTGTTCAGTTTTCTCTCCTCAGCCCTGCAAGGCTCTCAGAGGCAGCATTCAGCTCCTTAATAGCCCCCTCGTAGGACCAAATGTAACTCTTCGGTTGTCATTAAATCCTGAGTTTGCTTGTTAATTATCTACTTCTTAGTCCATGTATTTTAATTTTATTTTATTATAGGTTTTCTTACAGTCTCATGGCAGTTGTATTTTCCTTTTTTTTTTTTGAATGATTAGAACCTTTTATTTTTCTTTTCAAATGAAATGTTTCGTAGAAAAGTGAAAGGGAATGAAAAGAAGATCAGTGTGGGTCGAAGCAGGACCCAGGCCTTGGTCCTTCCGTACTTCCCTTCTTTACCCATTTCTGCAGTTGTGTGATCGCATTAAAATTTCAGGGCTCTATGAAAATATGAAAAACTTGTCTTGGAAGAGAGTCTCACATCATGCTCTTAAACATTGAAGCATGTGAAGAGGTATAATAAAAACACAATGAACACCTTTATCCTCTGCCCGAGGAATAAAGCATGTCTGAATGAAAGCTCTCTGTGTGCCCTTCTGTGGGAGGGAGACTAGTGGACTCGCAAAGACGTCAGCGTCCCAACCCCTGGAACCTTGAATGTGTTATTACATTGCAAAGGGGGATTAAGGGTTTATTTTAATCAATTGACCTTAAAATAGGAAGATTATTCTGGATTATCTGGGTGGGTCCAGGGTAATCAAAAGGATCCTTAAAAGCAGAAGAGCGAGCCGGAAGTGCGGAAGTGCCGGAGAAAGAGCTGTGACAGCCGAAGGAGGTCAGAGTGACTCGAGGTGAGCGCGCCTGGCCCGTCCTGGCCCGGCGCTTCCTGCCTTGAGGAGAAGGAGGAGGTCCCCAGCAGAAGCACATGGTGCTCTTCCCTATACAATGGAAAAGGCTTGTAAACTGATGCCCCTTCAAGCCCCCAGCACCTGGGTTTTAGCCCGCGGAGGCACGTGTTGGACTCCCAGCCGTCACATCTGTAAGATAACAAATGTGTTGTCTTCAGGCAGGTCCGTGGTCATTTGTTACACGTTAGCATCAGGAAACTCATACACTCTCCTGATCAGAATTACATCTCTCACCCTAGAAATGAGCATCATGTTGGCGTTGTCATTCCTATGAAAGCCTTCGTACTTCTGTGTCACATGTATGTTAAAGCAAGACTGTGCATGTGTGTAAACTTCACGTAAGTGGTATTGTGTGGTATTTTGCAACTTTTTTGTCATTACTTTTTTAAGGTTGATTTTTCAGTTACAGTTGGCATACAATATTATATTAGTTTCAGATGTGCAGACATTTCTATATCTTAGAAAGTGGTCACCCCGACAAATATGCTACTACTCATCTAGTACACACACATAGTTATCACACTATTATTGACTATATTCCCTATGCCGTACTTTACACCCCTGTGACTACTCTGTACCTGCCAGTGTGTGTTCGTAATCCCGTCCCCTTTTCCACTCATCCCCCCACCCCTCACATCTGGCAACCAGGAAAATGTGCTCTGTATGTAGTATGAATTTATTCGTTTTGTTTGTTCATTTATTTTGTTGTTCAGAATCCACATATAAGTGAGATCACATGGTATTTGCCTTTCTCTGATTTGCTCCACTCAGCGCAGTACCCTCTAGGTCCGTCCGTGTTGTTGCAGATGGCAGGATTTCATTCTTTTTCATGGCTGAGTAATATTCCATTGTATATACGTACCACTTATTTTTTATCTATTCATCCATTAATGGGCATCCAGTTGCCTCCATATCTTGGCTATTGTAAATAACACTGCAGTGAATATGGATTCACATGTCCCTTAAGTAGTTCTGCAGCTTTGTTCTAAAATTGTTTTTGAGAATACATGTTGATACATATAAGTAACTACATCTTATTCATTTGACTGCTCTGAATCTCATTATAACTTGTGAAAATTATATGTCCTCTTGGTGGACGTTTGGATTGCTTGATAAGCAGTTTTTTTTTTGTTGAGGGAATCAGCATTTTAAAATTAGAAGATTTCACATTAAAATCTTTATTTCTGCCTTATCTTTAAAAAATAGAGTATTTGCAAACAGTTTTCTGGAGTTCTAATACAATAGCCACTAGCTACAGGTGGCTATTTGCATTTAAACCAATGAACATGAAATAAAACGTAGAGCTCAGTTCTCTAGCCCTCCCAGCCTTGTTTCGAGCGCGCAGTGCTCACACGAGGCTGGTGGCGGCTGTGCTTCCCAGGACGCGTCCCTCCCGTGGACGGCTCTGGAGGACAGTGCGTGACCAGCAGAGCCGCAGACAGGCCGCTGCGGGTGCTCGTGCCCTTCAGCTCCGAGCCGCATGCCGCGCGCGCCCCTCTGACTGCCGTGGAGGGCGCGCTGGGGCAGGGTGGCCGAGGGTCGGAGCCCCGCCGGCCGCCTGAAGGTGGCCGTCTGCCAGGGCTGCCTGCGCGCCAGTGTCCGCTCTGAATCGAGGGCCGGCAGGCTGTTCTTGGTAGTACGACGTGTGTAAACATCAGCAGCGGCAGGCAGACAGCCGGGTGCGCGGTCCGCGGACGTGGGTGCCGCTCAGCGCCGCGCACAGCGCCGCCCCGCCCCCTGGCGGCAGGTGCAGCCACGGAGCTTTCTGGACGCGGCGTCTCCTCCTCCTTACCACCCTGCTGGTCACCTTTCCTTAGAGGCCCTTTCTCTAAAAAGTCGTTCGTGTCTCATTTAGTGCCTTGCTTTCCATTTGCTTTTCGACCCTCTCCAGTCCGGCACCTGCCTCCACCTTCCTTTCCCTTTAACTCCGTTTCCTGATGTCACCGTTCCGTCGCTAGATTCAGGGGACACTTACCAAGCTGAGTCATATGATGCTACGTGTATCACGTAGTGCTAGCTGTGTGACCTTGAACATGTTACTTACCTTCCTTCTGCCTTAATTTGTTTGGGTCAACCGTAAAATGGGAATAAAGACGCCTTCTCAGAGGGACATTGTGGGAAGTGAATGAATCGGCATCTTCATAGTGCCTATAATGTCCTAGGGACATTGTGGTCATTTAGTAAAGGCCTCCTGTCATCATCATCATCATTTTACATTTTAAGTTTTTCCTTTCTGGAATATTTTCTCTAAGCTTTTGATTTATTATAACTGGCTGGTTTTTATTGTATCTGCGTTGGCTGTTCCTTCTCCTCTCGTGGGAATCCCTTCTTCTCCGGATGTGAGCGTGAGAGTCCCTCGCAGCGGGGCCCCTCGGAGCCGGGCTCCAGGCCTCTTTTCATCCGCGCCGTCTCTCTCCCTGGTAATGCCGACTCGCGGACTTGAAACACTGTCTGTTTACCAGGGACTGGCAGATCTGCGTCTCCAGGCCGGACATCTGTTCGGAGCTTAAGATCCGCTTACATACTCAGCTTCCCGGCTCCGTTTCTGTATGTCACAAGTTTCTCGAGCTGACGTGTCCACGTGGGAGCTGTTAACTCCCCCGCAGTTGGTGGCGGCCTCGCCCACCCAGCCGCCAGGGTCAGTAGCTGGGAGATTGCCTCGGAGACCTTTCTCTCGCAGCCCCTGGTCTCCAGTCGTCACCGAGCCCTGTTGGTCCTTGGGTGCCCGTCTCATCATCTACTCAGTCGCATCTTCTCCGCTATTAACCTAAACTAAGCCGCTACCATTTCTTGGCTCGAGAACAGCCCCAGGATTTTTTGTTTTGTTTTTAGTTGCGGTGAAATACACATTCCATAAAATGCACCGGTTTAACCGTCTTTAGGTCTGCGGTTGAGTGGCGTTAACTGCATTCCCATTGTTGTGTTACCCTCAGAACTTACGTTTTACAAAATGAAAACTCTGTCTCCATTAAACAACAACTCTCTTGTCCCCTCCCCAGCCCCCGGCACCCACCACCTTGTGTTTTTTCTTTCATGAATCTGACTGTTCCGGGCTCCCCACGTAAGGGAAAGCGTTCCGGCTGCCCTGCTGCTCTCGTATTCAATGCTCTCTCCACGTGACAGCTGCTGTGATCTTCCGAGAGGGTCCCTCTAATCGTGCGCCTCCGTCGGCTTCTCATGACATCGTCTAATGACTCACCTGCAGGTCCTGGGGGCCCGGACTCTGCGCCCGCCCCCGCCCGCCCCGTCACCCGGCCTCCTGCTCGTGATGCCCCAGCCTGACTTTGGTTGCTCTTAAGCACCAAGCTCCCCGTCGCCTCAAGGAGCCGGATGCCTGGGGGACGCTCACACCTCAGTCTGGAACACAGCCGAGGGGACGGCAGGTGTGCAGTAAAGGTGCTTGAATAAAAGATGCTTGCTGTGTGTTTGACTGGGGGGAGGGGGCCACCCAGCACACATTTTCTCATCTCGTCTTCTTTTTGCCTTGATTCTTGGGAGCCTGTCTTGTTAAAGACCTCTTCTTTATCGTTTCTTTCTGTTCGCCTTCTTCTCTATCTTCTTCTCTTCCACTTCTCCTTTTTGCCCTTCCTTCTATACCACGAGTGAAAATTTAAAATATTTATTAAGTTCTTATTAATCAATTATGATGTATTTGGCTGCAAGGAATAGAAAAATCTGCCTCACAGTGATTGAAACTGTAAGGAAGTTACTGTCCCACAAAACCATGAAGTCAAGATGTAAGGCGGCCTCCGGTTACAGCTCCCTGGGCTCAGCGGCTCCCTGATGGCGTTAAGATGCCAGGTTTTCCACTTTCTGTACCCGTTGTCCTCAATATCGACTTCATCCCGAGGCAGGTCCCTTCCAGGGAGGCGTAGCAGTTACCATCGGCAGCTGTGGCCGTGAACTTCCCGAGAGAGGGTCTCTCTGATGGTCTGGTGACTGCCCACCACCCCCCCAGAAGCTACCCAGTGGTCTGTCACATGACTCATTGGCCAAAATTGGTTCACAGCTCATTCCTGAACCAGTCACAGGCAAGGGAAGTAAAAATCCCTTTTGGACCATTCTGGCCCACCTGGGAACTAGGGAGAGGTCATCTGCTTTTGAGGCACATAGTTCTGTTACGAAAAGTAAATAAACCTGAATACAACTGGCGTTCTGTAGAGACGGAACCAGGGGGGATGGGTTCCGGGAGGGTAACTAACGGTGTCTGCCAAATACATGGCGCCGGCTCCATGACACCTGCGGGCGGCCGTCCTCCAGGCTGAGCTCTCCGCCTCCGGAATGCTCGAGCTGCGGAGCGTGTCTCGTTTCGGTTCTTAGCTTTCCTGGATGCGCGCGCATTGCCGTATCGGTACTTACCCCTGTGCTCACTTAGTGACTTTCCCCTATTAGAACGGCTTCGGCTGTCACGTCCAAATGGCTGATTCCTGGGTCTGCGATTTGCGTTTGGATCTCTAGCCTTTGTCTCTCTGTCTCCCCTGGACATCTCGGCGTGAATGCTGTCGTCTCAAGCTCGTTTTCTCCTCAAGCCAGTTCCTCGGCTCTTTCTCATTCACCATTTTTGCCTTCCATCCAGTTGCATCTCAGGTCAGCCCAGTCGTCGTTTTCCTGCGGGACTTGAATTTGCACCTTTCTGTTTCATTTCGGTCTCTTCACCTAGATCGTGGCTGAACTAAAGGCACGGGCCAGGCCACGTTTATGTTTGTGTCTTGTCACCGTTCACAGGACCTTGCACGGTGCAGATGCTTAGTAGAGGAAGAGCAGGAGGCCTGCTGCGAACGAGAGCCCCGCGTCGGGTGTCGAAGAGACGGAAAGGGAAGGGCGCGTACTGCCGCTGGCGGCTGTCTCGGCAGAAGCTCCGCGGGCCAGGAGAGGCCGGGAGGGCACGCTGCTGGCGGGAAGAGCTGCCGCCCGGGAACACTCTGTCCGACAAAGCCGTCCTGCAGAGGTGGGGAGGCGAGCACTCCCCGACAAACAAAAGCCGGGGGGGTTCGTCATCACTAGACCTGTCCTGCAGGAAGAGCTGAAAGGGGACCCGAGGCCAAAGTGAAAGAGTGCTCATGAGCAGCATAAAACGCACAGCACACGTTCAGACTGCTCCGATGCCGTGGCATGGCGGGGTAAGGCTGAAGGACAGAAGTGAGAAAGTAAACACGGCCACAGTGATTTGTTGACGGATGTAAAAGGAGGGACTTGCGGCATCAGAAACACAAAAGCTGGGGATTGAGAGGGTAGTTTTGTACGCCGTCAAACTTATCAGCATAAAATAAGAGTTAACGTTTTATGTAATCGTCACGGTAACGACAAAGCAAAAACCTGCAGCTGATATGTAAAAAATAGAAGGGAATCGAAGCGTCCCACTACAGAAACGATCAGCTCACAAAGGCGGTCGGCAAGAGAGAAAGGAACACGGGTACTGTAGAGTAGCCAAAAAACAATGAGAAGGCTGGAGCAAGTCCTTACGTAAATAATTACTCTAAATGTAAATGGATTAAATTCTTGAATCAAAAGGCATAGCGTGACTCGATGGATAAAAAGTAAGATCCAATTCTAGCCTGCAAGAGACGCACGTTACTCTCTAGGACACACAAAGGCCCAAAGTGAAGGGATGGGAGGGGACATCCCATGCAAGTGGGGACCGAAAGAGCAGGGGCAGCTCTACTTAAATTAGATAAAATGGTCCTTACGCGGAAGCTGCGATAAGAGATAAAGAAGGCCGCTATATCACGATAAAGGGGTTATGTCACGAAGAGGGCATAACAGTCACAGCTATATAATTCCGTAGTAGCGGAGCACCCAAATATATCAAGCATATGTGTAAACACATCTAAAGGGAGACGCAGACAATGCAATGCAGGAGGGGACTTCAGCACCCCACTTCCGGCTATGGATGGGTCATCCATGCAGAAATCAGTATGACCCATAGTTTATACCAAATGGATGGAGATATATATATATATATATATATATATATATATATATATATATATAAAATTCCATCCAACAGGAGCATAATATATATTCTTCTCAGGTATACATAAATCATGTTAGGTCACAAAACAAGTCTTAGCAAATTTGAGTGGATTGAAGTCATACCAAGTTTTTTTTTTTTTTTTTTTCTGACCATAATGATGTGAAACTAGAAATCAACAGGAGGAAACCTGGAAAATTCACAAGTATGTGGAAATTGAACAACACACTCCTGAACAACCAGTGGGTCAAAGAAGAAATGAAAGGGGAAATCAGTGTGTTGAAACAAACAAAAACGGAAACTTATACCAAAAGGCACGAGACACAGTGGTGGCAGTTCTGTGAGGGAGGTTAATAGCCATAAACATCTACCTACATTAAGAAACAAGAATGATCTGAGATAAACTCACTTTACACTGCAAGGAACTAGGAAGAAAAAAAAAAGAAAGAACATAGCCCAAAGTTAGCAAAAAGAAGGAAATCTCAAAGTTCGGTGCAGAAAGAAATGAAATAGAGACCGCAAAGACAGAAAAGATCAATGAGATTTAGAGCTGGGTTTTTGAAAGATTAAGTCAACACACCTTTAGCTAAACTAAGAATAAAGAATATTCAAATACACATCAGAAATGAAAGTGGATATAACTGGTACCACAGAAATACATAAGATCTTAAGAGATGACTATGAACGATGATGACATGCCAACAAATTGAGTAACTTGGAAGAAATGGATATATTCCTAGGAATCCGCCAAGACTGAATAGTGAAGAAACAGAAAAGCTCGACAGACCAGAACCAGTGACGAGACTGAATCGGTAATCAGAAACTCTGACAAAGAAGAGCCGGGGACTGGATGGCTTCCTGTGAACTGACGCTCTGTTCCGCTGGCCTGACCTGTGTGTTCCGTTTATGGCTTCAGTTCTTCGGGGGTATCATTCCTCCCTCTCCTCATCGGTTTACACGAGAGCCGTGACTCAGTGTTAGATATGAGTCTTAAGAGATACCGGAAATAATAAAAATGGAACACAAGGGTGAAATGTAATTTTTTTTTTTTTTTAAGTAGGAAAACCTTTGCGAGTAGATTTTTCTTTCGATGTGCAGGTTTGACATTGTGTTACTGACTAATGGTGCAGTAAAGCCTCTCCAAGGAAGAGGCAGGTTACGATGTAATGGCTTAAGATCTCATCCTGTTTATTTTTACAGCAAAGAGCATTCATGACATTCTTTTCAGTTATGGAGTCTTATTGACCGGGTAGAGAATTTAGAAGGTAGATTTGGGGTCGAAAGAGAGTTTTAGGGTGTCTTAATAACACATCAGTCTTGATTTTTTATTCACAATAGTACTTAACACACAAACATTTAAGAATATTCAGGTATAGTCACACATCTGCCTATAAGAAACAAATGTTTGGGGCCAAGTGGAAATTTAAAAACATTTGGCAGATAATTCGAAAAAGCAGGAAAGGCCAACCATTTGGTAGAAAAATATCATTATGCATTAATTGTCTTGCTCATTTCTTCTAGCATGAACATTAGGGAGAAAAAGAATGATTATAAGTGACCAGTGTCAGAGTATTACAATTGTTGACGTCAAGATGCAGTGAGTGTAACTTTCTTCTTCAGAGAGTCGTGTTCGGACAAATGCCACTTTGCGAAGGAATGAAGAAAAGTCGTTAAGTTTACTTTGACGAGAAAGCCCTGCATTTAGTTATATACGATCACGTTAGTCATTTTGTAGCTGAGCAGACAGGAGAGGACCAGGAGGTCCTTTCCAGTGTCCAACGTTAGAAGTCATTTCACTGAGCTCCGCTCAGCTGTTTCTACAGACAGGGTAAAGCCAAGTGTGAAGGATGAGAGCTCAGACGCGCAGCTTGAATTTCATCACGTGATGCAGACCGGAGAGACACGTCGCTTGGGTTACGGGAAGCTAAGTCAGTCCTTGGAGTGCGGCACCTGGAGCTGCCAAGAAACGGGAAGGTAGCTCCTGTCGGATGCTCGTGCACCGTGGCGCCTGCGACCGTGACCGTGCGAGCTTGGGGACTTGCCCCGTGGCGCCAGGAAGTCCCCTCCAATCCAGACACACTCGTTCTGACAATCTGTTAAATAAGTTTATGTCGTTAACCAAAAGTTAGCTTCTGGGTTCTATTCGTCAGAATGATCAAAGGAGTGGAACGTGTGAATATGGAGGAGGATTTTAGGTGAAGTGCAGCGGGGCCAGCCAGACGTGCCCTGTCGTCGGAGGCAGCCCCACTGAAATGAGAAGCGGGCAGGGGCTTCTCGGGGTTTGGGCTTGGGCCGGGTGGTCCTGGGGAAGGACTGGGGGAGTTGGATCGGGTGCTATCGCCAGTGGGGGCAGCCTGGTGGTCGGTGCCTCGGCGCTCCGCTCAGGAGCGGGAGCCTCGGGGGAGCGCCATCTCATTCACAGGGGGCCCGGCGGTCGCTGGCAGCCATCGTGTGGCTTTGGGCAGAACTCGACCTCCTTCCCGTTTGATTTTCTCCTGGCCTTGCCGCTCACCTGTGAGGGATGTCACCATCTGTTCATCGGCGGGCTTTTCTCACTTTCTCAGGCCCTCTTTTGGGCCAGATTCAGCCATTCAGGACATTGTTCTCTGAGACCCACATCTTCTCCGTTGCCAGATTCAGAGAACCTCATCTGCTGTCGGACTGAGGTCACCTCTTCATATGTGCTGTCTGTGGTAAGATCAGGCATTGAATCGTCCGAGGCAAAGATGCCTGTGCATCTTAGATGCTGGAGATCATGTGGGAGCCCTGTCACCCTGGCGGGTGCTGAAACATCATTAACAGTTCTCAGTGTCGTGAGCCGTGAGGACGCGGACGGCCTCATAGCCCTTTTGTTTCTGCCGTCAAGAGCACTGTGCTCGTCCCCGTTAGCAAGGACAGTGAAACCTGGAAACAGAAGTCGTCACACCGGGTTTCGCGTGTGAGCGTGAGTCGCCTCTTCTTAGAGCACATGACACCGAACGGACATGCCTTAATGTATTTTATTTGCATTTAATCTATAAAGACCGAACTTCTTTTTTTGATTTGTCAAATACACCAATTTGGAGAAGATAGAGTTTTCACAATAGGAAATCCAAAGGTATTTTAGGGGTCAAAGACATCTTGTCAGTTTTATTATTTTGATTTGGGCACCTGAGTTCACCGAAGGCAGCATGAGGAGTTTGAAATGATGTCATACGTGAAACTTAGTCTTGGTAGCCAAAGGGAAGAAATAGTTCCAGGCACTCTGAAAAGACAGCAGCAAGAACAATGATTATTAGGACGTTTAATCTTTTTAAGTCAGTAAATTTTATTAAAAATGATTTAAAATACCACTAAGGTCCAATAGTATATATTTAAGAGCATTCTTTCCCTAGTTGGAAATACCGAGGTGATTAAACACAGCAGAGGTATCCCTGAAAAGCAGGTCTGCCGAGTCGGGGCCATCCTGGCTTGGCACCTCGACGCGGTCACCGAGACCTCAGCTTGTGGTCCTGCGTCCTTACGGTGACGTTGGGTCTCAGCACACGGCGACGGCTGCTCAAGGTCTACTTCCGAGTCATCACGCAGTGAAGGGAACGACATCTTTGACACGTGCACCTGCTTGTCATTCACAGTTTTTACTCCATAGCGAGCGAAGCGCGGCGATTAGTTCAGCTGTTTCTTTTCGTTTTTTTTTTGTTTTGTTTTCCCCCGAAGAACCACTTTGTCCACGAAGGAGGCGGCGCGCTGGCCCCCGTCCTGGGGCAGGCCCCGTCCTCTAGCCGACCGCTGCGTCACCTTTTCCTGTCGCTGCAGCTGCCAGTGCCATTCTCGGGAACAGATCGTGACACGGAGCTCGCGCCGCAGCGCACACCTGCTGATGGTGTAGTGCGTGCTTCGTGGCTGGAACGGCGCACGGCTAGCTTAGTGCGTGCTCCGAGCTTCCGAAACGGCCCTTGCAAAGATGCTCCCGTAGCATAACGCCCTCGAGGAAGGCCCGGCATGTCACGAAGGGCAGGAGCTCCTGCTTTCTCCTGGCCGAGGAGTATCAGCAGTTCCTTCCCAATGGCCTGGCGTCCAGCCCCACCAGAAGCTTGTGACATATGCCTGTCTGTCCTTTTTCAAAATGTCTAAATACTGTGTCCTGATGCGGGTCTGTGTCTGTCCATTTGTGGTGGGGATGCCTTGGACCCTTCCAGCTTCACAAATCATGTCCTTTAGTTTGGGAAATTTCCTTGAATTCCATTATAAATATTCTTCCTTTTTTTCTCTCCATTCATTTTTTCTGGAACCCTTGTTGTTTGTGTATTGGATTTCAGGGACTGGTTCTCACGGGTTCTCCGCTCTCCTGTTTTCCTGACCTCGTTTCATCGTTCCGTTCTCCCGGGTATCTCTACAACTTTATCTTTCATCCGGCCGGTTCCAGTTCCAGAGGGTCTCATGCTTTCTTTCATTTCTCTGCTTTTGGAGGGTCTTGCTGCGTAAATCTAATTGGTTCTCAGCTTTCTCCACCGTCGGCTTCCCATTTAGTTTTCTCGGGTTCTCTGAATCATTAGCTCCCGTTTGTCCACTTACTTTCTGGTTTACAGATTATTATGCTGTTTCTCTCCAGCTTTGTATACTTATGGACTTATGTCTTTAAAAACTTTCCTTTACCATAGTTTTATTAGGGTTTTTGGAAGGACGCAAAGTCTGATGTATGTGCTCAGTACTCTGTTTTCCCCAAACACTGCCTTTTTTTTTTTTTTTTTTTTTTAAACCATTCCTCTGCAGCCGTTGGATATTTTCGTCGTCTTCCTCTCATTTGTTGAAGGCGAGTGTTGGTGATAGGATGGATGCTCTTCTTTTTGGTCACCTTACATAATATACTTTCTCTCAGCTTTTTTTTTTTTTAAAATGTGATGTTTTCTGTCATGCTCATGTGTTTTGTACACTCCCTGAAGCGAAGTGCATATTCTCTCACACAGCCCTCTTTGAGACGGGTGGCATGACAGGCCCCCTCCCACCTTAGCTCCGTCTGGCGCTGAAATCGCGCGGTCCTCGGGGCTGCGGCGTGTCTCAGTGGCCTTGTGCTGCCGTGGGTGCCCTTCGCTCTTCTCTGAGCATGGCAGATCCTCTCCGTGACTTCTTCTGTCCATGCAGCTCCCACTTCCTGGGATTTTTCTCCCTTCCCCAACCCCTCCCTCCCTCCTTTCCTGACGAAATTCTGAAGTCTTGAGACTCTCCACTGCAGTAGATTCGTTCTGAAGCATTCTTTCATCTCGTTTCAACCCTTCAATGTGTAGTTGATCATCCTTCTGTTTATAGCACTTAGAGCACTATAGTGCAGTTATTTATTGACATAGTCTGACCAGCTAGACTGGATCATGTCTAAAACTAGGGAACAAATCTTTTTATCTCCACTGTGCCTTTTGACTAAAAAGTGACCGTGTGGACGGATGGGTAAATGCGCTTCGTAAAGCACAAGGCACTATTATGTCTTGATGGTAATTGTATTGCGGTGGCTTTTAAGAGGAGGGTGCCTTTTACTCTAACATCTTTTTAAAGTTACTTTTACATTCCCCCACTTCACCTTTCTTTTTGATAATTTGCTTTCATAAAATATAAACATACAATTACTTAGGACGGGGAGAGGACTGATTTGCACATTAGCCTTTTCTAGTTCATCGAGAAGAAGTTTTCAGAGCCACTTGGCCATTTGTAGAGGAGAGAAGGTTGGGGCGGGTCAGCCTTGGGTTCCTTGTCTTTCCTCTCCCGTCATCCTCTTGCTTTGTAGCCGGCCGAAGCCTAGGGTGCTGTCCTTCAGCAGTGGCTGGAACCGTCTGTTTTCCTCCTGAGTGACACATCTGGCTGATTTAATACCGCACAGTGAAATTGTCCGATAGACTTATTCTGATCCCAGCTCCATTTGATTTTGTTTGACTGCATTAAGTCTTTCGGAACTCATGCAGACGTGGTGGAGATCAGGCGCAGATGTCCTTACTGTATTTTTAATATTGCGAGTGCCCAACCCCTGGTGCTTTACTAGAAGGTATATTATAATAAAGCTGATTGTCATAAAACAGATCTTTCCCAGAAAAATGTTGGGATTTATCTTTCTAACGGATTGAGTGTAAAATATGTTGCAAAAATGAAGATGAAGCTATGTAAGTTTTAATAATCATGTAAAATAATCAAGCATTAAACGAACTTCATTGATTTTGTAAGGAGTTATTTCTTTATTCAACCAAATCTTCACTCTACTCAGATCTCCACCTCTACCCTGTCTGCCTTCTTTTAGTATATGAGCTCGTTTCCGAGACGAAGATCATGAAAGCCGCCAGAATGAGATGCCCGCGGCGTGGGCCTTTGCGCCGCCGTCTTTCCTCCTGTCGGGAGGAGGAAGCGCCGGGCGTCCCAGCCGCGGACCTAGCTTCTCCCTGCGTCTGGCCCCGGGCGTGTTCATTGGCAGCGCCTGTCCCCTGGGTCCCTCCTGTGGGCCCTTCACGCACCCGCGGCTCTTCCGCCTTTGAAACCAACCTCTCCGCGCGCGTATCGCGCCGGCTGCCGCCTCATCGTCCCCGCCTCGTCGCCCCCTCGGACGTGCCCCTCCGCCGGCCACCCCGCTCGCCGGCGCCCGTCCGCCCTCCGCCGGCCGCAGTGCAGGCGGCGCCCCCGCGCCGCCGCGGCCTTTCAGCCTCGTCCGCCCCCCGCCAGACCGCGGCTCCCTGTCCGCCGTTTTGACAGTCTTTCTCTCACCTCTTCTCTTCGGTCTCGTCCGCTCTCCTGGTGTCGATGACAGCGTGTGTGCGACGATGCTAAGCCGGCGTGCTCAGCCTTCTCCAGACGCGTCTCCACAGACGGGCGTCTCCACAGACAGCATTCCTCAGCCTGTGGCCCCCGCGGGCGCCTACGCGGCCTGCGCGTGGCCCTGCGTCGCCTGCGCCTGCGCCCTGCGTCCCGCGCCGCTTCCGGTCGCAGGGAATGCCGGGAATGACGGGAATGACGTCAGTGATGGGGATGACGTCGGGCCCGAGTGGCCGCCCCCTGCGACTCCTGCTGCTTCCTGGTTCCCAGGGCTCAGTCACCAGGTGCTGCCCGGGCTGCCTCTCTCTGGTCTGTCTGTCCCCTGTAGTGGCCCCCGGCGTCTGTCACCTGTCCGCTGTTAAGTGGCCCCTCTGTCCCTGGGCCCACTGCTCCCCCTGTGCGTCCAGGAGGCGGCCAAAGACAATTCCCCGTAGGCAAATATGAGCGGCATTCTCTTATTAACACGTCACTAGTGGGGCGCTTCCTGTCGCTTTTGGGGTAAAAAGACTTGTATGTTCTGGCTCTAGGTACATCCTCAGCCTCATCTCCACGTCTTGACTCTTTTTTCCTTAAATGCTTTTCCCTCACCTCCTGTCCCTTCATACTGTTTCCCCTGTTAACACACACACGCATGCGCGCACACACATGCGCGCGCACACGTACACACTCACGCACACGCATGCACATGCGCACAGATGCACACACACCCGCCCCTAGCAGCAGTGCTCAGCCTGGGGTGCCCTCGGTGGGTCCCTGTCAGAGGCTGTGCAAGGTCGGCACCGTTTTCACGACAGCGCTGTCATATCACTTGCTTTTGTTCGCGCCAGTTCTCCTGAGTGTCTGGTAGGGTTTTTGAAGATGGCGTACCGTGATGTCGCCTCTGCTCCGGCAGCCCATGCACGTGTGCTTCTATGCTGTTTTTAGGTTTCCATTTTTAGATCCGAATCGGGTAAATACTGATGCACAGAGCCCTCCAGCGTTTTCGGTAATGACCACGAGAGCGGAGGGGCCCCGGGGCCACGGAGTGTGCGACCTGCTCAGGCCTCAGTCAGCTGGTGGTTCTTTTGAGAAGCCCCCGGTCGGGTCCTCCACCAGTCACTTTCGGGTCACCTTCTCCGTGGTTACCTATCGCAGTACTTACCCTGTTGTATTGCGGCAGGTTAGAGACCTGCCTCTCTGGCAGCAGACACAGGTAGCTTTGAAGAAGGGGTGCGCGTCTCCCCAGCTCCGGGCATGGGCCCATAGTAAGTGCTCAGTGAACACTTGCTGCCTGACTCCCTTGGAAGGCATTTAGGGACACGGGGACTATACCATGTCTTAAACGGTAACCGTTTCATACTTCAGCGATGTGTTCCTTTCTGAATTGTTTGCGCTCACTGACATGTGGATGGGTTTTAGGAAGCAGGTCATGTGTGCGCACACATGTACACACACGTGCACACGGAGAGGACGCGTGTGCGTGTTGGAGCAGAGGGAGCCCGTTCCCGGGGTCAGGAGCTCTGCTTTGGGGTCCCTGTCTCTGCAGACAGCCGCGGGGCCCAGGACAAGTCTCTTTGTTCCTCTGGCTCTAACTTCCCCCGTGAAACAACGGGATCCCACGAGATTATCCAAAACGTTTTTCCTGTATTGCACTCTGCGAATATGTATGCGAGCTGTCAAATGTATACTAAATATGTGATTTATATCTATTTAGAGTATATTAAGAATGAACATAAATTTAGATTTTTCTGTGTATTAAAATAACTTTGTTTTTACAGGAAAGATGATAAAGACTATGCTTTAAAACAGATAGAAGGAACCGGGATCTCTATGTCGGCATGTAGAGAAATAGCAGTAAGTGAAGCTCTTTTTATCATCATTATTGTCACCTGACTTAAGAGTGTCACCTGTGCAGATCTCTTCATTTGTCACATACGCACGTAACCGGAAGTTAATCAATATTTTTTTGTGTCACTAGCCGTAGAAAAACACTTGTTTTTTAAAGAAAAGTAAAGGTAGCATTTGGATCTAGAAAAAATTTCTATAAGCATTCACTTATGTGGCATTGAGTCCATTTCAATTGTTTATATAAATATGTTTTTTCCAATAAATGTCATTAAATAATTAAAAGTTCAGTTATTATTTCATCAAGTGCAATAAAAGTGGTATGTTAGTTTAGATAAAGTTAAAATTTCTATTTGAATGAGATGAGACTAATGTTGTTACCTATATGAACGTAAGTGACATTGTGTTATTTGATTTTCATTGTATCCATCTGTTCATTTTAATATTTTAATATGTAAAAATATATGCCTTTTTCTTCTGGATGCATACCTAGTTTTTACATGTGGTATTAGAATCTAATTTTTTATTTAAAGAAAAATAGTCTCCATGTTAATCCATTACCAAATAATTATTCGTACAATTAAACTGAGGATTACTCCCATGCGTTTTTTAAATCTATGTGTCCAAATTTGTCTTTTCTAGCTTTGAGCAGAGTGTCCTAGAATAATTATTATGGTCTTTGCTTTTGGCGATTTCAGCCCTTCTCGCTACACGTAGACTGTGGTGACCAGGAGATATTAATTTAGATAATTTTACCGATTCAACAGATTCTATGCCACGGGGTTTTCAACTAAGAGTTATTTATTGTGCATCATGTTGACAGGAACTAGAACAGGTAAAAGTAAAGAAACAGCAGATGGGATCCCAGGCCGTAGGTATTTACGTGCGGAGAAGGAAGGAGGAAGGAGACCCACACGTTCTATAGGTTCTATAGCAACAGGGAGCCCAGCTCCATGATAGGTGCATGTGGAGAACGTCAGAAGGTTGCAGATCTAAGCGAGGGGGTCAAGGAAGGTTCCAGGCTTTGGAGGACAGGTAAGAATACCGGCAGGAGAGAACAGTAGGGGCGAGATAGAGGCCATTCCTAACCAGAGGCGTGCATGTCGGAAACTGCATTTCATTTACTTGATGAACCTTTGATACCCTTGCACCTTGAGGCAGCGTATCTGTGCATTAGCTGTCAACTCTCGGCGTCTACTACACTATGTATTCTAGTTCGTTTTAAAGAATTAAATCCACTGAACTGTGGTCAATGGCGTCAGGTGTCACGATCGCTTTCAGGGGGGACAGGGAGAGGCGAGACAGGGAGGCGGAGCAGTCTGCAGAGCGCTGGGTCTGGTTGTCGGGGTCGAGTGTGTGGACGCTCACGGAGCTGTGCGCTCACGGGTCGTGCTTCAAAAACACACACGACTGTTGGCTTTGGGAATGGACACTCTGTACGTTTATGTTGATACTTTAAGTGCAGCTTGAGCACGAAAAGGAATAGGAAAGTTTATTTTTAATGTACTTGATACTGGTTCTTCAACCTGAGGTGAACAGAAATTTTTAATTTTGGTGGTCTAATTTGTGAATTTTATCCTTTTTATGACTGTTTTTTCGGCATGTATCTGAAGAAATCTATTGACCCATTTGTTGTGGAAGCTATTTCTCTGCATTTTTTTTCTAAAAAGTTATTGTTTTAGCTTGAATGTTTAGCCTTGATTGCATTTTGTTCGTAGGGTGATGTGGGGTTTGAGGCTGTCCACTCATCCCCCTGTGAATGCACGATCGTTGTAGCACAATTTTTTGAAAAGATTCTTCCCCGTTGAATTCCTTCGGCACCTTCGTAAAACACTAAATGGCTTTGTAAGTGTGGCATCGTTTCTGGGCTTTAGTGCGTTCCCCTGGTCTCTGTCTGTTCTTAACGCCATCCAGATTTCTCGGGAGTCACAGCCAGACTTGCAGTAAGGTGGTGTGAGGCCACCATCTTTATTCTTCTCTTTCGGCATCTTTTTAGCTATTTTAGGTCCTTCACATTATCATATAACATTTTTAATCAGCTAGCCAATTTCTAATTCTAAGAAATGCCTAATGGGATTATGATTTGGATCAGTTCAGAGAGAATTGACATTTAATAATACCAAAAAGTCAAGCCATGGATCTCATCTGTTTTTAAGGATCTCCCTCATTATTATAACTCTCACCTGTTTGATAGTTTTTAACAGAGAGGTTTTGCGCACCTTTTGTTAAATTCATTCCTAAACACTCATGGTTTCTGACCCTTGTACATGGAATGATTTAAAATTTGTTTATTTTCCATTCATTTGCTTCTGTAATCAGAAATAGAACTGATTTTTTAATATCGTACATCACGTGAATTATATATCTAAGTTCACTGGTCGGGTTTTGGTGATACCTTGGCCTTTTCTACATAAGTAATTATGTAATCTGTGAATAAAAATAGTTTTTCTCCTTTCCGTCTTTACGCTTTTGATTTCTTTCTTTCCTTATTGCGCTGGCCGGGGCCTTTCGCGCAGTGCTGAGTAGAGGTGAGCGCAGACATCTTGACCTGACCCCATCTCAGGGGAAAGTGTTCTCAGTGTTTAACCAGTGACTAAAACTCTGGCTGCAGGGTTTTTATAGAAACCATCCGTTAGGCTTAGTATGTTTCCTTCTATTTTTTTCGTAAATGGTATTGAATTTTAGCGAATGCTTTTTGTGTTGCTAAGGAGCTTTAGGGCTATGGGTCTGTAGGATGTTAGTCTATAATTATCTTCTTATAATGCCTGTGTCTTTGGTATCAAGGCTGAGCTATCCTCACGAAACAAGTTAGGCAGCCTTTCATCATCCTCTGTTTGCTAAGAGTTTCTGTGCGATTGGTAGTTCTTCCTTAAATGTTTGATATTATTTACCAACCGGCACTATTTTCTCAATAGATATAGGGCTCTTAGATTTTATATTTCATCTTGTGTTTGATGAGTTGTATTTTTATGTAAAAAAATTTGTCCCTTTCGTTGAAGTTGTTGACTATATTAGCACAATGTTGTTCGTAATCGTCCCTCATTATCTTTTCACATGTATCGCTTCTGTAATGGTGACCCTGTTTCATTACAGTTCTGGTAATTTCTGTTTTCCGTCTGTATCAATGATTTCTGCTCTTTATTATTTCTTTCTTTGTACTTATTTTTGGCTTACATTTCTTTCGTATTTTCCTAAGGTGAAACCTTAGGTCATTGATTTTTAAACTCTTATAAGCAATGAAAACTATAAATTTTCATTGAAGCAGTGTTTTATTTGCCTTCCACAGATTTCATTGTATTTTTATTATCATTTAGTATAAAATACTTAAAATTTTCATTGTGATTTTTTTCTTTTATTCATGGATTATTTAGAAATGCATTGTTTAAATGTTAAATATATTAGGCCTTCTAGGTAATTTGTTATTGTTGATTACTAAATTATTTTCACCGTGGTCAGAAAAAAGCGATCCTGCATTTTAGAGAAACATACCGAGAGACTTAGAGGTGAAATCCTATGATGTCTGGGATTTACTATAAAATAATCCGGGATAGGTGGGAAGAATGGGTATGAACATCGATAAAATGAGATAGGCTGTGAGTGGATAATGGTATATGGGGGTTTGTTTTACTCTTTCATATACTTTTGAAAAAATTTCCGTAATAAAAACTTGAACCTTCATCTCCTTTAGCAAGTCTTGTCACACCCCCTCCCTTCCATTTACGAAATCGTCCTCCGAGAGCTCATTTCTCCACCACTCACTTCTCTCATTCTCCTACGATCCGCACCCAGTTAATTCTTGCGTAACACTTGTTATAAGTTATAATGAGCAGAGTTTCTTTTTCTGTGTGTTTATTTTCTACTTATTGTCCCCGCCCCCATACACTGTGACACATTTCTTCACCAGTGTGCGCTAGATCTCACACGCAGTGTTTGCTCAGTAAATAGGCGTAAAGGGATGGGAGGAAGGAAAGAACTCTGAGAATTTCTGGCAAACTTGAGGGCAGTGCATAGCTTCATCCTCACTCTACTGTAAGTGGCTTGGTTTGTATTTCCAGAATTTCCTGTGCGCTGGAATGCCTTAGCTTACGGGTTTTCAGAGTGTGCTTCAGAGGGCCGTTGGTATTTCAAGAGGCCGCCTGGTACTTGGGAAGGGAGGCTGGCGGGGCAGAGGCAAAGCTCCAGACTCGTTTTTAAAGCTCGCCTCCACTCTACCCAAAGTGCCTCAGTGTTTTAAAAAACCAGTTTGCAAGAATTTGATCAAAATAAAGGTTCCAGAGCTTTTAAACAATTGAAATAAATTTCGGAATAATTTTCATTATGCTTGTACAGTAATTTTAACTCAGCTATCACATATGGCATAAATTTAGAATTTATAATTTTTGCTTTGTTCTGAAATTTTTGATATTAGAAATCACTGTCCTTTTGAGACTTCTGGTTTTCTTACCCATTAGCTTACTTTCATCAGTGGTATTTATTGACAAGATATAGTTTTAAATACTTGTTTTTTAATTTGTACTTTGAAAGTTCAGATTGTGATTTTTTTTATGGCACAACTGGAATGAATTGTTTATGATGAATGATGTATTAAACCATTTTTATTTATTTTTGGGCAGCGATCTTAGTGTCGAGGAAGTTACAAGATTTTATTCCAAGTAGAATTAGAAAAATCTAGGTGGTGTCTGTAATGGAAACCATCGCATCAATTTACTTTAGCCTTTCCTTAAAATTTTTTTCCACACCAAATCTTCAAAGAGGCCAAAAAACTTACACAGTGTTGAGAAGCAGGCATCTGTCTGCACGCGTCTGTGTGCGGCGGTGGCATCGGGTAACGCCACGGAGCCTCCCACGGCGTCAGCAGTGGCGTCAGCAGCGGCTTCACGGCATCGCGTCCCCTGTCGCCACGCCGCCAGGATCCCTGATCTCCCATCCGGGCTCCCCCTCCGGTCTCCCTTGGGGGACGCAAAGCGAGTTACTGAATTTCCCTGTTTTAGCTTCCTCGTTTGTAAAACAGGAATAACAACAGTGTCTCATAGGGTGACGGTGAGGAGCTTTGTACATAATTCATTTATCCGTACATGCGCCAGGTACCGGGTGAATGAACGCCTCCCGGGTGGGGGCCAGGTGGGAGCCGGGCAGTGAGCCAGAAGCCAGCCGCGCACCGGCGAGCAGGACGCTGCCTGCCGGTGTCCAGGGCACAGTCTCGCAGATATTTAGACCATCCGTGTTTGGCTTGTAACGAGAACTTGTCTCCTAGGGTATGAGGTCTTAGGAGGTATTGGTGTTAGCCATAGAATGCTGGCTTTTATTTTATTTTATATTTTATATTTTTAGGCAAGACAACCCTTGGTTGACCTCACATCGCAAGGACCTTGTCAGCTTACAATCCCCTTATGTTTTATTTTTCACGCCTACAGCACCTGGTCTTCCCAGGTGGTCTCCCATCCACGTACTGACCAGGCCCGGCCCTGCTCAGCTTCCGAGATCAGACGTCGGGCTTGTTCAGGGCGGCGTGGCCGGACGCTGGCTCTGTATTTTAGAAGTGCATTAATCGTAAAGGTGTTTAAATCCTGATTCTAACCTTTACTTAGGAATGTGGCCTTGAGCAAATTATTTAATCTGTTTACACCATCGTTTCCTCACTTGTGAAGCAGAAGTGCAGGAGTTCCCCTTTATCCACGGGGGATGTGTCCCCCCATGGGCGCCTGAAGCCGCAGGCACAACTGAACCCCGCCTGTTGTGCAGTAGAGCCTTAAATAGCATGGGCCTCGAGGCTCCGACCCCAACACAGTCGACAATCCGAGTCCAACTTCTGGCTCCCCAAAAACCTAACTACTGACAGCCTTACCCGACACAGTGGATCCACACGTGTTTTACATGTTACACGTGTTATATACTAGATTCTTACAATGAAGTAAGCTGGAGAAAAGAAAACCTTATTAAGAATCATAAGGAAGAGAATAATTTACAGCATTTATTGAAAAAAATCCGTGTTCGAACCCGTGTTGCTCAAGGGCGAGCTGTGTTGTGTTTTTCCCGTACGTGCAGACCTGTGATAAAGCTCACTTTTTACGGGGCGCACAGTAAGGGTCGAACAACAGCGAGTCATCCGGGAGAACCGTCGTAACGATGTGCTGTAATACAAGCCACGTGAGTGGCTTTGGGGCCATTTCGAAGGAAGAAATGAGGGCGACCTGAACGCAGGCGCCCGCGACAGTCGGTCCGATGCCCGAGGAGGCGACCGCGTGACTGCTGGGCTGGGGACACTCTGGATGCAGCAGGACGCAAGACTTCACCACGCTACTCGGGGTGGCGCGTGACTGAAAACAGCAGTCGCTTCTGGAATTTTCCATTTAGTATTTCGAGACCGCGGTACCTGAGACCGTGGTAAGTGAAAGCAGGGACTCGCGGGGGACGGCTGCGACACAGACCCTTCACGGGGCCAGTCACGCCACGCGAGGTGGCGCACGCGTGTGCCTCCTCGGCGGCCAGACTCGCTTCACGGGATGGTCGCTGCTTCAAATTTATTTTTTTTTAAATACAGGGGCTAAATCTCACCTTGGAGGTAAAGTTGGGGCGTAGCTAAGAATAGCTTTATATGCAGGTTTCTAACAATTGAAGGGAACTTTTGCCAAAGCCTTGGAGTTTGTTAGTCATCATTTCTACGCTGCCGTTTTCCCGAAAGGACTTGGGACAGCTGCCCAGCCGAGCAGTGCGTTCCCGGCGTGAGGTCACCGAGGAAGCACTGACCCCGGAACGAGGCCTGACTCCTGCAGCCACCGGCTGATCCCGGGGGGCCCCGAGGTCTCAGCCTGCCCGTCAGGGGCTTCGCCCTGTTTATTAATTAGGAAACGGACAGTTCTAGATGCTGGCCTTGGGTTTTGAGGATTTATACATAATCTCTGAAGTCTCATACATTCGAAATAATTTCTAAAAGCAGAAATATATAACTTGGATTTAATCTTGCTACTGGATAGAGAATAATTGTTAATACACGTGACTTAATATATATTTCAATTATAGTCTTTTCTTTCCTGAATTTGTGCTGAATTTGTGTCAGAGCCCCTGAGATATCGTTAACGTTACGTTCATATCGATCCCCTTTTTGGCGACACTTTCTTGTAAAAGGTATTGGAGTTGTAAGTTCTGAGACCTTGACTTTCTCTCCCGTGGCCGTCATTTATTTGGGACACATTTGGAAGGCAGTATGCAAGTCAGTTTTAACTGGTAAAAGCATAATATCAAGTTTCATAAGAAGTTTTTCTCGTCATTGCCGTCACTTTGGTTTTGCTCGGGAAGTGGGAGTGCTTTTTAACTGAGGAGCTGATTAAATGGAGAGAAGAGATTTTAAATAGAAGAATGTCCTTCAAGGAGACGAGCAAGGTTAAACTTATGAGAATGTGTTCTACTCAGATGCTTTTGTCTGTATAAGTTCTTTATTTATGGAAAAGATTACAAAATTTTAATCAACTTTACTATGTAATGTAAATGCCTGAAAAAATAGGCACTGTGTCTCACAGAGATGTGTTTTCAAATATTGCAATTAATTTTTAAAAGAATTATGAACTAAAGATTTGCTCTAAGTTCAGTTTTGTGATATCAAAACATAGACAACTCGCAGAATGGGGGAAAATATTTGTAAATCATGTATCTGATAAGGGATTAATGTCTAGACTATACAAAGAATTATAACTCAACAACAATCAAAAAGAAAATCTAATTCATAAGCGGGGAGAGGACTTGAACAGACATTTCGCCAGAGAAAATACACAGGTGACTTAAGCAGATGAAAAGATGCTCAGCGTCATTCATCATTAGGGAGATGCAAAAGCACAGTGAGATGCTGCTTCATACCTATCAGGATGCGGCTGTTAAAAGAAAAGGACAGTGAGAGCCGGTGAGGCGTAGAGAGGTGGGGTGGGAGCCAGCAATGGCCCTGGGGCTGCGGAAGCCAGTTGGCGGCCCCTCGGGGAGTTAAAGAATTACCACGTGATCCAGCAAGCCCACTTCTCTGAAGAGTTGAAAGCAGGGGATCAGGCACCTACCTCTACGCCGGTGGTCACAGCAGTGATACTCACAGCAGCCAAGACGTGGCCACGACGCGCATTCGTCAGCAGATGAGTGGACAGACACAGTGTTTGTATATATGTAGGATGAACTGGGATCAGCTGTAAAAAAGAAAGAGATTGTGATGCTCGCCACAACATGGAGCAGCCTGAAGGGCCCTATGCTGAGTGAAATAAGCCAGACACAGGAATTCCTGAGATACCTACCGTAGGCGAGGTCATGGAAACAAAGTAGAATGGAGGTTAGCAGGGGCTGAGGGACAGGCGGAAATGGGGACTCATTTAATGGATACAAAGTTTCTATTTAGGATAATGAAAATGTTCTAACAGCGGTGATGGATGCACAATGTCGTGAGTGTACCCAATACTAGTGGATTGTACACTTAAAAAATTGTTAAAATGGCAATCTTTATGTTATATGTATTTTACCACAATAAACAATTAAAAACAAAATTAAAAAGCAACTAAACAATAAAACGATAAACTGATTTATTTTATTATGTTTTTTTTCAGTATCTTTCCCTCCACAGATTTTTCCATATTTATTAAAGAAACACCTGTATGGACATGTGAAAATTGTGTATGCACTTACTAGATTTTTAGGATCGAAAATTACTAGAGTTGAGGATCAAGTTTGCATAGTCTTTGAATTACAAATGGTTGGGGTTTTTAAAACATTTCTATGGCCAAGATTTTTAACAAGTCTCCTTTGTTTTGCAGTTACTTCGAGAGCTTAAGCATCCAAACGTCATCTCTCTTCAAAAGGTGTTCCTATCCCACGCCGATCGGAAAGTGTGGCTTCTGTTCGACTACGCGGAACATGACCTCTGGGTAAGGTGAATTGCGGGGTAGGAAGAGGGACGGAAGAGCAATTTCGGGAGCTAATCTCACTGCGAGACGGACGACGGTTAAGTGAAAGTAGCCTCGCGGAACGCGGTCGACCGAGCACCGGGCTAGAGGATTTCGCTTTGTGTTACTGCTTTTCGATCTCAGCAGTTGGACCTTTGTGACGACGTATTACAGAAAACCGTAGACTCTGACGAGTATAAACTCTTTAGTATTGTTGCCCAACTATCAGTTTTTGATAAAACCAAAAAAATTAACCGTAATAACTATTTTGTTATAAAATTTAAAAGCAGCATGTTTCCTTTTATTCTGTAGTGTAAAGGAATCTAGAGTGAGAAGGTGGTCTCGGGTAGGGAGACAGATATGTCATATCCGGAAGACGAGACAGATCTAATGATTCTGTTATTTGTCATGTGACATTAGGCAAGTCTCTTAATGGCTTTAAAGTTCCCCTCTCCGTAAAATGTAATCCTTTTCCTCCTTTTTTTATAGGGTTTTTCTGAAGAGCAATTTTGTATTTGAAGGCTTTCCAAACTGAGTGTACTATACAAATGTAGGAAACTATTAATCATTTATTGACTGTCATTCACGGTTGACACTCAGTACTCTGACGTACTTGTTTTCGTCAGCAGAAATGTGGTACTGTCCTCACTTGCGTTGGGCACGTTGTGCAGAGAGACCTCTCCTCACAGTGAGATTGGGGTGTGCGGAGAGGTGGCTCTTAGTTGCTCTGTGTTCATCCAGCCTGTAATGCGAATATTTTCAGATGTCCAGACTCAGTTGAATGTTGGAAGATTCTCAAAGTCAAGTAATTACACTGTATCACTTTAATTTAATGACAGAAGAATGCTATTTCGATAAAAATTATTATAAATAAGAATTTTAGTTAATTTTGTCTAAATAGCTAAAATACAGACAACTGCCTCAGTGTTTCGAATTTACTAAGGAGGTCGTTTTTAAAAAATTGGTATTTATAAAAGTCTTGAGTTAACTAAAAATTTACTCCCTTGTTAAATTTAATAGTTAGCTTTTTAAAAAATCTAAAATGCCATCTTAGGGACTAAGACTTTCTGATCTCTATAATGAAAATCTGTAATAGAATGGTCAAAATGTTGAAACATACAAAACTTATGTCCTGATCGGTAGTTACCACAGATTACAGTTTAAAAGACAGAACAAGTAACTGAAACCCAATATTACATTAATTCATTAATAACTACTTCACTCTTGTAAACTATGTTTTTTTCTGATATTTAATAAGTAATAAGGTCTTTAAACACTGTTTTGCATACTAGCTTATGTTTACTGGATTAGCATGGCTGTGCATTTTATTGGGATAAAAGAGAAGATTTACGTACCAATATTCAAGGGCTTATAATATCCTGGCTCAGTTTCAGAAATCTTTAAAATAATTTACATTTTTCATTCAGCTGTAGTTCGTAATTACAAATACAAAGTTCTGAAATAAAACTAACACAAATTCCAGTAAAACTGGAATTCACCTTCAAAAATAGCAAAATAGTTTCAAACTCTTCTGCTAATTTCCAGATTTAGCCTCATTTACATAATTTAAACTTTAACAGATTTCAGATATGGAAGCTTATTGAGTTTCATTATACTTTCATATTTATAAGAAATAGCCTCACTCTATTTGTAGATTTCTGTTTTTCCATAACTAAATGTGATTCGATTCAAACTGTTTTTGTAAGTTGTCTGGAAAGAATTGTTTCAAACAGAAAATAGACACATGAAATTTTCTCTCTGTTTTGTTGTCCAGGGTCCATGCTGGTTGTAAATTTACTTTCATTGTTAGCTTCTGTTCTTTTAAAAGAAATCTGATCAAATCCAATTGGGATTCTTTTAATAAAAATTCATTAAATTGAGTGGCCAATACTGAATTGAACCCTGACCATACTCAAGCCTAACATGAAGTCAAATTATATTATCCAGATTTATGAGAATGTTTCCAGGCTGGTTTATAAAGACAATTTGCAGTAAAACATATTTGAGCATAGGAGATAATTGTAATTGGGGGATCACTTCATAAACTATAGAAATGTCTAACTGTTGTAGTGTATACCTGAAACTAACCTAAACTAAAATAAGATAAAATAAATATGGTTTCTCGCAAGCTGGTATGTAGTACTGCATTTTACCTGTAGGTATAATAATTACACTTTTGCAAATTACACAGCACGTAATTGTTGCCAGACGCATGTAAATATCAACATTGGCTTTTTCTCGATCCTGTTAGTAATACCCACTTAAGCCGGGTAAGTACTGTTAATATTCATTTTAATGAAAACCAAATGATAATTCAGCTTACTAAAACCTACTCCTTTATCCATTTTATTTCCTCATTTTAACTGGAATGTTGAAATGAGTTAGCCGGGCCGTTAGGTGGCCTAGGACACCCAAAACAGTTGTGGTAAAGAGTCGTTTTAAAAAAAATCGCTTAGGTGTTGATTAAATTTTACAATATACGTACCACGTATTTGTTACATAGCTCCAGGATAAAAACAAAGGTTAAAAAATGTCCCCACTGTAGTTTTTTGTAGTTTTAAAATTTTGGGAAAAACGTAACTCGTAATAAATACCCTAATGAAGGCATCAGCTGAAGAGACGCTTACGGCATCGGCCGGCTATGTTACTACCCTGCGCGCGCCTTTCTCTCATTCTTACTCTGGCAGGTTTTAAGTTCTTAAAAAATGATCTGCTTTAATTTTAATTTATCTTCACTATGCTCTGAGAGCCACTAGCGCTTCTGAAGGCGAGCAGTCTGGATTGTCACATCACTTCTTAGGATAGGCGACAAAGAATTCTAGACTAGCAAGAGTGACTGTAGCTATATTCTGTTTTCCTGCTCTTCAATAAATTCACGTTCAAAAATCAGGCTGAAAAGTGACTGAGAAGATTGAGATGCTGAATGCCGCTAAGAAAATATTGATTGATTATACTCCATATGTGCAGACTGATACACTTGACCTTCCCACCAGCTAGTCCTTGCCGTATAGTAGTATTTCTTTGGAAAGTTAAACTCTTTCACTAATCAGTACGTATTCCTTATCTATGTTCTGCTCTCTATATCATAAGAAAATAGGAAGTAAAAACGTTAACTATCTCAATCTCGTTTTAAAATTATGCTCACTAATTTTAAGAGCACACTCGATATTCACTCACAAGTACTGGTCACGAGTCTACTTTGTGCGTGTAAGATGCCAAGCGTGTGCGGCCGTCTGACCTCTAGGCTTTCTTGCAGTTTGAGTGCTTTAATTAACACGAAGAAACCTGTCGAGAGAGTTTGAAACATTGGATCTTGTTTCCGTTGGGGAACATTTATTTGTAAAGTAGTTTTTCTGTTTTCGGACATTGCGTTTTACTGGATGTCCAACAACATTATAGCTAGAAAGCTTTGATGGATGGCACAAGGCTTTTTTGCCAATCTGAACCTTTCCTAATTTCTAAATATTTCCAGTGTGAGCTGGTCATTTACGTGTTATTTCTTTGTGTTTGTGTATATTTCCTTATTTGTTTTCTTTATAACTCATGCATCATAAATAGGTGCCACATCCATGCTGTCAGCCAGCCAGAATTTCTCTTGAAATTTGCTCCATCTTTTTAATTTAATCGCCATGGAATAAAAATGATTGTGTTCTAGAAAATTTCCTACCAGATAAACAGGGGTTACGTAGATGCTAAAAGTAATTTTAAATCATACTTTAAAAATAAAAGCACATTATTTTTCTACTTCCCTGTTATCATCACTTATTTTCTGAGACACCAGCATATGCTTAGGAAATGCCGTTTAGCTCTAGTTATTAGGAAATTTCCAAGTTATTTCTGTTTTTCAGCAGAATGTGTCATTATGTTTTCCGCACATTCGGGAATCCCTGAGTGTGTCTTTTTCTGATGGGAAAATGTCGTGCATCAGATCGTCTTCCCGTCCTGTCTTTTCCGAGCCTCCGGTGACGATCTGGTTCGTTCTGTTCCGCCCTGCCCCCCGCAGCACATCATCAAGTTCCACAGGGCCTCGAAGGCGAACAAGAAGCCGGTGCAGCTGCCGCGGGGCATGGTGAAGTCGCTGCTGTACCAGATCCTGGACGGCATCCACTACCTGCACGCCAACTGGGTGCTGCACCGGGACCTGGTGAGTCGCGCCCGGCGGCTGCAGCGGGAGGCCGCGCTGGTGGCCGGTGGCTCCCGCCAGGCCCCCACCGTCCGTGCCGCGCAGGCCTGCGCCCTGGGGAGGGGCTGGCAGCGCCCGCGCACCCGGGGGACCGTGGCTGGGGGGACCGTGGCCGGGGGGGACTGTGGCCGGGGGGACCGTGGCCGGGGGGGACTGTGGCTGGGGGACCGTGGCCTGGGGGGACCGTGGCCGGGGAGGACCGTGGCTGGGGGACTGTGGCCGGGGGGACCGTGGCCGGGGGGGACTGTGGCCGGGGGACTGTGGCCTGGGGGGACCGTGGCCGGGGGAGCGTGGCCGGCGCCGGCCCGGGATATGCGGGTGCGCCCGCGAGTCCCCAGCTCCCGTGGTCCTGAGCGTGGCAGTCGCGCATGGGCTGCCTGGCGGCGACGATCAGACGCCAGGCGGACGAGAGACAGGCGTGTTTGAGGGGAGCTGGAGACCGAGACTTGGGGCGCGGCCGCTGTCGCCGTGCTGCATGGGGGGGGGGCGCTGCCACACCGTGGGAAGCCGCGCCGTGTCCCCAGGGGTTGGGGTGGGGGGGGCGCTGTCCACCGTGGGAAGCCGCCCGCGTGATGGCGCGTGCGGCTCTGCGAACCCAGACTTCACAAACCGGCTTTTTAATTTCCCCCCTACATGGCGACTCCTTTGCGCCCCTTCTTTGCCCACCCAGCACGAAGTCACTCGTTAAGTCGTGCACCGTTCGTCAGACCGTCGCACATTTAAGCGACGCGGCGTCCCGGTCCCCTCCCCGCTGCGCTCATGTCTGCGCTCATGTCCCCTCCGTGACGCGAGGGGCTGCAGGACGGTTTGCGGCGCCTTCGCGTCCGACCGTCGGGGACACGGAGCCGGGAGCAGGGACCCGGCCCGGCCCGGGGTGCTCGGAGCGCCCTGCGGACCCGCGTGGGGCCCTGCGCCCGGTGCATCCTCTCCGGCCGCCGGGTCCCCTGTCCGCTGTCGCCGTTCCCGGCGCCCTCGTCCGCTTCCGTCTCCTCCGGGTGCGGCTGCCGGCAGCTGTTCCCTCTCCGGTCCGCAGACCCGGCCGCCTTAGATGGGGCCATAGCGCTGCAGGACAGTGGTCGAAAGGGACTTTTTTCCTTTTGCAAACTGTATTCAGTTAGAATTAAAATATTTTATTGGCAAAAAGTGGATTCACAGAACATGGGAAATTTTTTGCTCTTGATGAAGCTGAAAATTTCAGTTTTTTGGGGTGGAATCAGCTTAGGGAAAAACTGTCTCTCCTTTGAGCCACTGACCGTTTTTATGAGCTTTGAAAGAAAATCGGGGCTTTTTCCTCAGAGCTAATGATACTAAGAAAATGCCACATTTCCTTTTTATTGCAAATTATTTTTTTAAATTAAAACGTGTGTGTTTATTACATGGATACAAACTGATTTTTAAACGAGGACTTAAGTTTTTATGTGACTACGTCATGTACTTGAACCACTTCGTAGTAACCGCAGCAGTGAAACCGCCGAGGAAGGCTCATTTCTTGTACCTCTTTCTTTGGGGGAGCGCGTTGTGTCGCTGTAGCTGAACAGGTCTCTCTGACCTGGGGTCGTGCGGAACAGGTCACTTCACCTGTCTCCGTGAGCTCTGTGCCAAGCGCACCCAGGGGCAGGCCGCGGAGGGACGCGCTGTCCCCACGTGATTTTAAAATATTAGTGACACAGACTAAAAGGAGTCGGTTTTTATTGTCACCACACGCTGAACAATATCAGTGACCAACGTTTCTGTTCACCGAGGCGCCCCAGTCCCACCCCGTGTCCCCCGGCCCCCGCCGTCTGCTCAGTGGTCTCTGTGCCCCAAACAACTTCCAGACCGAGGTGGCGCGTGGCTGCCGCCGCCCGCTTTGACCTCCCTGTGCCACGTGCGATTCCCTCCGCGGCGCGTGGCTGGGTCGAGCCCTTCCCGAACGCCCCGGTCCGCGGCGCGTGGCGGGCACGCGCGGCCGCCGAGCCCGCGTGTCGTGAAGGCGGGGACCTCCGCCCGCGCCTGGGCCCTGCGGGCTCCGCGCCCGCCGCCTCCCCGCGCTTCGGTTCCTGGAGGAGAGATTCATGTCCACGCTCTTAAAAACGTGCTCGCCTTCCCGCCAACTGAAAATTAAGTTTTGACGTTTTGATCTATAATTTTCACCTATAGCTACATGGGATATTAACATGCATAGTAATAAAGTATTTCCTCTCACGAATACTCTTTAGAAGAAGCTATATAGCATGACTTTTTGTACCCTTCTCAAATATTTCTTCTTCACAGACGAAATATTTACCCTATAAGAACAAGTAAAATTAATGGTTAATTATAGTCTTTGCTCCATTTCAGTCACGTGTAGATGAAATGTGACAAAACAGACCTCGTGTCATGAATTGAACCAGTTTGTTGAGTAGGTGACTTGCCACGAGACACTTCACACTCAGACAGATAGTTGGCACAGACTCCCTAAAAGCACTGTTTTAATAATACCCCAAAAATGTCATTGAAGCTTTTGTTTAATAAAGTTGACTCTCTTGTTGACAGAAATACTGGTTTGAGATAGCAGAGTTATTAAGTTTTTTATTTGATATGTGAAAGTGAGCTTTTAATAATTAATAATCTTATATATAGTAAGTAAAGATTAATTTTGTCACTATTAATCATCACATAGCACTAATTGGGGTCTGTCATCCTTGGTGGGAGATACAGATTTAATAATCGTGGAACCCTCGTTGGGCTGAACAGGCTAATAGGTGCGTATGTGCGGCTGGATGTCTTAAGAAAAACGAGTCAGAAAGGAAACACACGCGATATTTATTTTTGCGAGATAATTTAAGAATCTAAACGAAACCCTTTCGGGGTGGAGCATGGCGGTGCCTCTGTCCGCTCCCCGTACGCAGAGGTGAGCACAGGCGAGTGTGCCGCGCCAGCCGTACCCGCGCTTTGCCCGCTCATCCCCTCTCTTCCTCTGTTCCCCTCCCCTGGGAGGAGAAAACAGTTCGACCAGCGGCGCATAGTCCCGTCTCTGCCGTTACCGCCTGCGCTTGCCAGGCTTCTGCGGAGAAGCAGAAGGAGACTTACGTTGAAGAATCCCCTTGGACAGTCACAGAGACTTGGCCAGTCCGGGACCCACAGGCGAGTCAGCAGGCCGGACATCGGGGGCCGAGCCCCGGGCATCGGCTGGCAGAGTTCCTCCCGCTCGCGGGGAGCAGGCTTGGTTGTAGCAAGGGCTTCAACTGGTTAGGCGCGGCCCACCACGCTCTGGAGGATAAACCACTCTACTCAGCGTCCACCAGGGGAAATGTTAATCTCCTCCAAAAACTGCCCCACAGAAATGTCCAGAATAATGTGAGACCAAGTGTCTGGGCCCCGTGGTGCAGCCAGGCTGATAGTAGAATGAGCATCCTGTACAAATGGGGCACGAGTCGAAGTAATGTGAGACAAGCTATTTCAGGGCTTTTTTCCCCCCAGAATTACCTGCTTATAAGAACTTTTGTGTTTCATGCAACCTTCTTGACATTGATCATAAAATCACTTGAATAGCAGCTGCCCTCACGGTTTATATATGAGTGGGAGGATTTCAGACAAGTCTCACTTTCTTCCTTTAATATCTTTCTAAACTGTCTGACTAGTATGCAGTTAGCATACATTATTGTTATAATCAGAAAAAAATGTTTCATTTGGATCAGAAAATGGAGGAAAAAATTTAGTGCTATTAAAGTGTACAAATAATACTTACTATGGTTTTTAATATCAGTGTTTATTTAAAAAAAAAAGTCATGCATACACTTTCTTTCTGCATAGAAAGAAGGGCCATTTAATTCTTTAGTCGGGGGGCGGAGGGGACAAGCAGAAGAGACCCAGGATCATCCCTGCACTGACCGAGGCAAAGCGACACAGTGGTCGGCAGGCGGGCCCATGGCGACTGCGTTCTCGGGCCCACGGCGACTGCGTTCTCAGCCCCTTGTTAATTTTTTTGCCCCTTCTCAGCACGTTAGCCTCCGTGAAGTGCGTGTCAGGAACATATTAAGCAAGTTTCCTCAACACAGGGCTCCTTAGAAGAAAAATACTTTGGAATTATCAGGTTTAATCATCGCTTATTACTGGAGATTTGCTTCATTTATTGGGAACTCCGGGGATTTCCTCGAAGTTTCTCATTCGTTTAATTGCGTAGCTAGGAAGGTGGTTAGGATCGCATCCATGACATTCAGGCTTGAGGACGAAGCATGGGCTCTGGTGATAACGACTGGTTAAGGCAAATTCAGCGAGGTTAGTATTGGTTTTCGTTAAGATTATGAATATTGTGATTATTTCAGAGTATGTTTACTTAAGTGACCAAGTGGGTAGTTCTCCTTCTCCAAAGTACTTTCTTCATCATATTTGAAAACATTAACTTTTCTACAAGACCGTGTATTATATTCTAGAAGGAAAAAATGTGTTATATATTTTTAGTATCCACGCTGCTGAAGCGACCACGGAAAATACGTGTTATATTTTTTTTAAGTATTAGAAGCATTAACAAAAATTGTGTGAACAGATTCGCATGATTATGAGAATTTATCATACAATAAACCAGAGGTTATTTCATAATGAAGGACATTATTCTTTATTGTCATTAAGGAGAAGAATTTTTTGCCTATAGTAAAATTTTCTTTTTTATTTATATTTTAAAACTACACTAAATCCCATATGGACCATAAGATGTAAAATTTGTATTAGAAATGAGGATGTTTGTTCCAGCTGGAGCCGAAGGTATATTCCTCATTATTTAAGAATTGGCAGCTATCACTAAAGACATGACAGATACGCTGAAATGTAAACACACTAGGAAAATACTCTTACAGAATATAAAATGTGTAAAAATCATAGGAAAAGGAAAGTAATATTAGAAAAACGACAAAAATAATGGAATTTAACTTTGCTATTTAGAATATAGAGAATTTGAACATGTCAGCTTATCTTCAATAAAACAGAAGTACAAAGAATAACATCAAAAATATCAGAAGTTAATATTATATATCAATTAAACTAATAAAAGTTATAAAATCATACAGATATTAGTTATAAGTGTACATTGCTTTAGGTTTTTCAGATTGGTTTTATCATACTTAATGATATTGTTTTTATAAAAGAATGTTGAATTTATAAAATCGATGCTCGATCCTTTGAAAAGCAAAATCTTTTCACATGTATCAAAATCTTTATGTTTATAATCTTTACCTGACAATTCGACTTTTTAGGAATTTATCATAGGCATATATAGAAATGTTTGTCGTGGAATTATTTTTCTGTTATTAAGGAACTAGGAACAACCTAAATGTTTAATAGACGATGAGTTCTGTAAATTATGATGAATCCATATGATTCATGAAGATTTTACTAGAAGAGTAATTTCCAGATTAAAAAATCTTTATGATATGATAGTGAGGAAAAACGATACAATTACATTTAGCATGATGCCATCTTTTATAAGGAAGAAAAAGAGAAAAAGTTATGTGCTCTGAAATGTTTGTCATGATATCTGATAGTTTAGGGATTATAGGTGGTTTGTTTTCATTCATCTGTCAGCACATCGACCTTTTCTCTGTTTCCCAGGTTATATTGAACGTGTTTTACCTTTGAAACTTAAACAACAAAACAAAATCCTAGTTTAGAACAGTAAAGCCAT
This sequence comes from Rousettus aegyptiacus, assembly GCF_014176215.1. Lineage (NCBI taxonomy): Eukaryota > Metazoa > Chordata > Mammalia > Chiroptera > Pteropodidae > Rousettus > Rousettus aegyptiacus. Next base: position 1,185,864 of record NW_023416286.1, read on the forward strand.
AGACACGACTTGATCTGCTCATTCTCCTTCTGAGACTTTATTCCAAAGAATCACTCGGTGCGTGTGTTACGGGGGTGTTATAATTTATGCGGTGTCGTCAGGGCCGGCGCCAGATTGGTGGCGGAATCCAGGAGAGTTAGCGGAAGTGGCGTGCAAACATCTAGCGCCGTCAGAAAAATAAAACCTGAACACGAAACAGTACTGCTCAGCGATCGCCGGGATACTCCCGAAGACATAAATTACCGTTGTTTAGAATATTATTTGGAGTCATAGATTTGAATATTAACTACGTGTGCTTTTTAATAAACTTAGCTAAATTCATAATAATGAACAAAACTAGGTATTCTCTTCTTTCTTACCTGATGCTGTTAGAGTCTTCGCTTTAACTCTATAAAACTTCATAGCTTTATAAAAACAGTTAATAAATCAGACTTGGAAAAATACGTTTGTATCTATAAGAAAACATGCACACATACTCGTTACTAGGAGCAAATGAGATTTTTTTTTCCTGTTTTTTAACGATAAATCTGTTCTCGAAGTTCCTTTCTCTTGCCATGGGGTTTCTCTGCTGTGCACCACGTTCCACTGTTACCGAAATGAGTGTCGCCTTCGCTAGTCTTGACAGTGACTAAATGGTCTTCGTGTCAGTGAAAGCGAGAGCTTAAGTTCCAGATCCATCTCGTAGCACTTAAACTACTTAGTTTGCTAAGCCCCAGCTGCCTAAAATGGAGAACTTAAGAATTTCGTCATTTCAAAACTCAGAATTTGTTAGTTTAACATATACCGATTTTAAACTAATAATCTGAATTATGTTCATTGTTGTAAATACTTTCGATGATAGTCACGATGTGGCGAAAGCTCATTGTAGCTTAACTTCGTGCTAACCTGATTGTGATGAAAACAAAAGTAATTAGTGGACCGGACCGGAGGAACGTGTGAGGGGCTCGCTGAAAGGATGTGTCGTCCCTCATCGGCACAGTCACCCTCCCGAGCCAATCCTAGTTCATAAAATGTCTCGGTTTGTGTCGAATATGGCCGAAGAACCGAATCCCTGTTCTGCCTACTAGAGAATTTCTTAGGCGAGTTGAAAGCTAGTCAGCAGACGTAATTTGGGGTCCCGCTAAGGTAGGATGCAGTCTGCTTAGCGACTCCTGCACCCCTCTGGGAGAGGGCGCAGCCCCGCTCTGCGGTCACAGGGTGTGAGACGTCGGTGGACGGTCGAGGTGCCTTTGGCCTCTTGTCTTTTGGACCAGATCCCAGGCGTTCACGGTTCAGGAGCTCAGGTGTCGCCACCTGGAGGCTTTTCCTTGCTTGGCTTCCCCCCAGCCGGTGGCCCAGTCCGTCACCTCTCTGAGGATGGGCCCCAGCCAGTGGCCCAGTCCGTCACCTCTCTGAGGCCAGACCCCAGCCGGTGGCCCAGTCCGTCACCTCTCTGAGGACGGAACCGCTTGTTGACTTATTTGTTGATCTATAGTTCTTGATGCCTCTAAGTTCAGTAGATACATGAATGAGTGTATAGTGTGTTGTACTCTTTACCGTAGAGGGTGAAGATAGGTGTTACAAATAACATGTCCTTCCTTTAGGGAAGCAGATAGAATGTGTTAAGAATTCTATACCTTTTTTTCAGATTTATGCAAAAAGCAAGATACTGCTTTACTAGAAGCGGTTAATTCTCCTTTAGCTTAAAGGTCTGAACCAGCAACCCTAGAGTAAAATGTATTATTATTAGAGGGAAAAGCTACTGATTCAGAGTCTAAAAAGTTAAAACTGTATTAGGAAGCTGTCTTCTAGACCTCATTCACTGGATTTCCCCATTTCTATCAGTAACTTAACTCTAAGAAGATTTTCTTAAAACAGTTTTTTAAAATTACTGAATATATGTCATTTAAGACTTCGCTGCCTGCATTCGAATCTCATATATGTATCAGAGTTAGTTAATTTTTTAAGTACGTGTTGCACAAAGTGATTGACACCCACAGTGAAACGAAGTCATTGATCGTCTAGAGAGTTTGTCGCCAGGTCGTGGTGGTGGTGATGTTCGACGTTTCTGAAGGGGTCGCTCCGAACGAATTCTGGCGAGAAGCGCTGACTGTGGTTTCTTGAGGGTCGCTGTTTTTTTCGTAGACAGATCATCAAGAATCAGCTTTTCGTATGTTTCAGAGTCTCCATTTCTCCTCAGTACGTTAGTGGACGTATGAGAACCCCAGTTTCACCCCTGGAGTGAGACGTTCTTGCAGCTAACGTGACAGACGCGCCCGTAGCAGTTAGAGCCCCCGGCTGATGACGGCGGGGTCCCGACTGGCCCCGCCCCGCCCTTTGTCCAGAAGGAGCTCTCCGTCGTCCTTGCCTTCCCGCCAGCGTGGGCTGCGTCCCCGAGGCTGGGGCCGCTGCGGCCGCGGTCCCCAGCGCCCTCTTCCCCGCGTGCCACGTTCCGGAGAGCAGGGGCCTGCGGCGACACAGATCTTGCTTTACGAAATGCCCGTGGGACAGGAAACTGGCGGGGACCGGCGCGCCCTGCCGGTCGCTCGGGCTCCCGCTGTCGGGGGGGCGGGGGGCGCAGCAGTGGGGGGGCTGCCGTGCTTTCAGGCCGTCCGCGCGCTTCGCGGGCTCGTCGCCTCGTCCCGTCGTTCGCAGGCCGTGCAGGGGGTTCAGCCACCAGCGGAGGGGGTTCGGCCATCAGTGGAGGGGGTTCGGCCATCAGCGGAGGGGGTTCGGCCACCAGCGGAGGGGGTTCGGCCACCAGCGGAGGGGGTTCGGCCACCAGCGGAGGGGGTTCGGCCATCAGCGGAGGGGGTTCGGCCATCAGCGGAGGGGGTTCGGCCATCACTGCTGGGCACGGCACAAGCTGTGCCTGAAGGTGGTGCCGGCGCTAGATACGTTTAAGTCACGTGGGACCTCTGACCTCCACAGCAACAGAAACGGCTGCATGGAGTGACTACCTCCCTGGAACCACATTCCTTCTGTTCCTTCAAGGCGACTGTGTTTACTAGCGTCTGAGAGATCCCAGAAAGTCGTGGTCATTGTTCACTGCTTCGCACCCTGTCACCAGCTACGTGGAAGTTTCGGCTTTGGAGCCAAGACTCCTCTTGGTTTCTCCTGCTGTTAGACGGAAAAAAGAAAGAAAGTTGCTTTTTTGGAGACTAGAATATCGTCTCATTGTGGCAGGAAGCACAAAAAAGTTGTTCGTCAAGTCTTTCGAAGCTTCCTTAATACCAATTAAGCAGCAAAACATGATCATTAGGCTACTTCTGCCTTTTTCCAGTGCGAGTGCCAGTAGATTGCATTTATACAGGAAATTTGGTGTTGGGCTTGTCTTCTACATCAGAATATCATGCCCAGAGGCACGTGGAACACTACCGTGGAAAATAACGTGAGAGGGACCCCTCGTTTATGAATCGGTGTTATTAAAACAACACTAGAACTATCTCCTTTTGGTTATGACTACATCGCATACCCACACTGCATTTAAGCTCACTTACAGGTAGAGGGACTTTTAAGCAGAGGTAGGTCATGGCTTTGCCTAAGACCTGCTTTAAATCATGCAGTAGGCAGTGAGTTGCCTAGCAAAGTAATTTTTAATTAACTGGAGCTTTGGCCCCAAATCCTAATACTAGGCCAGACCTTGACAAAGAAACGGTTTATTCCCCATCGATGCTCAAACCCAGCTTTGGAACTGGACCAGTTTGGTGAGTCTAGAATAAAATGCAGAACAAGAGAGGGTTTTTTTTTTTTTTTCCTCTTTGCCAGTAGCAGGCTGGCAATAAACTCCCTCCCAGGGCTGCGTCTCAGATCTGGGCCCAGCTGCCGAATGAGTAAGCAGAAGAGGGATTTTCCCACCCCATCCAAAACGGAGGGAGGAGAGAGATGCCCCTGTGTTCTGCGCTCTTGCCGGATAAGGAGGTGCTCCGTTAGGGTCGGGCACTCCAGTCCCAGAAAGTTCGTCTCGGCAGAGCAGTCGACCGACCCGTGCCTCGGGACGGGAGCGGAGGGCGGCGGGAGGGTCTTTCCCTTTCAGCTGTGTGACCATAGTGGGAATTGTTTCTAGTCAGATTATGTTCCCGTGTTGCGCCTCTCTGAGGGGAGAGAAGACTCAGGTGTTGCCAAGGAGCACAAAGGGAAAGTCTTTTGGCTGAGAAATAACGGGACGGCAATGACACAGTCGTGAAAAGTCACGAAACAGTAAAAGCGTCCGGACGGCAGGAGCCACGCGGGGCGGAGAGACAGGTTGGGGACAGGCAGGCCCGCGCCTCGTCGGGAGGACTCGGGATTTTACTCCCGGGGGCGAGGGACCGATTGAAATTGAAATCATGTTTTAGCATTAATGACAAAAGCCGAAGCCTTCGAAGGAAGGCGTCGAAGGCTCCTCGTCATGCTTCGGTTCCGCTCGGCGCGTCTGAGAGTCCGGTTGCGATCGCAGTGCGAGTATCGTTTCGCGTTCTGCTCTTGTCACCTAATCGTCGCGGGAATGGTTCTCCACGTCGCCGTGAACGACGTTGGGGCAGGGAGTGAAATTCAGTTCGCCGTGTGATGGGAAGAGAACCACACGGGGTTCAGGACGCGCTCAGAGAGGCCCGCGCCGAGGAGCAGGGGAGAGCCGCCCCCGTCCCAGACGTGAAGGTCCCCTCACGGGCCGCGCGGAGCTGGGAGCCAGCCTGTCCCCTCAGCCGGTAGAGACGCCGCCTTCGTGCTCGGGGGCGACGCCCTCCGCCTTCAGCGTTTTACGCAGGCCTCAGGGACCTGGCTCCGTTGGGCGTGGGCCGAGCCCCGTGAGTGTCCGCGGAGTCTCGCCCAGGGGTGACGGGCGGACGTGGCCAAGGCCGCAGCGCACGTGCGGCCCGGAGCGCCGTCCGCGCTGACCTCGGCTTTTCCGTGCTCGGCCGATGATCGGGAGTGGGTGGTGACGCTGCAGGTTCTGAAAAACATTATCGCTCTGATTAGTGCGCTCATGACACGCCGATTTACAAACTCGCCGCGTAGAACCCCTCTGAGACTGGTCCGTCAGGGGAGGACGCAGCTGCTCGGAGATGGAGCGGGTCCCCTCTTGGCGCCTCGCTTCCTCGCCTTAGACGGCGTGAGACTTCTCACCCTCTGTGGCGTGATGCCTCCGTTCAGCGATCCCTTCCTGCTGAAGATAAGAAGATAATTTTGATCGGGGACAGGCTGGGGAGGCCTGTGGGCCGGTTATCGCTGGAAGCGGCCTCCGCTGAAATCGTCATTGGATGTTAAGCTTCCTTTGATCGACACTGAAAGGCTGCTGAGCTCGTCTCAGTTTCTTAGCAGACCGACTGGTGGATGAGAGTCAGCTCAGGCCCGTGGCAGGATGAGCAGGGTTGGGGGGCTCTGCTTCTCTCCCTCCCTGCCTGTCCCCCGGCCCCCCCCCAATCTCTTCTTCCCTTTTTCCTCCTCCTTGAGGAGGGGCCAAGCCTGTTATGTTAGTGGAGTATGTACCACTGTAACAGATTCTAGATGACAGTTAATCCATGTGTTTTTAGTGGTTTTAAAACTGTTTGAAATATTTCTTTTGTAAAATCTCACTTTGAATTTTAGCTTCCTTTTTTATTTAAAAACAGCCTCAAAACTGTTCAGGTCGTGGAAAATTCCTTTTACTTTGTTGACTCGTTTAGAAAAGACTTTATTAAATTGATTTCACTCCAATTTATTTGTTTAAACACAGATTCATACCTTGCGATTTCCACAAAACGGTATCAGACGGGTCCTTCCCTGTAAATTACTTTGCTACTTAGCGTGAAATCATCTTTGCAAGTTCCTTGTCCCTTAAAGTTGCAGGACGTTTTATGTAATTGGAAGAGTTAAAAGGGCCGCATGTGGTAACGTCCTGTCGGGTGGCCCGGGTCGGGGGTGGCCCCGCGCAGAGGACGCCGCCGGGCTGGGCCCGCGCGCAGGCCGCGGATGGCCTTGCGTGTATGTGCACGTGCAGTTAGTTCCTTTGGTGACGTCCTGTGTTTGATTTTAATTTTCGAGTAAATGTTTTTTTTTTACGAGGTGGATTTGTGTTATATTGGCAAACTGTCTGTTTGAAAGAAACCATTACTGAAAAAAAACACTGTTTTGTCTCCACAGAAACCTGCTAATATTTTAGTTATGGGCGAAGGTCCCGAGCGAGGAAGAGTGAAAATCGGTACGTCGCATCTTCGCTAGTCGCAGTGAGCACTCCCTTGAGACGCTCGCAGGCGGCCGCGGCACGTCTGATTTCCGCGTTCGTAACGTGCATTCGTTCATGTGCTTCCATGTGACCGAAGCCGCCTTCAGGGCGTGCACATTCCCGCTTCTCAAGGTGTCAGACAGTCCTCAGAGGCGAAAGTGTTCTAGTTATAACGTCGGCCGCGCGAGTTTCTTAGAAACCTTTGCGTCCGTTGGAAATGGCCCGTGGAGGTGAGCGGCTCCTGTCCACATTAGACGCCAGCCTCACCTTTAGTACCAGGTAACCGTCGGTCATGCCACCGGCCCTGTCCACCTGCGCAAGAGCAGATCAGAACACGTGCCTCTATGGACCTCTGCTAGCTTAGGACTTACCAGTGCGGACGACCACCGAGGCCAGCCGGGCCCGGGACCATACGTTCTCCCGGGCCTGCCTCGGGGCCGCCCTGCCCGCTGAGGAAGTCGCCGAGGGCCTCTGGCGTGGCTCGTTTCCTCTCGTATCAGAGCGAGGCGTTACCCCCTTCTGGTCCGACAACCTGTAAGGATGGAACTAAATTAACTGATCCTAACTGGGTATTTTTTTCATGGTCATTCCCAAGTTGTGTTTGTCACATTTATTTAGTTTGCTTTGGGTGCGGGTAGAAGAAATATTGTAACTAAACTGTATTAATTCAAAGGGAGCAGGATTGTGGGAGTGTTATTTTAACGAAGTAAATAGTAATTTCTGATTGCATGACTTGCCGTGAATTAGAATTATCAGCTGATTTTTACCATGTCACCAACGAAGAAAAACGTGGGTGTTCCTAACCCTCCTTCCCTCTCCTCCCCTGAAATCCCCCAAGTCTCACTTTCCACTGTTAGCTAGACTCAGAACACCCTCATGCTGCACACACTTGTCAGTAGTGGGATGTTTGACGTGCCTCGGAGCCGGGCCCGGCAGGTGCTCACACGCACCTTTAGAGGGCGTGTCCAAACCAGTGTGTAGCATCAAATTCAGTCATAAGTTCAGTGTAGACAAAATACGGAAGACCCTGCCGAGCAGCGGTTGCAGAAAGCGTCGGCAGGGAGGCAGTCTAGTTCGGAATGCCTCTTCCGTGTGCCGTGTGGGACGGCGGCAGCATTCCCATCTAAGGAGGAGTAATATTAGTTCTTCTTTAAGCCAGTATTCAGTCATCCCACTCAAAGTATGTATTCTTTGCCAAATTTCTGTGTTGTTTTTTTTTTTTTTTAGCCTCCATAATTAAGTAGATTAGACTAGGGTCTGCTTCATTAAAAATGCGGATTAGTAGAACAGAACCGAACACTCACTCATGGTGGATGAATCTTGACATTTTTGAGTAGATGGTACGATAGCGATTGTTTGTTTATTCAACATGCATTTGGCAAAAGCTATGGGTAATGAGACCCTGCTTGATACCGAAAGGGATAAAGAGATGAAAAACACAGTTTTTGCCTTTAAGAAGATTACGGATTAACAGGATAAACAGCCACGCCTGAACAGCTACACTGCATGTAAAATAAACCTCGTTCGACGCCCCGCGCTGTGTCTCAGCATAGCCCCGGCTCTGAGACGCAGTCACGACCTCTGTCAAATCACGCACGTTCTTCTAACCTCAGCTTCCCCATTCGAAAAGATGATCGAATCACGTGACTTTTAAAGTCTTTTCCAGCCTAACAAAATACTACCCATCTTTAAATGTAAGTCAGTCCCGTTCGGCCCAAATGGATGGCGGGAAACAGAGGCGTTAACATGTGTCCGTTCCGCTTTCGAATCCACCAGCGGAGGCCCGCGGTGCCAGCAAAGGGGCGCCTCGCTCCGACCCCGCTCCTCGGCGCTCGTGGCCAGCACGGAGCACGCATGCGCAGCTCGGCAGTCCTGCTCCCCGCTGCCGGGGCTGTGCCAGGCGGGCCGCCCTCGACCCCTGGCAGCAGGGCCAGTCCTCTGACCCGGGTCAAGAATGAGTGACAGCATTTCACAAAAACTGGAGCTCTGAACCTTGTCTTAGATTTAGACTTCTGGAAAGGTTTTGTGGGGTTTGAGTACATTTTCCATATCTTGCTAAATAACAGTGGTCAAATTAGAGTAATCAATTACATTTGTTAAAATCTGTTTACTGAACGTGATTTTCTTCTTTTGCAGCCGATATGGGCTTTGCCCGATTGTTTAATTCACCTTTGAAGCCTTTAGCAGATCTGGACCCCGTAGTTGTCACGTTCTGGTACCGAGCCCCAGAATTGCTTCTCGGAGCGAGACATTATACCAAAGCTATTGGTGAGTAGAACTCGTTAAGACTCCGTGGCCTTTGCAAAGTGGCTTTGCTGTTGGAAAGTCTGCATATTTCCATATGTTTTTAGATCACGTAACATAGAAAGTTATAAAAGAGCAAAAAGTAACCTAGAAATGCCATCATTAGCATCATGGGTATATCATTCCAGACATATCTCTTTAATAAATAGGTATTAAAAACAGTTTAAGTATCTGGGGTCATACTATGCATTCTAAGTAAAAAGTACTTTTTAAATTTAATTTTACTTGAAAAGAGAAATAAACACGATCATATTTCTAAAACCGTTGAACTTCAGTCAAATGATTCTTTCACCAAAAGAAATATTAGCTTCTAAAAGCTCCCCTTGCAGTTAAGGAAAAAATATTATTAAAAAAAGTAGGACTTTAGAACATTTTAATCCGTTTTAAATTTTAGGTAGTATCGATCGCCTCCCTGTTGTGAAGCATTAGGAAACTAGTGCTCTCGTACATCTCCCAGCCTCTCAGTTTACAACCTGGATGGTAGGATCGTCGTCACTGTCAGGACGTTGCCCGTGCTCACAGCAGTGCGTCCTGCCGGCGAGCGAACTCCCTGTGGCTCGCACGGCGATCGCGCTGTAGAGGAGGCAGCGGTCGGCCGCCCCGTGTTTTCATGGCCGACGGCTTTCTCCGGCTTCGCTTTATCATCAAGCAGCTTGTCTCACGTTCTTTGCCTCCTTTCGCCTGTACCGAGTGTGCTCGCCGCTTCCCTCACCGGTTCCGTCTTCCTCGGAACGGCGTAAGGGGGCGCTGAACCGCCTCCCCTGTCTCGGGCCGCCCCGTCCCGAAGTCGTCTGTCTTTGCCCCGTCCTGGGCTGGTCTGCACCCTGCCTCTCCCTTCTTTTTTACATTCCTCTGGGTCGCATCTCTTTCTTTCCGGATTTCATCATTTCACCCCTCCTTGTGCTACGGCATGTTCTCAAGTAGCTTCCTTTGGAAGGGTGTCTTAGAGGTAAATTTTCCAGTTCTTGTATTTCTCGAAAATACTGTCGTCACACTGGACGGTTCACCCGGTGGAGTTTAAATTCTCAGAACCCGCCGATGCTCCTTGTCATCCTGCGTTCTCGGCATCGCTAATGAAACACTGCATGCGGTCCAGCTCACTCACTGGCGGATAACGTGAGGTTTTCCCCTTTCTGAAAGCAAACAGGTTCCTCATTCTCGCATTTCCCGGCGGCGCGCTGGCCCCTCGGGGGGCACATTCACGTTGTGGGTCGTCTCCTGCGGCCCCGTTTCTCTGCTCTGCTGAGCGCAGGCAGCCGCAGGACTTCTCGGGGTGATGCTTTGTAAACCACTTATCTTTCCGTGGGCTCCTGCCTTTGTCTTTCTCTATTTCTAAGAGCCCCTTCTTCTTCTCTGACGAGCTTTTTAAATAACATTCGGCATTGCTTTGTGGAAAGACGAGCTTCTCCCGCATCTGTGAGGACAGCGACCGCAGAGCCACGTGGCCTGGCCTCGCCCCTCCGTGCGGCAGGCGCTTCGCATCTGTAGCTGCCCCTCGATCGTCTCCTCGTATTTAAGAGTCAGATTACAAAACGCTGCCTGGGAACGCCGTGGACGCGGATCAGGGGACCCGACTTCCTTGTGACCGGCAGAGAGCCACGACCAGTGGGGAGAGCCCGAAGGCCAGCGCGCACAAGTCCCTGCTCCGAGGCCGCTCCGGGCTTTGAGGAAGCAGGCCTCCAGCGTCCGGCCCGGTCACCGCATACCTGGAGGCCCAGGGCAGGGACGGCAGGGGCAGGAGGAGGGTCGGCGCTTCCCAATCCAGCGGGTCCTTGGGCATCGCGGGGTGACGGGCAGCAAGCACCTGCAGAATCGGAAATCCCGTGTGGCCCGTCGGCCCTGCACACGCGTGGCTGCGCGGTGTGGGTTGAGAGTGGACAGGGGTCGGAGGCGGTATCTTGGAGCACGGAGCCTGTGCAGGACCGAGCCGCTGCCCACTCAGCCTCCACTGTGGCCTGCGGCCCTCTCTGAACGTTTATCCGCCTTTCGTCTTCCAGAAGCGCGTTTTTGTACGTCTCCGCCTGATCAGGCCTCCACTCGGCCAGTCTCTTCCTCGTCAGAGTGCTTGCTGTCTCTCCCCAGAGAACTCCCTCGAGCACACGGCCTAAGGGAACCGCCCTGCCTTCCCCGCCTCGCTCCCGACTGACCGTCTTGATGGCGGGGGCCCGTTTCCAGACCCGTAACGTACGCAGACCTGGCCCCGCTGCTCCCCGGTGTGGGCCACACGCGGGGCCCGGCCTGGCACGTGGTGGGTGGACCGCGGCCCCGGGGGCCCACGTTCCCATCCCCGTGGACTGGGGCCTCTGCTTCTTTGCTGCCATTCAGCATATACGCAAGAGAAAAGGAGAGAGATCTGCGATCATTTCCCCATGTTCATCTCGAATCTAACATGTCTTTTTAAAAAATATCTTTATGTTCTCTACTCTTCATACCTGCTCGAGAACACCTTTTTATTTTATGTGGAAATGAAGATAGATAAAGCTAAGTCAGATAAGGGACTTTTCAACTATCTTTGCGACTTTTCTATAAATCTAAAACTCTTCCAAAATAATATATATGATTTTTTTTTTTTTAAGTCAGAAGGAAAAGTAGAAATTGTTGAGGGTAGTTCTCTTTTTTAGTACATACTATTACCTAAACACATTTCTTTTTTTACAAGTACTTTCTAAATGTCCTTAAGATGCATATAAATTAATAGGATACGTAGCTATTTTGTCCACCAAGACAATAACTATTTAAAAGCACTGTCACTTCTGGTAGAGACGTCGTAACAGAGCATACAAACAGGAAGTGACTGTCTAATCTCAGTGGCTGTTAGCTGAAAACTTGAGACTTTGAATCGATTTGAATTAATTAAGAAGTGTACCATCACAGAAGTTTTAGGCTCTGGCTCATTATTTATTATCTTTTTTTTATTTAAGAAACTTTATGTTTTGTGAGCATTAAGGTCTGTGTAGCGTGTCGTTCCCCGGTGAATCCCACAGCCCCGCAGTGGAAGGGCAGGGCCGTGTGTCGCGAGGCTGAGCTGCTAGCAGTTTCCGTAGACGCCTTTGTTCAGATGGCTTTGGGGTTTGGGAAGGAGAAGCCTTTCTTCGTATCTTTCCCCTCATCCTCCTCATCACCATCAGAATTTATTGGCTAGCTATTAGATAAGCTTTTTCAACCTTAAGAGAAACAAAAATGAAGGAAAATTACATCGTTTACACTTAACAGATTTCCAGCCCAGATGAGAAAAAGTATAAATATACGCATTAAATAATTTTGTCATCTTCGAACAACACGAGTGACAAAGCATTCTGACTTACAGCCTTAGCTCTGTCACTCTGTGTGTGTGTGTGTGAGGCATTTAGTCCTTTGGCCGTAGTTTCTAAAAATGAGAGTTTAACCTGACTCACATCTTAGATCCCCGTCAACAACGATAGCTCTGTGACCTCAGGTGAAGACAGCTGCCCTTCGAGGTAGAGAGTCACACAGGAGCTGGCCCGGGTGCCACGCTCGATGGCAGCCCCCACCCCGAGTCCGCCTGAGACGTGGCCAGGGAGAGAGCCTTGGGGAACACGCTTCTATCAAAACAGTGCCCCGGAAAAGTTCTCATGGGGGTGGGTATCTTACAGAGAGGAATCATCCGTAAACCATCTTGAATGTCAACGAAAGGAAATAGAGAGTGACGGAGGGAACGGCGAAACTTCTTCACTGTTTCCGGTGTGCCCCACGCAGTCCCATTCTTCCCGGGGCTGGTGCAGGCAGCCGGAGGCGCCCCACACCGGGCCAAGCCCACGCGGAGGGCTCCCCTGGCATTTGACTCCCCTGTCCGATGGTCGTAGTGTGAGCAGCCGATAGAAGAACTCTCGTGGATGAATTGCTACGTACTTTCCTAAACGCCTTGAGCATCATTCAGAAGGGCTGAGTCCACGGTGGCGCTTGGTGGCTTATGTGACACCGGAGGCCGCTAAGAAGCAGCAGATGAGCAGAGGGAAGAAACCTGAACATGTCCAGTTACATGTCCCCACTCTGTGTTGCAGACAGATTTTAGTGGTGCGGTCACTTACTCGAACAGAACTGCAAGCCGAATCCTTAGACCAAAGGGAGGAAGTAGTAGCTTGGTACACATTGTACTTCCAGGGACAGAGTTTAGTTCAGTTTTGAGTGTTTGAGGTTTAATTTGTTCGGTTGACTTTGTGGAGAAGGCTGAGAGAGGGTTATTACTCTTTAATTAATGAACAGTAAAACTCAGATGTTTGTCCTCAAATAACTGAATGCCCACTGATTATGTAGCGTATTAAATGGGAAATAGACAATAAAATGAGGACAGAGAGAGTTTACCCCTGTATGAAGGTAGAAACTAGTATTAGTGTGCCCGTTGATTAAACATCAGCAAGTCTCCCCTCCCGCCCGGCTGTGGGGTCCGGGTAGCATCCCGGGAGCTGTCTGCTTTGCCTGGTTCGCTCGGCGGGTACACAGGAGCGTCACAGATTTTGAGAAGGAGAGAGGGTTTGTGTGTTTTTAATTCAGAAAATCTTTTTAGAAGGAGTTAGGCTGATAGGTGAGCATGAAAGGACTCTTCCATGAGCTCGGCACAATCAGGAGAAAAAGGCAAGATAAGAAGAAAGACTTATTTATGAAGATTTCGAAATTTGTCTAAAGTAATAGCCTGACCAGCTAGCCCGAGATTCACGATTAACGTCCGGATCAGGATTCGGAGGAAGGAAGGAGCGGAGACTGCCGCAGTGAGAGAAAGGTCACCAGGCGAGGTCACGCGGGGCCCAGTGAGCTGTTTCCCTCTTCGCCGACTTTCTGTTTGAATGTTTGAAAAGTAGCGTGGCTTTAGGGAAGGCTGGACGACTCCTGCACACACTCAGTCCTGTTCTTGAGTCGCTGCGTAGTGAACGGGGGGGGGGGGGGGGAGGGGGGGCTTGTCACGTGCTCTTGGTGCCCTGCAGACCGGCCCGTCCGCCCTCTCCGCACCCTCCTGCGGGCCTCCCCGTCTTTCCTTTGGTTAAGGTGATCGGAGGTCGGGTGTACGGGCACCCCTGGAAAAATAATGTTCGCAAACTTCCTAATTCTCTCATCGACTTTCTGATGTTCAAAACAAAGTGGCTTGGTTTACACTTCCAGATGAGACTCTTGTGAAAGGTGGTCTAGGCCAGACTTGGTTCTCTGATGTGGGGTCAGATTGATAATCCAGACAAGGTCTGTTTTAAGAACCGCCTGCTGGTAGTCAGGGCGTATCCTCGTTAAGTCAACAGATGATTAACTCGTTACTCTGAAATGTAAACGTGATCGTTTTACATTAAATTAAATACCTATATTCCAGTTTCGGAGTTTAAGAATTCTCAGTTATTCAGAAATTAACAGTTTTCCCCCCCTCATTTTCTACATGAGACGCAATTGCTAACCTAGCTTCAATAAAATCATGATTTCGTGTGCCCCCTGTAGCTACCACAGGTACTGGTGAGACCAGTGGAAACCAGCCGGGAATGCTGTGAGCACCTCACTGCACTCAGCGCGGCGAAGCTAGCGTGGCCGCTTGAGGGTTTCGTTAAGAGAGCCTTAAATTCTAAATTGTCATAGGCTAGCAAGTGAAAGTAATAGGAATGAAAGTTAGCCAGTATCTTAAGGTGAAGGAAGGACGTTTGTAGGACAGAGAAATCCACTTGCCGGCCCCTTATA